>NC_092714.1:277960505-279160505 GCF_047496885.1 Scyliorhinus torazame | reverse complement strand
GGCTGACCACAACCCTTCGCACCCTGGGGATGCTGGGGTTCCAAGTCACCTTTCACCAAACCTGCCCCATGGGAGGGGATTAGATCATTAATTTCCACTACTGGTCTCGCTGAGTATGTTTACATTGATTCCATGCCAAATCCGAGGGTCGCAGTTCCAGGATGTACAACAATGTTTCACCAGAAAGTAGGAGCCTCTGTTTAGTTTTTGGTCAGTAATTACTATCCACTGATATCTGTGCTAACCTGCTGCTGTTGCCAGGGTAACGCTGACTGACTGATATCTGTGCTAACCTGCTGCTGTTGCCAGGGTAACGCTGACTGACTGATATCTGTGCTAACCTGCTGCTGTTGCCAGGGTAACGCTGACTGACTGATATCTGTGCTAACCTGCTGCTGTTGCCAGGGTAACGCTGACTGACTGATATCTGTGCTAACCTGCTGCTGTTGCCAGGGTAACGCTGACTGACTGATATCTGTGCTAACCTGCTGCTGTTGCCAGGGTAACGCTGACTGACTGATATCTGTGCTAACCTGCTGCTGTTGCCAGGGTAACGCTGACTGACTGATATCTGTGCTAACCTGCTGCTGTTGCCAGGGTAACGCTGACTGACTGATATCTGTGCTAACCTGCTGCTGTTGCCAGGGTAACGCTGACTGACTGATATCTGTGCTAACCTGCTGCTGTTGCCAGGGTAACGCTGACTGACTGATATCTGTGCTAACCTGCTGCTGTTGCCAGGGTAACGCTGACTGACTGATATCTGTGCTAACCTGCTGCTGTTGCCAGGGTAACGCTGACTGACTGATATCTGTGCTAACCTGCTGCTGTTGCCAGGGTAACGCTGACTGACTGATTTTTGCTTTTTTTCAGTTTAACATAAAGACACATTGTGGACCCAGCTTCAGGAGAATATGTTGATCATCATTATCTGCAGAACGGACAAGAGAGAGACCACACACCGCTCAAAACTGATGGACGATTCTTACTCGAATACACCCACATTGCTCAGAATTAATTTCCAATCATCCCACACCCCATAATCCGCCTTGTTCAAAGTTAAATAATCCAGGAGAGAAATCTGTTGTATAAGAAACAAGGTGATGGAATTGTCTCGATGTGTTGATTAACCAGATCAGACTGCTTATGAATAAATAAATGCTTAATTTTTCAGGGCTTGTTAGTCATTCCTCAGACCTCGATTCCTTTCTAATGAACTGGACCAGAAATTCTGGGAATGGGCAGAGTTCAAGTCCTGACCCCAGGCAGTTTGTGAATGGCAGTGAGACGGAGCATCTATAACAGACACACACACCCATGAAATCTAAATGTTCCTGTCCCTTCCTGAATATCCTTGTGTGCACCGGGGGTGGCAGTGCAGCACAGCGGTTAACACTGCTGTCTGTCGCCCTGGGTCACTGTGCAGAGTCTGCACGTTCTCCCCGTGTCTGCGTGGGTTTCCTCCGGGTGCTCCGGTTTCCTCCCACAGTCCAAAGACGTGCAGGTGAGGTGGATTGCCCGTGATAAATTGCCCCAAAGTGTCCAGGGATGTGTCTGTTGGGTTCAGGGGTTATCGGATTAGAGCGGGGGAGTGAGACTGGGTCAGGTTGCTCTTTCCCGAATGATTTAAATCACCAACTGACATGTGCTTCATCTCATTTGTTTAATACACGAACCAGACAGTGTTTGAGCTCCCAGGCCAGGTCAATCGAGTCGTCCTGAATATTGCCCAATCCTGGGGAGAGCAGCGTTCGCCCCATCCAGTCTAAGCCAGCTCTCGAGGAGTCCAGTCAGTTCCATTCTCACGCTCCGCCCTCTCTGAACATTCCCAGCCCTGACCCTCGGGGAATCAATTTTCACCCAATTCACTGCCTTTACCATGTTTGTCAGCATTCTCTCCCTTAGTAAATTCTCACTAAGTACTTGGGGGCTGGTTTAGCACAGTGGGCTAAACAGCTGGCTTGTAATGCAGAACAATGCCAGCAGTGCAGGTTCAATTCCCGTACCGGCCTCCCTGAACAGGTGCCAGAATGTGACAACTAGGGACTTTTCACAGCAACTTTGTTGAAGCCTACTTGTGACAATAAGCAATTATTATTAGTAAATTATTCTAGCCTTTCCCTCTAAGATATCTTTGTTCCTAATTGCCCCAACCCGCCCCTTTCGACCTCTTTATTGACACGCTGGTAGCAGATTCTTGGGTTCCCAGCTTGCACTTGATTTGTGATTGAAGGCTGGGTAGAAAAAATAAGAGATGCAGGGCCAGGCGATATGTTGTTCCTGCATGATGTGGGAGCTGGAGGAGCCCATTGTGGTTCCATGTGAACACATCTGCAGCAAATGTTTGTTTCTTGAGGGACTCCAACTCCGAGTTGATGAGCTGGAGTCTGAGCTTTGGATGCTGCAACAGATCAGGGAGGGGGAAGAGAGTTATCCAGATGCTGTGTTTCAGGAGACAGTCACATCCCTGAGTTTGACTACCTTGAATTCAGGAGGGTGTGGCTGTGAGTGAGGCAGGTGGTAGGGTTACAGGATCCTCAGTCCTTGTCCAACAGGTTTGAGATTCTTGCACCCTGTGTGGACGAGAGCAGGGACTGCAGGAAGGATGAGCAAACTGACCACAGCAATGTGGTACAGGGAGACGTTCAAGGGGGATGGGGGTGGTGAACACCGGAAGAGGAGAGAAGTTAAGTCATAATCGGGGATAGTATAGTTCGGGGCATTGACACTTCTCTGTGACCGGGAATGAGAGCCCTGGCTGCTATGGTGCCAGGATTCAGGTCATCTGCTCCGGGCTGGAGAGGAACTTGCAGTGGGGCGGAAGGGTGGGGATTCCTTGGGCAGCAGTGACCGGTACAAAGAGGTTCTGCTTGGAAAGTTTGAGGAACAAAGCATTCAATTAAACCACAGAACCTCCAAGGTTACAATCTGGATTATTATCTGAGCAGTGTGTAAATTGGCACTGGGTATATAAAATTCAAGATCAACATGTGGCTCAAAGGCTGGTGTGGGAAAAGTGGGTTTTAGGTCATGGCCTCTGACATCAGTACTGAGGAAGGTGGGGATACACTGTTGGAATTTAGAAGGATTCTCGTTGGAATTTAGAAGGATGAGGGGGGGATCTTATAGAAACATATAAGATTATGAAGGGAATAGATAGGATAGATGCGGGCAGGTTGTTTCCACTGGCGGGTGAAAGCAGAACTAGGGGGCATAGCCTCAAAATAAGGGGAAGTAGATTTAGGACTGAGTTTAGGAGGAACTTCTTCACCCAAAGGGTTGTGAATCTATGGAATTCCCTGTCCAGTGAAGCAGTAGAGGCTCCTTCATTAAATGTTTTTAAGATAAAGATAGATAGTTTTTTGGAGAATAAAGGGATTAAGGGTTATGGTGTTCGGGCCGGAAAGTGGAGCTGAGTCCACAAAAGATCAGCCATGATCTCATTGAATGGTGGAGCAGGCTCGAGGGGCCAGATGGCCTGCTCCTGCTCCTAGTTCTTATGTTGGGACATCTGAACTGTGCTGGGACCAGTGTTCTTGTAAACCGTGTAACGAGGGGAGTAGAGAGGACTAAATAGAAGGTGGGGGTAGCAAAAGGATCTCCAGAACCAACCCAATGTGGTTGCAACAAACTGCTCAGCGTTTACGGGCAATTCGGGATGGACAGTGAAAGAAACAATATGGCAGCGTTGCAACGCAGTCACGGCGCCGAGGACCCGGGTCCCGCCCTGGGTCACTGTCCGTGTGGAGTTTGCACATTCTCCCCGTGTATGTGTGGGTCTCACCCCCACAACCCAAAGATGTGCCGGGTCGGTGGATTGGCCGCGCTAAATTGCCCCTTGGGGGAAAAAAAAAGAATTAAGTACAAAAAAACAATTGCAAGGCAGCTGTTTCGGTAATGATACCCACAGAGTGACTGGGAGGGAGCCATACCCCAGTGAGAGTCAGTGTGTGTGGGACCCGTACCCCAGTGAGGGTCAGTGTGTGTGGGACCCGTACCCCAGTGAGAGTCAGTGTGTGTGGGACCCGTACCCCAGTGAGAGTCAGTGTGTGTGGGACCCGTACCCCAGTGAGGGTCAGTGTGTGTGGGACCCGTACCCCAGTGAGGGTCAGTGTGTGTGGGACCCGTACCCCAGTGAGAGTCAGTGTGTGTGGGACCCGTACCCCAGTGAGAGTCAGTGTGTGTGGGACCCGTACCCCAGTGAGAGTCAGTGTGTGTGGGACCCGTACCCCAGTGAGAGTCAGTGTGTGTGGGACCCGTACCCCAGTGAGGGTCAGTGTGTGTGGGACCCGTACCCCAGTGAGGGTCAGTGTGTGTGGGACCCGTACCCCAGTGAGGGTCAGTGTGTGTGGGACCTGTACCCCAGTGAGAGTCAGTGTGTGTGGGACCCGTACCCCAGTGAGAGTCAGTGTGTGTGGGACCCGTACCCCAGTGAGGGTCAGTGTGTGTGGGACCCGTTCCCCAGTGAGAGTCAGTGTGTGTGGGACCCGTACCCCAGTGAGAGTCAGTGTGTGTGGGACCCGTACCCCAGTGAGAGTCAGTGTGTGTGGGACCCGTTCCCCAGTGAGAGTCAGTGTGTGTGGGACCCGTACCCCAGTGAGTGTCAGTGTGTGGGACCCGTACCCCAGTGAGAGTCAGTGTGTGTGGGACCCGTACCCCAGTGAGGGTCAGTGTGTGTGGGACCCGTACCCCAGTGAGAGTCAGTGTGTGTGGGACCCGTACCCCAGTGAGTGTCAGTGTGTGGGACCCGTACCCCAGTGAGAGTCAGTGTGTGTGGGACCCGTTCCCCAGTGAGAGTCAGTGTGTGTGGGACCCGTACCCCAGTGAGTGTCAGTGTGTGGGACCCGTACCCCAGTGAGAGTCAGTGTGTGTGGGACCCGTACCCCAGTGAGAGTCAGTGTGTGTGGGACCCGTACCCCAGTGAGGGTCAGTGTGTGTGGGACCCGTTCCCCAGTGAGAGTCAGTGTGTGTGGGACCCGTACCCCAGTGAGAGTCAGTGTGTGTGGGACCCGTACCCCAGTGAGTGTCAGTGTGTGGGACCCGTACCCCAGTGAGAGTCAGTGTGTGTGGGACCCGTACCCCAGTGAGAGTCAGTGTGTGTGGGACCCGTTCCCCAGTGAGAGTCAGTGTGTGTGGGACCCGTACCCCAGTGAGAGTCAGTGTGTGTGGGACCCGTACCCCAGTGAGAGTCAGTGTGTGAGGGACCCGTACCCCAGTGAGAGTCAGTGTGTGTGGGACCCGTACCCCAGTGAGAGTCAGTGTGTGTGGGACCCGTACCCCAGTGAGGGTCAGTGTGTGTGGGACCCGTTCCCCAGTGAGAGTCAGTGTGTGTGGGACCCGTACCCCAGTGAGAGTCAGTGTGTGTGGGACCCGTACCCCAGTGAGTGTCAGTGTGTGGGACCCGTACCCCAGTGAGAGTCAGTGTGTGTGGGACCCGTACCCCAGTGAGAGTCAGTGTGTGTGGGACCCGTTCCCCAGTGAGAGTCAGTGTGTGTGGGACCCGTACCCCAGTGAGAGTCAGTGTGTGTGGGACCCGTACCCCAGTGAGAGTCAGTGTGTGTGGGACCCGTACCCCAGTGAGAGTCAGTGTGTGAGGGACCCGTACCCCAGTGAGAGTCAGTGTGTGTGGGACCCGTACCCCAGTGAGAGTCAGTGTGTGTGGGACCCGTACCCCACTGAGAGTCAGTGTGTGTGGAACCCGTACCCCAGTGAGAGTCAGTGTGTGGGACCCGTACCCCAGTGAGAGTCAGTGTGTGTGGAACCCGTACCCCAGTGAGAGTCAGTGTGTGGGACCCGTACCCCAGTGAGAGTCAGTGTGTGTGGGACCCGTACCCCAGTGAGAGTCAGTGTGTGTGGGACCCGTACCCCAGTGAGAGTCAGTGTGTGTGGGACCCGTACCCCAGTGAGAGTCAGTGTGTGTGGAACCCGTACCCCAGTGAGAGTCAGTGTGTGGGACCCGTACCCCAGTGAGGGTCAGTGTGTGTGGGACCCGTACCCCAGTGAGAGTCAGTGTGTGTGGGACCCGTACCCCAGTGAGAGTCAGTGTGTGTGGGACCCGTACCCCAGTGAGAGTCAGTGTGTGTGGGACCCGTACCCCAGTGAGAGTCAGTGTGTGGGGGACCCGAACCCCAGTGAGAGTCAGTGTGTGGGACCCGTACCCCAGTGAGAGTCAGTGTGTGTGGGACCCGTACCCCAGTGAGAGTCAGTGTGTGTGGGACCCGTACCCCAGTGAGAGTCAGTGTGTGAGGGACCGTACCCCAGTGAGAGTCAGTGTGTGTGGGACCCGTACCCCAGTGAGAGTCAGTGTGTGTGTGGGACCCGTACCCCAGTGAGAGTCAGTGTGTGGGACCCGTACCCCAGTGAGAGTCAGTGTGTGTGGGACCCGTACCCCAGTGAGAGTCAGTGTGTGTGGGACCCGTACCCCAGTGAGAGTCAGTGTGTGTGGGACCCGTACCCCAGTGAGAGTGAATGTGTGTGGGACCCGTACCCCAGTGAGAGTCAGTGTGTGTGGAACCCGTACCCCAGTGAGAGTCAGTGTGTGTGGGACCCGTACCCCAGTGAGAGTCAGTGTGTGTGGGACCCGTACCCCAGTGAGAGTCAGTGTGTGAGGGACCCGTACCCCAGTGAGAGTCAGTGTGTGTGGGACCCGTACCCCAGTGAGAGTCAGTGTGTGTGGGATCCGTACTCCAGTGAGAGTGAATGTGTGTGGGACCCGTACCCCAGTGAGAGTCAGTGTGTGTGGGACCCGTACCCCAGTGAGAGTCAGTGTGTGTGGGACCCGTACCCCAGTGAGAGTCAGTGTGTGTGGGACCCGTACCCCAGTGAGAGTCAGTGTGTGTGGGATCCGTACCCCAGTGAGAGTCAGTGTGTGTGGGACCCGTACCCCAGTGAGAGTCAGTGTGTGTGGGACCCGTACCCCAGTGAGAGTCAGTGTGTGTGGAACCCACTCCCCAGTGAGAGTCAGTGTGTGTGGAACCCGTACCCCAGTGAGAGTCAGTGTGTGTGGGACCCGTACCCCAGTGAAAGTCAGTGTGTGTGGGACCCGTACCCCAGTGAGAGTCAGTGTGTGTGGAACCCACTCCCCAGTGAGAGTCAGTGTGTGTGGAACCCGTACTCCAGTGAGAGTGAATGTGTGTGGGACCCGTACCCCAGTGAGAGTCCGTGTGTGTGGGACCCGTACCCCAGTGAGAGTCAGTGTGTGTGGAACCCGTACCCCAGTGAGAGTCAGTGTGTGTGGGACCCGTACCCCAGTGAGAGTCAGTGTGTGAGGGACCCGTACCCCAGTGAGAGTCAGTGTGTGTGGGACCCGTACCCCAGTGAGAGTCAGTGTGTGTGGGACCCGTACCCCAGTGAGAGTCAGTGTGTTAATGGGTAGATCTAGTGACGTGTTTGCATCGTTATCTCGGTGAGAAAAGCCATTTTAAGTGCAAATGAACTTGTGCCAGAAGCCGACAGAAGTTTAGAAAAGTCAGGAACGAACCAGGTCAGACGTATATAGAATTTGGAAGAAACAAACTAATTTTGATAGGTGGATAAGAGCATTAAAAATAGACCAAACGAATGACGTCCTAAGGGAATAATTATTTTGGAGGAATTTAGAGATTAACTTCCTGCAATAGTGAGAACTCGTGGAAGAACAAAGGATTAAATCTGCTGCTGGGGTCTTCCGGTGATGATGTGCTGAGCAGACGCACATTAGGAAACTACTCACAACCAGAACCAAAAAGGCACTTTTAGTCAAATTTTACCCCAAAATTCGAAGACCAATTTACCTCAAAAGCAAGAAGAGAATAACCATGAAAGAATGTCAGTAAACGGGGATCGAGGGGCCGAAGGCACAGCAGAAGTGGCGGAAAGGGAAGACAATCGACGGGCTGGGGAAGTAAGTGGCGCCTCCGGAAAGGACAATCCTAGACCTGGAAAAGGCCTCGATGGACCAGAGCGACAGAATCGCCGCCTTGGAGGCAGAAGTGAAAAGGTTGGTGGCAGCAGAGAACTTGAGGGGGAATGTCGAGGACCAAGAAAACGACCCGGCGGCAAAATGTTTGGTTCGTGGACCCCGGAAGGCATCGAGAGCAGAGACCCGACGGACTACGTCGCCAAAAATGCTGGGCAACCTAGTCCGAAGAGACAGCTTCCCCAGAGCACACAGGTCACTCAGACCGAAACCCAAGGCCGGGGAGCCACCAAGGGTGCCATCGCGAAGCTGCATCGATATCAGGAGTGGGAGGGGATCCTGCGGTGGCACGCCAGATGATATCAGGAGTGGGAGGGGATCCTGCGGTGGCAGGCCAGGCTAAAGCGAGCACCTGGGAAGGACACAAATCAGAATCTACCAGGACATTGGGGCAGATCCAGCCAAACTCATAGCCAAGAAATCGGCCCTGTACAAGAACGGGGTACGTTTTGGTCTGATGTTCCCAGCCAGGCTCTGGGTCACATACCGAAAAAAGGAATATTACTTCAACACACCGGAAAAAGCGAATGAATTTGTTCGAACTAAGGACCTGGAAAAGGGGCAGCATAGCAACGATGATGGCTGATCAGACCAGGATTGCGGAAGAATCAAAGACTCATTGGACAGTGAGCGTGTTTGCGCGGAACTACCCTGCCTCGTTCCGATCAAAAAGACCGTGTCACAGAGAGAAGCGAGGACAGGGGAAGACAGCTGAGGGTACAGGCAGAGAGAGCGGATGTCAGTTAGAGGCGAGACCAGCCCTGGGAGAGGAGGCACCACACCAGCAGGGATAGCTAGCATGGGAAGACAGAAAGCAAAGGGGAGCGCAGGGCACCTCCTGGCAGGGAGGGAGGGCCTGGCCGGGGAGGAGGAGCACATAGCGAGGGATGGGGAAAGGGCGACGCAGGGAGGGGGTGAGCACTAAAGGAACAGAATGGGAAAAAAAGAGTTGGTTCTCTGATTTTTCTTTGGCAGGTAGGGAGGAGGCCGAGGAAACAAGATGGCTCCGTGAGCAGCCACTTTGGAGGGTCCCTGGGCAAAGTGAGGCCCGAAGTGCAGGGGTGCGTCCACCAGGTAAGTATGGTCGATCCCGCAGGACCGGGGTGGGGGGGGGGTCAGAAACCCCCGCATCAGGATTATCACCTGGAGTGTCCGCGTTCCAGTGAAAAGATCCAGACTCTGCCCACTTAAGAATTCTGAAAGCCAACATAATCTTCCTGCAGGAGACACACCTGAGGGAGAAGGACCGACTGCGGGTAAGGAAGCGCTGGGTGGGACAGACCTACCATTCCTGCTACGGGACGAGGGCCAGGGGGGTAGCCATACTGATTAGCAAGAGGACGAGGTTTACGGAGCCAGGACAGTTACAGACCCAGGGGGCCGGTATATCATGGTCAGCGGTGTCCTGGACGGAGCACCGGTAGTCCTGGTGAATGTGTACGCTCCCAACTGGGATGACACAGACTTTACAAAGAACATGGCGAAATCCTCGACATCAACACCATAAGACATAGGAGCAAAATTCGGCCACTTGGCCCATCGAGTCTGCTCCGCCATTCAATCAAGGCTGATATTTTCTCATCCCCATTCTCCTGCCTCCTCCCCATAACCCCTGATCCCCTTATTAATCAAGAACCTATCTATCTCTGTTTTAAAGACACTCAGTGATTTGGTCTCCACAGCCTTCTGCAGCAAAGAGTTCCACAGATTCACCACCCTCTGGCCGAAGAAATTCCTCCTCATCTCTGTTTTAAAGGATCGTCCCTTCAGTCTGAGGTGGTGTCCTCTGCTTCTAATTTTTCCTACAAGTGGAAACATCCTCTCCACGTCCACTCTATCCAGGCCTCACAGTATCCTGCAAGTTTCAATAAGATCCCCCCTCATCCTTCTAAACTCCGAGTACAGACCCAGAGTCCTCAACCGTTCCTCATACGACAAGTTCTTCATTCCAGGGATCATTCTTGTGAACCTCCTCTGGACTCTTTCCAAGGCCAGCACATCCTTCCTTAGATATGGGGCCCAAATCTGGTCACAATACTCCAAATGGGGTCGGACCAGAGCCTTATACAGCCTCAGAAGTATATCCCTGGTCTTGTATTCTAGCCCACTTGACATGAATGCTAACATTGTATTTACCTTCTTAACTGCCGACTGAACCTGCACATTAACCTTACGAGAATCATGAACAAGGACTCCCAAGTCCCTTTGTGCTTCTGCTTTCCGAAGCATTTCCCCATTTCGAAAATAGTCTATGCCTAGAATCCTCCTTCCAAAGTGCATAACCTCACACTTTTCCACATTGTATTTTATTTGCCACTTCATTGCCCACTCTCCTAGCTTGTCCAAGTCCTTCTGCAGCCCCCCTGCTTCCTCAATGCTACCTGTCCCTCTACAGATCTTTGTGTCATCTGCAAACTTAGCAACAGTGCCTTCAGTACCTTCCAGATCATTAATGTATATTGTAAAACGTTGTGGTCCCAGTACCGACCCCTGAGGCACACCACTAGTCACAGGCTGCCATCCTGAAAAAGACCCCTTTATCCCCACTCTCTGCCTTCTGCCAGTCAGCCAATCCTCTATCCATGCCAGGATCTTACCCTGAACACCATGGGCTCTTAACTTATTTAACAGTCTCCTATGCGGCACCTTGTCAAAGGCCTTCTGGAAATCTAAATAAATCACGTCCACTGATTCTCCTTTGTCTAACATCCTTGTTACCTCCTCAAAGAACTCTAACAGATTTGTCAGACACGACCTGCCTTTGACAAAGCCGTGCTGACTCAGTCCTATTTTATCATGCACTTCACGATTTCATCTTTAATAACAGACTCTAAAATCTTACCAATGACCGAAGTCCGGCTAATCGGCCTATAATTTCCCATCTTCTGCCTCCCTCCTTTCTTAAACAGTGGTGTTACATTAGCCACTTTCCAGTCCTCTGGGACCCTTTCTGCCTCCAGTGATACCTGAAAGATCATCACTAATGCCTCCACAATTTCCTCAGCAATCTCTTTTAGAACCCTGGGGTGTAGTCCATCCGGTCCAGGGGACTTATCCACCTTCAGACCTTTCAGTTTCCCCAGAACCTTCTCCTTAGTGATGGCCACGGCACTCACCTCTGCCCCCTGGTGCTCCTGGAGATCTGGAATCCCACTGGTGACTTCCACCGTGAAGACTGATGCAAAGTAACTATTCAGTTCGTTTGCCATTTTTTTGTTTCCTATTATTACTTCTCCAGCCACATTTTCCAGTGGTCCAATGTCTATTTTTGACTCTCTCTTACCTTTTATATATTGAAAAAAACTCTTCCTATCTTCCTTTATATTACTGGCTAGCTTGCACTCATACTTCATCTTCTCCCCCTTATTGCTTTTTTAGTTGTCCTCTGCTCACTTTAAAAGGCTTCCAAATCCTCTGGTTTCCCACTAATCCTCGCCACGAGGACATACACCAAGTGGGGGGGGGGGGCAACTTCAACTGCGTACAGGACCCACTGACAGACTGATTGAACCCCAGATCGGGGAAAGGGATGACCATGGCTCGGGAACTGGGAGTTTTCATGGAGCAGGTGGGGGTGATGGACCCATAGCCGTTTCTACACCCTAGTCAGAGGGAATTCTTATTCTTTTCACCGGTCCACAAATACTTCTTTGCAGTGGGAAAAGCGGTGCTTCCAGGAATAGTAGGAGCGGAATACTCCGCGATAATTATCTCCAACCACCCTCCACATTATGTGGATGCGAGGTTGGAGATTAGCCGTGCCCAGCGCCCCACGTGGAGGTTGGACACGGACCTCTTGGCCGACAAGGCCTTCAGCCAGGAAACATCACTGGCCATAGGCGAGTACGGTACTAATAACTGGAACGGAGAGGTCTCACCTTCGAGGACACACTGAAGGCGGTGATTAGGGGAGAGATTATAGTCCACAAGGCACGTAAGGATAGGGAAGAGAGGGCGGCCAGGCAGCAATTGATCGACTCCATCTTGGAGGTCAAGAGAAAATACTCCAAGGCGCCGACTGTAGAGCTTCTGGCGCAGAGTAAAAAGCTCTTGGACTTTAAGCTGCTATCCACCAGGAAAGCAGTGCACCAACTCCGCCAGACACGGGGATCTTCTATAAACACGTGGACAAGGCTGGCAGCCAACTGACTCACCAGCTGAGAAAGCAGTAAGCTGCGAGGGAGATAGCGCAGATAAACTATAGCGCAGGCAGACTAGTAACCAAGAGGTTAACAGCGTTTGAGACCTTCTACTGAGGGCTGTACACCTCCGAACCCTCCACCAGGGATGCAGGGATGAAATGGTTTCTTAATGGACTGAACATTCCACTTGGGGGACGACAGGCGGAGGGAACTAGAAGCACCAATAGGACTGGGAGAGGTCATGGAGAGTATCAGCTCCACGCAGGCGGGGACGGCACCGGAACCCGGTGAGTCCCTAGCGGAGACTATCAGCTCCACGCAGGCGGGGACGGCACCGGGACCGGCGGGTTCCTAGCGGAGAGTATCAGCTCCACGCAGGCGGGGACGGCACCGGGAACGGCCGGTTCCTAGCGGAGAGTATCAGCTCCACGCAGGCGGGGACGGCACCGGGAACGGCCGGTTCCTAGCGGAGAGTATCAGCTCCACGCAGGCGGGGACGGCACCGGGACCAGCGGGTTCCTAGCGGAGAGTATCAGCTCCACGCAGGCGGGGACGGCACCGAAACCCGGTGAGTCCCTAGCGGAGACTATCAGCTCCACGCAGGCGGGGACGGCACCGGGAACGGCCGGTTCCTAGCGGAGAGTATCAGCTCCACTCAGACGGCACCGGAACCCGGTGAGTTCCTAGCGGAGAGTATCAGCTCCGTGCAGGCGGGGATGGCACCGGGACCGGCCGGTTCCTAGCGGAGAGTATCAGCTCCATGCAGGCGGGGACGGCACCGGGACCGGCGGGTTCCTAGCGGAGAGTATCAGCTCCACGCAGGCGGGGACGGCACCGGGAACGGCCGGTTCCTAGCGGAGAGTATCAGCTCCACGCAGGCGGGGACGGCACCGGGAACGGCCGGTTCCTAGCGGAGAGTATCAGCTCCACGCAGGCGGGGACGGCACCGGGACCAGCGGGTTCCTAGCGGAGAGTATCAGCTCCACGCAGGCGGGGACGGCACCGGGAACGGCCGGTTCCTGGCGGAGAGTATCAGCTCCACGCAGGCGGGGACGGGGCCGGGACCCGGTGAGTTCCTAGCGGAGAGTATCAGCTCCACGCAGGCGGGGAGGGGACCGGGAACGGCCGGTTCCTAGCGGAGAGTATCAGCTCCACGCAGGCGGGGACGGGACCGGGACCCGGTGAGTTCCTAGCGGAGAGTATCAGCTCCACGCAGGCGGGGACGGCACCGGGACCGGCCGGTTCCTAGCGGAGAGTATCAGCTCCACGCAGGCGGGGACGGGACCGGGACCCGGTGAGTTCCTAGCGGAGAGTATCAGCTCCACGCAGGCGGGGACGGCACCGGGACCCGGTGAGTCCCTAGCGGATAGTGTCAGCTCCACGCAGGCGGGGACGGCACCGGGAACGGCCGGTTCCTGGCGGAGAGTATCAGCTCCACGCAGGCGGGGACGGCACCGGGACCCGGTGAGTTCCTAGCGAAGAGTATCAGCTCCACGCAGGCGGGGACGGGACCGGCGGGTTCCTGGCGGAGAGTATCAGCTCCACGCAGGCGGGGACGGGGCCGGGACCCGGTGAGTTCCTAGCGGATAGTGTCAGCTCCACGCAGGCGGGGAGGGGACCGGGAACGGCCGGTTCCTAGCGGAGAGTATCAGCTCCACGCAGGCGGGGACGGCACCGGGACCCGGTGAGTCCCTAGCGGAGAGTATCAGCTCCACGCAGGCGGGGACGGGACCGGCCGGTTCCTAGCGGAGAGTATCAGCTCCACGCAGGCGGGGACGGCACCGGGACCCGGTGAGTCCCTAGCGGAGAGTATCAGCTCCACGCAGGCGGGGACGGCACCGGGAACGGCCGGTTCCCAGCGGAGAGTATCAGCTCCACGCAGGCGGGGACGGGCCGGGACCCGGTGAGTTCCTAGCGGAGAGTATCAGCTCCACGCAGGCGGGGACGGGACCGGCCGGTTCCCAGCGGAGAGTGTCAGCTCCACGCAGGCGGGGACGGCACCGGGACCCGGTGAGTTCCTAGCGGAGAGTATCAGCTCCACGCAGGCGGGGACGGGGCCGGGACCGGCCGGTTCCTAGCGGAGAGTATCAGCTCCACGCAGGCGGGGACGGGACCGGCCGGTTCCTAGCGGAGAGTATCAGCTCCACGCAGGCGGGGACGGCACCGGGACCCGGTGAGTTCCTAGCGGAGAGTATCAGCTCCACGCAGGCGGGGAGGGGACCGGGAACGGCCGGTTCCTAGCGGAGAGTATCAGCTCCACGCAGGCGGGGAGGGGACCGGGAACGGCCGGTTCCTAGCGGAGAGTATCAGCTCCACGCAGGCGGGGACGGGGCCGGGACCGGCCGGTTCCTAGCGGAGAGTATCAGCTCCATGCAGGCGGGGACGGCACCGGGACCCGGTGAGTCCCTAGCGGAGAGTATCAGCTCCACGCAGGCGGGGACGGGGCCGGGACCGGCCGGTTCCTAGCGGAGAGTATCAGCTCCATGCAGGCGGGGACGGCACCGGGACCCGGTGAGTTCCTAGCGGAGAGTATCAGCTCCACGCAGGCGGGGACGGCACCGGGACCCGGTGAGTTCCTAGCGGAGAGTATCAGCTCCACGCAGGCGGGGAGGGGACCGGGAACGGCCGGTTCCTGGCGGAGAGTATCAGCTCCACGCAGGCGGGGACGGCACCGGGACCGGCCGGTTCCTAGCGGAGAGTATCAGCTCCACGCAGGCGGGGACGGCACCGGGACCGGCCGGTTCCTAGCGGAGAGTATCAGCTCCACGCAGGCGGGGACGGCACCGGGAACGGCCGGTTCCTAGCGGACTTCTATAAACATTCACACCAGCCCTGGCCCCACATCTAAAGGAAAAATTTGCAGACTCGCTAGCAAGGGGCCCCCTGTCTCCTACAATTACACAGGCCACGATATCGCTGATACCCAAAAAAGACAAAGACCTGACAAAATTGCCCTTAGTGCTGGGTGGGGTTACTGGGTTATGGGGATGGGGTGGAGGTGTGGACTTGGGTAGGGTGCTCTTTCCAAGAGCCGGTGCAGACTCAATGGGCTGAATGGCCTCCTTCTGCACTGTAAATTCTATGTATCTATGTATCTATGTAGAATGCGGATCATGCAGACCGATTTCGCTGCTCAATGTAGACATGAAGATACTCGTGAAAATCCTGGCTAAGGGATTGGAGAACTGGGCACTAGAGTTGTCATGGAGGACCAGACGGGCTTTGTCAAGGGTAGACAGCTAACTGCGAACATCAGGCGACTGATGAATATAAGAACTAGGAGCAGGAGTAGGCCATCTGGCCCCTCGAGCCTGCTCCGCCATTCAATGAGATCATGGCTGATCTTTGTGGACTCAGCTCCACTTTCCGGCCCAAACACCATAACCCTTAATACCTTTATTCTTCAAAAAACTATCTAACTTTATCTTAAAAACATTTAATGAAGGAGCCTCTACTGCTTCACTGGGCAAGGAATTCCATAGATTCACAACCCTTTGGGTGAAGGAGTTCCTCCTAAACTCAGTCCTAAATCTACTTCCCCTTATTTTGAGGCTATGCCCCTAGTTCTGCTTTCACCCGCCAGTGGAAACAACCTGCCCGCATCTATCCTATCTATTCCCTTCATAATCTTATATGTTTCTATAAGATCCCCCCTCATCCTTCTAAATTCCAACGAATACAGTCCCAGTCTACTCAACCTCTCCTCGTAATCCAACCCCTTCAGCTCTGGGATTAACTTAGTGAATCTCCTCTGCACACCCTCCAGTGCCAATACGCCCTTTCTCAAGTAAGGAGACCAAAACTGAACACAATACTCCAGGTGTGGCCTCACTAACACCTTATACAATTGCAGCAGAACCTCCCTAGTCTTAAACTCCATCCCTCCAGCAATGAAGGACAAAATTCCATTTGCCTTCTTAATCACCTGTTGCACCTGAAAACCAACTTTCTGCGACTCATGCACTAGCACACCCAGGTCTCTCTGCACAGCAGCATGTTTTAATATTTTATCATTTAAATAATAATCCCTTTTGCTGTTATTCCTACCAAAATGGATAACCTCACATTTGTCAACATTGTATTCCATCTGTCAGACCCTAGCCCATTCACTTAGCCTATCCAAATCCCTCTGCAGACTTCCAGTATCCTCTGCACTTTTTGCTTTACCACTCATCTTCGTGTCAAACTAGCCCCAAACAAATTCCGCTACCTGGGGCTCCTGATAGCCCGGGACTGGACACGGATCCACAAGTGGAACCTGACCCGTCTGGAGGAGGAAGTTAAAAAGGACCTACAGAGATTGGGATGCACTCCCGCATTACCTGGCGGGGAGGGTGCAGACGATCAAAATGAACGTACTGCCAAGGTTCCTCTTCCTGTTCAGATCCATCCTGATCTTCATCCCCAAGGCCTTCTTCCACAAGATAGACAAAATGATCATGGAGTGAGTGAGTGAGTCAGTCAGTCAGTGTGTGTGAGTCAGTGAGTGAGTGTCAGTGAGTGAGTGAGTGAGTGAGTGAGTGAGTGAGTGAGTGAGTGAGTCAGTGAGTCAGTGAGTGAGTGAGTCAGTGTGAGTGAGTGAGTGAGTGAGTCAGTGAGTGAGTGAGTCAGTGTGAGTGAGTCAGAGTGAGTGAGTGAGTGAGTGTGTGAGTGTGAGTGAGTGAGTGAGTGAGTGTGAGTGAGTCAGAGTGAGTGAGTGAGTGAGTGAGTGAGTGAGTGAGTGAGTCAGTGAGTGAGTGTCAGTGAGTGAGTGAGTGAGTGAGTGAGTGAGTCAGTGTGAGTGAGTGAGTGAGTGAGTGAGTGAGTGAGTGAGTCAGTGTGAGTCAGAGTGAGTGAGTGAGTGAGTGAGTGTGTGAGTGTGAGTGAGTGAGTGAGTCAGTGTGAGTGAGTCAGAGTGAGTGAGTGAGTGAGTGTGAGTGAGTGAGTGAGTGAGTGTGAGTGAGTGAGTGAGTGTGAGTGAGTGAGTGTGAGTGAGTGAGTGAGTCAGTGTGAGTCAGAGTGAGTGAGTGAGTGAGTGAGTGAGTGAGTGAGTGAGTGAGTGAGAGTGAGTGAGTGAGTGAGTGAGTGAGTGAGTGAGTGAGTGAGTGAGTGAGTGTGAGTGAGTGAGTGAGTGAGTGAGTGAGTGAGTGAGTCAGTGTGAGTGAGTGAGTGAGTCAGAGTGAGTGAGTCAGAGTGAGTGAGTCAGAGTGAGTGAGTGAGTGAGTGAGTGAGTGAGTGAGTGAGTGTGTGTGTGTGTGTGTGTGTGTGTGTATGTATGTATGTATGTATGTATGTATGTATGTATGTATGTATGTATGTATGTATGTATGTATGTGTGGATCCCCAAGTCGACACTGCAAAGGAGGAGAAATATGGGCGTCCTGGCCCCACCGAACCTGCGATACTCCCACTGGGCGGCCACAGCTGAGAGGGTGAGGGGGTGGATACGAGAGCTAAACATGGAATCGGTCAGGCTGGAGGAGTTCTGGTGCAAGGGAACCACCCTCCGAGCCCTCGCCACGGCAACGCTCCCATTCCCCCTAATGCACACATCCAGCCCAGTGGTGGTAGCCACGCTGAAGATGTGGACCTGGACCTGCTGACGGGACAGGAGCTCAAGCACCTCCAAATTAAACACTTTCTCCGCAAGGAGATGGCAAAGTGCCTCAGGCCCCGAGAGACACTCTACTAGAGAAACTAATCAACACAGACAGTAAGGAGGGGGGAATCTGTGGAACATATATGGACAGTTACTGGACAGGGCAAGACTACCACTGGATGAAGCGAGACAGAACTGGGAGGACAAATTGGGGACGGAAGTGGGTTGGGGACTCTGGAGCAAAGTACTGAGCAGGGCCAACTCCACCTCCTCCTGCACAAGGCTCACTCTCATGCAGTTCAAAGTGGTGCACAGAGTGCACCTGACCAGAACCTGAATGAGCAGGTTCTTCCTGGTGTCAGGGAGGCCCGGCCAACCACACGCACATGTTCCGGGTCTTGTTCCAGACCTGTCGTGTTCCGGACAGCCTTCTCCGAGGCGATGTCCAAGATTGTGGGGGTGAGGGTGAAGCCATGCCCAATAGTGGCAATCTTCGGGGTATCGGACCAGCCAGAAATATACATAGGGAAGAAGGCCGGAGCCCTAGCTTTCGCTTCCCTAATCGCACGCCAGCGAATCCTGCTCGGCTGACGATCAGCAGCACCATCCAAAGCTGCAGACTGGCTTGCTGACCTTTCGGAATTTCTCCACAAGAGGAAGATCAAATATACCATCCAAGGGTCGGACGAGGGCTTCTACACAGCGTGGGGACCATTCATCAGCCTGGTCCAGGGCCTGTTCAAAGCCAACAGCGACCAGGAAGAGGTGGAGGAAGGGGAGAGGAAAAACTAAGGAGGTAACAAGGGAAAGAGCAAAGGGGGAAGGAGAGAGAAGGGAATCCACGGGAATCACAGAGTGAAACATGGGGAAAGTGGGAGGAGGGGAGAGGCTATGCAGCAACCCCCCCCCACGACAACAACTAAATAAAAAATCCTGCAACAGAAAGATGCAGAACGCAGTGTGTGACACCCAGGGCAGGAGGCAGGAGGCAACACTGAGAGGAAAACTAAGCTACCAACAGAGGAAAGGTGGGGGGGGGGGGGGGGGGAAGGCGGGGACAACGTGTAAAAGTCTCTGTAAGTAAGAAACTGCTTTAGTTGTAAAAACTGGAAAATACCAATAAAAATATATATTTTTAAAACCGCTCGGCAGGCAGCAGAAATGCCAGATGATTTCTGAATTCGAAATCAAGGTTTGGTTTCCGACATCAATTTCAGTCTGTGAAGGATAGAAATTGGGGAAATGAGAAATCCACAGATAGTCAAGGCAAACGACGTCTAGTTGGAGATAGTAAAGAGATTTTGCCTCAGGTTAAAAGGGAAACCTATAATAGTGGGAGAGAGATAAAAAATCTTCAATGTTTTCATAATAAGGTTGGACACACAAAGTCGGTTGTTTCAGAAAAGTACTGGGAAGACAGACTCTTTGCTCGGTGGCACACAAATTAACACTACTGCCTCACAGAGCCAGGGTCCCGGGTTAACACTGCCGTCTCACAGCGCCAGGGACCCGGGTTAAAACCGCTGTCTCACAGTGCCAGGTACCCGGGTTAACACTGCTGTCTCACAGAGCCAGGGACCCGGGTTAAAACCGCTGTCTCACAGTGCCAGGTACCCGGGTTAACACTGCTGTCTCACAGTGCCAGGGACCCGGGTTAACACTGCTGTCTCACAGAGCCAGGGACCCGGGTTAGCACTGCTGTCTCACAGAGCCAGGGACCCGGGTTAGCACTGCTGTCTCACAGAGCCAGGGACCCGGGTTAGCACTGCTGTCTCACAGAGCCAGGGACCCGGGTTAGCACTGCTGTCTCACAGTGCCAGGGACCCGGGTTAACACTGCTGTCTCACAGAGCCAGGGACCCGGGTTAGCACTGCTGTCTCACAGTGCCAGGTACCCGGGTTAACACTGCTGTCTCACAGTGCCAGGGACCCGGGTTAGCACTGCTGTCTCACAGTGCCACGTACCCGGGTTAACACTGCTGTCTCACAGTGCCAGGGTCCCGGGTTAACACTGCTGTCTCACAGTGCCAGGGTCCCGGGTTAACACTGCTGTCTGACAGTGCCACGTACCCGGGTTAGCACTGCTGTCTCATAGTGCCAGGGTCCCGGGTTAAAACCGCTGTCTCACAGTGCCAGGGACCCGGGTTAACCCTGCTGCCTCACAGCGCCCGTGACCCGGGTTAGCACTGCTGTCTCACAGTGCCAGGTACCCGGGTTAACACTGCTGTCTCACAGCGCCCGTGACCCGGGTTAGCACTGCTGTCTCACAGTGCCAGGGACCCGGGTTAACACTGCTGTCTCACAGCGCCAGGGACCCGGGTTAGCACTGCTGTCTCACAGTGCCAGGTACCCGGGTTAACACTGCTGCCTCACAGTGCCAGGTACCCGGGTTAACACTGCTGTCTCACAGTGCCAGGGTCCCGGGTTAACACTGCTGTCTGACAGTGCCACGTACCCGGGTTAGCACTGCTGTCTCATAGTGCCAGGGTCCCGGGTTAAAACCGCTGTCTCACAGTGCCAGGGACCCGGGTTAACCCTGCTGCCTCACAGCGCCCGTGACCCGGGTTAGCACTGCTGTCTCACAGTGCCAGGTACCCGGGTTAACACTGCTGTCTCACAGCGCCCGTGACCCGGGTTAGCACTGCTGTCTCACAGTGCCAGGGACCCGGGTTAACACTGCTGTCTCACAGCGCCAGGGACCCGGGTTAGCACTGCTGTCTCACAGTGCCAGGTACCCGGGTTAACACTGCTGCCTCACAGTGCCAGGGACCCGGGTTAACACTGCTGCCTCACAGAGCCAGGGACCCGGGTTAACACTGCTGTCTCACAGTGCCAGGGACCCGGGTTAACACTGCTGTCTCACAGTGCCAGGGACCCGGGTTAACACTGCTGCCTCACAGAGCCAGGGACCCGGGTTAACACTGCTGTCTCACAGTGCCAGGGACCCGGGTTAACACTGCTGTCTCACAGTGCCAGGGACCCGGGTTAACACTGCTGTCTCACAGTGCCAGGGACCCGGGTTAGCACTGCTGTCTCACAGTGCCAGGGACCCGGGTTAACACTGCTGTCTCACAGTGCCAGGGACCCGGGTTAACACTGCTGCCTCACAGAGCCAGGGACCCGGGTTAACACTGCTGTCTTACAGTGCCAGGGACCCGGGTTAACACTGCTGTCTTACAGTGCCAGGGACCCGGGTTAACACTGCTGTCTCACAGTGCCAGGGACCCGGGTTAACACTGCTGTCTTACAGTGCCAGGGACCCGGGTTAACACTGCTGTCTCACAGTGCCAGGGACCCGGGTTAACACAGCTGTCTCACAGTGCCAGGGACCCGGGTTAACACTGCTGTCTTACAGTGCCAGGGACCCGAGTTAACACTGCTGTCTCACAGTGCCAGGGACCCGGGTTAACACAGCTGTCTCACAGTGCCAGGGACCCGGGTTAACACTGCTGTCTTACAGTGCCAGGGACCCGGGTTAACACAGCTGTCTCACAGTGCAAGGGACCCGGGTTAACACTGCTGTCTTACAGTGCCAGGGACCCGGGTTAACACTGCTGTCTTACAGTGCCAGGGACCCGGGTTAACACTGCTGTCTCACAGTGCCAGGGACCCGGGTTAACACTGCTGTCTCACAGCGTCATGGACCCGGGTTAACCCTGCTGTCTCACAGCCAGGGGCCCGGGTTAACACTGCTGTCTCACAGCACCAGGGACCTGGGTTAACACTGCTGTCTCACAGAGCCAGGGACCTGGGTTAGCACTGCTGTCTCACAGTGCCAGAGCCCCGGGTTAACACTGCTGTCCCACAGTGCCAGGGACCCAGGCTAACACTGCTGTCCCACAGTGCCAGGGACCCGGGTTAGCACTGCTGTCTCACAGTGCCAGGGACCCAGGCTAACACTGCTGTCCCACAGTGCCAGGGACCCGGGTTAACACTGTTGTCTCACAGCGCCCGTGACCCGGGTTAGCACTGCTGTCTCACAGTGCCAGGGACCCGGGTTAACACTGCTGTCTCACAGCGCCAGGGACCCGGGTTAGCACTGCTGTCTCACAGTGCCAGGGACCCAGGTTAACACTGCTGTCTCACAATGCCAGGGACCCGGGTTAACACTGCTGTCTCACAGTGCCAGGGACCCGGGTTAGCACTGCTGTCTCACAGTGCCAGGGACCCGGGTTAACACTGCTGTCTCAGTGCCAGGGACCCGGGTTAACACTGCTGTCTCACAGTGCCAGGGACCCGGGTTAACACTGCTGTCTCACAGTGCCAGGGACCCGGGTTAACACTGCTGTCTCACAGTGTTATTTCTTTGTGAATGTCATCAGTGTTCCTGTGTCTAAGTAACCAAGAAGTCATCAATGAGGTGTTTGAATGGTCGAATCACTTTGTTGTCTGAGCTGGACCTTTTCCTGTGCTTGTGGTATTGATTCTGTATGTCATCTTTCTTGAAAGCTGCTTCGCTTGTTTGTCGTGGAGCAAATGTGAATTTGTGAGATTTCTTGCTATGCCATGGCATGTTTGTACTCTTGTCATAGTTTCGGAGTGTAATCTTGCATTGTCCTTCATGTGCAGAGTTGTACCATGTTGTACAGGTCGTTGTGTCATTGTCGCTTCTGTCTTTGTTGTTTTTGTTGTCGTTCGTGCCGTTGTTTTTGTCGTGCTTGTAGTTTTTGTTGTTGCTGTGCTGCTTGTTGCGCTCAAAAAGTGTTCCATGTGGATAATTTGAGTAATTGTCACAGTTATTGTCGTCAGTGTCCTTTGTGGTGTCTGTTATGTCGTGTTAGGTACACTGGTATAACACTGGCTGCAACTGGATGCAGTATAGATCGAAAAGATACTCCAGACCTTGAAGTTAGTTCAATCAGGTTTATTGAACTAATAGCACAGTTAGCACAGTTCTCTGTGAGTTCGACTCTCTGCTAACTTAAATGTGGTTACTCTGTCTGACTGAGCCAGACTAGCTCTTAGCCACGTGGTGGAGGTGTGAGATTGTAACAACACCGTTGACTGACTCTCTAGATGTTCATCAGTGGAAAGAGGTGGAGTGTGAGTGCGTGTCTTTTATAGTCAGATCCCATCCCCCCCCCCCCCCCCACCCCCCACCCCACCCCCCACCACCACCCCCACCCCCCTGAGTGTCCTGCCTGCTTATTGGTCATGTCCTGATCTCTGTCCATTAGCTGCTTGTCTATGCCTGCCTGTATATCATTATGTGTGTGTCTGCATGTCATGACATGTTACATTGAGCGTTTCTTCTTGAGAATTGTAAGAATGATCTGATGTCGTATTGATATTGGTGACATTAGTCATTTGTGGTGGATTTGATTGCTCTTCTTTGCTTCCTTGGTGCTCCTCTGCTGGAGACATTTCCGGTATATTTGAATCATCTGTGATCTCTTTATGCTCCTCTTCAGGAGTTATTTCTGGTTCATTTGAATCACCTTTGGTTTCTTGGTGCTCCTCTTCTGGAGTCAAAATCTTCAAGATTTCAATTGACGTGGTCTCACTGGTCCCAAGAGTAGTCCTACTCTGTGCTTCTGCACAGACAAGCTGAGATCTGTCAGTCTCGCTGTGATCCTGCACACTCTGTATGTCGAGTGTGATCACTTTGTCACTGTTTTTACACACAGTGGGTAGACATTCAATGTCTTCTTGTTGGTTACATGAGCTGGGTAGACTTTCATAGTCTGCTGCTGGTTGCTCAGATAAAGCGGATAGACCGTCATAGTCTTCCTCGTGCACAGTTGTCGCTCCGGAGTCTTTAATTGCTTCCATTCTGGAGTGTGTCAACGAGCTCGCTGTGGAGGCTTGTATTACTCCATCTGTGGAGTCGATTTGTGCTCTCTGCGTGGCGTCGCCTTCTTCTTGGGTATTGCTGTCATCCAATGCATTGACGATCTGCCATGGCATCATGGTATTGGATTCATCTACCATGAGTAGAGTCGTGTTGAGCTTTTCAACCGTGTTGCTGATGCAATGACCATCAACTCAGAATAACTCCTCCATGTCTGAGCAGTAGTCTTCAATGAACAAATCTTCTCTGTTTGTTTCGGATTTGTCATTGTGTTCTCGGTGTCCAATGAAGAACTCATCTTCCGAGTAGTATTCGTCAATCAACAAATCTTTTGTCTGGATTTGTCATTGTGCTCTCCTCTTTGGGTGTTGCAAACTGCTTGTTCCAGGGTGCTGCGGAGGTAATATTTAACTGTGGGTGGAGGCTCGGGCTTCATTCTGTCGTTCGAGGAAAGAAATATGAAGTTTGTAGCTTTAAAATTCTTATTTGTAATTTTCGGGCATTTCCTGTTTAAGTGGGCATGGTCCGGGTCTTCTGACATCATGATGCTCGTGACGCAAGGCGTAGGAATTGAGTGCCCAATCTGACTTTCCTTTACAGTGCGCTCTCTTCGCATCTGCGCATGCGCGGCTTCCCGCGCAAGTGTATTTCGCCTTTTTTTTTCTTTTTAAGAAGTGCGTATGTGCGTACTGGCCGGAACGCTCTCGCTCAAGGTGGCTGCCAATCAAAAAGCGCTGTTGCATCGAGTGAGATTCTGCCTTCGACTCGTGGTAAGTTTTCACGCCATTTTTACGGATTGTTTTCTAGATAATGATTCTGTCTTTGTAAAGACTCAAAGTATTGATTTTGTTTTTGTATAGCGATTTCTAATGTTAAATATATTTTTTGTGAAAGTTCTTTCCTCAAATTTTTATCAGACATTCCAGAAATTAATTGATCCAGTATTATAGCATCTCTGAAATCAGCATAATCACAGCCTTGTGGTATTGATTTGAGATTTGTGATAAAATCAGTGATGGGCCCTCCGTTTCTGTGGCATTTATGACAGGAGTTACATTTTTTCAGCATCTCACTAGATTGACCGTTAGTGTTCATCGCATTTTTTGAGTATTACTTCTAATTTGGTGTTGTTTTCACCTTCTAAGTAATTAAAGCAATTATAGATTTTTCTGGCTTCATGCCCTCCTGCTGTGAGTAGTAGTGCTATTTTTGTTGCGTCAGAGACAGTGGTTAACTCATTAGCTGCGATACACATTTGGAACATCTGTTTAAACATTTTCCAGTTAAAACTTAAATTACCGGTTGTTTCCAGCTGCCATGGAATTCCAATGATTTCCATCGAATCAGGTAGTGGTCAAGGACTCATTTTGCTGTGAAGTCTTCCAGTCGAATGTCCGGCCAGAATTTTCTTCTCTTGTTGTCCAACCATATCTAACTTGTTCTTTTAAAGCCAACACGCATGGTACCATGTCTTGTTACCTGTGTGGTAGGTAACTCGTGCTACTTGATGGTGAGGTCTTCTGAATCTCGATGAAGAAGACTTAAACTCGTCCAGTAACAACAAAGGTTTATTGAGTAACTATAACAACAAGTGCATGAGTTCTTTACTTTAACTTTGATACAAGTGATAAGGTTAACAAGATCTAACTACAATAACTATACGTAACTCCACTAGCCACCTGAACTATTCTGAAATTGCCCTGGTCACAGTGCACCCGAGAGAGAGAGAGACTGAGGGAGACACAATGTGGTTGCTTTTTATACCCCTGTTGGTCCGCCCTCTAGTGATCATGTGGTGCTGCTGATTACGCATTAACCCCTTGTGTACATGCACATACAGAGATCACTACAGTGACCAAGGGATACGGGCCGTGCTAGTGCCAGGCGACGATGCAGGAATAGAGAGACCAGTGGGGTATTTTTGAAAAAACTAAGTCCGTGCCAGATTAAGTATTCCACCATTGAAAAGGAAGCCTTAGCCCTGCTCCTAGCCCTTTAGCATTTTGAAGGGCATGTTGTCCGGCATGAGAATAAACAAAGCTTTGTTTATACAGACCATAATCCACGTTTACAGAGAAGTTTAAAACCAGAACGCAATCTTATTCCGTTGGGAGTTTATTACTGAAACAGTTCACCATTAAAATTGTACACATTCCTGCAAAGGATAATGTGATTGCAGATGCTTTGTCACGGGTTTAAGGACTGACTAGTTACCAATGTAGAGACTGAAAAAGGAACTTCCATAATGGGACTGGATTGGATGGATATGTGTCTGTGATTTATGTCTTACATACCTCATGATGAAAAGTCCGTGCTTGATGTTTCATTCTTTTAGGGAGGGAGGTGTGCAAGGGTCCTTCCTGCTTACTCCCCGATTTCCCTTAGTGTTGGGTGGGGTTACTGGGTTGTGGGGATAGGGTGGAGGTGTTGACCTAGGGTAGGGTGCTCTTTCCAAGAGCCGGTGCAGACTCGATGGGCCGGGTGGCCTCCTTCTCCTTCAGAGGCCCGGTGTGAGTGATTGGCTGATTGCCAATGAATGGGCCAATAGGCTGTACTCTGCTCGGTAACAGGTGGTGGTTGGATCCTATCCCAGTGGGATGGATCTCAGAGACCTGAGGGAGGAGTGGAGTCCCAGACACAACCAGACAAGGACTTGCTCTCATATTCCAGAAAGGCTGTCAGTGTTGTATTCCTGAAATTGCAAGAACCAGGAAAACCATTGCAGGCTGCAAGCAAAGACCCGGGGCGGGATTCTCTGATCCTGAGGCTATTATTAAACTAGAAAGAGTGCAGAAAAGATTTACTAGGATGTTGCCGGGACTTGATGGTTCGAGTTATAAGGAGAGGCTGGATAGACTGGGACTTTTTTCCCTGGAGCGTAGGAGGCTTAGGGGTGATCTTATAGAGGTCTATAAAATAATGAGGGGCATAGATAAGGTAGATAGTCAACATCTTTTCCCAAAGGTAGGGGAGTCTAAAACTAGAGGGCATAGGTTTAAGGTGAGAGGGGAGAGATTCAGAAGGGCCCAGAGGGGCAATTTCTTCACTCAGAGGGTAGTGAGTGTCTGGAATGGGCTGCCAGAGGTAGTAGTAGAAGCGGGTACAATTGTGTCTTTCAAAAAGCATTTAGATGGTTACATGGGTAAGATGGGTATAGAGGGTTATGGGCCAAGTGCGGGCAACTGGGACTAGCTTAATGGTAAAAAACTGGGCGGCATGGACTGGTTGGGCCGAAGGGCCTGTTTCCATGCTGTAAACTTCTATGATTCTATGATTCTATGAAGTGTTGATGCCGTCGTAAACGCCGTCATGTTTTCCCACAGCATCAACAGGCTCCCAGGAGCAACGATCCTGAGCCCTACAGGGTGCCAGCACGGCACTGGGGCGACTCACGCAGCTCCAGCTCTCGATACCGGCATCAAACGGCGGCGTGGGTCTGTGCATGCGCGCTGCAACCGGTGCGAACTCGCGCATGGGAGCTTCTCCGCAACGGCCCCGACGCAACGTGGTGGAGAGGTACAGGGGCCCGGCGCGAAGTAAAAGATGCCCCCACCAGGAGAAGCATGCCCGCCGATCGGTAGGCCCCAATCGCAGGCCAGGCCACAGTGGAGGCCGCCGCCCCCCCTCCCCCCCCCCCCACCGGGGTCGGATCCCGCACCCCCCCCCCCCCCACCGGGGTTGGATCCCTCCCCCCCCGGGGTCGGATCCCGCCCCCCCCCCCCCTCCCCCACCGTGGTCGGATCCCGCCCCCCCCTCCCCCACCGGGGTCGGATCCCGCCCCCCCCTCCCCCACCGGGGTCGGATCCCGCCCCCCACCCCATCGTGGTCGGATCCCGCCCTTCCCCCCCCACCGAGGTCGGATCCCGCCCTTCCCCCCCCCCCCGGGGTCGGATCCCGCCCGCCCCCCCCCCCCCCCCCGGGGTCAGATCCCGCCCCCCCTCCCCCACCGGGGTCGGATCCCGCCCTCCCCCCCCCCCCCACCGGATCCCGCCCCCCCTCCCCATCGGGGTCTGATCCCGCCCCCCACCCCATCGTGGTCGGATCCCGCCCCCCCCCCTCCGAGGTCGGATCCCGCCCTTCCCCCCACCCCCCCGGGGTCGGATCCCGCCCTTCCCCCCCCCCCCACCCGGGGTCGGATCCCGCCCCACCCCCCCGCCCACCGGGGTCGGATCCCCCTCCCCCCCACCAGGGTCGGATCCCGCCTCCCCCCCCACCAGGCTGCCCCCCGCAGGATGGACGCTGAGGTCCCGCCGGGTAAGACATGTGAACGTCGCCGGTGGGACTCGGCCGATCTCGGCGGCCACTCGGCCCATCCTGTGCGAGAATCGCCGGTGGGGCCGCATAGAGCGGTCCCCAACCGCCGCTGTGCCGGCGCCAATTCTCCAGTGAATCGCGCCCAGCTCAGCCCTTGTCCGCCCCGGCCCGGGGTCAGAGAATCCCGCCCCAGGACTCTCTCTCTCTCCAGAAGGCTGTGAGCGCTGTATTCCTGAACTACAGAGGCCTGAATGAATCTACGGTTAAAAACCTCGAACTGAAAGTGAAGTCTGAAGAAGACGAAGGTGCCAAAAACCACCATCTGAAACAAACATTTTTATTTTATTTATCATTTTATTACACCCCTCCCCTCTGTGTTTGCCTGTCTCGGGTGTGTATAGAGGGTAGGGGGGGGGGGGAGCAAGTTAAAGTGGGGGATTAGGAATTAGTTAATAGTTAACCAGTTGTATTTGCTGCATATTTCATGATAGTTCTTGTTATAAATAAATAGTAATCGTGTTTAAATTTACAGACCTGGTGACTGTAATTATTGGGCGGCCAATGGGCCAGAGACTTTGGGTAGCGTTCTTTTTTATAAATTTAGAGTACCCAATTCATTTTTTCCAATTAAGGGGCAATTTAGCGTGTTCAATCCACCTACTTTGCACATCTTTGGGTTGTGGGGGCGAAACCCACGCAGACACGGGGAGAATGTGCAAACTCCACACGGACAGTGACCCAGAGCCGGGATCGAACCTGGGACCTCGGCGCCGTGAGGCCGCAGTGCTAACCACTGCGCCACCGTGCTGCCCGACTTTGGGTATCTTTCTAAGAATTCTTGGTTAATTCACTTGTGTTGTGACTCCAGGTCAAGGGGCATTGACCGGGCACTAGCCCAGGGGGGGCCTTAATGACCCCACTCCCCAGCGGAGTTATGACAGGAACAGATTTTCAAAAAAATCACTGGCTCGATCTTTTGAAAAGTAGCACATTTAATCTCAGGAAATTTCTTTCAGAATTTAAAAGATTATGTAACCACACACACTCCCTACTCACCCAGCCCCTTTTGAAAGCTGATAAACTGACCCTGCTTCAACTGAACACAGACAGACTCTAAAATAAAATAAACTTGTACAAATTATAGTCAAACCCAAACAGTTAATGCTGTTTAAGGGCAGGATATCTTGGAATTTGCAGTGCAGAAGGAGACCATTCGGCCCATCGGGTCTGCACCGGCCTCTGGAAAGAGCACCAACATAAGCCCACCCTATCCCCGTAACCCACCAAACCTTATTTAATAATAATAATCTTTATTACTGTCACAAGTAGGCTTACATTAACACTGCAATGAAGTTACTGTGAAAATCCCCTAGTCACCACACTCTGGCGCCTGTTCGGGTACACTGAGGGAGAGTTCAGAATGTTCAATTCACCTAACAGCACGTCTTTCGGGACTTCGGGAGTTGTGGGAGGAAACAAAGCATTTTTTGGACAAGAAGGGGCAATTTATCATGGCCAATCCACCGAACCTTTACATCTTTGGACTGTGGGAGGAAACCTGAGCACCCGGAGGAAACCCACGCACACACGGGGAGAACGTGCAGACTCCGCACAGACAGTGATTCAAACCGGGAATCGAAACTGGGACCCTGGCACTGTGAAGCAACAGTGCTACCCACTGTGCCACCGTGCCGTGCTTATCTACACATAAGCTTGGAAGTAAGGACAAGGCTACTGGAATTGTAGATTCAGCTCTGCAAGGAATCAACAAATAGAAATTGTGAGAAAAATTCTCATGATTTAATTCCCTTTCAAAATAAAATGAACTGTATTATTCGACAAACCAATCAAATCCTCTGGGCAGGGGCTGCACGGTGGCGCAGTGGGTTAGCCCTGCTGCCTCAGGGCGCCGAGATCCTGGGTTCGATCCCGGCTCTGGGTCACTGTCCGTGTGGAGTTTGTACATTCTCCCCGTGTCTGCGTGGGTTTCGCCCCCACAACCCAAAGATGTGCAGGGTGGGTGGATTGGCCACTTAATTGGAAAAAATTAATTGGGTACTCTAAATTTTTTTTTTTTTTTAATCCTCTGGGCAAAACAAAGCGAGGGAGAGAGAGCAAGGCAGAGTGTGAGGGAAAGAACCCTCGTGAGGGAGGGAGAGAGTGATCCAGGACTGATGCATTAGCTGTTCCATCCCAGATCAACCCCCTGCCCCATTCGGGGGCACAGAGTCACAGCCTAGTCTCTGTTGGCCACTCCCAGTAAGGGCAATTACCCTCAGGACATTCGATTGGATCAGGGAATATAAACCAGGGTTGCTGCTTGATTACTGTGCAGTGACTCCTGGATACAGGATCCGGCTAAAATATCATACCCTCCATATCACCCTTAAAGAATGGCCTTTGGGGGGGGGGGGGGGGGGGGGTTAGGGGCAATAATAATTAACCCTTTGAGAAAGCAAAGAGCCAGTGGATCAGGGTAGGGCAAGGCCAGAGATAATGATACTGCTTTGGAAGAGGAGCTGGGGGACCGGTGGGGTGGGGTGGGGTTATGGTGTTTTTGGAGGGGGGGGCTGGTTGGAGGGAGACCGTTTCCTCTGTGTTCACACTGCACCAACACTGACATGAGCACACACAATAGTGTACCCGGAGCAGAGGGGGCGGGGAGCAAGGAGGACCTGCTCCTCAGCCGAGCCTAGCAGGCAGTTGAGGGGGTCGTCCGTCCTGACTGTCTTTCCCTCTTCCACGGCTATGTTCACTGCCGGGTGTCTCTGGAACAGGAGCACGTGGTGTCTGCCGGCACTATCGCGATTCTCCTCGCTCGGTGCGCACACAGGGACTGGGTTATTAACCCCCTTTAATCACATTTTGTTTTGATGCTTTACATTTCCTTTTGAGATTCTGTTTATTTTGATGCAGTAATCCTTTCAGGAACTGCATTTTTAATTTATCCCACAGCTTGTTGATTTATGTGATTAATGCAAAGAGACAAACCCTGTTTTCAGCAGCCAGTGCACCTTGCTGGTTACTTGCTACGTCCAAGGTTCCCACTTGTTGCTTTTCAGTTTGTTGCTTATCCAGTTTCAGTGAAGGTGACTCCAGGTTTCTAACCTATTTTGCTCTGGGTCATAACGGTTCAGTGTAATAAAGACAACTCGGAGGCTGATAAAAGCTCACTGGTCAGGTCCGAGTGTCTCGGGGTAAACAGCGTGACCCCTGACCTGTAGGCAGCTGGGATGACCACATAGTCAGAAACCTCACCGGGAACAGCACCTTGGGAAATCATCGCAGCAATCTGACCTGAGGGAGGAAACAAGCACGCATTGTCACTACTCCAAACACCACGGTTATTAATCTTACACGGTCAATTTCTCAGAACTATCCTTTCCTCCCAATTTAATTCCCTGTCCTCTCGACCTGCATCACCACCTCCAATTCAACCGTAGATACTCAAAACTGTGGAATTTTTCGGCTCCCTCAATTAACATGATTTATCCTCTGGTGTGGCTGCACCCACATTGCTATTGGGGAGGCAGAGCCAGAATTTTTACCTGGAAGGGAAAAACAGAAATGCTCACATTTGTATCGAACCTTTCATGACCATCGGACAGACACCTGAAAGTGTGAGGCCTCTTCCTGTTGATTCCCTTATTCCTCTTTCTCTTATTTTGCCGGAATCATTTTTGATCCATGGGTGATGAATGGACATGCGTCTTTCAGAGATTGAGGAATTTGGAAGTTATAGGAGAGAACACGCTGCTAGTCTCTGCTAGTCTGAACAGGAGGCCTCAGACGTTTCATCACCAGAGAGAGAAATGGGGGGGGGGGGGGGGGGGAGACGGCAACTCTGTCTGTTTAAAACAGGTGCCGATTGGATCCTTTCCCAGTGGAATGATTTTCAGAGTTCCAAGGAGCTCAGTTTGATGAAGGTAAGGGAAGAAGAAAGGAAAGAAGGATCTATCTACGGGGAAAACAAGCTGCAAATAAAGCACCGTCTCTCTCTCTCTCTCTCTCTCCAGAAAGGCTGTGAGTGCTGTATTCCTGAAACCACAGAGACCTGACATCGGGGGGGTGGGCACTGTGGCGCAGTGGTTGGCACTGCTGCCTCACAGTGCTGAGGACCCAGGTTCGATCCCGGCTCTGGGTCACTGTCCGTGTGGAACAAAGAACAAAGAAAGTACAGCACAGGAACAGGCCCTTCGGCCCTCCAAGCCCGTGCCGACCATGCTGCCCGTCGAAATTAAAATCTTCTACACTTCCTGGGTCCGTATCCCTCTATTCCCATCCTATTCATGTATTTGTCAAGATGCCCCTTAAATGTCACTATCGTCCCTGCTTCCACCACCTCCTCCGGCAGCGAGTTCCAGGCACCCATTACGACCGGTGTAAAAAAAACTTGCCTCGGATATCTCCTCTAAACCTTGCCCCTCGCACTTTATACCTACGCCCCCTAGTAATTGACCCCTCTACCCTGGGGAAAAGCCTCTGACTATCCACTCTGTCTATGCCCCTCATAATTTTGTAGACCTCTATCAGGTCGCCCCTCAACCTCCTTCGTTCCAGTGAGAACAAAACCAAGTCCAACCAGGTCTCCATCTGTGCTGTGATTGTCTATGAATGTAATTAGTTTATTCAACCTCTCCTCATAGCTAATACCCTCCATACCAGGCAACTTCCTAGTAAATCTCTTCTGCACCCTCTCTAAAGTCTGCACATCCTTCTGGTAGTGTGGTGACCAGAATTGAACACTATACTCCAAGTGTGAAAGTGGAGTTCGCACATTCTCCCTGTGTCTGCGTGGGTCTCACCCTCACAACCCAAAGATGTGCAGAGTAGGTGAAATGGCCTCACTAAACTACCCCTTAATGCGAAAAAAATAATTGGGTACTCTAAATTTAAAAAAAAGATATAGCCCTTGGGGCAAAGGGATCAAAGGATTTGGGGGGAAAGGTGGGATCAGGCTATTGAGCTGGATGATCAGCCATGATCAGGATGAATGGCGGAGCAGGCTCGAAGGGCCGAATGGCCTCCTCCTGCTTCTATCTTCTGTGTATGTGTGTCTTGGACGGGAACATGCAGGTGGCGGTTTTCCCATGGATCTGCTGCCCTTGTCCTTCAAGGTCATAGATGTCAAGGGTTTGGAAGCTGCTGTCGAAGGAGTTCTGGTGGTCACGGAGGTGAATCGTATAGATTGTACACACGCTCTCACTGTGCATCAGTGGTGGGTGAAGTGGAGGTCAGTCTGGACACACGGACATTGAGTAATTGCTTCATCCTGGATGCTGCGGAGCCTCTGGAGTAGATATTGTTGCAGGAGAGTGGCGGGTATTCCACCCGACGCTGGATTTGTGCCTTTGGGTTGGGGGATAGGTTTCAGAAGGTGAGTTACTGGCCAGTGAGCAGCCAGTGTGAGCTTTGCTCTTACGGTTGTGGACAGCAGATTTCATATGCTAGGAGGTTCTCTGCAGGAGGATTAAACAAAAATAGGGAAGTCCTGCTAAAATGGGGCGGCACGGTAGCACAGTGGTTAGCACTGTGGCTTCACAGCGCCAGGGTCCCAGGTTCGATTCCCCGCTAGGGCACTGTCTGTGCGGAATCTGCACGTTCTCCCCGTGTGTGCGTGGGTTTCCTCCGGGTGCTCCGGTCCCCGTGGGTTTCCTCCGGGTGCTCCGGTCCCCGTGTCTGCGTGGGTTTCCTCCGGGTGCTCCGGTCCCCGTGTCTGCGTGGGTTTCCTCCCACAAGTCCCGAAAGATGTGCTGTTGGGTGAATTGGACATTCCAAATTCTCCCTCTGTGTACCCGAACAGGCGCCGGAGTGTGGCGACTAGGGGCTTTCACAGTAACGTCATTGCAGTAGTTTTTTAAAAAATATATATATTTTATTAAAATTTTTCAAACAAAAATGTTTCCGTTTTTACAACTCAACACGGGATTATACATTAACTGGTAAATAACATTATTTAAATAATATAGTGAACTAACAACAACAACTAAAAAAAAAAAATAGCAAAAACACAAAATAGTGTTCCCCCCCTCCCCCCCCCGGGTTGCTGCTGCTGTCATTTCTATCTTTTCATTATCGTTCCGCGAAATAGTCAAGGAACGGTTGCCACCGCCAGGAGAACCCCTGAGCCGATCCTCTTAACGCAAATTTTATTCATTCCAACCTTATGAACCCTGCCATGTCGTTTATCCAGGCCTCCACGCCCGGGGGTTTTGCTTCCTTCCACATGAGTAGAATCCTGCGCCGGGCTACTAGGGACGCAAAGGCCAAAATATCGGCCTCTTTCGCCTCCTGCACTCCCGGCTCTTCCGCAACCCCAAATATAGCTAACCCCCAGCCTGGCTTGACCCGGACCTTCACCACCTTTGAAATTACCCTTGCCACACCCCCCCAGAACTCCTGCAGTGCCGGACACGACCAGAACATGTGTGTGTGGTTCGCCGAGCTTCCTGAGCAGCTCCCACACCTGTCCTCCGCCCCAAAAAACCTGCTCAGTCTTGCTCCCATCATATGTGCTCTATGTAGAACCTTAAATTGAATCAGGCTAAGCCTGGCACCCGAGGACGAGGAATCTACCCTACTTAGGGCATCAGCCCACAGCCCCTCCTCAATCTCTTCCCCCAGCTCTTCTTCCCATTTTCCCTTCAGCTCCTCTATCCTCGCCTTCCCCTCGTCCATCACCTCCCGGCATATTTCGGACACTTTGCCCTCTCCGACCCATACCCCCGAAATCACTCTATCTTGGATCCCCTGCGTCGGGAGCTGCGGAAATTCCCTCACCTGTTGCCTCGCAAATGCCCTCACTTGCATATACCGGAAGGCGTTCCCCGGGGGCAACTTATATTTTTCTTCTAGCGCTCCCAGACTTGCAAACGTCCCGTCTACAAACAGGTCCCTCAGCTTCCTAATTCCTGCTCGTTGCCAACACTGGAACCCCCCATCCATCCTCCCTGAGACAAACCTGTGGTTATTCCTTATCGGGGACCACACCGAGGCACCCGTCACCCCCCTGTGTCGCCTCCATTGCCCCCAGATCCTCAAGGTTGCCACCACCACTGGGTTTGTGGTGTACCTTTTCGGGGAGAACGGCAGCGGCGCCGTCACCAGCGCTTTTAGGCTCGTTCCCTTACAGGACGCCATCTCCAGCTTCTTCCACGCTGCTCCCTCTTCCTCCCTCATCCACTTACAGACCATCGACACATTGGCAGCCCAGTAGTAGTCTCTTTACTCTCGGGGTCTTTCCTGCCCACACAAACCTCGTAATGCTCCTGTCTATTTTTTTTAAAAAGGCCTTTGTGATCAGAATGGGGAGGCACTGAAACACGAAAAGAAACCTCGGGAGGACCACCATTTTAACTGCCTGCACTCTGCCCGCCAGCGATAGCGGCACCATATCCCACCTCTTAAAGTCCTCCTCCATCTGCTCCACCAGTCGCGTCAGGTTAAGTCTATGCAGGGTTCCCCAGTTCCTGGCCACCTGGATCCCCAGGTATCGGAAGTTCCTTTCCACTCTCCTCAGCGGCAGAGCATCTATCACCCTTCCCTGTTCCCCGGGGTGCATTACAAAAAGCTCGCTCTTCCCCATATTTAGTTTGTATCCCGAGAACTCTCCAAACTCCCTAAGTATCTGCATTACTTCTGGCATCCCCTCTACCGGGTCCGCAACATATAGCAGTAGATCATCTGTGTAAAGCGACAACCGGTGCTCCTCTCCCCCTCTAAGCACCCCCCTCCACTTCTTAGAACCCCTCAGCGCTATGGCCAGTGGTTCAATTGCCAGCGCAAACAGTAACGGGGATAGGGGACACCCTTGTCTTGTACCCCTATGTAGCCGAAAATACCCTGATCTTTGCCGGTTTGTGACTACGCTTGCCACCAGGGACCCATATAAGAGTCTGACCCATCTAATAAACCCCTCACCGAACCCAAACCTCTTCAGCACCTCCCACAGATAGTCCCACTCCACCCTATCGAATGCCTTCTCTGCATCCATCGCCGCCACTATATCTGCCTCCCCCTCCGGTGGAGGCGTCATCATCACCCCCAGCAACCTTCGTACATTAACATTCAGTTGTCTCCCCTTTACAAACCCTGTCTGGTCATCATGCACCACCCCTGGGACGCAATCCTCTATCCTTGTCGCCATCACTTTGGCCAGCAGTTTGGCATCTACATTTAGGAGTGAGATAGGCCTGTATGACCCGCATTGCAGCGGGTCTTTATCTCGTTTCAGGATTAGCGATATCGTCGCCTCCGACATTGTCGGGGGTAGCATCCCCCTTTCCTTAGCCTCATTAAAGGTTCTCGCCAAGAGCGGGGCCAACAGATCCATATACTTCCTGTAGAATTCCACCAGAAACCCGTCTGGTCCCGGGGCCTTCCCTGCCTGCATGTTCCCCGGTCCTTTAATCACCTCATCCACCTCAATTGGCGCCCCCAGACCTGCCACCTCCTGCCCCTTCACCTTCGGGAACCTTAGCTGGTCCAGAAAGTGTAACATTCCTTCTTTTCCCCCCGGGGGTTGGGACTTATATAGCCTCTCATAAAAGGTCTTGAACACCTCGTTCACTTTCCCTGCTCTCTGCTCCATATTTCCCGTTTCGTCCCTAACTCCCCCGTTCTCTCTCGCCGCCGTCCTCTTCCGAAGTTGGTGGGCCAACTGCCGGCTCGCCTTTTCCCCATACTCATATTGCATCCCCTGTGCCTTCCTCCACTGTGCCTCTGCCTTTCCCGTGGTCAGCAGGTCAAACTCCGTCTGTAGTCTTCGTCTTTCTCTGTATAGCCCTTCGTCTGGGGTCTCCGCATATTTTTTATCCACTCTCAAAATTTCCCCCACTAATCTCTCTCTTTCTTTGCCCTCTTGTTTCCCCTTGTGGGCTCTGATGGAGATCAGCTCTCCTCTAACCACCGCCTTCAGCGCTTCCCATACTACCCCCACTTCCCATACTATCCCCACCTGAACCTCCCCATCGTCGTTGACCTCCAGGTATCGCTCAATACACCCCCTCACCCTTCCGCAGACCCCCTTGTCCGCCAGTAGTCCCATATCTAGTCGCCAGAGTGGGCGCTGCTCCCTTTCCTCTCCTAGTTCCAAATCCACCCAATGCGGGGCGTGGTCTGAAACGGCTATGGCCGAGTACTCCGTTCCTGCCACGTTCGGGATCAGTGCCCTTCCCAAAACGAAAAAGTCTATCCGGGAGTATACCTTATGGACGTGGGAGAAGAAAGAGAACTCTTTAGCCATTGGCCTGGCGAATCTCCACGGATCCACTTCCCCCCATTTGTTCCATAAATCCCTTAAGCACCTTGGCCGCTGCCGGCCTTCTCCCGGTCCTGGATCTGGACCAGTCTAGCCCTGGATCTAGCACTGTGTTAAAATCCCCCCTCATTACCAAGCTTCCCACCTCCAGGTCCGGGATACGTCCCAGCATTCGCTTCATGAATCCCGCGTCATGCCAGTTCGGGGCATATACATTCACCAGCACAACCGCCTCTCCCTGCAGTCTGCCACTCGCCATCACATATCTGCCCCCACTGTCCACCACTATATTCTTAGCCTCGAATGATACACGTTTCCCCACCAATATTGCCACCCCTCTGTTTTTCACGTCCAACCCTGAGGGGAATACCTGTCCCACCCATCCTTTTCTTAATCTAACCTGATCCGCCACCTTCAGGTGCGTCTCCTGGAGCATGACTACGTCCGCCTTCAGTCTCTTGAAGTGCGCAAACACCCGTGCCCTCTTAATCGGCCCATTTAAGCCTCTCACATTCCATGTGATCAGCCGGATTGGGGGGCCATTCACCGCCCCCCCCCCCCCGTCGACTAGCCATCCCCTGTTTTAGGCCATCTCCCCATCCAGGTCCCGCGCACCCGTCTGTCCCCCAGGCAGCGCCTTCCCGCCCCGATCACCTCATCTCTTACCAGCTCCCCCTTGCACTCAGCAGCAGCAACCCAGTTAATCCCCCCCCCCCCACCCCCCCCACCCCCGAGATCCCCCTCTAGCTTGGTTACTCCCCCCATATTGCTTCCGGAAGTCAGCTAACTCTGGCTGACCTCGGCTTCCCCCGTTCACTCTTTGACCTCCCTGCGTGTGGGGCTCCCTTCCTTCCTGCGCCCGTTTTCCTGCTATAATTTCCACAGCGCGGGAAAATACCCGCGCTTTCCTCTCGGCCCCGCCCCCTATGGCGCAGTTCCCTCATTCCCCTTCCCTGTCCCTTTTTCCACCGGCGCCCACATTTCTTCGTGTCCCCCCCATCGGGGGGAGAGAAATTCCCCGTCCAACATTGCTGTACAATAGCCCTCCCCTTTCCCCGCTTTACATTCCTGTACCACCACCTCGCTGCTTCTCTCCAAACATTAAACTCTCAAATCTAGTCCAGTTTCTCCTCTTGGATGAATGTCCATGCCTCATCTGCCGTCTCGAAGTAGTGGTGCTTGCCCTGACGCGTGATGCACAATCGCGCCGGCTGCAGCATCCCAAATTTTATTTTCTTCCTATGGAGCACCGCCTTGGCCCGGTTAAAGCTCGCCCCCCCTTCTCGCCACCTTTGCACTCCAGTCCTGAAACACACGTATCACCGCATTCTACCATTTGCCACTCCGTGCCTTCTTGGCCCAGCTCAGGACCATCTCTCTGTCCCTGTAGCGATGGAACTTCACCACTATTGCTCTTGGTGTTTCACCTGCCTTTGGTCTTCTCACGAGGACCCGGTACGCTCCCTCCACTTCCAGGGGGCCCGTTGGGGCCTCAGCTCCCATTAGCGTGTGGAGCATTGCGCTCACATAAGCCCCAACATCAGCTCCCTCTGCTCCTTCGGGGAGACCTAGAATCCGTAGGTTTTTCCTCCTCGAGCTGTTCTCCAGGGCTTCCAGCCTTTCTATGCACCTCTTGTGTAGTGCCTCGTGTGTCTCCGTTTTTACCACCAGGCCCTGTATCTCATCTTCATTCTCGGCTGCCTTTGCCTTCACTCCACGGAGCTCCATCGCCTGGACCTTTTGTGTTTCCTTCAGTCCCTCGATTGCCAGTAGCATCGGCGCCAGCACCTCTTTCTTAAGCTCCTCCACACATTGTCGGAGAAACTCCTGCTGGTCCGGGCCCCATCCGCCGCCATCTTGCTTCTCCCTTCTCTTCTCTGCCGCTGCTCCAAAGGATCCTTCGCAATCTGGCCACTACCGCCGCTCCTTTCCATACACACCCAGGGGGACTCCTTCCTTCGTCACCCTACACTGGGTTAGGTCGAAAAAAAATTCCGTTGGGGCTCCCGATAAGAGCCCAAAAGTCTGTTAGAACGGGAGCTGCCGAAACGTGCGGCTTAGCAGTGCATCGCCGCAACCGGAAGTCACGTCATTGCAGTATTAATGTAAGCCTACTTGTGACAATAATAAAGATTATTACCATTATTAAAACTATACAAGCGCTAATTAGACCCCACCTGGAATATTGTGAGTGGTTTTGATCCCCTTATCTAAGGACAGATATACTGACATTGGAGGCCGTCCGGAGAAGGTTCACTGGGTTGATCCCAGGTATGGAGGGATTTTCTTCAGAGAGGTTGAGTAGGTGGGGCCTGTGCTCGCTGGAGCTTAGAAGAATGAGAGGCGACCTTATTGAGACATATCGGATTCTCAGGGGGCTTGACAGGGTCGATGCTGAGAGGATGTTTCCCTTTGTGGGGCATTCTAGGACCAGAGGGCTAATCTTTACAGACTGTATAGTTGATTGTTGGGAAATATGTTTCCTGGGCGTTTATTTGCTGTAACCTGTTTTGATAAATGTTTGTAATAAAATACATTTTTTTAAAGTTTCAGATCAGCTATGATCTCACTGAATGGAGAAGCAGACTTAATGGGCCGAATGGTCTTATATTTGGTATTTCTGATGCTGAGGACATATGTGGAAAGTTCAGGTCACTCCCAGTCCACTCACCTGCAACATCTAGCTGCTCCCACAGGGAATGGTTCGGGAGCTGTTTGAACCTGGAGAAATCCGTGCCCCCCGAGAGCCGAGCCAGGATATCGTGTCGCCGGATCAGTAACAGCGATTCGCTGGAGAGGCGTTGTTTAACAAGGCTGCTTTTCACTGCAGAGAATAGAGAGAGCGTTAGCCTCGGCGGGCAGTAAATTACCTCCAGTTGTTCAACTGGATCAACACCAAGGACAGGGAGGGATCATTGATGGGAACAAAAAATCTCCTGAACCCACCTATTTCTAAGGGATTGGTCATGTAAATCTCTTCAGTGTCAACTCCAAAGATCATCTGATGGTGCCATGCATCTGGGATCTCCTTGTCGCTTGGCACTGCCACTTGCATGTTCATGGTCAGTACAGCAACAGCTCCTCTACGCATCCAGTGTGCCAGCCAAGCTGTCAATTGCACACGTCGTTCAGGGTAGAAACTGAAAAACTTGCCTACGACACCTCCTTCCGTTGCCCTCTCCGCTCCCTCAATCAGCTGCTGGTGGGTGGCACCTAGGAAGCAGAAAACAACCTGCAGTCAGTCACTGGCATCGCATTCTCTGTCCCAGCTCATGTTCCTGTCTTCATCAGACTTCCAGCCATCCCAAACATCAGAGAGATATTCAAGCCCACTTCCGCCCAGTGTGAAGACTCGGCCACCTCCCCTAGTCTTCAGCCCAAGTGAAGGTCCATCCAGTATGGTGCAGGTGTCGCTGGTTAGGCCCATCCTAGGGTGGCATGGTAGCATAGTGGTTAGCACAGTTGCTTCACAGCTCCAGGTTCAATTCCTGGCTTGGGTTGTCTGTGCGGAGTCTGCACGTTCTCCCCGTGTGCGCGTGGGTTTCCCTGGGTGCTATGGTTTCCTCCCTCAATCCAAAGACGTGCAGGTTACGTGGATTGGGCATGCTAAGTTGCTCTTGGTGTCCAAAAAGGTTAGGTGAGGTACTGGGTTACGGGGATAAAGTGGGGATAGGGTGGAGGCATGGGGCTTAAGTAGAGTGCTCTTTCCAAGGGGCGGTGCAGACTCGATGGGCTGAATGGCCTCCTACTGCACTGAAAATTCTATGATTCTATCCCTAATGGCCCCTGAGCAGATGCTGGTGAGCTGTGTTGTGCATTTAACTTGTGCATTTAAACCAAACATGTTAATGATTGTTAAACAGTGCTCGCTGATGCAGCATGTTAATGGTTTGATGTTTGTTGCTCAGCGTATTCTCGATCACCTGGTCACGTGTGCAATACAGTGAACGACCTTCCCTAAACCTTCCTCAACTTCCACGAATGTCTGAATTCCTCCTCAGCTGACACAGAAATCACAGAGCAGTCGGGGCTCGTGAACCAGTCACCCGACACAAGTGGGCAGCTTCAGGGGGAGGAAGGATTGGGGCATTTAAATGTTGGGGGGGGGGGTGAGAGAGTACAAATTACAACAAAGCTCCTGAAAAGACTCCTACCTGCAACACTTCGCGATATTAAATATTCAGCCAGCGGTGCATCGTTCTTGCGCAGTCTGGTCTGGACACACCTGGCGACAACCTCAGCGGGAATGTCAAATCTCAGCGCCTGCAGAATGTTGAGGACTGCAGTTGCACCACATGCACTCGACCCAATCTGCACAATCTGTTTCTGCTCAGCCTCCTCCAACCTCCAGATCATCACTGATTGCACTTTCTCATCCTCTGCAGACCTCTCTTGGCCCACGGCACCACGACATGGATCACGAGAGTCCATTCTTCACACAAACCACGTGTTTCTCACAATTCTGTCAGTTGGAGCAGAAACCCTCAATCTGAATGATGGCCAACTTCCCCAAAATATTCAGGATGGTTTCCTTTCAGAGTAACAAAACCCTACAATACAGGAAAACAAACACATTACTTTTCTGAGATTAGGGTCAAGGCACATTGAAGGACAGTGTAGAGGGAACTTTACTCTGTATCTAACCCCGTGCTGTACCTGTCCTGGGAGTATTTGATGGGGACAGTGTAGAGGGAGCTTTACTCTGTATCTAACCCCGTGCTGTACCTGTCCTGGGAGTGTTTGATGGGGACAGTGTAGAGGGAGCTTTACTCTGTATCTAACCCCGTGCTGTACCTGTCCTGGGAGTATTTGATGGGGACAGTGTAGAGGGAGCTTTACTCTGTATCTAGCCCCATGCTGTACCTGTCCTGGGAGTGTTTGATGGGGACAGTGTCGAGGGAGCTTTACTCTGTATCTAACCCGTGCTGTATCTGTCCTGGGAGTGTTTGATGGGGACAGTGTAGAGGGAGCTTTACTCTGTATCTAACCCCGTGCTGTACCTGTCCTGGGGGTGTTTGATGTGGACAGTGTAGAGGGAGCTTTACTCTGTATCTAGCCCCATGCTGTACCTGTCCTGGGAGTGTTTGATGGGGACAGTGTCGAGGGAGCTTTACTCTGTATCTAACCCGTGCTGTACCTGTCCTGGGAGTGTTTGATGGGGACAGTGTAGAAGGAGCTTTACTCTGTATCTAGCCCCGTGCTGTACCTGTCCTGGGAGTGTTTGATGGGGACAGTGTAGAGGGAGCTTTACTCTGTATCTAGCCCCGTGCTGTACCTGTCCTGGGAGTGTTTGATGGGGACAGTGTCGAGGGAGCTTTACTCTGTATCTAACCCGTGCTGTACCTGTCCTGGGAGTGTTTGATGGGGACAGTGTCGAGGGAGCTTTACTCTGTATCTAACCCCGTGCTGTACCTGTCCTGGGAGTGTTTGATGGGGACAGTGTCGAGGGAGCTTTACTCTGTATCTAACCCCGTGCTGTACCTGTCCTGGGAGTGTTTTGATGGGGACAGTGTAGAGGGAGCTTTACTCTGTATCTAACCCCGTGCTGTTCCTGTCCTGGGAGTGTTTGATGGGGACAGTGTACATAGAACATAGAACATAGAACACTACAGCGCAGTACAGGCCCTTCGGCCCACGATGTTGCACCGAAACAAAAGCCATCGAACCTACACTATGCCATTATCATCCATATGTTTATCCAATAAACTTTTAAATGCCCTCAATGTTGGCGAGTTCACTACTGTAGCAGGTAGGGCATTCCACGGCCTCACTACTCTTTGCGTAAAGAACCTACCTCTGACCTCTGTCCTATATCTATTACCCCTCAGTTTAAAGTTATGTCCCCTCGTGCCAGCCATATCCATCCGCGGGAGAAGGCTCTCACTGTCCACCCTATCCAACCCCCTGATCATTTTGTATGCCTCTATTAAGTCTCCTCTTAACCTTCTTCTCTCCAACGAAAACAACCTCAAGTCCGTCAGCCTTTCCTCATAAGATTTTCCCTCCATACCAGGCAACATCCTGGTAAATCTCCTCTGCACCCGCTCCAAAGCCTCCACGTCATTCCTATAATGCGGTGACCAGAACTGTACGCAATACTCCAAATGCGGCCGTACCAGAGTTCTGTACAGCTGCAACATGACCTCCCGACTCCGGAACTCAATCCCTCTACCAATAAAGGCCAACACTCCATAGGCCTTCTTCACAACCCTATCAACCTGGGTGGCAACTTTCAGGGATCTATGTACATGGACACCTAGATCCCTCTGCTCATCCACACTTTCAAGAACTTTGCCATTAGCCAAATATTCCGCATTCCTGTTATTCCTTCCAAAGTGAATCACCTCACACTTCTCTACATTAAACTCCATTTGCCACCTCTCAGCCCAGCTCTGCAGCTTATCTAGAATTTACAGTGCAGAAGGAGGCCATTCAGCCCATCGAGTCTGCACTAGCTCTTGGAAAGAGTACCCTACCCAAGGTCAACACCTCCACCCTATCCCCATAACCCAATAACCCCACCCAACACTAAGGGCAATTTTGGACACTAAGGGCAATTTATCATGGCCAATCCACCTAACCTGCACATCTTTGGACTGTGGGAGGAAACCGGAGCACCCGGAGGAAACCCACGCACACACGGGGAGGATGTGCAGACTCCGCACAGACAGTGACCCAAGCCGGAATCGAACCTGGGACTCTGGAGCTGTGAAGCAATTGTGCTATCCACAATGCTACCATGCTGCCATGCTACCATCTATATCCCTCTGTAACCTGCTACATCCTTCCACACTATCGACAACACCACCGACTTTAGTATCGTCTGCAAATTTACTCACCCACCCTTCTGCGCCTTCCTCTAGGTCATTGATAAAAATGACAAACAGCAACGGCCCCAGAACAGATCCTTGTGGTACTCCACTTGTGACTGTACTCCATTCTGAACATTTCCCATCAACCACCACCCTCTGTCTTCTTTCAGCTAGCCAATTTCTGATCCACATCTCTAAATCACCCTCAATCCCCAGCCTCCGTATTTTTTGCAATAGCCTACCGTGGGGAACCTTATCAAACACTTTGCTGAAATCCATATACACCACATCAACTGCTCTACCCTCGTCTACCTGTTCAGTCACCTTCTCAAAGAACTCAATAAGGTTTGTGAGGCATGACCTACCCTTCACAAAGCCATGCTGACTATCCCTGATCATATTATTCCTATCTAGATGATTATAAATCTTGTCCCTTATAATCCCCTCCAAGACTTTACCCACTACAGACGTGAGGCTCACCGGTCTATAGTTGCCGGGGTTGTCTCTGCTCCCCTTTTTGAACAAAGGGACCACATTTGCTGTCCTCCAGTCCTCTGGCACTATTCCTGTAGCCAATGATGACATAAAAATCAAAGCCAAAGGTCCAGCAATCTCTTCCCTGGCCTCCCATAGAATCCTAGGATAAATCCCATCAGGTCCCGGGGACTTATCTATTTTCAGCCTGTCCAGAATTGCCAACACCTCTTCCCTACGTACCTCAATGCCATCTATTCTATTAGCCTGGGGCTCAGCATTCTCCTCCACAACATTATCTTTTTCCTGAGTGAATACTGACGAAAAATATTCATTTAGTATCTCGCCTATCTCTTCAGACTCCACACACAATTTCCCATCCCTGTCCTTGACTGGTCCTACTCTTTCCCTAGTCATTCGCTTATTCCTGACATACCTATAGAAAGCTTTTGGGTTTTCCTTGATCCTTCCTGCCAAATACTTCTCATGTCCCCTCCTTGCTCGTCTTAGCTCTCTCTTTAGATCCTTCCTCGCTACCTTGTAACTATCCATCGCCCCAACCGAAACTTCACACTTCATCTTCACATAGGCCTTCTTCTTCCTCTTAACAAGAGATTCCACTTCCTTGGTAAACCACGGTTCCCTCGCTCGACGCCTTCCTCCCTGTCTGACCGGTACATACTTATCAAGAACACGCAGTAGCTGATCCTTGAACAAGCCCCACTTATCCAGTGTGCCCAACACTTGCAGCCTACTTCTCCACCTTATCCCCCCCAAGTCACGTCTAATGGCATCATAATTGCCCTTCCCCCAGCTATAACTCTTGCCCTGCGGTGTATACTTATCCCTTTCCATCATTAACGTAAACGTCACCGAATTGTGGTCACTGTCCCCAAAGTGCTCTCCTACCTCCAAATCCAACACCTGGCCTGGTTCATTACCCAAAACCAAATCCAACGTGGCCTCGCCTCTTGTTGGCCTGTCAACATATTGTTTCAGGAAACCCTCCTGCACACACTGTACAAAAAACGACCCATCTATTGTACTCGAACTATATATTTTCCAGTCAATATTTGGAAAGTTAAAGTCTCCCATAATAACTACCCTGTTACTTTCGCTCATATCCAGAATCATCTTCGCCATCCTTTCCTCTACATCCCTAGAACTATTAGGAGGCCTATAAAAAACTCCCAACAGGGTGACCTCTCCTTTCCTGTTTCTAACTTCAGCCAATACTACCTCGGAAGAGTCCCCATCTAGCATCCTCTCCGCCACCGTAATACTGCTCTTGACTAGCAGCGCCACACCTCCCCCTCTTTTGCCTCCTTCTCTGAGCTTACTAAAACACCTAAACCCCGGAACCTGCAACATCCATTCCTGTCCCTGCTCTATCCATGTCTCCGAAATGGCCACAACATCGAAGTCCCAGGTACCAACCCACGCTGCCAGTTCCCCTACCTTGTTTCGTATACTCCTGGCATTGAAGTAGGCACACTTCAAACCACCTACCTGAACGCTGGCCCCCTCCTGCGACGTCAAATCTGTGCTCCTGACCTCTATACTCTCATTCTCCCTTACCCTAAAACTACAATCCAGGTTCCCATGCCCCTGCTGCATTAGTTTAAACCCCCCCAAAGAGCACTAACAAATCTCCCCCCCAGGATATTTGTGCCCCTCAGGTTCAGATGTAGACCATCCTGTCTGTAGAGGTCCCACCTTCCCCAGAAAGAGCCCCAGTTATCCAAAAATCTGAAACCCTCCCGCCTGCACCATCCCTGTAGCCACGTGTTTAAATGCTCTCTCTCCCTATTCCTCATCTCACTATCACGTGGCACGGGCAACAACCCAGAGATAACAACTCTGTTTGTTCTAGTTCTGAGCTTCCATCCTAGCTCCCTGAAAGCCTGCCTGACATCCTTGTCCCCTTTCCTACCTATGTCGTTGGTGCCAATGTGGACCACGACTTGGGGCTGCTCCCCCTCCCCCCTAAGGACCCGGAAAACACGATCCGAGACATCACGTACCCTTGCACCTGGGAGGCAACATACCAAACGTGAGTCTCTCACGCTCCCACAAAATCTCCTATCTGTGCCCCTGACTATAGAGTCCCCAATTACTAATGCTCTGCTCCTCTCCCCCCTTCCCTTCTGAGCAACAGGGACAGACTCCGTGCCAGAGGCCCGTACCCCATGGCTTACCCCTGGTAAGTCGTCCCCCCCACAAGTATCCAAAGCGGTATACTTGTTTCTCAGGGGAACGACCGCAGGGGATCCCTGCACTGACTGTTTTTTCCCAGTCTCTCTTACAGTTACCCACCTATCTCCAATCTTTGGTGTAACTAATTCCCTGAAGCTGCTATCTATGACCCCTTCTGCCTCCCGAATGATCCGAAGTTCTTCCAACTCCAGCTCCAGTTCCCTAACTCGGTCTTGGAGGAGCTGGAGATGGCAGCACTTCCTGCAGGTAAAATCAGCAGGGACACTAACTGCATCCCTCACCTCAAACATCCTGCAGGAGGAACATTGCACTCCCTTCCCTGCCATTCCTCTAACTTTCTACCAAGATCTGGCTAACAACTAAATTAAATTTTTATAAAAAATAATAATAATATAATAAAAATATGGTACTTACCTCAGACCAAAGGGTTTTATTATTAGGTTAGAGGAGGAGGGCGGGTGGGAGACACTACACGTGTAGTGTCTCGGGTTTCCTCTCCACCAGAATTTATTGGTGAGGGTCTTCCCAGACGTCCGCGGGTCGACTTCCTGTTCCCGCCTAAAAAACTAATTTTTAAAAAAAGAAAAATTCTCAGCTCCTGCTGAAATTGACTAACCAGCCAGCTCCACTCCCGCCGAAATCGACTGGCCTGCCCCTGCAAAGACAAGTGCTTTTAAAGGTTGACTTACCTCCCAGCAACCTCCTTCCGCACTGCTCCCGCTGAAACTGACTAACCAGCTGCTGTAGAGGGAGCTTTACTCTGTATCTAACCCCGTGCTGTACCTGTCCTGGGAGTGTTTGATGGGGACAGTGTAGAGGGAGCTTTACTCTGTATCTAACCCCGTGCTGTACCTGTCCTGGGAGTGTTTGATGGGGACAGTGTAGAGGGAGCTTTACTCTGTATCTAACCCCGTGCTGTACTTGTCCTGGGAGTGTTTGATGGGGACAGTGTAGAGGGAGCTTTACTCTGTATCTAACCCCGTGCTGTACCTGTCCTGGGAGTGTTTGATGGGGACAGTGTCGAGGGAGCTTTACTCTGTATCTAACCCCGTGCTGTACCTGTCCTGGGAGTGTTTGATGGGGACAGTGTAGAGGGAGCTTTACTCTGTATCTAACCCCGTGCTGTTCCTGTCCTGGGAGTGTTTGATGGGGACAGTGTAGAGGGAGCTTTACTCTGTATCTAACCCCGTGCTGTACTTGTCCTGGGAGTGTTTGATGGGGACAGTGTAGAGGGAGCTTTACTCTTTATCTAACCCCGTGCTATACCTGTCCTGGGAGTGTTTGATGGGGACAGTGTAGAGGGAGCTTTACTCTGCATCTAACCCCGTGCTATACCTGTCCTGGGAGTGTTTGATGGGGACAGTGTAGAGGGAGCTTTACTCTGTATCTAACCCCGTGCTGTACCTGTCCTGGGAGTGTTTGATGGGGACAGTGTAGAGGGAGCTTTACTCTGTATCTAACCCCATGCTGTATCTGTCCTGGGAGTGTTTGATAGGGACAGTGTAGAGAGAGCTTTGCTCTGTATCTAACCCCGTGCTATACCTGTCCTGGGAGTGTTTGATGTGGACAGTGTCGAGGGAGCTTTACTCTGTATCTAACCCCGTGCTGTACCTGTCCTGGGAGTGTTTGATGGGGACAGTGTAGAGGGAGCTTTACTCTGTATCTAACCCCGTGCTGTACCTGTCCTGGGAGTGTTTGATGGGGACAGTGTAGAGGGAGCTTTACTCTGTATCTAGCCCCGTGCTGTACCTGTCCTGGGAGTGTTTGATGGGGACAGTGTAGAGGGAGCTTTACTCTGTATCTAGCCCCGTGCTGTACCTGTCCTGGGAGTGTTTGATGGGGACAGTGTCGAGGGAGCTTTACTCTGTATCTAACCCAGTGCTGTACCTGTCCTGGGAGTGTTTGATGGGGACAGTGTCGAGGGAGCTTTACTCTGTATCTAACCCAGTGCTGTACCTGTCCTGGGAGTGTTTGTTGGGGACAGTGTCGAGGGAGCTTTACTCTGTATCTAACCCAGTGCTGTACCTGTCCTGGGAGTGTTTGATGGGGACAGTGTAGAGGGAGCTTTACTCTGTATCTAACCCCATGCTGTATCTGTCCTGGGAGTGTTTGATAGGGACAGTGTAGAGGGAGCTTTACTCTGTATCTAACCCCGTGCTATACCTGTCCTGGGAGTGTTTGATGGGGACAGTGTCGAGGGAGCTTTACTCTGTATCTAACCCCGTGCTGTACCTGTCCTGGGAGTGTTTGATGGGGACAGTGTAGAGGGAGCTTTACTCTGTATCTAACCCCGTGCTGTACCTGTCCTGGGAGTGTTTGATGGGGACAGTGTAGAGGGAGCTTTACTCTGCATCTAACCCCGTGCTATACCTGTCCTGGGAGTGTTTGATGGGGACAGTGTAGAGGGAGCTTTACTCTGCATCTAACCCCGTGCTATACCTGTCCTGGGAGTGTTTGATGGGGACAGTGTAGAGGGAGCTTTACTCTGTATCTAACCCCGTGCTGTACCTGTCCTGGGAGTGTTTGATGGGGACAGTGTAGAGGGAGCTTTACTCTGTATCTAACCCCATGCTGTATCTGTCCTGGGAGTGTTTGATAGGGACAGTGTAGAGAGAGCTTTGCTCTGTATCTAACCCCGTGCTATACCTGTCCTGGGAGTGTTTGATGTGGACAGTGTCGAGGGAGCTTTACTCTGTATCTAACCCCGTGCTGTACCTGTCCTGGGAGTGTTTGATGGGGACAGTGTAGAGGGAGCTTTACTCTGTATCTAACCCCGTGCTGTACCTGTCCTGGAAGTGTTTGATGGGGACAGTGTAGAGGGAGCTTTACTCTGTATCTAGCCCCATGCTGTACCTGTCCTGAGAGTGTTTGATGGGGACAGTGTCGAGGGAGCTTTACTCTGTATCTAACCCGTGCTGTACCTGTGCTGGGAGTGTTTGATGGGGACAGTGTAGAGGGAGCTTTACTCTGTATCTAACCCAGTGCTGTACCTGTCCTGGGAGTGTTTGATGGGGACAGTGTCGAGGGAGCTTTACTCTGTATCTAACCCAGTGCTGTACCTGTCCTGGGAGTGTTTGTTGGGGACAGTGTCGAGGGAGCTTTACTCTGTATCTAACCCAGTGCTGTACCTGTCCTGGGAGTGTTTGATGGGGACAGTGTAGAGGGAGCTTTACTCTGTATCTAACCCCATGCTGTATCTGTCCTGGGAGTGTTTGATAGGGACAGTGTAGAGGGAGCTTTACTCTGTATCTAACCCCGTGCTATACCTGTCCTGGGAGTGTTTGATGGGGACAGTGTCGAGGGAGCTTTACTCTGTATCTAACCCCGTGCTGTACCTGTCCTGGGAGTGTTTGATGGGGACAGTGTCGAGGGAGCTTTACTCTGTATCTAACCCCGTGCTGTACCTGTCCTGGGAGTGTTTGATGGGGACAGTGTAGAGGGAGCTTTACTCTGTATCTAGCCCCATGCTGTACCTGTCCTGGGAGTGTTTGATGGGGACAGTGTCGAGGGAGCTTTACTCTGTATCTAACCCCGTGCTGTACCTGTCCTGGGAGTGTTTGATGGGGACAGTGTAGAGGGAGCTTTACTCTGTATCTAGCCCCGTGCTGTACCTGTCCTGGGAGTGTTTGATGGGGACAGTGTCGAGGGAGCTTTACTCTGTATCTAACCCCGTGCTGTACCTGTCCTGGGAGTGTTTGATGGGGACAGTGTAGAGGGAGCTTTACTCTGTATCTAGCCCCGTGCTGTACCTGTCCTGGGAGTGTTTGATGGGGACAGTGTAGAGGGAGCTTTACTCTGTATCTAGCCCCGTGCTGTACCTGTCCTGGGAGTGTTTGATGGGGACAATGTCGAGGGAGCTTTACTCTGTATCTAACCTGTGCTGTACCTGTCCCGGGAGTGTTTGATGGGGACAGTGTCGAGGGAGCTTTACTCTGTATCTAACCCCGTGCTGTACCTGTCCTGGGAGTGTTTGATGGGGACAGTGTCGAGGGAGCTTTACTCTGTATCTAACCCCGTGCTGTACCTGTCCTGGGAGTGTTTTGATGGGGACAGTGTAGAGGGAGCTTTACTCTGTATCTAACCCCGTGCTGTTCCTGTCCTGGGAGTGTTTGATGGGGACAGTGTAGAGGGAGCTTTACTCTGTATCTAACCCCGTGCTATACCTGTCCTGGGAGTGTTTGATAGGGACAGTGTAGAGGGAGCTTTACTCTGTATCTAACCCCGTGCTATACCTGTCCTGGGAGTGTTTGATGGGGACAGTGTAGAGGGAGCTTTACTCTATATCCAACCCCGTGCTGTACCTGTCCTGGGAGTGTTTGATGGGGACAGTGTAGTGGGAGCTTTACTCTGTATCTAACCCCGTGCTGTACCTGTCCTGGGAGTGTTTGATGGGGACAGTGTAGAGGGAGCTTTACTCGGTATCTAACCCTGTGCTGTACCTGTCCTGGGAGTGTTTGATGGGGACAGTGCAGTGTTTGATGGGGACAGTGCAGTGTTTGATGGGGACAGTGCAGTGTTTGATGGGGACAGTATCGAGGGAGTTTTACCCCTCTAAGGCTCTTTCCTGGTTGTTCCCTTATCTCCTCTTTCTTTTATTTTTGCTGTTTTTTTTAAATTTAGAGTCCCCAATTCATTTTTTCCAATTAAGGGCAATTTATCGTGGCCAATCCACCTACCCTGCACATCTTTGGGTTTTGGGGGCGAAACCAACGCAAACACGGGGAGAATGTGCAAACTCCACACGGACAGTGAAATGTCACCCACACATTGTGTTAAATTCAAATTTTCTCATGTCACCTCCAGTTCTTCTGCCAATCAAATCTCAATCTCCTGGCTCTTAAACTTGCCACAATTCAAAATGGGTTCTCCTTATTTACTCCATCAAGATATTCCTGATTTTAAACATCTCTGATAAATCACCTGGAACCACCTCTGCTCGAATCAGAACAATCCCACTTCTCCAGATTAACTGCATTCCCTCCTCCCTGGAGTCAGCGTGTGAAAACCTCTCTGCACCCTCAGGAATAACTTCCATGTCCTGCCGAAATTCTGGCAGAAACAACGGATGTAGAACAGGCATCATTCTTCAATCGAGGGACAGGGTGATGTGAAGAATAGCACACAATTCAGTTACTGTCTAAACATTGTTTTAGAAACGTTCACCTCAGCACTAACCCTCTGACAGTGCGGAACTCCCTCAGTACTGACCCTCTGACAGTGCGGCACTCCCTCAGTACTGACCCTCTGACAGTGCGGCACTCCCTCAGCACTAACCCTCTGACAGTGCAGCACTCCCTCAGTACTGACCCTCTGACAGTGCGGCACTCCCTCAGTACTGACCCTCTGACAGTGCGGCACTCCCTCAGCATTGACCCTCTGACAGTGCAGCACTCCCTCAGTACTGACCCTCTGACAGTGCGGCACTCCCTCAGTACTGACCCTCTGACAGTGCAGCACTCCCTCAGTCCTGACCCTCTGACAGTGCGGCACTCCCTCAGTCCTGACCCTCTGACAGTGCGGCACTCCCTCAGTCCTGACCCTCTGACAGTGCGGCACTCCCTCAGTCCTGACCCTCTGACAGTGCGGCACTCCCTCAGTACTGACCCTCTGACAGTGCAGCACTCCCTCGGTACTGACCCTCTGACAGTGCAGCACTCCCTCAGTACTGACCCTCTGACAGTGCAGCACTCCCTCAGTACTGACCCTCTGACAGTACGGCACTCCCTCAGTACTGACCCTCTGACAGTGCGGCACTCCCTCAGTACTGATCCTCTGACAGTGCAGCACTCCCTCAGTACTGACCCTCTGACAGTGCGGCACTCCCTCAGTACTGACCCTCTGACAGTGCGGCACTCCCTCAGTACTGACCCTCTGACAGTGCGGCACTCCCTCAGTACTGATCCTCTGACAGTGCAGCACTCCCTCAGTACTGACCCTCTGACAGTGCGGCACTCCCTCAGTACTGACCCTCTGACAGTGCAGCACTCCCTCAGTACTGACCCTCTGACAGAGCGGAACTCCCTCAGTACTGACCCTCTGACAGTGCGGCACTCCCTCAGTACTGACCCTCTGACAGTGCGGCACTCCCTCAGTACTGACCCTCTGACAGTGCGGCACTCCCTCAGTACTGACCCTCTGACAGTGCAGCACTCCCTCAGTACTGACCCTCTGACAGTGCAGCACTCCCTCAGTACTGACCCTCTGACAGTGCAGCACTCCCTCAGTACTGACCCTCTGACAGTGCGGCACTCCCTCAGTACTGACCCTCTGACAGTGCAGCACTCCCTCAGTACTGACCATCTGATAGTGCGGCACTCCCTCAGTACTGACCCTCTGACAGTGCGGCACTCCCTCAGGACTGACCCTCTGACAGTGCAGCACTCCCTCAGTACTGACCCTCTGACAGTGCGGCACTCCCTCAGTACTGACCCTCTGACAGTGCGGCACTCCCTCAGTCCTGACCCTCTGATAGTGCGGCACTCCCTCAGTCCTGACGGTGTGACAGTGCAGCACTCCCTCAGTACTGACCCCCTGACAGTGCAGCATTCCCTCCGTAGTAACCTTTTAAAAGTGCGGCACTCCCTCAGTACTGACTCTCTGACAGTGCAGCACTCCCTCAGTACTGACCCTCTGACACTGCGGCACTCCCTCAGTACTGACCCTCTGACAGTGCGGCACTCCCCCAGTACTGACCCTCTGATAGTGCAGCACTCCCTCAGTACTGACCCTCTGACAGTACAGCCCTCCCTCAGTAATGACACTCCGACAGTGCAGCACTCCCTCAGTACTGACCCTCTGACAGTACAGCTCTCCCTCAGTAATGACACTCTGACAGTGCAGCACTCCCTCAGTACTGATCCTCTGACAATGCAGTCCTCCCTCAGTACTGACCCTCTGACAGTGCGGCACTCCCTCAGTCCTGACTCTCTGATAGTGCGGCACTCCCTCAGTACTGATCCTCTGACAATGCAGTCCTCCCTCAGTACTGACCCTCTGAGAGTGCGGCACTCCCTCAGTACTGACCCTCTGACAGTGCGGCACTCCCTCAGTACTGATCCTCTGACAATGCAGTCCTCCCTCAGTACTGACCCTCTGACAGTGCGGCACTCCCTCAGTCCTGACTCTCTGACAGTGCGGCACTCCCTCAGTACTGACACTCTGACAGTGCGGCACTCCCTCAGTACTGATCCTCTGACAATGCAGTCCTCCCTCAGTACTGACTCTCTGACAGTGCGGCACTCCCTCAGTACTGATCTTCTGACAATGCAGTCCTCCCTCAGTACTGACCCTCTGACAGTGCAGCACTCCCTCAGTACTGACTCTCTGACAGTGCGGCACTCCGTCAGTACTGACTCTCTGACAGTGCAGCACTCCCTCAGTACTGACCCTCTGACAGTGCGGCACTCCCTCAGTAGTGACCCTCAGTACTGACCCTCTGACAGTGCGGCACTCCCTCAGTACTGACCCTCTGACAGTGCGGCACTCCCTCTGTACTGACCCTCTGACAGTGCGGCACTCCCTCAGTACTGACCCTCTGACAGTGCGGCTCTCCCTCAGTACAGACCCTCTGACAGTGCGGCACTCCCTCAGTACTGACTCTCTGACAGTGCGGCACTCCCTCAGTACTGACCCTCTGACAGTGCAGCACTCCCTCAGTACTGATCTTCTGACAATGCAGTCCTCCCTCAGTACTGACCCTCTGACAGTGCAGCACTCCCTCAGTACTGACCCTCTGACAGTGCGGCACTCCCTCAGTAGTGACCCTCAGTACTGACCCTCTGACAGTGCGGCACTCCCTCAGTACTGACCCTCTGACAGTGCGGCACTCCCTCTGTACTGACCCTCTGACAGTGCGGCACTCCCTCAGTATTGACCCTCTGACAGTGCGGCTCTCCCTCAGTACTGACCCTCTGACAGTGCGGCACTCCCTCAGTACTGACCCTCGGACAGTGCGGCACTCCCTCAGTACTGACTCTCTGACAGAGCGGCACTCCCTCAGTACTGACCCTCGGACAGTGCGGCACTCCCTCAGTACTGACCCTCGGACAGTGCGGAACTCCCTCAGTACTGACCCTCGGACAGTGCGGCACTCCCTCAGTACCGACCCTCTGACAGTGCGGCACTCCCTCAGTACTGACCCTCTGACAGTGCGGCACTCCCTCAGTACTGACCCTCGGACAGTGCGGCACTCCCTCAGTACTGACCCTCGGACAGTGCGGCACTCCCTCAGTACCGACCCTCGGACAGTGCGGCACTCCCTCAGCACTGACCCTCTGACAGAGCAGCACTCCCTCAGTACTGACCCTCTGACAGTGCAGCACTCCCTCAGTACTGACCCTCTGACAGTGCGGCACTCTCTCAGTACTGACCCTCTGACAGTGCGGCACTCCCTCAGTACTGACCCTCGGACAGTGCGGCACTCCCTCAGTACTGACCCTCTGACAGTGCGGCACTCCCTCAGTACTGACCCTCTGACAGTGCGGCGCTCCCTCAGTACTGACCCTCTGACAGTGCAGCACTCCCTCAGTACTGACCCTCTGACAGTGCGGCACTCCCTCAGTACTGACCCTCTGACAGTGCGGCACTCCCTCAGTACTGACCCTCTGACAGTGCGGCGCTCCCTCAGTACTGACCCTCTGACAGTGCAGCACTCCCTCAGTACTGACCCTCTGACAGTGCAGCACTCCCTCAGTATTGAGTCTCTGACAGTGCGGCGCTCCCTCAGTACTGACCTTCTGACAGTGCAGCACTCCCTCAGCACTGACCCTCTGACAGTGCGGCACTCTCTCAGTACTGACCCTCTGACAGTGCAGCACTCCCTCAGTACTGACCCTCTGACAGTGCGGCACTCCCTCAGTATTGAGTCTCTGACAGTGCGGCACTCTCTCAGTACTGACCCTCTGACAGTGCGGCACTCTCTCAGTACTGACCCTCTGACAGTGCAGCACTCCCTCAGTACTGACCCTCTGACAGTGCGGCACTCCCTCAGTACTGACCCTCTGACAGTGCGGCACTCCCTCAGTACTGACCCTCTGACAGTGCGGCACTCCCTCAGTACTGACCCTCTGACAGTGCAGCACTCCCTCAGTACTGACCCTCTGACAGTGCAGCACTCCCTCAGTACTGACCCTCTGACAGTGCGGCACTCCCTCAGTACTGACCCTCTGACAGTGCGGCACTCCCTGAGTACTGACCGTGTGACAGTGCTGCACTCCCTCAGTACTGACCCTCTGACAGTGCGGCACTCCCTCAGTACTGACCATCCGACAGTGCGACACTCCCTCAGTACTGACCCTCTGACAGTGCGGCACACCCTCAGTACTGACCCTCTGACAGTGCAGCACTCCCTCAGTACTGACCCTCTGACAGTGCAGCACTCCCTCAGTACTGACCCTCTGACAGTGCGGCACTCCCTCAGTACTGACCCTCTGACAGTGCGGCACCCCCTCAGTACTGACCGTGTGACAGTGCTGCACTCCCTCAGTACTGACCCTCTGACAGTGCGGCGCTCCCTCAGTACTGACCCTCTGACAGTGCAGCACTCCCTCAGTACTGACCCTCTGACAGTGCGGCACTCCCTCAGTACTGACCCTCTGACAGTGCGGCACCCCCTCAGTACTGACCGTGTGACAGTGCTGCACTCCCTCAGTACTGACCCTCTGACAGTGCGGCGCTCCCTCAGTACTGACCCTCTGACAGTGCAGCACTCCCTCAGTACTGACCCTCTGACAGTGCGGCACTCTCTCAGTACTGACCCTCTGACAGTGCGGCACTCCCTCAGTACTGACCCTCTGACAGTGCGGCACTCCCTCAGTACTGACCGTGTGACAGTGCGGCACTCCCTCAGTACTGACCCTCTGACAGTGCGGCACTCCCTCAATACTGACCCTCTGACAGTGCAGCACTCCCTCAATAATGACCCTCTGACAGTGCGGCACTCCCTCAGTACTGACCCTCTGACAGTGCGGCACTCTCTCAGTACTGACCCTCTGACAGTGCGGCACTCTCTCAGTACTGACCCTCTGACAGTGCGGCACTCCCTCAGTACTGACCCTCTGACAGTGCGGCACTCCCTCAGTACTGACCCTCTGACAGTGCGGCACTCCCTCAGTACTGACTCTCTGACAGTCCGGCACTCCCTCAGTACTGACCCTCTGACAGCGCAGCACTCCCTCAGTACTGACCCTCTGACAGTGCGGCACTCCCTCAGTACTGACCCTCTGACAGTGCGGCACTCTCTCAGTACTGACTCTCTGACAGTCCGGCGCTCCCTCAGTACTGACCCTCTGACAGTGCAGCACTCCCTCAGTACTGACGCTCTGACAGTGCAGCTCTCCCTCAGTACTGACGCTCTGACAGTGCAGCTCTCCCTCAGTACTGACCCTCTGACAGTGCAGCACTCCCTCAGTACTGACCCTCTGACAGTGCGGCACTCCCTCAGTACTGACCCTCTGACAATGCGGCTCTCCCTCAGTACTGACCCTCTGACAGTGCTGCACTCCCTCAGTACTGACCCTCTGACAGTGCGGCACTCCCTCAGTACTGACCCTCTGACAGTGCGGCACTCCCTCAGTACTGACCCTCTGACAGTGCGGCACTCCCTCAGTACTGACCCTCTGACAGTGCGGCACTCCCTCAGTACTGACCCTCTGACAGTGCGGCACTCTCTCAGTACTGACCCTCTGACAGTGCAGCACTCCCTCAGTACTGACCCTCTGACAGTGCGGCACTCCCTCAGTACTGACCCTCTGACAGTGCGGCACTCTCTCAGTACTGACCCTCTGACAGTGCGGCACTCTCTCAGTACTGACCCTCTGACAGTGCGGCACTCCCTCAGTACTGACCCTCTGACAGTGCGGCACTCCCTCAGTACTGACCCTCTGACAGTGCAGCACTCCCTCAGTACTGACTCTCTGACAGTCCGGCACTCCCTCAGTACTGACCCTCTGACAGTGCGGCACTCCCTCAGTACTGACCCTCTGACAGTGCGGCACTCTCTCAGTACTGACCCTCTGACAGTGCGGCACTCCCTCAGTACTGACCCTCTGACAGTGCGGCACTCCCTCAGTACTGACCCTCTGACAGTGCAGCACTCCCTCAGTACTGACCCTCTGACAGTGCGGCACTCCCTCAGTACTGACCCTCTGACAGTGCGGCACTCCCTCAGTACTGACCCCCTGACAGTGCGGGGGTCTCTCGGTGTCCTGACTCCGGGGCCGCGTTGCTGTCCGGGTGGGTTGCAGGCCTCTCAGCCTGGGGCTGGATTGGGAGCGGGGCACGGTTGCCAACCCGCCCGACGATTCCGGGAGGACGAACGCCTACAACGACGTCACTTCCGATGTTGGCGCGCCGTTCCTCGACAGAGCGGAAGTGACGCAACGGAGTGGGAGTGATGGGGAATGAGGGGGGTGATGGGGAACGAGGGGGGTGATGGGGAATGAGGGGGGTGATGGGGAATGAGGGGGGTGATGGGGAGTGAGGGGAGTGATGGGGAATGAGGGGGGTGATGGTGAATGAGGGGGGTGATGGGGAATGAGGGGGGTGATGGGGAATGAGGGGGGTGATGGGGAATGAGGGGGGTGATGGGGAATGAGGGGGGTGATGGGGAATGAGGGGGGTGATGGGGAATGAGGGGGGTGATGGGGAATGAGGGGGGTGATGGGGAATGAGGGGGGTGATGGGGAATGAGGGGGGTGATGGGGAATGAGGGGAGTGATGGGGAATGAGGAGGGTGATGGGGAATGAGGGGGGTGATGGGGAATGAGGGGGGTGATGGGGAATGAGGGGGGTGATGGGGAATGAGGGGGGTGATGGGGAATGAGGGGGGTGATGGGGAATGAGGGGGGTGATGGGGAATGAGGGGGGTGATGGGGAATGAGGAGGGTGATGGGGAATGAGGGGGGTGATGGGGAATGAGGGGAGTGATGGGGGTGATGGGGAATGAGGGGAGTGATGGGGAATGAGGGGAGTGATGGTGAGTGATGGGGAATGAGGGGGGTGATGGGGAATGAGGGGAGTGATGGGGAATGAGAGGAGTGATGGGGAATGAGGAGAGTGATGGGGAATGAGGGGAGTGATGGGGAATGAGGGGAGTGATGGGGAATGAGGGGGGTGATGGGGAATGAGGGGAGTGATGGGGAATGAGGGGAGTGATGGTGAGTGATGGGGAATGAGGGGGGTGATGGGGAATGAGGGGAGTGATGGGGAATGAGGGGAGTGATGGGGAATGAGGGGAGTGATGGGGAATGAGGGGAGTGATGGGGAATGAGGGGAGTGATGGGGAATGAGGGGGGTGATGGGGAATGAGGGGAGTGATGGGGAATGAGGAGAGTGATGGTGAATGAGGGGAGTGATGGGGAATGAGGAGAGTGATGGTGAATGAGGGGGGTGATGGGGAGTGAGGGGAGTGATGGGGAATGAGGGGGGTGATGGGGAGTGAGGGGAGTGATGGGGAATGAGGGGAGTGATGGGGAATGAGGGGAGTGATGGGGAATGAGGAGAGTGATGGTGAATGAGGGGAGTGATGGGGAATGAGGGGATTGATGGGGAATGAGGGGAGTGATGGGGAATGAGGGGAGTGATGGGGAATGAGGAGAGTGATGGGGAATGAGGGGAGTGATGGGGAATGAGGGGAGTGATGGGGAATGAGGGGGTGATGGGGAATGAGGGGAGTGATGGGGAATGAGGGGAGTGATGGTGAATGAGGGGAGTGATGGGGAATGAGGGGAGTGATGGGGAATGAGGGGAGTGATGGGGAATGAGGGGAGTGATGGGGAATGAGGGGAGTGAGGGGAGTGATGGGGAATGAGGGGAGTGATGGGGAATGAGGGGAGTCATGGGGAATGAGGGGAGTCATGGGGAATGAGAGTGAATGAGGGGAGTGATGGGGAATGAGGGGGGTGAGGGGAGTGATGGGGAATGAGGGGAGTGATGGGGAATGAGGGGAGTGATGGGGAATGAGGGGAGTGATGGGGAATGAGGGGAGTGATGGGGAATGAGGAGAGTGATGGTGAATGAGGGGAGTGATGGGGAATGACGGGAGTGATGGGGAATGAGGGGAGTGATGGGGAATGAGGAGAGTGATGGGGAATGAGGGGAGTGATGGGGAATGAGGGGAGTGATGGGGAGTGATGGGGAATGAGGGGGGTGATGGGGAATGAGGGGAGTGATGGGGAATGAGGGGAGTGATGGTGAATGAGGGGAGTGATGGGGAATGAGGGGAGTGATGGGGAATGAGGGGAGTGATGGGGAATGAGGGGAGTGATGGGGAATGAGGGGAGTGAGGGGAGTGATGGGGAATGAGGGGAGTGATGGGGAATGAGGGGAGTCATGGGGAATGAGGGGAGTCATGGGGAATGAGAGTGAATGAGGGGAGTGATGGGGAATGAGGGGGGTGAGGGGAGTGATGGGGAATGAGGGGAATGAGGGGAGTGATGGGGAATGAGGGGGGTGATGGGGAATGAGGGGGGTGATGGGGAATGAGGGGGGTGATGGTGAATGAGGGGTGTGATGGGGAATGAGGGGAGTGATGGGGAATGAGGGGAGTGATGGGAATGAGGGGAGTGATGGGGAATGAGGAGAGTGAGGGGAGTGATGTTGAATGAGGGGAGTGATGGGGAATGAGGGGAGTGATGGGGAATGAGGGGAGTGATGGGGAATGAGGGGAGTGATGGGGAATGAGGGGAGTGAGGGGAATGAGAGTGAGGGGAATGAGGGGTGTGATGGGGAATGAGGGGAGTCATGGGGAGTGAGGGGAGTGATGGGGAGTGAGGGGAATGAGGAGTGATGGGAAATGAGGGGAATGAGGAGTGATGGGAAATGAGGGGAGTGATGGGGAATGAGGGGAGTGATGGGGAATGAGGGGAGTGATGGGGAATGAGGGGAGTGATGGGGAGTGAGGGGAGTGATGGGGAGTGAGGGGAGTGATGGGGAATGAGGGGAGTGATGGGGAATGAGGGGAGTGATGGGGAATGAGGGGAGTGATGGAGAATGAGGGGAGTGATGGGGAGTGAGGGGAGTGATGGGGAATGAGGGGAGTGATGGGGAATGAGGAGAGTGATGGGGAATGAGGGGAGTGATGGGGAATGAGGGGAGTGATGGGGAATGAGGGGAGTGATGGGGAATGAGGGGAGTGATGGGGAATGAGGGGAGTGATGGGGAGTGATGGGGAATGAGGGGAGTCATGGGGAATGAGGGGAGTCATGGGGAATGAGGGGAGTGATGGGGAATGAGGGGAGTGATGGGGAATGAGGGGAGTGATGGGGAATGAGGGGGGTGAGGGGAGTGACGGGGAATGAGGGGAGTGATGGGGAATGAGGGGGGTGATGGGGAATGAGGGGGGTGATGGGGAATGAGGGGGGCGATGGTGAATGAGGGGTGTGATGGGGAAAGAGGGGAGTGATGGGGAATGAGGGGAGTGATGTTGAATGAGGGGAGTGATGGGGAATGAGGGGAGTGATGGGGAATGAGGGGAGTGATGGTGAATGAGGGGAGTGATGGGGAATGAGTGGAGTGATGGGGAATGAGGGTGAATGAGGGGAGTGATGGGGAATGAGGGGAGTGATGGGGAATGAGGGGAGTGATGGGGAATGAGGGGAGTGATGGGGAGTGATGGGGAATGAGGGGAGTGATGGTGAATGAGGGGAGTAATGGGGTAAGAGGGGAGTGATGTGGAATGAGGGTGTGATGAGGAATGAGGGGAGTGATGGGGAATGAGGGGAGTGATGGGGAATGAGGGGAGTGATGGGGAATGAGGGGAGTGATGGGGAATGAGGGGAGTGATGGGGAATGAGGGGGGTGATGGTGAATGAGGGGAGTGATGGGGAATGAGGGGAGTGATGGGAGTGATGGGGAATGAGGGGAGTGATGGAAATGAGGGGAGTGATGGGGAATGAGGGGTGTGATGGTGAATGAGGGGAGTGATGGTGAATGAGGGGAGTGATGGGGAATGAGGGGAGTGATGGGGAATGAGGGGTGTGATGGGGAATGAGGGGTGTGATGGGGAATGAGGGGAGTGATGGGGAATGAGGGGAGTGATGGGGAATGAGGGGTGTGATGGGGAATGAGGGGAGTGATGGGGAATGAGGACAGTGATGGGAAATGAGGGGAGTGATGGGGAATGAGGGGTGTGATGGGGAATGAGGGGAGTGATGGGGAATGAGGAGAGTGATGGGAAATGAGGGGAGTGATGGGGAATGAGGGGAGTGATGGGGAATGAGGGGAGTGATGAGGGTGATGGGGAGTGATGGGGAATGAGGGGAGTGATGGGGAGTGATGGGGAATGAGGGGAGTGATGGGGAATGAGGGGAGTGATGGGGAATGAGGGGAGTGATGGGGAATGTGGGGGGTGATGGGGAATGAGGGGGGTGATGGGGAATGAGGGGAGTGATGGGGAATGAGGGGAGTGATGGTGAATGAGGGGAGTGATGGGGAATGAGGGGAGTGATGGGGAATGAGGGGAGTGATGGGGAATGAGGGGAGTGATGGGCAATGAGGGGAGTGATGGGGAGTGATGGGGAATGAGGGGAGTCATGGGGAATGAGGGGAGTGATGGGGAATGAGGGGAGTGATGGGGAGTGATGGGGAATGAGGGGAGTGATGGGGAGTGATGGGGAATGATGCGAGTGATGGGGAATGAGGGGAGTCATGGGGAATGAGGGGAGTCATGGGGAATGAGAGTGAATGAGGGGAGTGATGGGGAGTGAGGGGAGTGATGGGGAATGAGGGGAGTGATGGGGAATGAGGGGGGTGATGGGGAATGAGGGGGGTGATGGGGAATGAGGGGGGTGATGGTGAATGAGGGGTGTGATGGGGAATGAGGGGAGTGATGGGGAATGAGGGGAGTGATGGGGAATGAGGGGAGTGATGGGGAATGAGGAGAGTGAGGGGAGTGATGTTGAATGAGGGGAGTGATGGGGAATGAGGGGAGTGATGGGGAATGAGGGGAGTGATGGGGAATGAGGGGAGTGATGGGGAATGAGGGGAGTGAGGGGAATGAGGAGTGATGGGAAATGAGGGGAGTGAGGGGAATGAGGAGAGTGAGGGGAATGAGGGGTGTGATGGGGAATGAGGGGAGTCATGGGGAGTGAGGGGAGTGATGGGGAGTGAGGGGAATGAGGAGTGATGGGAAGTGAGGGGAATGAGGAGTGATGGGAAATGAGGGGAGTGATGGGGAATTAGGGGTGTGATGGGGAATGAGGGGGGTGATGGGGAATGAGGGGAGTGATGGGGAATGAGGGGAGTGATGGGGAATGAGGAGAGTGAGGGGAGTGATGTTGAATGAGGGGAGTGATGGGGAATGAGGGGAGTGATGGGGAATGAGGGGAGTGATGGGGAATGAGGGGAGTGATGGGGAATGAGGGGAGTGAGGGGAATGAGGAGTGATGGGACATGAGGGGAGTGAGGGGAATGAGGAGAGTGAGGGGAATGAGGGGTGTGATGGGGAATGAGGGGAGTCATGGGGAGTGAGGGGAGTGATGGGGAGTGAGGGGAGTGAGGGGAATGAGGAGTGATGGGAAATGAGGGGAGTGAGGGGAATGAGGAGTGATGGGAAATGAGGGGAGTGATGGGGAATGAGGGGAGTGATGGGGAATGAGGGGAGTGATGGGGAATGAGGGGAGTGATGGGGAGTGATGGGGAATGAGGGGAGTGATGGGGAATGAGGGGAGTGATGGGGAATGAGGGGAGTGATGGGGAGTGAGGGGAGTGATGGGGAATGAGGGGAGTGATGGGGAATGAGGAGAGTGATGGGGAATGAGGGGAGTGATGGGGAATGAGGGGAGTGATGGGGAATGAGGGGAGTGATGGGGAATGAGGGGAGTGATGGGGAATGAGGGGAGTGATGGGGAGTGAGGGGAGTGATGGGGAATGAGGGGAGTCATGGGGAATGAGGGGAGTGATGGGGAATGAGGGGAGTGATGGGGAATGAGGGGAGTGATAGGGAATGAGGGGAGTGAGGGGAGTGATGGGGAATGATGGGAGTCATGGGGAATGAGGGGAGTCATGGGGAATGAGGGGAGTCATGGGGAATGAGAGTGAATGAGGGGAGTGATGGGGAATGAGGGGAGTCATGGGGAATGAGGGGAGTGATGTTGAATGAGGGGAGTGATGGGGAATGAGGGGAGTGATGGGGAATGAGGGGAGTGATGGGGAATGAGGGGAATGAGGGGAGTGATGGGGAATGAGGGGAGTGATGGGGAATGAGGGGAGTGATGGGAAATGAGGGGAGTGATGGGGAATGGGGGGAGTGATGGGGAATGAGGGGAGTGATGGTGAATGAGGGGAGTGATGGTGAATGAGGGGAGTGATGGGGAATGAGGGGAGTGATGGGGAATGAGGGGAGTGATGGGGAATGAGGGAAGTGATGGGGAATGGGGGGAGTGATGGGGAATGAGGGGAGTGATGGGGAATGAGGGGAGTGATGGTGAATGAGGGGAGTGATGGGGAATGAGTGGAGTGATGGGGAATGAGGGTGAATGAGGGGAGTGATGGGAGTGATGGGGAATGAGGGGAGTGATGGGGAATGAGGGGAGTGATGGGGAGTGAGGGGAGTGACGGGGAATGAGGGGAGTGATGGTGAATGAGGGTGTATGAGGGGAGTAATGGGGTAAGAGGGGAGTGATGTGGAATGAGGGTGTGATGGGGAATGAGGGGAGTGATGGGGAATGAGGGGAGTGATGGGGAATGAGGGGAGTGATGGGGAATGAGGGGTGTGATGGGGAATGAGGGGAGTGATGGGGAATGAGGACAGTGATGGGAAATGAGGGGAGTGATGGGGAATGAGGGGTGTGATGGGGAATGAGGGGAGTGATGGGGAATGAGGAGAGTGATGGGAAATGAGGGGAGTGATGGGGAATGAGGGGAGTGATGGGGAATGAGGGGAGTGATGAGGGTGATGGGGAGTGATGGGGAATGAGGGGAGTGATGGGGAGTGATGGGGAATGAGGGGAGTGATGGGGAATGAGGGGAATGAGGGGAGTGATGGGGAATGAGGGGGGTGATGGGGAATGAGGGGGGTGATGGGGAATGAGGGGAGTGATGGGGAATGAGGGGAGTGATGGTGAATGAGGGGAGTGATGGGGAATGAGGGGAGTGATGGGGAATGAGGGGAGTGATGGGGAATGAGGGGAGTGATGGGCAATGAGGGGAGTGATGGGGAGTGATGGGGAATGAGGGGAGTCATGGGGAATGAGGGGAGTGATGGGGAATGAGGGGAGTGATGGGGAGTGATGGGGAATGAGGGGAGTGATGGGGAGTGAGGGGAGTGATGGGGAATGATGGGAGTGATGGGGAATGAGGGGAGTGATGGGGAATGAGGGGAGTCATGGGGAATGAGAGTGAATGAGGGGAGTGATGGGGAGTGAGGGGAGTGATGGGGAATGAGGGGGGTGATGGGGAATGAGGGGGGTGATGGGGAATGAGGGGGGTGATGGTGAATGAGGGGTGTGATGGGGAATGAGGGGAGTGATGGGGAATGAGGGGAGTGATGGGGAATGAGGGGAGTGATGGGGAATGAGGAGAGTGAGGGGAGTGATGTTGAATGAGGGGAGTGATGGGGAATGAGGGGAGTGATGGGGAATGAGGGGAGTGATGGGGAATGAGGGGAGTGATGGGGAATGAGGGGAGTGAGGGGAATGAGGAGTGATGGAAATGAGGGGAGTGAGGGGAATGAGGAGAGTGAGGGAATGAGGGGTGTGATGGGGAATGAGGGGAGTCATGGGGAGTGAGGGGAGTGATGGGGAGTGAGGGGAATGAGGAGTGATGGGAAATGAGGGGAGTGAGGGGAATGAGGAGTGATGGGAAATGAGGGGAGTGATGGGGAATTAGGGGTGTGATGGGGAATGAGGGGGGTGATGGGGAATGAGGGGAGTGATGGGGAATGAGGGGAGTGATGGGGAATGAGGAGAGTGAGGGGAGTGATGTTGAATGAGGGGAGTGATGGGGAATGAGGGGAGTGATGGGGAATGAGGGGAGTGATGGGGAATGAGGGGAGTGATGGGGAATGAGGGGAGTGAGGGGAATGAGGAGTGATGGGAAATGAGGGGAGTGAGGGGAATGAGGAGAGTGAGGGGAATGAGGGGTGTGATGGGGAATGAGGGGAGTCATGGGGAGTGAGGGGAGTGAGGGGAGTGAGGGGAATGAGGAGTGATGGGAAATGAGGGGAGTGAGGGGAATGAGGAGTGATGGGAAATGAGGGGAGTGATGGGGAATGAGGGGAGTGATGGGGAATGAGGGGAGTGATGGGGAATGAGGGGAGTGATGGGGAATGAGGGGAGTGATGGGGAATGAGGGGAGTGATGGGGAATGAGGGGAGTGATGGGGAATGAGGGGAGTGAGGGGAGTGATGGGGAATGAGGGGAGTGATGGGGAATGAGGAGAGTGATGGGGAATGAGGGGAGTGATGGGGAATGAGGGGAGTGATGGGGAATGAGGGGAGTGATGGGGAATGAGGGGAGTGATGGGGAATGAGGGGAGTGATGCGGAGTGAGGGGAGTGATGGGGAATGAGGGGAGTCATGGGGAATGAGGGGAGTGATGGGGAATGAGGGGAGTGATGGGGAATGAGGGGAGTGATGGGGAATGAGGGGAGTGATAGGGAATGAGGGGAGTGAGGGGAGTGATGGGGAATGATGGTAGTCATGGGGAATGAGGGGAGTCATGGGGAATGAGGGGAGTCATGGGGAATGAGAGTGAATGAGGGGAGTGATGGGGAATGAGGGGAGTCATGGGGAATGAGGGGAGTGATGTTGAATGAGGGGAGTGATGGGGAATGAGGGGAGTGATGGGGAATGAGGGGAGTGATGGGGAATGAGGGGAATGAGGGGAGTGATGGGGAATGAGGGGAGTGATGGGGAATGAGGGGAGTGATGGGAAATGAGGGGAGTGATGGGGAATGGGGGGAGTGATGGGGAATGAGGGGAGTGATGGTGAATGAGGGGAGTGATGGTGAATGAGGGGAGTGATGGGGAATGAGGGGAGTGATGGGGAATGAGGGGAGTGATGGGGAATGAGGGGAGTGATGGGGAATGGGGGGAGTGATGGGGAATGAGGGGAGTGATGGGGAATGAGGGGAGTGATGGTGAATGAGGGGAGTGATGGGGAATGAGTGGAGTGATGGGGAATGAGGGTGAATGAGGGGAGTGATGGGAGTGATGGGGAATGAGGGGAGTGATGGGGAATGAGGGGAGTGATGGGGAGTGAGGGGAGTGACGGGGAATGAGGGGAGTGATGGTGAATGAGGGTGTATGAGGGGAGTAATGGGGTAAGAGGGGAGTGATGTGGAATGAGGGTGTGATGGGGAATGAGGGGAGTGATGGGAATGAGGGGAGTGATGGGGAATGAGGGGAGTGATGGGGAATGAGGGGAGTGATGGGGAATGAGGGGAGTCATGGGGAATGAGGGGAGTCATGGGGAATGAGAGTGAATGAGGGGAGTGATGGGGAATGAGGGGGGTGAGGGGAGTGATGGGGAATGAGGGGAGTGATGGGGAATGAGGGGGGTGATGGGGAATGAGGGGGGTGATGGTGAATGAGGGGAGTGATGGGGAATGAGGGGAGTGATGGGGAATGAGGGGAGTGATGGGGAATGAGGGGAGTGATGGGAAATGAGGGGAGTGATGGGGAATGAGGGGAGTGATGGGGAATGAGGAGAGTGAGGGGAGTGATGTTGAATGAGGGGAGTGATGGGGAATGAGGGGAGTGATGGGGAATGAGGGAGTGATGGGGAATGAGGGGAGTGATGGGGAATGAGGGGAGTGAGGGGAATGAGGAGTGATGGGAAATGAGGGGAGTGAGGGGAATGAGGAGAGTGAGGGGAATGAGGGGTGTGATGGGGAATGAGGGGAGTCATGGGGAGTGAGGGGAGTGAGGGGAGTGAGGGGAATGAGGAGTGATGGGAAATGAGGGGAGTGAGGGGAATGAGGAGTGATGGGAAATGAGGGGAGTGATGGGGAATGAGGGGAGTGATGGGGAATGAGGGGAGTGATGGGGAATGAGGGGAGTGATGGGGAGTGATGGGGAATGAGGGGAGTGATGGGGAATGAGGGGAGTGATGGGGAATGAGGGGAGTGATGGGGAATGAGGGGAGTGAGGGGAGTGATGGGGAATGAGGGGAGTGATGGGGAATGAGGAGAGTGATGGGGAATGAGGGGAGTGATGGGGAATGAGGGGAGTGATGGGGAATGAGGGGAGTGATGGGGAATGAGGGGAGTGATGGGGAATGAGGGGAGTGATGCGGAGTGAGGGGAGTGATGGGGAATGAGGGGAGTCATGGGGAATGAGGGGAGTGATGGGGAATGAGGGGAGTGATGGGGAATGAGGGGAGTGATAGGGAATGAGGGGAGTGAGGGGAGTGATGGGGAATGATGGGAGTCATGGGGAATGAGGGGAGTCATGGGGAATGAGGGGAGTCATGGGGAATGAGAGTGAATGAGGGGAGTGATGGGGAATGAGGGGAGTCATGGGGAATGAGGGGAGTGATGTTGAATGAGGGGAGTGATGGGGAATGAGGGGAGTGATGGGGAATGAGGGGAGTGATGGGGAATGAGGGGAGTGATGGGGAATGAGGGGAGTGATGGGGAATGAGGGGAGTGATGGGAAATGAGGGGAGTGATGGGGAATGGGGGGAGTGATGGGGAATGAGGGGAGTGATGGTGAATGAGGGGAGTGATGGTGAATGAGGGGAGTGATGGGGAATGAGGGGAGTGATGGGGAATGAGGGGAGTGATGGGGAATGAGGGGAGTGATGGGGAATGGGGGGAGTGATGGGGAATGAGGGGAGTGATGGGGAATGAGGGGAGTGATGGTGAATGAGGGGAGTGATGGGGAATGAGTGGAGTGATGGGGAATGAGGGTGAATGAGGGGAGTGATGGGAGTGATGGGGAATGAGGGGAGTGATGGGGAATGAGGGGAGTGATGGGGAGTGAGGGGAGTGACGGGGAATGAGGGGAGTGATGGTGAATGAGGGTGTATGAGGGGAGTAATGGGGTAAGAGGGGAGTGATGTGGAATGAGGGTGTGATGGGGAATGAGGGGAGTGATGGGGAATGAGGGGAGTGATGGGGAATGAGGGGAGTGATGGGGAGTGATGGGGAATGAGGGGAGTCATGGGGAATGAGGGGAGTCATGGGGAATGAGAGTGAATGAGGGGAGTGATGGGGAATGAGGGGGGTGAGGGGAGTGATGGGGAATGAGGGGAGTGATGGGGAATGAGGGGGGTGATGGGGAATGAGGGGAGTGATGGGGAATGAGGGGAGTGATGGGGAATGAGGGGAGTGATGGGGAATGAGGGGAGTGATGGGAAATGAGGGGAGTGATGGGGAATGAGGGGTGTGATGGTGAATGAGGGGAGTGATGGTGAATGAGGGGAGTGATGGGGAATGAGGGGAGTGATGGGGAATGAGGGGAGTGATGGGGAATGAGGGGTGTGATGGGGAATGAGGGGAGTGATGGGGAATGAGGGGAGTGATGGGGAATGAGGGGAGTGATGGGGAATGAGGGGTGTGATGGGGAATGAGGGGAGTGATGGGGAATGAGGACAGTGATGGGAAATGAGGGGAGTGATGGGGAATGAGGGGTGTGATGGGGAATGAGGGGAGTGATGGGGAATGAGGAGAGTGATGGGAAATGAGGGGAGTGATGGGGAATGAGGGGAGTGATGGGGAATGAGGGGAGTGATGGGGAATGAGGGGTGTGATGGGGAATGAGGGGAGTGATGGTGAATGAGGGGAGTGATGGGGAATGAGGGGAGTGATGGTGAGTGAGGGGAGTGATGGGGAATGAGGGGAGTGATGGGGAATGAGGAGAGTGATGGGAAATGAGGGGAGTGATGGGGAATGAGGGGTGTGATGGGGAATGAGGGGAGTGATGGTGAATGAGGGGAGTGATGGGAATGAGGAGAGTGATGGGGAATGAGGGGAGTGATGGGGAATGAGGGGAGTGATGGGGAATGAGGGGAGTGATGGGGAATGAGGGGTGTGATGGTGAATGAGGGGAGTGATGGTGAATGAGGGGAGTGATGGGGAATGAGGGGAGTGATGGGGAATGAGGGGAGTGATGGGGAATGAGGGGAGTGATGGGGAATGAGGGGAGTGATGGGGAATGAGGGGTGTGATGGTGAATGAGGGGAGTGATGGTGAATGAGGGGAGTGATGGGGAATGAGGGGAGTGATGGGGAATGAGGGGGAGAATGGTGAATGAGGGGGGTGATGGGGAATGAGGGGAGTGATGGGGAATGAGGGGAGTGATGGGGAATGAGGGGAGTGATGGGGAATGAGGGGTGTGATGGTGAATGAGGGGAGTGATGGTGAATGAGGGGAGTGATGGTGAATGAGGGGAGTGATGGGGAATGAGGGGAGTGATGGGGAATGAGGAGAGTGATGGGGAATGAGGGGAGTGATGGGGAATGAGGGGAGTGATGGGGAATGAGGGGAGTGATGGGGAATGAGGGGAGTGATGGGGAATGAGGGGAGTGATGGGGAATGAGGGGAGTGATGGGGAATGAGGGGGGTGATGGTGAATGAGGGAGTGATGGGGAATGTGGGGAATGAGGGGAGTGATGGGGAATGAGGGGGGTGATGGGGAATGAGAGTGAATGAGGGAGTGATGGGGAATGTGGGGAATGAGGGGGGTGATGGGGAATGAGGGGAGTCATGGGGAATGAGAGTGAATGAGGGGAGTGATGGGGAATGAGGGGGTTGAGGGGAGTGATGGGAAATGAGGGGAGTGATGGGGAATGAGGGGGGTGATGGGGAATGAGGGGAGTGATGGGAATGAGGGGAGTCATGGGGAATGAGGGGGGTGAGGGGAGTGATGGGGAATGAGGGGAGTGATGGGGAATGAGGGGGGTGATGGGGAATGAGGGGGGTGATGGGGAGTGAGGGGAGTGATGGGGAACGAGGTGAATGAGGGGAGTGATGGTGAATGAGGGGAGTGATGGGGAATGAGTGGAGTGATGGGGAATGAGGGTGAATGAGGGGAGTGATGGGGAATGAGGGGAGTGATGGGGAATGAGGGGAGTGATGGGGAATGAGGGGAGTGATGGGGAGTGAGGGGAGTGATGGGGAATGAGGGGAGTGATGGTGAATGAGGGGAGTAATGGGGTAAGAGGGGAGTGATGTGGAATGAGGGTGTGATGAGGAATGAGGGGAGTGATGGGGAATGAGGGGAGCGATGGGGAATGAGGGGAGTGATGGGGAATGAGGGGAGTGATGGGGAATGAGGGGAGTCATGGGGAATGAGGGGAGTCATGGGGAATGAGATGAATGAGGGGAGTGATGGGGAATGAGGGGAGTGATGGGGAATGAGGGGGGTGATGGGGAATGAGGAGAGTGATGGGGAATGAGGGGAGTGATGGTGAATGAGGGGAGTGATGGGGAATGAGGGGGGTGATGGTGAATGAGGGGAGTGATGGGGAATGAGGGGAGTGATGGGGAATGAGGGGAGTGATGGGGAATGAGGGGTGTGATGGTGAATGAGGGGAGTGATGGTGAATGAGGGGAGTGATGGGGAATGAGGGGAGTGATGGGGAATGAGGGGAGTGATGGGGAATGAGGGGTGTGATGGGGAATGAGGGGAGTGATGGGGAATGAGGACAGTGATGGGAAATGAGGGGAGTGATGGGGAATGAGGGGAGTGATGGGGAATGAGGGGAGTGATGAGGGTGATGGGGAGTGATGGGGAATGAGGGGAGTGATGGGGAATGAGGGGTGTGATGGGGAATGAGGGGAGTGATGGGGAATGAGGACAGTGATGGGAAATGAGGGGAGTGATGGGGAATGAGGGGTGTGATGGGGAATGAGGGGAGTGATGGGGAATGAGGGGTGTGATGGGGAATGAGGGGAGTGATGGGGAATGAGGACAGTGATGGGAAATGAGGGGAGTGATGGGGAATGAGGGGTGTGATGGGGAATGAGGGGAGTGATGGGGAATGAGGAGAGTGATGGGAAATGAGGGGAGTGATGGGGAATGAGGGGAGTGATGAGGGTGATGGGGAGTGATGGGGAATGAGGGGAGTGATGGGGAGTGATGGGGAATGAGGGGAGTGATGGGGAATGAGGGGAGTGATGGGGAATGAGGAGAGTGATGGGAAATGAGGGGAGTGATGGGGAATGAGGGGAGTGATGGGGAATGAGGGGAGTGATGAGGGTGATGGGGAGTGATGGGGAATGAGGGGAGTGATGGGGAATGAGGGGAGTGATGGGGAATGAGGGGAGTGATGGGGAATGAGGGGAGTGATGGGGAATGAGGGGGGTGATGGGGAATGAGGGGGGTGATGGGGAATGAGGGGAGTGATGGGGAATGAGGGGAGTGATGGGGAATGAGGGGAGTGATGGGGAATGAGGGGAGTGATGGGGAATGAGGGGAGTGATGGGGAATGAGGGGAATGAGGGGAGTGATGGTGAATGAGGGGAGTGATGGGGAATGAGGGGAGTGATGGGGAATGAGCGGAGTGATGGGGAATGAGGGGAGTGATGGGGAATGAGGGGAGTGATGGGGAGTGAGGGGAGTCATGGGGAATGAGGGGAGTGATGGGGAATGAGGGGAGTGATGGGGAGTGATGGGGAATGAGGGGAGTGATGGGGAATGAGGGGAGTGATGGGGAGTGATGGGGAATGAGGGGAGTCATGGGGAATGAGGGGAGTCATGGGGAATGAGAGTGAATGAGGGGGGTGATGGGGAGTGAGGGGAGTGATGGGGAATGAGGGGAGTGATGGGGAATGAGGGGGGTGATGGGGAATGAGGGGGGTGATGGGGAATGAGGGGGGTGATGGTGAATGAGGGGTGTGATGGGGAATGAGGGCAGTGATGGGGAATGAGGGGAGTGATGGGGAATGAGGGGAGTGATGGGGAATGAGGAGAGTGAGGGGAGTGATGTTGAATGAGGGGAGTGATGGGGAATGAGGGGAGTGATGGGGAATGAGGGGAGTGATGGGGAATGAGGGGAGTGATGGGGAATGAGGGGAGTGAGGGGAATGAGGAGTGATGGGAAATGAGGGGAGTGAGGGGAATGAGGAGAGTGAGGGGAATGAGGGGTGTGATGGGGAATGAGGGGAGTCATGGGGAGTGAGGGGAGTGATGGGGAGTGAGGGGAATGAGGAGTGATGGGAAATGAGGGGAGTGAGGGGAATGAGGGGTGATGGGAAATGAGGGGAGTGATGGGGAATTAGGGGTGTGATGGGGAATGAGGGGGGTGATGGGGAATGAGGGGAGTGATGGGGAATGAGGGGAGTGATGGGGAATGAGGAGAGTGAGGGGAGTGATGTTGAATGAGGGGAGTGATGGGGAATGAGGGGAGTGATGGGGAATGAGGGGAGTGATGGGGAATGAGGGGAGTGAGGGGAATGAGGAGTGATGGGAAATGAGGGGAGTGAGGGGAATGAGGAGAGTGAGGGGAATGAGGGGTGTGATGGGGAATGAGGGGAGTCATGGGGAGTGATGGGGAGTGAGGGGAGTGAGGGGAATGAGGAGTGATGGGAAATGAGGGGAGTGAGGGGAATGAGGAGTGATGGGAAATGAGGGGAGTGATGGGGAATGAGGGGAGTGATGGGGAATGAGGGGAGTGATGGGGAATGAGGGGAGTGATGGGGAGTGAGGGGAGTGATGGGGAATGAGGGGAGTGATGGGGAATGAGGGGAGTGATGGGGAATGAGGGGAGTGATGGGGAATGAGGGGAGTGAGGGGAGTGATGGGGAATGAGGGGAGTGATGGGGAATGAGGAGAGTGATGGGGAATGAGGGGAGTGATGGGGAATGAGGGGAGTGATGGGGAATGAGGGGAGTGATGGGGAATGAGGGGAGTGATGGGGAATGAGGGGAGTGATGGGGAGTGAGGGGAGTGATGGGGAATGAGGGGAGTCATGGGGAATGAGGGGAGTGATGGGGAATGAGGGGAGTGATGGGGAATGAGGGGAGTGATAGGGAATGAGGGGAGTGATGGGGAGTGAGGGGAGTGATGGGGAATGATGGGAGTCATGGGGAATGAGGGGAGTCATGGGGAATGAGGGGAGTCATGGGGAATGAGAGTGAATGAGGGGAGTGATGGGGAATGAGGGGAGTCATGGGGAATGAGGGGAGTGATGTTGAATGAGGGGAGTGATGGGGAATGAGGGGAGTGATGGGGAATGAGGGGAGTGATGGGGAATGAGGGGAATGAGGGGAGTGATGGGGAATGAGAGGAGTGATGGGGAATGAGGGGAGTGATGGGAAATGAGGGGAGTGATGGGGAATGGGGGGAGTGATGGGGAATGAGGGGAGTGATGGTGAATGAGGGGAGTGATGGTGAATGAGGGGAGTGATGGGGAATGAGGGGAGTGATGGGGAATGAGGGGAGTGATGGGGAATGAGGGGAGTGATGGGGAATGGGGGGAGTGATGGGGAATGAGGGGAGTGATGGTGAATGAGGGGAGTGATGGGGAATGAGTGGAGTGATGGGGAATGAGGGTGAATGAGCGGAGTGATGGGGTAAGAGGGGAGTGATGGGGAATGAGGGGAGTGATGGGGAATGAGGGGAGTGATGGGGAGTGAGGGGAATGAGGGGAGTGATGGTGAATGAGGGTGTATGAGGGGAGTAATGGGGTAAGAGGGGAGTGATGTGGAATGAGGGTGTGATGGGGAATGAGGGGAGTGATGGGGAATGAGGGGAGTGATGGGGAATGAGGGGAGTGATGGGGAATGAGGGGAGTGATGGGGAATGAGGGGAGTGATGGGGAATGAGGGGAGTCATGGGGAATGAGGGGAGTCATGGGGAATGAGGGGAGTCATGGGGAATGAGAGTGAATGAGGGGAGTGATGGGGAATGAGGGGGGTGAGGGGAGTGATGGGGAATGAGGGGAGTGATGGGGAATGAGGGGGGTGATGGGGAATGAGGGGGGTGATGGTGAATGAGGGGAGTGATGGGGAATGAGGGGAGTGATGGGAGTGATGGGGAATGAGGGGAGTGATGGGGAATGAGGGGTGTGATGGTGAATGAGGGGAGTGATGGTGAATGAGGGGAGTGATGGGGAATGAGGGGAGTGATGGGGAATGAGGGGAATGAGGGGAGTGATGGGAAATGAGGGGAGTGATGGGGAATGAGGGGTGTGATGGTCAATGAGGGGAGTGATGGTGAATGAGGGGAGTGATGGGGAATGAGGGGAGTGATGGGGAATGAGGAGTGATGGGGAATGAGGGGTGTGATGGGGAATGAGGGGAGTGATGGGGAATGAGGGGAGTGATGGGGAATGAGGGGAGTGATGGGGAATGAGGGGTGTGATGGGGAATGAGGGGAGTGATGGGGAATGAGGACAGTGATGGGAAATGAGGGGAGTGATGGGGAATGAGGGGTGTGATGGGGAATGAGGGGAGTGATGGGGAATGAGGAGAGTGATGGGAAATGAGGGGAGTGATGGGGAATGAGGGGAGTGATGGGGAATGAGGGGAGTGATGGGGAATGAGGGGTGTGATGGGGAATGAGGGGAGTGATGGTGAATGAGGGGAGTGATGGGGAATGAGGGGAGTGATGGTGAGTGAGGGGAGTGATGGGGAATGAGGGGAGTGATGGGGAATGAGGAGAGTGATGGGAAATGAGGGGAGTGATGGGGAATGAGGGGTGTGATGGGGAATGAGGGGAGTGATGGTGAATGAGGGGAGTGATGGGGAATGAGGGGAGTGATGGGGAATGAGGGGAGTGATGGGGAATGAGGGGAGTGATGGGGAATGAGGGGAGTGATGGGGAATGAGGGGAGTGATGGGGAATGAGGGGAGTGATGGGGAATGAGGGGTGTGATGGGTAATGAGGGGAGTGATGGGAATGAGGAGAGTGATGGGGAATGAGGGGAGTGATGGGGAATGAGGGGAGTGATGGGGAATGAGGGGAGTGATGGGGAATGAGGGGTGTGATGGTGAATGAGGGGAGTGATGGTGAATGAGGGGAGTGATGGGGAATGAGGGGAGTGATGGGGAATGAGGGGAGTGATGGGGAATGAGGGGAGTGATGGGGAATGAGGGGAGTGATGGGGAATGAGGGGAATGATGGGGAATGAGGGGTGTGATGGTGAATGAGGGGAGTGATGGTGAATGAGGGGAGTGATGGGGAATGAGGGGAGTGATGGGGAATGAGGGGGGTGATGGTGAATGAGGGGGGTGATGGGGAATGAGGGGAGTGATGGGGAATGAGGGGAGTGATGGGGAATGAGGGGAGTGATGGGGAATGAGGGGTGTGATGGTGAATGAGGGGAGTGATGGTGAATGAGGGGAGTGATGGTGAATGAGGGGAGTGATGGGGAATGAGGGGAGTGATGGGGAATGAGGAGAGTGATGGGGAATGAGGGGAGTGATGGGGAATGAGGGGAGTGATGGGGAATGAGGGGAGTGATGGGGAATGAGGGGAGTGATGGGGAATGAGGGGAGTGATGGGGAATGAGGGGGGTGATGGTGAATGAGGGAGTGATGGGGAATGTGGGGAATGAGGGGAGTGATGGGGAATTAGGGGGGTGATGGGGAATGAGAGTGAATGAGGGGAGTGATGGGGGTGATGGGGAATGAGGGGGGTGATGGGGAATGAGGGGAGTCATGGGGAATGAGAGTGAATGAGGGGAGTGATGGGGAATGAGGGGGTTGAGGGGAGTGATGGGAAATGAGGGGAGTGATGGGGAATGAGGGGGGTGATGGGGAATGAGGGGAGTGATGGGAATGAGGGGAGTCATGGGGAATGAGGGGGGTGAGGGGAGTGATGGGGAATGAGGGGAGTGATGGGGAATGAGGGGGGTGATGGGGAATGAGGGGGGTGATGGGGAGTGAGGGGAGTGATGGGGAACGAGGGGAGTGATGGGGAACGAGGGGTGTGATGGTGAATGAGGGGAGTGATGGTGAATGAGGGGAGTGATGGGGAATGAGGGGAGTGATGGGGAATGAGGGTGAGTCATGGGGAATGAGGGGAGTCATGGGGAATGAGGGGAGTCATGGGGAATGAGGGGAGTCATGGGGAATGAGAGTGAATGAGGGGAGTGATGGGGAATGAGGGGAGTGATGGGGAATGAGGGGAGTGATGGGGAATGAGGGGAGTGATGGGGAATGAGGGGTGTGATGGTGAATGAGGGGAGTGATGGTGAATGAGGGGAGTGATGGGGAATGAGGGGAGTGATGGGGAATGAGGGGGGTGATGGTGAATGAGGGGGGTGATGGGGAATGAGGGGAGTGATGGGGAATGAGGGGAGTGATGGGGAATGAGGGGTGTGATGGTGAATGAGGGGAGTGATGGTGAATGAGGGGAGTGATGGTGAATGAGGGGAGTGATGGGGAATGAGGGGAGTGATGGGGAATGAGGAGAGTGATGGGGAATGAGGGGAGTGATGGGGAATGAGGGGAGTGATGGGGAATGAGGGGAGTGATGGGGAATGAGGGGAGTGATGGGGAATGAGGGGAGTGATGGGGAATGAGGGGGGTGATGGTGAATGAGGGAGTGATGGGGAATGTGGGGAATGAGGGGAGTGATGGGGAATGAGGGGGGTGATGGGGAATGAGTGAATGAGGGGAGTGATGGGGGTGATTGGGAATGAGGGGGGTGATGGGGAATGAGGGGAGTCATGGGGAATGAGAGTGAATGAGGGGAGTGATGGGGAATGAGGGGGTTGAGGGGAGTGATGGGAAATGAGGGGAGTGATGGGGAATGAGGGGGGTGATGGGGAATGAGGAGTGATGGGAAATGAGGGGAGTGAGGGGAATGAGGAGAGTGAGGGGAATGAGGGGTGTGATGGGGAATGAGGGGAGTCATGGGGAGTGAGGGGAGTGATGGGGAGTGAGGGGAATGAGGAGTGATGGGAAATGAGGGGAGTGAGGGGAATGAGGGGTGATGGGAAATGAGGGGAGTGATGGGGAATTAGGGGTGTGATGGGGAATGAGGGGGGTGATGGGGAATGAGGGGAGTGATGGGGAATGAGGGGAGTGATGGGGAATGAGGAGAGTGAGGGGAGTGATGTTGAATGAGGGGAGTGATGGGGAATGAGGGGAGTGATGGGGAATGAGGGGAGTGATGGGGAATGAGGGGAGTGAGGGGAATGAGGAGTGATGGGAAATGAGGGGAGTGAGGGGAATGAGGAGAGTGAGGGGAATGAGGGGTGTGATGGGGAATGAGGGGAGTCATGGGGAGTGATGGGGAGTGAGGGGAGTGAGGGGAATGAGGAGTGATGGGAAATGAGGGGAGTGAGGGGAATGAGGAGTGATGGGAAATGAGGGGAGTGATGGGGAATGAGGGGAGTGATGGGGAATGAGGGGAGTGATGGGGAATGAGGGGAGTGATGGGGAGTGAGGGGAGTGATGGGGAATGAGGGGAGTGATGGGGAATGAGGGGAGTGATGGGGAATGAGGGGAGTGATGGGGAATGAGGGGAGTGAGGGGAGTGATGGGGAATGAGGGGAGTGATGGGGAATGAGGAGAGTGATGGGGAATGAGGGGAGTGATGGGGAATGAGGGGAGTGATGGGGAATGAGGGGAGTGATGGGGAATGAGGGGAGTGATGGGGAGTGAGGGGAGTGATGGGGAATGAGGGGAGTCATGGGGAATGAGGGGAGTGATGGGGAATGAGGGGAGTGATGGGGAATGAGGGGAGTGATAGGGAATGAGGGGAGTGATGGGGAGTGAGGGGAGTGATGGGGAATGATGGGAGTCATGGGGAATGAGGGGAGTCATGGGGAATGAGGGGAGTCATGGGGAATGAGAGTGAATGAGGGGAGTGATGGGGAATGAGGGGAGTCATGGGGAATGAGGGGAGTGATGTTGAATGAGGGGAGTGATGGGGAATGAGGGGAGTGATGGGGAATGAGGGGAGTGATGGGGAATGAGGGGAATGAGGGGAGTGATGGGGAATGAGAGGAGTGATGGGGAATGAGGGGAGTGATGGGAAATGAGGGGAGTGATGGGGAATGGGGGGAGTGATGGGGAATGAGGGGAGTGATGGTGAATGAGGGGAGTGATGGTGAATGAGGGGAGTGATGGGGAATGAGGGGAGTGATGGGGAATGAGGGGAGTGATGGGGAATGAGGGGAGTGATGGGGAATGGGGGGAGTGATGGGGAATGAGGGGAGTGATGGTGAATGAGGGGAGTGATGGGGAATGAGTGGAGTGATGGGGAATGAGGGTGAATGAGCGGAGTGATGGGGTAAGAGGGGAGTGATGGGGAATGAGGGGAGTGATGGGGAATGAGGGGAGTGATGGGGAGTGAGGGGAATGAGGGGAGTGATGGTGAATGAGGGTGTATGAGGGGAGTAATGGGGTAAGAGGGGAGTGATGTGGAATGAGGGTGTGATGGGGAATGAGGGGAGTGATGGGGAATGAGGGGAGTGATGGGGAATGAGGGGAGTGATGGGGAATGAGGGGAGTGATGGGGAATGAGGGGAGTGATGGGGAATGAGGGGAGTCATGGGGAATGAGGGGAGTCATGGGGAATGAGGGGAGTCATGGGGAATGAGAGTGAATGAGGGGAGTGATGGGGAATGAGGGGGGTGAGGGGAGTGATGGGGAATGAGGGGAGTGATGGGGAATGAGGGGGGTGATGGGGAATGAGGGGGGTGATGGTGAATGAGGGGAGTGATGGGGAATGAGGGGAGTGATGGGAGTGATGGGGAATGAGGGGAGTGATGGGGAATGAGGGGTGTGATGGTGAATGAGGGGAGTGATGGTGAATGAGGGGAGTGATGGGGAATGAGGGGAGTGATGGGGAATGAGGGGAATGAGGGGAGTGATGGGAAATGAGGGGAGTGATGGGGAATGAGGGGTGTGATGGTCAATGAGGGGAGTGATGGTGAATGAGGGGAGTGATGGGGAATGAGGGGAGTGATGGGGAATGAGGAGTGATGGGGAATGAGGGGTGTGATGGGGAATGAGGGGAGTGATGGGGAATGAGGGGAGTGATGGGGAATGAGGGGAGTGATGGGGAATGAGGGGTGTGATGGGGAATGAGGGGAGTGATGGGGAATGAGGACAGTGATGGGAAATGAGGGGAGTGATGGGGAATGAGGGGTGTGATGGGGAATGAGGGGAGTGATGGGGAATGAGGAGAGTGATGGGAAATGAGGGGAGTGATGGGGAATGAGGGGAGTGATGGGGAATGAGGGGAGTGATGGGGAATGAGGGGTGTGATGGGGAATGAGGGGAGTGATGGTGAATGAGGGGAGTGATGGGGAATGAGGGGAGTGATGGTGAGTGAGGGGAGTGATGGGGAATGAGGGGAGTGATGGGGAATGAGGAGAGTGATGGGAAATGAGGGGAGTGATGGGGAATGAGGGGTGTGATGGGGAATGAGGGGAGTGATGGTGAATGAGGGGAGTGATGGGGAATGAGGGGAGTGATGGGGAATGAGGGGAGTGATGGGGAATGAGGGGAGTGATGGGGAATGAGGGGAGTGATGGGGAATGAGGGGAGTGATGGGGAATGAGGGGAGTGATGGGGAATGAGGGGTGTGATGGGTAATGAGGGGAGTGATGGGAATGAGGAGAGTGATGGGGAATGAGGGGAGTGATGGGGAATGAGGGGAGTGATGGGGAATGAGGGGAGTGATGGGGAATGAGGGGTGTGATGGTGAATGAGGGGAGTGATGGTGAATGAGGGGAGTGATGGGGAATGAGGGGAGTGATGGGGAATGAGGGGAGTGATGGGGAATGAGGGGAGTGATGGGGAATGAGGGGAGTGATGGGGAATGAGGGGAATGATGGGGAATGAGGGGTGTGATGGTGAATGAGGGGAGTGATGGTGAATGAGGGGAGTGATGGGGAATGAAGGGAGTGATGGGGAATGAGGGGGGTGATGGTGAATGAGGGGGGTGATGGGGAATGAGGGGAGTGATGGGGAATGAGGGGAGTGATGGGGAATGAGGGGAGTGATGGGGAATGAGGGGTGTGATGGTGAATGAGGGGAGTGATGGTGAATGAGGGGAGTGATGGTGAATGAGGGGAGTGATGGGGAATGAGGGGAGTGATGGGGAATGAGGAGAGTGATGGGGAATGAGGGGAGTGATGGGGAATGAGGGGAGTGATGGGGAATGAGGGGAGTGATGGGGAATGAGGGGAGTGATGGGGAATGAGGGGAGTGATGGGGAATGAGGGGGGTGATGGTGAATGAGGGAGTGATGGGGAATGTGGGGAATGAGGGGAGTGATGGGGAATTAGGGGGGTGATGGGGAATGAGAGTGAATGAGGGGAGTGATGGGGGTGATGGGGAATGAGGGGGGTGATGGGGAATGAGGGGAGTCATGGGGAATGAGAGTGAATGAGGGGAGTGATGGGGAATGAGGGGGTTGAGGGGAGTGATGGGAAATGAGGGGAGTGATGGGGAATGAGGGGGGTGATGGGGAATGAGGGGAGTGATGGGAATGAGGGGAGTCATGGGGAATGAGGGGGGTGAGGGGAGTGATGGGGAATGAGGGGAGTGATGGGGAATGAGGGGGGTGATGGGGAATGAGGGGGGTGATGGGGAGTGAGGGGAGTGATGGGGAACGAGGGGAGTGATGGGGAACGAGGGGTGTGATGGTGAATGAGGGGAGTGATGGTGAATGAGGGGAGTGATGGGGAATGAGGGGAGTGATGGGGAATGAGGGTGAGTCATGGGGAATGAGGGGAGTCATGGGGAATGAGGGGAGTCATGGGGAATGAGGGGAGTCATGGGGAATGAGAGTGAATGAGGGGAGTGATGGGGAATGAGGGGAGTGATGGGGAATGAGGGGAGTGATGGGGAATGAGGGGAGTGATGGGGAATGAGGGGTGTGATGGTGAATGAGGGGAGTGATGGTGAATGAGGGGAGTGATGGGGAATGAGGGGAGTGATGGGGAATGAGGGGGGTGATGGTGAATGAGGGGGGTGATGGGGAATGAGGGGAGTGATGGGGAATGAGGGGAGTGATGGGGAATGAGGGGTGTGATGGTGAATGAGGGGAGTGATGGTGAATGAGGGGAGTGATGGTGAATGAGGGGAGTGATGGGGAATGAGGGGAGTGATGGGGAATGAGGAGAGTGATGGGGAATGAGGGGAGTGATGGGGAATGAGGGGAGTGATGGGGAATGAGGGGAGTGATGGGGAATGAGGGGAGTGATGGGGAATGAGGGGAGTGATGGGGAATGAGGGGGGTGATGGTGAATGAGGGAGTGATGGGGAATGTGGGGAATGAGGGGAGTGATGGGGAATGAGGGGGGTGATGGGGAATGAGTGAATGAGGGGAGTGATGGGGGTGATTGGGAATGAGGGGGGTGATGGGGAATGAGGGGAGTCATGGGGAATGAGAGTGAATGAGGGGAGTGATGGGGAATGAGGGGGTTGAGGGGAGTGATGGGAAATGAGGGGAGTGATGGGGAATGAGGGGGGTGATGGGGAATGAGGGGAGTGATGGGAATGAGGGGAGTCATGGGGAATGAGGGGGGTGAGGGGAGTGATGGGGAATGAGGGGAGTGATGGGGAATGAGGGGGGTGATGGGGAATGAGGGGGGTGATGGGGAGTGAGGGGAGTGATGGGGAACGAGGGGAGTGATGGGGAACGAGGGGTGTGATGGTGAATGAGGGGAGTGATGGTGAATGAGGGGAGTGATGGGGAATGAGGGGAGTGATGGGGAATGAGGGTGAGTCATGGGGAATGAGGGGAGTCATGGGGAATGAGGGGAGTCATGGGGAATGAGGGGAGTCATGGGGAATGAGAGTGAATGAGGGGAGTGATGGGGAATGAGGGGGGTGAGGGGAGTGATGGGGAATGAGGGGAGTGATGGGGAATGAGGGGGGTGATGGGGAATGAGGGGGGTGATGGTGAATGAGTGGGGTGAAGATGAATGAGGGGAGTGATGGGAATGAGGGGAGTGATGGGGAATGAGGGGAGTGATGGGGAATGAGGGGGGTGATGGGGAATGAGGGGGGTGATGGGGAATGAGGGGAGTCATGGGGAATGAGGGGAGTGATGGGGAATGAGGGGAGTGATGGGGAATGAGGGGGGTGATGGTGAATGAGGGGAGTGATGGGGAATGAGGGGAGTGATGGGGAATGAGGGGAGTGATGTGGAATGAGGGGGTGATGGTGAATGAGGGGAGTGATGGGGAATGAGGGGAGTGATGGGGAATGAGGGGGGTGATGGGGAATGAGGGGAGTGATGGGGAATGAGGGGAGTGATGGGGAATGAGGTGAGTGATGGGGAATGAGGGGAGTGATGGGGAATGAGTGGGGTGATGGTGAATGAGGGAATGATGGGGAGTGATGGGGAATGAGGGGTGTGATGGTGAATGAGGGGAGTAATGGGGAATGAGGGGAGTGATGGGGAATGAGGGGTGTGATGGTGACTGAGGGGAGTGATGGGGAATGAGGGGAGTGATGGGGAATGAGGGGAGTGATGGGGAATGAGGGGAGTGATGGGGAATGAGGGGAGTGATGGGGAATGAGGGGAGTGATGGGGAATGAGGGGAGTGATGGGGAATGAGGGGAGTGATGGGGAATGAGGGGAGTGATGGGGAATGAGGGGAGTGATGGAGAATGAGGGGAGTGATGGGAAATGAGGGGAGTGATGGGGAGTGAGGGGAGTGATGGTGAATGAGGGGAGTGATGGGGAATGAGGGGAGTGATGGGGAATGAGGGGAGTGATGGGAAATGAGGGGAGTGATGGGGGTGATGGGGAATGAGGGGGGTGATGGGGAATGAGGGGAGTCATGGGGAATGAGAGTGAATGAGGGGAGTGATGTGGAGTGAGGGGAGTGATGGTGAATGAGGGGAGTGATGGGGAATGAGGGGAGTGATGGGGAATGAGGGGAGTGATGGGAAGTGAGGGGAGTGATGGGGAATGAGTGGAGTGATGGGGAATGAGGGGAGTGATGGGGAATGAGGGGAGTGATGGGGAATGAGGGGAGTGATGGGGAATGAGGGGAGTGATGGGAAATGAGGGGAGTGATGGGGAGTGAACGGGAATGAGGGGGGTGATGGGGAATGAGGGGGGTGATGGGGAATGAGGGGAGTCGAGGGGAGTGATGGGGAATGAGGGGAGTGATGGGGAATGAGGGGGGTGATGGGGAATGAGGGGAGTGATGGGGAATGAGGGGAGTGATGGGGAATGAGGGGAGTGATGGGGAATGAGGGGAGTGATGGGGAATGAGGGGAGTGATGGGAAATGAGGGGAGTGATGGTGAGTGAGGGGAGTGATGGGGAATGAGCGGAGTAATGGGGAATGAGGGGAGTGATGGGGAATGAGGGGGGTGATGGGGAATGAGGGGAGTGATGGGGAATGAGGGGAGTGATGGGGAATGAGGGGAGTGATGGGGAATGAGGGGGGTGATGGGGAATGAGGGGAGTGATGGTAAATTTGTAATAATCTTGATTAGTGTCACAAGTAGGCCTACATTAACACTGCAGTGAAGTTACTGTGAAAATCCCCTAGTCGCCACATTCTGCCGCCTGTTTGGGTACACGGAAAATTCAGAAATTATGGGAGTGGGAGTGAATGTAATTGAGGGGGGTGATGGGGAATGATGGGAGTGGGAGTGATGGTGAATGAGGGGAGTGATGGGGAATGAGGGGAGTGATGGGGAATGAGGGTGTGATGGGGAATGAGGGGAGTGATGGGGAATGAGGGGAGTGATGGGGAATGAGGGTGTGATGGGGAATGAGGGGAGTGATGGTGAATGAGGGGAGTGATGGGGAATGAGGGTGTGATGGGGAATGAGGGGAGTGATGGGGAATGAGGGGAGTGATGGGGAATGAGGGGAGTGATGGGGAATGAGGGGAGTGATGGGGAATGAGTGGAGTGATGGGGAATGAGGGTGAATGAGGGGAGTGATGGGGAATGAGGGGAGTGATGGGGAATGTGGGGAGTGATGGAGAATGAGGGGAGTGATGGTGAATGAGGGGAGTGATGGGGAATGAGGGGGGTGATGGGGAATGAGGGGAGTGATGGAGAATGAGGAGAGTGATGGGGAATGAGGGGGGTGATGGGGAATGAGGGGAGTGATGGGGAATGAGGGGAGTGATGGTGAATGAGGGTGTGATGGGGAATGAGGGGAGTGATGGGGAAAGGGGGGTGATGGGGAATGTGGGGGGTGATGGGGAATGAGGGGGGTGATGGGGAATGAGGGGAGTGATGGGGAATGAGGGGAGTGATGGTGAATGAGGGTGTGATGGGGAATGAGGGGAGTGATGGGGAATGAGGGGAGTGATGGGGAATGAGGGGAGTGATGGGGAATGAGGGGAGTGATGGTGAATGAGGGGAGTGATGGTGAATGAGGGGAGTGATGGGGAATGAGGGGGGTGATGGGGAATGAGGGGAGTGATGGGGAATGAGGGGAGTGATGGTGAATGAGGGTGTGATGGGGAATGAGGGGAGTGATGGGGAATGAGGGGAGTGATGGGGAATGAGGGGAGTGATGGTGAATGAGGGGAGTGATGGTGAATGAGGGGAGTGATGGGGAATGAGGGTGAATGAGGGGAGTGATGGGGAATGAGGGGAGTGATGGTGAATGAGGGGAGTGATGGTGAATGAGGGGAGTGATGGGGAATGAGTCGAGTGATGGGGAATGAGGGTGAATGAGGGGAGTGATGGGGAATGAGGGGAGTGATGGGGAATGTGGGGAGTGATGGAGAATGAGGGGAGTGATGGGGAATGAGGGGAGTGATGGTGAATGAGGGGAGTGATGGTGAATGAGGGGAGTGATGGGGAAAGGGGGGTGATGGGGAATGTGGTGGGTGATGGGGAATGAGGGGAGTGATGGTGAATGAGGGGAGTGATGTTGAATGAGGGGAGTGATGGGGAATGAGGGGAGTGATGGTGAATGAGGGGAGTGATGGTGAGTGAGGGCGTGATGGTGAGTGAGGGGGGTGATGGGGAATGAGGGGAGTGATGGGGAATGAGGGGTGTGATGGGGAATGATGGTGAGTGAGGGGAGTGATGGGGAATGAGGGGACTGATGGGGAATGAGGGTGAATGAGCGGAGTGATAGTGAGTGAGAGGAGTGATGGTGAATGAGGGGAGTGATGGTGAATGAGGGGAGTGATGGGGAATGAGGGGAGTGATGGGGAATGAGGGGAGTGATTGTGAATGAGGGGAGTGATAGTGAGTGAGGGGAGTGATGGTGAGTGAGGGGAGTGATGGTGAGTGAGGCGAGTGATGGTGAATGAGGGGAGTGATAGTGAGTGAGGGGAGTGATGTTGAATGAGGGGAGTGATGGGAAATGAGGGGAGTGATGGTGAGTGAGGGGAGTGATGGTGAATGAGGGGAGTGATGGGGAATGAGGGGAGTGATGGGGAATGAGGGGAGTGATGGAGAATGAGGGGAGTGATGGGAAATGAGGGGAGTGATGGGGAATGAGGGGAGTGATGGTGAATGAGGGGAGTGATGGGAAATGAGGGGAGTGATGGGGAATGAGGGGAGTGATGGGGAATGAGGGGAGTGATGGGGAATGAGGGGAGTGATGGGGAATGAGGGGAGTGATGGAGAATGAGGGGAGTGATGGGGAATGAGGGGAGTGATGTGGAATGAGGGGAATGAGGGGGGTGATGGGGAATGAGGGGAGTGATGGTAAATTTGTAATCTTGATTAGTGTCACAAGTAGGCCTACATTAACACTGCAGTGAAGTTACTGTTAAAATCCGCTAGTCGCCACATTCTGCCGCCTGTTTGGGTACGCGGAAAATTCAGAAATTATGGGAGTGGGAGTGAATGTAATTGAGGGGGGTGATGGGGAATGATGGGAATGATGGGAGTGATGGGGAATGAGGGGAGTGAGTTGAGTGAGGGGAGTGATGGGGAATGAGGGGAGTGATGGGGAATGGGGGGAGTGATGGTGAATGAGGGGAGTGATGGGGAATGAAGGGAGTGATGGTGAATGAGGGGAGTGATGGGGAATGAGTGGAGTGATGGGGAATGAGGGTGAATGAGGGGAGTGATGGGGTAAGAGGGGAGTGATGGGGAATGAGGGTGTGCTGGGGAATGTGGGGAGTGATGGGGAATGAGGGGAGTGATGGGGAATGAGGGGAGTGATGTTGAATGAGGGGAGTGATGGGGAATGAGAGGAGTGATGGGGAATGAGGGGAGTGATGGGGAATGAGGGGAGTGAGGGGAATGAGGGGAGTGATGGGGAATGAGGGGAGTGATGGGAAATGAGGGGAGTGATGGGGAATGGGGGGAGTGATGGTGAATGAGGGGAGTGATGGTGAATGAGGGGAGTGATGGGGAATGAGGGGAGTGATGGGGAATGAGGGGAGTGATGGGGAATGAGGGGAGTGATGGGGAATGGGGGGAGTGATGGGGAATGGGGGGAGTGATGGGGAATGAGGGGAGTGATGGTGAATGAGGGGAGTGATGGGGAATGAGTGGAGTGATGGGGAATGAGGGTGAATGAGGGGAGTGATGGGGTAAGAGGGGAGTGATGGGGAATGAGGGGAGTGATGGGGAATGAGGGGAGTGATGGGGAGTGAGGGGAGTGATGGGGAGTGAGGGGAGTGATGGTGAATGAGGGGAGTAATGGGGTAAGAGGGGAGTGATGGGGAATGAGGGTGTGATGGGGAATGAGGGGAGTGATGGGGAAAGAGGGGAGTGATGTTGAATGAGGGGAGTGATGGGGAATGAGGGGAGTGATGGGGAATGAGGGGAGTGATGGAGAATGAGGGGAGTGAGGGGAATGAGGGGAGTGATGGGGAATGAGGGGAGTGATGGGGAATGAGGGGAGTGATGGGAAATGAGGGGAGTGATGGGGAATGGGGGGAGTGATGGGGAATGAGGGGAGTGATGGTGAATGAGGGGAGTGAGGGTGAATGAGGGGAGTGATGGGGAATGAGGGGAGTGATGGGGAATGAGTGGAGTGATGGGGAATGAGGGTGAATGAGGGGAGTGATGGGGTAAGAGGGGAGTGATGGGGAATGAGGGGAGTGATGGGGAATGAGGGGAGTGATGGGGAGTGAGGGGAGTGATGGGGAGTGAGGGGAGTGATGGGGAGTGAGGGGAGTGATGGGGAATGAGGGGAGTGATGGGGAGTGATGGGGAATGAGGGGGGTGATGGGGAATGAGGGGAGTGATGGTAAATTTGTAATCTTGATTAGTGTCACAAGTAGGCCTACATTAACACTGCAGTGAAGTTACTGTTAAAATCCCCTAGTCGCCACATTCTGCCGCCTGTTTGGGTACACGGAAAATTCAGAAATTATGGGAGTGGGAGTGAATGTAATTGAGGGGGGTGATGGGGAATGATGGGAGTGGGAGTGATGGTGAATGAGGGGAGTGATGGGGAATGAGGGTGTGATGGGGAATGAGGGGAGTGATGGGGAATGAGGGGAGTGGTGGTGAATGAGGGGAGTGATGGGGAATGAGGGGAGTGATGGGGAATGAGGGGAGTGATGTTGAATGAGGGGAGTGATGGGGAATGAGGGGAGTGATGGGGAATGAGGGGAGTGAGGGGAGTGATGGGGAATGAGGGGAGTGATGGGGAATGGGGGGAGTGATGGTGAATGAGGGGTGTGATGGGGAATGAGGGGAGTGATGGTGAATGAGGGGAGTAATGGGGAATGAGTGGAGTGATGGGGAATGAGGGTGAATGAGGGGAGTGATGGGGTAAGAGGGGAGTGATGGGGAATGAGGGTGTGCTGGGGAATGTGGGGAGTGATGGGGAATGAGGGGAGTGATGGGGAATGAGGGGAGTGATGGGGAATGAGGGGAGTGATGTTGAATGAGGGGAGTGATGGGGAATGAGAGGAGTGATGGGGAATGAGGGGAGTGATGGGGAATGAGGGGAGTGAGGGGAATGAGGGGAGTGATGGGGAATGAGGGGAGTGATGGGAAATGAGGGGAGTGATGGGGAATGGGGGGAGTGATGGGGAATGAGGGGAGTGATGGTGAATGAGGGGAGTGATGGGGAATGAGGGGAGTGATGGGGAATGATGGGAGTGATGGGGAATGGGGGGAGTGATGGGGAATGAGGGGAGTGATGGTGAATGAGGGGAGTGATGGGGAATGAGTGGAGTGATGGGGAATGAGGGTGAATGAGGGGAGTGATGGGGTAAGAGGGGAGTGATGGGGAATGAGGGGAGTGATGGGGAATGAGGGGAGCGATGGGGAGTGAGGGGAGTGATGGGGAATGAGGGGAGTGATGGTGAATGAGGGTGAATGAGGGGAGTAATGGGGTAAGAGGGGAGTGATGGGGAATGAGGGTGTGATGGGGAATGAGGGGAGTGATGGGGAATGAGTGGAGTGATGGGGAATGAGGGTGAATGAGGGGAGTGATGGGGAATGAGGGGAGTGATGGGGAATGAGTGGAGTGATGGGGAATGAGGGTGAATGAGTGGAGTGATGGGGAATGAGGGGAGTGATGGGGAATGAGGGGAGTGATGGGGGATGAGGGGAGTGATGGGGAATTAGGGGAGTGATGGGGAATGAGGGGAGTGATGGGAATGAGGGGAGTGATGGGGAATGAGGGGAGTGATGGGAATGAGGGGAGTGATGGGGAATGAGGGTGTGATGGTGAGTGAGGGGAGTGATGGGGAATGAGGGTGTGATGGGGAATGAGGGGAGTGATGGGGAATGAGGGGAGTGATGGGGAATGAGGGGAGTGATGGGGAATGAGGGGAGTGATGGGGAATGAGGGGAGTGATGGGGGATGAGGGGAGTGATGGGGGATGAGGGGAGTGATGGGGGATGAGGGGAGTGATGGGGAATTAGGGGAGTGATGGGGAATGAGGGGAGTGATGGGAATGAGGGGAGTGATGGGGAATGAGGGGAGTGATGGGAATGAGGGGAGTGATGGGGAATGAGGGGAGTGATGGGGAATGAGGGGAGTGAGGGGAGTGATGGGGGATGAGGGGAGTGATGGGGAATTAGGGGAGTGATGGGGAATGAGGGGAGTGATGGGGAATGAGGGTGAATGAGTGGAGTGATGGGGAATGAGGGGAGTGATGGGGAGTGAGGGGAGTGATGGGGAATGAGGGGAGTGATGGGGAATGAGTGGAGTGATGGGGAATGAGGGTGAATGAGGGGAGTAATGGGGTAAGAGGGGAGTGATGGGGAATGAGGGTGTGATGGGGAATGAGGGGAGTGATGGGGAATGAGGGGAGTGATGGGGAATGAGGGGAGTGATGGTGAATGAGGGGAGTGATGGGGAATGAGGGTGTGATGGGGAATGAGGGGAGTGATGGGGAATGAGGGGAGTGATGGGGAATTAGTGGAGTGATGGGGAATGAGGGGAGTGATGGGAATGAGGGGAGTGATGGGGAATGAGGGGAGTGATGGGAAATGAGGGGAGTGATGGGGAATGAGGGGAGTGATGGGGAATGAGTGGAGTGATGGGGAATGAGTGGAGTGATGGGGAATGAGTGGAGTGATGGGGAATGAGGGGAGTGATGGGCAATGAGGGGAGTGATGGGGAGTGAGGGTGAATGAGGGGAGTGATGGGGAGTGAGGGGAGTGATGGGGAATGAGGGTGAATGAGGGGAGTGATGGGGAGTGAGGGGAGTGATGGGGAATGAGGGGAGTGATGGGGAATGAGGGTGAATGAGGGGAGTGATGGGGAGTGAGGGGAGTGATGGGGAATGAGGGGAGTGATGGGGAGTGAGGGGAGTGGGAGTGATGATAAATAGTATGAAAATAAATAGGTGATAGTTAACAGGATGACAGCCCTGAAAGCTGGGCCACATCACCGGTGATGGTTGGGATACATCCCAAATTACTGAGTGATGGAAGGGTGGACATTGTAGAGCCTCTGGCCATAATCTTCCACAGGATGTTGCTCCGTTTGAAATGCAGAGGGAAAAACCTGGTAAGTACAGATTAGTCCGTCTCAATTCACTGGTGGGGAAACTTTGAGAGCTGATGATCCAGGAGAATATTAACAGAAAAACATGGATAAATCAATGAAAGTCAGCAAGAAATTGTTAAAGACAAACTATGTTTGACTACATTTTGTTGAGAACTTTGACAAAGTAAAGAAGGTGTTGATGACGGTAATGTGCTTGGCCTGGCATTGTGGACATTCAAATGATATTTGATAAAGTTGCACATGATGGACTTTATGCAAATTGTAACCATGGGGAGTACAGAGACAATGCTGGCGTGGATGTGAAATTAGCTGAAGGGCAAAGTGTCATGGTGAGAGTCAATGGTGAACGGTGATGGTGAGAGTCAATGGTGAACAGTGATGGTGAGAGTCAATGGTGAACGGTGATGGTGAGAGTCAATGGTGAACGATGATGATGAGAGGCAACCGTGAACGGTAATGGTTAGAGTCAGTTGTGAGCAGGAATGGGGAGAGTCAATGGTGACTGATGATGGTGAGAGTCAATGGTAATGGTGAGTCATTGGTGACTGATTATGGTGAAAGTCAGTGGTGAACGGTGATGGTGAAAGTTAATGGTGAATGGTAATGGGTGAGAGTCAATGGTGAACGGTGATGGTGAGAGTCCAAGGTGAATGGTGATGGTGTGAGTCGATGGTGAACAGTGAGAGATGATGGTGAGAATCAATGGTGAGGGTTACTCACAATCTGGGCCTATAGTGGAAGAATCAATGCCGTCTGTCTTTTAGGTTCAAGCTGGTTTATTGTAAGACGGTTTCTCGTAGAAACTAACCCACAAGAAGTTCCCACACCAAAGTGTTGCAGCTGTCTGTATTTAGCGGATAATCAGTGTCACCTCTTTAACTAGCAATTCACTGAACAAGGTAGTTGCCATTGTCACGGAACCCAGGGCTGCCGCGCGGTCAACCACAGGCTCACTTGACCCGGAGTCACAACACAGGAAAAATTAATTTTATTTAAAATATCCGAGATCCTTGGCTGAGCCCCAATAAACTAGTCATCAGGTTTGTAACTTTAATACAAGTAACCTTTTATTATGTACAATATTACAGTGGTTAGCAGTGCTGCCTCACAGCGGCAGGGTCCCGGGTTCAGTTCCGGCCTCGGGTGACTGTCTGTGCGGAGTCTGCACGTTCTCCCCGTATCTGTGTGGGTTTCCTCCGGGTGCTCCGGTTTCCTCCCACAGTCCAAAACTGTGCCGGTTAGGTGGGGCTATGGGATTACGGGGATAGGCTTGGGGAGTGGGCCTAGGTAGGATGCTCTTTCAGAGGGTCAGTGCAGAATCGATGGGCCGAATGGCCTCCTGCACTGGAGGGATTCTATGGATAAACAGACAGAATGTAACTAATATCGCTCTCAACCCCTCCCCCCCCCCTTAACTACCCCCACTCTCTATATACACACACACACAGACAAACAACACCGAGGGGAAAAGGTGGTGGAAAGGTGACGAAAATATTAATAAAATAAAAGGTGAAAGATCTTTGCACTGGGATGATTTCCGGATTGTGTCTCCGAAGTTTATCTTCCGTTTTGATATTTCTTCCTTCCAGGTTTGAAATGGTTTTCTCTGGCAAGGTTGTCTACCTCCGCACATTCAGCATCCTTCCAGGTTTGTAGTAAAGAATATTCTGGACACTCACTGCTTTCACAACAGTAAAGCAATTCTGTCACTTCAACAAGCGAGAGAGAGAGAGAGCGTCCCTTTCACTACCACGGTCTATACACTTCTGCCCAGCTCTCTCGGGGAACATCACGCAGGAACCAATCACTGACCGTTGTCAGACAGAACACTATCCCTGGACAACCCACTGGTGGGCAGCCAACCAAATCGATCTTACTCCCTCCAAAGCAAGTCCCTAAGATCCACTTGGTGCTGAGGATTTTGACTTCTTTCCAAAAACAAATCCTCGGAAGTGTCCTGACAAGCAGAATGCTTCAACACTGAGCCTCCTACTTAAAGACACATTCCAGTTGTGTGTCCACAGACCCAAATAATAAAATAACATCAAAGAAATGGGAACAGAGGAAATAAACAGGAATGACCCTTACACCACACACAGTAATTAATAGTTTCCCCTCTTTTCCTTGAGTTTTGAAGATTAAAAAAATATGGAACAGAAAGAAATGATCCCACATTTCCAAACATACGAATCCCGTGATCCCATTACTAAATCTACATAAACCATTGTAAAAGAAACAATAATTAGATTTTTTTTTTCATCATTATAACATAAAACGTCTAATGACGTTTAGTAATTTCTTAGAGCAGGCACTTCTTTATGTAAAACAGTCCGATAACTGGTGACTTGTGTCAACCCATTATATTTTAGACAAAGAACAAAGAAAATTACAGCGCAGGAACAGGCCCTTCGGCCCTCGCAGCCTGATCCTTTACCTAAACCTGTCTTCTATTTTCCAAGGATCTACTTCCCTCTGTTCCCCGCCCGTTCATATATCTGTCTAGATGCATCTTAAATGATGCTATCGTGCCCGCCTCTACTACCTCCGCTAGCAAGGCGTTCTAGGCACCCACCACCCTCTGCGTAAAAAACTTTCCACGCACATCTCCCTTAAACTTTCTCTCTCTCACCTTGAAATCGTGACCCCTTGTAATTGACACCCCCACTCTTGGAATAGGCTTGTTGCTATCCACCCTGTCCATACCTCTCATAATTTTGTAGACCTCAATCAGGTCTCCCCTCAACCTCCGTCTTTCCAATGAAAACAATCTTAATCTACTCAACCTTTCTTCATAGCTAGCACCCTCCATACCAGGCAACATCCTGGTGAACCTCCTCTGCACCCTCTCTAAAGCATCCACATCCTTCTGGTAATGTGGCGACCAGAAGTGCACGCAGTATTCCAAATGTGGCCTAACCAAAATCCTGTACAACTGTAACATGACCTGCCGACTCTTGTACTCAATACCCCGTCCGATGAAGGCAAGCATGCTGTATGCCTTTTTGACCACTCTATTGACCTGCGTTGCCACCTTCAGGGTACAATGGACCTGAACTCCCAGATGTATCTGTACATCAATTTTCCCAAGGACTCTTGAATTAGATCTTCCAAAATGCATCACCTCGCATTTAGAACATAGAACATAGAACGATACAGCGCAGTACAGGCCCTTCGGCCCACGATGTTGCACCGAAACAAAAGCCATCTAACCTACCCTATGCCATTATCATCCATATGTTTATCCAATAAACTTTTAAATGCCCTCAATGTTGGCGAGTTCACTACTGTAGCAGGTAGGGCATTCCACGGCCTCACTACTCTTCGCATAAAGAACCTACCTCTGACCTCTGTCCTATATCTATTACCCCTCAGTTTAAAGTTATGTCCCCTCGTGCCAGCCATTTCCAATCGCGGGAGAAGGCTCTCACTGTCCACCCTATCCAACCCCCTGATCATTTTGTATGCCTCTATTAAGTCTCCTCTTAACCTTCTTCTCTCCAACGAAAACAACGTCAAGTCCATCAGCCATTCCTCATAAGATTTTCCCTCCATACCAGGCAACATCCTGGTAAATCTCCTCTGCACCCGCTCCAAAGCCTCCACGTCCTTCCTATAATGCGGTGACCAGAACTGTACGCAATACTCCAAATGCGGCCGTACCAGAGTTCTGTACAGCTGCAACATGACCTCCTGACTCCGGAACTCAATCCCTCTACCAATAAAGGCCAACACTCCATAGGCCTTCTTCACAACCCTATCAACCTGGGTGGCAACTTTCAGGGATCTATGTACATGGACACCTAGATCCCTCTGCTCATCCACACTTCCAAGAACTTTACCATTAGCCAAATATTCCGCATTCCTGTTATTCCTTCCAAAGTGAATCACCTCACACTTCTCTACATTAAACTCCATTTGCCACCTCTCAGCCCAGCTCTGCAGCTTATCTATATCCCTCTGTAACCTGCTACATCCTTCCACACTATCGACAACACCACCGACTTTAGTATCGTCTGCAAATTTACTCACCCACCCTTCTGTGCCTTCCTCTAGGTCATTGATAAACATGACAAACAACAACGGCCCCAGAACAGATCCTTGTGGTACTCCACTTGTAACTGAACTCCATTCTGAACATTTCCCATCAACCACCACCCTCTGTCTTCTTTCAGCTAGCCAATTTCTGATCCACATCACTAAATCACCCTCAATCCCCAGCCTCCGTATTTTCTGCAATAGCCTACCGTGGGGAACCTTATCAAACGCTTTGCTGAAATCCATATACACCACATCAACTGCTCTACCCTCGTCTACCTGTTCAGTCACCTTCTCAAAGAACTCGATAAGGTTTGTGAGGCATGACCTACCCTTCACAAAGCCATGCTGACTATCCCTGGTCATATTATTCCTATCTAGATGATTATAAATCTTGTCTCTTATAATCCCCTCCAAGACTTTACCCACTACAGACGTGAGGCTCACCGGTCTATAGATGCCGGGATTGTCTCTGCTCCCCTTTTTGAACAAAGGGACCACATTTGCTATCCTCCAGTCCTCTGGCACTATTCCTGTAGCCAATGATGACATAAAAATCAAAGCCAAAGGTCCAGCAATCTCTTCCCTGGCCTCCCAGAGAATCCTAAGATAAATCCCATCAGGACCCGGGGACTTATCTATTTTCAGCCTGTCCAGAATTGCCAACACCTCTTCCCTACGTACCTCAATGCCATCTATTCTATTAGCCTGGGGCTCAGCATTCTCCTCCACAACATTATCTTTTTCCTGAGTGAATACTGACGAAAAATATTCATTTAGTATCTCGCCTATCTCTTCAGACTCCACACACAACTTCCCATCCCTGTCCTTGACTGGTCCTACTCTTTCCCTAGTCATTCGCTTATTCCTGACATACCTATAGAAAGCTTTTGGGTTTTCCTTGATCCTACCTGCCAAATACTTCTCATGTCCCCTCCTTGCTCGTCTTAGCTCTCTCTTTAGATCCTTCCTCGCTACCTTGTAACTATCCATCGCCCCAACTGAAACTTCACACCTCATCTTCACATAGGCCTCCTTCTTCCTCTTAACAAGAGATTCCACTTCTTTGGTAAACCACGGTTCCCCAGCTCGACGCCTTCCTCCCTGCCTGACCGGTACGTACTTATCAAGAACACGCAGTAGCTGATCCTTGAACAAGCTCCACTTATCCAGTGTGCCCAACACTTGCAGCCTACTTCTCCACCTTATCCCCCCCAAGTCACGTCTAATGGCATCATAATTGCCCTTCCCCCAGCTATAACTCTTGCCCTGCAGTGTATACTTATCCCTTTCCATCATTAACGTAAACGTCACCGAATTGTGGTCACTGTCCCCAAAGTGCTCTCCTACCTCCAAATCCAACACCTGGCCTGGTTCATTACCCAAAACCAAATCCAACGTGGCCTCGCCTCTTGTTGGCCTGTCAACATATTGTGTCAGGAAACCCTCCTGCACACACTGTACAAAAAACGACCCATCTAATGTACTCGAACTATATATTTTCCAGTCAATATTTGGAAAGTTAAAGTCTCCCATAATAACTACCCTGTTACTTTCGCTCTTATCCAGGATCATCCTCGCCATCCTTTCCTCTACATCCCTAGAACTATTTGGAGGCCTATAGAAGACTCCCAACAGTGTGACCTCTCCTTTCATGTTTCTAACCTCAGCCCATACTACCTCGGAAGATGAGTCCCCATCTAGCATCCTCTCCGCCACCGTAATACTGCTCTTGACTAGCAGCGCCACACCTCCCCCTCTTTTGCCTCCTTCTCTGAGCTTCCTAAAACACCTAAACCCCGGAACCTGCAACATCCATTCCTGTCCCTGCTCTATCCATGTCTCCGAAATGGCCACAACATCGAAGTCCCAGGTACCAACCCATGCTGCCAGTTCCCCTACCTTATTTCGTATACTCCTGGCATTGAAGTAGGCACACTTCAAACCACCTACCTGAACACTGGCCCCCTCCTTCGACGTCAAATCTGTGCTCCTGACCTCTATACTCTCATTCTCCCTTACCCTAAAACTACAATCCAGGTTCCCATGCCCCTGCTGCATTAGTTTAAACCCCCCCAAAGAGCACTAACAAATCTCCCCCCCAGGATATTTGTGCCCCTCAGGTTCAGATGTAGACCATCCTGTCTGTAGAGGTCCCACCTTCCCCAGAAAGAGCCCAAGTTATCCAGAAATCTGAATCCCTCCCGCCTGCACCATCCCTGTAGCCACGTGTTTAATTGCTCTCTCTCCCTATTCCTCATCTCACTATCACGTGGCACGGGCAACAACCCAGAGATAACAACTCTGTTTGTTCTAGTTCTGAGCTTCCATCCTAGCTCCCTGAAAGCCTGCCTGACATCCTTGTCCCCTTTCCTACCTATGTCGTTAGTGCCAATGTGGACCACGACTTGGGGCTGCTCCCCCTCCCCCCTAAGGACCCGGAAAACACGATCTGAGACATCACGTACCCTTGCACCTGGGAGGCAACATACCAAACGTGAGTCTCTCACGCTCCCACAAAATCTCCTATCTGTGCCCCTGACTATCGAGTCCCCAATTACTAATGCTCTGCTCCTCTCCCCCCTTCCCTTCTGAGCAACAGGGACAGACTCCGTGCCAGAGGCCCGTACCCCATGGCTTACCCCTGGTAAGTCCCCCCCCCCCCCACAAGTATCCAAAGCGGTATACTTGTTTCTCAGGGGAACGACCGCAGGGGATCCCTGCACTGACTGCTTTTTCCCAGTCCCTCTTACAGTTACCCATCTATCTCCAATCTTTGGTGTAATTAATTCCCTGAAGCTGCTATCTATGACCCCCTCTGCCTCCCGAATGATCTGAAGTTCTTCCAACTCCAGCTCCAGTTCCCTAACTCGGTCTTGGAGGAGCTGGAGATGGCAGCACTTCCTGCAGGTAAAATCAGCAGGGACACTAACGGCATCCCTCACCTCAAACATCCTGCAGGAGGAACATTGCACTCCCTTCCCTGCCACCCCTCTAACTTTCTACCAAGATCTGGCTAACAACTAAATTAAATTTTTTAAAAAGTAATAATAATAATAAAATATGGTACTTACCTCACACCAATGGGTTTTATTATTAGGTTAGAGGAGGAGGGCAGGTGGGAGACACTACACGTGTAGTGTCTCGGGTTTCCTCTCCACCAGAATTTATTGGTGAGGGTCTTCCCAGAAGTCTGCGGGTCGAACTTCCTGTTCCCGCCTTAAACACTAAATTTTTTTTTTAAAACAGCAAAGAGGGACCGAAAACGGGACCAGGTAAGTGTTTACCGCTGAAATTGACTAGCCTGCTCCTGTGAAGGTCTCCCAGAAATCACTAGCGCACCGCTCCCGCTGAAATCGACTGGCCTGCTCCTGCAAAGACAAGTGTTTTTAAAGGAGAGACTTACCTCCCAGAAATCACTTCCGCACTGCTCCCGCTGAAATTGACTCCATTTTCCTGGATTGAACTCCATCTGCCATTTCTCTGCCCAACTCTCCAATCTATTTATATTTTGCTGTATTCTCTGACAGTCCTCCTCGCTATCTGCAACTCCACCAATCTTCGTATCATCTGCAAACTTGCTAATCAGACCACCTATACCTTCATCCAGATCATTTATGTATATCACAAACAACAGTGGTCCGAGCACGAATCCCTGTGGAACACCACTAGTCACCTTTCTCCATTTTGAGACACTCCCTTCCACCACTACTCTCTGTCTCCTGTTGCCCAGCCAGTTCTTTATCCATCTAGCTAGTACACCCTGAACCCCATACGACTTCACTTTTTCCATCAACCTGCCATGGAAAACTTTATCAAACGCATTACTGAAGTCCATGTATATGACATCTATAGCCCTTCCCTCATCAATTAACTTTGTCACTTCCTCAAAGAATTCTATTAGGTTTGTAAGACATGATCTTCCCTGCACAAAAGCATGCTGCCTATCACTGATAAGTCTATTTTCTTCCAAATGTGAATAGATCCTATCCCTCAGTATTTTCTCCAACAGTTTGCCTACCACTGACGTCAAGCTCACAGGTCTATAATTCCCTGGATTATCCCTGCTACCCTTCTTAAACAAAGGGACAACGTTAGCAATTCTCCAGTCCTCTGGGACCTCACCCGTGCTCAAGGATGCTGCAAAGATATCTGTTAAGGCCCCAGCTATTTCGTCCCTCACTTCCCTCAGCAACCTGGGATAGATCCCATCTGGACCTGGGGCCTTGTCCACCTTAATGCCTTTTAGAATACCCAAAACCTCTCCCTTCCTTATACCAACTTGACCTAGAGTATTTAAACATCCATCCGTGGCCTCAACATCCATCATGTCCCTCTCCTTGGTGAATACCGATGCAAAGTACTCATTAAGAATCTCACCCATTTCCCCTGACTCCACGCATAAATTCCCTCTTTTGTCTTCGAGTGGGCCAATCCTTTCTCTAGTTACCCTCTTGCTCCTTATATACGAATAAAAGGCTTTGGAATTTTCCTTATACCTGTTAGTCAAAGATATTTCATGACCCCTTTTAGCCCTCTTTATTGCGCGTTTGAGATTTGTCCTACTTTCCCGATATTCCTCCAAAGCTTCATCAGTTTTAAGTCGCCTAGATCTTATGTATGCTTCCTTTTTCATCTTAGCTAGTCTCACAATTCCACCCGTCATCTATGGTTCCCTAATCTTGCCATTTCTATCCCTCATTTTCACAGGGACATGTTTGTCCTGCACTCTAATCAACCTTTCCTTAGAAAACCCCCACATTTCAAATGTGGATTTACCCTTAAACAGCTGCTCCCAATACACATTCCCCAGCTCCTGCTGAATTTTGTTATACTTGGTCTTGCCCCAATTTAGCACTCTTTCTTTAGGACCACTCTCGTCTTTGTCCATGAGTATTCTAAAACTTACGGAATTGTGATCGCTATTCCCAAAGTAATCACCGACTGAAACTTCAACCACCTGGCCGGGATCATTCCCCAATACCAGGTCCAGTATGGCCCCTTCCCGAGTTGGACTATTTACATACTGCTCTAAAAAACTCTCCTGGATGCTCCTTAGAAATTCTGCTCCATCTACGCCTCCAACACTACATGAGTCCCATTCAATGTTGGGGAAGTTAAAATCTCCCATCACGACCACCCTATTGCTCCTACATTTTTCTATAATCTGTCTACATATTTGTACCTCTACTTCACGCTCGTTTTTGGGAGGCCTGTAGCAAAATCCCAACAATGTTACTGCACCCTTCCTATTTCTTAGCTCTACCCATATTGCCTCAGTGCTCGAATCCTCCATTGTGCCCTCCTTAATCACAGCTGTGATATCATCTCTGACCAGTAATGCAACTCCTCCACCCCTTTTACCTCCCTCTCTATCCCTCCTGAAGCATCTATACCCTGGGATATTTAGTTGCCAGTCTTGCCCTTCCCTCAATCAAATCTCAGTAATACCAATAACATCATATTCCCAGGTACTAATCCAAGCCCTAAATTCATCTGCCTTACCTGCTACACTTTTAGCATTGAAACAAATGCACCTCAGACCACCTGTCCCTTTGCGTTCATCATCTCTTCCCTGTCTACTCTTCCCCTTAGTCACATTGAGTTTATTATCTAGTACCTTACTGGCTTTAGTTGCTGCCTCTTTACTGACCTCTAACTTCCTAATCTGGTTCTCATCCCCCTGCCACATTAGTTTAAAACCTCCCCAACAGTGTTAGCAAAAGCACCCGCTAGGACATTGGTTCCAGTCCTGCCCAGGCGTAGACCATCCGATTTGTAATGGTCCCACCGCCCCCAGAACCAGTTCCAATGTCCCAAAAATCTTAATCCCACCCTCCTGCACCATCTCTCAAGCCATGTATTCATTCTGACTATTCTTGAATTTCTACTCTGACTGTCTCGTGGTACTGGTAGCAATCCTGAGATTACTACCTTTTGAGGTCCTACTTTTTAACTTATCTCCTAACTCCCTAAATTCTGATTGTAGGACCTCATCCTGTTTTTTACCTATATCGTTGGTGCCTATATGCACCACGACAACTGGCTGTTCACTCTCCCCTTCAGTATGTCCAGCCGATCTGAGACATCCCTGACCCGTGCACCCGGGAGGCAACATACCATTCGGGAGTCTCGTTTTCGACCACAGAAACGCCTGTCTACTCCCCTTACGATTGAATCCCCTATGACTATTGCCCTGCCAGTCTTTTTCCCGCCCTTCTGTGCAGCAGAGCCAGCCACGGTGCCATGAGCCTGGCTACTACTGCCTTCCCCTGGTGAGTCATCTCCCCCAACAGTATCCAAAATGGTATACCTGTTTTGGAGGGAGATGACCGCAGGGGACACCTGCACTGCCTTCCTGCTCTTTCTCTGCCTTTTGGTCACCCATTCCCTGTCTCCCTCACCAATCCTAATCTGCGGTGTGACCAACTCACTGAACGTGCTACCCACTTTCCTTTCTCTCTAACATTTCATTTATGCCGCTCAGGTCTCTTCTTGGCCTTTTCTAAGTGACATTCTTTGTTCAATGAACATTGTCCCAAACAGATTTGTTCTCAACGTAACGTTCAGTGCGTCAATGGTATTCACATTGTCCCTTGATTAAAGGTTCGGACAGGATATTGGACAAGTAAACCCTCTTATCCAGCGCTTCTACAAAAGCCAATGTTTCCACAGCTAATCTGCTTTTTTCGGCCCTATTGGCCTCCCGAGGCAATGGACAACACTTCTCAATTTTTCCCACCAAGAATATGATTGACTTCCTACCTTAAATTCCTTCCTTATCTTCTCTATTACCCCTTGCTCAAATTCAACCGAGCCTCCCCACAGGAAACCATCCACCTGCATAATGAAACTCCCAGCTAGTTTCTCCTTATGGTACCAGTAGAACATTGCTGGGTAGCCTTTAACTGAACACAATATTTTCAACAGGACAGACCTCATGGAAAAGTACCATCCTGACACATCTTTCAGTCTGTAAACACATTTGTTCAATTTCCATAGCTTGCCTTCTACGTTACTAATGTCTTGCAGTAGTTATAAGAAAACTTGTACATGAGTGGGAGACGGGAAGGTATCAGACATCTACCGAGAACTTATGGAATCGGAGGAAACTCCGGTGGAAGAGCTAAAGGGCAAGTGGGAAGACAAGCTGGGGGGAGAGATAGAGGCGGGTCTGTGGGCAGATGCCCTAAGCACGATTAACTCATCCTCATCATGTGCCAGGCTTAGTCTGATACAATTCAAGGTAGTCCACCGGGCACACATGACGGTGGCCTGGATGAGCAAGTTTTTCGGGGTAGAGGACAGGTGTGCGAGGTGCGCGGGAAGTTCAGCAAATCATGTCCACAGAGGGTTTTGGCAGAGTTTCGCTAAGGGTGGTGCCGAGTCCGGAGGTGGCGATCTTTGGAGTGTCGGATGAGCTGGAGTTCAGGGGGTGAAAGAGGCTGACATTTTGGCCTTTGCCTCCCTGGTAGCCCGGAGACGAATCTTATTAATGTGGAGGGACTCGAAGCCCCCCAGTGTAGAGACCTGGGTTAGTGACATGGCTGGGTTTCTCAGTCTCGAGAAAATAAAGTTCGCCATAAGAGGGTCTACGCTGGGGTTCACTCGGAGGTGGCAGCCGTTCGTCGACTTTCTCGGAGAAAATTAAAATGTCAGCAGATGCAGAATTCCAAAGGGGGCGGGGGGAAGAGGGCCCGACTGTTTGGGGGGGGTGAATATTGTGATGGGGGTGGAAATATTTATTGTGCCATGTTTATGTCACTGTTATTATAAAAATTGCAAATACCCGAATAAAATTTTTTTTTTTATATAAGAAAACTTGTCTTTGAAACTTCTCACATGTAAAAACACAGCCTTCATGTTGTAAGGATCCTATAATAATCTTTATTATTGTCACAAGTAGGCTTACATTAACACTGCAATGATGTTACTGTGAGAATCCCCTAGTCGCCACATTCCAGCACCTGTTCGGGTACACAGAGGGAGAATTCAGAATGTCCAATTCACCTAACAGCACGTCTTTCGGGACTTGTGGGTGGAAACCGGAGGAAGCCCACACAGACACGGGCAGACTCCACACAGACAGTTATTTTTGCCGTTACATTTTTAATCCATGGATGATTTATGGACCTGTGTCTTTAAGGCAGCCAGTATCTTTCATTCAAACAGAAGAATCCAGAAGGCTGTGGAGTTTTAGACTGGCTGACATCAGTGATGACATGCTTTGATTGATTTAGCTGGTGGCCAGTGAATGGGCCCAAAAGGCTGGGCTCTGCCTGGTAGCGGGAGGTGATTGGATCTTGTCCCACTGAAATGGTTCAGAGACTGAAGGAGCTTTCAGTTTTATTTTGGCAACAGGCCAACATCCAGCCAAATCCTCTCCAGAAAGCTGTTGCTCACTCTCTCCCAAAAGATCCAGCTAAACTCTCCAGAAGGCCACTGTGAGGGCTGACTCTCCAGCAAGACTGGGTGTCATGCTCTTGAGACAGCAAAGACTTGAAGTCAAACCACAAGCTGAAAGCCAGGTTTGATGTGGAATGAAGTGTCTATACAGAACGATATAGGCCTGGGTGTGAACCTTGAGCTGAAGACCCGGTTTGATAAGACATAAAGTGACTCTCCAGAAGGCGTGCTGCCTGTAGGCACGATACTGAATGAATGACTCTGCAAGAAAGACCTTCACCAGCTGTAAACCAGAGACTTTAATCAGCAAGGCTGCTGTGAAAAAAGCCTTTCCTTCATCCGTCTTATTTTTACTTGTCCGCCCCCTCCCCCATATATTTGTCTGTCTTGTGCGTGTGGGTAGAGGATGGGACAGTTAAACGGGGTAGTATGTTACCTTGTTATCCAGTTGTGTTTTACTACGTATTTCATCATTACTGTTGCTATAAATAAACAGTAATTGTGCTTCAATTTACAAACCTGGTGACTGTAATTATTGTGCAGCTAAGAGCCAAAGACTTAAGAATCTTTATAAGAATTATTGGTTAATTTACTTGTGTTGTGACTCTAGGGCCCGTGGGACTGGAATTGGCCGTGCTCTCACCCAAGGGGGGTCACAATGTCAATTGATTTGCATTCCCAGGAATTTGATGCCAATATAGCCGAAATAATTTTCAAAGTCTCTTTCCCTGCAGCCGGTGAGTCCATCCTGACATCCTGATCCCCATATCTGTTTTCAAAACCTCGGGCTACTCATGTTGCTTTGTCTTGAGATGTGCCGCCTGGGAGTCCCCTTTCTGTACAGATCCACTAAGCCCCGTGCATTTTTTAGGGTTTAAATGCCTCCGGCCACCGTCCCAGGCACGCATTTTGTCCCAACTTTCAAACCTTATGACCATTATCAAACCTCCTGTCACTAACCCCATCTCTGTTCTGGAATTTCAGTCTAATGTTTGGTTGACCCTGAAATGGAGTCACCATTGAATCCTTTATCCTTTGTTTTAAAGCCTTTGCTAAGAGTGTCTGGGAGCAACTGTCTCCCCAGGAATTATTTTAGGGCTCCAGCCATTGGTTTCAGGATTCCCTTCTCCCCGAATTGAACCCCTGTTTATACCAAAAGATTATCAACATGGGAAATGTGGGCACATTCTAGTAATTTAAATGTCAATACGGATTCTGGAATTTCAAATACAAGTTCTGTAACATTGATCAAAATCCACAATATATCCCTCCATGGACTGATCCTTTGATTTCCTGAACCTATCAAAGATTGCTCAGGCTTCATACACTTCATTAACTCGGCCTGTTTATAAAACATATCTAAAAATTGTATCAGAAAACTCAATTCCTCTTCATCCAGATTATCCACTTTCCACTCTGGCTAGTCAGTGAGTTTGTCAGTAACTATTACTCTGAGTTTAGTAACTGACTAGTCAGTGAGTTAGTCAGCAACTATTGCCCAGTGAGTTCAGTAACTAGCTAGTCAGTCAGTAACTATTACTCAGTAAGTTCAGTAACAGTAGTCAGTGAGTTAGTTGGTAACTATTAGTGAATTCAGGAACTGGCTAGTTAGTGAGTTAGTCAGTAACTATTCCTCAGTGAGTTCAGTAACTGGCTAGTCAGTGAGTTAGTCAGTAACTTACTCAGTGAGTTCAGTAAATGTCTATTCAGTGTTATAGGCCAGGGTTTAAAAACTCCAAAGTATATTATGGAGTTCACATGACCCATACGTTTTGTTGAATTTGGCTGGGATGACCACAAGAGCCTGCCTTTCACGTCTTATTAAACAGACCTCTTGGGCGCCTGTAAAACAAGCTTTACTCTAAGAACTTAGTTGACATTTGTATAAACAGACACAGCAAGAATTTTTATCAACTACAAACACAAAGACCCACACAGCCACAGTAATCTATGTGTAACCCTTAATGAATTCCCCCTTAACTGTTCCAATTCAATAACAAAATCCAAGTAAAACCAGAAACTCCTTTTCAAAGGTGTGGCCCAGCACACAGCACTCTCACTGGTATGAGACTTGTTAGTGATACTCTTGTTCCCCTTTTCAAACAGCAGGTTTGAATTCCTTCCTGAAAGCAATTATCTTTGTGTGGCCGCTACGTGTGGACGCCCACGTCGACGCGACCACCAAGAAAGCACAACAGCGCCTATACTTCCTCAGGAAACTAAGGAAATTCGGCATGTCCACATTGACTCTTACCAACTTTTACACATGCACCATAGAAAGCATCCTATCGGGCTGCATCACAGCCTGGTATGGCAACTGCTCGGCCCAGGACCGCAAGAAACTTCAGAGAGTCGTGAACACCGCCCAGTCCATCACACAAACCTGCCTCCCATCCATTGACTCCATCTACACCTCCTGCTGCCTGGGGAAAGCGGGCAGCATAATCAAAGATCCCTCCCACCCGGCTTACTCACTCTTCCAACTTCTTCCATCGGGCAGGAGATACAGAAGTCTGAGAACACGCACGAACAGACTCAAAAACAGCTTCTTCCCCACTGTCACCAGACTCCTAAATGACCCTCTTATGGACTGACCTCATTAACACTACACCCTGTATGCTTCATCCGATGTCGGTGATTTTGTAGTTACATTGTATATGTTGTGTTGCCCTATTATGTATTTTCTTTTATTCCCTTTTGTTCTCATGTACTGAATGATCTGTTGAGCTGCTCGCAGAAAAATACTTTTCACTGTACCTCGGTACACGTGACAATAAACAAATCCAATCCAATCCAATCTCTTTTAAGTTACCAAGCAGTCTGGAGCAGCTTTTAAAATGAAGATAAAGAAAAACACTTCTTTCAACCTGTGCAGTTCAAACCAGTCCAAACTGGAAAGCAAAAGTAAAACTCAGAGAGCCACAGCCCAGCTCCACCCACACAATGACATCACTGAAGCCATGTGATAAGACAAAAACATTTCTTAAAGGGACATTCCCGTGACACCTCCCCCCAAGAAAAAAAACCCCATCAACTTCAAAGATGTTTTCATTTTTCACTTGCCCATTTATATCAATTGACAATAAACATACATTTTTTAAACAAAATCAAAACAGGCAAACATTGATAATAATAGTCCATTTTAGTTCTTCTTCCACCATCAAACCTGCTTCTCTTCATTCGTGACAAAGCATTGGCTATCACATTTTCTCGTACTGCGACATGTATAATTTTCAAATAAAAGGGCGTGGCCCAGCACTCCGCATTCTTACTTGAATAAGACTGGCTTTTCCTGAGATTCTGACCCCGTCTCACCAGCAGGTTCAAACCCTTCGGAAAGCAAACTCTATCTTTTCAGTTTTTAAAGCAGGTAGCTATAACCAAGGAGTTTTTCCTGGAACAACTCTTTAAAATGAAAACATAGAAAGTCAGGAACAAAGCATTTATTTTTCCCTGAGTCACAGCAGTCTAATGTGAAAGCGAAGCCAAAAACAGCTCTCACAGCCCAGCTCCACCCACACAAAGACGTCACTGAATCCATGTGATAAGACAAAAAACTTTCTTAAAGCGACATAGATTTACATAGAATTTACAGAGCAGAAGGAAGCCATTCGGCCCATTGAGTCTGCACCGGCTCTTGGAAAGAGCGCCCCACTTAAGGCCCACACCTCTGCACTATCTCCGGAACCCAGTAACCCCACCTAATCTTTTTTGGACATTAAGGGCAATTTAGCATGGCCAATCCACCTAACCTACACATCTTTGGACTGTGGGAGGAAACCGGAGCACCCGGAGGAAACCCACGCACACACGGGGAGGGTGTGCAGACTCCACACAGACAGTGACCCAAGCCGGAATCGAACCCAGGACCCTGGAGCTGTGAAGCAACTGTGCTAACCACTGTTACCGTGACCCCCCCCACTGTGTTACCGTGCCCCCCTCACTGTGTTACCGCGCCCCCCTCACTGTGCTACCGTGCCCCCCTCACTGTGTTACCGTGCCCCCCCTCACTGTGTTACCGTGCCCCCCTCACTGTGTTACCGTGCCTCCCCTCACTGTGTCACCGTGCCCCCCTCACTGTGTTACCGCGCCCCCCTCACTGTGCTACCGTGCCCCCCTCACTGTGTTACCGTGCACCCCCCTCACTGTGTTACCGTGCCCCCCTCACTGTGTTACCGTGCCCCCCTCACTGTGTTACCGTGCCCCCCCCTCACTGTGTTACCGTGCCCCCCTCACTGTGTTACCGTGCCCCCCTCACTGTGTTACCGTGCCGCCCCCTCACTGTGTTACCGTGCCCCCCTCACTGTGTTACCGTGCCCCCCCCTCACTGTGTTACCGTGCCCCCCTCACTGTGTTAACGTGCCCCCCCTCACTGTGTTACCGTGCCCCCCTCACTGTGTTACCGTGCCCCCCCTCACTGTGTTACCGTGCCCCCCCCTCACTGTGTTACCGTGCCCCCCCTCACTGTGTTACCGTGCCCCCCTCACTGTGTTACCGTGCCCCCCCCTCACTGTGTTACCGTGCCCCCCTCACTGTGTTAACGTGCCCCCCCTCACTGTGTTACCGTGCCCCCCTCACTGTGTTACCGTGCCCCCCTCACTGTGTTACCGTGCCCCCCTCACTGTGTTACCGTGCCCCCCCTCACTGTGTTACCGTGCCCCCCTCACTGTGTTACCGTGCCCCCTTCACTGTGTTACCGTGCCCCCCCTCACTGTGTTACCGTGCCCCCCTCACTGTGTTACCGTGCCCCCCTCACTGTGTTACCGTTCCCCCCCCCTCACTGTGTTACCGTGCCCTCCCCTCACTGTGTTACCGTGCCCCCTCCTCACTGTGTTACCGTGCCCCCCCCCCTCACTGTGTTACCGTGCCCCCCTCACTGTGTTACGGTGCCCCCCCTCACTGTGTTACCGTGCCCCCCCCTCACTATGTTACCGTGCCCGCCTCACTGTGTTACCGTACCCCCCCCTCACTGGGTTACCGTGCCCCCCTCACTGTGTTACCGTACCCCCCCCTCACTGTGTTACCGTGCCCCCCCCTCACTGTGTTACCGTGCCCCCCTCACTGTGTTACCGTGCCCCCCTCACTGTGTTACCGTGCCCCCCCTCACTGTGTTACCGTACCCCCCCCCCCTCACTGTGTTACCGTGCCCCCCTCACTGTGTTACCGTGCCCCCCTCACTGTGTTACCGTGCCCCCCCCTCACTGTGTTACCGTGCCCCCCTCACTGTGTTACGGTGCCCCCCCTCACTGTGTTACCGTGCCCCCCTCACTGTGTTACCGTGCCCCCCTCACTGTGTTACCGTGCCCCCCCTCACTGTGTTACCGTGCCCCCCCCTCACTGTGTTACCGTGCCCCCCCTCACTGTGTTACCGTGCCCCCCCTCACTGTGTTACCGTGCCCCCCCTCACTGTGTTACCGTGCCCCCCCTCACTGTGTTACCGTGCACCCCTCACTGTGTTACCGTGCCCCCCTCACTGTGTTACCGTGCCCCCCCTCACTGTGTTACCGTGCCCCCCCCCACTGTGTTACCGTGCCCCCCTCACTGTGTTACCGTGCCCCCCTCACTGTGTTACCGTGCCCCCCCTCACTGTGTTACCGTGCCCCCCCTCACTGTGTTACCGTGCCCCCCCTCACTGTGTTACCGTGCCCCCCTCACTGTGTTACCGTGCCCCCCCCACTGTGTTACCGTGCCCCCCCCACTGTGTTACCGTGCCCCCCCCCACTGTGTTACCGTGCCCCCCCTCACTGTGTTACCCTGCCCCCCCTCACTGTGTTACCGTGCCCCCTCAATGTGTTACCGTGCCCCCCCTCACTGTGTTACCGTGCCCCCCTCACTGTGTTACGGTGCCCCCCCTCACTGTGTTACCGTGCCCCCCTCACTGTGTTACCGTGCCCCCCTCACTGTGTTACCGTGCCCCCCTCACTGTGTTACCGTGCCCCCTCACTGTGTTACCGTACCCCCCTCACTGTGTTACCGTGCCCCCTCACTGTGTTACCGTACCCCCCTCACTGTGTTACCGTGCCCCCCTCACTGTGTTACCGTGCCCCCCCTCACTGTGTTACCGTGCCCCCCCTCACTGTGTTACCGTGCCCCCCCTCACTGTGTTACCGTGCCCCCCTCACTGTGTTACCGTGACCCCCCTCACTGTGTTACCGTGCCCCCCCTCACTGTGTTACCGTGCCCCCCTCACTGTGTTACCGTGCCCCCCTCACTGTGTTACCGTGACCCCCCTCACTGTGTTACCGTGCCCCCCCTCACTGTGTTACCGTGCCCCCCCTCACTGTGTTACCGTGCCCCCCCTCACTGTGTTACCGTGCCCCCCCTCACTGTGTTACCGTGCCCCCCCCTCACTGTGTTACCGTGCCCCCACCTCACTGTGTTACCGTGCCCCCCCCTCACTGTGTTACCGTGCCCACCTCACTGTGTTACCGTGCCCCCCCCTCACTGTGTTACCGTGCCCACCCTCACTGTGTTACCGTGCCCCCCCCTCACTGTGTTACCGTGCCCCCCTCACTGTGTTACCGTGCCCCCACCTCACTGTGTTACCGTGCCCCCCTCACTGTGTTACCGTGCCCCCCCTCACTGTGTTACTGTGCCCCCCCCTCACTGTGTTACCGTGCCCCCCTCACTGTGTTACCGTGCCCCCCCTCACTGTGTTACCGTGCCCCCCCTCACTGTGTTACCGTGCCCCCCCCTCACTGTGTTACCGTGCCCCCCCTCACTGTGTTACCGTGCCCCCCCCTCACTGTGTTACCGTGCCCCCCCTCACTGTGTTACCGTGCCCCCCCTCACTGTGTTACCGTGCCCCCCCTCACTGTTACCGTGCCCCCCACACTGTGTTACCGTACCCCCCCCTCACTGTGTTACCGTGCCCCTCCTCACTGTGTTACCGTGCCCCACCCCCACTGTGTTACCGTGCCCCCCCTCACTGTGTTACCGTGCCCCCCCTCACTGTGTTACCGTGCCCCCCCCTCACTGTGTTACCGTGCCCCCCTCACTGTGTGACCGTACCCCCCCTCACTGTGTTACAGTGCCCCCCCTCACTGTGTTACCGTGCCCCCCCCTCACTGTGTTACCGTGCCCCCCTCACTGTGTTACCGTACCCCCCCTCACTGTGTTACAGTGCCCCCCCTCACTGTGTTACAGTGCCCCCCCTCACTGTGCTACCGTGCCCCCCTCACTGTGTTACCGTACCCCCCCTCACTGTGTGACCGTACCCCCCCTCACTGTGTTACAGTGCCCCCCCTCACTGTGTTACCGTGCCCCCCCCTCACTGTGTTACCGTGCCCCCCTCACTGTGTGACCGTACCCCCCCTCACTGTGTTACAGTGCCCCCCCTCACTGTGTTACCGTGCCCCCCCTCACTGTGTTACCGTACCCCCCCTCACTGTGTTACAGTGCCCCCCCTCACTGTGTTACCGTGCCCCCCCCTCACTGTGTTACAGTGCCCCCCCTCACTGTGTTACCGTGCCCCCCTCACTGTGTTACCGTGCCCCCCCTCACTGTGTTACCGTGCCCCCCTCACTGTGTTACCGTGCCCCCCCCCTCACTGTGTTACCGTGCCCCCCCTCACTGTGTTACCGTGCCCCCCCCTCACTGTGTTACCGTGCCCCCCTCACTGTGTTACCGTGCCCCCCCTCACTGTGTTACCGTGCCCCCCTCACTGTGTTACCGTGCCCCCCCTCACTGTGTTACCGTGCCTCCCCTCACTGTGTTACCGTGCCCCCCTCACTATGTTACCGTGCCCCCCTCACTGTGTTACCGTGCCCCCCCCCTCACTGTGTTACCGTGCCCCCCCCTCACTGTGTTACCGTGCCCCCCTCACTGTGTTACCGTGCCCCAACCCCTCACTATGTTACCGTGCCCCCCTCACTGTGTTACCGTGCCCCCCCCCTCACTGTGTTACCGTGCCCCCCCCTCACTGTGTTACCGTGCCCCCCCTCACTGTGTTACCGTGCCCCCCCCTCACTGTGTTACCGTGCCCCCCCCCTCACTCTGTTACCGTGCCCCCCCTCACTGTGTTACCGTTTCCCCCCTCACTGTGTTACCGTGCCCCCCCTCACTGTGTTACCGTGCCCCCCTCACTGTGTTACCGTGCCCCCCCCTCACTGTGTTACCGTGCCCCCCCTCACTGTGTTACCGTGCCCCCCTCACTGTGTTACCGTGCCCCCCTCACTGTGTTACCGTGCCCCCCCCTCACTGTGTTCCCGTGCCCCCCTCACTGTGTTACCGTGCCCCCCCTCACTGTGTTACCGTGCCCCCCCTCACTGTGTTACCATGCCCCCCCCTCACTGTGTTACCGTGCCCCCCCCTCACTGTGTTACCGTGCCCCCCCCTCACTGTGTTACCGTGCCCCACCTCACTGTGTTACCGTGCCCCCTCTCACTGTGTTACCGTGCCCCCCCTCACTGTGTTACCGTGCCCCCCCCTCACTGTGTTACCGTGCCCTCCCCTCACTGTGTTACCGTGCCCCCTCTCACTGTGTTACCGTGCCCCCCTCACTGTGTTACCGTGCCCCCCTCACTGTGTTACCGTGCCCTCCCCTCACTGTGTTACCGTGCCCCCTCTCAATGTGTTACCGTGCCCCCCCTCACTGTGTTACCGTGCCCCCCTCACTGTGTTACCGTGCCCCCCCCTCACTGTGTTACCGTGCCCCCTCTCACTGTGTTGCCGTGCCCCCCTCACTGTGTTACCGTGCCCCCCTCACTGTGTTACCGTGCCCCCCTCACTGTGTTACCGTGCCCCCCCTCACTGTGTTACCGTGCCCCCCCTCACTGTGTTACCGTGCCCCCCTCACTGTGTTACCGTGCCCCCCCCTCACTGTGTTACCGTGCCTCCCCCTCACTGTGTTACCGTGCCCCCCCCTCACTGTGTTACCGTGCCCCCCTCACTGTGTTACCGTACACCCCCCTCACTGTGTTCCCGTGCCCCGCCTCACTGTGTTACCGTGCACCCCCCTCACTGTGTTACCGTGCGCCCCCCTCACTGTGTTACCGTGCCCCCCCCTCACTGTGTTACCGTGCCCCCTCTCACTGTGTTACCGTGCACCCCCCTCACTGTGTTACCGTGCCCCCCTCACTGTGTTACCGTGCCCCCCCTCACTGTGTTACCGTGCCCCCCTCACTGTGTTACCGTGCCCTCCCTCACTGTGTTACCGTGCCCCCCCTCACTGTGTTACCGTGCCCCCCCTCACTGTGTTACCGTGCCCCCCCTCACTGTGTTACCGTGCCCCCCTCACTGTGTTACCGTGCCCCCCTCACTGTGTTACCGTGCCTTCCCCTCACTGTGTTACCGTGCCCCCCCTCACTGTGTTACCGTGCACCCCCCTCACTGTGTTACCGTGCGCCCCCCTCACTGTGTTACCGTGCCCCCCCCTCACTGTGTTACCGTGCCCCCCCCTCACTGTGTTACCGTGCCCCCCCTCACTGTGTTACCGTGCTACCCTCACTGTGTTACCGTGCCCCCCCTCACTGTGTTACCGTGCACCCCCCTCACTGTGTAACTGTGCCCCCCCCTCACTGTGTTACCGTGCCCCCCCTCACTGTGTAACCGTGCCCCCCCTCACTGTGTTACCGTGCCCCCCTCACTGTGTTACCGTGCCCCCCCTCACTGTGTTACCGTGCCCCCCCTCACTGTGTTACCGTGCCCCCCTCACTGTGTTACCGTGCCCCCCCTCACTGTGTTACCGTGCCCCCCTCACTGTGTTGCCGTACACCCCCCTCACTGTGTTACCGTGCCCCCCCCTCACTGTGTTACCGTGCCCCCCCCTCACTGTGTTACCGTGCCCCCCCTCACTGTGTTACCGTGCCCCCTCTCACTGTGTTACCGTGCCCCACCCCCACTGTGTTACCGTGCCCCCCGCTCACTGTGTTACCGTGCCCCCCCTCACTGTGTTACCGTGCCCCCCTTACTGTGTTACCGTGCCCCCTTTACTGTGTTACCGTGCCCCCTTTACTGTGTTACCGTGCCCCCTCTCACTGTGTTACCGTGCCCCCCTCACTGTGTTACCGTGCCCCCCTCACTGTGTTACCGTGCCCCCCCCTCACTGTGTTACCGTGCCCCCCTCACTGTGTTACCGTGCCCCCCTCGCTGTGTTACCGTGCCCCCCCTCACTGTGTTACCGTGCCCCCCCTCACTGTGTTACCGTGCCCGCCCTAACTGTGTTACCGTGCCCCCCCCTCACTGTGTTACCGTGCCCCCCCTCACTGTGTTACCGTGCCCCCCCTCACTGTGTTACCGTGCCTCCCTCACTGTGTTACCGTGCCCGCCCTCACTGTGTTACCGTGCCCGCCCTCACTGTGTTACCGTGCCCCCCCCTCACTGTGTTACCGTGCCCCCTTTACTGTGTTACCGTGCCCCCTCTCACTGTGTTACCGTGCCCCCCCCTCACTGTGTTTCCGTGCCCCCCCCTCACTGTGTTACCGTGCCCCCCCCTCACTGTGTTACCGTGCCCACCTCACTGTGTTACCGTGCCCCCCCCTCACTGTGTTACCGTGCCCCCCTCACTGTGTTACCGTGCCCCCCCTCACTGTGTTACCGTGCCCCCACCTCACTGTGTTACCGTGCCCCCCTCACTGTGTTACCGTGCCCCCCCTCACTGTGTTACTGTGCCCCCCCTCACTGTGTTACTGTGCCCCCCCTCACTGTGTTACCGTGCCCCCCCCTCACTGTGTTACCGTGCCCCCACCTCACTGTGTTACCGTGCATCCCCCTCACTGTGTTACCGTGCCCACCTCACTGTGTTACCGTGCCCCCCCCTCACTGTGTTACCGTACCCCCCCTCACTGTGTTACCGTGCCCCCCCTCACTGTGTTACCGTGCCCCCCCCTCACTGTGTTACCGTGCCCCCCCCTCACTGTGTTACCGTGCCCCCCCTCACTGTGTTACCGTGCCCACCCTCACTGTGTTACCGTGCCCCCCCCTCACTGTGTTACCGTGCCCCCCTCACTGTGTTACCGTGCCCCCCTCACTGTGTTACCGTGCCCCCTCTCACTGTGTTACCGTGCCCACCCTCACTGTGTTACCGTGCCCCCCCTCACTGTGTTACCGTGCCCCCCTCACTGTGTTACCGTGCCCCCACCTCACTGTGTTACCGTGCCCCCCTCACTGTGTTACCGTGCCCCCCCCTCACTGTGTTACCGTGCCCCCCTCACTGTGTTACCGTGCCCCCCCTCACTGTGTTACCGTGCCCCCCCCTCACTGTGTTACCGTACCCCCCCCTCACTGTGTTACCATGCCCCCCCCTCACTGTGTTACCGTGCCCGCCCTCACTGTGTTACCGTGCCCCCCCCTCACTGTGTTACCGTGCCCCCCCTCACTGTGTTACCGTGCCCCCCTCACTGTGTCACCGTGCCCCCCCCTCACTGTGTTACCGTGCCCCCCCTCACTGTGTTACCGTGCCCCCCCCACTGTGTTACCGTGCCCCCCCCTCACTGTGTTACCGTGCCCCCCCCTCACTGTGTTACCGTGCCCCCCTCACTGTGTTACCGTGCCCCCCACTCACTGTGTTATCGTGCCCCCCTCACTGTGTTACCGTGCCCCCCCTCACTGTGTTACCGTGCCCCCCCTCACTGTGTTACCGTGCCCCCCCCTCACTGTGTTACGGTGGCCCCCCTCACTGTGTTACCGTGCCCCCCCTCACTGTGTTACCGTGCCCCCCTCACTGTGTTACCGTGCCCCCCCTCACTGTGTTACCGTGCCCCCCCCTCACTGTGTTACCGTGCCCCCCTCACTGTGTTACCGTGCCCCCCCTCACTGTGTTACCGTGCCCCCCCTCACTGTGTTACCGTGCCCCCCCTCACTGTGTTACCGTGCCCCCCTCACTGTGTTACCGTGCCCCCCCTCACTGTGTTACCGTACCCCCCTCACTGTGTTACCGTGCCCCCCCTCACTGTGTTACTGTGCCCCACACCCACTGTGCTACCGTGCCCCCCTCACTGTGTTACCGTGCACCCCCTCACTGTGTTACCGTGCCCCCCCCTCACTGTGTTACCGTGCCCCCCCTCACTGTGTTACCGTGCCCCCCCCTCACTGTGTTACTGTGCCCCCCCTCACTGTGTTACCGTGCCCCCCCTCACTGTGTTACGGTGCCCCCCCTCACTGTGTTACCGTGCCCCCACCCTCACTGTGTTACCGTGCCCCCCCCTCACTGTGTTACGGTGGCCCCCCTCACTGTGTTACCGTGCCTCCCTCACTGTGTTACCGTGCCCCCCTCACTGTGTTACCGTGCCCCCCTCACTGTGTTACCGTGCCCACCCTCACTGTGTTACCGTGCCCCCCTTACTGTGTTACCGTGCCCCCTCACTGTGTTACCGTGCCCCCCCTCACTGTGTTACCGTGCCCCCCCCACTGTGTTACCGTGCCCCCCCCACTGTGTAACCGTGCCCCCCCCCTACTGTGTTACCGTGCCCCCCCTCGCTGTGTTACCGTGCCCCCCCTCACTGTGTTACCGTGCCCCCCCTCACTGTGTTACCGTACTCCCCCCCCTCACTGTGTTACCGTGCCCCCCTCACTGTGTTACCGTGCCCCCCCTCACTGTGTTACCGTGCCCCCCCTCACTGTGTTACCGTGCCCCCCCCTCACTGTGTTACCGTGCCCCCCCTCACTGTGTTACCGTGCCCCCCTCACTGTGTTACCGTGCCCCCCCGTCACTGTGTTACCGTGCCCCCCCCTCACTGTGTTACCGTGCCCCCCCTCACTGTGTTACCGTGCCCCCCCCTCACTGTGTTACCGTGCCCCCCCCCTCACTGTGTTACCGTGCCCTCCCCTCACTGTGTTACCGTGCCCTCCCCTCACTGTGTTACCGTGCCCCCCCCTCGCTGTGTTACCGTGCCCCCCCTCACTGTGTTACCGTGCCCCCCCCTCACTGTGTTACCGTGCCCCCCCTCACTGTGTTACCGTCCCCCCCCCTCACTGTGTTACCGTGCCCCCCCTCACTGTGTTACCATGCCCCCCTCACTGTGTTACCGTGCCCCCCTCACTGTGTTACCGTGCCCCCCCTCACTGTGTTACCGTGCTCCCCCTCACTGTGTAACCGTGCCCCCCCTCACTGTGTTACCGTGCCCCCACTCACTGTGTTACCGTGCTCCCCCTCACTGTGTAACCGTGCCCCCCTCACTGTGTTACCGTGCCCCCCTCACTGTGTTACCGTGCCCCCCCTCACTGTGTTACCGTGCCCCCCCTCACTGTGTTACCGTGCCCCCCTCACTGTGTAACCGTGCCACCCCTCACTGTGTTACCGTGCCCCCCCCTCACTGTGTTACCGTGCCCCCCCCTCACTGTGTAACCGTGCCACCCCTCACTGTGTTACCGTGCCCCCCCCTCGCTGTGTTACCGTGCCCCCCCCTCACTGTGTTACCGTGCCCCCCCTCACTGTGTTACCGTGCCCCCCCTCACTGTGTTACCGTGCCCCCCCTCACTGTGTTACCGTGCCCCCCCTCACTGTGTTACCGTGCCCCCCCCTCACTGTGTTACCGTGCCCCCCCCTCACTGTGTTACCGTGCCTCCCTCACTGTGTTACCGTGCCCCCCTCACTGTGTTACCGTGCCCCCCTCACTGTGTTACCGTGCCCCCCCTCACTGTGTTACCGTGCCCCCCCCTCACTGTGTTACCGTGCCTCCCTCACTGTGTTACCGTGCCCCCCTCACTGTGTTACCGTGCCCCCCTCACTGTGTTACCGTGCCCCCCCTCACTGTGTTACCGTGCCCCCCCCTCACTGTGTTACCGTGCCCCCCCCTCACTGTGTTACCGTGCCCCCCCTCACTGTGTTACCGTACCCCCCTCACTGTGTTACCGTGCCCCCCCCTCACTGTGTTACCGTGCCCCCCTCACTGTGTTACCGTGCCTCCCCTCACTGTGTTACCGTGCCCCCCCCTCACTGTGTTACCGTGCCCCCCCTCACTGTGTTACCGTGCCCCCCCCTCACTGTGTTACCGTGCCCCCCTCTCACTGTGTTACCGTGCCCCCCCTCACTGTGTTACCGTGCCCCCCCTCACTGTGTTACCGTGCCCCCCCTCACTGTGTTACCGTGCCCCCCCTCACTGTGTTACCGTGCCCCCCTCACTGTGTTACCGTGCCCCCCCTCACTGTGTTACCGTGCCCCCCTCACTGTGTTACCGTGCCCCCCCTCACTGTGTTACCGTGCCCCCCTCACTGTGTTACCGTGCCCCCCCTCACTGTGTTACCGTGCCCCCCTCACTGTGTTACCGTGCCCCCCTCACTGTGTTACCGTGCACCCCCTCACTGTGTTACCGTGCCCCCCCCTCACTGTGTTACCGTGCCCCCCTCACTGTGTTACCGTGCCCCCCTCACTGTGTTACCGTGCACCCCCTCACTGTGTTACCGTGCCCCCCCCCACTGTGTTACCGTGCCCCCCTCACTGTGTTACCGTGCCCCCCTCACTGTGTTACCGTGCCCCCCCTCACTGTGTTACCGTGCCCCCCCCCACTGTGTTACCGTGCCCCCCTCACTGTGTTACCGTGCCCCCCTCACTGTGTTACCGTGCCCCCCCTCACTGTGTTACCGTGCCCCCACCTCACTGTGTTACCGTGCCCCCCCCTCACTGTGTTACCGTGCCCCCCCTCACTGTGTTACCGTGCCCACCCTCACTGTGTTACCGTGCCCCCCTTACTGTGTTACCGTGCCCCCCCCTCACTGTGTTACCGTGCCCCTTTCACTGTGTTACCGTGCCCCCCTCACTGTGTAACCGTGCCCCCCCTCACTGTGTTACCGTGCCCCCCCTCACTGTGTTACCGTGCCCCCCCCTCACTGTGTTACCGTGCCCCCCTCACTGTGTAACCGTGCCCCCCCTCACTGTGTTACCGTGCTCCCCCTCACTGTGTTACCGTGCCCCCCTCACTGTGTTACCGTGCCCCCCCTCACTGTGTTACCGTGCCCCCCCTCACTGTGTTACCGTGCCCCCCCTCACTGTGTTACCGTGCCCCCCTCACTGTGTTACCGTGCCCCCCCCTCACTGTGTTACCGTGCCCCCCCCTCACTGTGTTACAGTGCCCCCCCTCACTGTGTAACCGTGCCCCCCCTCACTGTGTTACCGTGCCCCCCCTCACTGTGTTACAGTGCCCCCCCTCACTGTGTTACCGTGCCCCCCCTCACTGTGTTACCGTGCCCCCCTCACTGTGTTACCGTGCCCCCCCCTCACTGTGTTACCGTGCCCCCACCTCACTATGTTACCGTGCCCCCCCCTCACTGTGTTACCGTGCCCCCCCTCACTGTGTTACCGTGCCCACCCCTCACTGTGTTACCGTGCCCCCCCCTCACTGTGTTACAGTGCCCCCCCTCACTGTGTAACCGTGCCCCCCCTCACTGTGTTACCGTGCCCCCCCTCACTGTGTTACAGTGCCCCCCTCACTGTGTTACCGTGCCCCCCCTCACTGTGTTACCGTGCCCCCCCTCACTGTGTTACCGTGCCCCCCCTCACTGTGTTACCGTGCCCCTCCCTCACTGTGTTACCGTGCCCCCCCTCACTGTGTAACCGTGCCCCCCCTCACTGTGTTACCGTGCCCCCCCTCACTGTGTTACCGCGCCCCCCTCACTGTGTTACCGTGCCCCCCCTCACTGTGTTACCGTGCCCCCCCCTCACTGTGTTACCGTGCCCCCCCCTCACTGTGTTACCGTGCCCCCCCTCACTGTGTTACTGTGCCCCACCCCCACTGTGTTACCGTGCCCCCCCTCACTGTGTTACCGTACCCCCCCCTCACTGTGTTACCATGCCCCCCCCTCACTGTGTTACCGTGCCCCCCCCTCACTGTGTTACCGTGCCCCCCCTCACTGTGTTACCGTGCCCCCCCTCACTGTGTTACCGTGCCCCCCTCACTGTGTTACCGTGCACCCCCCTCACTGTGTTACCGTGCCCCCCTCACTGTGTTACCGTGCCCCCCCTCACTGTGTTACCGTTCCCCCCCCTCACTGTGTTACCGTGCCCCCCTCACTGTGTTACCGTGCACCCCACCTCACTGTGTTACCGTGCCCCCCTCACTGTGTTACCGTGCCCCCCCTCACTGTGTTCCCGTGCCCCCCTCACTGTGTTACCGTGCCCCCCCTCACTGTGTTACCGTGCCCCCCTCACTGTGTTACCATGCCCCCCTCACTGTGTTACCGTGCCCCCCTCACTGTGTTACCGTGCCCCCCTCACTGTGTTACCGTGCCCCCCCCCTCACTGTGTTACCGTGCCCCCCCCTCACTGTGTTACCGTGCCCCCCTCACATTGTTACCGTGCCCCCCTCACTGTGTTACCGTGCCCCCCTCTCACTGTGTTACCGTGCCCCCCCCCTCACTGGGTTACCGTGCCCCCCCCTCACTGTGTTACCGTCCCCCCCCCTCACTGTGTTACCGTGCCCCCCCCTCACTGTGTTACCGTGCCCCCCTCACTGTGTTACCGTGCCCCCCCTCACTGTGTTACCGTGCCCCCCCCTCACTGTGTTACCGTGCCCCCCTCACTGTGTTACCGTGCCCCCCCCTCACTGTGTTACCGTGCCCCCCTCACTGTGTTACCGTGCCCCCCTCACTGTGTTACCGTGCCCTCCCCTCACTGTGTTACCGTGCCCCCCCCTCACTGTGTTACCGTGCCCCCCCCTCACTGTGTTACCGTGCCCCCCCTCACTGTGTTACCGTGCCCCCCTCACTGTGTTACCGTGCCCCCCCTCACTGTGTTACCCTGCCCCCCCTCACTGTGTTACCGTGCCCCCCCTCATTGTGTTACCGTGCTCCCCCTCACTGTGTTACCGTGCCCCCACTCGCTGTGTTACCGTGCCCCCCCTCGCTGTGTTACCCTGCCCCCCCTCACTGTGTTACCCCGCCCCCCCTCACTGTGTTACCGTGCCCCCCCTCATTGTGTTACCGTGCCCCCCCTCACTGTGTTACCGTGCCCCCCCTCACTGTGTTACCCTGCCCCCCCTCACTGTGTTACCCTGCCCCCCCTCACTGTGTTACCGTGCCCCCCCCTCACTGTGTTACCGTGCCCCCCTCACTGTGTTACTGTGCCCCCCTCACTGTGTTACTGTGCCCCCCTCACTGTGTTACTGTGCCCCCCTCACTGTGTTACCCTGCCCCCCCCCTCACTGTGTTACCGTGCCCCCCCTCACTTTGTTACCCTGCCCCCCCCTCAATGTGTTACCGTGCCCCCCCTCACTGTGTTACCATGCCCCCCTCACTGTGTTACCGTGCCCCCCTCACTGTGTTACCGTGCCCCCCTCACTGTGTTACCGTGCCCCCCCTCACTGTGCTACCGTGCCCCCCCTCACTGTGTTACCGTGCCCCCTCACTGTGTTACCGTGCCCCCCCCTCACTGTGTTACCGTGCCCCCCCTCACTGTGTTACCGTGCCCCCCCTCACTGTGTTACCGTGCCCCCCCTCACTGTGTTACCGTGCCCCCCCTCACTGTGTTACCGTGCCCCCCCTCACTGTGTTACCGTGCCCCCCCTCACTGTGTTACCGTGCCCCCCCTCACTGTGTTACCGTGCCCCCCCCTCACTGTGTTACCGTGCACCCCCTTCACTGTGTTACCGTGCCCCCCTCACTGTGTTACTGTGCCCCCCCCGCACTGTGTTACCGTGCCCCCCTCACTGTGTTACCGTGCCCCCCCTCACTGTGTTACCGTGCCCCCCCCTCACTGTGTTACCGTGCCCCCCCTCACTGTGTTACCGTGCCCCACCCTCACTGTGTTACCGTCCCCCCCCCTCACTGTGTTACCGTGCCCCCCCCTCACTGTGTTACCGTGCCCCACCCTCACTGTGTTACCGTCCCCCCCCCTCACTGTGTTACCGTGCCCCCCCCCTCACTGTGTTACCGTGCCCCCCCTCACTGTGTTACCGTGCCCCCCTCACTGTGTTACCGTGCCCCCCCCTCACTGTGTTACCGTGCCCCCCCTCACTGTGTTACCGTGCCCCCCTCACTGTGTTACCATGCCCCCCCTCACTGTGTTACCGTGCCCCCCTCACTGTGTTACCGTGCCCCCCTCACTGTGTTACCGTGCCCCCCCCTCACTGTGTTACCGTGCCCCCCCTCACTGTGTTACTGTGCCCCCCTCACTGTGTTACCGTGCCCCCCTCACTGTGTTACCGTGCCCCCCTCTCACTGTGTTACCGTGCCCCCCCCTCACTGGGTTACCGTGCCCCCCCTCACTGTGTTACCGTCCCCCCCCCTCACTGTGTTACCGTGCCCCCCCCTCACTGTGTTACCGTGCCCCCCTCACTGTGTTACCGTGCCCCCCCTCACTGTGTTACCGTGCCCCCCCCTCACTGTGTTACCGTGCCCCCCTCACTGTGTTACCGTGCCCCCCCTCACTGTGTTACCGTGCCCCCCCTCACTGTGTTACCGTGCCCCCCCTCACTGTGTTACCGTGCCCCCCCTCATTGTGTTACCGTGCCCCCCCTCACTGTGTTACCGTGCCCCCTTTACTGTGTTACCGTGCCCCCCTCACTGTGTTACCGTGCCCCCACTCGCTGTGTTACCGTGCCCCCCTCACTGTGTTACCGTGCCCCCCTCACTGTGTTACCGTGCCCCCACTCGCTGTGTTACCGTGCCCCCCCTCGCTGTGTTACCCTGCCCCCCCTCACTGTGATACCCTGCCCCCCCTCACTGTGTTACCGTGCCCCCCCTCACTGTGTTACCGTGCCCCCCCTCACTGTGTTACCGTGCCCCCCCTCACTGTGTTACCCTGCCCCCCCTCACTGTGTTACCGTGCCCCCCCCTCACTGTGTTACCGTGCCCCCCTCACTGTGTTACTGTGCCCCCCTCACTGTGTTACTGTGCCCCCCTCACTGTGGTACTGTGCCCCCCTCACTGTGTTACCCTGCCCCCCCCTCACTGTGTTACCGTGCCCCCCTCACTTTGTTACCCTGCCCCCCCCTCAATGTGTTACCGTGCCCCCCCTCACTGTGTTACCATGCCCCCCTCACTGTGTTACCGTGCCCCGCCCCTCACTGTGTTACCGTGCCCCCCTCACTGTGTTACCGTGCCCCCGCCTCACTGTGCTACCGTGCCCCCCCTCACTGTGTTACCGTGCCCCCTCACTGTGTTACCGTGCCCCCCCCTCACTGTGTTACCATGCCCCCCCTCACTGTGTTACCGTGCCCCCCCCTCACTGTGTTACCGTGCCCCCCCTCACTGTGTTACCGTGCCCCCCCCTCACTGTGTTACCGTGCCCCCCCCTCACTGTGTTACCGTGCCCCCCCTCACTGTGTTACCGTGCCCCCCCTCACTGTGTTACCGTGCCCCCCCCTCACTGTGTTACCGTGCCCCCCCCTCACTGTGTTACCGTGCCCCCCTCACTGTGTTACTGTGCCCCCCCCGCACTGTGTTACCGTGCCCCCCTCACTGTGTTACCGTGCCCCCCCTCACTGTGTTACCGTGCCCCCCCCTCACTGTGTTACCGTGCCCCCCCTCACTGTGTTACCGTGCCCCACCCTCACTGTGTTACCGTCCCCCCCCCTCACTGTGTTACCGTGCCCCCCCCTCACTGTGTTACCGTGCCCCACCCTCACTGTGTTACCGTCCCCCCCCGTCACTGTGTTACCGTGCCCCCCCCTCACTGTGTTACCGTGCCCCGCCTCACTGTGTTACCGTGCCCCCCTCACTGTGTTACCGTGCCCCCCCCCTCACTGTGTTACCGTGCCCCCCCTCACTGTGTTACCGTGCCCCACCCCTCACTGTGTTACCGTGCCCACCCCTCACTGTGTTGCCGTGCCCCCCCTCATTGTGTTACCGTGCCCCCCCTCACTGTGTTACTGTGCCCCCCTCACTGTGTTACCGTGCACCCCCTCACTGTGTTACCGTGCCCCCCTCACTGTGTTACCGTGCCCCCCCCTCACTGTGTTACCATGCCCCCCCTCACTGTGTTACCGTGCCCCCCCTCACTGTGTTACCGTGCCCCCCTCACTCTGTTACCGTGCCCCCCCTCACTGTGTTACCGTGCCCCCCCTCACTGTGTTACCGTGCCCCCCTCACTGTGTTACAGTGCCCCCACCTCACTGTGTTACCGTGCCCCCCCTCACTGTGTTACCGTGCCCCCCCTCACTGTGTTACCGCGCCCCCCTCACTGTGTTACCGCGCCCCCCCTCACTGTGTTACCGCGCCCCCCTCACTGTGTTACCGTGCCCCCCCTCACTGTGTTACCGCGCCCCCCTCACTGTGTTACCGCGCCCCCCCTCACTGTGTTACCGTGCCCCCCTCACTGTGTTACCGTGCCCCCCCTCACTGTGTTACCGCGCCCCCCTCACTGTGTTACCGCGCCCCCCCTCACTGTGTTACCGTGCCCCCCCCACTGTGTTACCGTGCCCCCCCCTCACTGTGTTACCGTGCCCCACCCTCACTGTGTTACCGTCCCCCCCCCTCACTGTGTTACCGTGCCCCCCCCTCACTGTGTTACCGTGCCCCCCCTCACTGTGTTACCGTGCCCCCCCCTCAATGTGTTACCGTGCCCCCCCTCACTGTGTTACCGTGCCCCACCCCTCACTGTGTTACCGTGCCCCCCTCACTGTGTTACCATGCCCCCCCTCACTGTGTTACCGTGCCCCCCTCACTGTGTTACCGTGCCCCCCTCACTGTGTTACCGTGCCCCCCCCTCACTGTGTTACGTGCCCCCCCTCACTGTGTTACTGTGCCCCCCTCACTGTGTTACCGTGCCCCCCTCACTGTGTTACCGTGCCCCCCTCTCACTGTGTTACCGTGCCCCCCCCTCACTGGGTTACCGTGCCCCCCCCTCACTGTGTTACCTTCCCCCCCCCTCACTGTGTTACCGTGCACCCCTCACTGTGTTACCGTGCCCCCCTCACTGTGTTACCGTGCCCCCCCTCACTGTGTTACCGTGCCCCCCCCTCACTGTGTTACCATGCCCCCCTCACTGTGTTACCGTGCCCCCCTCACTGTGTTACCGTGCCCCCCCTCACTGTGTTACCATGCCCCCCCTCACTGTGTTACCGTGCCCCCCCTCACTGTGTTACCCTGCCCCCCCTCACTGTGTTACCGTGCCCCCCCTCATTGTGTTACCGTGCCCCCCCTCACTGTGTTACCGTGCCCCCACTCGCTGTGTTACCGTGCCCCCCCTCGCTGTGTTACCCTGCCCCCCCTCACTGTGTTACCCTGCCCCCCCTCACTGTGTTACCGTGCCCCCCTCATTGTGTTACCGTGCCCCCCCTCACTGTGTTACCGTGCCCCCCCTCACTGTGTTACCCTGCCCCCCCTCACTGTGTTACCCTGCCCCCCCTCACTGTGTTACCGTGCCCCCCCCTCACTGTGTTACCGTGCCCCCCTCACTGTGTTACTGTGCCCCCCTCACTGTGTTACTGTGCCCCCCTCACTGTGGTACTGTGCCCCCCTCACTGTGTTACCCTGCCCCCCCCTCACTGTGTTACCGTGCCCCCCTCACTTTGTTACCCTGCCCCCCCCTCAATGTGTTACCGTGCCCCCCTCACTGTGTTACCATGCCCCCCTCACTGTGTTACCGTGCCCCGCCCCTCACTGTGTTACCGTGCCCCCCTCACTGTGTTACCGTGCCCCCCCCTCACTGTGCTACCGTGCCCCCCCTCACTGTGTTACCGTGCCCCCTCACTGTGTTACCGTGCCCCCCCCCTCACTGTGTTACCGTGCCCCCCCTCACTGTGTTACCGTGCCCCCCCCTCACTGTGTTACCGTGCCCCCCCTCACTGTGTTACCGTGCCCCCCCCTCACTGTGTTACCGTGCCCCCCCCTCACTGTGTTACCGTGCCCCCCCTCACTGTGTTACCGTGCCCCCCTCACTGTGTTACCGTGCCCCCCCCCTCACTGTGTTACCGTGCCCCCCCTCACTGTGTTACCGTGCCCCCCTCACTGTGTTACTGTGCCCCCCCCGCACTGTGTTACCATGCCCCCCTCACTGTGTTACCGTGCCCCCCCTCACTGTGTTACCGTGCCCCCCCTCACTGTGTTACCGTGCCCCACCCTCACTGTGTTACCGTCCCCCCCCCCTCACTGTGTTACCGTGCCCCCCCCTCACTGTGTTACCGTGCCCCACCCTCACTGTGTTACCGTCCCCCCCCCTCACTGTGTTACCGTGCCCCCCCTCACTGTGTTACCGTGCCCCCCTCACTGTGTTACCGTGCCCCCCCCCCTCACTGTGTTACCGTGCCCCCCCTCACTGTGTTACCGTGCCCCACGCCTCACTGTGTTACCGTGCCCACCCCTCACTGTGTTGCCGTGCCCCCCCTCATTGTGTTACCGTGCCCCCCCTCACTGTGTTACTGTGCCCCCCTCACTGTGTTACCGTGCCCCACCCTCACTGTGTTACCGTCCCCCCCCCTCACTGTGTTACCGTCCCCCCCCTCACTGTGTTACCGTGCCCCCCCTCACTGTGTTACCATGCCCCCCCTCACTGTGTTACCGTGCCCCCCTCACTGTGTTACTGTGCCCCCCTCACTGTGTTACTGTGCCCCCTCCTCACTGTGTTACCGTGCCCCCCCTCACTGTGTTACCGTGCCCCCCCCTCACTGTGTTACCGTGCCCCCCCCTCACTGTGTTACCATGCCCCCCCTCACTGTGTTACCATGCCCCCCCCTCACTGTGTTACCGTGCCCCCCTCACTGTGTTACCGTGCCCCCCCTCACTGTGTTACCGTGCCCCCCCCTCACTGTGTTACCGTGCCCCCCTCACTGTGTTACCGTGCCCCCCTCTCACTGTGTTACCGTGCCCCCCCCTCACTGGGTTACCGTGCCCCCCCCTCACTGTGTTACCGTCCCCCCCCTCACTGTGTTACCGTGCCCCCCCCCTCACTGTGTTACCGTGCCCCCCTCACTGTGTTACCGTGCCCCCCTCACTGTGTTACCGTGCCCCCCCTCACTGTGTTACCGTGCCCCCCCTCACTGTGTTACTGTGCCCCCCTCACTGTGTTACCGTGCCCCCCTCACTGTGTTACCGTGCCCCCCCTCACTGTGTTACCGTGCCCCCCTCACTGTGTTACCGTGCCCCCCCTCACTGTGTTACCGTGCCCCCCTCACTGTGTTACCCTGCCCCCCCTCACTGTGTTACCGTGCCCCCCCTCATTGTGTTACCGTGCCCCTCCTCACTGTGTTACCGTGCCCCCCCTCGCTGTGTTACCGTGCCCTCCCTCGCTGTGTTACCCTGCCCCCCCTCACTGTGTTACCCTGCCCCCCCTCACTGTGTTACCGTGCCCCCCCTCATTGTGTTACCGTGCCCCCCCTCACTGTGTTACCGTGCCCCCCCTCACTGTGTTACCCTGCCCCCCTCACTGTGTTACCGTGCCCCCCCTCACTGTGTTACCATGCCCCCCTCACTGTGTTACTGTGCCCCCCTCACTGTGTTACTGTGCCCCCCTCACTGTGTTACCCTGCCCCCCCCTCACTGTGTTACCCTGCCCCCCCTCAATGTGTTACCGTGCCCCCCCTCACTGTGTTACCATGCCCCCCTCACTGTGTTACCGTGCCCCGCCCCTCACTGTGTTACCGTGCCCCCCTCACTGTGTTACCGTGCCCCCCCTCACTGTGCTACCGTGCCCCCCCTCACTGTGTTACCGTGCCCCCTCACTGTGTTACCGTGCCCCCCCCTCACTGTGTTACCGTGCCCCCCCTCACTGTGTTACCGTGCCCCCCCTCACTGTGTTACCGTGCCCCCCCTCACTGTGTTACCATGCGCCCCCCTCACTGTGTTACCGTGCCCCCCCTCACTGTGTTACCGTGCCCCCCTCACTGTGTTACTGTGCCCCCCCTCACTGTGTTACCGTGCCCCCCCTCACTGTGTTACCGTGCCCCCCCTCACTGTGTTACCGTGCCCCTCCCTCACTGTGTTACCGTGCCCCCCCTCACTGTGTTACCGTGCCCCCCCCTCACTGTGTTACCGTGCCCCCCTCACTGTGTTACCGTGCCCCCCCTCACTGTGTTACCATGCGCCCCCCTCACTGTGTTACCGTGCCCCCCCTCACTGTGTTACCGTGCCCCCCCTCACTGTGTTACTGTGCCCCCCCTCACTGTGTTACCGTGCCCCCCTCACTGTGTTACCGTGCCCCCCCTCACTGTGTTACCGTGCCCCCCCTCACTGTGTTACCGTGCCACTCCCTCACTGTGTTACCGTGCCCCCCCTCACTGTGTTACCGTGCCCCCCCCTCACTGTGTTACCGTGCCCCCCTCACTGTGTTACCGTGCCCCCCCCACTGTGTTACCGTGCCCCCCCCACTGTGTTACCGTGCCCCCCCCTCACTGTGTTACCGTGCCCCCCCTCACTGTGTTACCGTGCCCCCCCCACTGTGTTACCGTGCCCCCCTCACTGTGTTACCGTGCCCCCCTCACTGTGTTACCGTGCCCCCCTCACTGTGTTACCGTGACCCCCCTCACTGTGTTACCGTGACCCCCCTCACTGTGTTACCGTCCCCTGCTCACTGTGTTACTGTGCCCCCCCTCACTGTGTTACCGTGGCCCCCCCTCACTGTGTTACCGTGCCCCCCTCTCACTGTGTTACTGTGCCCTCCCTCACTGTATTACCGTGCCCCCCCTCACTGTGTTACCGTGCCCCCCCTCACTGCGTTACCGTGCCCCCCCTCACTGTGTTACGGTGCCCCCCCTCACTGTGTTACCGTGCCCTCCCTCACTGTGTTACCGTGCCCCCCCTCACTGCGTTACCGTGCCACCCCTCACTGTGTTACCGTGCCCCCCCTCACTGTGTTACCGTACCCCACCCCCACTGTGTTACCGTGCCCCCCCCACTGTATTACCGTGCCCCCCCCTCACTGTGTTACCGTGCCCCCCCCACTGTATTACTGTGCCCACCCCCTCACTGTGTCACCGTGCCCCCCCTCTCTGTGTTACCATGCCCCCCCCTCACTGTGTCACCGTGCCCCCCCTCTCTGTGTTACCATGCCCCCCCTCACTGTGTTACCATGCCCCCCCCACTGTATTACTGTGCCCACCCCCTCACTGTGTCACCGTGCCCCCCTCACTGTGTTACCGTGCCCCCCCCTCACTGTGTTACCGTACCCCCCCCACTGTATTACCGTGCCCCACCCCACTGTGTTACCGTGCCCCCCCTCACTGTTACCGTGCCCCACCCCCTCACTGTGTTACCGTGCCCCCCCCTCACTGTGTTACCGTGCCCCCCCTCACTGTGTTACCGTGCCCCCCTCACTGTGTTACCGTGCCCCCCCCTCACTGTGTTACCGTGCCCCCCCTCACTGTTTTACGGTGCGCCCCCCACACTGTGTTACCGTGCCCCACCCCCACTGTGTTACCGTGCCCCCCTCACTGTGTTACCGTGCCCCCCTCACTGTGTTACCGTGCCCCCCCCTCACTGTGTTACCGTGCCCCCCCCTCACTGTGTTACCGTGCCCCCCCCTCACTGTGTTACCGTGCCCCCCCTCACTGTTTTACGGTGCGCCCCCCACACTGTGTTACCATGCCCCCCCCCCCCCCCCCTCACTAGTGGCAGGATGTGTTGATAGCACAATACAGCCAATGCTCTGTTACGGACTGTCCCTGTCGGGGGGGGGGGGCGGTTTAAGGGGTTGGGAGTTTTTTAAACAATCAAAATGGATGAGAGACTTTATGGTGTAAATTTGTTGATTTCTACGTTAATTCCAGAGGTTGTAAAGTGTCTAATCGGAAGATGAGAAGCTGTTATTCCAGTTTGCATTGGGCTTGACTGGAACAAGCAGAGGTGCTGGTGTGGTGACATTGTCACTGGATTCATAACTCGGAGACCCAGAGGAATGCGCTGACTCGAGTCCCATCACTCCCGATGATGACATTTGAATGAAATAAAATTTAAAGTCTAACGCTGACCATGGAACCATTGTCGATTGTTGTAAAACCCCATCTGGTTCACTGATGTCCTTTTGGGAAGGAAATCTGCCGTCCTTACCTGGTCTGGTCTACATGTGAGTCCAGCAATGGCCCCCCTCTGAAATGGTGTCACAAGCCACTCAGTTGTATCAAAACTCTTAGAAAGTCAAAAATGATCGAGGCACCGGAAACGACAACGGCAAACAGAAGAACTAGGAACAGGAGTCGGCCATCTGGCCCCTCGAGCCTGCTCCGCCATTCAATGAGATCATGGCTGATCTTTGTGGACTCAGCTCCACTCTCTGGCCCGTACACCATATCCCCGAATCCCTTCATTCTTTAGAAAGGTATCTATCTTTTTCTTAACCGTTTAAAGAAGGAGCCTCTACTGCTTCACTGGGCAAGGATTTCCAGAGATTCACAACCCTTTGGGTGAAGAAGTTCCTCCTAAACTCAGTCCTAAATCTACTTCCCCTTATTTTGAGGCTATGCCCCCTAGTTCTGCTTTCCCCGCCAGTGGAAACAACCTGCCCGCATCTATCCTATCTATTCCCTTCATAATTTTATATGTTTCAATAAGATCCCCCCTCATCTTTCTAAATTCTAATGAGTACAGTCCCAGTCTACTCAACCTCTCCTCGTAATCCAACCCCTTCAACTCTGAGATTAACCTAGTGAACCTCATCTGCACATCCTCCAGCGCCAATATGTCCTTTCTCAGGTAAGGAGACCAAAACTGAACACAATACTCCAGGTGTGGCCTCACCAACACCTTATACAATTGCAGCATAACCTCCCTAGTCTTGAACTCCATCCCTCTAGCAACGAAAGACAAAACTCGATTAGCCTTCTTAATCACCTGTTGCACCTGCACACCAACTTTTTGCGACTCGTGCACCAGCACACCCAGGTCTCTCTGCACAGCAGCATGTTTTAACATCTTACCGTTTAAATGATAATCCATTCTGCTGTTATTCCTCCCAAAATGGATAGCCTCACACTTGGCAACATTGAATTCCATCTGCCAGACCCTAGCCCATTCACCTAACCTATCCAAATCCTTCTGCAGACTTCCAGTATCCTCTGCACTTTTTGCTTTACCGCTCATCTTAGTGTCGTCTGCAAACTTTGACACATTGCACTTGGTCCCCAACTCCAAATCGTCTATGTAAATTGTGAACAACTGCAGGCCCAACACTGATCCTTGAGGGACACCACTAGTTACAGGTTGCCAACCAGAGAAACACCCATTTATCCCCACTCTCTGCTTTCTGTTAGTTAACCAATCCTCTACCCATGCTACCACTTTACCCTCAATGCCATGCATCTTTAGTTTATGCAGCAACCTTTTGTGTGGCACCTTGTCAAAAGCTTTCTGGAAATCCAGATATACCACATCCATTGGCTCCCCGTTATCTACTGCACTGGTAACGGCCTCAAAAAATTCTACCAAATTAGTCAGACACGACCTACCCTTTGTGAACCCATGCTGCGTCTGCCCAATGGGACAATTTCCCTCCAGGTGCCCCGCTATTTCCTCCTTAATGATAGATTCCAGCATTTTCCCTACTACCGAAGTTAAGCTTACCGGCCTATAATTACCCGCTTTCTGCCGACCTCCTTTTTTAAACAGTGGTGTCACGTTTGCTACTTTCCAATCCTCTGGGACCACCCCAGAGTCTAGTGAATTTTGATAAATTATCACTAGTGCGTTTACAATTTCCCTAGCCATCTCTTTTAACACTCTGGGATGCATCCCATCAGGGCCAGGAGACTTATCTACCTTTAGCCCCATTAGCTTGCCCAATACTGCCTCCTTAGTGATTACAATCATCTCAAGGTCCTCACCTGTCATATCCTTATTTCCATCAGTCACTGGCATGTTATTTGTGTCTTCCACTGTGAAGACTGACCCAAAAAACCTGTTCAGCTTCTCAGCCATTTCCCTGTCTCCTATTATTAAATCTCCCTTCTCATCTTCCAAAGGACCAATATTTACCTTAGCCACTCTTTTTTGTCTTATATATTTGTAGAAGCTTTTACTATCTGCTTTTATGTTCTGAGCCAGTTTACTTTCATAGTCTACCTTACTCTTCTTTATGGCTTTTTTAGTAGCTTTCTGTTGTCCCCTAAAGACTTCTCAGTCCTCTAGTCTCCCACTAATTTTTGCCACTTTGTATGTTTTTTCCTTCAATTTGATACTCTCCCTCACCTCCTTAGATATCCACGGTCGATTTTTCCCCTTTCTACCGTCTTTCTTTTTTGTCGGTATGAACCTTTCCTGAACACTGTGAAAGATCGCTCGGAAGCTTCTCCACTGTTCCTCAACTGCTTCACCATGAAGTCTTTGCTCCCAGTCTACCTTAGCTAGTTCTTCTCTCATCCCATTGTAATCTCCTTTGTTTAAGCACAAAACACTAGTGTTTGATTTTACCTTGTCATTCGCCAACTGTGTTTTAAATTCCACCATATTGTGGTCGCTCCTTCCAGGAGGATCCCGAACTATGAGATCATTAATCAATCCTGCCTCATTACACAGGATCAGATCTAGGACCGCTTGTTCCCTTGTAGGTTCCATTACATACTGTTCCAGGAAATTATCCCGGGCACATTCTATAAACTCCTTCTCAAGGCTGCCTTTACCAACCTGGTTAAACCAATCGATATGCAGATTAAAATCTCCCATGATAACCGCTGTACCATTTCTACATGCATCCGTTATTGCTTTGCTTATTGCCTGCCCTACCGTCCTGTTACTATTTGGTGGCCTATAGACTACTCCTATCAGTGACCTTTTCGCCTTACTATTCCTGATTTCCACCCAAATTGATTCAACCTTGTCCTCCATAGCACCAATATCATCCCTTACTATTGTCCGGATGCCATCCTTAAACAACAAAGCTACACCACCGCCCTTACCGTCCATTCTATCCTTTCATATAGTCTGATACCCTTGGATATTTAACTCCCAGTCGTGACCATCTTTTAACCATGTTTCAGTAATGGCCACTAAATCATAGTCATTCACGATGATTTGCGCCATCAACTCATTTACCTTATTTCGTATACTACGAGCATTCAGGTAAAGTACACTTATGCTGTTTTTTATGTCTTTGTTATGAATCCTAACACCTTGATCAGTAACTTTTCACAATTTATTTTCCTCTTACCCTTTCTCCTAATTTTCCTTGTCTTTGAACCCATATCTCTACATAATAACCTGTCACGTAACCTGCTGCCTTGATCTCCATTAACCATTATACTGTCCATAGCTTTACACTTCCCTTCCCCCCAACTTGCTAGTTTTAAGTCCTTGTGACCAACCTATTTATCCTATTCGCTAGAACACTGGTCCCAGAATGGTTCAGGTGAAGACCGTCCCAACAGTACAGGTCCCTCCTGCCCCAGTACTGATGCCAATGCCCCATGAAATGGAATCCCTCTTTCCCGCACCACTCCTTTAGACACGTGTTAACTTCTCTAATTTTCTCAACCCTATGCCAATTGGCACGTGGCTCGGGTAGTAATCCAGAGATTATAACCCTGGAGAACCTGTTCTTTAATTTAGTCCCTAGTGTTTGATAATCCCCAAACAGGTCCTCTTTCCTAGTCTTACCTATGTTGTTAGTCCCAATGTGGACCACAACAACTGGATCCTCCCCCTCCCTCTCCAAAATCCTTTCAAGCCGATCAGAGATGTCCCTCACCCTGGCACCGGGCAGGCAACATACCATGTGGGACTCTCGATCTGGCTTACAAAGGATGCCATCAATACCCCTAATTATAGAATCCCCTACAACTACCACTTGTCTTTTTGCTCCCCCCTCTTGAATGGCTTCCTGTACCATGGAGCAGTGGTCAGTCAACGCATCCTCCCTACAGCCCTCTTCCTCATCCACACAGGGAGCAAGTACCTCATACCTGTTGGACAAGGTCAAGGGCTGAGGCTCCTCAACTCCTAAACTCAGGATCCCCCTACCTGCCTCCCTTGCAGTCACACCACTCTGTCCCTGACCACTGTCCGAATTCACAGAACTTATTCTACCGGGTGTGACTGCCTCCTGAAACAAAGCGTCCAGGTAATGTTCCCCCTCCCTGATGTGCCGCAGTGTGTGCAGCTCGGTCTCCAGCTCATCAATTCTGAGCCGAAGTTCATCGAGCAGCCAACACTTGCTGTGGTCACTGACGGTCTAAATGGGATCCACCAGTTCCATCATCATACAGCAACAGCACATCACCTGTCCAGCCATATTCAACTAGTTAATTAATTTAAATTTTTTTATTTTTTTAAATTTTCTTTATAGAACCTCAAGGATAAACCCGAACGCCAACAAAAACACAGCCCTCTCTCGCCACTAACCCAAACTCAGTCACTCACCTAAACTCAGATGCACTCTGTTCCAATCAGCACTCCGTGACTAAAGGCACTCCTGCCACACCTTTTGTGCACTCACCTCTCCCAGCACTGTCCCGGCTCTCTCCTCCCGCGCTGTTTAAATCTCCCGGCTCTCTCCTCCGGCGCTGTTTTCGCTGTCCCGGCTCTCTCCTCCCGCGCTTTTAAAATCTCCCGGCTCTCTCCTCTGGCACTGTTTTCGCTGTCCCGGCTCTCTCTGCTCCCGCGCTGTTTTCGCTGTCCCGGCTCTCTCCTCCCGCGCTTTTTAAATCTCCCGGCTCTCTCCTCCGGCGCTGTTTTCGCTGTCCCGGCTCTCTCTGCTCCCGCGCTGTTTTCGCTGTCCCGGCTCTCTCCTCCCGCGCTTTTTAAATCTCCCAGCTCTCTCCTCCGGCGCTGTTTTCGCTGTCCCGGGTCTCTCTGCTCCCGCGCTGTTTTCGCTGTCCCGGCTCTCTCCTCCCGTGCTTTTTAAATCTCCTGGCTCTCTTCTCCCGCGCTGTTTTCGCTGTCCCGGGTCTCTCTGCTCCCGCGCTGCTTTCGCTGTCCCGGCTCTCTCTCCTCCCGCGCTTTTTAAATCTCCCGGCTCTCTCCTCCCACGCTTTTTAAATCTCCCGGCTCTCTCCTCCGGCGCTGTTTTCGCTGTCCCGGCTCTCTCTGCTCCCGCGCTGTTTTCGCTGTCCCGGCTCTCTCCTCCCGCGCTTTTAAAATCTCCCGGCTCTCTCCTCCGGTGCTGTTTTCGCTGTCCCGGCTCTCTCTGCTCCCGCGTTGTTTTCGCTGTCCCGGCTCTCTCCTCCCGCGCTTTTTAAATCTCCCGGCTCTCTCCTCCGGTGCTGTTTTCGCTGTCCCGGGTCTCTCTGCTCCCGCGCTGTTTTCGCTGTCCTGGCTCTCTCCTCCCGCGCTTTTTAAATCGCCCGGCTCTCTCCTCCGGCGCTGTTTTCGCTGTCCCGGCTCTCTCTGCTCCCGCGCTGTTTTCGCTGTCCCGGCTCTCTCCTCCCGCGCTTTTAAAATCTTCCGGCTCTCTCCCCCGGCGCTGTTTTCGCTGTCCCGGCTCTCTCTGCTCCCGCGCTGTTTTCGCTGTCCCGGCTCTCTCCTCCCGCGCTTTTAAAATCTCCCGGCTCTCTCCTCCGGTGCTGTTTTCGCTGTCCCGGCTCTCTCTGCTCCCGCGTTGTTTTCGCTGTCCCGGCTCTCTCCTCCCGCGCTTTTTAAATCTCCCGGCTCTCCCCTCCGGCGCTGTCTTCGCTGTCCCGGCTCTCTCTGCTCCCGCACTGTTTTCGCTGTCCCGGCTCCCTCCTCCCACGCTTTCTAAATCTCCCGGCTCTCTCCTCCGGCGCTGTTTTCGCTGTCACGGCTCTCTCTGCTCCCGCGCTGTTTTCGCTGTCCCGGCTCTCTCCTCCCGCGCTTTTTAAATCTCCCGACTCTCTACTCCGGCGCTGTTTTCGCTGCCCCGGCTCTCTCTGCTCCCGCGTTGTTTTCGCTGTCCCGGCTCTCTCCTCCCGCGCTTTTTAAATCTCCCGGCTCTCCCCTCCGGCGCTGTCTTCGCTGTCCCGGCTCTCTCTGCTCCCGCACTGTTTTCGCTGTCCCGGCTCCCTCCTCCCACGCTTTCTAAATCTCCCGGCTCTCTCCTCCGGCGCTGTTTTCGCTGTCACGGCTCTCTCTGCTCCCGCGCTGTTTTCGCTGTCCCGGCTCTCTCCTCCCGCGCTTTTTAAATCTCCCGACTCTCTACTCCGGCGCTGTTTTCGCTGCCCCGGCTCTCTCTGCTCCCGCGCTATTTTTGCTGTCCCGGCTCTCTCCTCCCGCGCTTCTTAACTCTCCCGGCTCTCTCCTCCGGTGCTGTTTTCGCTGTCCCGGCTCTCTCTGCTCCCGCGCTATTTTCGCTGTCCCAGCCCTGCGACTCTGCAAAGTCCTTACACCTGGGGGCTTGTGCCAAAGTTGGGGGAGCTGTCTCACAGAGTTGTTAAGCAACAGCCTGACATAGTCACACTCACAGAATCATACCTTACAATGTCCCAGACACCACTATCACCACTCCTGGGTATGTCCTGTCTCACCGGCAGGACAGACCCAGCAGAGGTGGTGGCACAGTGGTATACAGTCGGGAGGGAGTTGTCTTGGGAGCCCCAACATCGACTCTGGACCCCATGAAGTCTCATGGCTTCAGGTTAAACATGGGCAAGGAAACCTCCTGCTGATTACCACGTACCGGCCACCATCAGCTGATGAATCAGTACTCCTTGAAAGGTTGATTAGAGTGCAGGACAGACATGTCCCTGTGAAAATGAGGGATAGAAATGGCACGATTAGGGAACCATGGATGACGTTGGAATTGTGAGACTAGCTAAGATGAAAAAGGAAGCATACATACGATCTAGGCGACTTAAAACTGATGAAGCTTTGGAGGAATATCGGGAAAGTAGGACAAATGTCAAACGCGCAGTAAAGAGGGCTAAAAGAAGTCAACAAAGAACAAAGAAATGTACAGCACAGGAACAGGCCCTTCGGCCCTCCAAGCCCGTGCCGACCATGCTGCCCGACTAAACTACAATCTTCTACACTTCCTGGGTCCGTATCCTTCTATTCCCATCCTATTCATATATTTGTCAAGATGCCCCTTAAATGTCCCTATCGTCCCTGCTTCCACTACCTCCTCCGGTAGCGAGTTCCAGGCACCCACTACCCTCTGCGTAAAAAACTTGCCTCGTACATCTACTCTAAACCTTGCCCCTCTCACCTTAAACCTATGCCCCCTAGTAATTGACCCCTCTACCCTGGGGAAAAGCCTCTGACTATCCACTCTGTCTATGCCCCTCATAATTTTGTGTACCTCTATCAGGTCGCCCCTCAACCTCCGTCGTTCCAGTGAGAACAAACCGAGTTTATTCAATCGCTCCTCATAGCTAATGCCCTCCATACCAGGCAACATTCTTGTAAATCTCTTCTGCACCCTCTCTAAAGCCTCCACATCCTTCTGGTAGTGTGGCGACCAGAATTGAACACTATACTCCAAGTGTGGCCTAACTAAGGTTCTATACAGCTGCAACATGACTTGCCAATTCTTATACTCAATGCCCCGGCCAATGAAGGCAAGCATGCCGTATGCCTTCTTGACTACCTTCTCCACCTGTGTTGCCCCTTTCAATGACCTGTGGACCTGTACTCCTAGATCTCTTTGACTTTCAATACTCTTGAGGGTTCTACCATTCACTGTATATTCCCTACCTGCATTAGACCTTCCAAAATGCATTACCTCACATTTGTCCGGATTAAACTCCATCTGCCATCTCTCCGCCCAAGTCTCCAGACAATCTAAATCCTGCTGTATCCTCCGACAGTCCTCATCGCTATCCGCAATTCCACCAACCTTTGTGTCGTCTGCAAACTTACTAATCAGACCAGTTACATTTTCCTCCAAATCATTTATATATACTACAAAGAGCAAAGGTCCCAGCACTGATCCCTGTGGAACACCACTGGTCACAGCCCTCCAATTAGAAAAGCATCCCTCCATTGCTACTCTCTGCCTTCTATGGCCTAGCCAGTTCTGTATCCACCTTGCCAGCTCACCCCTGATCCCGTGTGACTTCACCTTTTGTACTAGTCTACCATGAGGGACCTTGTCAAAGGCCTTACTGAAGTCCATATAGACAACATCTACTGCCCTACCTGCATCAATCATCTTAGTGACCTCCTCGAAAAACTCATGAAATATCTTTGGCTAATAGGGTTAAGGAAAATCCCAAAGCCTTTTATTCGTATATAAGGAGCAAGAGGGTAACTAGAGAAAGGATTGGCCCACTCAAAGACAAAAAAGGGAATTTATGCGTGGAGTCAGAGGAAATGGGTGAGATTCTTAATGAGTACTTTGCATCGGTATCACCAAAGAGAGGGACATGACTGATGTTGAGGCTAGAGATGGATGTTTAAATACTCTAGGTCAAGTTGGCATAAGTAAGGGGGAAGTTTTGGGTATTCTAAAAGGCATTAAGGTGGACAAGTCCCCAGGTCCAGATGGGATCTATCCCAGGTTACTGAGGGAAGCGAGGGATGAAATAGCTGGAGCCTTAACAGATATCTTTGCAGCATCCTTGAGCACGGGTGAGGTCCCGGAGGACTGGAGAATTGCTAATGCTGTCCCTTTGTTTAAGAAGGGTAGCAGGGATAATCCAGGGAATTATAGACCTGTGAGCTTGACGTCAGTGGTAGGCAAACTGTTGGAGAAGATACTGAGGGATAGGATCTATTCACATTTGGAAGAAAATAGACTTATCAGTGATAGGCAGCATGCTTTTGTGCAGGGAAGGTCACGTTTTACAAACCTAATAGAATTCTTTGAGGAAGTGACAAAGTTAATTGATGAGGGAAGGGCTGTAGATGTCAGATACATGGACTTCAGTAAGGCGTTTGATAAAGTTTCCCATGGCACGTTGATGGAAAAAGTGATGTCGTATGGGGTTCAGGGTGTACTAGCTAGATGGATAAAGAACTGGCTGGGCAACAGGAGACAGAGAGTAGTGGTGGAAGCGCGTGTCTCAAAATGGAGAAAGGTGACTAGTGGTGTTCCACAGGGATCCGTGCTTGGACCACTGTTGTTTGTGATATACATAAATGATCTGGACGAAGGTGTAGGTGGTCTGATTAGCAAGTTTGCAGATGATACTAAGATTGGTGGAGTTGCAGATAGCGAGGAGGACTGTCAGAGAATACAGCAAAATATAGATAGATTGGAGAGTTGGGCAGAGAAATGGCAGATGGAGTTCAATCCAGGCAAATGCGAGGTGATGCATTTCGGAAGATCTAATTCAAGAGCGGACTATACGGTCAATGGAAGAGTCCTGGGGAAAACTGATGTACAGAGAGATCTGGGAGTTCAGGTCCATTGTACCCTGAAGGTGGCAACGCAGGTCGATAGAGTGGTCAAGAAGGCATACAGCATGCTTGCCTTCATCGGACAGGGTATTGAGTACAAGAGTCGGCAGGTCATGTTACAGTTGTATAGGACTTTGGTTAGGCCACATTTGGAATACTGCGTGCAGTTCTGGTCGCCACATTACCAGAAGGATGTGGATGCTTTAGAGAGGGTGCAGAGGAGGTTCACCAGGATGTTGCCTGGTATGGAGGGTGCTAGCTATGAAGAAAGGTTGAGTAGATTAGGATTGTTTTCGTTGGAAAGACGGAGGTTGAGGGGGGACGTGATTGAGGTCTACAAAATTATGAGAGGTATGGACAGGGTGGATAGCAACAAGCTTTTTCCAAGAGTGGGGGTGTCAATTACAAGGGGGTCACGATTTCAAGGTGAGAGGGGGAAAGTTTAAGGGAGATGTGCGTGGAAAGTTTTTTACGCAGAGGGTGGTGGGTGCCTGGAACGCTTTGCCGGCGGAGGTGGTAGAGGCGGGCACGATAGCATCATTTAAGATGCATCTAGACAGATATATGAACGGGCGGGGAACAGAGGGAAGTAGATCCTTGGAAAATAGGCGACAGGTTTAGATAAAGGATCTGGATCGGCGCAGGCTGGGAGGGCCGAAGGGCCTGTTCCTGTGCTGTAATTTTCTTTGTTCTTCCATGTTGAACACCACTTGGAGGAAGCACCGAGGGCGGCGAGGGGGCAGAATGTACTCTTAGTGGGGACTTCAATGTCCATCACCAACAGTGGCTCGGTAATACCACCACCGACCGAGCTGGCCGGGTCCTAAAGGACACAGACTGGCACGGCAGCAGGTGGTGAGGGAACCAACAAGAGGGAAAAACATACTTTAAAAAAAATAAATTTAGAGTATCCAATTCATTTTTTCCAATTAAGGGGCAATTTAGCGCGGCCAATCCACCTACCCTGCACATCTTTGGGTTGTGGGGGTGAGACCCACGCAAACACGGGGAGAATGTGCAAACTCCACACGGACAGTGACCCAGAGCCGGGATCGAACCTGGGACCTCGGCGCCGTGAGGCAGCAGTGCTAACCACTGCGACACCGTGCTGGCCTGGGAAAAACATACTTGACCTCATCCTCACCACACTGCCTGCCACAGATGCATCTGTCCATGGCAGCACCGGTAGAAGTGACCACCCTACAGTCCTTGTGGAGACAGAGTCCCGTCTTCACATTGAGCATAACCTCCATCGTGCTAAACGGGACAGACTTCAAACAGATCCAGCAACTCCAGACTGGGCACCGCAGCAGAATTGTATCAACCCCAATCTGCAACCTCCTGGCCCGGCATATCCCCCACCCTACCATTACCCCCAAGCCAGGAGATCAACCCTGGTTCAATGAGGTTTGGAATTCTTACAAAATCAATACTAATAGCAATTAGAAGAAATATTTGGCCACAAACCCAGTGAAGAACAGCCTCACCTGCTGCACAACTTGTGTCCACCAGAGGGCAGTGCTGACCACGCATCCTGGACCAGAAACTCCATTATAACTGGAAACCAGCTGGACCAGGTCCAATTTCCTGGATCCAGGTTTGGATTTCTTTGATTCTCTGCCGTGCCTCTGTTTCGACGGTTGGATACATTTGACGCCCGTGTTGAAGCCTGTAACCAGTACGCTAGCCAAATGCGTCCTTTCTTCCGGGCCGATAATATCACGGGGAACGAGCGGCAGACGGTTATACAGTTCACAGTGTGGATCGCACACGTTCGGGGCGATGCCGGATATGCCAACGTTCGGCCAGCTTGTGACACACGTGGATCAACATTTGAACCCAACACTATCAATAATCATTCAAAGATATCGGTTTAATATGGTGGAGATTGGACCGGTGAATCTGTCCCTGAGTTCGTGTCAGGGGGGTTTTGTGAGTATGGAACTGTTTTGTCTGATATGCTCCGCGATCGCTTGGTCCGCGGTGTCAATGACATGGAGACTGAGAAAACACTTTTGGGTGAAGTTTCCCTAACTTGTCAGCAGGCACTGCAGATCTCACTGTCCCAAGAAAGGGCAAAACGCAGCATCCGAGTGACACGAGGTATGGAGGTGAACGCTTTGGGGTATCACCTCTCACATGGTGACCCCGCCGCCCGGACCGAACGCCACTGTGACCCTGGCCTCTGGGTGAAAAGCCGGCTGCCGAGACGTGCGTTGTCCCGGGATTTGGCTGAAGGCAGCTCTGGTCCGTGTGAACTCCGGTCTCGGCGGAACCGCAGGCAGCTGGAGGGCCGGCGCTACAGGAGCCTCGGTCGGGGTCGGCGTCAATCCTGGGGCCGGGCCTTTTATCTGGATGAGCCAGAAGAGGCCGAGGATGAGGCTGAGATGCAGCTGAGCTGTTTGGCAGCGTCCCGCGGGGCCCCTTTTCGTGTCCGATACAAGTGAATGGTCACATTCTCCAAATGGAGTTGGATACGGGAGCGGCCGTTTCTGTGGTGGCGCAGAGAATTTCCATCTTACCAAACGAGGAGTCCATACTTTGTCTTTGGCTGACACTGCGGTTCGTTCGGCTCGTTACACAGGGGAACGAATGAATATGGTGGGGTCCACCCTCACTCCGGTGCTTTGTGGACACCAGTCAGTGCGAATTCCCCTCATTGTTGTGCGAGGAAGCGGCTCTAGCCTGTTGGGCCGTGATTGGCTGCAGCAGCTGCAGCTGGATTGGCCGCAAATCCTCCACGTGGGATCTGCCGGTCTGAGTGCGGCACTGAGCAAATTCCTGAGGTTTTCCAGCCCGGATTGGGCAACATTAAAGGAGGCGTGGCCAATGTCCAGGTGAATCCAGAAGCCCAGCCCTGATATTTATGTGCCGCCCGGTTCCCTACAGTCGAGAAGGTTGAGACCAAACTTCGGTGTTGGGAAGTTTGGGCATCATTCGTGCTGTGCGCTTGGCTGATTGAGCAATGCCAGTCGTCCCCATAATGAAGCCGGTAAAACAATCCACAGAGTCTATAAATTAATAGTGAACACAGCGTTGAGATTAGACCGTGATCCTTCACCCCACATCGCGGATTTACCAGCAACATTGGCAACTGGCTGTACATTCACAAAATTAAACATGGGCAACACTTATCTACGCTGGAGCCCGATAAATCCTCCTGGAATTACGTCACAATTAATACGCACAAGAGGGTCTCCAGTACACCCGACATCTGTTTGGAGTCTCCTCGGGGTGAGCAGTCATCCAGCGGGTCATGGAGAACATCCCGAGTGATTTTCCACGTGTTGCAGTTTATTTGGATAACGTGTTGGTCACAAGGACCATAGCGTGAGAACATCTGCAAAACCTCGAGGCAGTATTGAAGCGTGTTTCAGAATATGGGGTCCGCCTGTGCCGTGTGAAGAGCGTGTTTCACGTGAAGAGGGTGGTCTATTTGGGATATCGGCTGGACCGAGTCGGCCTACACCCGGTCGGCGAGAAATAAAATGACCCCCCGCTCTGCGAGACGGCACAGAACTTCACACTTTCCTTGGGCTGGTTAATTACTATGGGTGATTTATCCTGAATTTGACCACCGTTCTGGCCCCACTCCACTTGCTCTTGAAGAAGCACCAGCCTTGGGCTTGGGGCGAGGGCCAGGGTGCAGGATTTATGAAGGTGATGCGGTGATTGTCTTCTCCGGGGATGTTGACACATTTTGACTTTTCTAAGCCGTTACATATCACGAGCGATGCTTCACCGTACGGCATTGGGACCGAGCTGTCCCATGGGATGGGTGACGGCCAAGGCCGTCCAATCACTTTTGTCTCCCAGACGCTGGCCGCGGCCGAAAGAAAAATTCGCCCAGATGGAAAACGATGGTCTGGCGGTTGTCATTGGTGTCAAGCGGTTGAATCAATATGTTTATGGTCTCCATTTGTTTATTGTCACCGATCACAAGCCTTTTCTTGGCCTTTTGCGTGAAGACGATGCGATCCGCCCATAGAGTGTGCGAGGATTCAGCACCGGCTCTGTTATTTGCTGCTTACGAATACTCTCCAGCAGCGCCCAGGGACCCAATGGGCTGAGGTGTCCTCCCCTCGGACAAAGTGATTGTTGTCCTGCTCCTTGCCCGTCACAGCCTCGTGTGTTTGCGACAGGATGCAGACCGACCCTGTGCCAGGGCGCGACATCGGTGGGCAGCGTCAGCAGCTAACGGGGAGCTGAAGGATTTCTCCTCACAATTCTTGGAGCTGACCATGGAGGACGGCATCCTCCTGTGGGGCAGGGGGCTATCGGTCACCCCAAGGAGGTACTGTCGCCCATGCCAGTGACTCCCGCAGGGGAGGTGCCAGAACACCAGCTCTGTCTGCCAGTGAATCTCCTCCTGTTCACTGTGTGCCAGTGAATCTCCTCCTGCTCACTGTCTGCCAGTGAATCTCCTCCTGCTCACTGTCTGCCAGTGAATCTCCTCCTGCTCACTGTCTGCCAGTGAATCTCCTCCTGCTCACTGTCTGCCAGTGAATCTCCTCCTGTTCACTGTGTGCCAGTGAATCTCCTCCTGCTCACTGTCTGCCAGTGAATCTCCTCCTGCTCACTGTCTGCCAGTGAATCTCCTCCTGTTCACTGTGTGCCAGTGAATCTCCTCCTGCTCACTGTCTGCCAGTGAATCTCCTCCTGCTCACTGTCTGCCAGTGAATCTCCTCCTGTTCACTGCCTGCCAGTGAATCTCCTCCGGCTCACTGTCTGCCAGTGAATCACCTCCCGTTCACTGTCTGCCAGTGAATCTCCTCCTGCTCACTGCCTGCCAGTGAATCACCTCCCGTTCACTGTCTGCCAGTGAATCTCCTCCTGCTCACTGTCTGCCAGTGAATCTCCTCCCGTTCACTGTCTGCCAGTGAATCTCCTCCTGCTCACTGTCTGCCAGTGAATCTCCTCCTGCTCACTGTCTGCCAGTGAATCTCCTCCTGTTCACTGCCTGCCAGTGAATCTCCTCCTGCTCACTGTGTGCCAGTGAATCTCCTCCTGTTCACTGTCTGCCAGTGAATCTCCTCCTGTTCACTGCCTGCCAGTGAATCTCCTCCTGTTCAGTGTCTGCCAGTGAATCTCCTCCTGTTCACTGTCTGCCAGTGAATCTCCTCCTGTTCAGTGTCTGCCAGTGAATCTCCTCCTGTTCACTGTCTGCCAGTGAATCTCCTCCTGCTCACTGCCTGCTAGTGAATCTCCTCCTGTTCACTGTCTGCCAGTGAATCTCCTCCTGTTCAGTGTCTGCCAGTGAATCTCCTCCTGTTCACTGTCTGCCAGTGAATCTCCTCCTGTTCACTGTCTGCCGGTGAATCTCCTCCTGTTCACTGTGTGCCGGTGAATCTCCTCCTGTTCACTGTCTGCCAGTGAATCTCCTCCTGCTCACTGTCTGCCAGTGAATCTCCTCCTGTTCACAGTCTGCCAGTGAATCTCCTCCTGTTCACTGTCTGCCAGTGAATCTCCTCCTCTTCACTGTCTGCCAGTGAATCTCCTCCTGTTCACTGTCTGCCAGTGAATCTCCTCCTGTTCACTGTCTGCCAGTGAATCTCCTCCTCTTCACTGTCTGCCAGTGAATCTCCTCCTGTTCTCTGTCTGCCAGTGAATCTCCTCCTGTTCACTGTCTGCCAGTGGATCTCCTCCTGTTCACTGCCTGCCAGTGAATCTCCTCCTGCACACTGTCTGCCAGTGAATCTCCTCCTGTTCACTGTCTGCCAGTGAATCTCCTCCTGCTCACTGTGTGCCAGTGAATCACCTCCCGTTCACTGTCTGCCAGTGAATCTCCTCCTGCTCACTGTCTGCCAGTGAATCTCCTCCTGTTCACTGTTTGCCAGTGAATCACCTCCCGTTCACTGTCTGCCAGTGAATCTCCTCCTGTTCACTGTGTGCCAGTGAATCTCCTCCTGCTCACTGTCTGCCAGTGAATCTCCTCCTGTTCACTGCCTGCCAGTGAATCTCCTCCGGCTCACTGTCTGCCAGTGAATCTTATCCTGTTCACTGTCTGCCAGTGAATCACCTCCCGTTCACTGTCTGCCAGTGAATCTCCTCCTGTTCACTGTCTGCCAGTGAATCACCTCCCGTTCACTGTCTGCCAGTGAATCTCCTCCTGCTCACTGTCTGCCAGTGAATCTCCTCCTGCTCACTGTCTGCCAGTGAATCTCCTCCTGTTCACTGTCTGCCAGTGAATCACCTCCCGTTCACTGTCTGCCAGTGAATCTCCTCCTGCTCACTGTCTGCCAGTGAATCTCCTCCTGCTCACTGTCTGCCAGTGAATCTCCTCCTGTTCACGGCCTGCCAGTGAATCTCCTCCTGCTCACTGTGTGCCAGTGAATCTCCTCCTGCTCACTGTCTGCCAGTGAATCTCCTCCTGTTCACTGTGTGCCAGTGAATCTCCTCCTGTTCAGTGTCTGCCAGTGAATCTCCTCCTGTTCACTGTCTGCCAGTGAATCTCCTCCTGTTCACTGTCTGCCAGTGAATCTCCTCCTGCTCACTGTCTGCCAGTGAATCTCCTCCTGCTCACTGTCTGCCAGTGAATCTCCTCCTGCTCACTGCCTGCCAGTGAATCTCCTCCTGTTCACTGTCTGCCAGTGAATCTCCTCCTGTTCACTGTCTGCCAGTGAATCTCCTCCTGTTCACTGTCTGCCAGTGAATCTCCTCCTGTTCACTGTCTGCCAGTGAATCTCCTCCTGTTCACTGTGTGCCGGTGAATCTCCTCCTGTTCACTGTCTGCCAGTGAATCTCCTCCTGCTCACTGTCTGCCAGTGAATCTCCTCCTGTTCACTGTCTGCCAGTGAATCTCCTCCTGTTCACTGTCTGCCAGTGAATCTCCTCCTCTTCACTGTCTGCCAGTGAATCTCCTCCTGTTCACTGTCTGCCAGTGAATCTCCTCCTGTTCACTGCCTGCCAGTGAATCTCCTCCTGCTCACTGTGTGCCAGTGAATCTCCTCCTGTTCACTGCCTGCCAGTGAATCTCCTCCTGTTCAGTGTCTGCCAGTGAATCTCCTCCTGTTCACTGTCTGCCAGTGAATCTCCTCCTGCTCACTGTGTGCCAGTGAATCACCTCCCGTTCACTGTCTGCCAGTGAATCTCCTCCTGCTCACTGTCTGCCAGTGAATCTCCTCCCGTTCACTGTATGCCAGTGAATCACCTCCCGTTCACTGTCTGCCAGTGAATCTCCTCCCGCTCACTGTCTGCCTGTGAATCTCCTCCTGCTCACTGTCTGCCAGTGAATCTCCTCCTGTTCACTGCTTGCCTGTGAATCTCCTCTGGCTCACTGTCTGCCAGTGAATCTCCTCCTGTTCACTGTCTGCCAGTGAATCACCTCCTGTTCAGTGTCTGCCAGTGAATCTCCTCCTGTTCACTGCCTGCCAGTGAATCTCCTCCTGCTCACTGTCTGCCAGTGAATAATCTCCTGTTCAGTGTCTGCCAGTGAATCTCCTCCTGTTCACTGTCTGCCAGTGAATCTCCTCCTGCTCACTGCCTGCCAGTGAATCTCCTCCTGCTCACTGCCTGCCAGTGAATCTCCTCCTGTTCACTGTCTGCCAGTGAATCTCCTCCTGTTCAGTGTCTGCCAGTGAATCTCCTCCTGTTGACTGTCTGCCAGGGAATCTCCTCCTGTTCACTGTCTGCCAGTGAATCTCCTCCTGCTCACTGTCTGCCAGTGAATCTCCTCCTGTTCACTGTCTGCCAGTGAATCTCCTCCTGTTCACTGTCTGCCAGTGAATCTCCTCCTGCTCACTGTCTGCCAGTGAATCTCCTCCTGTTCACTGCCTGCCAGTGAATCTCCTCCTGCTCACTGTGTGCCAGTGAATCTCCTCCTGTTCACTGTCTGCCAGTGAATCTCCTCCTGTTCACTGTCTGCCAGTGAATCTCCTCCTGTTCACTGTCTGGTAGTGAATCTCCTCCTGTTCACTGCCTGCCAGTGAATCTCCTCCTGTCAGTGTCTGCCAGTGAATCTCCTCCTGTTCACTGTCTGCCAGTGAATCTCCTCCTGTTCAGTGTCTGCCAGTGAATCTCCTCCTGTTCACTGCCTGCCAGTGAATCTCCTCCTGCTCACTGTGTGCCAGTGAATCTCCTCCTGTTCACTGTCTGCCAGTGAATCTCCTCCTGTTCACTGCCTGCCAGTGAATCTCCTCCTGTTCAGTGTCTGCCAGTGAATCTCCTCCTGTTCACTGTCTGCCAGTGAATCTCCTCCTGTTCAGTGTCTGCCAGTGAATCTCCTCCTGCTCACTGTCTGACAGTGAATCACCTCCTGCTCACTGTCTGCCAGTGAATCTCCTCCTGCTCACTGTCTGCCAGTGAATCTCCTCCTGCTCACTGCCTCCCAGTGAATCTCCTCCTGTTCACTGTCTGCCAGTGAATCTCCTCCTGCTCACTGTCTGCCAGTGAATTTCCTCCTGTTCACTGTCTGCCAGTGAATCTCCTCCTGTTCACTGTCTGCCAGTGAATCTCCTCCTGCTCACTGTCTGCCAGTGAATCTCCTCCTGTTCAGTGTCTGCCAGTGAATCTCCTCCTGTTCACTGTCTGCCAGTGAATCTCCTCCAGTTCAGTGTCTGCCAGTGAATCTCCTCCTGCTCACTGTCTGCCAGTGAATCTCCTCCTGCTCACTGCCTGCCAGTGAATCTCCTCCTGTTCACTGTCTGCCAGTGAATCTCCTCCTGTTCAGTGTCTGCCAGTGAATCTCCTCCTGTTCACTGTCTGCCAGTGAATCTCCTCCTGTTCACTGTCTGCCAGTGAATCTCCTCCTGTTCACTGTCTGCCAGTGAATCTCCTCCTGTTCAGTGTCTGCCAGTGAATCTCCTCCTGTTCAGTGTCCGCCAGTGAATCTCCTCCTGTTCACTGTCTGCCAGTTAATCTCCTCCTGCTCACTGTGTGCCAGTGAATCTCCTCCTGTTCACAGTCTGCCAGTGAATCACCTCCTGCTCACTGTCTGCCAGTGAATCTCCTCCTGCTCACTGTCTGCCAGTGAATCTCCTCCTGTTCAAAGCCTGCCAGTGAATCTCCTCCTGTTCACTGTCTGCCAGTGAATCTCCTCCTGCTCACTGTCTGCCAGTGAATCTCCTCCTGTTCACTGCCTGCCAGTGAATCTCCTCCTGTTCACTGCCACCCAGTGAATCTCCTCCTGTTCACTGTCTGCCAGTGAATCTCCTCCTGCTCACTGTCTTCCAGTGAATTTCCTCCTGTTCACTGTCTGCCAGTGAATCTCCTCCTGTTCAGTGTCTGCAAGTGAATCTCCTCCTGTTCACTGTCTGCCAGTGAATCTCCTCCTGTTCAGTGTCTGCCAGTGAATCTCCTCCTGTTCAGAGTCTGCCAGTCAATCTCCTCCTGTTCAGTGTCTGGCAGTGAATCTCCTCCTGTTCAGTGTCTGCCAGTGAATCTCCTGTTCACTGTCTGCCAGTGAATCTGCTCCTGCTCACTGTCTGCCAGTGAATCTCCTCCTGTTCAGTGTCTGCCAGTGAATCTCCTCCTGTTCACTGTCTGCCAGTGAATCTCCTCCTGCTCACTGTGTGCCAGTGAATCTCCTCCTGTTCACTGTCTGCCAGTGAATCTCCCCCTGCTCACTGTCTGCCAGTGAATCTCCTCCTGCTCACTGTCTGCCAGTGTATCTCCTCCTGTTCACTGTCTGCCAGTGAATCTCCTCCTGTTCACTGTCTGCCAGTGAATCTCCTCCTGCTCACTGTCTGCCAGTGAATTTCCTCCTGCTCACTGCCTGCCAGTGAATCTCCTCCTGTTCAGTGTCTGCCCGTGAATCTCCTCCTGCTCACTGTCTGCCAGTGAATCTCCTCCTGTTCACTGTCTGCCAGTGAATCACCTCCTGCTCACTGTCTGCCAGTGAATCTCCTCCTGCTCACTGTCTGCCAGTGAATCTCCTCCTGTTCACGGCCTGCCAGTGAATCTCCTCCTGCTCACTGTGTGCCAGTGAATCTCCTCCTGCTCACTGTCTGCCAGTGAATCTCCTCCTGTTCACTGTGTGCCAGTGAATCTCCTCCTGTTCAGTGTCTGCCAGTGACTCTCCTCCTGTTCACTGTCTGCCAGTGAATCTCCTCCTGTTCACTGTCTGCCAGTGAATCTCCTCCTGCTCACTGTCTGCCAGTGAATCTCCTCCTGCTCACTGTCTGCCAGTGAATCTCCTCCTGCTCACTGCCTGCCAGTGAATCTCCTCCTGTTCACTGTCTGCCAGTGAATCTCCTCCTGTTCACTGTCTGCCAGTGAATCTCCTCCTGTTCACTGTCTGCCAGTGAATCTCCTCCTGTTCACTGTCTGCCAGTGAATCTCCTCCTGTTCACTGTGTGCCGGTGAATCTCCTCCTGTTCACTGTCTGCCAGTGAATCTCCTCCTGCTCACTGTCTGCCAGTGAATCTCCTCCTGTTCACTGTCTGCCAGTGAATCTCCTCCTGTTCACTGTCTGCCAGTGAATCTCCTCCTCTTCACTGTCTGCCAGTGAATCTCCTCCTGTTCACTGTCTGCCAGTGAATCTCCTCCTGTTCACTGCCTGCCAGTGAATCTCCTCCTGCTCACTGTGTGCCAGTGAATCTCCTCCTGTTCACTGCCTGCCAGTGAATCTCCTCCTGTTCAGTGTCTGCCAGTGAATCTCCTCCTGTTGACTATCTGCCAGTGAATCTCCTCCTGCTCACTGTGTGCCAGTGAATCACCTCCCGTTCACTGTCTGCCAGTGAATCTCCTCCTGCTCACTGTCTGGCAGTGAATCTCCTCCCGTTCACTGTCTGCCAGTGAATCACCTCCCGTTCACTGTCTGCCAGTGAATCTCCTCCCGCTCACTGTCTGCCTGTGAATCTCCTCCTGCTCACTGTCTGCCAGTGAATCTCCTCCTGTTCACTGCTTGCCAGTGAATCTCCTCCGGCTCACTGTCTGCCAGTGAATCTCCTCCTGTTCACAGTCTGCCAGTGAATCACCTCCTGTTCACTGTCTGCCAGTGAATCTCCTCCTGTTCACTGCCTGCCAGTTAATCTCCTCCTGCTCACTGTCTGCCAGTGAATAATCTCCTGTTCAGTGTCTGCCAGTGAATCTCCTCCTGTTCACTGCCTGCCAGTGAATCTCCTCCTGCTCACTGCCTGCCAGTGAATCTCCTCCTGTTCACTGTCTGCCAGTGAATCTCCTCCTGTTCACTGTCTGCCAGTGAATCTCCTCCTGTTCACTGTCTGCCAGTGAATCTCCTCCTGCTCACTGTCTGCCAGTGAATCTCCTCCTGCTCACTGTCTGCCAGTGAATCTCCTCCTGTTCACTGTCTGCCAGTGAATCTCCTCCTGCTCACTGTCTGCCAGTGAATCTCCTCCTGTTCACTGCCTGCCAGTGAATCTCCTCCTGCTCACTGTGTGCCAGTGAATCTCCTCCTGTTCAGTGTCTGCCAGTGAATCTCCTCCTGTTCACTGTCTGCCAGTGAATCTCCTGCTGTTCACTGCCTGCCAGTGAATCTCCTCCTGTTCACTGTCTGCCAGTGAATCTCCTCCTGTTCACTGTCTGCCAGTGAATCTCCTCCTGTTCACTGTCTGCCAGTGAATCTCCTACTGTGCACTGCCTGCCAGTGAATCTCCTCCTGTTCACTGTCTGCCGGTGAATCTCCTCCTGTTCACTGTGTGCCGGTGAATCTCCTCCTGTTCACTGTCTGCCAGTGAATCTCCTCCTGCTCACTGTCTGCCAGTGAATCTCCTCCTGTTCACAGTCTGCCAGTGAATCTCCTCCTGTTCACTGTCTGCCAGTGAATCTCCTCCTCTTCACTGTCTGCCAGTGAATCTCCTCCTGTTCACTGTCTGCCAGTGGATCTCCTCCTGTTCACTGCCTGCCAGTGAATCTCCTCCTGCTCACTGTGTGCCAGTGAATCTCCTCCTGTTCACTGTCTGCCAGTGAATCTCCTCCTGTTCACTGCCTGCCAGTGAATCTCCTCCTGTTCACTGCCTGCCAGTGAATCTCCTCCTGTTCAGTGTCTGCCAGTGAATCTCCTCCTGTTCACTGTCTGCCAGTGAATCTCCTCCTGCTCACTGTGTGCCAGTGAATCACCTCCCGTTCACTGTCTGCCAGTGAATCTCCTCCTGCTCACTGTCTGCCAGTGAATCTCCTCCTGTTCACTGTCTGCCAGTGAATCACCTCCCGTTCACTGTCTGCCAGTGAATCTCCTCCTGTTCACTGTGTGCCAGTGAATCTCCTCCTGCTCACTGTCTGCCAGTGAATCTCCTCCTGTTCACTGTCTGCCAGTGAATCTCCTCCTGCTCACTGTCTGCCAGTGAATCTCCTCCTGTTCACTGCCTGCCAGTGAATCACCTCCTGTTCACTGTCTGCCAGTGAATCTCCTCCTGCTCACTGTCTGCCAGTGAATCTCCTCCTGTTCACTGCCTGCCAGTGAATCTCCTCCGGCTCACTGTCTGCCAGTGAATCTCCTCCTGTTCACTGTCTGCCAGTGAATCACCTCCCGTTCACTGTCTGCCAGTGAATCTCCTCCTGTTCACTGTCTGCCAGTGAATCACCTCCCGTTCACTGTCTGCCAGTGAATCTCCTCCTGCTCACTGTCTGCCAGTGAATCTCCTCCTGTTCACTGTCTGCCAGTGAATCACCTCCTGCTCACTGTCTGCCAGTGAATCTCCTCCTGCTCACTGTCTGCCAGTGAATCTCCTCCTGTTCACGGCCTGCCAGTGAATCTCCTCCTGCTCACTGTGTGCCAGTGAATCTCCTCCTGCTCACTGTCTGCCAGTGAATCTCCTCCTGTTCACTGTGTGCCAGTGAATCTCCTCCTGTTCACTGTCTGCCAGTGAATCTCCTCCTGTTCACTGTCTGCCAGTGAATCTCCTCCCGCTCACTGTCTGCCTGTGAATCTCCTCCTGCTCACTGTCTGCCAGTGAATCTCCTCCTGTTCACTGCTTGCCTGTGAATCTCCTCTGGCTCACTGTCTGCCAGTGAATCTCCTCCTGTTCACTGTCTGCCAGTGAATCACCTCCTGTTCAGTGTCTGCCAGTGAATCTCCTCCTGTTCACTGCCTGCCAGTGAATCTCCTCCTGCTCACTGTCTGCCAGTGAATAATCTCCTGTTCAGTGTCTGCCAGTGAATCTCCTCCTGTTCACTGTCTGCCAGTGAATCTCCTCCTGCTCACTGCCTGCCAGTGAATCTCCTCCTGCTCACTGCCTGCCAGTGAATCTCCTCCTGTTCACTGTCTGCCAGTGAATCTCCTCCTGTTCAGTGTCTGCCAGTGAATCTCCTCCTGTTGACTGTCTGCCAGGGAATCTCCTCCTGTTCACTGTCTGCCAGTGAATCTCCTCCTGCTCACTGTCTGCCAGTGAATCTCCTCCTGTTCACTGTCTGCCAGTGAATCTCCTCCTGTTCACTGTCTGCCAGTGAATCTCCTCCTGCTCACTGTCTGCCAGTGAATCTCCTCCTGTTCACTGCCTGCCAGTGAATCTCCTCCTGCTCACTGTGTGCCAGTGAATCTCCTCCTGTTCACTGTCTGCCAGTGAATCTCCTCCTGTTCACTGTCTGCCAGTGAATCTCCTCCTGTTCACTGTCTGGTAGTGAATCTCCTCCTGTTCACTGCCTGCCAGTGAATCTCCTCCTGTCAGTGTCTGCCAGTGAATCTCCTCCTGTTCACTGTCTGCCAGTGAATCTCCTCCTGTTCAGTGTCTGCCAGTGAATCTCCTCCTGTTCACTGCCTGCCAGTGAATCTCCTCCTGCTCACTGTGTGCCAGTGAATCTCCTCCTGTTCACTGTCTGCCAGTGAATCTCCTCCTGTTCACTGCCTGCCAGTGAATCTCCTCCTGTTCAGTGTCTGCCAGTGAATCTCCTCCTGTTCACTGTCTGCCAGTGAATCTCCTCCTGTTCAGTGTCTGCCAGTGAATCTCCTCCTGCTCACTGTCTGACAGTGAATCACCTCCTGCTCACTGTCTGCCAGTGAATCTCCTCCTGCTCACTGTCTGCCAGTGAATCTCCTCCTGCTCACTGCCTCCCAGTGAATCTCCTCCTGTTCACTGTCTGCCAGTGAATCTCCTCCTGCTCACTGTCTGCCAGTGAATTTCCTCCTGTTCACTGTCTGCCAGTGAATCTCCTCCTGTTCACTGTCTGCCAGTGAATCTCCTCCTGCTCACTGTCTGCCAGTGAATCTCCTCCTGTTCAGTGTCTGCCAGTGAATCTCCTCCTGTTCACTGTCTGCCAGTGAATCTCCTCCAGTTCAGTGTCTGCCAGTGAATCTCCTCCTGCTCACTGTCTGCCAGTGAATCTCCTCCTGCTCACTGCCTGCCAGTGAATCTCCTCCTGTTCACTGTCTGCCAGTGAATCTCCTCCTGTTCAGTGTCTGCCAGTGAATCTCCTCCTGTTCACTGTCTGCCAGTGAATCTCCTCCTGTTCACTGTCTGCCAGTGAATCTCCTCCTGTTCACTGTCTGCCAGTGAATCTCCTCCTGTTCAGTGTCTGCCAGTGAATCTCCTCCTGTTCAGTGTCCGCCAGTGAATCTCCTCCTGTTCACTGTCTGCCAGTTAATCTCCTCCTGCTCACTGTGTGCCAGTGAATCTCCTCCTGTTCACAGTCTGCCAGTGAATCACCTCCTGCTCACTGTCTGCCAGTGAATCTCCTCCTGCTCACTGTCTGCCAGTGAATCTCCTCCTGTTCAAAGCCTGCCAGTGAATCTCCTCCTGTTCACTGTCTGCCAGTGAATCTCCTCCTGCTCACTGTCTGCCAGTGAATCTCCTCCTGTTCACTGCCTGCCAGTGAATCTCCTCCTGTTCACTGCCACCCAGTGAATCTCCTCCTGTTCACTGTCTGCCAGTGAATCTCCTCCTGCTCACTGTCTTCCAGTGAATTTCCTCCTGTTCACTGTCTGCCAGTGAATCTCCTCCTGTTCAGTGTCTGCAAGTGAATCTCCTCCTGTTCACTGTCTGCCAGTGAATCTCCTCCTGTTCAGTGTCTGCCAGTGAATCTCCTCCTGTTCAGAGTCTGCCAGTCAATCTCCTCCTGTTCAGTGTCTGGCAGTGAATCTCCTCCTGTTCAGTGTCTGCCAGTGAATCTCCTGTTCACTGTCTGCCAGTGAATCTGCTCCTGCTCACTGTCTGCCAGTGAATCTCCTCCTGTTCAGTGTCTGCCAGTGAATCTCCTCCTGTTCACTGTCTGCCAGTGAATCTCCTCCTGCTCACTGTGTGCCAGTGAATCTCCTCCTGTTCACTGTCTGCCAGTGAATCTCCCCCTGCTCACTGTCTGCCAGTGAATCTCCTCCTGCTCACTGTCTGCCAGTGTATCTCCTCCTGTTCACTGTCTGCCAGTGAATCTCCTCCTGTTCACTGTCTGCCAGTGAATCTCCTCCTGCTCACTGTCTGCCAGTGAATTTCCTCCTGCTCACTGCCTGCCAGTGAATCTCCTCCTGTTCAGTGTCTGCCCGTGAATCTCCTCCTGCTCACTGTCTGCCAGTGAATCTCCTCCTGTTCACTGTCTGCCAGTGAATCACCTCCTGCTCACTGTCTGCCAGTGAATCTCCTCCTGCTCACTGTCTGCCAGTGAATCTCCTCCTGTTCACGGCCTGCCAGTGAATCTCCTCCTGCTCACTGTGTGCCAGTGAATCTCCTCCTGCTCACTGTCTGCCAGTGAATCTCCTCCTGTTCACTGTGTGCCAGTGAATCTCCTCCTGTTCAGTGTCTGCCAGTGACTCTCCTCCTGTTCACTGTCTGCCAGTGAATCTCCTCCTGTTCACTGTCTGCCAGTGAATCTCCTCCTGCTCACTGTCTGCCAGTGAATCTCCTCCTGCTCACTGTCTGCCAGTGAATCTCCTCCTGCTCACTGCCTGCCAGTGAATCTCCTCCTGTTCACTGTCTGCCAGTGAATCTCCTCCTGTTCACTGTCTGCCAGTGAATCTCCTCCTGTTCACTGTCTGCCAGTGAATCTCCTCCTGTTCACTGTCTGCCAGTGAATCTCCTCCTGTTCACTGTGTGCCGGTGAATCTCCTCCTGTTCACTGTCTGCCAGTGAATCTCCTCCTGCTCACTGTCTGCCAGTGAATCTCCTCCTGTTCACTGTCTGCCAGTGAATCTCCTCCTGTTCACTGTCTGCCAGTGAATCTCCTCCTCTTCACTGTCTGCCAGTGAATCTCCTCCTGTTCACTGTCTGCCAGTGAATCTCCTCCTGTTCACTGCCTGCCAGTGAATCTCCTCCTGCTCACTGTGTGCCAGTGAATCTCCTCCTGTTCACTGCCTGCCAGTGAATCTCCTCCTGTTCAGTGTCTGCCAGTGAATCTCCTCCTGTTGACTATCTGCCAGTGAATCTCCTCCTGCTCACTGTGTGCCAGTGAATCACCTCCCGTTCACTGTCTGCCAGTGAATCTCCTCCTGCTCACTGTCTGGCAGTGAATCTCCTCCCGTTCACTGTCTGCCAGTGAATCACCTCCCGTTCACTGTCTGCCAGTGAATCTCCTCCCGCTCACTGTCTGCCTGTGAATCTCCTCCTGCTCACTGTCTGCCAGTGAATCTCCTCCTGTTCACTGCTTGCCAGTGAATCTCCTCCGGCTCACTGTCTGCCAGTGAATCTCCTCCTGTTCACAGTCTGCCAGTGAATCACCTCCTGTTCACTGTCTGCCAGTGAATCTCCTCCTGTTCACTGCCTGCCAGTTAATCTCCTCCTGCTCACTGTCTGCCAGTGAATAATCTCCTGTTCAGTGTCTGCCAGTGAATCTCCTCCTGTTCACTGCCTGCCAGTGAATCTCCTCCTGCTCACTGCCTGCCAGTGAATCTCCTCCTGTTCACTGTCTGCCAGTGAATCTCCTCCTGTTCACTGTCTGCCAGTGAATCTCCTCCTGTTCACTGTCTGCCAGTGAATCTCCTCCTGCTCACTGTCTGCCAGTGAATCTCCTCCTGCTCACTGTCTGCCAGTGAATCTCCTCCTGTTCACTGTCTGCCAGTGAATCTCCTCCTGCTCACTGTCTGCCAGTGAATCTCCTCCTGTTCACTGCCTGCCAGTGAATCTCCTCCTGCTCACTGTGTGCCAGTGAATCTCCTCCTGTTCAGTGTCTGCCAGTGAATCTCCTCCTGTTCACTGTCTGCCAGTGAATCTCCTGCTGTTCACTGCCTGCCAGTGAATCTCCTCCTGTTCACTGTCTGCCAGTGAATCTCCTCCTGTTCACTGTCTGCCAGTGAATCTCCTCCTGTTCACTGTCTGCCAGTGAATCTCCTACTGTGCACTGCCTGCCAGTGAATCTCCTCCTGTTCACTGTCTGCCGGTGAATCTCCTCCTGTTCACTGTGTGCCGGTGAATCTCCTCCTGTTCACTGTCTGCCAGTGAATCTCCTCCTGCTCACTGTCTGCCAGTGAATCTCCTCCTGTTCACAGTCTGCCAGTGAATCTCCTCCTGTTCACTGTCTGCCAGTGAATCTCCTCCTCTTCACTGTCTGCCAGTGAATCTCCTCCTGTTCACTGTCTGCCAGTGGATCTCCTCCTGTTCACTGCCTGCCAGTGAATCTCCTCCTGCTCACTGTGTGCCAGTGAATCTCCTCCTGTTCACTGTCTGCCAGTGAATCTCCTCCTGTTCACTGCCTGCCAGTGAATCTCCTCCTGTTCACTGCCTGCCAGTGAATCTCCTCCTGTTCAGTGTCTGCCAGTGAATCTCCTCCTGTTCACTGTCTGCCAGTGAATCTCCTCCTGCTCACTGTGTGCCAGTGAATCACCTCCCGTTCACTGTCTGCCAGTGAATCTCCTCCTGCTCACTGTCTGCCAGTGAATCTCCTCCTGTTCACTGTCTGCCAGTGAATCACCTCCCGTTCACTGTCTGCCAGTGAATCTCCTCCTGTTCACTGTGTGCCAGTGAATCTCCTCCTGCTCACTGTCTGCCAGTGAATCTCCTCCTGTTCACTGTCTGCCAGTGAATCTCCTCCTGCTCACTGTCTGCCAGTGAATCTCCTCCTGTTCACTGCCTGCCAGTGAATCACCTCCTGTTCACTGTCTGCCAGTGAATCTCCTCCTGCTCACTGTCTGCCAGTGAATCTCCTCCTGTTCACTGCCTGCCAGTGAATCTCCTCCGGCTCACTGTCTGCCAGTGAATCTCCTCCTGTTCACTGTCTGCCAGTGAATCACCTCCCGTTCACTGTCTGCCAGTGAATCTCCTCCTGTTCACTGTCTGCCAGTGAATCACCTCCCGTTCACTGTCTGCCAGTGAATCTCCTCCTGCTCACTGTCTGCCAGTGAATCTCCTCCTGTTCACTGTCTGCCAGTGAATCACCTCCTGCTCACTGTCTGCCAGTGAATCTCCTCCTGCTCACTGTCTGCCAGTGAATCTCCTCCTGTTCACGGCCTGCCAGTGAATCTCCTCCTGCTCACTGTGTGCCAGTGAATCTCCTCCTGCTCACTGTCTGCCAGTGAATCTCCTCCTGTTCACTGTGTGCCAGTGAATCTCCTCCTGTTCAGTGTCTGCCAGTGACTCTCCTCCTGTTCACTGTCTGCCAGTGAATCTCCTCCTGTTCACTGTCTGCCAGTGAATCACCGCCTGTTCACTGTCTGCCAGTGAATCTCCTCCTGCTCACTGTCTGCCAGTGAATCTCCTCCTGTTCACTGCCTGCCAGTGAATCTCCTCCGGCTCACTGTCTGCCAGTGAATCTCCTCCTGTTCACTGTCTGCCAGTGAATCACCTCCCGTTCACTGTCTGCCAGTGAATCTCCTCCTGTTCACTGTCTGCCAGTGAATCACCTCCCGTTCACTGTCTGCCAGTGAATCTCCTCCTGCTCACTGTCTGCCAGTGAATCTCCTCCTGTTCACTGTCTGCCAGTGAATCACCTCCTGCTCACTGTCTGCCAGTGAATCTCCTCCTGCTCACTGTCTGCCAGTGAATCTCCTCCTGTTCACGGCCTGCCAGTGAATCTCCTCCTGCTCACTGTGTGCCAGTGAATCTCCTCCTGCTCACTGTCTGCCAGTGAATCTCCTCCTGTTCACTGTGTGCCAGTGAATCTCCTCCTGTTCAGTGTCTGCCAGTGACTCTCCTCCTGTTCACTGTCTGCCAGTGAATCTCCTCCTGTTCACTGTCTGCCAGTGAATCTCCTCCTGCTCACTGTCTGCCAGTGAATCTCCTCCTGCTCACTGTCTGCCAGTGAATCTCCTCCTGCTCACTGCCTGCCAGTGAATCTCCTCCTGTTCACTGTCTGCCAGTGAATCTCCTCCTGTTCACTGTCTGCCAGTGAATCTCCTCCTGTTCACTGTCTGCCAGTGAATCTCCTCCTGTTCACTGTCTGCCAGTGAATCTCCTCCTGTTCACTGTGTGCCGGTGAATCTCCTCCTGTTCACAGTCTGCCAGTGAATCTCCTCCTGCTCACTGTCTGGCAGTGAATCTCCTCCCGTTCACTGTCTGCCAGTGAATCACCTCCCGTTCACTGTCTGCCAGTGAATCTCCTCCCGCTCACTGTCTGCCTGTGAATCTCCTCCTGCTCACTGTCTGCCAGTGAATCTCCTCCTGTTCACTGCTTGCCAGTGAATCTCCTCCGGCTCACTGTCTGCCAGTGAATCTCCTCCTGTTCACTGTCTGCCAGTGAATCACCTCCTGTTCACTGTCTGCCAGTGAATCTCCTCCTGTTCACTGCCTGCCAGTGAATCTCCTCCTGCTCACTGTCTGCCAGTGAATAATCTCCTGTTCAGTGTCTGCCAGTGAATCTCCTCCTGTTCACTGCCTGCCAGTGAATCTCCTCCTGCTCACTGCCTGCCAGTGAATCTCCTCCTGTTCACTGTCTGCCAGTGAATCTCCTCCTGTTCACTGTCTGCCAGTGAATCTCCTCCTGCTCACTGTCTGCCAGTGAATCTCCTCCTGTTCACTGTCTGCCAGTGAATCTCCTCCTGTTCACTGTCTGCCAGTGAATCTCCTCCTGTGCACTGCCTGCCAGTGAATCTCCTCCTGTTCACTGTCTGCCGGTGAATCTCCTCCTGTTCACTGTGTGCCGGTGAATCTCCTCCTGTTCACTGTCTGCCAGTGAATCTCCTCCTGCTCACTGTCTGCCAGTGAATCTCCTCCTGTTCACAGTCTGCCAGTGAATCTCCTCCTGTTCACTGTCTGCCAGTGAATCTCCTCCTCTTCACTGTCTGCCAGTGAATCTCCTCCTGTTCACTGTCTGCCAGTGGATCTCCTCCTGTTCACTGCCTGCCAGTGAATCTCCTCCTGCTCACTGTGTGCCAGTGAATCTCCTCCTCTTCACTGTCTGCCAGTGAATCTCCTCCTGTTCACTGCCTGCCAGTGAATCTCCTCCTGCTCAGTGTCTGCCAGTGAATCTCCTCCTGTTCACTGCCTGCCAGTGAATCTCCTCCTGCTCACTGTGTGCCAGTGAATCACCTCCTGTTCACTGTCTGCCAGTGAATCTCCTCCTGCTCACTGTCTGCCAGTGAATCTCCTCCTGTTCACTGTCTGCCAGTGAATCACCTCCCGTTCACTGTCTGCCAGTGAATCTCCTCCTGTTCACTGTGTGCCAGTGAATCTCCTCCTGCTCACTGTCTGCCAGTGAATCTCCTCCTGCTCACTGTCTGCCAGTGAATCTCCTCCTGTTCACTGCCTGCCAGTGAATCTCCTCCGGCTCACTGTCTGCCAGTGAATCTCCTCCTGTTCACTGTCTGCCAGTGAATCTCCTCCTGCTCACTGTCTGCCAGTGAATCTCCTCCTGTTCACTGTGTGCCAGTGAATCTCCTCCTGTTCAGTGTCTGCCAGTGACCCTCCTCCTGTTCACTGTCTGCCAGTGAATCTCCTCCTGTTCACTGTCTGCCAGTGAATCTCCTCCTGCTCACTGTCTGCCAGTGAATCTCCTCCTGCTCACTGTCTGCCAGTGAATCTCCTCCTGCTCACTGCCTGCCAGTGAATCTCCTCCTGTTCACTGTCTGCCAGTGAATCTCCTCCTGTTCACTGTCTGCCAGTGAATCTCCTCCTGTTCACTGTCTGCCAGTGAATCTCCTCCTGTTCACTGTCTGCCAGTGAATCTCCTCCTGTTCACTGTGTGCCGGTGAATCTCCTCCTGTTCACTGTCTGCCAGTGAATCTCCTCCTGCTCACTGTCTGGCAGTGAATCTCCTCCCGTTCACTGTCTGCCAGTGAATCTCCTCCTGTTCACTGTCTGCCAGTGAATCACCTCCCGTTCACTGTCTGCCAGTGAATCTCCTCCTGTTCACTGTCTGCCAGTGAATCACCTCCCGTTCACTGTCTGCCAGTGAATCTCCTCCTGCTCACTGTCTGCCAGTGAATCTCCTCCTGTTCACTGTCTGCCAGTGAATCACCTCCTGCTCACTGTCTGCCAGTGAATCTCCTCCTGCTCACTGTCTGCCAGTGAATCTCCTCCTGTTCACGGCCTGCCAGTGAATCTCCTCCTGCTCACTGTGTGCCAGTGAATCTCCTCCTGCTCACTGTCTGCCAGTGAATCTCCTCCTGTTCACTGTGTGCCAGTGAATCTCCTCCTGTTCAGTGTCTGCCAGTGACTCTCCTCCTGTTCACTGTCTGCCAGTGAATCTCCTCCTGTTCACTGTCTGCCAGTGAATCTCCTCCTGCTCACTGTCTGTCAGTGAATCTCCTCCTGCTCACTGTCTGCCAGTGAATCTCCTCCTGCTCACTGCCTGCCAGTGAATCTCCTCCTGTTCACTGTCTGCCAGTGAATCTCCTCCTGTTCACTGTCTGCCAGTGAATCTCCTCCTGTTCACTGTCTGCCAGTGAATCTCCTCCTGTTCACTGTCTGCCAGTGAATCTCCTCCTGTTCACTGTGTGCCGGTGAATCTCCTCCTGTTCACAGTCTGCCAGTGAATCTCCTCCTGCTCACTGTCTGGCAGTGAATCTCCTCCCGTTCACTGTCTGCCAGTGAATCACCTCCCGTTCACTGTCTGCCAGTGAATCTCCTCCCGCTCACTGTCTGCCTGTGAATCTCCTCCTGCTCACTGTCTGCCAGTGAATCTCCTCCTGTTCACTGCTTGCCAGTGAATCTCCTCCGGCTCACTGTCTGCCAGTGAATCTCCTCCTGTTCACTGTCTGCCAGTGAATCACCTCCTGTTCACTGTCTGCCAGTGAATCTCCTCCTGTTCACTGCCTGCCAGTGAATCTCCTCCTGCTCACTGTCTGCCAGTGAATAATCTCCTGTTCAGTGTCTGCCAGTGAATCTCCTCCTGTTCACTGCCTGCCAGTGAATCTCCTCCTGCTCACTGCCTGCCAGTGAATCTCCTCCTGTTCACTGTCTGCCAGTGAATCTCCTCCTGTTCACTGTCTGCCAGTGAATCTCCTCCTGCTCACTGTCTGCCAGTGAATCTCCTCCTGTTCACTGTCTGCCAGTGAATCTCCTCCTGTTCACTGTCTGCCAGTGAATCTCCTCCTGTGCACTGCCTGCCAGTGAATCTCCTCCTGTTCACTGTCTGCCGGTGAATCTCCTCCTGTTCACTGTGTGCCGGTGAATCTCCTCCTGTTCACTGTCTGCCAGTGAATCTCCTCCTGCTCACTGTCTGCCAGTGAATCTCCTCCTGTTCACAGTCTGCCAGTGAATCTCCTCCTGTTCACTGTCTGCCAGTGAATCTCCTCCTCTTCACTGTCTGCCAGTGAATCTCCTCCTGTTCACTGTCTGCCAGTGGATCTCCTCCTGTTCACTGCCTGCCAGTGAATCTCCTCCTGCTCACTGTGTGCCAGTGAATCTCCTCCTCTTCACTGTCTGCCAGTGAATCTCCTCCTGTTCACTGCCTGCCAGTGAATCTCCTCCTGCTCAGTGTCTGCCAGTGAATCTCCTCCTGTTCACTGCCTGCCAGTGAATCTCCTCCTGCTCACTGTGTGCCAGTGAATCACCTCCTGTTCACTGTCTGCCAGTGAATCTCCTCCTGCTCACTGTCTGCCAGTGAATCTCCTCCTGTTCACTGTCTGCCAGTGAATCACCTCCCGTTCACTGTCTGCCAGTGAATCTCCTCCTGTTCACTGTGTGCCAGTGAATCTCCTCCTGCTCACTGTCTGCCAGTGAATCTCCTCCTGTTCACTGTCTGCCAGTGAATCACCTCCTGTTCACTGTCTGCCAGTGAATCTCCTCCTGCTCACTGTCTGCCAGTGAATCTCCTCCTGTTCACTGCCTGCCAGTGAATCTCCTCCGGCTCACTGTCTGCCAGTGAATCTCCTCCTGTTCACTGTCTGCCAGTGAATCTCCTCCTGCTCACTGTCTGCCAGTGAATCTCCTCCTGTTCACTGTGTGCCAGTGAATCTCCTCCTGTTCAGTGTCTGCCAGTGACTCTCCTCCTGTTCACTGTCTGCCAGTGAATCTCCTCCTGTTCACTGTCTGCCAGTGAATCTCCTCCTGCTCACTGTCTGCCAGTGAATCTCCTCCTGCTCACTGTCTGCCAGTGAATCTCCTCCTGCTCACTGCCTGCCAGTGAATCTCCTCCTGTTCACTGTCTGCCAGTGAATCTCCTCCTGTTCACTGTCTGCCAGTGAATCTCCTCCTGTTCACTGTCTGCCAGTGAATCTCCTCCTGTTCACTGTCTGCCAGTGAATCTCCTCCTGTTCACTGTGTGCCGGTGAATCTCCTCCTGTTCACTGTCTGCCAGTGAATCTCCTCCTGCTCACTGTCTGGCAGTGAATCTCCTCCCGTTCACTGTCTGCCAGTGAATCACCTCCCGTTCACTGTCTGCCAGTGAATCTCCTCCCGCTCACTGTCTGCCTGTGAATCTCCTCCTGCTCACTGTCTGCCAGTGAATCTCCTCCTGTTCACTGCTTGCCAGTGAATTTCCTCCGGCTCACTGTCTGCCAGTGAATCTCCTCCTGTTCACTGTCTGCCAGTGAATCACCTCCTGTTCACTGTCTGCCAGTGAATCTCCTCCTGTTCACTGCCTGCCAGTGAATCTCCTCCTGCTCACTGTCTGCCAGTGAATAATCTCCTGTTCAGTGTCTGCCAGTGAATCTCCTCCTGTTCACTGCCTGCCAGTGAATCTCCTCCTGCTCACTGCCTGCCAGTGAATCTCCTCCTGTTCACTGTCTGCCAGTGAATCTCCTCCTGTTCACTGTCTGCCAGTGAATCTCCTCCTGCTCACTGTCTGCCAGTGAATCTCCTCCTGTTCACTGTCTGCCAGTGAATCTCCTCCTGTTCACTGTCTGCCAGTGAATCTCCTCCTGCTCACTGTCTGCCAGTGAATCTCCTCCTGTTCACTGCCTGCCAGTGAATCTCCTCCTGCTCACTGTGTGCCAGTGAATCTCCTCCTGTTCACTGTCTGCCAGTGAATCTCCTCCTGTTCACTGTCTGCCAGTGAATCTCCTCCTGTTCACTGTCTGCCAGTGAATCTCCTGCTGTTCACTGCCTGCCAGTGAATCTCCTCCTGTTCACTGTCTGCCAGTGAATCTCCTCCCGTTCACTGTCTGCCAGTGAATCTCCTCCTGTTCACTGTCTGCCAGTGAATCTCCTCCTGTGCACTGCCTGCCAGTGAATCTCCTCCTGTTCACTGTCTGCCGGTGAATCTCCTCCCGTTCACTGTCTGCCAGTGAATCTCCTCCTGTTCACTGTCTGCCAGTGAATCTCCTCCTGTGCACTGCCTGCCAGTGAATCTCCTCCTGTTCACTGTCTGCCGGTGAATCTCCTCCTGTTCACTGTGTGCCGGTGAATCTCCTCCTGCTCACTGTCTGCCAGTGAATCTCCTCCTGTTCACAGTCTGCCAGTGAATCTCCTCCTGTTCACTGTCTGCCAGTGAATCTCCTCCTGTTCACTGTCTGCCAGTGAATCACCTCCTGTTCACTGTCTGCCAGTGAATCTCCTCCTGTTCACTGTCTGCCAGTGGATCTCCTCCTGTTCACTGCCTGCCAGTGAATCTCCTCCTGCTCACTGTGTGCCAGTGAATCTCCTCCTGTTCACTGTCTGCCAGTGAATCTCCTCCTGTTCACTGCCTGCCAGTGAATCTCCTCCTGTTCAGTGTCTGCCAGTGAATCTCCTCCTGTTCACTGTCTGCCAGTGAATCTCCTCCTGCTCACTGTGTGCCAGTGAATCACCTCCCGTTCACTGTCTGCCAGTGAATCTCCTCCTGCTCACTGTCTGCCAGTGAATCTCCTCCTGTTCACTGTCTGCCAGTGAATCACCTCCCGTTCACTGTCTGCCAGTGAATCTCCTCCTGTTCACTGTGTGCCAGTGAATCTCCTCCTGCTCACTGTCTGCCAGTGAATCTCCTCCTGTTCACTGTCTGCCAGTGAATCACCTCCTGTTCACTGTCTGCCAGTGAATCTCCTCCTGCTCACTGTCTGCCAGTGAATCTCCTCCTGTTCACTGCCTGCCAGTGAATCTCCTCCTGCTCACTGTGTGCCAGTGAATCACCTCCCGTTCACTGTCTGCCAGTGAATCTCCTCCTGCTCACTGTCTGCCAGTGAATCTCCTCCTGTTCACTGTCTGCCAGTGAATCACCTCCCGTTCACTGTCTGCCAGTGAATCTCCTCCTGTTCACTGTGTGCCAGTGAATCTCCTCCTGCTCACTGTCTGCCAGTGAATCTCCTCCTGTTCACTGTCTGCCAGTGAATCACCTCCTGTTCACTGTCTGCCAGTGAATCTCCTCCTGCTCACTGTCTGCCAGTGAATCTCCTCCTGTTCACTGCCTGCCAGTGAATCTCCTCCGGCTCACTGTCTGCCAGTGAATCTCCTCCTGTTCACTTTCTGCCAGTGAATCACCTCCCGTTCACTGTCTGCCAGTGAATCTCCTCCTGTTCACTGTCTGCCAGTGAATCACCTCCCGTTCACTGTCTGCCAGTGAATCTCCTCCTGCTCACTGTCTGCCAGTGAATCTCCTCCTGTTCACTGTCTGCCAGTGAATCACCTCCTGCTCACTGTCTGCCAGTGAATCTCCTCCTGCTCACTGTCTGCCAGTGAATCTCCTCCTGTTCACGGCCTGCCAGTGAATCTCCTCCTGCTCACTGTGTGCCAGTGAATCTCCTCCTGCTCACTGTCTGCCAGTGAATCTCCTCCTGTTCACTGTGTGCCAGTGAATCTCCTCCTGTTCAGTGTCTGCCAGTGACTCTCCTCCTGTTCACTGTCTGCCAGTGAATCTCCTCCTGTTCACTGTCTGCCAGTGAATCTCCTCCTGCTCACTGTCTGCCAGTGAATCTCCTCCTGCTCACTGTCTGCCAGTGAATCTCCTCCTGTTCAGTGTCTGCCAGTGAATCTCCTCCTGTTCACTGTCTGCCAGTGAATCTCCTCCTGCTCACTGTGTGCCAGTGAATCACCTCCCGTTCACTGTCTGCCAGTGAATCTCCTCCTGCTCACTGTCTGGCAGTGAATCTCCTCCCGTTCACTGTCTGCCAGTGAATCACCTCCCGTTCACTGTCTGCCAGTGAATCTCCTCCCGCTCACTGTCTGCCTGTGAATCTCCTCCTGCTCACTGTCTGCCAGTGAATCTCCTCCTGTTCACTGCTTGCCAGTGAATCTCCTCCGGCTCACTGTCTGCCAGTGAATCTCCTCCTGTTCACTGTCTGCCAGTGAATCACCTCCTGTTCACTGTCTGCCAGTGAATCTCCTCCTGTTCACTGCCTGCCAGTGAATCTCCTCCTGCTCACTGCCTGCCAGTGAATAATCTCCTGTTCAGTGTCTGCCAGTGAATCTCCTCCTGTTCACTGCCTGCCAGTGAATCTCCTCCTGCTCACTGCCTGCCAGTGAATCTCCTCCTGCTCACTGCCTGCCAGTGTATCTCCTGTTCACTGTCTGCCAGTGAATCTCCTCCTGTTCAGTGTCTGCCAGTGAATCTCCTCCTGTTGACTGTCTGCCAGTGAATCTCCTCCTGTTCACTGTCTGCCAGTGAATCTCCTCCTGCTCACTGTCTGCCAGTGAATCTCCTCCTGTTCACTGTCTGCCAGTGAATCTCCTCCTGTTCACTGTCTGCCAGTGAATCTCCTCCTGCTCACTGTCTGCCAGTGAATCTCCTCCTGTTCACTGCCTGCCAGTGAATCTCCTCCTGCTCACTGTGTGCCAGTGAATCTCCTCCTGTTCACTGTCTGCCAGTGAATCTCCTCCTGTTCACTGTCTGCCAGTGAATCTCCTCCTGTTCACTGTCTGCCAGTGAATCTCCTCCTGTTCACTGCCTGCCAGTGAATCTCCTCCTGTTCAGTGTCTGCCAGTGAATCTCCTGCTGTTCACTGTCTGCCAGTGAATCTCCTCCTGTTCAGTGTCTGCCAGTGAATCTCCTCCTGTTCACTGCCTGCCAGTGAATCTCCTCCTGCTCACTGTGTGCCAGTGAATCTCCTGCTGTTCACTGTCAGCCAGTGAATCTCCTCCTGTTCACTGCCTGCCAGTGAATCTCCTCCTGTTCAGTGTCTGCCAGTGAATCTCCTCCTGTTCACTGTCTGCCAGTGAATTTCCTCCTGTTCACTGTCTGCCAGTGAATCTCGTCCTGTTCAGTGTCTGCAAGTGAATCTCCTCCTGTTCACTGTCTGCCAGTGAATCTCCTCCTGTTCAGTGTCTGCCAGTGAATCTCCTCCTGTTCACTGTCTGCCAGTGAATCTCCTCCTGTTCAGTGTCTGCCAGTGAATCTCCTCCTGCTCACTGTCTGCCAGTGAATCTCCTCCTGCTCACTGCCTGCCAGTGAATCTCCTCCTGTTCAGTGTCTGCCAGTGAATCTCCTCCTGTTCAGTGTCTGCCAGTGAATCTCCTCCTGTTCACTGTCTGCCAGTGAATCTCCTCCTGTTCACTGTCTGCCAGTGAATCTCCTCCTGTTCACTGTCTGCCAGTGAATCTCCTCCTGTTCAGTGTCTGCCAGTGAATCTCCTCCTGTTCAGTGTCTGCCAGTGAATCTCCTCCTGTTCACTGTCTGCCAGTTAATCTCCTCCTGCTCACTGTGTGCCAGTGAATCTCCTCCTGTTCACAGTCTGCCAGTGAATCACCTCCTGCTCACTGTCTGCCAGTGAATCTCCTCCTGCTCACTGTCTGCCAGTGAATCTCCTCCTGTTCAAAGCCTGCCAGTGAATCTCCTCCTGTTCACTGTCTGCCAGTGAATCTCGTCCTGCTCACTGTCTGCCAGTGAATCTCCTCCTGTTCACTGCCTGCCAGTGAATCTCCTCCTGTTCACTGCCTCCCAGTGAATCTCCTCCTGTTCACTGTCTGCCAGTGAATCTCCTCCTGCTCACTGTCTTCCAGTGAATTTCCTCCTGTTCACTGTCTGCCAGTGAATCTCCTCCTGTTCAGTGTCTGCAAGTGAATCTCCTCCTGTTCACTGTCTGCCAGTGAATCTCCTCCTGTTCAGTGTCTGCCAGTGAATCTCCTCCTGTTCAGAGTCTGCCAGTCAATCTCCTCCTGTTCAGTGTCTGGCAGTGAATCTCCTCCTGTTCAGTGTCTGCCAGTGAATCTCCTGTTCACTGTCTGCCAGTGAATCTGCTCCTGCTCACTGTCTGCCAGTGAATCTCCTCCTGTTCAGTGTCTGCCAGTGAATCTCCTCCTGTTCACTGTCTGCCAGTGAATCTCCTCCTGCTCACTGTGTGCCAGTGAATCTCCTCCTGTTCACTGTCTGCCAGTGAATCTCCCCCTGCTCACTGTCTGCCAGTGAATCTCCTCCTGCTCACTGTCTGCCAGTGTATCTCCTCCTGTTCACTGTCTGCCAGTGAATCTCCTCCTGTTCACTGTCTGCCAGTGAATCTCCTCCTGCTCACTGTCTGCCAGTGAATGTCCTCCTGCTCACTGCCTGCCAGTGAATCTCCTCCTGTTCAGTGTCTGCCAGTGAATCTCCTCCTGTTCACTGTCTGCCAGTGAATCTCCTCCTGTTCACTGTCTGCCAGTGAATCTCCTCCTGTTCACTGTGTGCCGGTGAATCTCCTCCTGTTCACTGTCTGCCAGTGAATCTCCTCCTGTTCACTGTCTGCCAGTGAATCTCCTCCTGTTCAGTGTCTGCCAGTGAATCTCCTCCTGTTCAGTGTCTGCCAGTGAATCTCCTCCTGTTCACTGTCTGCCAGTTAATCTCCTCCTGCTCACTGTGTGCCAGTGAATCTCCTCCTGTTCACAGTCTGCCAGTGAATCACCTCCTGCTCACTGTCTGCCAGTGAATCTCCTCCTGCTCACTGTCTGCCAGTGAATCTCCTCCTGTTCAAAGCCTGCCAGTGAATCTCCTCCTGTTCACTGTCTGCCAGTGAATCTCGTCCTGCTCACTGTCTGCCAGTGAATCTCCTCCTGTTCACTGCCTGCCAGTGAATCTCCTCCTGTTCACTGCCTCCCAGTGAATCTCCTCCTGTTCACTGTCTGCCAGTGAATCTCCTCCTGCTCACTGTCTTCCAGTGAATTTCCTCCTGTTCACTGTCTGCCAGTGAATCTCCTCCTGTTCAGTGTCTGCAAGTGAATCTCCTCCTGTTCACTGTCTGCCAGTGAATCTCCTCCTGTTCAGTGTCTGCCAGTGAATCTCCTCCTGTTCAGAGTCTGCCAGTCAATCTCCTCCTGTTCAGTGTCTGGCAGTGAATCTCCTCCTGTTCAGTGTCTGCCAGTGAATCTCCTGTTCACTGTCTGCCAGTGAATCTGCTCCTGCTCACTGTCTGCCAGTGAATCTCCTCCTGTTCAGTGTCTGCCAGTGAATCTCCTCCTGTTCACTGTCTGCCAGTGAATCTCCTCCTGCTCACTGTGTGCCAGTGAATCTCCTCCTGTTCACTGTCTGCCAGTGAATCTCCCCCTGCTCACTGTCTGCCAGTGAATCTCCTCCTGCTCACTGTCTGCCAGTGTATCTCCTCCTGTTCACTGTCTGCCAGTGAATCTCCTCCTGTTCACTGTCTGCCAGTGAATCTCCTCCTGCTCACTGTCTGCCAGTGAATGTCCTCCTGCTCACTGCCTGCCAGTGAATCTCCTCCTGTTCAGTGTCTGCCAGTGAATCTCCTCCTGTTCACTGTCTGCCAGTGAATCTCCTCCTGTTCACTGTCTGCCAGTGAATCTCCTCCTGTTCACTGTGTGCCGGTGAATCTCCTCCTGTTCACTGTCTGCCAGTGAATCTCGTCCTGCTCACTGTCTGCCAGTGAATCTCCTCCTGTTCACTGTCTGCCAGTGAATCTCCTCCTGTTCACTGTCTGCCAGTGAATCACCTCCTGCTCACTGTCTGCCAGTGAATCTCCTCCTGCTCACTGTCTGCCAGTGAATCTCCTCCTGCTCACTGCCTCCCAGTGAATCTCCTCCTGTTCACTGTCTGCCAGTGAATCTCCTCCTGCTCACTGTCTTCCAGTGAATTTCCTCCTGTTCACTGTCTGCCAGTGAATCTCCTCCTGTTCAGTGTCTGCAAGTGAATCTCCTCCTATTCACTGTCTGCCAGTGAATCTCCTCATGTTCACTGTCTGCCAGTGAATCTCCTCCTGCTCACTGTCTGCCAGTGAATCTCCTCCTGTTCAGTGTCTGCCAGTGAATCTCCTCCTGTTCACTGTCTGCCAGTGAATCTCCTCCTGTTCAGTGTCTGCCAGTGAATCTCCTGCTGCTCACTGCCTGCCAGTGAATCTCCTCCTGTTCACTGTCTGCCAGTGAATCTCCTCCTGTTCAGTGTCTGCCAGTGAATCTCCTCCTGTTCACTGTCTGCCAGTGAATCTCCTCCTGTTCACTGTCTGCCAGTGAATCTCCTCCTGTTCACTGTCTGCCAGTGAATCTCCTCCTGTTCAGTGTCTGCCAGTGAATCTCCTCCTGTTCACTGTCTGCCGGTGAATCTCCTCCTGTTCACTGTCTGCCAGTGAATCTCCTCCTGCTCACTGTCTGCCAGTGAATCTCCTCCTGTTCACTGTCTGCCAGTGAATCTCCTCCTGTTCACTGTCTGCCAGTGAATCTCCTCCTGTTCAGTGTCTGCCAGTGAATCTCCTCCTGCTCACTGTCTGCCAGTGAATCACCTCCTGCTCACTGTCTGCCAGTGAATCTCCTCCTGCTCACTGTCTGCCAGTGAATCTCCTCCTGCTCACTGCCTCCCAGTGAATCTCCTCCTGTTCACTGTCTGCCAGTGAATCTCCTCCTGCTCACTGTCTTCCAGTGAATTTCCTCCTGTTCACTGTCTGCCAGTGAATCTCCTCCTGTTCAGTGTCTGCAAGTGAATCTCCTCCTATTCACTGTCTGCCAGTGAATCTCCTCATGTTCACTGTCTGCCAGTGAATCTCCTCCTGCTCACTGTCTGCCAGTGAATCTCCTCCTGTTCAGTGTCTGCCAGTGAATCTCCTCCTGTTCACTGTCTGCCAGTGAATCTCCTCCTGTTCAGTGTCTGCCAGTGAATCTCCTGCTGCTCACTGCCTGCCAGTGAATCTCCTCCTGTTCACTGTCTGCCAGTGAATCTCCTCCTGTTCAGTGTCTGCCAGTGAATCTCCTCCTGTTCACTGTCTGCCAGTGAATCTCCTCCTGTTCACTGTCTGCCAGTGAATCTCCTCCTGTTCACTGTCTGCCAGTGAATCTCCTCCTGTTCAGTGTCTGCCAGTGAATCTCCTCCTGTTCACTGTCTGCCGGTGAATCTCCTCCTGTTCACTGTCTGCCAGTGAATCTCCTCCTGCTCACTGTCTGCCAGTGAATCTCCTCCTGTTCACTGTCTGCCAGTGAATCTCCTCCTGTTCACTGTCTGCCAGTGAATCTCCTCCTGTTCACTGTCTGCCAGTGAATCTCCTCCTGTTCAGTGTCTGCCAGTGAATCTCCTCCTGTTCACTGTCTGCCAGTGAATCTCCTCCTGCTCACTGTGTGCCAGTGAATCTCCTCCTGTTCACTGTCTGCCAGTGAATCACCTCCTGCTCACTGTCTGCCAGAGAATCTCCTCCTGCTCCCTGTCTGCCAGTGAATCTCCTCCTGTTCACTGCCTGCCAGTGAATCTCCTCCTGCTCACTGTCTGCCAGTGAATCTCCTCCTGTTCACTGCCTGCCAGTGAATCTCCTCCTGTTCACTGTCTGCCAGCGAATCTCCTCCTGCTCACTGCCTCCCAGTGAATCTCCTCCTGTTCACTGTCTGCCAGTGAATCTCCTCCTGCTCACTGTCTGCCAGTGAATTTCCTCCTGTTCACTGTCTGCCAGTGAATCTCCTCCTGTTCAGTGTCTGCAAGTGAATCTCCTCCTGTTCACTGTCTGCCAGTGAATCTCCTCCTGTTCACTGTCTGCCAGTGAATCTCCTCCTGCTCACTGTCTGCCAGTGAATCTCCTCCTGTTCAATGTCTGCCAGTGAATCTCCTCCTGTTCACTGTCTGCCAGTGAATCTCCTCATGTTCAGTGTCTGCCAGTGAATCACCTCCTGCTCACTGTCTGCCAGTGAATCTAGTCCTGTTCGCTGTCTGCCAGTGAATCTCCTCCTGTTCACTGTCTGCCAGTGAATCTCCTCCTGTTCACTATCTGCCACTGAATCTCCTCCTGTTCAGTGTCTGCCAGTGAATCTCCTCCTGCTCACTGTCTGACAGTGAATCACCTCCTGCTCACTGTCTGCCAGTGAATCTCCTCCTGCTCACTGTCTGCCAGTGAATCTTCTCCTGCTCACTGCCTCCCAGTGAATCTCCTCCTGTTCACTGTCTGCCAGTGAATCTCCTCCTGCTCACTGTCTGCCAGTGAATTTCCTCCTGTTCACTGTCTGCCAGTGAATCTCCTCCTGTTCAGTGTCTGCAAGTGAATCTCCTCCTGTTCACTGTCTGCCAGTGAATCTCCTCCTGTTCAGTGTCTGCCAGTGAATCTCCTCCTGTTCACTGTCTGCCAGTGAATCTCCTCCTGTTCAGTGTCTGCCAGTGAATCTCCTCCTGCTCACTGTCTGCCAGTGAATCTCCTCCTGCTCACTGCCTGCCAGTGAATCTCCTCCTGTTCAGTGTCTGCCAGTGAATCTCCTCCTGTTCAGTGTCTGCCAGTGAATCTCCTCCTGTTCACTGTCTGCCAGTGAATCTCCTCCTGTTCACTGTCTGCCAGTGAATCTCCTCCTGTTCACTGTCTGCCAGTGAATCTCCTCCTGTTCAGTGTCTGCCAGTGAATCTCCTCCTGTTCAGTGTCTGCCAGTGAATCTCCTCCTGTTCACTGTCTGCCAGTTAATCTCCTCCTGCTCACTGTGTGCCAGTGAATCTCCTCCTGTTCACAGTCTGCCAGTGAATCACCTCCTGCTCACTGTCTGCCAGTGAATCTCCTCCTGCTCACTGTCTGCCAGTGAATCTCCTCCTGTTCAAAGCCTGCCAGTGAATCTCCTCCTGTTCACTGTCTGCCAGTGAATCTCCTCCTGCTCACTGTCTGCCAGTGAATCTCCTCCTGTTCACTGCCTGCCAGTGAATCTCCTCCTGTTCACTGCCTCCCAGTGAATCTCCTCCTGTTCACTGTCTGCCAGTGAATCTCCTCCTGCTCACTGTCTTCCAGTGAATTTCCTCCTGTTCACTGTCTGCCAGTGAATCTCCTCCTGTTCAGTGTCTGCAAGTGAATCTCCTCCTGTTCACTGCCTGCCAGTGAATCTCCTCCTGTTCAGTGTCTGCCAGTGAATCTCCTCCTGTTCACTGTCTGCCAGTGAATTTCCTCCTGTTCACTGTCTGCCAGTGAATCTCGTCCTGTTCAGTGTCTGCAAGTGAATCTCCTCCTGTTCACTGTCTGCCAGTGAATCTCCTCCTGTTCAGTGTCTGCCAGTGAATCTCCTCCTGTTCACTGTCTGCCAGTGAATCTCCTCCTGTTCAGTGTCTGCCAGTGAATCTCCTCCTGCTCACTGTCTGCCAGTGAATCTCCTCCTGCTCACTGCCTGCCAGTGAATCTCCTCCTGTTCAGTGTCTGCCAGTGAATCTCCTCCTGTTCAGTGTCTGCCAGTGAATCTCCTCCTGTTCACTGTCTGCCAGTGAATCTCCTCCTGTTCACTGTCTGCCAGTGAATCTCCTCCTGTTCACTGTCTGCCAGTGAATCTCCTCCTGTTCAGTGTCTGCCAGTGAATCTCCTCCTGTTCAGTGTCTGCCAGTGAATCTCCTCCTGTTCACTGTCTGCCAGTTAATCTCCTCCTGCTCACTGTGTGCCAGTGAATCTCCTCCTGTTCACAGTCTGCCAGTGAATCACCTCCTGCTCACTGTCTGCCAGTGAATCTCCTCCTGCTCACTGTCTGCCAGTGAATCTCCTCCTGTTCAAAGCCTGCCAGTGAATCTCCTCCTGTTCACTGTCTGCCAGTGAATCTCGTCCTGCTCACTGTCTGCCAGTGAATCTCCTCCTGTTCACTGCCTGCCAGTGAATCTCCTCCTGTTCACTGCCTCCCAGTGAATCTCCTCCTGTTCACTGTCTGCCAGTGAATCTCCTCCTGCTCACTGTATTCCAGTGAATTTCCTCCTGTTCACTGTCTGCCAGTGAATCTCCTCCTGTTCAGTGTCTGCAAGTGAATCTCCTCCTGTTCACTGTCTGCCAGTGAATCTCCTCCTGTTCAGTGTCTGCCAGTGAATCTCCTCCTGTTCAGAGTCTGCCAGTCAATCTCCTCCTGTTCAGTGTCTGGCAGTGAATCTCCTCCTGTTCAGTGTCTGCCAGTGAATCTCCTGTTCACTGTCTGCCAGTGAATCTGCTCCTGCTCACTGTCTGCCAGTGAATCTCCTCCTGTTCAGTGTCTGCCAGTGAATCTCCTCCTGTTCACTGTCTGCCAGTGAATCTCCTCCTGCTCACTGTGTGCCAGTGAATCTCCTCCTGTTCACTGTCTGCCAGTGAATCTCCCCCTGCTCACTGTCTGCCAGTGAATCTCCTCCTGCTCACTGTCTGCCAGTGTATCTCCTCCTGTTCACTGTCTGCCAGTGAATCTCCTCCTGTTCACTGTCTGCCAGTGAATCTCCTCCTGCTCACTGTCTGCCAGTGAATTTCCTCCTGCTCACTGCCTGCCAGTGAATCTCCTCCTGTTCAGTGTCTGCCAGTGAATCTCCTCCTGTTCACTGTCTGCCAGTGAATCTCCTCCTGTTCACTGTCTGCCAGTGAATCTCCTCCTGTTCACTGTGTGCCGGTGAATCTCCTCCTGTTCACTGTCTGCCAGTGAATCTCGTCCTGCTCACTGTCTGCCAGTGAATCTCCTCCTGTTCACTGTCTGCCAGTGAATCTCCTCCTGTTCACTGTCTGCCAGTGAATCTCCTCCTGTTCACTGTCTGCCAGTGAATCTCCTCCTGTTCACTGTCTGCCAGTGAATCTCCTCCTGTTCACTGCCTGCCAGTGAATCTCCTCCTGTTCACTGCCTGCCAGTGAATCTCCTCCTGCTCACTGTGTGCCAGTGAATCTCCTCCTGTTCACTGCCTGACAGTGAATCTCCTCCTGTTCAGTGTCTGCCAGTGAATCTCCTCCTGTTCACTGTCTGCCAGTGAATCACCTCCTGCTCACTGTCTGCTAGTGAATCTCCTCCTGCTCACTGTCTGCCAGTGAATCTCCTCCTGTTCAGTGTCTGCCAGTGAATCTCCTCCTGTTCAGTGTCTGCCAGTGAATCTCCTCCTGCTCACTGTCTGCCAGTGAATCACCTCCTGCTCACTGTCTGCCAGTGAATCTCCTCCTGCTCACTGTCTGCCAGTGAATCTCCTCCTGCTCACTGCCTCCCAGTGAATCTCCTCCTGTTCACTGTCTGCCAGTGAATCTCCTCCTGCTCACTGTCTTCCAGTGAATTTCCTCCTGTTCACTGTCTGCCAGTGAATCTCCTCCTGTTCAGTGTCTGCAAGTGAATCTCCTCCTATTCACTGTCTGCCAGTGAATCTCCTCATGTTCACTGTCTGCCAGTGAATCTCCTCCTGCTCACTGTCTGCCAGTGAATCTCCTCCTGTTCAGTGTCTGCCAGTGAATCTCCTCCTGTTCACTGTCTGCCAGTGAATCTCCTCCTGTTCAGTGTCTGCCAGTGAATCTCCTGCTGCTCACTGCCTGCCAGTGAATATCCTCCTGTTCACTGTCTGCCAGTGAATCTCCTCCTGTTCAGTGTCTGCCAGTGAATCTCCTCCTGTTCACTGTCTGCCAGTGAATCTCCTCCTGTTCACTGTCTGCCAGTGAATCTCCTCCTGCTCACTGTCTGCCAGAGAATCTCCTCCTGCTCCCTGTCTGCCAGTGAATCTCCTCCTGCTCACTGTGTGCCAGTGAATCTCCTACTGTTCACTGTCTGCCAGTGAATCACCTCCTGCTCACTGCCTGCCAGAGAATCTCCTCCTGCTCCCTGTCTGCCAGTGAATCTCCTCCTGTTCACTGCCTGCCAGTGAATCTCCTCCTGCTCACTGTCTGCCAGTGAATCTCCTCCTGTTCACTGCCTGCCAGTGAATCTCCTCCTGTTCACTGTCTGCCAGCGAATCTCCTCCTGCTCACTGCCTCCCAGTGAATCTCCTCCTGTTCACTGTCTGCCAGTGAATCTCCTCCTGCTCACTGTCTGCCAGTGAATTTCCTCCTGTTCACTGTCTGCCAGTGAATCTCCTCCTGTTCAGTGTCTGCAAGTGAATCTCCTCCTGTTCACTGTCTGCCAGTGAATCTCCTCCTGTTCACTGTCTGCCAGTGAATCTCCTCCTGCTGACTGTCTGCCAGTGAATCTCCTCCTGTTCAATGTCTGCCAGTGAATCTCCTCCTGTTCACTGTCTGCCAGTGAATCTCCTCATGTTCAGTGTCTGCCAGTGAATCACCTCCTGCTCACTGTCTGCCAGTGAATCTAGTCCTGTTCGCTGTCTGCCAGTGAATCTCCTCCTGTTCACTGTCTGCCAGTGAATCTCCTCCTGTTCACTATCTGCCACTGAATCTCCTCCTGTTCAGTGTCTGCCAGTGAATCTCCTCCTGCTCACTGTCTGACAGTGAATCACCTCCTGCTCACTGTCTGCCAGTGAATCTCCTCCTGCTCACTGTCTGCCAGTGAATCTTCTCCTGCTCACTGCCTCCCAGTGAATCTCCTCCTGTTCACTGTCTGCCAGTGAATCTCCTCCTGCTCACTGTCTGCCAGTGAATTTCCTCCTGTTCACTGTCTGCCAGTGAATCTCCTCCTGTTCAGTGTCTGCAAGTGAATCTCCTCCTGTTCACTGTCTGCCAGTGAATCTCCTCCTGTTCAGTGTCTGCCAGTGAATCTCCTCCTGTTCACTGTCTGCCAGTGAATCTCCTCCTGTTCAGTGTCTGCCAGTGAATCTCCTCCTGCTCACTGTCTGCCAGTGAATCTCCTCCTGCTCACTGCCTGCCAGTGAATCTCCTCCTGTTCAGTGTCTGCCAGTGAATCTCCTCCTGTTCAGTGTCTGCCAGTGAATCTCCTCCTGTTCACTGTCTGCCAGTGAATCTCCTCCTGTTCACTGTCTGCCAGTGAATCTCCTCCTGTTCACTGTCTGCCAGTGAATCTCCTCCTGTTCAGTGTCTGCCAGTGAATCTCCTCCTGTTCAGTGTCTGCCAGTGAATCTCCTCCTGTTCACTGTCTGCCAGTTAATCTCCTCCTGCTCACTGTGTGCCAGTGAATCTCCTCCTGTTCACAGTCTGCCAGTGAATCACCTCCTGCTCACTGTCTGCCAGTGAATCTCCTCCTGCTCACTGTCTGCCAGTGAATCTCCTCCTGTTCAAAGCCTGCCAGTGAATCTCCTCCTGTTCACTGTCTGCCAGTGAATCTCCTCCTGCTCACTGTCTGCCAGTGAATCTCCTCCTGTTCACTGCCTGCCAGTGAATCTCCTCCTGTTCACTGCCTCCCAGTGAATCTCCTCCTGTTCACTGTCTGCCAGTGAATCTCCTCCTGCTCACTGTCTTCCAGTGAATTTCCTCCTGTTCACTGTCTGCCAGTGAATCTCCTCCTGTTCAGTGTCTGCAAGTGAATCTCCTCCTGTTCACTGTCTGCCAGTGAATCTCCTCCTGTTCAGTGTCTGCCAGTGAATCTCCTCCTGTTCAGAGTCTGCCAGTCAATCTCCTCCTGTTCAGTGTCTGGCAGTGAATCTCCTCCTGTTCAGTGTCTGCCAGTGAATCTCCTGTTCACTGTCTGCCAGTGAATCTGCTCCTGCTCACTGCCTGCCAGTGAATCTCCTCCTGTTCAGTGTCTGCCAGTGAATCTCCTCCTGTTCACTGTCTGCCAGTGAATCTCCTCCTGCTCACTGTGTGCCAGTGAATCTCCTCCTGTTCACTGTCTGCCAGTGAATCTCCCCCTGCTCACTGTCTGCCAGTGAATCTCCTCCTGCTCACTGTCTGCCAGTGTATCTCCTCCTGTTCACTGTCTGCCAGTGAATCTCCTCCTGTTCACTGTCTGCCAGTGAATCTCCTCCTGCTCACTGTCTGCCAGTGAATCTCCTCCTGTTCACTGTCTGCCAGTGAATCTCCTCCTGCTCACTGTCTGCCAGTGAATTTCCTCCTGTTCACTGTCTGCCAGTGAATCTCCTCCTGTTCACTGTCTGCCAGTGAATCTCCTCCTGTTCACTGTGTGCCGGTGAATCTCCTCCTGTTCACTGTCTGCCAGTGAATCTCCTCCTGCTCACTGTCTGCCAGTGAATCTCCTCCTGTTCACTGTCTGCCAGTGAATCTCCTCCTGTTCACTGTCTGCCAGTGAATCTCCTCCTGTTCACTGTCTGCCAGTGAATCTCCTCCTGTTCACTGTCTGCCAGTGAATCTCCTCCTGTTCACTGCCTGCCAGTGAATCTCCTCCTGTTCACTGTCTGCCAGTGAATCTCCTCCTGTTCACTGTCTGCCAGTGAATCTCCTCCTGTTCACTGCCTGCCAGTGAATCTCCTCCTGTTCACTGCCTGCCAGTGAATCTCCTCCTGCTCACTGTGTGCCAGTGAATCTCCTCCTGTTCACTGCCTGACAGTGAATCTCCTCCTGTTCAGTGTCTGCCAGTGAATCTCCTCCTGTTCACTGTCTGCCAGTGAATCATCTCCTGCACACTGTCTGCTAGTGAATCTCCTCCTGCTCACTGTCTGCCAGTGAATCTCCTCCTGTTCAGTGTCTGCCAGTGAATCTCCTCCTGTTCAGTGTCTGCCAGTGAATCTCCTCCTGCTCACTGTCTGCCAGTGAATCACCTCCTGCTCACTGTCTGCCAGTGAATCTCCTCCTGCTCACTGTCTGCCAGTGAATCTCCTCCTGCTCACTGCCTCCCAGTGAATCTCCTCCTGTTCACTGTCTGCCAGTGAATCTCCTCCTGCTCACTGTCTTCCAGTGAATTTCCTCCTGTTCACTGTCTGCCAGTGAATCTCCTCCTGTTCAGTGTCTGCAAGTGAATCTCCTCCTATTCACTGTCTGCCAGTGAATCTCCTCATGTTCACTGTCTGCCAGTGAATCTCCTCCTGCTCACTGTCTGCCAGTGAATCTCCTCCTGTTCAGTGTCTGCCAGTGAATCTCCTCCTGTTCACTGTCTGCCAGTGAATCTCCTCCTGTTCAGTGTCTGCCAGTGAATCTCCTGCTGCTCACTGCCTGCCAGTGAATCTCCTCCTGTTCACTGTCTGCCAGTGAATCTCCTCCTGTTCAGTGTCTGCCAGTGAATCTCCTCCTGTTCACTGTCTGCCAGTGAATCTCCTCCTGTTCACTGTCTGCCAGTGAATCTCCTCCTGTTCACTGTCTGCCAGTGAATCTCCTCCTGTTCAGTGTCTGCCAGTGAATCTCCTCCTGTTCACTGTCTGCCGGTGAATCTCCTCCTGTTCACTGTCTGCCAGTGAATCTCCTCCTGTTCACTGTCTGCCAGTGAATCTCCTCCTGTTCACTGTGTGCCGGTGAATCTCCTCCTGTTCACTGTCTGCCAGTGAATCTCCTCCTGCTCACTGTCTGCCAGTGAATCTCCTCCTGTTCACTGTCTGCCAGTGAATCTCCTCCTGTTCACTGTCTGCCAGTGAATCTCCTCCTGTTCACTGTCTGCCAGTGAATCTCCTCCTGTTCACTGTCTGCCAGTGAATCTCCTCCTGTTCACTGCCTGCCAGTGAATCTCCTCCTGTTCACTGTCTGCCAGTGAATCTCCTCCTGTTCACTGTCTGCCAGTGAATCTCCTCCTGTTCACTGCCTGCCAGTGAATCTCCTCCTGTTCACTGCCTGCCAGTGAATCTCCTCCTGCTCACTGTGTGCCAGTGAATCTCCTCCTGTTCACTGCCTGACAGTGAATCTCCTCCTGTTCAGTGTCTGCCAGTGAATCTCCTCCTGTTCACTGTCTGCCAGTGAATCATCTCCTGCACACTGTCTGCTAGTGAATCTCCTCCTGCTCACTGTCTGCCAGTGAATCTCCTCCTGTTCAGTGTCTGCCAGTGAATCTCCTCCTGTTCAGTGTCTGCCAGTGAATCTCCTCCTGCTCACTGTCTGCCAGTGAATCACCTCCTGCTCACTGTCTGCCAGTGAATCTCCTCCTGCTCACTGTCTGCCAGTGAATCTCCTCCTGCTCACTGCCTCCCAGTGAATCTCCTCCTGTTCACTGTCTGCCAGTGAATCTCCTCCTGCTCACTGTCTTCCAGTGAATTTCCTCCTGTTCACTGTCTGCCAGTGAATCTCCTCCTGTTCAGTGTCTGCAAGTGAATCTCCTCCTATTCACTGTCTGCCAGTGAATCTCCTCCTGCTCACTGCCTCCCAGTGAATCTCCTCATGTTCACTGTCTGCCAGTGAATCTCCTCCTGCTCACTGTCTGCCAGTGAATCTCCTCCTGTTCAGTGTCTGCCAGTGAATCTCCTCCTGTTCACTGTCTGCCAGTGAATCTCCTCCTGTTCAGTGTCTGCCAGTGAATCTCCTGCTGCTCACTGCCTGCCAGTGAATCTCCTCCTGTTCACTGTCTGCCAGTGAATCTCCTCCTGTTCAGTGTCTGCCAGTGAATCTCCTCCTGTTCACTGTCTGCCAGTGAATCTCCTCCTGTTCACTGTCTGCCAGTGAATCTCCTCCTGTTCACTGTCTGCCAGTGAATCTCCTCCTGTTCAGTGTCTGCCAGTGAATCTCCTCCTGTTCACTGTCTGCCGGTGAATCTCCTCCTGTTCACTGTCTGCCAGTGAATCTCCTCCTGTTCACTGTCTGCCAGTGAATCTCCTCCTGTTCACTGTCTGCCAGTGAATCTCCTCCTGTTCACTGTCTGCCAGTGAATCTCCCCCTGCTCACTGTGTGCCAGTGAATCTCCTCCTGCTCACTGTGTGCCAGTGAATCTCCTCCTGTTCACTGTCTGCCAGTGAATCTCGTCCTGTTCACTGCCTGCCAGTGAATCTCCTCCTGCTCACTGTCTGCCAGTGAATCTCCTCCTGTTCAGTGTCTGCCAGTGAATCTCCTCCTGTTCAGTGTCTGCCAATGAATCTCCTCCTGTTCACTGTCTGCCAGTGAATCTCCTCCTGCTCACTGTGTGCCAGTGAATCTCCTCCTGTTCACTGTCTGCCAGTGAATCACCTCCTGCTCACTGTCTGCCAGAGAATCTCCTCCTGCTCCCTGTCTGCCAGTGAATCTCCTCCTGTTCACTGCCTGCCAGTGAATCTCCTCCTGCTCACTGTCTGCCAGTGAATCTCCTCCTGTTCACTGCCTGCCAGTGAATCTCCTCCTGTTCACTGTCTGCCAGCGAATCTCCTCCTGCTCACTGCCTCCCAGTGAATCTCCTCCTGTTCACTGTCTGCCAGTGAATCTCCTCCTGCTCACTGTCTGCCAGTGAATTTCCTCCTGTTCACTGTCTGCCAGTGAATCTCCTCCTGTTCAGTGTCTGCAAGTGAATCTCCTCCTGTTCACTGTCTGCCAGTGAATCTCCTCCAGTTCAATGTCTGACAGTGAATCTCCTCCTGTTCACTGTCTGCCAGTGAATCTCCTCATGTTCAGTGTCTGCCAGTGAATCTCCTCCTGCTCACTGTCTGCCAGTGAATCTAGTCCTGTTCGCTGTCTGCCAGTGAATCTCCTCCTGTTCACTGTCTGCCAGTGAATCTCCTCCTGTTCACTGTCTGCCAGTGAATCTCCTCCTGTTCAGAGTCTGCCAGTCAATCTCCTCCTGTTCAGTGTCTGCCAGTGAATCTCCTCCTGTTCAGTGTCTGCCAGTGAATCTCCTGTTCACTGTCTGCCAGTGAATCTGCTCCTGTTCACTGTCTGCCAGTGAATCTCCTCCTGTTCAGTGTCTGCCAGTGAATCTCCTCCTGTTCACTGTCTGCCAGTGAATCTCCTCCTGCTCACTGTGTGCCAGTGAATCTCCTCCTGTTCACTGTCTGCCAGTGAATCTCCTCCTGCTCACTGTCTGCCAGTGAATCTCCTCCTGGTCACTGTCTGCCAGTGTATCTCATCCTGTTCACTGTCTGTCAGTGAATCTCCTCCTGCTCACTGTCTGCCAGTGAATCTCCTCCTGCTCACTGTCTGCCAGTGAATCTCCTCCTGCTCACTGTGTGCCAGTGAATCTCCTCCTGCTCACTGTGTGCCAGTGAATCTCCTCCTGTTCACTGTCTGCCAGTGAATCTCATCCTGTTCACTGCCTGCCAGTGAATCTCCTCCTGCTCACTGTCTGGCAGTGAATCTCCTCCTGTTCAGTGTCTGCCAGTGAATCTCGTCCTGTTCAGTGTCTGCCAGTGATCTCCTCCTGTTCACTGTCTGCCAGTGAATCTCCTCCTGCTCACTGTGTGCCAGTGAATCTCCTCCTGTTCACTGTCTGCCAGTGAATCACCTCCTGCTCACTGTCTGCCAGAGAATCTCCTCCTGCTCACTGTCTGCCAGTGAATCTCCTCCTGTTCACTGCCTGCCAGTGAATATCCTCCTGTTCACTGTCTGCCAGTGAATCTCCTCCTGCTCACTGCCTCCCAGTGAATCTCCTCCTGTTCACTGTCTGCCAGTGAATCTCCTCCTGCTCAATGTCTGCCAGTGAATTTCCTCCTGTTCACTGTCTGCCAGTGAATCTCCTCCTGTTCAGTGTCTGCAAATGAATCTCCTCCTGTTCACTGTCTGCCAGTGAATCTCCTCCTGTTCAATGTCTGCCAGTGAATCTCCTCCTGTTCACTGTCTGCCAGTGAATCTCCTCATGTTCAGTGTCTGCCTGTGAATCTCCTCCTGCTCACTGTCTGCCAGTGAATCTAGTCCTGTTCGCTGTCTGCCAGTGAATCTCCTCCTGTTCACTGTCTGCCAGTGAATCTCCTCCTGTTCACTGTCTGCCAGTGAATCTCCTCCTGTTCAGAGTCTGCCAGTCAATCTCCTCCTGTTCAGTGTCTGCCAGTGAATCTCCTCCTGTTCAGTGTCTGCCAGTGAATCTCCTGTTCACTGTCTGCCAGTGAATCTGCTCCTGCTCACTGTCTGCCAGTGAATCTCCTCCTGTTCAGTGTCTGCCAGTGAATCTCCTCCTGTTCACTGTCTGCCAGTGAATCTCCTCCTGCTCACTGTGTGCCAGTGAATCTCCTCCTGTTCACTGTCTGCCAGTGAATCTCCTCCTGCTCACTGTCTGCCAGTGAATCTCCTGCTGCTCACTGCCTGCCAGTGAATCTCCTCCTGTTCACTGTCTGCCAGTGAATCTCCTCCTGTTCAGTGTCTGCCAGTGAATCTCCTCCTGTTCACTGTCTGCCAGTGAATCTCCTCCTGTTCACTGTCTGCCAGTGAATCTCCTCCTGTTCACTGTCTGCCAGTGAATCTCCTCCTGTTCAGTGTCTGCCAGTGAATCTCCTCCTGCTCACTGTGTGCCAGTGAATCTCCTCCTGTTCACTGTCTGCCAGTGAATCACCTCCTGCTCACTGTCTGCCAGAGAATCTCCTCCTGCTCCCTGTCTGCCAGTGAATCTCCTCCTGTTCACTGCCTGCCAGTGAATCTCCTCCTGCTCACTGTCTGCCAGTGAATCTCCTCCTGTTCACTGCCTGCCAGTGAATCTCCTCCTGTTCACTGTCTGCCAGCGAATCTCCTCCTGCTCACTGCCTCCCAGTGAATCTCCTCCTGTTCACTGTCTGCCAGTGAATCTCCTCCTGCTCACTGTCTGCCAGTGAATTTCCTCCTGTTCACTGTCTGCCAGTGAATCTCCTCCTGTTCAGTGTCTGCAAGTGAATCTCCTCCTGTTCACTGTCTGCCAGTGAATCTCCTCCAGTTCAATGTCTGACAGTGAATCTCCTCCTGTTCACTGTCTGCCAGTGAATCTCCTCATGTTCAGTGTCTGCCAGTGAATCTCCTCCTGCTCACTGTCTGCCAGTGAATCTAGTCCTGTTCGCTGTCTGCCAGTGAATCTCCTCCTGTTCACTGTCTGCCAGTGAATCTCCTCCTGTTCACTGTCTGCCAGTGAATCTCCTCCTGTTCAGAGTCTGCCAGTCAATCTCCTCCTGTTCAGTGTCTGCCAGTGAATCTCCTCCTGTTCAGTGTCTGCCAGTGAATCTCCTGTTCACTGTCTGCCAGTGAATCTGCTCCTGTTCACTGTCTGCCAGTGAATCTCCTCCTGTTCAGTGTCTGCCAGTGAATCTCCTCCTGTTCACTGTCTGCCAGTGAATCTCCTCCTGCTCACTGTGTGCCAGTGAATCTCCTCCTGTTCACTGTCTGCCAGTGAATCTCCTCCTGCTCACTGTCTGCCAGTGAATCTCCTCCTGGTCACTGTCTGCCAGTGTATCTCATCCTGTTCACTGTCTGTCAGTGAATCTCCTCCTGCTCACTGTCTGCCAGTGAATCTCCTCCTGCTCACTGTCTGCCAGTGAATCTCCTCCTGCTCACTGTGTGCCAGTGAATCTCCTCCTGCTCACTGTGTGCCAGTGAATCTCCTCCTGTTCACTGTCTGCCAGTGAATCTCATCCTGTTCACTGCCTGCCAGTGAATCTCCTCCTGCTCACTGTCTGGCAGTGAATCTCCTCCTGTTCAGTGTCTGCCAGTGAATCTCGTCCTGTTCAGTGTCTGCCAGTGATCTCCTCCTGTTCACTGTCTGCCAGTGAATCTCCTCCTGCTCACTGTGTGCCAGTGAATCTCCTCCTGTTCACTGTCTGCCAGTGAATCACCTCCTGCTCACTGTCTGCCAGAGAATCTCCTCCTGCTCACTGTCTGCCAGTGAATCTCCTCCTGTTCACTGCCTGCCAGTGAATATCCTCCTGTTCACTGTCTGCCAGTGAATCTCCTCCTGCTCACTGCCTCCCAGTGAATCTCCTCCTGTTCACTGTCTGCCAGTGAATCTCCTCCTGCTCAATGTCTGCCAGTGAATTTCCTCCTGTTCACTGTCTGCCAGTGAATCTCCTCCTGTTCAGTGTCTGCAAATGAATCTCCTCCTGTTCACTGTCTGCCAGTGAATCTCCTCCTGTTCAATGTCTGCCAGTGAATCTCCTCCTGTTCACTGTCTGCCAGTGAATCTCCTCATGTTCAGTGTCTGCCTGTGAATCTCCTCCTGCTCACTGTCTGCCAGTGAATCTAGTCCTGTTCGCTGTCTGCCAGTGAATCTCCTCCTGTTCACTGTCTGCCAGTGAATCTCCTCCTGTTCACTGTCTGCCAGTGAATCTCCTCCTGTTCAGAGTCTGCCAGTCAATCTCCTCCTGTTCAGTGTCTGCCAGTGAATCTCCTCCTGTTCAGTGTCTGCCAGTGAATCTCCTGTTCACTGTCTGCCAGTGAATCTGCTCCTGCTCACTGTCTGCCAGTGAATCTCCTCCTGTTCAGTGTCTGCCAGTGAATCTCCTCCTGTTCACTGTCTGCCAGTGAATCTCCTCCTGCTCACTGTGTGCCAGTGAATCTCCTCCTGTTCACTGTCTGCCAGTGAATCTCCTCCTGCTCACTGTCTGCCAGTGAATCTCCTGCTGCTCACTGCCTGCCAGTGAATCTCCTCCTGTTCACTGTCTGCCAGTGAATCTCCTCCTGTTCAGTGTCTGCCAGTGAATCTCCTCCTGTTCACTGTCTGCCAGTGAATCTCCTCCTGTTCACTGTCTGCCAGTGAATCTCCTCCTGTTCACTGTCTGCCAGTGAATCTCCTCCTGTTCAGTGTCTGCCAGTGAATCTCCTCCTGTTCACTGTCTGCCGGTGAATCTCCTCCTGTTCACTGTCTGCCAGTGAATCTCCTCCTGCTCACTGTCTGCCAGTGAATCTCCTCCTGTTCACTGTCTGCCAGTGAATCTCCTCCTGTTCACTGTCTGCCAGTGAATCTCCTCCTGTTCACTGTCTGCCAGTGAATCTCCTCCTGTTCACTGTCTGCCAGTGAATCTCCTCCTGTTCACTGCCTGCCAGTGAATCTCCCCCTGCTCACTGTGTGCCAGTGAATCTCCTCCTGCTCACTGTGTGCCAGTGAATCTCCTCCTGTTCACTATCTGCCAGTGAATCTCGTCCTGTTCACTGCCTGCCAGTGAATCTCCTCCTGCTCACTGTCTGCCAGTGAATCTCCTCCTGTTCAGTGTCTGCCAGTGAATCTCCTCCTGTTCAGTGTCTGCCAGTGAATCTCCTCCTGTTCACTGTCTGCCAGTGAATCTCCTCCTGCTCACTGTGTGCCAGTGAATCTCCTCCTGTTCACTGTCTGCCAGTGAATCACCTCCTGCTCACTGTCTGCCAGAGAATCTCCTCCTGTTCACTGTCTGCCAGTGAATCACCTCCTGCTCACTGTCTGCCAGAGAATCTCCTCCTGCTCCCTGTCTGCCAGTGAATCTCCTCCTGTTCACTGCCTGCCAGTGAATCTCCTCCTGCTCACTGTCTGCCAGTGAATCTCCTCCTGTTCACTGCCTGCCAGTGAATCTCCTCCTGTTCACTGTCTGCCAGCGAATCTCCTCCTGCTCACTGCCTCCCAGTGAATCTCCTCCTGTTCACTGTCTGCCAGTGAATCTCCTCCTGCTCACTGTCTGCCAGTGAATTTCCTCCTGTTCACTGTCTGCCAGTGAATCTCCTCCTGTTCAGTGTCTGCAAGTGAATCTCCTCCTGTTCACTGTCTGCCAGTGAATCTCCTCCTGTTCACTGTCTGCCAGTGAATCTCCTCCTGCTCACTGTCTGCCAGTGAATCTCCTCCTGTTCAATGTCTGCCAGTGAATCTCCTCCTGTTCACTGTCTGCCAGTGAATCTCCTCATGTTCAGTGTCTGCCAGTGAATCACCTCCTGCTCACTGTCTGCCAGTGAATCTAGTCCTGTTCGCTGTCTGCCAGTGAATCTCCTCCTGTTCACTGTCTGCCAGTGAATCTCCTCCTGTTCACTATCTGCCACTGAATCTCCTCCTGTTCAGTGTCTGCCAGTGAATCTCCTCCTGCTCACTGTCTGACAGTGAATCACCTCCTGCTCACTGTCTGCCAGTGAATCTCCTCCTGCTCACTGTCTGCCAGTGAATCTTCTCCTGCTCACTGCCTCCCAGTGAATCTCCTCCTGTTCACTGTCTGCCAGTGAATCTCCTCCTGCTCACTGTCTGCCAGTGAATTTCCTCCTGTTCACTGTCTGCCAGTGAATCTCCTCCTGTTCAGTGTCTGCAAGTGAATCTCCTCCTGTTCACTGTCTGCCAGTGAATCTCCTCCTGTTCAGTGTCTGCCAGTGAATCTCCTCCTGTTCACTGTCTGCCAGTGAATCTCCTCCTGTTCAGTGTCTGCCAGTGAATCTCCTCCTGCTCACTGTCTGCCAGTGAATCTCCTCCTGCTCACTGCCTGCCAGTGAATCTCCTCCTGTTCAGTGTCTGCCAGTGAATCTCCTCCTGTTCAGTGTCTGCCAGTGAATCTCCTCCTGTTCACTGTCTGCCAGTGAATCTCCTCCTGTTCACTGTCTGCCAGTGAATCTCCTCCTGTTCACTGTCTGCCAGTGAATCTCCTCCTGTTCAGTGTCTGCCAGTGAATCTCCTCCTGTTCAGTGTCTGCCAGTGAATCTCCTCCTGTTCACTGTCTGCCAGTTAATCTCCTCCTGCTCACTGTGTGCCAGTGAATCTCCTCCTGTTCACAGTCTGCCAGTGAATCACCTCCTGCTCACTGTCTGCCAGTGAATCTCCTCCTGCTCACTGTCTGCCAGTGAATCTCCTCCTGTTCAAAGCCTGCCAGTGAATCTCCTCCTGTTCACTGTCTGCCAGTGAATCTCCTCCTGCTCACTGTCTGCCAGTGAATCTCCTCCTGTTCACTGCCTGCCAGTGAATCTCCTCCTGTTCACTGCCTCCCAGTGAATCTCCTCCTGTTCACTGTCTGCCAGTGAATCTCCTCCTGCTCACTGTCTTCCAGTGAATTTCCTCCTGTTCACTGTCTGCCAGTGAATCTCCTCCTGTTCAGTGTCTGCAAGTGAATCTCCTCCTGTTCACTGTCTGCCAGTGAATCTCCTCCTGCTCACTGTGTGCCAGTGAATCTCCTGCTGTTCACTGTCTGCCAGTGAATCTCCTCCTGTTCACTGCCTGCCAGTGAATCTCCTCCTGTTCAGTGTCTGCCAGTGAATCTCCTCCTGTTCACTGTCTGCCAGTGAATTTCCTCCTGTTCACTGTCTGCCAGTGAATCTCGTCCTGTTCAGTGTCTGCAAGTGAATCTCCTCCTGTTCACTGTCTGCCAGTGAATCTCCTCCTGTTCAGTGTCTGCCAGTGAATCTCCTCCTGTTCACTGTCTGCCAGTGAATCTCCTCCTGTTCAGTGTCTGCCAGTGAATCTCCTCCTGCTCACTGTCTGCCAGTGAATCTCCTCCTGCTCACTGCCTGCCAGTGAATCTCCTCCTGTTCAGTGTCTGCCAGTGAATCTCCTCCTGTTCAGTGTCTGCCAGTGAATCTCCTCCTGTTCACTGTCTGCCAGTGAATCTCCTCCTGTTCACTGTCTGCCAGTGAATCTCCTCCTGTTCACTGTCTGCCAGTGAATCTCCTCCTGTTCAGTGTCTGCCAGTGAATCTCCTCCTGTTCAGTGTCTGCCAGTGAATCTCCTCCTGTTCACTGTCTGCCAGTTAATCTCCTCCTGCTCACTGTGTGCCAGTGAATCTCCTCCTGTTCACAGTCTGCCAGTGAATCACCTCCTGCTCACTGTCTGCCAGTGAATCTCCTCCTGCTCACTGTCTGCCAGTGAATCTCCTCCTGTTCAAAGCCTGCCAGTGAATCTCCTCCTGTTCACTGTCTGCCAGTGAATCTCGTCCTGCTCACTGACTGCCAGTGAATCTCCTCCTGTTCACTGCCTGCCAGTGAATCTCCTCCTGTTCACTGCCTCCCAGTGAATCTCCTCCTGTTCACTGTCTGCCAGTGAATCTCCTCCTGCTCACTGTATTCCAGTGAATTTCCTCCTGTTCACTGTCTGCCAGTGAATCTCCTCCTGTTCAGTGTCTGCAAGTGAATCTCCTCCTGTTCACTGTCTGCCAGTGAATCTCCTCCTGTTCAGTGTCTGCCAGTGAATCTCCTCCTGTTCAGAGTCTGCCAGTCAATCTCCTCCTGTTCAGTGTCTGGCAGTGAATCTCCTCCTGTTCAGTGTCTGCCAGTGAATCTCCTGTTCACTGTCTGCCAGTGAATCTGCTCCTGCTCACTGTCTGCCAGTGAATCTCCTCCTGTTCAGTGTCTGCCAGTGAATCTCCTCCTGTTCACTGTCTGCCAGTGAATCTCCTCCTGCTCACTGTGTGCCAGTGAATCTCCTCCTGTTCACTGTCTGCCAGTGAATCTCCCCCTGCTCACTGTCTGCCAGTGAATCTCCTCCTGCTCACTGTCTGCCAGTGTATCTCCTCCTGTTCACTGTCTGCCAGTGAATCTCCTCCTGTTCACTGTCTGCCAGTGAATCTCCTCCTGCTCACTGTCTGCCAGTGAATTTCCTCCTGCTCACTGCCTGCCAGTGAATCTCCTCCTGTTCAGTGTCTGCCAGTGAATCTCCTCCTGTTCACTGTCTGCCAGTGAATCTCCTCCTGTTCACTGTCTGCCAGTGAATCTCCTCCTGTTCACTGTGTGCCGGTGAATCTCCTCCTGTTCACTGTCTGCCAGTGAATCTCGTCCTGCTCACTGTCTGCCAGTGAATCTCCTCCTGTTCACTGTCTGCCAGTGAATCTCCTCCTGTTCACTGTCTGCCAGTGAATCTCCTCCTGTTCACTGTCTGCCAGTGAATCTCCTCCTGTTCACTGCCTGCCAGTGAATCTCCTCCTGTTCACTGCCTGCCAGTGAATCTCCTCCTGCTCACTGTGTGCCAGTGAATCTCCTCCTGTTCACTGCCTGACAGTGAATCTCCTCCTGTTCAGTGTCTGCCAGTGAATCTCCTCCTGTTCACTGTCTGCCAGTGAATCACCTCCTGCTCACTGTCTGCCAGTGAATCTCCTCCTGCTCACTGTCTGCCAGTGAATCTCCTCCTGCTCACTGCCTCCCAGTGAATCTCCTCCTGTTCACTGTCTGCCAGTGAATCTCCTCCTGCTCACTGTCTTCCAGTGAATTTCCTCCTGTTCACTGTCTGCCAGTGAATCTCCTCCTGTTCAGTGTCTGCAAGTGAATCTCCTCCTATTCACTGTCTGCCAGTGAATCTCCTCATGTTCACTGTCTGCCAGTGAATCTCCTCCTGCTCACTGTCTGCCAGTGAATCTCCTCCTGTTCAGTGTCTGCCAGTGAATCTCCTCCTGTTCACTGTCTGCCAGTGAATCTCCTCCTGTTCAGTGTCTGCCAGTGAATCTCCTGCTGCTCACTGCCTGCCAGTGAATATCCTCCTGTTCACTGTCTGCCAGTGAATCTCCTCCTGTTCAGTGTCTGCCAGTGAATCTCCTCCTGTTCACTGTCTGCCAGTGAATCTCCTCCTGTTCACTGTCTGCCAGTGAATCTCCTCCTGCTCACTGTCTGCCAGAGAATCTCCTCCTGCTCCCTGTCTGCCAGTGAATCTCCTCCTGCTCACTGTGTGCCAGTGAATCTCCTCCTGTTCACTGTCTGCCAGTGAATCACCTCCTGCTCACTGTCTGCCAGAGAATCTCCTCCTGCTCACTGTCTGCCAGTGAATCTCCTCCTGTTCACTGCCTGCCAGTGAATCTCCTCCTGCTCACTGTCTGCCAGTGAATCTCCTCCTGTTCACTGCCTGCCAGTGAATCTCCTCCTGTTCACTGTCTGCCAGCGAATCTCCTCCTGCTCACTGCCTCCCAGTGAATCTCCTCCTGTTCACTGTCTGCCAGTGAATCTCCTCCTGCTCACTGTCTGCCAGTGAATTTCCTCCTGTTCACTGTCTGCCAGTGAATCTCCTCCTGTTCAGTGTCTGCAAGTGAATCTCCTCCTGTTCACTGTCTGCCAGTGAATCTCCTCCTGTTCACTGTCTGCCAGTGAATCTCCTCCTGCTGACTGTCTGCCAGTGAATCTCCTCCTGTTCAATGTCTGCCAGTGAATCTCCTCCTGTTCACTGTCTGCCAGTGAATCTCCTCATGTTCAGTGTCTGCCAGTGAATCACCTCCTGCTCACTGTCTGCCAGTGAATCTAGTCCTGTTCGCTGTCTGCCAGTGAATCTCCTCCTGTTCACTGTCTGCCAGTGAATCTCCTCCTGTTCACTATCTGCCACTGAATCTCCTCCTGTTCAGTGTCTGCCAGTGAATCTCCTCCTGCTCACTGTCTGACAGTGAATCACCTCCTGCTCACTGTCTGCCAGTGAATCTCCTCCTGCTCACTGTCTGCCAGTGAATCTTCTCCTGCTCACTGCCTCCCAGTGAATCTCCTCCTGTTCACTGTCTGCCAGTGAATCTCCTCCTGCTCACTGTCTGCCAGTGAATTTCCTCCTGTTCACTGTCTGCCAGTGAATCTCCTCCTGTTCAGTGTCTGCAAGTGAATCTCCTCCTGTTCACTGTCTGCCAGTGAATCTCCTCCTGTTCAGTGTCTGCCAGTGAATCTCCTCCTGTTCACTGTCTGCCAGTGAATCTCCTCCTGTTCAGTGTCTGCCAGTGAATCTCCTCCTGCTCACTGTCTGCCAGTGAATCTCCTCCTGCTCACTGCCTGCCAGTGAATCTCCTCCTGTTCAGTGTCTGCCAGTGAATCTCCTCCTGTTCAGTGTCTGCCAGTGAATCTCCTCCTGTTCAGTGTCTGCCAGTGAATCTCCTCCTGTTCACTGTCTGCCAGTTAATCTCCTCCTGCTCACTGTGTGCCAGTGAATCTCCTCCTGTTCACAGTCTGCCAGTGAATCACCTCCTGCTCACTGTCTGCCAGTGAATCTCCTCCTGCTCACTGTCTGCCAGTGAATCTCCTCCTGTTCAAAGCCTGCCAGTGAATCTCCTCCTGTTCACTGTCTGCCAGTGAATCTCCTCCTGCTCACTGTCTGCCAGTGAATCTCCTCCTGTTCACTGCCTGCCAGTGAATCTCCTCCTGTTCACTGCCTCCCAGTGAATCTCCTCCTGTTCACTGTCTGCCAGTGAATCTCCTCCTGCTCACTGTCTTCCAGTGAATTTCCTCCTGTTCACTGTCTGCCAGTGAATCTCCTCCTGTTCAGTGTCTGCAAGTGAATCTCCTCCTGTTCACTGTCTGCCAGTGAATCTCCTCCTGCTCACTGTCTGCCAGTGAATCTCCTCCTGTTCACTGTCTGCCAGTGAATCTCCTCCTGTTCACTGCCTGCCAGTGAATCTCCTCCTGTTCACTGCCTGCCAGTGAATCTCCTCCTGCTCACTGTGTGCCAGTGAATCTCCTCCTGTTCACTGCCTGACAGTGAATCTCCTCCTGTTCAGTGTCTGCCAGTGAATCTCCTCCTGTTCACTGTCTGCCAGTGAATCACCTCCTGCTCACTGTCTGCCAGTGAATCTCCTCCTGCTCACTGTCTGCCAGTGAATCTCCTCCTGCTCACTGCCTCCCAGTGAATCTCCTCCTGTTCACTGTCTGCCAGTGAATCTCCTCCTGCTCACTGTCTTCCAGTGAATTTCCTCCTGTTCACTGTCTGCCAGTGAATCTCCTCCTGTTCAGTGTCTGCAAGTGAATCTCCTCCTATTCACTGTCTGCCAGTGAATCTCCTCATGTTCACTGTCTGCCAGTGAATCTCCTCCTGCTCACTGTCTGCCAGTGAATCTCCTCCTGTTCAGTGTCTGCCAGTGAATCTCCTCCTGTTCACTGTCTGCCAGTGAATCTCCTCCTGTTCAGTGTCTGCCAGTGAATCTCCTGCTGCTCACTGCCTGCCAGTGAATATCCTCCTGTTCACTGTCTGCCAGTGAATCTCCTCCTGTTCAGTGTCTGCCAGTGAATCTCCTCCTGTTCACTGTCTGCCAGTGAATCTCCTCCTGTTCACTGTCTGCCAGTGAATCTCCTCCTGCTCACTGTCTGCCAGAGAATCTCCTCCTGCTCCCTGTCTGCCAGTGAATCTCCTCCTGCTCACTGTGTGCCAGTGAATCTCCTCCTGTTCACTGTCTGCCAGTGAATCACCTCCTGATCACTGTCTGCCAGAGAATCTCCTCCTGCTCACTGTCTGCCAGTGAATCTCCTCCTGTTCACTGCCTGCCAGTGAATCTCCTCCTGCTCACTGTCTGCCAGTGAATCTCCTCCTGTTCACTGCCTGCCAGTGAATCTCCTCCTGTTCACTGTCTGCCAGCGAATCTCCTCCTGCTCACTGCCTCCCAGTGAATCTCCTCCTGTTCACTGTCTGCCAGTGAATCTCCTCCTGCTCACTGTCTGCCAGTGAATTTCCTCCTGTTCACTGTCTGCCAGTGAATCTCCTCCTGTTCAGTGTCTGCAAGTGAATCTCCTCCTGTTCACTGTCTGCCAGTGAATCTCCTCATGTTCAGTGTCTGCCAGTGAATCACCTCCTGCTCACTGTCTGCCAGTGAATCTAGTCCTGTTCGCTGTCTGCCAGTGAATCTCCTCCTGTTCACTGTCTGCCAGTGAATCTCCTCCTGTTCACTATCTGCCACTGAATCTCCTCCTGTTCAGTGTCTGCCAGTGAATCTCCTCCTGCTCACTGTCTGACAGTGAATCACCTCCTGCTCACTGTCTGCCAGTGAATCTCCTCCTGCTCACTGTCTGCCAGTGAATCTTCTCCTGCTCACTGCCTCCCAGTGAATCTCCTCCTGTTCACTGTCTGCCAGTGAATCTCCTCCTGCTCACTGTCTGCCAGTGAATTTCCTCCTGTTCACTGTCTGCCAGTGAATCTCCTCCTGTTCAGTGTCTGCAAGTGAATCTCCTCCTGTTCACTGTCTGCCAGTGAATCTCCTCCTGTTCAGTGTCTGCCAGTGAATCTCCTCCTGTTCACTGTCTGCCAGTGAATCTCCTCCTGTTCAGTGTCTGCCAGTGAATCTCCTCCTGCTCACTGTCTGCCAGTGAATCTCCTCCTGCTCACTGCCTGCCAGTGAATCTCCTCCTGTTCAGTGTCTGCCAGTGAATCTCCTCCTGTTCAGTGTCTGCCAGTGAATCTCCTCCTGTTCAGTGTCTGCCAGTGAATCTCCTCCTGTTCACTGTCTGCCAGTTAATCTCCTCCTGCTCACTGTGTGCCAGTGAATCTCCTCCTGTTCACAGTCTGCCAGTGAATCACCTCCTGCTCACTGTCTGCCAGTGAATCTCCTCCTGCTCACTGTCTGCCAGTGAATCTCCTCCTGTTCAAAGCCTGCCAGTGAATCTCCTCCTGTTCACTGTCTGCCAGTGAATCTCCTCCTGCTCACTGTCTGCCAGTGAATCTCCTCCTGTTCACTGCCTGCCAGTGAATCTCCTCCTGTTCACTGCCTCCCAGTGAATCTCCTCCTGTTCACTGTCTGCCAGTGAATCTCCTCCTGCTCACTGTCTTCCAGTGAATTTCCTCCTGTTCACTGTCTGCCAGTGAATCTCCTCCTGTTCAGTGTCTGCAAGTGAATCTCCTCCTGTTCACTGTCTGCCAGTGAATCTCCTCCTGCTCACTGTGTGCCAGTGAATCTCCTGCTGTTCACTGTCTGCCAGTGAATCTCCTCCTGTTCACTGCCTGCCAGTGAATCTCCTCCTGTTCAGTGTCTGCCAGTGAATCTCCTCCTGTTCACTGTCTGCCAGTGAATTTCCTCCTGTTCACTGTCTGCCAGTGAATCTCGTCCTGTTCAGTGTCTGCAAGTGAATCTCCTCCTGTTCACTGTCTGCCAGTGAATCTCCTCCTGTTCAGTGTCTGCCAGTGAATCTCCTCCTGTTCACTGTCTGCCAGTGAATCTCCTCCTGTTCAGTGTCTGCCAGTGAATCTCCTCCTGCTCACTGTCTGCCAGTGAATCTCCTCCTGCTCACTGCCTGCCAGTGAATCTCCTCCTGTTCAGTGTCTGCCAGTGAATCTCCTCCTGTTCAGTGTCTGCCAGTGAATCTCCTCCTGTTCACTGTCTGCCAGTGAATCTCCTCCTGTTCACTGTCTGCCAGTGAATCTCCTCCTGTTCACTGTCTGCCAGTGAATCTCCTCCTGTTCAGTGTCTGCCAGTGAATCTCCTCCTGTTCAGTGTCTGCCAGTGAATCTCCTCCTGTTCACTGTCTGCCAGTTAATCTCCTCCTGCTCACTGTGTGCCAGTGAATCTCCTCCTGTTCACAGTCTGCCAGTGAATCACCTCCTGCTCACTGTCTGCCAGTGAATCTCCTCCTGCTCACTGTCTGCCAGTGAATCTCCTCCTGTTCAAAGCCTGCCAGTGAATCTCCTCCTGTTCACTGTCTGCCAGTGAATCTCGTCCTGCTCACTGACTGCCAGTGAATCTCCTCCTGTTCACTGCCTGCCAGTGAATCTCCTCCTGTTCACTGCCTCCCAGTGAATCTCCTCCTGTTCACTGTCTGCCAGTGAATCTCCTCCTGCTCACTGTATTCCAGTGAATTTCCTCCTGTTCACTGTCTGCCAGTGAATCTCCTCCTGTTCAGTGTCTGCAAGTGAATCTCCTCCTGTTCACTGTCTGCCAGTGAATCTCCTCCTGTTCAGTGTCTGCCAGTGAATCTCCTCCTGTTCAGAGTCTGCCAGTCAATCTCCTCCTGTTCAGTGTCTGGCAGTGAATCTCCTCCTGTTCAGTGTCTGCCAGTGAATCTCCTGTTCACTGTCTGCCAGTGAATCTGCTCCTGCTCACTGTCTGCCAGTGAATCTCCTCCTGTTCAGTGTCTGCCAGTGAATCTCCTCCTGTTCACTGTCTGCCAGTGAATCTCCTCCTGCTCACTGTGTGCCAGTGAATCTCCTCCTGTTCACTGTCTGCCAGTGAATCTCCCCCTGCTCACTGTCTGCCAGTGAATCTCCTCCTGCTCACTGTCTGCCAGTGTATCTCCTCCTGTTCACTGTCTGCCAGTGAATCTCCTCCTGTTCACTGTCTGCCAGTGAATCTCCTCCTGCTCACTGTCTGCCAGTGAATTTCCTCCTGCTCACTGCCTGCCAGTGAATCTCCTCCTGTTCAGTGTCTGCCAGTGAATCTCCTCCTGTTCACTGTCTGCCAGTGAATCTCCTCCTGTTCACTGTCTGCCAGTGAATCTCCTCCTGTTCACTGTGTGCCGGTGAATCTCCTCCTGTTCACTGTCTGCCAGTGAATCTCGTCCTGCTCACTGTCTGCCAGTGAATCTCCTCCTGTTCACTGTCTGCCAGTGAATCTCCTCCTGTTCACTGTCTGCCAGTGAATCTCCTCCTGTTCACTGTCTGCCAGTGAATCTCCTCCTGTTCACTGCCTGCCAGTGAATCTCCTCCTGTTCACTGCCTGCCAGTGAATCTCCTCCTGCTCACTGTGTGCCAGTGAATCTCCTCCTGTTCACTGCCTGACAGTGAATCTCCTCCTGTTCAGTGTCTGCCAGTGAATCTCCTCCTGTTCACTGTCTGCCAGTGAATCACCTCCTGCTCACTGTCTGCTAGTGAATCTCCTCCTGCTCACTGTCTGCCAGTGAATCTCCTCCTGTTCAGTGTCTGCCAGTGAATCTCCTCCTGTTCAGTGTCTGCCAGTGAATCTCCTCCTGCTCACTGTCTGCCAGTGAATCACCTCCTGCTCACTGTCTGCCAGTGAATCTCCTCCTGCTCACTGTCTGCCAGTGAATCTCCTCCTGCTCACTGCCTCCCAGTGAATCTCCTCCTGTTCACTGTCTGCCAGTGAATCTCCTCCTGCTCACTGTCTTCCAGTGAATTTCCTCCTGTTCACTGTCTGCCAGTGAATCTCCTCCTGTTCAGTGTCTGCAAGTGAATCTCCTCCTATTCACTGTCTGCCAGTGAATCTCCTCATGTTCACTGTCTGCCAGTGAATCTCCTCCTGCTCACTGTCTGCCAGTGAATCTCCTCCTGTTCAGTGTCTGCCAGTGAATCTCCTCCTGTTCAGTGTCTGCCAGTGAATCTCCTCCTGTTCAGTGTCTGCCAGTGAATCTCCTGCTGCTCACTGCCTGCCAGTGAATATCCTCCTGTTCACTGTCTGCCAGTGAATCTCCTCCTGTTCAGTGTCTGCCAGTGAATCTCCTCCTGTTCACTGTCTGCCAGTGAATCTCCTCCTGTTCACTGTCTGCCAGTGAATCTCCTCCTGCTCACTGTCTGCCAGAGAATCTCCTCCTGCTCCCTGTCTGCCAGTGAATCTCCTCCTGCTCACTGTGTGCCAGTGAATCTCCTCCTGTTCACTGTCTGCCAGTGAATCACCTCCTGCTCACTGTCTGCCAGAGAATCTCCTCCTGCTCACTGTCTGCCAGTGAATCTCCTCCTGTTCACTGCCTGCCAGTGAATCTCCTCCTGCTCACTGTCTGCCAGTGAATCTCCTCCTGTTCACTGCCTGCCAGTGAATCTCCTCCTGTTCACTGTCTGCCAGCGAATCTCCTCCTGCTCACTGCCTCCCAGTGAATCTCCTCCTGTTCACTGTCTGCCAGTGAATCTCCTCCTGCTCACTGTCTGCCAGTGAATTTCCTCCTGTTCACTGTCTGCCAGTGAATCTCCTCCTGTTCAGTGTCTGCAAGTGAATCTCCTCCTGTTCACTGTCTGCCAGTGAATCTCCTCCTGTTCACTGTCTGCCAGTGAATCTCCTCCTGCTCACTGTCTGCCAGTGAATCTCCTCCTGTTCAATGTCTGCCAGTGAATCTCCTCCTGTTCACTGTCTGCCAGTGAATCTCCTCATGTTCAGTGTCTGCCAGTGAATCACCTCCTGCTCACTGTCTGCCAGTGAATCTAGTCCTGTTCGCTGTCTGCCAGTGAATCTCCTCCTGTTCACTGTCTGCCAGTGAATCTCCTCCTGTTCACTATCTGCCACTGAATCTCCTCCTGTTCAGTGTCTGCCAGTGAATCTCCTCCTGCTCACTGTCTGACAGTGAATCACCTCCTGCTCACTGTCTGCCAGTGAATCTCCTCCTGCTCACTGTCTGCCAGTGAATCTTCTCCTGCTCACTGCCTCCCAGTGAATCTCCTCCTGTTCACTGTCTGCCAGTGAATCTCCTCCTGCTCACTGTCTGCCAGTGAATTTCCTCCTGTTCACTGTCTGCCAGTGAATCTCCTCCTGTTCAGTGTCTGCAAGTGAATCTCCTCCTGTTCACTGTCTGCCAGTGAATCTCCTCCTGTTCAGTGTCTGCCAGTGAATCTCCTCCTGTTCACTGTCTGCCAGTGAATCTCCTCCTGTTCAGTGTCTGCCAGTGAATCTCCTCCTGCTCACTGTCTGCCAGTGAATCTCCTCCTGCTCACTGCCTGCCAGTGAATCTCCTCCTGTTCAGTGTCTGCCAGTGAATCTCCTCCTGTTCAGTGTCTGCCAGTGAATCTCCTCCTGTTCACTGTCTGCCAGTGAATCTCCTCCTGTTCACTGTCTGCCAGTGAATCTCCTCCTGTTCACTGTCTGCCAGTGAATCTCCTCCTGTTCAGTGTCTGCCAGTGAATCTCCTCCTGTTCAGTGTCTGCCAGTGAATCTCCTCCTGTTCACTGTCTGCCAGTTAATCTCCTCCTGCTCACTGTGTGCCAGTGAATCTCCTCCTGTTCACAGTCTGCCAGTGAATCACCTCCTGCTCACTGTCTGCCAGTGAATCTCCTCCTGCTCACTGTCTGCCAGTGAATCTCCTCCTGTTCAAAGCCTGCCAGTGAATCTCCTCCTGTTCACTGTCTGCCAGTGAATCTCCTCCTGCTCACTGTCTGCCAGTGAATCTCCTCCTGTTCACTGCCTGCCAGTGAATCTCCTCCTGTTCACTGCCTCCCAGTGAATCTCCTCCTGTTCACTGTCTGCCAGTGAATCTCCTCCTGCTCACTGTCTTCCAGTGAATTTCCTCCTGTTCACTGTCTGCCAGTGCATCTCCTCCTGTTCAGTGTCTGCAAGTGAATCTCCTCCTGTTCACTGTCTGCCAGTGAATCTCCTCCTGTTCAGTGTCTGCCAGTGAATCTCCTCCTGTTCAGAGTCTGCCAGTCAATCTCCTCCTGTTCAGTGTCTGGCAGTGAATCTCCTCCTGTTCAGTGTCTGCCAGTGAATCTCCTGTTCACTGTCTGCCAGTGAATCTGCTCCTGCTCACTGCCTGCCAGTGAATCTCCTCCTGTTCAGTGTCTGCCAGTGAATCTCCTCCTGTTCACTGTCTGCCAGTGAATCTCCTCCTGCTCACTGTGTGCCAGTGAATCTCCTCCTGTTCACTGTCTGCCAGTGAATCTCCCCCTGCTCACTGTCTGCCAGTGAATCTCCTCCTGCTCACTGTCTGCCAGTGTATCTCCTCCTGTTCACTGTCTGCCAGTGAATCTCCTCCTGTTCACTGTCTGCCAGTGAATCTCCTCCTGCTCACTGTCTGCCAGTGAATTTCCTCCTGCTCACTGCCTGCCAGTGAATCTCCTCCTGTTCAGTGTCTGCCAGTGAATCTCCTCCTGTTCACTGTCTGCCAGTGAATCTCCTCCTGTTCACTGTCTGCCAGTGAATCTCCTCCTGTTCACTGTGTGCCGGTGAATCTCCTCCTGTTCACTGTCTGCCAGTGAATCTCCTCCTGCTCACTGTCTGCCAGTGAATCTCCTCCTGTTCACTGTCTGCCAGTGAATCTCCTCCTGTTCACTGTCTGCCAGTGAATCTCCTCCTGTTCACTGTCTGCCAGTGAATCTCCTCCTGTTCACTGTCTGCCAGTGAATCTCCTCCTGTTCACTGCCTGCCAGTGAATCTCCTCCTGTTCACTGCCTGCCAGTGAATCTCCTCCTGCTCACTGTGTGCCAGTGAATCTCCTCCTGTTCACTGCCTGACAGTGAATCTCCTCCTGTTCAGTGTCTGCCAGTGAATCTCCTCCTGTTCACTGTCTGCCAGTGAATCATCTCCTGCACACTGTCTGCTAGTGAATCTCCTCCTGCTCACTGTCTGCCAGTGAATCTCCTCCTGTTCAGTGTCTGCCAGTGAATCTCCTCCTGTTCAGTGTCTGCCAGTGAATCTCCTCCTGCTCACTGTCTGCCAGTGAATCACCTCCTGCTCACTGTCTGCCAGTGAATCTCCTCCTGCTCACTGTCTGCCAGTGAATCTCCTCCTGCTCACTGCCTCCCAGTGAATCTCCTCCTGTTCACTGTCTGCCAGTGAATCTCCTCCTGCTCACTGTCTTCCAGTGAATTTCCTCCTGTTCACTGTCTGCCAGTGAATCTCCTCCTGTTCAGTGTCTGCAAGTGAATCTCCTCCTATTCACTGTCTGCCAGTGAATCTCCTCATGTTCACTGTCTGCCAGTGAATCTCCTCCTGCTCACTGTCTGCCAGTGAATCTCCTCCTGTTCAGTGTCTGCCAGTGAATCTCCTCCTGTTCACTGTCTGCCAGTGAATCTCCTCCTGTTCAGTGTCTGCCAGTGAATCTCCTGCTGCTCACTGCCTGCCAGTGAATCTCCTCCTGTTCACTGTCTGCCAGTGAATCTCCTCCTGTTCAGTGTCTGCCAGTGAATCTCCTCCTGTTCACTGTCTGCCAGTGAATCTCCTCCTGTTCACTGTCTGCCAGTGAATCTCCTCCTGTTCACTGTCTGCCAGTGAATCTCCTCCTGTTCAGTGTCTGCCAGTGAATCTCCTCCTGTTCACTGTCTGCCGGTGAATCTCCTCCTGTTCACTGTCTGCCAGTGAATCTCCTCCTGTTCACTGTCTGCCAGTGAATCTCCTCCTGTTCACTGTCTGCCAGTGAATCTCCTCCTGTTCACTGTCTGCCAGTGAATCTCCTCCTGTTCACTGTCTGCCAGTGAATCTCCTCCTGTTCACTGCCTGCCAGTGAATCTCCCCCTGCTCACTGTCTGCCAGTGAATTTCCTCCTGCTCACTGTGTGCCAGTGAATCTCCTCCTGCTCACTGTCTGCCAGTGAATCTCCTCCTGTTCACTGTCTGCCAGTGAATTTCCTCCTGCTCACTGTCTGCCAGTGAATCTCCTCCTGTTCACTGTCTGCCAGTGAATCTCCTCCTGTTCACTGTCTGCCAGTGAATCTCCTCCTGTTCACTGTCTGCCAGTGAATCTCCTCCTGTTCACTGCCTGCCAGTGAATCTCCCCCTGCTCACTGTCTGCCAGTGAATCTCCTCCTGCTCACTGTGTGCCAGTGAATCTCCTCCTGTTCACTGTCTGCCAGTGAATCTCGTCCTGTTCACTGCCTGCCAGTGAATCTCCTCCTGCTCACTGTCTGCCAGTGAATCTCCTCCTGTTCAGTGTCTGCCAGTGAATCTCCTCCTGTTCAGTGTCTGCCAATGAATCTCCTCCTGTTCACTGTCTGCCAGTGAATCTCCTCCTGCTCACTGTGTGCCAGTGAATCTCCTCCTGTTCACTGTCTGCCAGTGAATCACCTCCTGCTCACTGTCTGCCAGAGAATCTCCTCCTGCTCCCTGTCTGCCAGTGAATCTCCTCCTGTTCACTGCCTGCCAGTGAATCTCCTCCTGCTCACTGTCTGCCAGTGAATCTCCTCCTGTTCACTGCCTGCCAGTGAATCTCCTCCTGTTCACTGTCTGCCAGCGAATCTCCTCCTGCTCACTGCCTCCCAGTGAATCTCCTCCTGTTCACTGTCTGCCAGTGAATCTCCTCCTGCTCACTGTCTGCCAGTGAATTTCCTCCTGTTCACTGTCTGCCAGTGAATCTCCTCCTGTTCAGTGTCTGCAAGTGAATCTCCTCCTGTTCACTGTCTGCCAGTGAATCTCCTCCAGTTCAATGTCTGACAGTGAATCTCCTCCTGTTCACTGTCTGCCAGTGAATCTCCTCATGTTCAGTGTCTGCCATTGAATCTCCTCCTGCTCACTGTCTGCCAGTGAATCTAGTCCTGTTCGCTGTCTGCCAGTGAATCTCCTCCTGTTCACTGTCTGCCAGTGAATCTCCTCCTGTTCACTGTCTGCCAGTGAATCTCCTCCTGTTCAGAGTCTGCCAGTCAATCTCCTCCTGTTCAGTGTCTGCCAGTGAATCTCCTCCTGTTCAGTGTCTGCCAGTGAATCTCCTGTTCACTGTCTGCCAGTGAATCTGCTCCTGTTCACTGTCTGCCAGTGAATCTCCTCCTGTTCAGTGTCTGCCAGTGAATCTCCTCCTGTTCACTGTCTGCCAGTGAATCTCCTCCTGCTCACTGTGTGCCAGTGAATCTCCTCCTGTTCAGTGTCTGCCAGTGAATCTCCTGCTGCTCACTGCCTGCCAGTGAATCTCCTCCTGTTCACTGTCTGCCAGTGAATCTCCTCCTGTTCAGTGTCTGCCAGTGAATCTCCTCCTGTTCACTGTCTGCCAGTGAATCTCCTTCTGTTCACTGTCTGCCAGTGAATCTCCTCCTGTTCACTGTCTGCCAGTGAATCTCCTCCTGTTCAGTGTCTGCCAGTGAATCTCCTCCTGTTCACTGTCTGCCGGTGAATCTCCTCCTGTTCACTGTCTGCCAGTGAATCTCCTCCTGTTCACTGTCTGCCAGTGAATCTCCTCCTGTTCACTGTCTGCCAGTGAATCTCCTCCTGTTCACTGTCTGCCAGTGAATCTCCTCCTGTTCACTGTCTGCCAGTGAATCTCCTCCTGTTCACTGTCTGCCAGTGAATCTCCTCCTGTTCACTGCCTGCCAGTGAATCTCCCCCTGCTCACTGTGTGCCAGTGAATCTCCTCCTGCTCACTGTGTGCCAGTGAATCTCCTCCTGTTCACTGTCTGCCAGTGAATCTCGTCCTGTTCACTGCCTGCCAGTGAATCTCCTCCTGCTCACTGTCTGCCAGTGAATCTCCTCCTGTTCAGTGTCTGCCAGTGAATCTCCTCCTGTTCAGTGTCTGCCAATGAATCTCCTCCTGTTCACTGTCTGCCAGTGAATCTCCTCCTGCTCACTGTGTGCCAGTGAATCTCCTCCTGTTCACTGTCTGCCAGTGAATCACCTCCTGCTCACTGTCTGCCAGAGAATCTCCTCCTGCTCCCTGTCTGCCAGTGAATCTCCTCCTGTTCACTGCCTGCCAGTGAATCTCCTCCTGCTCACTGTCTGCCAGTGAATCTCCTCCTGTTCACTGCCTGCCAGTGAATCTCCTCCTGTTCACTGTCTGCCAGCGAATCTCCTCCTGCTCACTGCCTCCCAGTGAATCTCCTCCTGTTCACTGTCTGCCAGTGAATCTCCTCCTGCTCACTGTCTGCCAGTGAATTTCCTCCTGTTCACTGTCTGCCAGTGAATCTCCTCCTGTTCAGTGTCTGCAAGTGAATCTCCTCCTGTTCACTGTCTGCCAGTGAATCTCCTCCAGTTCAATGTCTGACAGTGAATCTCCTCCTGTTCACTGTCTGCCAGTGAATCTCCTCATGTTCAGTGTCTGCCAGTGAATCTCCTCCTGCTCACTGTCTGCCAGTGAATCTAGTCCTGTTCGCTGTCTGCCAGTGAATCTCCTCCTGTTCACTGTCTGCCAGTGAATCTCCTCCTGTTCACTGTCTGCCAGTGAATCTCCTCCTGTTCAGAGTCTGCCAGTCAATCTCCTCCTGTTCAGTGTCTGCCAGTGAATCTCCTCCTGTTCAGTGTCTGCCAGTGAATCTCCTGTTCACTGTCTGCCAGTGAATCTGCTCCTGTTCACTGTCTGCCAGTGAATCTCCTCCTGTTCAGTGTCTGCCAGTGAATCTCCTCCTGTTCACTGTCTGCCAGTGAATCTCCTCCTGCTCACTGTGTGCCAGTGAATCTCCTCCTGTTCACTGTCTGCCAGTGAATCTCCTCCTGCTCACTGTCTGCCAGTGAATCTCCTCCTGGTCACTGTCTGCCAGTGTATCTCATCCTGTTCACTGTCTGTCAGTGAATCTCCTCCTGCTCACTGTCTGCCAGTGAATCTCCTCCTGCTCACTGTCTGCCAGTGAATCTCCTCCTGCTCACTGTGTGCCAGTGAATCTCCTCCTGCTCACTGTGTGCCAGTGAATCTCCTCCTGTTCACTGTCTGCCAGTGAATCTCATCCTGTTCACTGCCTGCCAGTGTATCTCCTCCTGCTCACTGTCTGGCAGTGAATCTCCTCCTGTTCAGTGTCTGCCAGTGAATCTCGTCCTGTTCAGTGTCTGCCAGTGATCTCCTCCTGTTCACTGTCTGCCAGTGAATCTCCTCCTGCTCACTGTGTGCCAGTGAATCTCCTCCTGTTCACTGTCTGCCAGTGAATCACCTCCTGCTCACTGTCTGCCAGAGAATCTCCTCCTGCTCACTGTCTGCCAGTGAATCTCCTCCTGTTCACTGCCTGCCAGTGAATATCCTCCTGTTCACTGTCTGCCAGTGAATCTCCTCCTGCTCACTGCCTCCCAGTGAATCTCCTCCTGTTCACTGTCTGCCAGTGAATCTCCTCCTGCTCACTGTCTGCCAGTGAATTTCCTCCTGTTCACTGTCTGCCAGTGAATCTCCTCCTGTTCAGTGTCTGCAAATGAATCTCCTCCTGTTCACTGTCTGCCAGTGAATCTCCTCCTGTTCAATGTCTGCCAGTGAATCTCCTCCTGTTCACTGTCTGCCAGTGAATCTCCTCATGTTCAGTGTCTGCCTGTGAATCTCCTCCTGCTCACTGTCTGCCAGTGAATCTAGTCCTGTTCGCTGTCTGCCAGTGAATCTCCTCCTGTTCACTGTCTGCCAGTGAATCTCCTCCTGTTCACTGTCTGCCAGTGAATCTCCTCCTGTTCAGAGTCTGCCAGTCAATCTCCTCCTGTTCAGTGTCTGCCAGTGAATCTCCTCCTGTTCAGTGTCTGCCAGTGAATCTCCTGTTCACTGTCTGCCAGTGAATCTGCTCCTGCTCACTGTCTGCCAGTGAATCTCCTCCTGTTCAGTGTCTGCCAGTGAATCTCCTCCTGTTCACTGTCTGCCAGTGAATCTCCTCCTGCTCACTGTGTGCCAGTGAATCTCCTCCTGTTCACTGTCTGCCAGTGAATCTCCTCCTGCTCACTGTCTGCCAGTGAATCTCCTCCTGCTCACTGTCTGCCAGTGTATCTCCTCCTGTTCACTGTCTGCCAGTGAATCTCCTCCTGCTCACTGTCTGCCAGTGAATCTCCTCCTGCTCACTGCCTGCCAGTGAATCTCCTCATGTTCAGTGTCTGCCAGTGAATCTCCTCCTGTTCACTGTCTGCCAGTGAATCTCCTCCTGTTCACTGTCTGCCAGTGAATCTCCTCCTGTTCACTGTCTTCCAGTGAATCACCTCCCGTTCACTGTCTGCCAGTGAATCTCCTCCTGCTCACTGTCTGCCAGTGAATCTCCTCCTGCTCACTGTCTGCCAGTGAATCTCCTCCTGTTCACTGCCTGCCAGTGAATCTCCTCCTGTTCACTGTGTGCCGGTGAATCTCCTCCTGTTCACTGTCTGCCAGTGAATCTCCTCCTGTTCACTGTCTGCCAGTGAATCTCCTCCTCTTCACTGTCTGCCAGTGAATCTCCTCCAGTTCACTGTCTGCCAGTGAATCTCCTCCTGTTCACTGCCTGCCAGTGAATCTCCTCCTGCTCACTGTGTGCCAGTGAATCACCTCCCGTTCACTGTCTGCCAGTGAATCTCCTCCTGCTCACTGTCTGCCAGTGAATCTCCTCCTGTTCACTGTCTGCCAGTGAATCACCTCCCGTTCACTGTCTGCCAGTGAATCTCCTCCCGCTCACTGTCTGCCTGTGAATCTCCTCCCGCTCACTGTCTGCCAGTGAATCTCCTCCTGTTCACTGCCTGCCAGTGAATCTCCTCCGGCTCACTGTCTGCCAGTGAATCTCCTCCTGTTCACTGTCTGCCAGTGAATCACCTCCTGTTCACTGTCTGCCAGTGAATCTCCTCCTGCTCACTGTCTGCCAGTGAATCTCCTCCTGCTCACTATCTGCCAGTGAATCTCCTCCTGTTCACTGCCTGCCAGTGAAACTCCTCCTGTTCAGTGTCTGCCAGTGAATCTCCTCCTGTTGACTGTCTGCCAGTGAATCTCCTCCTGTTCACTGTCTGCCAGTGAATCTCCTCCTGCTCACTGTCTGCCAGTGAATCTCCTCCTGTTCACTGTCTGCCAGTGAATCTCCTCCTGTTCACTGTCTGCCAGTGAATCTCCTCCTGCTCACTGTCTGCCAGTGAATCTCCTCCTGTTCAGTGTCTGCCAGTGAATCTCCTCCTGTTCACTGTCTGCCAGTGAATCTCCTCCTGTTCACTGTCTGCCAGTGAATCTCCTCCTGTTCACTGTCTGCCAGTGAATCTCCTCCTGTTCACTGTCTGCCAATGAATCTCCTCCTGTTCACTGCCTGCCAGTGAATCTCCTCCTGCTCACTGTCTGCCAGTGAATATCCTCCTGTTCACTGTCTGCCAGTGAATCTCCTCCTGTTCACTGCCTGCCAGTGAATCTCCTCCTGTTCAGTGCCTGCCAGTGAATCTCCTCCTGTTCACTTTCTGCCAGTGAATCTCCTCCTGTTCAGTGTCTGCCAGTGAATCTCCTCCTGTTCACTGCCTGCCAGTGAATCTCCTCCTGCTCACTGTCTGCCAGTGAATCTCCTCCTGTTCACTGCCTGCCAGTGAATCTCCTCCTGTTCACTGTCTGCCAGTGAATCTCCTCCTGTTCACTGTCTGCCAGTGAATCTCCTCCTGTTCACTGTCTGCCAGTGAATCTCCTCCTGTTCACTGTCTGCCAGTGAATCTCCTCCTGTTCACTGTGTGCCGGTGAATCTCCTCCTGTTCACTGTCTGCCAGTGAATCTCCTCCTGCTCACTGTCTGCCAGTGAATCTCCTCCTGTTCACTGTCTGCCAGAGAATCTCCTCCTCTTCACTGTGTGCCAGTGAATCTCCTCCTGTTCACTGTCTGCCAGTGAATCTCCTCCTGTTCACTGCCTGCCAGTGAATCTCCTCCTGTTCAGTGTCTGCCAGTGAATCTCCTCCTGATCACTGTCAGCCAGTGAATCTCCTCCTGCTCACTGTGTGCCAGTGAATCACCTCCCCGTTCACTGTCTGCCAGTGAATCTCCTCCTGCTCACTGTCTGCCAGTGAATCTCCTCCTGTTCACTGTCAGCCAGTGAATCACCTCCCGTTCACTGTCTGCCAGTGAATCTCCTCCCGCTCACTGTCTGCCAGTGAATCTCCTCCTGCTCACTGTCTGCCAGTGAATCACCTCCCGTTCACTGTCTGCCAGTGAATCTCCTCCCGCTCACTGTCTGCCAGTGAATCTCCTCCTGCTCACTGTCTGCCAGTGAATCTCCTCCTGTTCACTGCCTGCCAGTGAATCTCCTCCTGCTCACTGCCTGCCAGTGAATCTCCTCCTGTTCACTGTCTGCCAGTGAATCTCCTCCTGTTCACTGCCTGCCAGTGAATCTCCTCCTGTTCACTGCCTGCCAGTGAATCTCCTCCTGTTCAGTGTCTGCCAGTGAATCTCCTCCTGCTCACTGCCTGCCAGTGAATCTCCTCCTGTTCACTGTCTACCAGTGAATCTCCTCCTGTTCACTGTCTGCCAGTGAATCTCCTCCTGCTCACTATCTGCCAGTGAACCTCCTCCTGTTCACTGCCTGCCAGTGAATATCCTCCTGTTCAGTGTCTGCCAGTGAATCTCCTCCTGTTGACTGTCTGCCAGTGAATCTCCTCCTGTTCACTGTCTGCCAGTGAATCTCCTCCTGCTCACTGTCTGCCAGTGAATCTCCTCCTGCTCACTGTCTGCCAGTGAATCTCCTCCTGCTCACTATCTGCCAGTGAATCTCCTCCTGTTCAGTGTCTGCCAGTGAATCTCCTCCTGTTCACTGTCTGCCAGTGAATCTCCTCCTGTTCACTGTCTGCCAGTGAATCTCCTCCCGTTCACTGTCTGCCAGTGAATCTCCTCCTGTTCACTGTCTGCCAGTGAATCTCCTCCTGTTCACTGTCTGCCAGTGAATCTCCTCCTGTTCACTGCCTGCCAGTGAATCTCCTCCTGTTCAGTGTCTGCCAGTGAATCTCCTCCTGTTCACTGTCTGCCAGTGAATCTCCTCCTGTTCAGTGTCTGCCAGTGAATCTCCTCCTGTTCACTGCCTTCCAGTGAATCTCCTCCTGCTCACTGTGTGCCAGTGAATCTCCTCCTGTTCACTGTCTGCCAGTGAATCTCCTCCTGTTCACTGCCTGCCAGTGAATCTCCTCCTGTTCAGTGTCTGCCAGTGAATCTCCTCCTGTTCACTGTCTGCCAGTGAATCTCCTCCTGTTCAGTGTCTGCCAGTGAATCTCCTCCTGTTCACTGCCTGCCAGTGAATCTCCTCCTGCTCACTGTCTGCCAGTGAATCACCTCCTGCTCACTGTCTGCCAGTGAATCTCCTCCTGCTCACTGTCTGCCAGTGAATCTCCTCCTGCTCACTGCCTCCCAGTGAATCTCCTCCTGTTCACTGTCTGCCAGTGAATCTCCTCCTGCTCACTGTCTGCCAGTGAATCACCTCCTGCTCACTGTCTGCCAGTGAATCTCCTCCTGCTCACTGTCTGCCAGTAAATCTCCTCCTGCTCACTGCCTCCCAGTGAATCTCCTCCTGTTCACTGTCTGCCAGTGAATCTCCTCCTGCTCACTGTCTGCCAGTGAATTTCCTCCTGTTCACTGTCTGCCAGTGAATCTCCTCATGTTCAGTGTCTGCCAGTGAATCTCCTCCTGCTCACTGTCTGCCAGTGAATCTAGTCCTGTTCGCTGTCTGCCAGTGAATCTCCTCCTGTTCACTGTCTGCCAGTGAATCTCCTCCTGTTCACTGTCTGCCAGTGAATCTCCTCCTGTTCAGAGTCTGCCAGTCAATCTCCTCCTGTTCAGTGTCTGCCATTGAATCTCCTCCTGTTCATGTCTGCCAGTGAATCTCCTGTTCACTGTCTGCCAGTGAATCTGCTCCTGCTCACTGTCTGCCAGTGAATCTCCTCCTGTTCAGTGTCTGCCAGTGAATCTCCTCCTGTTCACTGTCTGCCAGTGAATCTCCTCCTGCTCACTGTGTGCCAGTGAATCTCCTCCTGTTCACTGTCTGCCAGTGAATCTCCTCCTGCTCACTGTCTGCCAGTGAATCTCCTCCTGCTCACTGTCTGCCAGTGAATCTCCTCCTGTTCAGTGTCTGCCAGTGAATCTCCTCCTGTTCACTGCCTGCCAGTGAATCTCCTCCTGCTCACTGTGTGCCAGTGAATCTCCTCCTGTTCACTGTCTGCCAGTGAATCTCCTCCTGTTCACTGCCTGCCAGTGAATCTCCTCCTGTTCAGTGTCTGCCAGTGAATCTCCTCCTGCTCACTGTCTGCCAGTGAATCTCCTCCTGTTCAGTGTCTGCCAGTGAATCTCCTCCTGTTCACTGCCTGCCAGTGAATCTCCTCCTGCTCACTGTCTGCCAGTGAATCACCTCCTGCTCACTGTCTGCCAGTGAATCTCCTCCTGCTCACTGTCTGCCAGTGAATCTCCTCCTGCTCACGGCCTCCCAGTGAATCTCCTCCTGTTCACTGTCTGCCAATGAATCTCCTCCTGCTCACTGTCTGCCAGTGAATCACCTCCTGCTCACTGTCTGCCAGTGAATCTCCTCCTGCTCACTGTCTGCCAGTGAATCTCCTCCTGCTCACTGCCTCCCAGTGAATCTCCTCCTGTTCACTGTCTGCCAGTGAATCTCCTCCTGCTCACTGTCTGCCAGTGAATTTCCTCCTGTTCACTGTCTGCCAGTGAATCTCCTCATGTTCAGTGTCTGCCAGTGAATCTCCTCCTGCTCACTGTCTGCCAGTGAATCTAGTCCTGTTCGCTGTCTGCCAGTGAATCTCCTCCTGTTCACTGTCTGCCAGTGAATCTCCTCCTGTTCACTGTCTGCCAGTGAATCTCCTCCTGTTCAGAGTCTGCCAGTCAATCTCCTCCTGTTCAGTGTCTGCCAGTGAATCTCCTCCTGTTCATGTCTGCCAGTGAATCTCCTGTTCACTGTCTGCCAGTGAATCTGCTCCTGCTCACTGTCTGCCAGTGAATCTCCTCCTGTTCAGTGTCTGCCAGTGAATCTCCTCCTGTTCACTGTCTGCCAGTGAATCTCCTCCTGCTCACTGTGTGCCAGTGAATCTCCTCCTGTTCACTGTCTGCCAGTGAATCTCCTCCTGCTCACTGTCTGCCAGTGAATCTCCTCCTGCTCACTGTCTGCCAGTGTATCTCCTCCTGTTCACTGTCTGCCAGTGAATCTCCTCCTGCTCACTGTCTGCCAGTGAATCTCCTCCTGCTCACTGCCTGCCAGTGAATCTCCTCCTGTTCACTGCCTGCCAGTGAATCTCCTCCTGCTCACTGTGTGCCAGTGAATCTCCTCCTGTTCACTGTCAGCCAGTGAATCACCTCCCGTTCACTGTCTGCCAGTGAATCTCCTCCCGCTCACTGTCTGCCAGTGAATCTCCTCCTGCTCACTGTCTGCCAGTGAATCTCCTCCTGTTCACTGTCTGCGAGTGAATCTCCTCCGGCTCACTGTCTTCCAGTGAATCTCCTCCTGTTCACTGTCTGCCAGTGAATCACCTCCCGTTCACTGTCTGCCAGTGAATCTCCTCCCGCTCACTGTCTGCCAGTGAATCTCCTCCTGCTCACTGTCTGCCAGTGAATCTCCTCCTGTTCACTGCCTGCCAGTGAATCTCCTCCTGCTCACTGTGTGCCAGTGAATCTCCTCCTGTTCACTGTCTGCCAGTGAATCTCCTCCTGTTCACTGCCTGCCAGTGAATCTCCTCCTGTTCACTGCCTGCCAGTGAATCTCCTCCTGTTCAGTGTCTGCCAGTGAATCTCCTCCTGCTCACTGCCTGCCAGTGAATCTCCTCCTGTTCACTGTCTACCAGTGAATCTCCTCCTGTTCACTGTCTGCCAGTGAATCTCCTCCTGCTCACTATCTGCCAGTGAACCTCCTCCTGTTCACTGCCTGCCAGTGAATATCCTCCTGTTCAGTGTCTGCCAGTGAATCTCCTCCTGTTGACTGTCTGCCAGTGAATCTCCTCCTGTTCACTGTCTGCCAGTGAATCTCCTCCTGCTCACTGTCTGCCAGTGAATCTCCTCCTGCTCACTGTCTGCCAGTGAATCTCCTCCTGCTCACTATCTGCCAGTGAATCTCCTCCTGTTCAGTGTCTGCCAGTGAATCTCCTCCTGTTCACTGTCTGCCAGTGAATCTCCTCCTGTTCACTGTCTGCCAGTGAATCTCCTCCCGTTCACTGTCTGCCAGTGAATCTCCTCCTGTTCACTGTCTGCCAGTGAATCTCCTCCTGTTCACTGTCTGCCAGTGAATCTCCTCCTGTTCACTGCCTGCCAGTGAATCTCCTCCTGTTCAGTGTCTGCCAGTGAATCTCCTCCTGTTCACTGTCTGCCAGTGAATCTCCTCCTGTTCAGTGTCTGCCAGTGAATCTCCTCCTGTTCACTGCCTTCCAGTGAATCTCCTCCTGCTCACTGTGTGCCAGTGAATCTCCTCCTGTTCACTGTCTGCCAGTGAATCTCCTCCTGTTCACTGCCTGCCAGTGAATCTCCTCCTGTTCAGTGTCTGCCAGTGAATCTCCTCCTGTTCACTGTCTGCCAGTGAATCTCCTCCTGTTCAGTGTCTGCCAGTGAATCTCCTCCTGTTCACTGCCTGCCAGTGAATCTCCTCCTGCTCACTGTCTGCCAGTGAATCACCTCCTGCTCACTGTCTGCCAGTGAATCTCCTCCTGCTCACTGTCTGCCAGTGAATCTCCTCCTGCTCACTGCCTCCCAGTGAATCTCCTCCTGTTCACTGTCTGCCAGTGAATCTCCTCCTGCTCACTGTCTGCCAGTGAATCACCTCCTGCTCACTGTCTGCCAGTGAATCTCCTCCTGCTCACTGTCTGCCAGTGAATCTCCTCCTGCTCACTGCCTCCCAGTGAATCTCCTCCTGTTCACTGTCTGCCAGTGAATCTCCTCCTGCTCACTGTCTGCCAGTGAATTTCCTCCTGTTCACTGTCTGCCAGTGAATCTCCTCATGTTCAGTGTCTGCCAGTGAATCTCCTCCTGCTCACTGTCTGCCAGTGAATCTAGTCCTGTTCGCTGTCTGCCAGTGAATCTCCTCCTGTTCACTGTCTGCCAGTGAATCTCCTCCTGTTCACTGTCTGCCAGTGAATCTCCTCCTGTTCAGAGTCTGCCAGTCAATCTCCTCCTGTTCAGTGTCTGCCATTGAATCTCCTCCTGTTCATGTCTGCCAGTGAATCTCCTGTTCACTGTCTGCCAGTGAATCTGCTCCTGCTCACTGTCTGCCAGTGAATCTCCTCCTGTTCAGTGTCTGCCAGTGAATCTCCTCCTGTTCACTGTCTGCCAGTGAATCTCCTCCTGCTCACTGTGTGCCAGTGAATCTCCTCCTGTTCACTGTCTGCCAGTGAATCTCCTCCTGCTCACTGTCTGCCAGTGAATCTCCTCCTGCTCACTGTCTGCCAGTGAATCTCCTCCTGTTCAGTGTCTGCCAGTGAATCTCCTCCTGTTCACTGCCTGCCAGTGAATCTCCTCCTGCTCACTGTGTGCCAGTGAATCTCCTCCTGTTCACTGTCTGCCAGTGAATCTCCTCCTGTTCACTGCCTGCCAGTGAATCTCCTCCTGTTCAGTGTCTGCCAGTGAATCTCCTCCTGTTCACTGTCTGCCAGTGAATCTCCTCCTGTTCACTGTCTGCCAGTGAATCTCCTCCCGCTCACTGTCTGCCAGTGAATCTCCTCCTGCTCACTGTCTGCCAGTGAATCTCCTCCTGTTCACTGTCTGCGAGTGAATCTCCTCCGGCTCACTGTCTTCCAGTGAATCTCCTCCTGTTCACTGTCTGCCAGTGAATCACCTCCCGTTCACTGTCTGCCAGTGAATCTCCTCCCGCTCACTGTCTGCCAGTGAATCTCCTCCTGCTCACTGTCTGCCAGTGAATCTCCTCCTGTTCACTGCCTGCCAGTGAATCTCCTCCTGCTCACTGTGTGCCAGTGAATCTCCTCCTGTTCACTGTCTGCCAGTGAATCTCCTCCTGTTCACTGCCTGCCAGTGAATCTCCTCCTGTTCACTGCCTGCCAGTGAATCTCCTCCTGTTCAGTGTCTGCCAGTGAATCTCCTCCTGCTCACTGCCTGCCAGTGAATCTCCTCCTGTTCACTGTCTACCAGTGAATCTCCTCCTGTTCACTGTCTGCCAGTGAATCTCCTCCTGCTCACTATCTGCCAGTGAACCTCCTCCTGTTCACTGCCTGCCAGTGAATATCCTCCTGTTCAGTGTCTGCCAGTGAATCTCCTCCTGTTGACTGTCTGCCAGTGAATCTCCTCCTGTTCACTGTCTGCCAGTGAATCTCCTCCTGCTCACTGTCTGCCAGTGAATCTCCTCCTGCTCACTGTCTGCCAGTGAATCTCCTCCTGCTCACTATCTGCCAGTGAATCTCCTCCTGTTCAGTGTCTGCCAGTGAATCTCCTCCTGTTCACTGTCTGCCAGTGAATCTCCTCCTGTTCACTGTCTGCCAGTGAATCTCCTCCCGTTCACTGTCTGCCAGTGAATCTCCTCCTGTTCACTGTCTGCCAGTGAATCTCCTCCTGTTCACTGTCTGCCAGTGAATCTCCTCCTGTTCACTGCCTGCCAGTGAATCTCCTCCTGTTCAGTGTCTGCCAGTGAATCTCCTCCTGTTCACTGTCTGCCAGTGAATCTCCTCCTGTTCAGTGTCTGCCAGTGAATCTCCTCCTGTTCACTGCCTTCCAGTGAATCTCCTCCTGCTCACTGTGTGCCAGTGAATCTCCTCCTGTTCACTGTCTGCCAGTGAATCTCCTCCTGTTCACTGCCTGCCAGTGAATCTCCTCCTGTTCAGTGTCTGCCAGTGAATCTCCTCCTGTTCACTGTCTGCCAGTGAATCTCCTCCTGTTCAGTGTCTGCCAGTGAATCTCCTCCTGTTCACTGCCTGCCAGTGAATCTCCTCCTGCTCACTGTCTGCCAGTGAATCACCTCCTGCTCACTGTCTGCCAGTGAATCTCCTCCTGCTCACTGTCTGCCAGTGAATCTCCTCCTGCTCACTGCCTCCCAGTGAATCTCCTCCTGTTCACTGTCTGCCAGTGAATCTCCTCCTGCTCACTGTCTGCCAGTGAATCACCTCCTGCTCACTGTCTGCCAGTGAATCTCCTCCTGCTCACTGTCTGCCAGTGAATCTCCTCCTGCTCACTGCCTCCCAGTGAATCTCCTCCTGTTCACTGTCTGCCAGTGAATCTCCTCCTGCTCACTGTCTGCCAGTGAATTTCCTCCTGTTCACTGTCTGCCAGTGAATCTCCTCATGTTCAGTGTCTGCCAGTGAATCTCCTCCTGCTCACTGTCTGCCAGTGAATCTAGTCCTGTTCGCTGTCTGCCAGTGAATCTCCTCCTGTTCACTGTCTGCCAGTGAATCTCCTCCTGTTCACTGTCTGCCAGTGAATCTCCTCCTGTTCAGAGTCTGCCAGTCAATCTCCTCCTGTTCAGTGTCTGCCATTGAATCTCCTCCTGTTCATGTCTGCCAGTGAATCTCCTGTTCACTGTCTGCCAGTGAATCTGCTCCTGCTCACTGTCTGCCAGTGAATCTCCTCCTGTTCAGTGTCTGCCAGTGAATCTCCTCCTGTTCACTGTCTGCCAGTGAATCTCCTCCTGCTCACTGTGTGCCAGTGAATCTCCTCCTGTTCACTGTCTGCCAGTGAATCTCCTCCTGCTCACTGTCTGCCAGTGAATCTCCTCCTGCTCACTGTCTGCCAGTGAATCTCCTCCTGTTCAGTGTCTGCCAGTGAATCTCCTCCTGTTCACTGCCTGCCAGTGAATCTCCTCCTGCTCACTGTGTGCCAGTGAATCTCCTCCTGTTCACTGTCTGCCAGTGAATCTCCTCCTGTTCACTGCCTGCCAGTGAATCTCCTCCTGTTCAGTGTCTGCCAGTGAATCTCCTCCTGTTCACTGTCTGCCAGTGAATCTCCTCCTGTTCAGTGTCTGCCAGTGAATCTCCTCCTGTTCACTGCCTGCCAGTGAATCTCCTCCTGCTCACTGTCTGCCAGTGAATCACCTCCTGCTCACTGTCTGCCAGTGAATCTCCTCCTGCTCACTGTCTGCCAGTGAATCTCCTCCTGCTCACTGCCTCCCAGTGAATCTCCTCCTGTTCACTGTCTGCCAATGAATCTCCTCCTGCTCACTGTCTGCCAGTGAATCACCTCCTGCTCACTGTCTGCCAGTGAATCTCCTCCTGCTCACTGTCTGCCAGTGAATCTCCTCCTGCTCACTGCCTCCCAGTGAATCTCCTCCTGTTCACTGTCTGCCAGTGAATCTCCTCCTGCTCACTGTCTGCCAGTGAATTTCCTCCTGTTCACTGTCTGCCAGTGAATCTCCTCATGTTCAGTGTCTGCCAGTGAATATCCTCCTGCTCACTGTCTGCCAGTGAATCTAGTCCTGTTCGCTGTCTGCCAGTGAATCTCCTCCTGTTCACTGTCTGCCAGTGAATCTCCTCCTGTTCACTGTCTGCCAGTGAATCTCCTCCTGTTCAGAGTCTGCCAGTCAATCTCCTCCTGTTCAGTGTCTGCCAGTGAATCTCCTCCTGTTCATGTCTGCCAGTGAATCTCCTGTTCACTGTCTGCCAGTGAATCTGCTCCTGCTCACTGTCTGCCAGTGAATCTCCTCCTGTTCAGTGTCTGCCAGTGAATCTCCTCCTGTTCACTGTCTGCCAGTGAATCTCCTCCTGCTCACTGTGTGCCAGTGAATCTCCTCCTGTTCACTGTCTGCCAGTGAATCTCCTCCTGCTCACTGTCTGCCAGTGAATCTCCTCCTGCTCACTGTCTGCCAGTGTATCTCCTCCTGTTCACTGTCTGCCAGTGAATCTCCTCCTGCTCACTGTCTGCCAGTGAATCTCCTCCTGCTCACTGCCTGCCAGTGAATCTCCTCCTGTTCACTGCCTGCCAGTGAATCTCCTCCTGCTCACTGTGTGCCAGTGAATCTCCTCCTGTTCACTGTCTGCCAGTGAATCTCCTCCTCTTCACTGTCTGCCAGTGAATCTCCTCCTGTTCACTGTCTGCCAGTGAATCTCCTCCTGTTCACTGCCTGCCAGTGAATCTCCTCCTGCTCACTGCGTGCCAGTGAATCTCCTCCTGTTCACTGTCTTCCAGTGAATCTCCTCCTGTTCACTGCCTGCCAGTGAATCTCCTCCTGTTCAGTGTCTGCCAGTGAATCTCCTCCTGTTCACTGTCTGCCAGTGAATCTCCTCCTGCTCACTGTGTGCCAGTGAATCACCTCCCGTTCACTGTCTGCCAGTGAATCTCCTCCTGCTCACTGTCTGCCAGTGAATCTCCTCCTGTTCACTGTCTGCCAGTGAATCACCTCCCGTTCACTGTCTGCCAGTGAATTACCTCCCGCTCACTGTCTGCCTGTGAATCTCCTCCCGCTCACTGTCTGCCAGTGAATCTCCTCCTGTTCACTGCCTGCCAGTGAATCTCCTCCGGCTCACTGTCTGCCAGTGAATCTCCTCCTGTTCACTGTCTGCCAGTGAATCACCTCCTGTTCACTGTCTGCCAGTGAATCTCCTCCTGCTCACTGTCTGCCAGTGAATCTCTTCCTGCTCACTATCTGCCAGTGAATCTCCTCCTGTTCACTGCCTGCCAGTGAAACTGCTCCTGTTCAGTGTCTGCCAGTGAATCTCCTCCTGTTGACTGTCTGCCAGTGAATCTCCTCCTGTTCACTGTCTGCCAGTGAATCTCCTCCTGCTCACTGTCTGCCAGTGAATCTCCTCCTGTTCAGTGTCTGCCAGTGAATCTCCTCCTGTTCACTGTCTGCCAGTGAATCTCCTCCTGTTCACTGCCTGCCAGTGAATCTCCTCCTGCTCACTGTCTGCCAGTGAATCTCCTCCTGTTCAGTGTCTGCCAGTGAATCTCCTCCTGTTCACTGTCTGCCAGTGAATCTCCTCCTGTTCACTGTCTGCCAGTGAATCTCCTCCTGTTCACTGTCTGCCAGTGAATCTCCTCCTGTTCACTGTCTGCCAGTGAATCTCCTCCTGTTCACTGCCTGCCAGTGAATCTCCTCCTGCTCACTGTCTGCCAGTGAATCTCCTCCTGTTCACTGTCTGCCAGTGAATCTCCTCCTGTTCACTGCCTGCCAGTGAATCTCCTACTGTTCAGTGTCTGCCAGTGAATCTCCTCCTGTTCACTTTCTGCCAGTGAATCTCCTCCTGTTCAGTGTCTGCTAGTGAATCTCCTCCTGTTCACTGCCAGCCAGTGAATCTCCTCCTGTTCACTGTCTGCCAGTGAATCTCCTCCTGTTCACTGCCTGCCAGTGAATCTCCTCCTGTTCAGTGTCTGCCAGTGAATCTCCTCCTGTTCACTTTCTGCCAGTGAATCTCCTCCTGTTCAGTGTCTGCTAGTGAATCTCCTCCTGCACACTGTCTGCCAGTGAATCTCCTCCTGTTCACTGCCTGCCAGTGAATCTCCTCCTGTTCACTGTCTGCCAGTGAATCTCCTCCTGTTCACTGTCTGCCAGTGAATCTCCTCCTGTTCACTGTCTGCCAGTGAATCTCCTCCTGTTCACTGTCTGCCAGTGAATCTCCTCCTGTTCACTGTCTGCCAGTGAATCTCCTCCTGTTCACTGTGTGCCGGTGAATCTCCTCCTGTTCACTGTCGGCCAGTGAATCTCCTCCTGCTCACTGTCTGCCAGTGAATCTCCTCCTGTTCACTGTCTGCCAGTGAATCTCCTCCTCTTCACTGTCTGCCAGTGAATCTCCTCCTGTTCACTGCCTGCCAGTGAATCTCCTCCTGTTCAGTGTCTGCCAGTGAATCTCCTCCTGATCACTGTCAGCCAGTGAATCTCCTCCTGCTCACTGTGTGCCAGTGAATCACCTCCCCGTTCACTGTCTGCCAGTGAATCTCCTCCTGCTCACTGTCTGCCAGTGAATCTCCTCCTGTTCACTGTCAGCCAGTGAATCACCTCACGTTCACTGTCTGCCAGTGAATCTCCTCCCGCACACTGTCTGCCTGTGAATCTCCTCCCGCTCACTGTCTGCCAGTGAATCTCCTCCTGTTCACTGCCTGCCAGTGAATCTCCTCCGGCTCACTGTCTTCCAGTGAATCTCCTCCTGTTCACTGTCTGCCAGTGAATCACCTCCCGTTCACTGTCTGCCAGTGAATCTCCTCCCGCTCACTGTCTGCCAGTGAATCTCCTCCTGCTCACTGTCTGCCAGTGAGTCTCCTCCTGTTCACTGCCTGCCAGTGAATCTCCTCCTGCTCACTGTGTGCCAGTGAATCTCCTCCTGTTCACTGCCTGCCAGTGAATCTCCTCCTGTTCACTGCCTGCCAGTGAATCTCCTCCTGTTCAGTGTCTGCCAGTGAATCTCCTCCTGCTCACTGCCTGCCAGTGAATCTCCTCCTGTTCACTGTCTACCAGTGAATCTCCTCCTGTTCACTGTCTGCCAGTGAATCTCCTCCTGCTCACTATCTGCCAGTGAATCTCCTCCTGTTCACTGCCTGCCAGTGAATATCCTCCTGTTCAGTGTCTGCCAGTGAATCTCCTCCTGTTGACTGTCTGCCAGTGAATCTCCTCCTGTGCACTGTCTGCCAGTGAATCTCCTCCTGCTCACTGTCTGCCAGTGAATCTCCTCCTGCTCACTGTCTGCCAGTGAATCTCCTCCTGTTCACTGTCTGCCAGTGAATCTCCTCCTGTTCACTGTCTGCCAGTGAATCTCCTCCTGTTCACTGTCTGCCAGTGAATCTCCTCCTGTTCACTGTCTGCCAGTGAATCTCCTCCTGTTCACTGTCTGCCAGTGAATCTCCTCCTGTTCACTGTGTGCCGGTGAATCTCCTCCTGTTCACTGTCGGCCAGTGAATCTCCTCCTGCTCACTGTCTGCCAGTGAATCTCCTCCTGTTCACTGTCTGCCAGTGAATCTCCTCCTGTTCACTGCCTGCCAGTGAATCTCCTCCTGTTCAGTGTCTGCCAGTGAATCTCCTCCTGATCACTGTCAGCCAGTGAATCTCCTCCTGTTCACTGTCAGCCAGTGAATCACCTCCCGTTCACTGTCTGCCAGTGAATCTCCTCCCGCACACTGTCTGCCTGTGAATCTCCTCCCGCTCACTGTCTGCCAGTGAATCTCCTCCTGTTCACTGCCTGCCAGTGAATCTCCTCCGGCTCACTGTCTTCCAGTGAATCTCCTCCTGTTCACTGTCTGCCAGTGAATCTCCTCCTGTTCACTGCCTGCCAGTGAATCTCCTCCTGTTCAGTGTCTGCCAGTGAATCTCCTCCTGTTCACTGTCTGCCAGTGAATCTCCTCCTGCTCACTGTCTGCCAGTGAACCTCCTCCTGCTCACTGCCTGCCAGTGAATCTCCTCCTGTTCACTGTCTGCCAGTGAATCTCCTCCTGTCCACTGTCTGCCAGTGAATCTCCTCCTGTTCACTGTCTGCCAGTGAATCTCCTCCTGTTCATTGTCTGCCAGTGAATCTCCTCCTGTTCACTGTGTGCCGGTGAATCTCCTCCTGTTCACTGTCTGCCAGTGAATCTCCTCCTGCTCACTGTCTGCCAGTGAATCTCCTCCTGTTCACTGTCTGCCAGTGAATCTCCTCCTGTTCACTGTCTGCCAGTGAATCTCCTCCTCTTCACTGTCTGCCAGTGAATCTCCTCCTGTTCACTGTCTGCCAGTGAATCTCCTCCTGTTCACTGCCTGCCAGTGAATCTCCTCCTGCTCACTGCGTGCCAGTGAATCTCCTCCTGTTCACTGTCTGCCAGTGAATCTCCTCCTGTTCACTGCCTGCCAGTGAATCTCCTCCTGTTCAGTGTCTGCCAGTGAATCTCCTCCTGTTCACTGTCTGCCAGTGAATCTCCTCCTGCTCACTGTGTGCCAGTGAATCACCTCCCGTTCACTGTCTGCCAGTGAATCTCCTCCTGCTCACTGTCTGCCAGTGAATCTCCTCCTGTTCACTGTCTGCCAGTGAATCACCTCCCGTTCACTGTCTGCCAGTGAATTACCTCCCGCTCACTGTCTGCCTGTGAATCTCCTCCCGCTCACTGTCTGCCAGTGAATCTCCTCCTGTTCACTGCCTGCCAGTGAATCTCCTCCGGCTCACTGTCTGCCAGTGAATCTCCTCCTGTTCACTGTCTGCCAGTGAATCACCTCCTGTTCACTGTCTGCCAGTGAATCTCCTCCTGCTCACTGTCTGCCAGTGAATCTCCTCCTGCTCACTATCTGCCAGTGAATCTCCTCCTGTTCACTGCCTGCCAGTGAAACTGCTCCTGTTCAGTGTCTGCCAGTGAATCTCCTCCTGTTGACTGTCTGCCAGTGAATCTCCTCCTGTTCACTGTCTGCCAGTGAATCTCCTCCTGCTCACTGTCTGCCAGTGAATCTCCTCCTGTTCAGTGTCTGCCAGTGAATCTCCTCCTGTTCACTGTCTGCCAGTGAATCTCCTCCTGTTCACTGCCTGCCAGTGAATCTCCTCCTGCTCACTGTCTGCCAGTGAATCTCCTCCTGTTCAGTGTCTGCCAGTGAATCTCCTCCTGTTCACTGTCTGCCAGTGAATCTCCTCCTGTTCACTGTCTGCCAGTGAATCTCCTCCTGTTCACTGTCTGCCAGTGAATCTCCTCCTGTTCACTGCCTGCCAGTGAATCTCCTCCTGCTCACTGTCTGCCAGTGAATCTCCTCCTGTTCACTGTCTGCCAGTGAATCTCCTCCTGTTCACTGCCTGCCAGTGAATCTCCTCCTGTTCACTTTCTGCCAGTGAATCTCCTCCTGTTCAGTGTCTGCCAGTGAATCTCCTCCTGCTCACTGCCAGCCAGTGAATCTCCTCCTGTTCACTTTCTGCCAGTGAATCTCCTCCTGTTCACTGTCTGCCAGTGAATCTCCTCCTGTTCACTGCCTGCCAGTGAATCTCCTCCTGCTCACTGTCTGCCAGTGAATCTCCTCCTGTTCACTGTCTGCCAGTGAATCTCCTCCTGTTCACTGCCTGCCAGTGAATCTCCTCCTGTTCACTTTCTGCCAGTGAATCTCCTCCTGCTCACTGTCTGCCAGTGAATCTCCTCCTGTTCACTGCCTGCCAGTGAATCTCCTCCTGTTCACTTTCTGCCAGTGAATCTCCTCCTGTTCAGTGTCTGCCAGTGAATCTCCTCCTGCTCACTGTCTGCCAGTGAATCTCCTCCTGTTCAGTGTCTGCCAGTGAATCTCCTCCTGTTCACTGTCTGCCAGTGAATCTCCTCCTGTTCAGTGTCTGCCAGTGAATCTCCTCCTGCTCACTGTCTGCCAGTGAATCTCCTCCTGCTCACTGTCTGCCAGTGAATCTCCTCCTGTTCACTGCCAGCCAGTGAATCTCCTCCTGTTCACTGCCAGCCAGTGAATCTCCTCCTGCTCACTGTCTGCCAGTGAATCTCCTCCTGCTCACTGTCTGCCAGTGAATCTCCTCCTGTTCACTGTCTGCCAGTGAATCTCCTCCTGTTCAGTGTCTGCCAGTGAATCTCCTCCTGTTCACTGTCTGCCAGTGAATCTCCTCCTGTTCACTGTCTGCCAGTGAATCTCCTCCTGTTCACTGTCTGCCAGTGAATCTCCTCCTGTTCACTGTCTGCCAGTGAATCTCCTCCTGTTCAGTGTCTGCCAGTGAATCTCCTCCTGTTCACTGTCTGCCAGTGAATCTCCTCCTGTTCACTGTCTGCCAGTGAATCTCCTCCTGTTCACTGTCTGCCAGTGAATCTCCTCCTGTTCACTGTCTGCCAGTGAATCTCCTCCTGTTCACTGTGTGCCGGTGAATCTCCTCCTGTTCACTGTCGGCCAGTGAATCTCCTCCTGCTCACTGTCTGCCAGTGAATCTCCTCCTGTTCACTGTCTGCCAGTGAATCTCCTCCTCTTCACTGTCTGCCAGTGAATCTCCTCCTGTTCACTGCCTGCCAGTGAATCTCCTCCTGTTCAGTGTCTGCCAGTGAATCTCCTCCTGATCACTGTCAGCCAGTGAATCTCCTCCTGCTCACTGTGTGCCAGTGAATCACCTCCCCGTTCACTGTCTGCCAGTGAATCTCCTCCTGCTCACTGTCTGCCAGTGAATCTCCTCCTGTTCACTGTCAGCCAGTGAATCACCTCCCGTTCACTGTCTGCCAGTGAATCTCCTCCCGCACACTGTCTGCCTGTGAATCTCCTCCCGCTCACTGTCTGCCAGTGAATCTCCTCCTGTTCACTGCCTGCCAGTGAATCTCCTCCGGCTCACTGTCTTCCAGTGAATCTCCTCCTGTTCACTGTCTGCCAGTGAATCACCTCCCGTTCACTGTCTGCCAGTGAATCTCCTCCCGCTCACTGTCTGCCAGTGAATCTCCTCCTGCTCACTGTCTGCCAGTGAGTCTCCTCCTGTTCACTGCCTGCCAGTGAATCTCCTCCTGCTCACTGTGTGCCAGTGAATCTCCTCCTGTTCACTGCCTGCCAGTGAATCTCCTCCTGTTCACTGCCTGCCAGTGAATCTCCTCCTGTTCAGTGTCTGCCAGTGAATCTCCTCCTGCTCACTGCCTGCCAGTGAATCTCCTCCTGTTCACTGTCTACCAGTGAATCTCCTCCTGTTCACTGTCTGCCAGTGAATCTCCTCCTGCTCACTATCTGCCAGTGAATCTCCTCCTGTTCACTGCCTGCCAGTGAATATCCTCCTGTTCAGTGTCTGCCAGTGAATCTCCTCCTGCTGACTGTCTGCCAGTGAATCTCCTCCTGTGCACTGTCTGCCAGTGAATCTCCTCCTGCTCACTGTCTGCCAGTGAATCTCCTCCTGCTCACTGTCTGCCAGTGAATCTCCTCCTGTTCACTGTCTGCCAGTGAATCTCCTCCTGTTCACTGTCTGCCAGTGAATCTCCTCCTGTTCACTGTCTGCCAGTGAATCTCCTCCTGTTCACTGTCTGCCAGTGAATCTCCTCCTGTTCACTGTCTGCCAGTGAATCTCCTCCTGTTCACTGTGTGCCGGTGAATCTCCTCCTGTTCACTGTCGGCCAGTGAATCTCCTCCTGCTCACTGTCTGCCAGTGAATCTCCTCCTGTTCACTGCCTGCCAGTGAATCTCCTCCTCTTCACTGTGTGCCAGTGAATCTCCTCCTGTTCACTGTCTGCCAGTGAATCTCCTCCTGTTCACTGCCTGCCAGTGAATCTCCTCCTGTTCAGTGTCTGCCAGTGAATCTCCTCCTGATCACTGTCAGCCAGTGAATCTCCTCCTGCTCACTGTGTGCCAGTGAATCACCTCCCCGTTCACTGTCTGCCAGTGAATCTCCTCCTGCTCACTGTCTGCCAGTGAATCTCCTCCTGTTCACTGTCAGCCAGTGAATCACCTCCCGTTCACTGTCTGCCAGTGAATCTCCTCCCGCACACTGTCTGCCTGTGAATCTCCTCCCGCTCACTGTCCGCCAGTGAATCTCCTCCTGTTCACTGCCTGCCAGTGAATCTCCTCCGGCTCACTGTCTTCCAGTGAATCTCCTCCTGTTCACTGTCTGCCAGTGAATCACCTCCCGTTCACTGTCTGCCAGTGAATCTCCTCCCGCTCACTGTCTGCCAGTGAATCTCCTCCTGCTCACTGTCTGCCAGTGAATCTCCTCCTGTTCACTGCCTGCCAGTGAATCTCCTCCTGCTCACTGTGTGCCAGTGAATCTCCTCCTGTTCACTGCCTGCCAGTGAATCTCCTCCTGTTCACTGCCTGCCAGTGAATCTCCTCCTGTTCAGTGTCTGCCAGTGAATCTCCTCCTGCTCACTGCCTGCCAGTGAATCTCCTCCTGTTCACTGTCTACCAGTGAATCTCCTCCTGTTCACTGTCTGCCAGTGAATCTCCTCCTGCTCACTATCTGCCAGTGAATCTCCTCCTGTTCACTGCCTGCCAGTGAATATCCTCCTGTTCAGTGTCTGCCAGTGAATCTCCTCCTGTTGACTGTCTGCCAGTGAATCTCCTCCTGTGCACTGTCTGCCAGTGAATCTCCTCCTGCTCACTGTCTGCCAGTGAATCTCCTCCTGCTCACTGTCTGCCAGTGAATCTCCTCCTGTTCACTGTCTGCCAGTGAATCTCCTCCTGCTCACTATCTGCCAGTGAATCTCCTCCTGTTCATTGTCTGCCAGTGAATCTCCTCCTGTTCACTGTCTGCCAGTGAATCTCCTCCTGTTCACTGTCTGCCAGTGAATCTCCTCCTGTTCACTGTCTGCCAGTGAATCTCCTCCTGTTCACTGTCTGCCAGTGAATCTCCTCCTGTTCACTGTCTGCCAGTGAATCTCCTCCTGTTCACTGCCTGCCAGTGAATCTCCTCCTGTTCAATGTCTGCCAGTGAATCTCCTCCTGTTCACTGTCTGCCAGTGAATCTCCTCCTGTTCAGTGTCTGCCAGTGAATCTCCTCCTGTTCACTGCCTGCCAGTGAATCTCCTCCTGCTCACTGTGTGCCAGTGAATCTCCTCCTGTTCACTGTCTGCCAGTGAATCTCCTCCTGTTCACTGCCTGCCAGTGAATCTCCTCCTGTTCAGTGTCTGCCAGTGAATCTCCTCCTGTTCACTGTCTGCCAGTGAATCTCCTCCTGTTCAGTGTCTGCCAGTGAATCTCCTCCTGTTCACTGCCTGCCAGTGAATCTCCTCCTGCTCGCTGTCTGCCAGTGAATCACCTCCTGCTCACTGTCTGCCAGTGAATCTCCTCCTGCTCACTGTCTGCCAGTGAATCACCTCCTGCTCACTGTCTGCCAGTGAATCTCCTCCTGCTCACTGTCTGCCAGTGAATCTCCTCCTGCTCACTGCCTCCCAGTGAATCTCCTCCTGTTCACTGTCTGCCAGTGAATCTCCTCCTGCTCACTGTCTGCCAGTGAATTTCCTCCTGTTCACTGTCTGCCAGTGAATCTCCTCCTGTTCAATGTCTGCAAGTGAATCTCCTCCTGTTCACTGTCTGCCAGTGAATCTCCTCCTGTTCAGTGTCTGCCAGTGAATCTCCTCCTGTTCACTGTCTGCCAGTGAATCTCCTCCTGTTCAGTGTCTGCCAGTGAATCTCCTCCTGCTCACTGCCTGCCAGTGAAACTCCTCCTGTTCACTGTCTGCCAGTGAATCTCCTCCTGTTCAGTGTCTGCCAGTGAATCTCCTCCTGTTCACTGTCTGCCAGTGAATCTCCTCCTGTTCACTGTCTGCCAGTGAATCTCCTCCTGTTCACTGTCTGCCAGTGAATCTCCTCCTGTTCAGTGTCTGCCGGTGAATCTCCTCCTGTTCACTGTCTGCCGGTGAATCTCCTCCTGTTCAGTGTCTGCCAGTGAATCTCCTCCTGTTCACTGTCTGCCAGTGAATCTCCTCCTGCTCACTGTCTGCCAGTGAATCTCCTCCTGCTCACTGTCTGCCAGTGAATCTCCTCCTGTTCACTGCCTGCCAGTGTATCTCCTCCTGTTCACTGTCTGCCAGTGTATCTCCTCCTGTTCACTGTCTGCCAGTGAATCTCCTCCTGCTCACTGTCTGCCAGTGAATCTCCTCCTGTTCACTGCCTGCCAGTGAATCTCCTGTTCACTGTCTGCCAGTGAATCTCCTCCTGCTCACTGCCTCCCAGTGAATCTCCTCCTGCTCACTGTCTGCCAGTGAATCTCCTCCTGTTCATTGTCTGCCAGTGAATCTCCTCCTGTTCAGTGTCTGCAAGTGAATCTCCTCCTGTTCACTGTCTGCCAGTGAATCTCCTCCTGTTCAATGTCTGCCAGTGAATCTCCTCCTGTTCACTGTCTGCCAGTGAATCTCCTCCTGTTCAGTGTCTGCCAGTGAATCTCCTCCTGCTCACTGTCTGCCAGTGAATCTAGTCCTGCTCACTGTCTGCCAGTGAATCTCCTCCTGTTCACTGTCTGCCAGTGAATCTCCTCCTGTTCAGAGTCTGCCAGTCAATCTCCTCCTGATCAGTGACTGCCAGTGAATCTCCTCCTGTTCAGTGTCTGCCAGTGAATCTCCTGTTCACTGTCTGCCAGTGAATCTGCTCCTGCTCACTGTCTGCCAGTGAATCTCCTCCTGTTCAGTGTCTGCCAGTGAATCTCCTCCTGTTCACTGTCTGCCAGTGAATCTCCTCCTGCTCACTGTGTGCCAGTGAATCTCCTCCTGTTCACTGTCTGCCAGTGAATCTCCTCCTGCTCACTGTCTGCCAGTGAATCTCCTCCTGCTCACTGTCTGCCAGTGTATCTCCTCCTGTTCACTGTCTGCCAGTGAATCTCCTCCTGTTCACTGTCTGCCAGTGAATCACCTCCTGCTCACTGTCTGCCAGTGAATCTCCTCCTGCTCACTGTCTGCCAGTGAATCTCCTCCTGTTCACTGCCTGCCAGTGAATCTCCTCCTGCTCACTGTCTGCCAGTGAATCTCCTCCTGTTCACTGCCTGCCAGTGAATCTCCTCCTGTTCACTGCCTGCCAGTGAATCTCCTCCTGTTCACTGTCTGCCAGTGAATCTCCTCCTGCTCACTGCCTCCCAGTGAATCTCCTCCTGTTCACTGTCTGCCAGTGAATCTCCTCCTGCTCACTGTCTGCCAGTGAATTTCCTCCTGTTCACTGTCTGCCAGTGAATCTCCTCCTGTTCAGTGTCTGCAAGTGAATCTCCTCCTGTTCAATGTCTGCCAGTGAATCTCCTCCTGTTCACTGTCTGCCAGTGAATCTCCTCCTGTTCAATGTCTGCCAGTGAATCTCCTCCTGTTCACTGTCGGCCAGTGAATCTCCTCCTGTTCAGTGTCTGCCAGTGAATCTCCTCCTGCTCACTGTCTGCCACTGAATCTAGTCCTGTTCACTGTCTGCCAGTGAATCTCCTCCTGTTCACTGTCTGCCAGTGAATCTCCTCCTGTTCACTGTCTGCCAGTGAATCTCCTCCTTTTCAGAGTCTGCCAGTCAATCTCCTCCTGTTCAGTGTCTGCCAGTGAATCTCCTGTTCACTGTCTGCCAGTGAATCTGCTCCTGCTCACTGTCTGCCAGTGAATCACCTCCTGTTCAGTGTCTGCCAGTGAATCTCCTCCTGTTCACTGTCTGCCAGTGTATCTCCTCCTCTTCACTGTCTGCCAGTGAATCTCCTCCTGTTCAGTGTCTGCCAGTGAATCTCCTCCTGTTCACTGTCTGCCAGTGAATCTCCTCCTGCTCACTCTCTGCCAGTGAATCTCCTCCTGCTCACTGTCTGCCAGTGTATCTCCTCCGGTTCACTGTCTGCCAGTGAATCTCCTCCTGTTCACTGTCTGCCAGTGAATCTCCTCCTGCTCACTGTCTGCCAGTGAATCTCCTCCTGCTCACTGCCTGCCAGTGAATCTCCTCCTGTTCAGTGTCTGCCAGTGAATCTCCTCCTGTTCACTGTCTGCCAGTGAATCTCCTCCTGTTCACTGTCTGCCAGTGAATCTCCTCCTGCTCACTGCCTGCCAGTGAATCTCCTCCTGTTCACTGTCTGCCAGTGAATCTCCTGTTCAGTGTCTGCCAGTGAATCTTCTCCTGCTCACTGTCTGCCAGTGAATCTGCTCCTGCTCACTGTCTGCCAGTGAATCCCCTCCTGCTCACTGTCTGCCAGTGAATCTCCTCCTGTTCACTGTCTGCCAGTGAATCTCCTCCTGTTCACTGTCTACCAGTGAATCTCCTCCTGTTCACTGTCGGCCAGTGAATCTCCTCCTGCTCACTGTCTGCCAGTGAATCTCCTCCTGTTCACTGTCTACCAGTGAATCTCCTCCTGTTCACTGTCTGCCAGTGAATTTCCTCCTGCTCACTGTCTGCCAGTGAATCTCCTCCTGCTCACTGTCTGCCAGTGAATCTCCTCCTGCTCACTGTCTGCCAGTGAATCTCCTCCTGTTCACTGTCTGCCAGTGAATCACCTCCTGCTCACTGTCTGCCAGTGAATCTCCTCCTGTTCACTGTCTGCCAGTGAATCTCCTGTTCAGTGTCTGCCAGTGAATCTCCTCCTGTTCACTGTCTGCCAGTGAATCTCCTCCTGGTCACTGTCTGCCAGTGAATCTTCTCCTGCTCACTGTCTGCCAGTGAATCTCCTCCTGTTCAGTGTCTGCCAGTGAATCTCCTCCTGTTCACTGTCTGCCAGTGAGTCTTCTCCTGTTCACTGTCTGCCAGTGAATCTCCTCCTGCTCACTGTCTGCCAGTGAATCTCCTCCTGTTCAGTGTCTGCCAGTGAATCTCCTCCTGTTCACTGTCTGCCATTGAATCTCCTCCTGTTCACTGTCTGCCAGTGAATCTCCTCCTGCACACTGTCTGCCAGTGAATCTCCTCCTGCTCACTGTCTGCCAGTGAATCTCCTCCTGTTCACTGTCTGCCAGTGAATCTCCTCCTGTTCACTGTCTGCCAGTGAATCTCCTCCTGTTCTCTGTCTGCCAGTGAATCTCCTCCTGCTCACTGTCTGCCAGTGAATCTCCTCCTGTTCACTGTCTGCCATTGAATCTCCTCCTGTTCACTGTCTGCCAGTGAATCTCCTCCTGCACACTGTCTGCCAGTGAATCTCCTCCTGCTCACTGTCTGCCAGTGAATCTCCTCCTGTTCACTGTCTGCCAGTGAATCTCCTCCTGTTCACTGTCTGCCAGTGAATCTCCTCCTGTTCAATGTCTGCAAGTGAATCTCCTCCTGTTCACTGTCTGCCAGTGAATCTCCTCCTGTTCAGTGTCTGCCAGTGAATCTCCTCCTGTTCACTGTCTGCCAGTGAATCTCCTCCTGTTCAGTGCCTGCCAGTGAATCTCCTCCTGCTCACTGCCTGCCAGTGAATCTCCTCCTGTTCACTGTCTGCCAGTGAATCTCCTCCTGTTCAGTGTCTGCCAGTGAATCTCCTCCTGTTCACTGTCTGCCAGTGAATCTCCTCCTGTTCACTGTCTGCCAGTGAATCTCCTCCTGTTCACTGTCTGCCAGTGAATCTCCTCCTGTTCAGTGTCTGCCAGTGAATCTCCTCCAGTTCACTGTCTGCCGGTGAATCTCCTCCTGTTCAGTGTCTGCCAGTGAATCTCCTCCTGTTCACTGTCTGCCAGTGAATCTCCTCCTGCTCACTGTCTGCCAGTGAATCTCCTCCTGCTCACTGTCTGCCAGTGAATCTCCTCCTGTTCACTGCCTGCCAGTGTATCTCCTCCTGTTCACTGTCTGCCAGTGTATCTCCTACTGTTCACTGTCTGCCAGTGAATCTCCTCCTGCTCACTGTCTGCCAGTGAATCTCCTCCTGTTCACTGCCTGCCAGTGAATCTCCTGTTCACTGTCTGCCAGTGAATCTCCTCCTGCTCACTGCCTCCCAGTGAATCTCCTCCTGCTCACTGTCTGCCAGTGAATCTCCTCCTGTTCATTGTCTGCCAGTGAATCTCCTCCTGTTCAGTGTCTGCAAGTGAATCTCCTCCTGTTCACTGTCTGCCAGTGAATCTAGTCCTGTTCACTGTCTGCCAGTGAATCTCCTCCTGTTCACTGTCTGCCAGTGAATCTCCTCCTGTTCAGAGTCTGCCAGTCAATCTCCTCCTGTTCAGTGTCTGCCAGTGAATCTCCTGTTCACTGTCTGCCAGTGAATCTGCTCCTGCTCACTGTCTGCCAGTGAATCTCCTCCTGTTCAGTGTCTGCCAGTGAATCTCCTCCTGTTCACTGTCTGCCAGTGAATCTCCTCCTGTTCACTGTCTGCCAGTGAATCTCCTCCTGCTCACTGTGTGCCAGTGAATCTCCTCCTGTTCACTGTCTGCCAGTGAATCTCCTCCTGCTCACTGTCTGCCAGTGAATCTCCTCCTGCTCCCTGTCTGCCAGTGTATCTCCTCCTGTTCACTGTCTGCCAGTGAATCTCCTCCTGTTCACTGTCTGCCAGTGAATCTCCTCCTGCTCACTGTCTGCCAGTGAATCTCCTCCTGCTCACTGCCTGCCAGTGAATCTTCTCCTGTTCACTGTCTGCCAGTGAATCTCCTCCTGTTCACTGCCTGCCAGTGAATCTCCTCCTATTCAGTGTCTGCCAGTGAATCTCCTCCTGTTCACTGTCTGCCAGTGAATCTCCTCCTGTTCAGTGTCTGCCAGTGAATCTCCTCCTGTTCACTGTCTGCCAGTGAATCTCCTCCTGTTCACTGTCTGCCAGTGAATCTCCTCCTGTTCACTGTCTGCCGGTGAATCTCCTCCTGTTCACTGTCTGCCAGTGAATCTCCTCCTGTTCACTGCCTGCCAGTGAATCTCCTCCTGCTCACTGTCTGCCAGTCAATCTCCTCCTTTTCACTGTCTGCCAGTGAATCTCGTCCTGTTCACTGCCTGCCAGTGAATCTACTCCTGCTCACTGTCTGCCAGTGAATCTCCTCCTGTTCAGTGTCTGGCAGTGAATCTCCTCCTGTTGAGTGTCTGCCAGTGAATCTCCTCCTGTTCACTGTCTGCCAGTGAATCTCCTCCTGCTCACTGTGTGCCAGTGAATCTCCTCCTGTTCACTGTCTGCCAGTGAATCACCTCCTGCTCACTGTCTGCCAGTGAATCTCCTCCTGCTCACTGTCTGCCAGTGAATCTCCTCCTGTTCACTGCCTGCCAGTGAATCTCCTCCTGCTCACTGTCTGCCAGTGAATCTCCTCCTGTTCACTGCCTGCCAGTGAATCTCCTCCTGTTCACTGCCTGCCAGTGAATCTCCTCCTGTTCACTGTCTGCCAGTGAATCTCCTCCTGCTCACTGCCTCCCAGCGAATCTCCTCCTGTTCACTGTCTGCCAGTGAATCTCCTCCTGCTCACTGTCTGCCAGTGAATTTCCTCCTGTTCACTGTCTGCCAGTGAATCTCCTCCTGTTCAGTGTCTGCAAGTGAATCTCCTCCTGTTCAATGACTGCCAGTGAATCTCCTCCTGTTCACTGTCTGCCAGTGAATCTCCTCCTGTTCAATGTCTGCCAGTGAATCTCCTCCTGTTCACTGTCTGCCAGTGAATCTCCTCCTGTTCAGTGTCTGCCAGTGAATCTCCTCCTGCTCACTGTCTGCCACTGAATCTAGTCCTGTTCACTGTCTGCCAGTGAATCTCCTCCTGTTCACTGTCTGCCAGTGAATCTCCTCCTGTTCACTGTATGCCAGTGAATCTCCTCCTTTTCAGAGTCTGCCAGTCAATCTCCTACTGTTCAGTGTCTGCCAGTGAATCTCCTGTTCACTGTCTGCCAGTGAATCTGCTCCTGCTCACTGTCTGCCAGTGAATCTCCTCCTGTTCAGTGTCTGCCAGTGAATCTCCTCCTGTTCACTGTCTGCCAGTGTATCTCCTCCTCTTCACTGTCTGCCAGTGAATCTCCTCCTGTTCAGTGTCTGCCAGTGAATCTCCTCCTGTTCACTGTCTGCCAGTGAATCTCCTCCTGCTCACTGTCTGCCAGTGAATCTCCTCCTGCTCACTGTCTGCCAGTGAATCTCCTCCGGTTCACTGTCTGCCAGTGAATCTCCTCCTGTTCACTGTCTGCCAGTGAATCTCCTCCTGCTCACTGTCTGCCAGTGAATCTCCTCCTGCTCACTGCCTGCCAGTGAATCTCCTCCTGTTCAGTGTCTGCCAGTGAATCTCCTCCTGTTCACTGTCTGCCAGTGAATCTCCTCCTGTTCACTGTCTGCCAGTGAATCTCCTCCTGCTCACTGCCTGCCAGTGAATCTCCTCCTGTTCACTGTCTGCCAGTGAATCTCCTGTTCAGTGTCTGCCAGTGAATCTTCTCCTGCTCACTGTCTGCCAGTGAATCTCCTCCTGCTCACTGTCTGCCAGTGAATCCCCTCCTGCTCACTGTCTGCCAGTGAATCTCCTCCTGTTCACTGTCTGCCAGTGAATCTCCTCCTGTTCACTGTCTACCAGTGAATCTCCTCCTGTTCACTGTCGGCCAGTGAATCTCCTCCTGCTCACTGTCTGCCAGTGAATCTCCTCCTGTTCACTGTCTACCAGTGAATCTCCTCCTGTTCACTGTCTGCCAGTGAATCTCCTCCTGCTCACTGTCTGCCAGTGAATCTCCTGTTCAGTGTCTGCCAGTGAATCTCCTCCTGTTCACTGTCTGCCAGTGAATCTCCTCCTGCTCACTGTCTGCCAGTGAATCTTCTCCTGCTCACTGTCTGCCAGTGAATCTCCTCCTGTTCAGTGTCTGCCAGTGAATCTCCTCCTGTTCACTGTCTGCCAGTGAATCTCCTCCTGTTCACTGTCTGCCAGTGAATCTCCTCCTGCTCACTGTCTGCCAGTGAATCTCCTCCTGTTCAGTGTCTGCCAGTGAATCTCCTCCTGTTCACTGTCTGCCATTGAATCTCCTCCTGTTCACTGTCTGCTAGTGAATCTCCTCCTGCACACTGTCTGCCAGTGAATCTCCTCCTGCTCACTGTCTGCCAGTGAATCTCCTCCTGTTCACTGTCTGCCATGAATCTCCTCCTGTTCACTGTCTGCCAGTGAATCTCCTCCTGTTCACTGTGTGCCAGTGAATCTCCTCCTGCTCACTGTCTGCCAGTGAATCTCCTCCTGTTCACTGTCTGCCATTGAATCTCCTCCTGTTCACTGTCTGCCAGTGAATCTCCTCCTGCACACTGTCTGCCAGTGTATCTCCTCCTGCTCACTGCCTGCCAGTGAATCTCCTCCTGTTCACTGTCTGCCAGTGAATCTCCTCCTGCTCACTGCCTCCCAGCGAATCTCCTCCTGTTCACTGTCTGCCAGTGAATCTCCTCCTGCTCACTGTCTGCCAGTGAATTTCCTCCTGTTCACTGTCTGCCAGTGAATCTCCTCCTGTTCAGTGTCTGCAAGTGAATCTCCTCCTGTTCAATGACTGCCAGTGAATCTCCTCCTGTTCACTGTCTGCCAGTGAATCTCCTCCTGTTCAATGTCTGCCAGTGAATCTCCTCCTGTTCACTGTCTGCCAGTGAATCTCCTCCTGTTCAGTGTCTGCCAGTGAATCTCCTCCTGCTCACTGTCTGCCACTGAATCTAGTCCTGTTCACTGTCTGCCAGTGAATCTCCTCCTGTTCACTGTCTGCCAGTGAATCTCCTCCTGTTCACTGTATGCCAGTGAATCTCCTCCTTTTCAGAGTCTGCCAGTCAATCTCCTACTGTTCAGTGTCTGCCAGTGAATCTCCTGTTCACTGTCTGCCAGTGAATCTGCTCCTGCTCACTGTCTGCCAGTGAATCTCCTCCTGTTCAGTGTCTGCCAGTGAATCTCCTCCTGTTCACTGTCTGCCAGTGTATCTCCTCCTCTTCACTGTCTGCCAGTGAATCTCCTCCTGTTCAGTGTCTGCCAGTGAATCTCCTCCTGTTCAGTGTCTGCCAGTGAATCTCCTCCTGCTCACTGTCTGCCAGTGAATCTCCTCCTGCTCACTGTCTGCCAGTGAATCTCCTCCTGCTCACTGTCTGCCAGTGAATCTCCTCCTGTTCACTGCCTGCCAGTGAATCTCCTCCTGCTCACTGTGTGCCAGTGAATCTCCTCCTGTTCACTGTCTGCCAGTGAATCTCCTCCTGTTCACTGCCTGCCAGTGAATCCCCTCCTGTTCAGTGTCTGCCAGTGAATCTCCTCCTGCTCACTGCCTGCCAGTGAATCTCCTCCTGTTCACTGTCTGCCAGTGAATCTCCTCCTGCTCACTGTCTGCCAGTGAATCTCCTCCTGTTCAGTGTCTGCCAGTGAATCTCCTCCTGTTCACTGTCTGCCAGTGAATCTCCTCCTGTTCACTGTCTGCAAGTGAATCTCCTCCTGTTCACTGCCTGCCAGTGAATCTCCTCCTGCTCACTGTGTGCCAGTGAATCTCCTCCTGTTCACTGCCTGCCAGTGAATCTCCTCCTGTTCAGTGTCTGCCAGTGAATCTCCTCCTGTTCACTGTCTGCCGGTGAATCTCCTCCTGCTCACTGTGTGCCAGTGAATCTCCTCCTGTTCACTGTCTGCCAGTGAATCTCCTCCTGTTCACTGTCTGCCAGTGAATCTCCTCCTGTTCAGAGTCTGCCAGTCAATCTCCTCCTGTTCAGTGTCTGCCAGTGAATCTCCTCCTGTTCAGTGTCTGCCAGTGAATCTCCTGTTCACTGTCTGCCAGTGAATCTGCTCCTGTTCACTGTCTGCCAGTGAATCTCCTCCTGTTCAGTGTCTGCCAGTGAATCTCCTCCTGTTCACTGTCTGCCAGTGAATCTCCTCCTGCTCACTGTGTGCCAGTGAATCTCCTCCTGTTCACTGTCTGCCAGTGAATCTCCTCCTGCTCACTGTCTGCCAGTGAATCTCCTCCTGGTCACTGTCTGCCAGTGTATCTCCTCCTGTTCACTGTCTGCCAGTGAATCTCCTCCTGCTCACTGTCTGCCAGTGAATCTCCTCCTGCTCACTGTCTGCCAGTGAATCTCCTCCTGCTCACTGTGTGCCAGTGAATCTCCTCCTGCTCACTGTGTGCCAGTGAATCTCCTCCTGTTCACTGTCTGCCAGTGAATCTCATCCTGTTCACTGCCTGCCAGTGAATCTCCTCCTGCTCACTGTCTGCCAGTGAATCTCCTCCTGTTCAGTGTCTGCCAGTGAATCTCGTCCTGTTCAGTGTCGGCCAGTGATCTCCTCCTGTTCACTGTCTGCCAGTGAATCTCCTCCTGCTCACTGTGTGCCAGTGAATCTCCTCCTGTTCACTGTCTGCCAGTGAATCACCTCCTGCTCACTGTCTGCCAGAGAATCTCCTCCTGCTCACTGTCTGCCAGTGAATCTCCTCCTGTTCACTGCCTGCCAGTGAATATCCTCCTGTTCACTGTCTGCCAGTGAATCTCCTCCTGCTCACTGCCTCCCAGTGAATCTCCTCCTGTTCACTGTCTGCCAGTGAATCTCCTCCTGCTCACTGTCTGCCAGTGAATTTCCTCCTGTTCACTGTCTGCCAGTGAATCTCCTCCTGTTCAGTGTCTGCAAATGAATCTCCTCCTGTTCACTGTCTGCCAGTGAATCTCCTCCTGTTCAATGTCTGCCAGTGAATCTCCTCCTGTTCACTGTCTGCCAGTGAATCTCCTCATGTTCAGTGTCTGCCAGTGAATCTCCTCCTGCTCACTGTCTGCCAGTGAATCTAGTCCTGTTCGCTGTCTGCCAGTGAATCTCCTCCTGTTCACTGTCTGCCAGTGAATCTCCTCCTGTTCACTGTCTGCCAGTGAATCTCCTCCTGTTCAGAGTCTGCCAGTCAATCTCCTCCTGTTCAGTGTCTGCCAGTGAAACTCCTCCTGTTCAGTGTCTGCCAGTGAATCTCCTGTTCACTGTCTGCCAGTGAATCTGCTCCTGCTCACTGTCTGCCAGTGAATCTCCTCCTGTTCAGTGTCTGCCAGTGAATCTCCTCCTGTTCACTGTCTGCCAGTGAATCTCCTCCTGCTCACTGTGTGCCAGTGAATCTCCTCCTGCTCACTGTCTGCCAGTGAATCTCCTCCTGTTCACTGCCTGCCAGTGAATCTCCTCCTGTTCACTGTGTGCCAGTGAATCTCCTCCTGTTCACTGTCTGCCAGTGAATCTCCTCCTGCTCACTGTCTGCCAGTGAATCTCCTCCTGTTCACTGTCTGCCAGTGAATATCCTCCTGTTCACTGTCTGCCAGTGAATCTCCTCCTCTTCACTGTCTGCCAGTGAATCTCCTCCAGTTCACTGTCTGCCAGTGAATCTCCTCCTGTTCACTGCCTGCCAGTGAATCTCCTCCTGCTCACTGCGTGCCAGTGAATCTCCTCCTGTTCACTGCCTGCCAGTGAATCTCCTCCTGCTCACTGCGTGCCAGTGAATCTCCTCCAGTTCACTGTCTGCCAGTGAATCTCCTCCTGTTCACTGCCTGCCAGTGAATCTCCTCCTGCTCACTGCGTGCCAGTGAATCTCCTCCTGTTCACTGTCTGCCAATGAATCTCCTCCTGTTCAGTGTCTGCCAGTGAATCTCCTCCTGTTCACTGTCTGCCAGTGAATCTCCTCCTGCTCACTGTGTGCCAGTGAATCACCTCCCGTTCACTGTCTGCCAGTGAATCTCCTCCTGCTCACTGTCTGCCAGTGAATCTCCTCCTGTTCACTGTCTGCCAGTGAATCACCTCCCGTTCACTGTCTGCCAGTGAATCTCCTCCCGCTCACTGTCTGCCTGTGAATCTCCTCCCGCTCACTGTCTGCCAGTGAATCTCCTCCTGTTCACTGCCTGCCAGTGAATCTCCTCCGGCTCACTGTCTGCCAGTGAATCTCCTCCTGTTCACTGTCTGCCAGTGAATCACCTCCTGTTCACTGTCTGCCAGTGAATCTCCTCCTGCTCACTGTCTGCCAGTGAATCTCCTCCTGCTCACTATCTGCCAGTGAATCTCCTCCTGTTCACTGCCTGCCAGTGAAACTCCTACTGTTCAGTGTCTGCCAGTGAATCTCCTCCTGTTGACTGTCTGCCAGTGAATCTCCTCCTGTTCACTGTCTGCCAGTGAATCTCCTCCTGCTCACTGTCTGCCAGTGAATCTCCTCCTGTTCACTGTCTGCCAGTGAATCTCCTCCTGTTCACTGTCTGCCAGTGAACCTCCTCCTGCTCACTGTCTGCCAGTGAATCTCCTCCTGTTCAGTGTCTGCCAGTGAATCTCCTCCTGTTCACTGTCTGCCAGTGAATCTCCTCCTGTTCACTGTCTGCCAGTGAATCTCCTCCTGTTCACTGTCTGCCAGTGAATCTCCTCCTGTTCACTGCCTGCCAGTGAATCTCCTCCTGCTCACTGTCTGCCAGTGAATCTCCTCCTGTTCACTGTCTGCCAGTGAATCTCCTCCTGTTCACTGCCTGCCAGTGAATCTCCTCCTGTTCAGTGCCTGCCAGTGAATCTCCTCCTGTTCACTTTCTGCCAGTGAATCTCCTCCTGTTCAGTGTCTGCCAGTGAATCTCCTCCTGTTCACTGCCTGCCAGTGAATCTCCTCCTGCTCACTGTCTGCCAGTGAATCTCCTCCTGTTCACTGCCTGCCAGTGAATCTCCTCCTGTTCACTGTCTGCCAGTGAATCTCCTCCTGTTCACTGTCTGCCAGTGAATCTCCTCCTGTTCACTGTCTGCCAGTGAATCTCCTCCAGTTCACTGTCTGCCAGTGAATCTCCTCCTGTTCACTGTGTGCCGGTGAATCTCCTCCTGTTCACTGTCTGCCAGTAAATCTCCTCCTGCTCACTGTCTGCCAGTGAATCTCCTCCTGTTCACTGTCTGCCAGAGAATCTCCTCCTCTTCACTGTGTGCCAGTGAATCTCCTCCTGTTCACTGTCTGCCAGTGAATCTCCTCCTGTTCACTGCCTGCCAGTGAATCTCCTCCTGTTCAGTGTCTGCCAGTGAATCTCCTCCTGATCACTGTCAGCCAGTGAACCTCCTCCTGCTCACTGTGTGCCAGTGAATCACCTCCCCGTTCACTGTCTGCCAGTGAATCTCCTCCTGCTCACTGTCTGCCAGTGAATCTCCTCCTGTTCACTGTCAGCCAGTGAATCACCTCCCGTTCACTGTCTGCCAGTGAATCTCCTCCCGCTCACTGTCTGCCAGTGAATCTCCTCCTGCTCACTGTCTGCCAGTGAATCTCCTCCTGTTCACTGTCTGCCAGTGAATCTCCTCCGGCTCACTGTCTTCCAGTGAATCTCCTCCTGTTCACTGTCTGCCAGTGAATCTCCTCCTGTTCACTGTCTGCCAGTGAATCACCTCCTGTTCACTGTCTGCCAGTGAATCTCCTCCTGCTCACTGTCTGCCAGTGAATCTCCTCCTGCTCACTATCTGCCAGTGAATCTCCTCCTGTTCACTGCCTGCCAGTGAAACTCCTACTGTTCAGTGTCTGCCAGTGAATCTCCTCCTGTTGACTGTCTGCCAGTGAATCTCCTCCTGTTCACTGTCTGCCAGTGAATCTCCTCCTGCTCACTGTCAGCCAGTGAATCTCCTCCTGTTCACTGTCTGCCAGTGAATCTCCTCCTGTTCACTGTCTGCCAGTGAATCTCCTCCTGCTCACTGTCTGCCAGTGAATCTCCTCCTGTTCACTGTCTGCCAGTGAATCTCCTCCTGTTCACTGTCTGCCAGTGAATCTCCTCCTGTTCACTGTCTGCCAGTGAATCTCCTCCTGTTCACTGTCTGCCAGTGAATCTCCTCCTGTTCACTGTCTGCCAGTGAATCTCCTCCTGTTCACTGCCTGCCAGTGAATCTCCTCCTGCTCACTGTCTGCCAGTGAATCTCCTCCTGTTCACTGTCTGCCAGTGAATCTCCTCCTGTTCACTGCCTGCCAGTGAATCTCCTCCTGTTCAGTGCCTGCCAGTGAATCTCCTCCTGTTCACTTTCTGCCAGTGAATCTCCTCCTGTTCAGTGTCTGCCAGTGAATCTCCTCCTGTTCACTGCCTGCCAGTGAATCTCCTCCTGCTCACTGTCTGCCAGTGAATCTCCTCCTGTTCACTGCCTGCCAGTGAATCTCCTCCTGTTCACTGTCTGCCAGTGAATCTCCTCCTGTTCACTGTCTGCCAGTGAATCTCCTCCTGTTCACTGTCTGCCAGTGAATCTCCTCCTGTTCACTGTCTGCCAGTGAATCTCCTCCTGTTCACTGTGTGCCGGTGAATCTCCTCCTGTTCACTGTCTGCCAGTGAATCTCCTCCTGCTCACTGTCTGCCAGTGAATCTCCTCCTGTTCACTGTCTGCCAGAGAATCTCCTCCTCTTCACTGTGTGCCAGTGAATCTCCTCCTGTTCACTGTCTGCCAGTGAATCTCCTCCTGTTCACTGCCTGCCAGTGAATCTCCTCCTGTTCAGTGTCTGCCAGTGAATCTCCTCCTGATCACTGTCAGCCAGTGAATCTCCTCCTGCTCACTGTGTGCCAGTGAATCACCTCCCCGTTCACTGTCTGCCAGTGAATCTCCTCCTGCTCACTCTCTGCCAGTGAATCTCCTCCTGTTCACTGTCAGCCAGTGAATCACCTCCCGTTCACTGTCTGCCAGTGAATCTCCTGTTCACTGCCTGCCAGTGAATCTCCTCCTGTTCACTGCCTGCCAGTGAATCTCCTCCTGTTCAGTGTCTGCCAGTGAATCTCCTCCTGCTCACTGCCTGCCAGTGAATCTCCTCCTGTTCACTGTCTACCAGTGAATCTCCTCCTGTTCACTGTCTGCCAGTGAATCTCCTCCTGCTCACTATCTGCCAGTGAACCTCCTCCTGTTCACTGCCTGCCAGTGAATATCCTCCTGTTCAGTGTCTGCCAGTGAATCTCCTCCTGTTGACTGTCTGCCAGTGAATCTCCTCCTGTTCACTGTCTGCCAGTGAATCTCCTCCTGCTCACTGTCTGCCAGTGAATCTCCTCCTGCTCACTGTCTGCCAGTGAATCTCCTCCTGTTCACTGTCTGCCAGTGAATCTCCTCCTGCTCACTATCTGCCAGTGAATCTCCTCCTGTTCAGTGTCTGCCAGTGAATCTCCTCCTGTTCACTGTCTGCCAGTGAATCTCCTCCTGTTCACTGTCTGCCAGTGAATCTCCTCCTGTTCACTGTCTGCCAGTGAATCTCCTCCTGTTCACTGTCTGCCAGTGAATCTCCTCCTGTTCACTGTCTGCCAGTGAATCTCCTCCTGTTCACTGCCTGCCAGTGAATCTCCTCCTGTTCAGTGTCTGCCAGTGAATCTCCTCCTGTTCACTGTCTGCCAGTGAATCTCCTCCTGTTCAGTGTCTGCCAGTGAATCTCCTCCTGTTCACTGCCTGCCAGTGAATCTCCCCCTGCTCACTGTGTGCCAGTGAACCTCCTCCTGTTCACTGTCTGCCAGTGAATCTCCTCCTGTTCACTGCCTGCCAGTGAATCTCCTCCTGTTCAGTGTCTGCCAGTGAATCTCCTCCTGTTCACTGTCTGCCAGTGAATCTCCTCCTGTTCAGTGTCTGCCAGTGAATCTCCTCCTGTTCACTGCCTGCCAGTGAATCTCCTCCTGTTCAGTGTCTGCCAGTGAATCTCCTCCTGTTCACTGTCTGCCAGTGAATCTCCTCCTGTTCAGTGTCTGCCAGTGAATCTCCTCCTGTTCACTGCCTGCCAGTGAATCTCCTCCTGCTCACTGTCTGCCAGTGAATCACCTCCTGCTCACTGTCTGCCAGTGAATCTCCTCCTGCTCACTGTCTGCCAGTGAATCTCCTCCTGCTCACTGCCTCCCAGTGAATCTCCTCCTGTTCACTGTCTGCCAGTGAATCTCCTCCTGCTCACTGTCTGCCAGTGAATCTCCTCCTGCTCACTGCCTCCCAGTGAATCTCCTCCTGTTCACTGTCTGCCAGTGAATCTCCTCCTGCTCACTGTCTGCCAGTGAATTTCCTCCTGTTCACAGTCTGCCAGTGAATCTCCTCATGTTCAGTGTCTGCCAGTGAATCTCCTCCTGCTCACTGTCTGCCAGTGAATCTAGTCCTGTTCGCTGTCTGCCAGTGAATCTCCTCCTGTTCACTGTCTGCCAGTGAATCTCCTCCTGTTCACTGTCTGCCAGTGAATCTCCTCCTGTTCAGAGTCTGCCAGTCAATCTCCTCCTGTTCAGTGTCTGCCAGTGAATCTCCTCCTGTTCATGTCTGCCAGTGAATCTCCTGTTCACTGTCTGCCAGTGAATCTGCTCCTGCTCACTGTCTGCCAGTGAATCTCCTCCTGTTCAGTGTCTGCCAGTGAATCTCCTCCTGTTCACTGTCTGCCAGTGAATCTCCTCCTGCTCACTGTGTGCCAGTGAATCTCCTCCTGTTCACTGTCTGCCAGTGAATCTCCTCCTGCTCACTGTCTGCCAGTGAATCTCCTCCTGCTCACTGTCTGCCAGTGAATCTCCTCCTGTTCAGTGTCTGCCAGTGAATCTCCTCCTGTTCACTGCCTGCCAGTGAATCTCCTCCTGCTCACTGTGTGCCAGTGAATCTCCTCCTGTTCACTGTCTGCCAGTGAATCTCCTCCTGTTCACTGCCTGCCAGTGAATCTCCTCCTGTTCAGTGTCTGCCAGTGAATCTCCTCCTGTTCACTGTCTGCCAGTGAATCTCCTCCTGTTCAGTGTCTGCCAGTGAATCTCCTCCTGTTCACTGCCTGCCAGTGAATCTCCTCCTGCTCACTGTCTGCCAGTGAATCACCTCCTGCTCACTGTCTGCCAGTGAATCTCCTCCTGCTCACTGTCTGCCAGTGAATCTCCTCCTGCTCACTGCCTCCCAGTGAATCTCCTCCTGTTCACTGTCTGCCAGTGAATCTCCTCCTGCTCACTGTCTGCCAGTGAATCACCTCCTGCTCACTGTCTGCCAGTGAATCTCCTCCTGCTCACTGTCTGCCAGTGAATCTCCTCCTGCTCACTGCCTCCCAGTGAATCTCCTCCTGTTCACTGTCTGCCAGTGAATCTCCTCCTGCTCACTGTCTGCCAGTGAATCTGCTCCTGCTCACTGTCTGCCAGTGAATCTCCTCCTGTTCAGTGTCTGCCAGTGAATCTCCTCCTGTTCACTGTCTGCCAGTGAATCTCCTCCTGCTCACTGTGTGCCAGTGAATCTCCTCCTGTTCACTGTCTGCCAGTGAATCTCCTCCTGTTCACTGCCTGCCAGTGAATCTCCTCCTGCTCACTGTCTGCCAGTGAATCTCCTCCTGTTCACTGCCTGCCAGTGAATCTCCTCCTGTTCACTGTCTGCCAGTGAATCTCCTCCTGTTCACTGTCTGCCAGTGAATCTCCTCCTGTTCACTGTCTGCCAGTGAATCTCCTCCTGTTCACTGTCTGCCAGTGAATCTCCTCCTGTTCACTGTGTGCCGGTGAATCTCCTCCTGTTCACTGTCTGCCAGTGAATCTCCTCCTGCTCACTGTCTGCCAGTGAATCTCCTCCTGTTCACTGTCTGCCAGAGAATCTCCTCCTCTTCACTGTGTGCCAGTGAATCTCCTCCTGTTCACTGTCTGCCAGTGAATCTCCTCCTGTTCACTGCCTGCCAGTGAATCTCCTCCTGTTCAGTGTCTGCCAGTGAATCTCCTCCTGATCACTGTCAGCCAGTGAATCTCCTCCTGCTCACTGTGTGCCAGTGAATCACCTCCCCGTTCACTGTCTGCCAGTGAATCTCCTCCTGCTCACTGTCTGCCAGTGAATCTCCTCCTGTTCACTGTCAGCCAGTGAATCACCTCCCGTTCACTGTCTGCCAGTGAATCTCCTCCCGCTCACTGTCTGCCAGTGAATCTCCTCCTGCTCACTGTCTGCCAGTGAATCTCCTCCTGTTCACTGTCTGCCAGTGAATCTCCTCCGGCTCACTGTCTTCCAGTGAATCTCCTCCTGTTCACTGTCTGCCAGTCAATCTCCTCCTGTTCACTGTCTGCCAGTGAATCACCTCCTGTTCACTGTCTGCCAGTGAATCTCCTCCTGCTCACTGTCTGCCAGTGAATCTCCTCCTGCTCACTATCTGCCAGTGAATCTCCTCCTGTTCACTGCCTGCCAGTGAAACTCCTACTGTTCAGTGTCTGCCAGTGAATCTCCTCCTGTTGACTGTCTGTCAGTGAATCTCCTCCTGTTCACTGTCTGCCAGTGAATCTCCTCCTGCTCACTGTCTGCCAGTGAATCTCCTCCTGTTCACTGTCTGCCAGTGAATCTCCTCCTGTTCACTGTCTGCCAGTGAATCTCCTCCTGCTCACTGTCTGCCAGTGAATCTCCTCCTGTTCAGTGTCTGCCAGTGAATCTCCTCCTGTTCACTGTCTGCCAGTGAATCTCCTCCTGTTCACTGTCTGCCAGTGAATCTCCTCCTGTTCACTGTCTGCCAGTGAATCTCCTCCTGTTCACTGTCTGCCAGTGAATCTCCTCCTGTTCACTGCCTGCCAGTGAATCTCCTCCTGCTCACTGTCTGCCAGTGAATCTCCTCCTGTTCACTGTCTGCCAGTGAATCTCCTCCTGTTCACTGCCTGCCAGTGAATCTCCTCCTGTTCAGTGCCTGCCAGTGAATCTCCTCCTGTTCACTTTCTGCCAGTGAATCTCCTCCTGTTCAGTGTCTGCCAGTGAATCTCCTCCTGTTCACTGTCTGCCAGTGAATCTCCTCCTGTTCACTGTCTGCCAGTGAATCTCCTCCTGCTCACTGTCTGCCAGTGAATCTCCTCCTGCTCACTGCCTCCCAGTGAATCTCCTCCTGTTCACTGTCTGCCAGTGAATCTCCTCCTGCTCACTGTCTGCCAGTGAATCTGCTCCTGCTCACTGTCTGCCAGTGAATCTCCTCCTGTTCAGTGTCTGCCAGTGAATCTCCTCCTGTTCACTGTCTGCCAGTGAATCTCCTCCTGCTCACTGTGTGCCAGTGAATCTCCTCCTGTTCACTGTCTGCCAGTGAATCTCCTCCTGTTCACTGCCTGCCAGTGAATCTCCTCCTGCTCACTGTCTGCCAGTGAATCTCCTCCTGTTCACTGCCTGCCAGTGAATCTCCTCCTGCTCACTGTCTGCCAGTGAATCTCCTCCTGTTCACTGTCTGCCAGTGAATCTCCTCCTGTTCACTGCCTGCCAGTGAATCTCCTCCTGTTCAGTGCCTGCCAGTGAATCTCCTCCTGTTCACTTTCTGCCAGTGAATCTCCTCCTGTTCAGTGTCTGCCAGTGAATCTCCTCCTGTTCACTGTCTGCCAGTGAATCTCCTCCTGTTCACTGTCTGCCAGTGAATCTCCTCCTGCTCACTGTCTGCCAGTGAATCTCCTCCTGCTCACTGCCTCCCAGTGAATCTCCTCCTGTTCACTGTCTGCCAGTGAATCTCCTCCTGCTCACTGTCTGCCAGTGAATCTGCTCCTGCTCACTGTCTGCCAGTGAATCTCCTCCTGTTCAGTGTCTGCCAGTGAATCTCCTCCTGTTCACTGTCTGCCAGTGAATCTCCTCCTGCTCACTGTGTGCCAGTGAATCTCCTCCTGTTCACTGTCTGCCAGTGAATCTCCTCCTGTTCACTGCCTGCCAGTGAATCTCCTCCTGCTCACTGTCTGCCAGTGAATCTCCTCCTGTTCACTGCCTGCCAGTGAATCTCCTCCTGTTCACTGTCTGCCAGTGAATCTCCTCCTGTTCACTGTCTGCCAGTGAATCTCCTCCTGTTCACTGTCTGCCAGTGAATCGCCTCCTGTTCACTGTCTGCCAGTGAATCTCCTCCTGTTCACTGTGTGCCGGTGAATCTCCTCCTGTTCACTGTCTGCCAGTGAATCTCCTCCTGCTCACTGTCTGCCAGTGAATCTCCTCCTGTTCACTGTCTGCCAGAGAATCTCCTCCTCTTCACTGTGTGCCAGTGAATCTCCTCCTGTTCACTGTCTGCCAGTGAATCTCCTCCTGTTCACTGCCTGCCAGTGAATCTCCTCCTGTTCAGTGTCTGCCAGTGAATCTCCTCCTGATCACTGTCAGCCAGTGAATCTCCTCCTGCTCACTGTGTGCCAGTGAATCACCTCCCCGTTCACTGTCTGCCAGTGAATCTCCTCCTGCTCACTGTCTGCCAGTGAATCTCCTCCTGTTCACTGTCAGCCAGTGAATCACCTCCCGTTCACTGTCTGCCAGTGAATCTCCTCCTGCTCACTGTCTGCCAGTGAATCTCCTCCTGTTCACTGTCTGCCAGAGAATCTCCTCCTCTTCACTGTGTGCCAGTGAATCTCCTCCTGTTCACTGTCTGCCAGTGAATCTCCTCCTGTTCACTGCCTGCCAGTGAATCTCCTCCTGTTCAGTGTCTGCCAGTGAATCTCCTCCTGATCACTGTCAGCCAGTGAATCTCCTCCTGCTCACTGTGTGCCAGTGAATCACCTCCCCGTTCACTGTCTGCCAGTGAATCTCCTCCTGCTCACTGTCTGCCAGTGAATCTCCTCCTGTTCACTGTCAGCCAGTGAATCACCTCCCGTTCACTGTCTGCCAGTGAATCTCCTCCCGCTCACTGTCTGCCAGTGAATCTCCTCCTGCTCACTGTCTGCCAGTGAATCTCCTCCTGTTCACTGTCTGCCAGTGAATCTCCTCCGGCTCACTGTCTTCCAGTGAATCTCCTCCTGTTGACTGTCTGCCAGTGAATCTCCTCCTGTTCACTGTCTGCCAGTGAATCTCCTCCTGCTCACTGTCTGCCAGTGAATCTCCTCCTGTTCACTGTCTGCCAGTGAATCTCCTCCTGTTCACTGTCTGCCAGTGAATCTCCTCCTGCTCACTGTCTGCCAGTGAATCTCCTCCTGTTCAGTGTCTGCCAGTGAATCTCCTCCTGTTCACTGTCTGCCAGTGAATCTCCTCCTGTTCACTGCCTGCCAGTGAATCTCCTCCTGCTCACTGTCTGCCAGTGAATCTCCTCCTGTTCACTGTCTGCCAGTGAATCTCCTCCTGTTCACTGCCTGCCAGTGAATCTCCTCCTGTTCAGTGCCTGCCAGTGAATCTCCTCCTGTTCACTTTCTGCCAGTGAATCTCCTCCTGTTCAGTGTCTGCCAGTGAATCTCCTCCTGTTCACTGCCTGCCAGTGAATCTCCTCCTGCTCACTGTCTGCCAGTGAATCTCCTCCTGTTCACTGCCTGCCAGTGAATCTCCTCCTGTTCACTGTCTGCCAGTGAATCTCCTCCTGTTCACTGTCTGCCAGTGAATCTCCTCCTGTTCACTGTCTGCCAGTGAATCTCCTCCTGTTCACTGTGTGCCGGTGAATCTCCTCCTGTTCACTGTCTGCCGGTGAATCTCCTCCTGCTCACTGTCTGCCAGTGAATCTCCTCCTGTTCACTGTCTGCCAGAGAATCTCCTCCTCTTCACTGTGTGCCAGTGAATCTCCTCCTGTTCACTGTCTGCCAGTGAATCTCCTCCTGTTCACTGCCTGCCAGTGAATCTCCTCCTGTTCAGTGTCTGCCAGTGAATCTCCTCCTGATCACTGTCAGCCAGTGAATCTCCTCCTGCTCACTGTGTGCCAGTGAATCACCTCCCCGTTCACTGTCTGCCAGTGAATCTCCTCCTGCTCACTCTCTGCCAGTGAATCTCCTCCTGTTCACTGCCTGCCAGTGAATCTCCTCCTGCTCACTGTCTGCCAGTGAATCTCCTCCTGTTCACTGCCTGCCAGTGAATCTCCTCCTGTTCACTTTCTGCCAGTGAATCTCCTCCTGTTCAGTGTCTGCCAGTGAATCTCCTCCTGTTCACTGCCTGCCAGTGAATCTCCTCCTGCTCACTGTCTGCCAGTGAATCTCCTCCTGTTCACTGCCTGCCAGTGAATCTCCTCCTGTTCACTGTCTGCCAGTGAATCTCCTCCTGTTCACTGTCTGCCAGTGAATCTCCTCCTGTTCACTGTCTGCCAGTGAATCTCCTCCTGTTCACTGTCTGCCAGTGAATCTCCTCCTGTTCACTGTGTGCCGGTGAATCTCCTCCTGTTCACTGTCTGCCAGTGAATCTCCTCCTGCTCACTGTCTGCCAGTGAATCTCCTCCTGTTCACTGTCTGCCAGAGAATCTCCTCCTCTTCACTGTGTGCCAGTGAATCTCCTCCTGTTCACTGTCTGCCAGTGAATCTCCTCCTGTTCACTGCCTGCCAGTGAATCTCCTCCTGTTCAGTGTCTGCCAGTGAATCTCCTCCTGATCACTGTCAGCCAGTGAATCTCCTCCTGCTCACTGTGTGCCAGTGAATCACCTCCCCGTTCACTGTCTGCCAGTGAATCTCCTCCTGCTCACTCTCTGCCAGTGAATCTCCTCCTGTTCACTGTCAGCCAGTGAATCACCTCCCGTTCACTGTCTGCCAGTGAATCTCCTCCCGCTCACTGTCTGCCAGTGAATCTCCTCCTGCTCACTGTCTGCCAGTGAATCTCCTCCTGTTCACTGTCTGCCAGTGAATCTCCTCCGGCTTACTGTCTTCCAGTGAATCTCCTCCTGTTCACTGTCTGCCAGTGAATCACCTCCCGTTCACTGTCTGCCAGTGAATCTCCTCCCGCTCACAGTCTGCCAGTGAATCTCCTCCTGCTCACTGTCTGCCAGTGAATCTCCTCCTGTTCACTGCCTGCCAGTGAATCTCCTCCTGCTCACTGTGTGCCAGTGAATCTCCTCCTGTTCACTGTCTGCCAGTGAATCTCCTGTTCACTGCCTGCCAGTGAATCTCCTCCTGTTCACTGCCTGCCAGTGAATCTCCTCCTGTTCACTGCCTGCCAGTGAATCTCCTCCTGTTCAGTGTCTGCCAGTGAATCTCCTCCTGCTCACTGCCTGCCAGTGAATCTCCACCTGTTCACTGTCTACCAGTGAATCTCCTCCTGTTCACTGTCTGCCAGTGAATCTCCTCCTGCTCACTATCTGCCAGTGAACCTCCTCCTGTTCACTGCCTGCCAGTGAATATCCTCCTGTTCAGTGTCTGCCAGTGAATCTCCTCCTGTTGACTGTCTGCCAGTGAATCTCCTCCTGTTCACTGTCTGCCAGTGAATCTCCTCCTGCTCACTGTCTGCCAGTGAATCTCCTCCTGCTCACTGTCTGCCAGTGAATCTCCTCCTGTTCACTGTCTGCCAGTGAATCTCCTCCTGCTCACTATCTGCCAGTGAATCTCCTCCTGTTCAGTGTCTGCCAGTGAATCTCCTCCTGTTCACTGTCTGCCAGTGAATCTCCTCCTGTTCACTGTCTGCCAGTGAATCTCCTCCTGTTCACTGTCTGCCAGTGAATCTCCTCCTGTTCACTGTCTGCCAGTGAATCTCCTCCTGTTCACTGTCTGCCAGTGAATCTCCTCCTGTTCACTGCCTGCCAGTGAATCTCCTCCTGTTCAGTGTCTGCCAGTGAATCTCCTCCTGTTCACTGTCTGCCAGTGAATCTCCTCCTGTTCAGTGTCTGCCAGTGAATCTCATCCTGTTCACTGCCTGCCAGTGAATCTCCTCCTGCTCACTGTGTGCCAGTGAACCTCCTCCTGTTCACTGTCTGCCAGTGAATCTCCTCCTGTTCACTGCCTGCCAGTGAATCTCCTCCTGTTCAGTGTCTGCCAGTGAATCTCCTCCTGTTCACTGTCTGCCAGTGAATCTCCTCCTGTTCAGTGTCTGCCAGTGAATCTCCTCCTGTTCACTGCCTGCCAGTGAATCTCCTCCTGCTCACTGTCTGCCAGTAAATCACCTCCTGCTCACTGTCTGCCAGTGAATCTCCTCCTGCTCACTGTCTGCCAGTGAATCTCCTCCTGCTCACTGCCTCCCAGTGAATCTCCTCCTGCTCACTGCCTCCCAGTGAATCTCCTCCTGTTCACTGTCTGCCAGTGAATCTCCTCCTGCTCACTGTCTGCCAGTGAATTTCCTCCTGTTCACTGTCTGCCAGTGAATCTCCTCATGTTCAGTGTCTGCCAGTGAATCTCCTCCTGCTCACTGTCTGCCAGTGAATCTAGTCCTGTTCGCTGTCTGCCAGTGAATCTCCTCCTGTTCACTGTCTGCCAGTGAATCTCCTCCTGTTCACTGTCTGCCAGTGAATCTCCTCCTGTTCAGAGTCTGCCAGTCAATCTCCTCCTGTTCAGTGTCTGCCAGTGAATCTCCTGTTCACTGTCTGCCAGTGAATCTGCTCCTGCTCACTGTCTGCCAGTGAATCTCCTCCTGTTCAGTGCCTGCCAGTGAATCTCCTCCTGTTCACTGTCTGCCAGTGAATCTCCTCCTGCTCACTGTGTGCCAGTGAATCTCCTCCTGTTCACTGTCTGCCAGTGAATCTCCTCCTGCTCACTGTCTGCCAGTCAATCTCCTCCTGCTCACTGTCTGCCAGTGAATCTCCTCCTGTTCAGTGTCTGCCAGTGAATCTCCTCCTGTTCACTGCCTGCCAGTGAATCTCCTCCTGCTCACTGTGTGCCAGTGAATCTCCTCCTGTTCACTGTCTGCCAGTGAATCTCCTCCTGTTCAGTGTCTGCCAGTGAATCTCCTCCTGATCACTGTCAGCCAGTGAATCTCCTCCTGCTCACTGTGTGCCAGTGAATCACCTCCCCGTTCACTGTCTGCCAGTGAATCTCCTCCTGCTCACTCTCTGCCAGTGAATCTCCTCCTGTTCACTGTCAGCCAGTGAATCACCTCCCGTTCACTGTCTGCCAGTGAATCTCCTCCCGCTCACTGTCTGCCAGTGAATCTCCTCCTGCTCACTGTCTGCCAGTGAATCTCCTCCTGTTCACTGTCTGCCAGTGAATCTCCTCCGGCTTACTGTCTTCCAGTGAATCTCCTCCTGTTCACTGTCTGCCAGTGAATCACCTCCCGTTCACTGTCTGCCAGTGAATCTCCTCCCGCTCACAGTCTGCCAGTGAATCTCCTCCTGCTCACTGTCTGCCAGTGAATCTCCTCCTGTTCACTGCCTGCCAGTGAATCTCCTCCTGCTCACTGTGTGCCAGTGAATCTCCTCCTGTTCACTGTCTGCCAGTGAATCTCCTGTTCACTGCCTGCCAGTGAATCTCCTCCTGTTCACTGCCTGCCAGTGAATCTCCTCCTGTTCACTGCCTGCCAGTGAATCTCCTCCTGTTCAGTGTCTGCCAGTGAATCTCCTCCTGCTCACTGCCTGCCAGTGAATCTCCACCTGTTCACTGTCTACCAGTGAATCTCCTCCTGTTCACTGTCTGCCAGTGAATCTCCTCCTGCTCACTATCTGCCAGTGAACCTCCTCCTGTTCACTGCCTGCCAGTGAATATCCTCCTGTTCAGTGTCTGCCAGTGAATCTCCTCCTGTTGACTGTCTGCCAGTGAATCTCCTCCTGTTCACTGTCTGCCAGTGAATCTCCTCCTGCTCACTGTCTGCCAGTGAATCTCCTCCTGCTCACTGTCTGCCAGTGAATCTCCTCCTGTTCACTGTCTGCCAGTGAATCTCCTCCTGCTCACTATCTGCCAGTGAATCTCCTCCTGTTCAGTGTCTGCCAGTGAATCTCCTCCTGTTCACTGTCTGCCAGTGAATCTCCTCCTGTTCACTGTCTGCCAGTGAATCTCCTCCTGTTCACTGTCTGCCAGTGAATCTCCTCCTGTTCACTGTCTGCCAGTGAATCTCCTCCTGTTCACTGTCTGCCAGTGAATCTCCTCCTGTTCACTGCCTGCCAGTGAATCTCCTCCTGTTCAGTGTCTGCCAGTGAATCTCCTCCTGTTCACTGTCTGCCAGTGAATCTCCTCCTGTTCAGTGTCTGCCAGTGAATCTCATCCTGTTCACTGCCTGCCAGTGAATCTCCTCCTGCTCACTGTGTGCCAGTGAACCTCCTCCTGTTCACTGTCTGCCAGTGAATCTCCTCCTGTTCACTGCCTGCCAGTGAATCTCCTCCTGTTCAGTGTCTGCCAGTGAATCTCCTCCTGTTCACTGTCTGCCAGTGAATCTCCTCCTGTTCAGTGTCTGCCAGTGAATCTCCTCCTGTTCACTGCCTGCCAGTGAATCTCCTCCTGCTCACTGTCTGCCAGTGAATCACCTCCTGCTCACTGTCTGCCAGTGAATCTCCTCCTGCTCACTGTCTGCCAGTGAATCTCCTCCTGCTCACTGCCTCCCAGTGAATCTCCTCCTGTTCACTGTCTGCCAGTGAATCTCCTCCTGCTCACTGTCTGCCAGTGAATCTCCTCCTGCTCACTGCCTCCCAGTGAATCTCCTCCTGTTCACTGTCTGCCAGTGAATCTCCTCCTGCTCACTGTCTGCCAGTGAATTTCCTCCTGTTCACTGTCTGCCAGTGAATCTCCTCATGTTCAGTGTCTGCCAGTGAATCTCCTCCTGCTCACTGTCTGCCAGTGAATCTAGTCCTGTTCGCTGTCTGCCAGTGAATCTCCTCCTGTTCACTGTCTGCCAGTGAATCTCCTCCTGTTCACTGTCTGCCAGTGAATCTCCTCCTGTTCAGAGTCTGCCAGTCAATCTCCTCCTGTTCAGTGTCTGCCAGTGAATCTCCTGTTCACTGTCTGCCAGTGAATCTGCTCCTGCTCACTGTCTGCCAGTGAATCTCCTCCTGTTCAGTGCCTGCCAGTGAATCTCCTCCTGTTCACTGTCTGCCAGTGAATCTCCTCCTGCTCACTGTGTGCCAGTGAATCTCCTCCTGTTCACTGTCTGCCAGTGAATCTCCTCCTGCTCACTGTCTGCCAGTCAATCTCCTCCTGCTCACTGTCTGCCAGTGAATCTCCTCCTGTTCAGTGTCTGCCAGTGAATCTCCTCCTGTTCACTGCCTGCCAGTGAATCTCCTCCTGCTCACTGTGTGCCAGTGAATCTCCTCCTGTTCACTGTCTGCCAGTGAATCTCCTCCTGTTCACTGCCTGCCAGTGAATCTCCTCCTGTTCAGTGTCTGCCAGTGAATCTCCTCCTGTTCACTGTCTGCCAGTGAATCTCCTCCTGTTCAGTGTCTGCCAGTGAATCTCCTCCTGTTCACTGCCTGCCAGTGAATCTCCTCCTGCTCACTGTCTGCCAGTGAATCACCTCCTGCTCACTGTCTGCCAGTGAATCTCCTCCTGCTCACTGTCTGCCAGTGAATCTCCTCCTGCTCACTGCCTCCCAGTGAATCTCCTCCTGTTCACTGTCTGCCAGTGAATCTCCTCCTGCTCACTGTCTGCCAGTGAATCACCTCCTGCTCACTGTCTGCCAGTGAATCTCCTCCTGCTCACTGTCTGCCAGTGAATCTCCTCCTGCTCACTGCCTCCCAGTGAATCTCCTCCTGTTCACTGTCTGCCAGTGAATCTCCTCCTGCTCACTGTCTGCCAGTGAATTTCCTCCTGTTCACTGTCTGCCAGTGAATCTCCTCATGTTCAGTGTCTGCCAGTGAATCTCCTCCTGCTCACTGTCTGCCAGTGAATCTAGTCCTGTTCGCTGTCTGCCAGTGAATCTCCTCCTGTTCACTGTCTGCCAGTGAATCTCCTCCTGTTCACTGTCTGCCAGTGAATCTCCTCCTGTTCAGAGTCTGCCAGTCAATCTCCTCCTGTTCAGTGTCTGCCAGTGAATCTCCTCCTGTTCATGTCTGCCAGTGAATCTCCTGTTCACTGTCTGCCAGTGAATCTGCTCCTGGTCACTGTCTGCCAGTGAATCTCCTCATGTTCAGTGTCTGCCAGTGAATCTCCTCCTGTTCACTGTCTGCCAGTGAATCTCCTCCTGCTCACTGTGTGCCAGTGAATCTCCTCCTGTTCACTGTCTGCCAGTGAATCTCCTCCTGCTCACTGTCTGCCAGTGAATCTCCTCCTGCTCACTGTCTGCCAGTGTATCTCCTCCTGTTCACTGTCTGCCAGTGAATCTCCTCCTGCTCACTGTCTGCCAGTGAATCTCCTCCTGCTCACTGCCTGCCAGTGAATCTCCTCCTGTTCACTGCCTGCCAGTGAATCTCCTCCTGCTCACTGTGTGCCAGTGAATCTCCTCCTGTTCACTGCCTGCCAGTGAATCTCCTCCTGCTCACTGTGTGCCAGTGAATCTCCTCCTGTTCACTGTCTGCCAGTGAATCTCCTCCTGTTCACTGCCTGCCAGTGAATCTCCTCTTGTTCAGTGTCTGCCAGTGAATCTCCTCCTGCTCACTGTCTGCCAGTGAATTTCCTCCTGTTCACTGTCTGCCAGTGAATCTCCTCCTGTTCAGTGTCTGCCAGTGAATCTCCTCCTGTTCACTGCCTGCCAGTGAATCTCCTCCTGCTCACTGTCTGCCAGTGAATCACCTCCTGCTCACTGTCTGCCAGTGAATCTCCTCCTGCTCACTGTCTGCCAGTGAATCTCCTCCTGCTCACTGCCTCCCAGTGAATCTCCTCCTGTTCACTGTCTGCCAGTGAATCTCCTCCTGCTCCCTGTCTGCCAGTGAATCTCCTCCTGCTCACTGCCTCCCAGTGAATCTCCTCCTGTTCACTGTCTGCCAGTGAATCTCCTCCTGCTCACTGTCTGCCAGTGAATTTCCTCCTGTTCACTGTCTGCCAGTGAATCTCCTCATGTTCAGTGTCTGCCAGTGAATCTCCTCCTGCTCACTGTCTGCCAGTGAATCTAGTCCTGTTCGCTGTCTGCCAGTGAATCTCCTCCTGTTCACTGTCTGCCAGTGAATCTCCTCCTGTTCACTGTCTGCCAGTGAATCTCCTCCTGTTCAGAGTCTGCCAGTCAATCTCCTCCTGTTCAGTGTCTGCCAGTGAATCTCCTGTTCACTGTCTGCCAGTGAATCTGCTCCTGCTCACTATCTGCCAGTGAATCTCCTCCTGTTCAGTGCCTGCCAGTGAATCTCCTCCTGTTCACTGTCTGCCAGTGAATCTCCTCCTGCTCACTGTGTGCCAGTGAATCTCCTCCTGTTCACTGTCTGCCAGTGAATCTCCTCCTGCTCACTGTCTGCCAGTCAATCTCCTCCTGCTCACTGTCTGCCAGTGAATCTCCTCCTGTTCAGTGTCTGCCAGTGAATCTCCTCCTGTTCACTGCCTGCCAGTGAATCTCCTCCTGCTCACTGTGTGCCAGTGAATCTCCTCCTGTTCACTGTCTGCCAGTGAATCTCCTCCTGTTCACTGCCTGCCAGTGAATCTCCTCCTGTTCAGTGTCTGCCAGTGAATCTCCTCCTGTTCACTGTCTGCCAGTGAATCTCCTCCTGTTCAGTGTCTGCCAGTGAATCTCCTCCTGTTCACTGCCTGCCAGTGAATCTCCTCCTGCTCACTGTCTGCCAGTGAATCACCTCCTGCTCACTGTCTGCCAGTGAATCTCCTCCTGCTCACTGTCTGCCAGTGAATCTCCTTCTGCTCACTGCCTCCCAGTGAATCTCCTCCTGTTCACTGTCTGCCAGTGAATCTCCTCCTGCTCACTGTCTGCCAGTGAATCACCTCCTGCTCACTGTCTGCCAGTGAATCTCCTCCTGCTCACTGTCTGCCAGTGAATCTCCTCCTGCTCACTGCCTCCCAGTGAATCTCCTCCTGTTCACTGTCTGCCAGTGAATCTCCTCCTGCTCACTGTCTGCCAGTGAATTTCCTCCTGTTCACTGTCTGCCAGTGAATCTCCTCATGTTCAGTGTCTGCCAGTGAATCTCCTCCTGCTCACTGGCTGCCAGTGAATCTAGTCCTGTTCGCTGTCTGCCAGTGAATCTCCTCCTATTCACTGTCTGCCAGTGAATCTCCTCCTGTTCACTGTCTGCCAGTGAATCTCCTCCTGTTCAGAGTCTGCCAGTCAATCTCCTCCTGTTCAGTGTCTGCCAGTGAATCTCCTCCTGTTCATGTCTGCCAGTGAATCTCCTGTTCACTGTCTGCCAGTGAATCTGCTCCTGGTCACTGTCTGCCAGTGAATCTCCTCCTGTTCAGTGTCTGCCAGTGAATCTCCTCCTGTTCACTGTCTGCCAGTGAATCTCCTCCTGCTCACTGTGTGCCAGTGAATCTCCTCCTGTTCACTGTCTGCCAGTGAATCTCCTCCTGCTCACTGTCTGCCAGTGAATCTCCTCCTGCTCACTGTCTGCCAGTGTATCTCCTCCTGTTCACTGTCTGCCAGTGAATCTCCTCCTGCTCACTGTCTGCCAGTGAATCTCCTCCTGCTCACTGCCTGCCAGTGAATCTCCTCCTGTTCACTGCCTGCCAGTGAATCTCCTCCTGCTCACTGTGTGCCAGTGAATCTCCTCCTGTTCACTGCCTGCCAGTGAATCTCCTCCTGCTCACTGTGTGCCAGTGAATCTCCTCCTGTTCACTGTCTGCCAGTGAATCTCCTCCTGTTCACTGCCTGCCAGTGAATCTCCTCTTGTTCAGTGTCTGCCAGTGAATCTCCTCCTGTTCACTGTCTGCCAGTGAATCTCCTCCTGCTCACTGTCTGCCAGTGAACCTCCTCCTGCTCACTGCCTGCCAGTGAATCTCCTCCTGTTCACTGTCTGCCAGTGAATCTCCTCCTGTCCACTGTCTGCCAGTGAATCTCCTGCTGTTCACTGTCTGCCAGTGAATCTCCTCCTGTTCATTGTCTGCCAGTGAATCTCCTCCTGTTCACTGTGTGCCGGTGAATCTCCTCCTGTTCACTGTCTGCCAGTGAATCTCCTCCTGCTCACTGTCTGCCAGTGAATCTCCTCCTGTTCACTGTCTGCCAGTGAATCTCCTCCTGTTCACTGTCTGCCAGTGAATCTCCTCCTCTTCACTGTCTGCCAGTGAATCTCCTCCTGTTCACTGTCTGCCAGTGAATCTCCTCCTGTTCACTGCCTGCCAGTGAATCTCCTCCTGCTCACTGCGTGCCAGTGAATCTCCTCCTGTTCACTGTCTGCCAGTGAATCTCCTCCTGTTCACTGCCTGCCAGTGAATCTCCTCCTGTTCAGTGTCTGCCAGTGAATCTCCTCCTGTTCACTGTCTGCCAGTGAATCTCCTCCTGCTCACTGTGTGCCAGTGAATCACCTCCCGTTCACTGCCTGCCAGTGAATCTCCTCCTGCTCACTGTCTGCCAGTGAATCTCCTCCTGTTCACTGTCTGCCAGTGAATCACCTCCCGTTCACTGTCTGCCAGTGAATCACCTCCCGCTCACTGCCTGCCTGTGAATCTCCTCCCGCTCACTGTCTGCCAGTGAATCTCCTCCCGTTCACTGCCTGCCAGTGAATCTCCTCCGGCTCACTGTCTGCCAGTGAATCTCCTCCTGTTCACTGTCTGCCAGTGAATCACCTCCTGTTCACTGTCTGCCAGTGAATCTCCTCCTGCTCACTGTCTGCCAGTGAATCTCCTCCTGCTCACTATCTGCCAGTGAATCTCCTCCTGTTCACTGCCTGCCAGTGACACTGCTCCTGTTCAGTGTCTGCCAGTGAATCTCCTCCTGTTGACTGTCTGCCAGTGAATCTCCTCCTGTTCACTGTCTGCCAGTGAATCTCCTCCTGCTCACTGTCTGCCAGTGAATCTCCTCCTGTTCACTGTCTGCCAGTGAATCTCCTCCTGTTCACTGCCTGCCAGTGAATCTCCTCCTGCTCACTGTCTGCCTGTGAATCTCCTCCTGTTCAGTGTCTGCCAGTGAATCTCCTCCTGTTCACTGTCTGCCAGTGAATCTCCTCCTGTTCACTGTCTGCCAGTGAATCTCCTCCTGTTCACTGTCTGCCAGTGAATCTCCTCCTGTTCACTGTCTGCCAGTGAATCTCCTCCTGTTCACTGCCTGCCAGTGAATCTCCTCCTGCTCACTGTCTGCCAGTGAATCTCCTCCTGTTCACTGTCTGCCAGTGAATCTCCTCCTGTTCACTGCCTGCCAGTGAATCTCCTCCTGTTCAGTGTCTGCCAGTGAATCTCCTCCTGTTCACTTTCTGCCAGTGAATCTCCTCCTGTTCAGTGTCTGCTAGTGAATCTCCTCCTGTTCACTGCCTGCCAGTGAATCTCCTCCTGCTCACTGTCTGCCAGTGAATCTCCTCCTGTTCACTGCCTGCCAGTGAATCTCCTCCTGTTCACTGTCTGCCAGTGAATCTCCTCCTGTTCACTGTCTGCCAGTGAATCTCCTCCTGTTCACTGTCTGCCAGTGAATCTCCTCCTGTTCACTGTCTGCCAGTGAATCTCCTCCTGTTCACTGTCTGCCAGTGAATCTCCTCCTGTTCACTGTGTGCCGGTGAATCTCCTCCTGTTCACTGTCTGCCAGTGAATCTCCTCCTGCTCACTGTCTGCCAGTGAATCTCCTCCTGTTCACTGTCTGCCAGTGAATCTCCTCCTCTTCACTGTGTGCCAGTGAATCTCCTCCTGTTCACTGTCTGCCAGTGAATCTCCTCCTGTTCACTGCCTGCCAGTGAATCTCCTCCTGTTCAGTGTCTGCCAGTGAATCTCCTCCTGATCACTGTCAGCCAGTGAATCTCCTCCTGCTCACTGTCTGCCAGTGAATCACCTCCCCGTTCACTGTCTGCCAGTGAATCTCCTCCTGCTCACTGTCTGCCAGTGAATCTCCTCCTGTTCACTGTCAGCCAGTGAATCACCTCCCGTTCACTGTCTGCCAGTGAATCTCCTCCCGCACACTGTCTGCCTGTGAATCTCCTCCCGCTCACTGTCTGCCAGTGAATCTCCTCCTGTTCACTGCCTGCCAGTGAATCTCCTCCGGCTCACTGTCTTCCAGTGAATCTCCTCCTGTTCACTGTCTGCCAGTGAATCACCTCCCGTTCACTGTCTGCCAGTGAATCTCCTCCCGCTCACTGTCTGCCAGTGAATCTCCTCCTGCTCACTGTCTGCCAGTGAATCTCCTCCTGTTCACTGCCTGCCAGTGAATCTCCTCCTGCTCACTGTGTGCCAGTGAATCTCCTCCTGTTCACTGTCTGCCAGTGAATCTCCTCCTGTTCACTGCCTGCCAGTGAATCTCCTCCTGTTCACTGCCTGCCAGTGAATCTCCTCCTGTTCAGTGTCTGCCAGTGAATCTCCTCCTGCTCACTGCCTGCCAGTGAATCTCCTCCTGTTCACTGTCTACCAGTGAATCTCCTCCTGTTCACTGTCTGCCAGTGAATCTCCTCCTGCTCACTATCTGCCAGTGAATCTCCTCCTGTTCACTGCCTGCCAGTGAATATCCTCCTGTTCAGTGTCTGCCAGTGAATCTCCTCCTGTTGACTGTCTGCCAGTGAATCTCCTCCTGTGCACTGTCTGCCAGTGAATCTCCTCCTGCTCACTGTCTGCCAGTGAATCTCCTCCTGCTCACTGTCTGCCAGTGAATCTCCTCCTGTTCACTGTCTGCCAGTGAATCTCCTCCTGCTCACTATCTGCCAGTGAATCTCCTCCTGTTCATTGTCTGCCAGTGAATCTCCTCCTGTTCACTGTCTGCCAGTGAATCTCCTCCTGTTCACTGTCTGCCAGTGAATCTCCTCCTGTTCAGTGTCTGCCAGTGAATCTCCTCCTGTTCACTGCCTGCCAGTGAATCTCCTCCTGCTCACTGTCTGCCAGTGAATCTCCTCCTGTTCACTGCCTGCCAGTGAATCTCCTCCTGTTCACTGTCTGCCAGTGAATCTCCTCCTGTTCACTGTCTGCCAGTGAATCTCCTCCTGTTCACTGTCTGCCAGTGAATCTCCTCCTGTTCACTGTCTGCCAGTGAATCTCCTCCTGTTCACTGTGTGCCGGTGAATCTCCTCCTGTTCACTGTCTGCCAGTGAATCTCCTCCTGCTCACTGTCTGCCAGTGAATCTCCTCCTGTTCACTGTCTGCCAGAGAATCTCCTCCTCTTCACTGTGTGCCAGTGAATCTCCTCCTGTTCACTGTCTGCCAGTGAATCTCCTCCTGTTCACTGCCTGCCAGTGAATCTCCTCCTGTTCAGTGTCTGCCAGTGAATCTCCTCCTGATCACTGTCAGCCAGTGAATCTCCTCCTGCTCACTGTGTGCCAGTGAATCACCTCCCCGTTCACTGTCTGCCAGTGAATCTCCTCCTGCTCACTCTCTGCCAGTGAATCTCCTCCTGTTCACTGTCAGCTAGTGAATCACCTCCCGTTCACTGTCTGCCAGTGAATCTCCTCCCGCTCACTGTCTGCCAGTGAATCTCCTCCTGCTCACTGTCTGCCAGTGAATCTCCTCCTGTTCACTGTCTGCCAGTGAATCTCCTCCGGCTCACTGTCTTCCAGTGAATCTCCTCCTGTTCACTGTCTGCCAGTGAATCACCTCCCGTTCACTGTCTGCCAGTGAATCTCCTCCCGCTCACAGTCTGCCAGTGAATCTCCTCCTGCTCACTGTCTGCCAGTGAATCTCCTCCTGTTCACTGCCTGCCAGTGAATCTCCTCCTGCTCACTGTGTGCCAGTGAATCTCCTCCTGTTCACTGTCTGCCAGTGAATCTCCTGTTCACTGCCTGCCAGTGAATCTCCTCCTGTTCACTGCCTGCCAGTGAATCTCCTCCTGTTCAGTGTCTGCCAGTGAATCTCCTCCTGCTCACTGCCTGCCAGTGAATCTCCACCTGTTCACTGTCTACCAGTGAATCTCCTCCTGTTCACTGTCTGCCAGTGAATCTCCTCCTGCTCACTATATGCCAGTGAACCTCCTCCTGTTCACTGCCTGCCAGTGAATATCCTCCTGTTCAGTGTCTGCCAGTGAATCTCCTCCTGTTGACTGTCTGCCAGTGAATCTCCTCCTGTTCACTGTCTGCCAGTGAATCTCCTCCTGCTCACTGTCTGCCAGTGAATCTCCTCCTGCTCACTGTCTGCCAGTGAATCTCCTCCTGTTCACTGTCTGCCAGTGAATCTCCTCCTGCTCACTATCTGCCAGTGAATCTCCTCCTGTTCAGTGTCTGCCAGTGAATCTCCTCCTGTTCACTGTCTGCCAGTGAATCTCCTCCTGTTCACTGTCTGCCAGTGAATCTCCTCCTGTTCACTGTCTGCCAGTGAATCTCCTCCTGTTCACTGTCTGCCAGTGAATCTCCTCCTGTTCACTGTCTGCCAGTGAATCTCCTCCTGTTCACTGCCTGCCAGTGAATCTCCTCCTGTTCAGTGTCTGCCAGTGAATCTCCTCCTGTTCACTGTCTGCCAGTGAATCTCCTCCTGTTCAGTGTCTGCCAGTGAATCTCATCCTGTTCACTGCCTGCCAGTGAATCTCCTCCTGCTCACTGTGTGCCAGTGAATCTCCTCCTGTTCACTGTCTGCCAGTGAATCTCCTCCTGTTCACTGCCTGCCAGTGAATCTCCTCCTGTTCAGTGTCTGCCAGTGAATCTCCTCCTGTTCACTGTCTGCCAGTGAATCTCCTCCTGTTCAGTGTCTGCCAGTGAATCTCCTCCTGTTCACTGCCTGCCAGTGAATCTCCTCCTGCTCACTGTCTGCCAGTGAATCACCTCCTGCTCACTGTCTGCCAGTGAATCTCCTCCTGCTCACTGTCTGCCAGTGAATCTCCTCCTGCTCACTGCCTCCCAGTGAATCTCCTCCTGTTCACTGTCTGCCAGTGAATCTCCTCCTGCTCACTGTCTGCCAGTGAATCTCCTCCTGCTCACTGCCTCCCAGTGAATCTCCTCCTGTTCACTGTCTGCCAGTGAATCTCCTCCTGCTCACTGTCTGCCAGTGAATTTCCTCCTGTTCACTGCCTGCCAGTGAATCTCCTCATGTTCAGTGTCTGCCAGTGAATCTCCTCCTGCTCACTGTCTGCCAGTGAATCTAGTCCTGTTCGCTGTCTGCCAGTGAATCTCCTCCTGTTCACTGTCTGCCAGTGAATCTCCTCCTGTTCACTGTCTGCCAGTGAATCTCCTCCTGTTCAGAGTCTGCCAGTCAATCTCCTCCTGTTCAGTGTCTGCCAGTGAATCTCCTGTTCACTGTCTGCCAGTGAATCTGCTCCTGCTCACTGTCTGCCAGTGAATCTCCTCCTGTTCAGTGCCTGCCAGTGAATCTCCTCCTGTTCACTGTCTGCCAGTGAATCTCCTCCTGCTCACTGTGTGCCAGTGAATCTCCTCCTGTTCACTGTCTGCCAGTGAATCTCCTCCTGCTCACTGTCTGCCAGTCAATCTCCTCCTGCTCACTGTCTGCCAGTGAATCTCCTCCTGTTCAGTGTCTGCCAGTGAATCTCCTCCTGTTCACTGCCTGCCAGTGAATCTCCTCCTGCTCACTGTGTGCCAGTGAATCTCCTCCTGTTCACTGTCTGCCAGTGAATCTCCTCCTGTTCACTGCCTGCCAGTGAATCTCCTCCTGTTCATTGTCTGCCAGTGAATCTCCTCCTGTTCACTGTCTGCCAGTGAATCTCCTCCTGTTCAGTGTCTGCCAGTGAATCTCCTCCTGTTCACTGCCTGCCAGTGAATCTCCTCCTGCTCACTGTCTGCCAGTGAATCACCTCCTGCTCACTGTCTGCCAGTGAATCTCCTCCTGCTCACTGTCTGCCAGTGAATCTCCTCCTGCTCACTGCCTCCCAGTGAATCTCCTCCTGTTCACTGTCTGCCAGTGAATCTCCTCCTGCTCACTGTCTGCCAGTGAATCACCTCCTGCTCACTGTCTGCCAGTGAATCTCCTCCTGCTCACTGTCTGCCAGTGAATCTCCTCCTGCTCACTGCCTCCCAGTGAATCTCCTCCTGTTCACTGTCTGCCAGTGAATCTCCTCCTGCTCACTGTCTGCCAGTGAATTTCCTCCTGTTCACTGTCTGCCAGTGAATCTCCTCATGTTCAGTGTCTGCCAGTGAATCTCCTCCTGCTCACTGTCTGCCAGTGAATCTAGTCCTGTTCGCTGTCTGCCAGTGAATCTCCTCCTGTTCACTGTCTGCCAGTGAATCTCCTGTTCACTGTCTGCCAGTGAATCTCCTCCTGTTCAGAGTCTGCCAGTCAATCTCCTCCTGTTCAGTGTCTGCCAGTGAATCTCCTCCTGTTCATGTCTGCCAGTGAATCTCCTGTTCACTGTCTGCCAGTGAATCTGCTCCTGGTCACTGTCTGCCAGTGAATCTCCTCCTGTTCAGTGTCTGCCAGTGAATCTCCTCCTGTTCACTGTCTGCCAGTGAATCTCCTCCTGCTCACTGTGTGCCAGTGAATCTCCTCCTGTTCACTGTCTGCCAGTGAATCTCCTCCTGCTCACTGTCTGCCAGTGAATCTCCTCCTGCTCACTGTCTGCCAGTGTATCTCCTCCTGTTCACTGTCTGCCAGTGAATCTCCTCCTGCTCACTGTCTGCCAGTGAATCTCCTCCTGCTCACTGCCTGCCAGTGAATCTCCTCCTGTTCACTGCCTGCCAGTGAATCTCCTCCTGCTCACTGTGTGCCAGTGAATCTCCTCCTGTTCACTGCCTGCCAGTGAATCTCCTCCTGCTCACTGTGTGCCAGTGAATCTCCTCCTGTTCACTGTCTGCCAGTGAATCTCCTCCTGTTCACTGTCTGCCAGTGAATCTCCTCCTCTTCACTGTCTGCCAGTGAATCTCCTCCTGTTCACTGTCTGCCAGTGAATCTCCTCCTGTTCACTGCCTGCCAGTGAATCTCCTCCTGCTCACTGCGTGCCAGTGAATCTCCTCCTGTTCACTGTCTGCCAGTGAATCTCCTCCTGTTCACTGCCTGCCAGTGAATCTCCTCCTGTTCACTGCCTGCCAGTGAATCTCCTCCTGTTCAGTGTCTGCCAGTGAATCTCCTCCTGTTCACTGCCTGCCAGTGAATCTCCTCCTGTTCAGTGTCTGCCAGTGAATCTCCTCCTGTTCACTGTCTGCCAGTGAATCTCCTCCTGCTCACTGTGTGCCAGTGAATCACCTCCCGTTCACTGCCTGCCAGTGAATCTCCTCCTGCTCACTGTCTGCCAGTGAATCTCCTCCTGTTCACTGTCTGCCAGTGAATCACCTCCCGTTCACTGTCTGCCAGTGAATCACCTCCCGCTCACTGCCTGCCTGTGAATCTCCTCCCGCTCACTGTCTGCCAGTGAATCTCCTCCCGTTCACTGCCTGCCAGTGAATCTCCTCCGGCTCACTGTCTGCCAGTGAATCTCCTCCTGTTCACTGTCTGCCAGTGAATCACCTCCTGTTCACTGTCTGCCAGTGAATCTCCTCCTGCTCACTGTCTGCCAGTGAATCTCCTCCTGCTCACTATCTGCCAGTGAATCTCCTCCTGTTCACTGCCTGCCAGTGACACTGCTCCTGTTCAGTGTCTGCCAGTGAATCTCCTCCTGTTGACTGTCTGCCAGTGAATCTCCTCCTGTTCACTGTCTGCCAGTGAATCTCCTCCTGCTCACTGTCTGCCAGTGAATCTCCTCCTGTTCACTGTCTGCCAGTGAATCTCCTCCTGTTCACTGCCTGCCAGTGAATCTCCTCCTGCTCACTGTCTGCCAGTGAATCTCCTCCTGTTCAGTGTCTGCCAGTGAATCTCCTCCTGTTCACTGTCTGCCAGTGAATCTCCTCCTGTTCACTGTCTGCCAGTGAATCTCCTCCTGTTCACTGTCTGCCAGTGAATCTCCTCCTGTTCACTGTCTGCCAGTGAATCTCCTCCTGTTCACTGCCTGCCAGTGAATCTCCTCCTGCTCACTGTCTGCCAGTGAATCTCCTCCTGTTCACTGTCTGCCAGTGAATCTCCTCCTGTTCACTGCCTGCCAGTGAATCTCCTCCTGTTCAGTGTCTGCCAGTGAATCTCCTCCTGTTCACTTTCTGCCAGTGAATCTCCTCCTGTTCAGTGTCTGCTAGTGAATCTCCTCCTGTTCACTGCCTGCCAGTGAATCTCCTCCTGCTCACTGTCTGCCAGTGAATCTCCTCCTGTTCACTGCCTGCCAGTGAATCTCCTCCTGTTCACTGTCTGCCAGTGAATCTCCTCCTGTTCACTGTCTGCCAGTGAATCTCCTCCTGTTCACTGTCTGCCAGTGAATCTCCTCCTGTTCACTGTCTGCCAGTGAATCTCCTCCTGTTCACTGTCTGCCAGTGAATCTCCTCCTGTTCACTGTGTGCCGGTGAATCTCCTCCTGTTCACTGTCTGCCAGTGAATCTCCTCCTGCTCACTGTCTGCCAGTGAATCTCCTCCTGTTCACTGTCTGCCAGTGAATCTCCTCCTCTTCACTGTGTGCCAGTGAATCTCCTCCTGTTCACTGTCTGCCAGTGAATCTCCTCCTGTTCACTGCCTGCCAGTGAATCTCCTCCTGTTCAGTGTCTGCCAGTGAATCTCCTCCTGATCACTGTCAGCCAGTGAATCTCCTCCTGCTCACTGTGTGCCAGTGAATCACCTCCCCGTTCACTGTCTGCCAGTGAATCTCCTCCTGCTCACTGTCTGCCAGTGAATCTCCTCCTGTTCACTGTCAGCCAGTGAATCACCTCCCGTTCACTGTCTGCCAGTGAATCTCCTCCCGCACACTGTCTGCCTGTGAATCTCCTCCCGCTCACTGTCTGCCAGTGAATCTCCTCCTGTTCACTGCCTGCCAGTGAATCTCCTCCGGCTCACTGTCTTCCAGTGAATCTCCTCCTGTTCACTGTCTGCCAGTGAATCACCTCCCGTTCACTGTCTGCCAGTGAATCTCCTCCCGCTCACTGTCTGCCAGTGAATCTCCTCCTGCTCACTGTCTGCCAGTGAATCTCCTCCTGTTCACTGCCTGCCAGTGAATCTCCTCCTGCTCACTGTGTGCCAGTGAATCTCCTCCTGTTCACTGTCTGCCAGTGAATCTCCTCCTGTTCACTGCCTGCCAGTGAATCTCCTCCTGTTCACTGCCTGCCAGTGAATCTCCTCCTGTTCAGTGTCTGCCAGTGAATCTCCTCCTGCTCACTGCCTGCCAGTGAATCTCCTCCTGTTCACTGTCTACCAGTGAATCTCCTCCTGTTCACTGTCTGCCAGTGAATCTCCTCCTGCTCACTATCTGCCAGTGAATCTCCTCCTGTTCACTGCCTGCCAGTGAATATCCTCCTGTTCAGTGTCTGCCAGTGAATCTCCTCCTGTTGACTGTCTGCCAGTGAATCTCCTCCTGTGCACTGTCTGCCAGTGAATCTCCTCCTGCTCACTGTCTGCCAGTGAATCTCCTCCTGCTCACTGTCTGCCAGTGAATCTCCTCCTGTTCACTGTCTGCCAGTGAATCTCCTCCTGCTCACTATCTGCCAGTGAATCTCCTCCTGTTCATTGTCTGCCAGTGAATCTCCTCCTGTTCACTGTCTGCCAGTGAATCTCCTCCTGTTCACTGTCTGCCAGTGAATCTCCTCCTGTTCACTGTCTGCCAGTGAATCTCCTCCTGTTCACTGTCTGCCAGTGAATCTCCTCCTGTTCACTGTCTGCCAGTGAATCTCCTCCTGTTCACTGCCTGCCAGTGAATCTCCTCCTGTTCAATGTCTGCCAGTGAATCTCCTCCTGTTCACTGTCTGCCAGTGAATCTCCTCCTGTTCAGTGTCTGCCAGTGAATCTCCTCCTGTTCACTGCCTGCCAGTGAATCTCCTCCTGCTCACTGTGTGCCAGTGAATCTCCTCCTGTTCACTGTCTGCCAGTGAATCTCCTCCTGTTCACTGCCTGCCAGTGAATCTCCTCCTGTTCAGTGTCTGCCAGTGAATCTCCTCCTGTTCACTGTCTGCCAGTGAATCTCCTCCTGTTCAGTGTCTGCCAGTGAATCTCCTCCTGTTCACTGCCTGCCAGTGAATCTCCTCCTGCTCACTGTCTGCCAGTGAATCACCTCCTGCTCACTGTCTGCCAGTGAATCTCCTCCTGCTCACTGTCTGCCAGTGAATCTCCTCCTGCTCACTGCCTCCCAGTGAATCTCCTCCTGTTCACTGTCTGCCAGTGAATCTCCTCCTGCTCACTGTCTGCCAGTGAATCACCTCCTGCTCACTGTCTGCCAGTGAATCTCCTCCTGCTCACTGTCTGCCAGTGAATCTCCTCCTGCTCACTGCCTCCCAGTGAATCTCCTCCTGTTCACTGTCTGCCAGTGAATCTCCTCCTGCTCACTGTCTGCCAGTGAATTTCCTCCTGTTCACTGTCTGCCAGTGAATCTCCTCCTGTTCAATGTCTGCAAGTGAATCTCCTCCTGTTCACTGTCTGCCAGTGAATCTCCTCCTGTTCAGTGTCTGCCAGTGAATCTCCTCCTGTTCACTGTCTGCCAGTGAATCTCCTCCTGTTCAGTGTCTGCCAGTGAATCTCCTCCTGCTCACTGCCTGCCAGTGAATCTCCTCCTGTTCACTGTCTGCCAGTGAATCTCCTCCTGTTCAGTGTCTGCCAGTGAATCTCCTCCTGTTCACTGTCTGCCAGTGAATCTCCTCCTGTTCACTGTCTGCCAGTGAATCTCCTCCTGTTCACTGTCTGCCAGTGAATCTCCTCCTGTTCAGTGTCTGCCAGTGAATCTCCTCCTGTTCACTGTCTGCCGGTGAATCTCCTCCTGTTCAGTGTCTGCCAGTGAATCTCCTCCTGTTCACTGTCTGCCAGTGAATCTCCTCCTGCTCACTGTCTGCCAGTGAATCTCCTCCTGCTCACTGTCTGCCAGTGAATCTCCTCCTGTTCACTGCCTGCCAGTGTATCTCCTCCTGTTCACTGTCTGCCAGTGTATCTCCTCCTGTTCACTGTCTGCCAGTGAATCTCCTCCTGCTCACTGTCTGCCAGTGAATCTCCTCCTGTTCACTGCCTGCCAGTGAATCTCCTGTTCACTGTCTGCCAGTGAATCACCTCCTGCTCACTGCCTCCCAGTGAATCTCCTCCTGCTCACTGTCTGCCAGTGAATCTCCTCCTGTTCATTGTCTGCCAGTGAATCTCCTCCTGTTCAGTGTCTGCAAGTGAATCTCCTCCTGTTCACTGTCTGCCAGTGAATCTCCTCCTGTTCAATGTCTGCCAGTGAATCTCCTCCTGTTCACTGTCTACCAGTGAATCTCCTCCTGTTCACTGTCTGCCAGTGAATCTTCTCCTGCTCACTATCTGCCAGTGAATCTCCTCCTGTTCACTGCCTGCCAGTGAATATCCTCCTGTTCAGTGTCTGCCAGTGAATCTCCTCCTGTTGACTGTCTGCCAGTGAATCTCCTCCTGTGCACTGTCTGCCAGTGAATCTCCTCCTGCTCACTGTCTGCCAGTGAATCTCCTCCTGCTCACTGTCTGCCAGTGAATCTCCTCCTGTTCACTGTCTGCCAGTGAATCTCCTCCTGTTCACTGTCTGCCAGTGAATCTCCTCCTGTTCACTGTCTGCCAGTGAATCTCCTCCTGGTCACTGTCTGCCAGTGAATCTCCTCCTGTTCACTGTCTGCCAGTGAATCTCCTCCTGTTCACTGCCTGCCAGTGAATCTCCTCCTGTTCAATGTCTGCCAGTGAATCTCCTCCTGTTCACTGTCTGCCAGTGAATCTCCTCCTGTTCAGTGTCTGCCAGTGAATCTCCTCCTGTTCACTGCCTGCCAGTGAATCTCCTCCTGCTCACTGTGTGCCAGTGAATCTCCTCCTGTTCACTGTCTGCCAGTGAATCTCCTCCTGTTCACTGCCTGCCAGTGAATCTCCTCCTGTTCAGTGTCTGCCAGTGAATCTCCTCCTGTTCACTGTCTGCCAGTGAATCTCCTCCTGTTCAGTGTCTGCCAGTGAATCTCCTCCTGTTCACTGCCTGCCAGTGAATCTCCTCCTGCTCACTGTCTGCCAGTGAATCACCTCCTGCTCACTGTCTGCCAGTGAATCTCCTCCTGCTCACTGTCTGCCAGTGAATCTCCTCCTGCTCACTGCCTCCCAGTGAATCTCCTCCTGTTCACTGTCTGCCAGTGAATCTCCTCCTGCTCACTGTCTGCCAGTGAATCACCTCCTGCTCACTGTCTGCCAGTGAATCTCCTCCTGCTCACTGTCTGCCAGTGAATCTCCTCCTGCTCACTGCCTCCCAGTGAATCTCCTCCTGTTCACTGTCTGCCAGTGAATCTCCTCCTGCTCACTGTCTGCCAGTGAATTTCCTCCTGTTCACTGTCTGCCAGTGAATCTCCTCCTGTTCAATGTCTGCAAGTGAATCTCCTCCTGTTCACTGTCTGCCAGTGAATCTCCTCCTGTTCAGTGTCTGCCAGTGAATCTCCTCCTGTTCACTGTCTGCCAGTGAATCTCCTCCTGTTCAGTGTCTGCCAGTGAATCTCCTCCTGCTCACTGCCTGCCAGTGAATCTCCTCTTGTTCACTGTCTGCCAGTGAATCTCCTCCTGTTCAGTGTCTGCCAGTGAATCTCCTCCTGTTCACTGTCTGCGAGTGAATCTCCTCCTGTTCACTGTCTGCCAGTGAATCTCCTCCTGTTCAGTGTCTGCCAGTGAATCTCCTCCTGTTCACTGTCTGCCGGTGAATCTCCTCTTGTTCACTGTCTGCCAGTGAATCTCCTCCTGTTCAGTGTCTGCCAGTGAATCTCCTCCTGTTCACTGTCTGCCAGTGAATCTCCTCCTGTTCACTGTCTGCCAGTGAATCTCCTCCTGTTCAGTGTCTGCCAGTGAATCTCCTCCTGTTCACTGTCTGCCGGTGAATCTCCTCCTGTTCAGTGTCTGCCAGTGAATCTCCTCCTGTTCACTGTCTGCCAGTGAATCTCCTCCTGCTCACTGTCTGCCAGTGAATCTCCTCCTGCTCACTGTCTGCCAGTGAATCTCCTCCTGTTCACTGCCTACCAGTGTATCTCCTCCTGTTCACTGTCTGCCAGTGTATCTCCTCCTGTTCACTGTCTGCCAGTGAATCTCCTCCTGCTCACTGTCTGCCAGTGAATCTCCTCCTGTTCACTGCCTGCCAGTGAATCTCCTGTTCACTGTCTGCCAGTGAATCTCCTCCTGCTCACTGCCTCCCAGTGAATCTCCTCCTGCTCACTGTCTGCCAGTGAATCTCCTCCTGTTCATTGTCTGCCAGTGAATCTCCTCCTGTTCAGTGTCTGCAAGTGAATCTCCTCCTGTTCACTGTCTGCCAGTGAATCTCCTCCTGTTCAATGTCTGCCAGTGAATCTCCTCCTGTTCACTGTCTGCCAGTGAATCTCCTCCTGTTCAGTGTCTGCCAGTGAATCTCCTCCTGCTCACTGTCTGCCAGTGAATCTAGTCCTGTTCACTGTCTGCCAGTGAATCTCCTCCTGTTCACTGTCTGCCAGTGAATCTCCTCCTGTTCAGAGTCTGCCAGTCAATCTGCTCCTGATCAGTGACTGCCAGTGAATCTCCTCCTGTTCAGTGTCTGCCAGTGAATCTCCTGTTCACTGTCTGCCAGTGAATCTGCTCCTGCTCACTGTCTGCCAGTGAATCTCCTCCTGTTCAGTGTCTGCCAGTGAATCTCCTCCTGTTCACTGTCTGCCAGTGAATCTCCTCCTGCTCACTGTGTGCCAGTGAATCTCCTCCTGTTCACTGTCTGCCAGTGAATCTCCTCCTGCTCACTGTCTGCCAGTGAATCTCCTCCTGCTCACTGTCTGCCAGTGTATCTCCTCCTGTTCACTGTCTGCCAGTGAATCTCCTCCTGTTCACTGTTTGCCAGTGAATCACCTCCTGCTCACTGTCTGCCAGTGAATCTCCTCCTGCTCACTGTCTGCCAGTGAATCTCCTCCTGTTCACTGCCTGCCAGTGAATCTCCTCCTGCTCACTGTCTGCCAGTGAATCTCCTCCTGTTCACTGCCTGCCAGTGAATCTCCTCCTGTTCACTGCCTGCCAGTGAATCTCCTCCTGTTCACTGTCTGCCAGTGAATCTCCTCCTGCTCACTGCCTCCCAGTGAATCTCCTCCTGTTCACTGTCTGCCAGTGAATCTCCTCCTGCTCACTGTCTGCCAGTGAATTTCCTCCTGTTCACTGTCTGCCAGTGAATCTCCTCCTGTTCAGTGTCTGCAAGTGAATCTCCTCCTGTTCAATGTCTGCCAGTGAATCTCCTCCTGTTCACTGTCTGCCAGTGAATCTCCTCCTGTTCAATGTCTGCCAGTGAATCTCCTCCTGTTCACTGTCTGCCAGTGAATCTCCTCCTGTTCAGTGTCTGCCAGTGAATCTCCTCCTGCTCACTGTCTGCCACTGAATCTAGTCCTGTTCACTGTCTGCCAGTGAATCTCCTCCTGTTCACTGTCTGCCAGTGAATCTCCTCCTGTTCACTGTCTGCCAGTGAATCTCCTCCTTTTCAGAGTCTGCCAGTCAATCTCCTCCTGTTCAGTGTCTGCCAGTGAATCTCCTGTTCACTGTCTGCCAGTGAATCTCCTCCTGTTCACTGTCTGCCAGTGTATCTCCTCCTCTTCACTGTCTGCCAGTGAATCTCCTCCTGTTCAGTGTCTGCCAGTGAATCTCCTCCTGTTCACTGTCTGCCAGTGAATCTCCTCCTGCTCACTCTCTGCCAGTGAATCTCCTCCTGCTCACTGTCTGCCAGTGTATCTCCTCCGGTTCACTGTCTGCCAGTGAATCTCCTCCTGTTCACTGTCTGCCAGTGAATCTCCTCCTGCTCACTGTCTGCCAGTGAATCTCCTCCTGCTCACTGCCTGCCAGTGAATCTCCTCCTGTTCAGTGTCTGCCAGTGAAGCTTCTCCTGTTCACTGTCTGCCAGTGAATCTCCTCCTGTTCACTGTCTGCCAGTGAATCTCCTCCTGCTCACTGCCTGCCAGTGAATCTCCTCCTGTTCACTGTCTGCCAGTGAATCTCCTGTTCAGTGTCTGCCAGTGAATCTTCTCCTGCTCACTGTCTGCCAGTGAATCTGCTCCTGCTCACTGTCTGCCAGTGAATCCCCTCCTGCTCACTGTCTGCCAGTGAATCTCCTCCTGTTCACTGTCTGCCAGTGAATCTCCTCCTGTTCACTGTCTACCAGTGAATCTCCTCCTGTTCACTGTCGGCCAGTGAATCTCCTCCTGCTCACTGTCTGCCAGTGAATCTCCTCCTGTTCACTGTCTACCAGTGAATCTCCTCCTGTTCACTGTCTGCCAGTGAATCTCCTCCTGCTCACTGTCTGCCAGTGAATCTCCTCCTGCTCACTGTCTGCCAGTGAATCTCCTCCTGCTCACTGTCTGCCAGTGAATCTCCTCCTGTTCACTGTCTGCCAGTGAATCACCTCCTGCTCACTGTCTGCCAGTGAATCTCCTCCTGTTCACTGTCTGCCAGTGAATCTCCTGTTCAGTGTCTGCCAGTGAATCTCCTCCTGTTCACTGTCTGCCAGTGAATCTCCTCCTGTTCACTGCCTGCCAGTGAATCTCCTCCTGCTCACTGTCTGCCAGTGAATCTCCTCCTGTTCACTGCCTGCCAGTGAATCTCCTCCTGTTCACTGCCTGCCAGTGAATCTCCTCCTGTTCACTGTCTGCCAGTGAATCTCCTCCTGCTCACTGCCTCCCAGTGAATCTCCTCCTGTTCACTGTCTGCCAGTGAATCTCCTCCTGCTCACTGTCTGCCAGTGAATTTCCTCCTGTTCACTGTCTGCCAGTGAATCTCCTCCTGTTCAGTGTCTGCAAGTGAATCTCCTCCTGTTCAATGTCTGCCAGTGAATCTCCTCCTGTTCACTGTCTGCCAGTGAATCTCCTCCTGTTCAATGTCTGCCAGTGAATCTCCTCCTGTTCACTGTCTGCCAGTGAATCTCCTCCTGTTCAGTGTCTGCCAGTGAATCTCCTCCTGCTCACTGTCTGCCACTGAATCTAGTCCTGTTCACTGTCTGCCAGTGAATCTCCTCCTGTTCACTGTCTGCCAGTGAATCTCCTCCTGTTCACTGTCTGCCAGTGAATCTCCTCCTTTTCAGAGTCTGCCAGTCAATCTCCTCCTGTTCAGTGTCTGCCAGTGAATCTCCTGTTCACTGTCTGCCAGTGAATCTCCTCCTGTTCAGTGTCTGCCAGTGAATCTCCTCCTGTTCACTGCCTGCCAGTGAATCTCCTCCTGCTCACTGTCTGCCAGTGAATCACCTCCTGCTCACTGTCTGCCAGTGAATCTCCTCCTGCTCACTGTCTGCCAGTGAATCTCCTCCTGCTCACTGCCTCCCAGTGAATCTCCTCCTGTTCACTGTCTGCCAGTGAATCTCCTCCTGCTCACTGTCTGCCAGTGAATCACCTCCTGCTCACTGTCTGCCAGTGAATCTCCTCCTGCTCACTGTCTGCCAGTGAATCTCCTCCTGCTCACTTCCTCCCAGTGAATCTCCTCCTGTTCACTGTCTGCCAGTGAATCTCCTCCTGCTCACTGTCTGCCAGTGAATTTCCTCCTGTTCACTGTCTGCCAGTGAATCTCCTCCTGTTCAATGTCTGCAAGTGAATCTCCTCCTGTTCACTGTCTGCCAGTGAATCTCCTCCTGTTCAGTGTCTGCCAGTGAATCTCCTCCTGTTCACTGTCTGCCAGTGAATCTCCTCCTGTTCAGTGTCTGCCAGTGAATCTCCTCCTGCTCACTGCCTGCCAGTGAATCTCCTCCTGTTCACTGTCTGCCAGTGAATCTCCTCCTGTTCAGTGTCTGCCAGTGAATCTCCTCCTGTTCACTGTCTGCCAGTGAATCTCCTCCTGTTCACTGTCTGCCAGTGAATCTCCTCCTGTTCACTGTCTGCCAGTGAATCTCCTCCTGTTCAGTGTCTGCCAGTGAATCTCCTCCTGTTCACTGTCTGCCGGTGAATCTCCTCCTGTTCAGTGTCTGCCAGTGAATCTCCTCCTGTTCACTGTCTGCCAGTGAATCTCCTCCTGCTCACTGTCTGCCAGTGAATCTCCTCCTGCTCACTGTCTGCCAGTGAATCTCCTCCTGTTCACTGCCTGCCAGTGTATCTCCTCCTGTTCACTGTCTGCCAGTGTATCTCCTCCTGTTCACTGTCTGCCAGTGAATCTCCTCCTGCTCACTGTCTGCCAGTGAATCTCCTCCTGTTCACTGCCTGCCAGTGAATCTCCTGTTCACTGTCTGCCAGTGAATCACCTCCTGCTCACTGCCTCCCAGTGAATCTCCTCCTGCTCACTGTCTGCCAGTGAATCTCCTCCTGTTCATTGTCTGCCAGTGAATCTCCTCCTGTTCAGTGTCTGCAAGTGAATCTCCTCCTGTTCACTGTCTGCCAGTGAATCTCCTCCTGTTCAATGTCTGCCAGTGAATCTCCTCCTGTTCACTGTCTACCAGTGAATCTCCTCCTGTTCACTGTCTGCCAGTGAATCTCCTCCTGCTCACTATCTGCCAGTGAATCTCCTCCTGTTCAGTGTCTGCCAGTGAATCTCCTCCTGTTCACTGTCTGCCAGTGAATCTCCTCCTGCTCACTGTCTGCCAGTGAATCTCCTCCTGCTCACTGTCTGCCAGTGAATCTCCTCCTGTTCACTGCCTACCAGTGTATCTCCTCCTGTTCACTGTCTGCCAGTGTATCTCCTCCTGTTCACTGTCTGCCAGTGAATCTCCTCCTGCTCACTGTCTGCCAGTGAATCTCCTCCTGTTCACTGCCTGCCAGTGAATCTCCTGTTCACTGTCTGCCAGTGAATCTCCTCCTGCTCACTGCCTCCCAGTGAATCTCCTCCTGCTCACTGTCTGCCAGTGAATCTCCTCCTGTTCATTGTCTGCCAGTGAATCTCCTCCTGTTCAGTGTCTGCAAGTGAATCTCCTCCTGTTCACTGTCTGCCAGTGAATCTCCTCCTGTTCAATGTCTGCCAGTGAATCTCCTCCTGTTCACTGTCTGCCAGTGAATCTCCTCCTGTTCAGTGTCTGCCAGTGAATCTCCTCCTGCTCACTGTCTGCCAGTGAATCTAGTCCTGTTCACTGTCTGCCAGTGAATCTCCTCCTGTTCACTGTCTGCCAGTGAATCTCCTCCTGTTCAGAGTCTGCCAGTCAATCTGCTCCTGATCAGTGACTGCCAGTGAATCTCCTCCTGTTCAGTGTCTGCCAGTGAATCTCCTGTTCACTGTCTGCCAGTGAATCTGCTCCTGCTCACTGTCTGCCAGTGAATCTCCTCCTGTTCAGTGTCTGCCAGTGAATCTCCTCCTGTTCACTGTCTGCCAGTGAATCTCCTCCTGCTCACTGTGTGCCAGTGAATCTCCTCCTGTTCACTGTCTGCCAGTGAATCTCCTCCTGCTCACTGTCTGCCAGTGAATCTCCTCCTGCTCACTGTCTGCCAGTGTATCTCCTCCTGTTCACTGTCTGCCAGTGAATCTCCTCCTGTTCACTGTTTGCCAGTGAATCACCTCCTGCTCACTGTCTGCCAGTGAATCTCCTCCTGCTCACTGTCTGCCAGTGAATCTCCTCCTGTTCACTGCCTGCCAGTGAATCTCCTCCTGCTCACTGTCTGCCAGTGAATCTCCTCCTGTTCACTGCCTGCCAGTGAATCTCCTCCTGTTCACTGCCTGCCAGTGAATCTCCTCCTGTTCACTGTCTGCCAGTGAATCTCCTCCTGCTCACTGCCTCCCAGTGAATCTCCTCCTGTTCACTGTCTGCCAGTGAATCTCCTCCTGCTCACTGTCTGCCAGTGAATTTCCTCCTGTTCACTGTCTGCCAGTGAATCTCCTCCTGTTCAGTGTCTGCAAGTGAATCTCCTCCTGTTCAATGTCTGCCAGTGAATCTCCTCCTGTTCACTGTCTGCCAGTGAATCTCCTCCTGTTCAATGTCTGCCAGTGAATCTCCTCCTGTTCACTGTCTGCCAGTGAATCTCCTCCTGTTCAGTGTCTGCCAGTGAATCTCCTCCTGCTCACTGTCTGCCACTGAATCTAGTCCTGTTCACTGTCTGCCAGTGAATCTCCTCCTGTTCACTGTCTGCCAGTGAATCTCCTCCTGTTCACTGTCTGCCAGTGAATCTCCTCCTTTTCAGAGTCTGCCAGTCAATCTCCTCCTGTTCAGTGTCTGCCAGTGAATCTCCTGTTCACTGTCTGCCAGTGAATCTCCTCCTGTTCACTGTCTGCCAGTGTATCTCCTCCTCTTCACTGTCTGCCAGTGAATCTCCTCCTGTTCAGTGTCTGCCAGTGAATCTCCTCCTGTTCACTGTCTGCCAGTGAATCTCCTCCTGCTCACTCTCTGCCAGTGAATCTCCTCCTGCTCACTGTCTGCCAGTGTATCTCCTCCGGTTCACTGTCTGCCAGTGAATCTCCTCCTGTTCACTGTCTGCCAGTGAATCTCCTCCTGCTCACTGTCTGCCAGTGAATCTCCTCCTGCTCACTGCCTGCCAGTGAATCTCCTCCTGTTCAGTGTCTGCCAGTGAAGCTTCTCCTGTTCACTGTCTGCCAGTGAATCTCCTCCTGTTCACTGTCTGCCAGTGAATCTCCTCCTGCTCACTGCCTGCCAGTGAATCTCCTCCTGTTCACTGTCTGCCAGTGAATCTCCTGTTCAGTGTCTGCCAGTGAATCTTCTCCTGCTCACTGTCTGCCAGTGAATCTGCTCCTGCTCACTGTCTGCCAGTGAATCCCCTCCTGCTCACTGTCTGCCAGTGAATCTCCTCCTGTTCACTGTCTGCCAGTGAATCTCCTCCTGTTCACTGTCTACCAGTGAATCTCCTCCTGTTCACTGTCGGCCAGTGAATCTCCTCCTGCTCACTGTCTGCCAGTGAATCTCCTCCTGTTCACTGTCTACCAGTGAATCTCCTCCTGTTCACTGTCTGCCAGTGAATCTCCTCCTGCTCACTGTCTGCCAGTGAATCTCCTCCTGCTCACTGTCTGCCAGTGAATCTCCTCCTGCTCACTGTCTGCCAGTGAATCTCCTCCTGTTCACTGTCTGCCAGTGAATCACCTCCTGCTCACTGTCTGCCAGTGAATCTCCTCCTGTTCACTGTCTGCCAGTGAATCTCCTGTTCAGTGTCTGCCAGTGAATCTCCTCCTGTTCACTGTCTGCCAGTGAATCTCCTCCTGTTCACTGCCTGCCAGTGAATCTCCTCCTGCTCACTGTCTGCCAGTGAATCTCCTCCTGTTCACTGCCTGCCAGTGAATCTCCTCCTGTTCACTGCCTGCCAGTGAATCTCCTCCTGTTCACTGTCTGCCAGTGAATCTCCTCCTGCTCACTGCCTCCCAGTGAATCTCCTCCTGTTCACTGTCTGCCAGTGAATCTCCTCCTGCTCACTGTCTGCCAGTGAATTTCCTCCTGTTCACTGTCTGCCAGTGAATCTCCTCCTGTTCAGTGTCTGCAAGTGAATCTCCTCCTGTTCAATGTCTGCCAGTGAATCTCCTCCTGTTCACTGTCTGCCAGTGAATCTCCTCCTGTTCAATGTCTGCCAGTGAATCTCCTCCTGTTCACTGTCTGCCAGTGAATCTCCTCCTGTTCAGTGTCTGCCAGTGAATCTCCTCCTGCTCACTGTCTGCCACTGAATCTAGTCCTGTTCACTGTCTGCCAGTGAATCTCCTCCTGTTCACTGTCTGCCAGTGAATCTCCTCCTGTTCACTGTCTGCCAGTGAATCTCCTCCTTTTCAGAGTCTGCCAGTCAATCTCCTCCTGTTCAGTGTCTGCCAGTGAATCTCCTGTTCACTGTCTGCCAGTGAATCTCCTCCTGTTCAGTGTCTGCCAGTGAATCTCCTCCTGTTCACTGCCTGCCAGTGAATCTCCTCCTGCTCACTGTCTGCCAGTGAATCACCTCCTGCTCACTGTCTGCCAGTGAATCTCCTCCTGCTCACTGTCTGCCAGTGAATCTCCTCCTGCTCACTGCCTCCCAGTGAATCTCCTCCTGTTCACTGTCTGCCAGTGAATCTCCTCCTGCTCACTGTCTGCCAGTGAATCACCTCCTGCTCACTGTCTGCCAGTGAATCTCCTCCTGCTCACTGTCTGCCAGTGAATCTCCTCCTGCTCACTTCCTCCCAGTGAATCTCCTCCTGTTCACTGTCTGCCAGTGAATCTCCTCCTGCTCACTGTCTGCCAGTGAATTTCCTCCTGTTCACTGTCTGCCAGTGAATCTCCTCCTGTTCAATGTCTGCAAGTGAATCTCCTCCTGTTCACTGTCTGCCAGTGAATCTCCTCCTGTTCAGTGTCTGCCAGTGAATCTCCTCCTGTTCACTGTCTGCCAGTGAATCTCCTCCTGTTCAGTGTCTGCCAGTGAATCTCCTCCTGCTCACTGCCTGCCAGTGAATCTCCTCCTGTTCACTGTCTGCCAGTGAATCTCCTCCTGTTCAGTGTCTGCCAGTGAATCTCCTCCTGTTCACTGTCTGCCAGTGAATCTCCTCCTGTTCACTGTCTGCCAGTGAATCTCCTCCTGTTCACTGTCTGCCAGTGAATCTCCTCCTGTTCAGTGTCTGCCAGTGAATCTCCTCCTGTTCACTGTCTGCCGGTGAATCTCCTCCTGTTCAGTGTCTGCCAGTGAATCTCCTCCTGTTCACTGTCTGCCAGTGAATCTCCTCCTGCTCACTGTCTGCCAGTGAATCTCCTCCTGCTCACTGTCTGCCAGTGAATCTCCTCCTGTTCACTGCCTGCCAGTGTATCTCCTCCTGTTCACTGTCTGCCAGTGTATCTCCTCCTGTTCACTGTCTGCCAGTGAATCTCCTCCTGCTCACTGTCTGCCAGTGAATCTCCTCCTGTTCACTGCCTGCCAGTGAATCTCCTGTTCACTGTCTGCCAGTGAATCACCTCCTGCTCACTGCCTCCCAGTGAATCTCCTCCTGCTCACTGTCTGCCAGTGAATCTCCTCCTGTTCATTGTCTGCCAGTGAATCTCCTCCTGTTCAGTGTCTGCAAGTGAATCTCCTCCTGTTCACTGTCTGCCAGTGAATCTCCTCCTGTTCAATGTCTGCCAGTGAATCTCCTCCTGTTCACTGTCTACCAGTGAATCTCCTCCTGTTCACTGTCTGCCAGTGAATCTCCTCCTGCTCACTATCTGCCAGTGAATCTCCTCCTGTTCACTGCCTGCCAGTGAATATCCTCCTGTTCAGTGTCTGCCAGTGAATCTCCTCCTGTTGACTGTCTGCCAGTGAATCTCCTCCTGTGCACTGTCTGCCAGTGAATCTCCTCCTGCTCACTGTCTGCCAGTGAATCTCCTCCTGCTCACTGTCTGCCAGTGAATCTCCTCCTGTTCACTGTCTGCCAGTGAATCTCCTCCTGCTCACTATCTGCCAGTGAATCTCCTCCTGTTCATTGTCTGCCAGTGAATCTCCTCCTGTTCACTGTCTGCCAGTGAATCTCCTCCTGTTCACTGTCTGCCAGTGAATCTCCTCCTGTTCACTGTCTGCCAGTGAATCTCCTCCTGTTCACTGTCTGCCAGTGAATCTCCTCCTGTTCACTGTCTGCCAGTGAATCTCCTCCTGTTCACTGCCTGCCAGTGAATCTCCTCCTGTTCAATGTCTGCCAGTGAATCTCCTCCTGTTCACTGTCTGCCAGTGAATCTCCTCCTGTTCAGTGTCTGCCAGTGAATCTCCTCCTGTTCACTGCCTGCCAGTGAATCTCCTCCTGCTCACTGTGTGCCAGTGAATCTCCTCCTGTTCACTGTCTGCCAGTGAATCTCCTCCTGTTCACTGGCTGCCAGTGAATCTCCTCCTGTTCAGTGTCTGCCAGTGAATCTCCTCCTGTTCACTGTCTGCCAGTGAATCTCCTCCTGTTCAGTGTCTGCCAGTGAATCTCCTCCTGTTCACTGCCTGCCAGTGAATCTCCTCCTGCTCACTGTCTGCCAGTGAATCACCTCCTGCTCACTGTCTGCCAGTGAATCTCCTCCTGCTCACTGTCTGCCAGTGAATCTCCTCCTGCTCACTGCCTCCCAGTGAATCTCCTCCTGTTCACTGTCTGCCAGTGAATCTCCTCCTGCTCACTGTCTGCCAGTGAATCACCTCCTGCTCACTGTCTGCCAGTGAATCTCCTCCTGCTCACTGTCTGCCAGTGAATCTCCTCCTGCTCACTGCCTCCCAGTGAATCTCCTCCTGTTCACTGTCTGCCAGTGAATCTCCTCCTGCTCACTGTCTGCCAGTGAATTTCCTCCTGTTCACTGTCTGCCAGTGAATCTCCTCCTGTTCAATGTCTGCAAGTGAATCTCCTCCTGTTCACTGTCTGCCAGTGAATCTCCTCCTGTTCAGTGTCTGCCAGTGAATCTCCTCCTGTTCACTGTCTGCCAGTGAATCTCCTCCTGTTCAGTGTCTGCCAGTGAATCTCCTCCTGCTCACTGCCTGCCAGTGAATCTCCTCTTGTTCACTGTCTGCCAGTGAATCTCCTCCTGTTCAGTGTCTGCCAGTGAATCTCCTCCTGTTCACTGTCTGCGAGTGAATCTCCTCCTGTTCACTGTCTGCCAGTGAATCTCCTCCTGTTCACTGTCTGCCAGTGAATCTCCTCCTGTTCAGTGTCTGCCAGTGAATCTCCTCCTGTTCACTGTCTGCCGGTGAATCTCCTCCTGTTCAGTGTCTGCCAGTGAATCTCCTCCTGTTCACTGTCTGCCAGTGAATCTCCTCCTGCTCACTGTCTGCCAGTGAATCTCCTCCTGCTCACTGTCTGCCAGTGAATCTCCTCCTGTTCACTGCCTACCAGTGTATCTCCTCCTGTTCACTGTCTGCCAGTGAATCTCCTCCTGCTCACTGTCTGCCAGTGTATCTCCTCCTGTTCACTGTCTGCCAGTGTATCTCCTCCTGTTCACTGTCTGCCAGTGAATCTCCTCCTGCTCACTGTCTGCCAGTGAATCTCCTCCTGTTCACTGCCTGCCAGTGAATCTCCTGTTCACTGTCTGCCAGTGAATCTCCTCCTGCTCACTGCCTCCCAGTGAATCTCCTCCTGCTCACTGTCTGCCAGTGAATCTCCTCCTGTTCATTGTCTGCCAGTGAATCTCCTCCTGTTCAGTGTCTGCAAGTGAATCTCCTCCTGTTCACTGTCTGCCAGTGAATCTCCTCCTGTTCAATGTCTGCCAGTGAATCTCCTCCTGTTCACTGTCTGCCAGTGAATCTCCTCCTGTTCAGTGTCTGCCAGTGAATCTCCTCCTGCTCACTGTCTGCCAGTGAATCTAGTCCTGTTCACTGTCTGCCAGTGAATCTCCTCCTGTTCACTGTCTGCCAGTGAATCTCCTCCTGTTCAGAGTCTGCCAGTCAATCTGCTCCTGATCAGTGACTGCCAGTGAATCTCCTCCTGTTCAGTGTCTGCCAGTGAATCTCCTGTTCACTGTCTGCCAGTGAATCTGCTCCTGCTCACTGTCTGCCAGTGAATCTCCTTCTGTTCAGTGTCTGCCAGTGAATCTCCTCCTGTTCACTGTCTGCCAGTGAATCTCCTCCTGCTCACTGTGTGCCAGTGAATCTCCTCCTGTTCACTGTCTGCCAGTGAATCTCCTCCTGCTCACTGTCTGCCAGTGAATCTCCTCCTGCTCACTGTCTGCCAGTGTATCTCCTCCTGTTCACTGTCTGCCAGTGAATCTCCTCCTGTTCACTGTTTGCCAGTGAATCACCTCCTGCTCACTGTCTGCCAGTGAATCTCCTCCTGCTCACTGTCTGCCAGTGAATCTCCTCCTGTTCACTGCCTGCCAGTGAATCTCCTCCTGCTCACTGTCTGCCAGTGAATCTCCTCCTGTTCACTGCCTGCCAGTGAATCTCCTCCTGTTCACTGCCTGCCAGTGAATCTCCTCCTGTTCACTGTCTGCCAGTGAATCTCCTCCTGCTCACTGCCTCCCAGTGAATCTCCTCCTGTTCACTGTCTGCCAGTGAATCTCCTCCTGCTCACTGTCTGCCAGTGAATTTCCTCCTGTTCACTGTCTGCCAGTGAATCTCCTCCTGTTCAGTGTCTGCAAGTGAATCTCCTCCTGTTCAATGTCTGCCAGTGAATCTCCTCCTGTTCACTGTCTGCCAGTGAATCTCCTCCTGTTCAATGTCTGCCAGTGAATCTCCTCCTGTTCACTGTCTGCCAGTGAATCTCCTCCTGTTCAGTGTCTGCCAGTGAATCTCCTCCTGCTCACTGTCTGCCACTGAATCTAGTCCTGTTCACTGTCTGCCAGTGAATCTCCTCCTGTTCACTGTCTGCCAGTGAATCTCCTCCTGTTCACTGTCTGCCAGTGAATCTCCTCCTTTTCAGAGTCTGCCAGTCAATCTCCTCCTGTTCAGTGTCTGCCAGTGAATCTCCTGTTCACTGTCTGCCAGTGAATCTCCTCCTGTTCACTGTCTGCCAGTGTATCTCCTCCTCTTCACTGTCTGCCAGTGAATCTCCTCCTGTTCAGTGTCTGCCAGTGAATCTCCTCCTGTTCACTGTCTGCCAGTGAATCTCCTCCTGCTCACTCTCTGCCAGTGAATCTCCTCCTGCTCACTGTCTGCCAGTGTATCTCCTCCGGTTCACTGTCTGCCAGTGAATCTCCTCCTGTTCACTGTCTGCCAGTGAATCTCCTCCTGCTCACTGTCTGCCAGTGAATCTCCTCCTGCTCACTGCCTGCCAGTGAATCTCCTCCTGTTCAGTGTCTGCCAGTGAATCTTCTCCTGTTCACTGTCTGCCAGTGAATCTCCTCCTGTTCACTGTCTGCCAGTGAATCTCCTCCTGCTCACTGCCTGCCAGTGAATCTCCTCCTGTTCACTGTCTGCCAGTGAATCTCCTGTTCAGTGTCTGCCAGTGAATCTTCTCCTGCTCACTGTCTGCCAGTGAATCTGCTCCTGCTCACTGTCTGCCAGTGAATCCCCTCCTGCTCACTGTCTGCCAGTGAATCTCCTCCTGTTCACTGTCTGCCAGTGAATCTCCTCCTGTTCACTGTCTACCAGTGAATCTCCTCCTGTTCACTGTCGGCCAGTGAATCTCCTCCTGCTCACTGTCTGCCAGTGAATCTCCTCCTGTTCACTGTCTACCAGTGAATCTCCTCCTGTTCACTGTCTGCCAGTGAATCTCCTCCTGCTCACTGTCTGCCAGTGAATCTCCTCCTGCTCACTGTCTGCCAGTGAATCTCCTCCTGCTCACTGTCTGCCAGTGAATCTCCTCCTGTTCACTGTCTGCCAGTGAATCACCTCCTGCTCACTGTCTGCCAGTGAATCTCCTCCTGTTCACTGTCTGCCAGTGAATCTCCTGTTCAGTGTCTGCCAGTGAATCTCCTCCTGTTCACTGTCTGCCAGTGAATCTCCTCCTGTTCACTGCCTGCCAGTGAATCTCCTCCTGCTCACTGTCTGCCAGTGAATCTCCTCCTGTTCACTGCCTGCCAGTGAATCTCCTCCTGTTCACTGTCTGCCAGTGAATCTAGTCCTGTTCGCTGTCTGCCAGTGAATCTCCTCCTGTTCACTGTCTGCCAGTGAATCTCCTCCTGCTCACTGCCTCCCAGTGAATCTCCTCCTGTTCACTGTCTGCCAGTGAATCTCCTCCTGCTCACTGTCTGCCAGTGAATTTCCTCCTGTTCACTGTCTGCCAGTGAATCTCCTCCTGTTCAGTGTCTGCAAGTGAATCTCCTCCTGTTCAATGTCTGCCAGTGAATCTCCTCCTGTTCACTGTCTGCCAGTGAATCTCCTCCTGTTCAATGTCTGCCAGTGAATCTCCTCCTGTTCACTGTCTGCCAGTGAATCTCCTCCTGTTCAGTGTCTGCCAGTGAATCTCCTCCTGCTCACTGTCTGCCACTGAATCTAGTCCTGTTCACTGTCTGCCAGTGAATCTCCTCCTGTTCACTGTCTGCCAGTGAATCTCCTCCTGTTCACTGTCTGCCAGTGAATCTCCTCCTTTTCAGAGTCTGCCAGTCAATCTCCTCCTGTTCAGTGTCTGCCAGTGAATCTCCTGTTCACTGTCTGCCAGTGAATCTCCTCCTGTTCACTGTCTGCCAGTGTATCTCCTCCTCTTCACTGTCTGCCAGTGAATCTCCTCCTGTTCAGTGTCTGCCAGTGAATCTCCTCCTGTTCACTGTCTGCCAGTGAATCTCCTCCTGCTCACTCTCTGCCAGTGAATCTCCTCCTGCTCACTGTCTGCCAGTGTATCTCCTCCGGTTCACTGTCTGCCAGTGAATCTCCTCCTGTTCACTGTCTGCCAGTGAATCTCCTCCTGCTCACTGTCTGCCAGTGAATCTCCTCCTGCTCACTGCCTGCCAGTGAATCTCCTCCTGTTCAGTGTCTGCCAGTGAATCTTCTCCTGTTCACTGTCTGCCAGTGAATCTCCTCCTGTTCACTGTCTGCCAGTGAATCTCCTCCTGCTCACTGCCTGCCAGTGAATCTCCTCCTGTTCACTGTCTGCCAGTGAATCTCCTGTTCAGTGTCTGCCAGTGAATCTTCTCCTGCTCACTGTCTGCCAGTGAATCTGCTCCTGCTCACTGTCTGCCAGTGAATCCCCTCCTGCTCACTGTCTGCCAGTGAATCTCCTCCTGTTCACTGTCTGCCAGTGAATCTCCTCCTGTTCACTGTCTACCAGTGAATCTCCTCCTGTTCACTGTCGGCCAGTGAATCTCCTCCTGCTCACTGTCTGCCAGTGAATCTCCTCCTGTTCACTGTCTACCAGTGAATCTCCTCCTGTTCACTGTCTGCCAGTGAATCTCCTCCTGCTCACTGTCTGCCAGTGAATCTCCTCCTGCTCACTGTCTGCCAGTGAATCTCCTCCTGCTCACTGTCTGCCAGTGAATCTCCTCCTGTTCACTGTCTGCCAGTGAATCACCTCCTGCTCACTGTCTGCCAGTGAATCTCCTCCTGTTCACTGTCTGCCAGTGAATCTCCTGTTCAGTGTCTGCCAGTGAATCTCCTCCTGTTCACTGTCTGCCAGTGAATCTCCTCCTGTTCACTGCCTGCCAGTGAATCTCCTCCTGCTCACTGTCTGCCAGTGAATCTCCTCCTGTTCACTGCCTGCCAGTGAATCTCCTCCTGTTCACTGCCTGCCAGTGAATCTCCTCCTGTTCACTGTCTGCCAGTGAATCTCCTCCTGCTCACTGCCTCCCAGTGAATCTCCTCCTGTTCACTGTCTGCCAGTGAATCTCCTCCTGCTCACTGTCTGCCAGTGAATTTCCTCCTGTTCACTGTCTGCCAGTGAATCTCCTCCTGTTCAGTGTCTGCAAGTGAATCTCCTCCTGTTCAATGTCTGCCAGTGAATCTCCTCCTGTTCACTGTCTGCCAGTGAATCTCCTCCTGTTCAATGTCTGCCAGTGAATCTCCTCCTGTTCACTGTCTGCCAGTGAATCTCCTCCTGTTCAGTGTCTGCCAGTGAATCTCCTCCTGCTCACTGTCTGCCACTTTATCTAGTCCTGTTCACTGTCTGCCAGTGAATCTCCTCCTGTTCACTGTCTGCCAGTGAATCTCCTCCTGTTCACTGTCTGCCAGTGAATCTCCTCCTTTTCAGAGTCTGCCAGTCAATCTCCTCCTGTTCAGTGTCTGCCAGTGAATCTCCTGTTCACTGTCTGCCAGTGAATCTGCTCCTGCTCACTGTCTGCCAGTGAATCACCTCCTGTTCAGTGTCTGCCAGTGAATCTCCTCCTGTTCACTGTCTGCCAGTGTATCTCCTCCTCTTCACTGTCTGCCAGTGAATCTCAACAAAGAACAAAGAACAAAGAAATGTACAGCACAGGAACAGGCCCTTCGGCCCTCCAAGCCCGTGCCGACCATACTGCCCGACTAAACTACAATCTTCTACACTTCCTGGGTCCGTATCCTTCTATTCCCATCCTATTCATATATTTGTCAAGATGCCCCTTAAATGTCCCTATCGTCCCTGCCTCCACTACCTCCTCCGGTAGTGAGTTCCAGGCACCCACTACCCTCTGCGTAAAAAACTTGCCTCGTACATCTACTCTAAACTTTGCCCCTCTCACCTTAAACCTATGCCCCCTAGTAATTGACCCCTCTACCCTGGGGAAAAGCCTCTGACTATCCACTCTGTCTATGCCCCTCATAATTTTGTATACCTCTATCAGGTCGCCCCTCAACCTCCTTCGTTCCAGTGAGAACAAACCGAGTTTATTCAATCGCTCCTCATAGCTTATGCCCTCCATACCAGGCAACATTCTGGTAAATCTCTTCTGCACCCTCTCTAAAGCCTCCACATCCTTCTGGTAGTGTGGCGACCAGAATTGAACACTATACTCCAAGTGTGGCCTAACTAAGGTTCTATACAGCTGCAACATGACTTGCCAATTCTTATACTCAATGCCCCGGCCAATGAAGGCAAGCATGCCGTATGCCTTCTTGACTACCTTCTCCACCTGTGTAGCCCCTTTCAGTGATCTGTGGACCTGTACTCCTAGATCTCTTTGACTTTCAATACTCTTGAGGGTTCTACCATTCACTGTATATTCCCTACCTGCATTAGCCCTTCCAAAATGCATTACCTCACATTTGTCCAGGTTAAACTCCATCTGCCATCTCTCCGCCCAAGTCTCCAGACAATCTAAATCCTGCTGTATCCTCAGACAGTCCTCATCGCTATCCGCAATTCCACCAACCTTTGTGTCGTCTGCAAACTTACTAATCAGACCAGTTACATTTTCCTCCAAATCATTTATATATACTACAAAGAGCAAAGGTCCCAGCACTGATCCCTGTGGAACACCACTGGTCACAGCCCTCCAATTAGAAAAGCATCCCTCCATTGCTACCCTCTGCCTTCTATGGCCTAGCCAGTTCTGTATCCACCTTGCCAGTTCACCCCTGATCCCGTGTGACTTCACCTTTTGTACTAGTCTACCATGAGGGACCTTGTCAAAGGCCTTACTGAAGTCCATATAGACAACATCTACTGCCCTACCTGCATCAATCATCTTAGTGACCTCCTCGAAAAACTCTATCAAGTTAGTGAGACACGACCTCCCCTTCACAAAACCGTGCTGCCTCTCACTAATACGTCCATTTGCTTCCAAATGGGAGTAGATCCTGTCTCGAAGAATTCTCTCCAGTAATTTCCCTACCACTGAAGTAAGGCTCACCGGCCTGTAGTTCCCGGGATTATCCCTGCCACCCTTCTTAAACAGAGGAACAACATTGGCTATTCTCCAGTCCTCCGGGACATCCCCTGAAGACAGCGAGGATCCAAAGATTTCTGTCAAGGCCTCAGCAATTTCCTCTCCAGCCTCCTTCAGTATTCTGGGGTAGATCCCATCCGGCCCTGGGGACTTATCTACCTTAATATTTTTTAAGACACCCAACACCTCGTCTTTTTGGATCACAATGTGACCCAGGCTATCTACACCCCCTTCTCCAGACTCAACATCTACCAATTCCTTCTCTTTGGTGAATACTGATGCAAAGTATTCATTTAGTACCTCGCCCATTTCCTCTGGCTCCACACATAGATTCCCTTGCCTATCCTTCAGTGGGCCAACCCTTTCCCTGGCTACCCTCTTACTTTTTATGTAAGTGTAAAAAGCCTTGGGATTTTCCTTAACCCTATTTGCCAATGCCTTTTCATGACCCCTTCTAGCCCTCCTGACTCCTTGCTTAAGTTCCTTCCTACTTTCCTTATATGCCACACAGGCTTCGTCTGTTCCCAGCCTTTTAGCCCTGACAAATGCCTCCTTTTTCTTTTTGACGAGGCCTACAATATCACTCGTCATCCAAGGTTCCCGAAAATTGCCGTATTTATCTTTCTTCCTCACAGGAACATGCCTGTCCTGTATTCCTTTCAACTGACACTTGAAAGCCTCCCACATGTCAGATGTTGATTTGCCCTCAAACATCCGCCCCCAATCTATGTTCTTCAGTTCCCGCCTAATATTGTTATAATTAGCCTTCCCCCAATTTAGCACATTCATCCTCGGACCACTCTTATCCTTGTCCACCAGTACTTTAAAACTTACTGAATTGTGGTCACTGTTACCGAAATGCTCCCCTACTGAAACATCTACCACCTGGCCGGGCTCATTCCCTAATACCAGGTCCAGTACCGCCCCTTCCCTAGTTGGACTGTTTACATATTGTTTTAAGAAGCCCTCCTGGATGCTCCTTACAAACTCTGCCCCGTCTAAGCCCCTGGCACTAAGTGAGTCCCAGTCAATATTGGGGAAGTTGAAGTCTCCCATCACCACAACCCTGTTGTTTTTACTCTTTTCCAAAATCTGTCTACCTATCTGCTCCTCTATCTCCCGCTGGCTGTTGGGAGGCCTGTAGTATACCCCCAACATTGTGACTGCACCCTTCTTATTCCTGATCTCTACCCATATAGCCTCACTGCCCTCTGAGGTGTCCTCTCGCTGTATAGCTGTGATACTCTCCTGAACAAGTAGCGCAACTCCGCCTCCCCTTTTACATCCCCCTCTATCCCGCCTGAAACATCTAAATCCTGGAACGTTTAGCTGCCAATCCTGCCCTTCCCTCAACCAGGTCTCTGTAATGGCAACAACATCATAGTTCCAAGTAGTAATCCAAGCTCTAAGTTCATCTGCCTTACCCGTAATGCTCCTTGCATTAAAACATATGCACTTCAGGCCACCAGACCCGCTGTGTTCAGCAACTTCTCCCCGTCTGCGCTGCCTCAGAGCCACACTGTCCCTATTCCCTAGTTCTCCCTCAATGCTCTCACCTTCCCTAGTTCTCCTCCTGTTCAGTGTCTGCCAGTGAATCTCCTCCTGTTCACTGTCTGCCAGTGAATCTCCTCCTGCTCACTCTCTGCCAGTGAATCTCCTCCTGCTCACTGTCTGCCAGTGTATCTCCTCCGGTTCACTGTCTGCCAGTGAATCTCCTCCTGTTCACTGTCTGCCAGTGAATCTCCTCCTGCTCACTGTCTGCCAGTGAATCTCCTCCTGCTCACTGCCTGCCAGTGAATCTCCTCCTGTTCAGTGTCTGCCAGTGAATCTTCTCCTGTTCACTGTCTGCCAGTGAATCTCCTCCTGTTCACTGTCTGCCAGTGAATCTCCTCCTGCTCACTGCCTGCCAGTGAATCTCCTCCTGTTCACTGTCTGCCAGTGAATCTCCTGTTCAGTGTCTGCCAGTGAATCTTCTCCTGCTCACTGTCTGCCAGTGAATCTGCTCCTGCTCACTGTCTGCCAGTGAATCCCCTCCTGCTCACTGTCTGCCAGTGAATCTCCTCCTGTTCACTGTCTGCCAGTGAATCTCCTCCTGTTCACTGTCTACCAGTGAATCTCCTCCTGTTCACTGTCGGCCAGTGAATCTCCTCCTGCTCACTGTCTGCCAGTGAATCTCCTCCTGTTCACTGTCTACCAGTGAATCTCCTCCTGTTCACTGTCTGCCAGTGAATCTCCTCCTGCTCACTGTCTGCCAGTGAATCTCCTCCTGCTCACTGTCTGCCAGTGAATCTCCTCCTGCTCACTGTCTGCCAGTGAATCTCCTCCTGTTCACTGTCTGCCAGTGAATCACCTCCTGCTCACTGTCTGCCAGTGAATCTCCTCCTGTTCACTGTCTGCCAGTGAATCTCCTGTTCAGTGTCTGCCAGTGAATCTCCTCCTGTTCACTGTCTGCCAGTGAATCTCCTCCTGCTCACTGTCTGCCAGTGAATCTTCTCCTGCTCACTGTCTGCCAGTGAATCTCCTCCTGTTCAGTGTCTGCCAGTGAATCTCCTCCTGTTCACTGTCTGCCAGTGAATCTCCTCCTGTTCACTGTCTGCCAGTGAATCTCCTCCTGCTCACTGTCTGCCAGTGAATCTCCTCCTGTTCAGTGTCTGCCAGTGAATCTCCTCCTGTTCACTGTCTGCCATTGAATCTCCTCCTGTTCACTGTCTGCCAGTGAATCTCCTCCTGCACACTGTCTGCCAGTGAATCTCCTCCTGCTCACTGTCTGCCAGTGAATCTCCTCCTGTTCACTGTCTGCCAGTGAATCTCCTCCTGTTCACTGTCTGCCAGTGAATCTCCTCCTGTTCTCTGTCTGCCAGTGAATCTCCTCCTGCTCACTGTCTGCCAGTGAATCTCCTCCTGTTCACTGTCTGCCATTGAATCTCCTCCTGTTCACTGTCTGCCAGTGAATCTCCTCCTGCACACTGTCTGCCAGTGAATCTCCTCCTGCTCACTGTCTCCCAGTGAATCTCCTCCTGTTCACTGTCTGCCAGTGAATCTCCTCCTGTTCACTGTCTGCCAGTGAATCTCCTCCTGTTCAATGTCTGCAAGTGAATCTCCTCCTGTTCACTGTCTGCCAGTGAATCTCCTCCTGTTCAGTGTCTGCCAGTGAATCTCCTCCTGTTCACTGTCTGCCAGTGAATCTCCTCCTGTTCAGTGTCTGCCAGTGAATCTCCTCCTGCTCACTGCCTGCCAGTGAATCTCCTCCTGTTCACTGTCTGCCAGTGAATCTCCTCCTGTTCAGTGTCTGCCAGTGAATCTCCTCCTGTTCACTGTCTGCCAATGAATCTCCTCCTGTTCACTGTCTGCCAGTGAATCTCCTCCTGTTCACTGTCTGCCAGTGAATCTCCTCCTGTTCAGTGTCTGCCAGTGAATCTCCTCCTGTTCACTGTCTGCCGGTGAATCTCCTCCTGTTCAGTGTCTGCCAGTGAATCTCCTCCTGTTCACTGTCTGCCAGTGAATCTCCTCCTGCTCACTGTCTGCCAGTGAATGTCCTCCTGCTCACTGTCTGCCAGTGAATCTCCTCCTGTTCACTGCCTGCCAGTGTATCTCCTCCTGTTCACTGTCTGCCAGTGTATCTCCTCCTGTTCACTGTCTGCCAGTGAATCTCCTCCTGCTCACTGTCTGCCAGTGAATCTCCTCCTGTTCACTGCCTGCCATTGAATCTCCTGTTCACTGTCTGCCAGTGAATCTCCTCCTGCTCACTGCCTCCCAGTGAATCTCCTCCTGCTCACTGTCTGCCAGTGAATCTCCTCCTGTTCATTGTCTGCCAGTGAATCTCCTCCTGTTCAGTGTCTGCAAGTGAATCTCCTCCTGTTCACTGTCTGCCAGTGAATCTCCTCCTGTTCAATGTCTGCCAGTGAATCTCCTCCTGTTCACTGTCTGCCAGTGAATCTCCTCCTGTTCAGTGTCTGCCAGTGAATCTCCTCCTGCTCACTGTCTGCCAGTGAATCTAGTCCTGTTCACTGTCTGCCAGTGAATCTCCTCCTGTTCACTGTCTGCCAGTGAATCTCCTCCTGTTCAGAGTCTGCCAGTCAATCTCCTCCTGATCAGTGACTGCCAGTGAATCTCCTCCTGTTCAGTGTCTGCCAGTGAATCACCTGTTCACTGTCTGCCAGTGAATCTGCTCCTGCTCACTGTCTGCCAGTGAATCTCCTCCTGTTCAGTGTCTGCCAGTGGATCTCCTCCTGTTCACTGTCTGCCAGTGAATCTCCTCCTGCTCACTGTGTGCCAGTGAATCTCCTCCTGTTCACTGTCTGCCAGTGAATCTCCTCCTGCTCACTGTCTGCCAGTGAATCTCCTCCTGCTCCCTGTCTGCCAGTGTATCTCCTCCTGTTCACTGTCTGCCAGTGAATCTCCTCCTGTTCACTGTCTGCCAGTGAATCTCCTCCTGCTCACTGTCTGCCAGTGAATCTCCTCCTGCTCACTGCCTGCCAGTGAATCTTCTCCTGTTCAGTGTCTGCCAGTGAATCTCCTCCTGTTCACTGTCTGCCAGTGAATCTCCTCCTGTTCAGTGTCTGCCGGTGAATCTCCTCCTGTTCACTGTCTGCCAGTGAATCTCCTCCTGTTCACTGTCTGCCAGTGAATCTCCTCCTGTTCACTGTGTGCCGGTGAATCTCCTCCTGTTCACTGTCTGCCAGTGAATCTCCTCCTGCTCACTGTCTGCCAGTGAATCTCCTCCTGTTCACTGTCTGCCAGTGAATCTCCTCCTGTTCACTGTCTGCCAGTGAATCTCCTCCTGTTCACTGTCTGCCAGTGAATCTCCTCCTGCTCACTGTCTGCCAGTGAATTTCCTCCTGTTCACTGTCTGCCAGTGAATCTCCTCCTGTTCAGTGTCTGCAAGTGAATCTCCTCCTGTTCAATGTCTGCCAGTGAATCTCCTCCTGTTCACTGTCTGCCAGTGAATCTCCTCCTGTTCAATGTCTGCCAGTGAATCTCCTCCTGTTCACTGTCTGCCAGTGAATCTCCTCCTGTTCAGTGTCTGCCAGTGAATCTCCTCCTGCTCACTGTCTGCCACTGAATCTAGTCCTGTTCACTGTCTGCCAGTGAATCTCCTCCTGTTCACTGTCTGCCAGTGAATCTCCTCCTGTTCACTGTCTGCCAGTGAATCTCCTCCTTTTCAGAGTCTGCCAGTCAATCTCCTCCTGTTCAGTGTCTGCCAGTGAATCTCCTGTTCACTGTCTGCCAGTGAATCTGCTCCTGCTCACTGTCTGCCAGTGAATCACCTCCTGTTCAGTGTCTGCCAGTGAATCTCCTCCTGTTCACTGTCTGCCAGTGTATCTCCTCCTCTTCACTGTCTGCCAGTGAATCTCCTCCTGTTCAGTGTCTGCCAGTGAATCTCCTCCTGTTCACTGTCTGCCAGTGAATCTCCTCCTGCTCACTCTCTGCCAGTGAATCTCCTCCTGCTCACTGTCTGCCAGTGTATCTCCTCCGGTTCACTGTCTGCCAGTGAATCTCCTCCTGTTCACTGTCTGCCAGTGAATCTCCTCCTGCTCACTGTCTGCCAGTGAATCTCCTCCTGCTCACTGCCTGCCAGTGAATCTCCTCCTGTTCAGTGTCTGCCAGTGAATCTTCTCCTGTTCACTGTCTGCCAGTGAATCTCCTCCTGTTCACTGTCTGCCAGTGAATCTCCTCCTGCTCACTGCCTGCCAGTGAATCTCCTCCTGTTCACTGTCTGCCAGTGAATCTCCTGTTCAGTGTCTGCCAGTGAATCTTCTCCTGCTCACTGTCTGCCAGTGAATCTGCTCCTGCTCACTGTCTGCCAGTGAATCCCCTCCTGCTCACTGTCTGCCAGTGAATCTCCTCCTGTTCACTGTCTGCCAGTGAATCTCCTCCTGTTCACTGTCTACCAGTGAATCTCCTCCTGTTCACTGTCGGCCAGTGAATCTCCTCCTGCTCACTGTCTGCCAGTGAATCTCCTCCTGTTCACTGTCTACCAGTGAATCTCCTCCTGTTCACTGTCTGCCAGTGAATCTCCTCCTGCTCACTGTCTGCCAGTGAATCTCCTCCTGCTCACTGTCTGCCAGTGAATCTCCTCCTGCTCACTGTCTGCCAGTGAATCTCCTCCTGTTCACTGTCTGCCAGTGAATCACCTCCTGCTCACTGTCTGCCAGTGAATCTCCTCCTGCTCACTGTCTGCCAGTGAATCTCCTCCTGTTCACTGCCTGCCAGTGAATCTCCTCCTGTTCACTGCCTGCCAGTGAATCTCCTCCTGTTCACTGTCTGCCAGTGAATCTCCTCCTGCTCACTGCCTCCCAGTGAATCTCCTCCTGTTCACTGTCTGCCAGTGAATCTCCTCCTGCTCACTGTCTGCCAGTGAATTTCCTCCTGTTCACTGTCTGCCAGTGAATCTCCTCCTGTTCAGTGTCTGCAAGTGAATCTCCTCCTGTTCAATGTCTGCCAGTGAATCTCCTCCTGTTCACTGTCTGCCAGTGAATCTCCTCCTGTTCAATGTCTGCCAGTGAATCTCCTCCTGTTCACTGTCTGCCAGTGAATCTCCTCCTGTTCAGTGTCTGCCAGTGAATCTCCTCCTGCTCACTGTCTGCCACTGAATCTAGTCCTGTTCACTGTCTGCCAGTGAATCTCCTCCTGTTCACTGTCTGCCAGTGAATCTCCTCCTGTTCACTGTCTGCCAGTGAATCTCCTCCTTTTCAGAGTCTGCCAGTCAATCTCCTCCTGTTCAGTGTCTGCCAGTGAATCTCCTGTTCACTGTCTGCCAGTGAATCTGCTCCTGCTCACTGTCTGCCAGTGAATCACCTCCTGTTCAGTGTCTGCCAGTGAATCTCCTCCTGTTCACTGTCTGCCAGTGTATCTCCTCCTCTTCACTGTCTGCCAGTGAATCTCCTCCTGTTCAGTGTCTGCCAGTGAATCTCCTCCTGTTCACTGTCTGCCAGTGAATCTCCTCCTGCTCACTCTCTGCCAGTGAATCTCCTCCTGCTCACTGTCTGCCAGTGTATCTCCTCCGGTTCACTGTCTGCCAGTGAATCTCCTCCTGTTCACTGTCTGCCAGTGAATCTCCTCCTGCTCACTGTCTGCCAGTGAATCTCCTCCTGCTCACTGCCTGCCAGTGAATTTCCTCCTGTTCACTGTCTGCCAGTGAATCTCCTCCTGTTCAGTGTCTGCAAGTGAATCTCCTCCTGTTCAATGTCTGCCAGTGAATCTCCTCCTGTTCACTGTCTGCCAGTGAATCTCCTCCTGTTCAATGTCTGCCAGTGAATCTCCTCCTGTTCACTGTCTGCCAGTGAATCTCCTCCTGTTCAGTGTCTGCCAGTGAATCTCCTCCTGCTCACTGTCTGCCACTGAATCTAGTCCTGTTCACTGTCTGCCAGTGAATCTCCTCCTGTTCACTGTCTGCCAGTGAATCTCCTCCTTTTCAGAGTCTGCCAGTCAATCTCCTCCTGTTCAGTGTCTGCCAGTGAATCTCCTGTTCACTGTCTGCCAGTGAATCTGCTCCTGCTCACTGTCTGCCAGTGAATCACCTCCTGTTCAGTGTCTGCCAGTGAATCTCCTCCTGTTCACTGTCTGCCAGTGTATCTCCTCCTCTTCACTGTCTGCCAGTGAATCTCCTCCTGTTCAGTGTCTGCCAGTGAATCTCCTCCTGTTCACTGTCTGCCAGTGAATCTCCTCCTGCTCACTCTCTGCCAGTGAATCTCCTCCTGCTCACTGTCTGCCAGTGTATCTCCTCCGGTTCACTGTCTGCCAGTGAATCTCCTCCTGTTCACTGTCTGCCAGTGAATCTCCTCCTGCTCACTGTCTGCCAGTGAATCTCCTCCTGCTCACTGCCTGCCAGTGAATCTCCTCCTGTTCAGTGTCTGCCAGTGAATCTTCTCCTGTTCACTGTCTGCCAGTGAATCTCCTCCTGTTCACTGTCTGCCAGTGAATCTCCTCCTGCTCACTGCCTGCCAGTGAATCTCCTCCTGTTCACTGTCTGCCAGTGAATCTCCTGTTCAGTGTCTGCCAGTGAATCTTCTCCTGCTCACTGTCTGCCAGTGAATCTGCTCCTGCTCACTGTCTGCCAGTGAATCCCCTCCTGCTCACTGTCTGCCAGTGAATCTCCTCCTGTTCACTGTCTGCCAGTGAATCTCCTCCTGTTCACTGTCTACCAGTGAATCTCCTCCTGTTCACTGTCGGCCAGTGAATCTCCTCCTGCTCACTGTCTGCCAGTGAATCTCCTCCTGTTCACTGTCTACCAGTGAATCTCCTCCTGTTCACTGTCTGCCAGTGAATCTCCTCCTGCTCACTGTCTGCCAGTGAATCTCCTCCTGCTCACTGTCTGCCAGTGAATCTCCTCCTGCTCACTGTCTGCCAGTGAATCTCCTCCTGTTCACTGTCTGCCAGTGAATCACCTCCTGCTCACTGTCTGCCAGTGAATCTCCTCCTGCTCACTGTCTGCCAGTGAATCTCCTCCTGTTCACTGCCTGCCAGTGAATCTCCTCCTGTTCACTGCCTGCCAGTGAATCTCCTCCTGTTCACTGTCTGCCAGTGAATCTCCTCCTGCTCACTGCCTCCCAGTGAATCTCCTCCTGTTCACTGTCTGCCAGTGAATCTCCTCCTGCTCACTGTCTGCCAGTGAATTTCCTCCTGTTCACTGTCTGCCAGTGAATCTCCTCCTGTTCAGTGTCTGCAAGTGAATCTCCTCCTGTTCAATGTCTGCCAGTGAATCTCCTCCTGTTCACTGTCTGCCAGTGAATCTCCTCCTGTTCACTGTCTGCCAGTGAATCTCCTCCTGTTCTCTGTCTGCCAGTGAATCTCCTCCTGCTCACTGTCTGCCAGTGAATCTCCTCCTGTTCACTGTCTGCCATTGAATCTCCTCCTGTTCACTGTCTGCCAGTGAATCTCCTCCTGCACACTGTCTGCCAGTGAATCTCCTCCTGCTCACTGTCTCCCAGTGAATCTCCTCCTGTTCACTGTCTGCCAGTGAATCTCCTCCTGTTCACTGTCTGCCAGTGAATCTCCTCCTGTTCAATGTCTGCAAGTGAATCTCCTCCTGTTCACTGTCTGCCAGTGAATCTCCTCCTGTTCAGTGTCTGCCAGTGAATCTCCTCCTGTTCACTGTCTGCCAGTGAATCTCCTCCTGTTCAGTGTCTGCCAGTGATTCTCCTCCTGCTCACTGCCTGCCAGTGAATCTCCTCCTGTTCACTGTCTGCCAGTGAATCTCCTCCTGTTCAGTGTCTGCCAGTGAATCTCCTCCTGTTCACTGTCTGCCAATGAATCTCCTCCTGTTCACTGTCTGCCAGTGAATCTCCTCCTGTTCACTGTCTGCCAGTGAATCTCCTCCTGTTCAGTGTCTGCCAGTGAATCTCCTCCTGTTCACTGTCTGCCGGTGAATCTCCTCCTGTTCAGTGTCTGCCAGTGAATCTCCTCCTGTTCACTGTCTGCCAGTGAATCTCCTCCTGCTCACTGTCTGCCAGTGAATGTCCTCCTGCTCACTGTCTGCCAGTGAATCTCCTCCTGTTCACTGCCTGCCAGTGTATCTCCTCCTGTTCACTGTCTGCCAGTGTATCTCCTCCTGTTCACTGTCTGCCAGTGAATCTCCTCCTGCTCACTGTCTGCCAGTGAATCTCCTCCTGTTCACTGCCTGCCATTGAATCTCCTGTTCACTGTCTGCCAGTGAATCTCCTCCTGCTCACTGCCTCCCAGTGAATCTCCTCCTGCTCACTGTCTGCCAGTGAATCTCCTCCTGTTCATTGTCTGCCAGTGAATCTCCTCCTGTTCAGTGTCTGCAAGTGAATCTCCTCCTGTTCACTGTCTGCCAGTGAATCTCCTCCTGTTCAATGTCTGCCAGTGAATCTCCTCCTGTTCACTGTCTGCCAGTGAATCTCCTCCTGTTCAGTGTCTGCCAGTGAATCTCCTCCTGCTCACTGTCTGCCAGTGAATCTAGTCCTGTTCACTGTCTGCCAGTGAATCTCCTCCTGTTCACTGTCTGCCAGTGAATCTCCTCCTGTTCAGAGTCTGCCAGTCAATCTCCTCCTGATCAGTGACTGCCAGTGAATCTCCTCCTGTTCAGTGTCTGCCAGTGAATCACCTGTTCACTGTCTGCCAGTGAATCTGCTCCTGCTCACTGTCTGCCAGTGAATCTCCTCCTGTTCAGTGTCTGACAGTGGATCTCCTCCTGTTCACTGTCTGCCAGTGAATCTCCTCCTGCTCACTGTGTGCCAGTGAATCTCCTCCTGTTCACTGTCTGCCAGTGAATCTCCTCCTGCTCACTGTCTGCCAGTGAATCTCCTCCTGCTCCCTGTCTGCCAGTGTATCTCCTCCTGTTCACTGTCTGCCAGTGAATCTCCTCCTGTTCACTGTCTGCCAGTGAATCTCCTCCTGCTCACTGTCTGCCAGTGAATCTCCTCCTGCTCACTGCCTGCCAGTGAATCTCCTCCTGTTCAGTGTCTGCCAGTGAATCTCCTCCTGTTCACTGTCTGCCAGTGAATCTCCTCCTGTTCAGTGTCTGCCGGTGAATCTCCTCCTGTTCACTGTCTGCCAGTGAATCTCCTCCTGTTCACTGTCTGCCAGTGAATCTCCTCCTGTTCACTGTGTGCCGGTGAATCTCCTCCTGTTCACTGTCTGCCAGTGAATCTCCTCCTGCTCACTGTCTGCCAGTGAATCTCCTCCTGTTCACTGTCTGCCAGTGAATCTCCTCCTGTTCACTGTCTGCCAGTGAATCTCCTCCTGTTCACTGTCTGCCAGTGAATCTCCTCCTGCTCACTGTCTGCCAGTGAATTTCCTCCTGTTCACTGTCTGCCAGTGAATCTCCTCCTGTTCAGTGTCTGCAAGTGAATCTCCTCCTGTTCAATGTCTGCCAGTGAATCTCCTCCTGTTCACTGTCTGCCAGTGAATCTCCTCCTGTTCAATGTCTGCCAGTGAATCTCCTCCTGTTCACTGTCTGCCAGTGAATCTCCTCCTGTTCAGTGTCTGCCAGTGAATCTCCTCCTGCTCACTGTCTGCCACTGAATCTAGTCCTGTTCACTGTCTGCCAGTGAATCTCCTCCTGTTCACTGTCTGCCAGTGAATCTCCTCCTGTTCACTGTCTGCCAGTGAATCTCCTCCTTTTCAGAGTCTGCCAGTCAATCTCCTCCTGTTCAGTGTCTGCCAGTGAATCTCCTGTTCACTGTCTGCCAGTGAATCTGCTCCTGCTCACTGTCTGCCAGTGAATCACCTCCTGTTCAGTGTCTGCCAGTGAATCTCCTCCTGTTCACTGTCTGCCAGTGTATCTCCTCCTCTTCACTGTCTGCCAGTGAATCTCCTCCTGTTCAGTGTCTGCCAGTGAATCTCCTCCTGTTCACTGTCTGCCAGTGAATCTCCTCCTGCTCACTCTCTGCCAGTGAATCTCCTCCTGCTCACTGTCTGCCAGTGTATCTCCTCCGGTTCACTGTCTGCCAGTGAATCTCCTCCTGTTCACTGTCTGCCAGTGAATCTCCTCCTGCTCACTGTCTGCCAGTGAATCTCCTCCTGCTCACTGCCTGCCAGTGAATCTCCTCCTGTTCAGTGTCTGCCAGTGAATCTTCTCCTGTTCACTGTCTGCCAGTGAATCTCCTCCTGTTCACTGTCTGCCAGTGAATCTCCTCCTGCTCACTGTCTGCCAGTGAATCTCCTCCTGTTCACTGTCTGCCAGTGAATCTCCTGTTCAGTGTCTGCCAGTGAATCTTCTCCTGCTCACTGTCTGCCAGTGAATCTGCTCCTGCTCACTGTCTGCCAGTGAATCCCCTCCTGCTCACTGTCTGCCAGTGAATCTCCTCCTGTTCACTGTCTGCCAGTGAATCTCCTCCTGTTCACTGTCTACCAGTGAATCTCCTCCTGTTCACTGTCGGCCAGTGAATCTCCTCCTGCTCACTGTCTGCCAGTGAATCTCCTCCTGTTCACTGTCTACCAGTGAATCTCCTCCTGTTCACTGTCTGCCAGTGAATCTCCTCCTGCTCACTGTCTGCCAGTGAATCTCCTCCTGCTCACTGTCTGCCAGTGAATCTCCTCCTGCTCACTGTCTGCCAGTGAATCTCCTCCTGTTCACTGTCTGCCAGTGAATCACCTCCTGCTCACTGTCTGCCAGTGAATCTCCTCCTGCTCACTGTCTGCCAGTGAATCTCCTCCTGTTCACTGCCTGCCAGTGAATCTCCTCCTGTTCACTGCCTGCCAGTGAATCTCCTCCTGTTCACTGTCTGCCAGTGAATCTCCTCCTGCTCACTGCCTCCCAGTGAATCTCCTCCTGTTCACTGTCTGCCAGTGAATCTCCTCCTGCTCACTGTCTGCCAGTGAATTTCCTCCTGTTCACTGTCTGCCAGTGAATCTCCTCCTGTTCACTGTCTGCCAGTGAATCTCCTCCTGTTCAGTGTCTGCAAGTGAATCTCCTCCTGTTCAATGTCTGCCAGTGAATCTCCTCCTGTTCACTGTCTGCCAGTGAATCTCCTCCTGTTCAATGTCTGCCAGTGAATCTCCTCCTGTTCACTGTCTGCCAGTGAATCTCCTCCTGTTCAGTGTCTGCCAGTGAATCTCCTCCTGCTCACTGTCTGCCACTGAATCTAGTCCTGTTCACTGTCTGCCAGTGAATCTCCTCCTGTTCACTGTCTGCCAGTGAATCTCCTCCTGTTCACTGTCTGCCAGTGAATCTCCTCCTTTTCAGAGTCTGCCAGTCAATCTCCTCCTGTTCAGTGTCTGCCAGTGAATCTCCTGTTCACTGTCTGCCAGTGAATCTGCTCCTGCTCACTGTCTGCCAGTGAATCACCTCCTGTTCAGTGTCTGCCAGTGAATCTCCTCCTGTTCACTGTCTGCCAGTGTATCTCCTCCTCTTCACTGTCTGCCAGTGAATCTCCTCCTGTTCAGTGTCTGCCAGTGAATCTCCTCCTGTTCACTGTCTGCCAGTGAATCTCCTCCTGCTCACTCTCTGCCAGTGAATCTCCTCCTGCTCACTGTCTGCCAGTGTATCTCCTCCGGTTAACTGTCTGCCAGTGAATCTCCTCCTGTTCACTGTCTGCCAGTGAATCTCCTCCTGCTCACTGTCTGCCAGTGAATCTCCTCCTGCTCACTGCCTGCCAGTGAATTTCCTCCTGTTCACTGTCTGCCAGTGAATCTCCTCCTGTTCAGTGTCTGCAAGTGAATCTCCTCCTGTTCAATGTCTGCCAGTGAATCTCCTCCTGTTCACTGTCTGCCAGTGAATCTCCTCCTGTTCAATGTCTGCCAGTGAATCTCCTCCTGTTCACTGTCTGCCAGTGAAGCTCCTCCTGTTCAGTGTCTGCCAGTGAATCTCCTCCTGCTCACTGTCTGCCACTGAATCTAGTCCTGTTCACTGTCTGCCAGTGAATCTCCTCCTGTTCACTGTCTGCCAGTGAATCTCCTCCTGTTCACTGTCTGCCAGTGAATCTCCTCCTTTTCAGAGTCTGCCAGTCAATCTCCTCCTGTTCAGTGTCTGCCAGTGAATCTCCTGTTCACTGTCTGCCAGTGAATCTGCTCCTGCTCACTGTCTGCCAGTGAATCACCTCCTGTTCAGTGTCTGCCAGTGAATCTCCTCCTGTTCACTGTCTGCCAGTGTATCTCCTCCTCTTCACTGTCTGCCAGTGAATCTCCTCCTGTTCAGTGTCTGCCAGTGAATCTCCTCCTGTTCACTGTCTGCCAGTGAATCTCCTCCTGCTCACTCTCTGCCAGTGAATCTCCTCCTGCTCACTGTCTGCCAGTGTATCTCCTCCGGTTCACTGTCTGCCAGTGAATCTCCTCCTGTTCACTGTCTGCCAGTGAATCTCCTCCTGCTCACTGTCTGCCAGTGAATCTCCTCCTGCTCACTGCCTGCCAGTGAATCTCCTCCTGTTCAGTGTCTGCCAGTGAATCTTCTCCTGTTCACTGTCTGCCAGTGAATCTCCTCCTGTTCACTGTCTGCCAGTGAATCTCCTCCTGCTCACTGCCTGCCAGTGAATCTCCTCCTGTTCACTGTCTGCCAGTGAATCTCCTGTTCAGTGTCTGCCAGTGAATCTTCTCCTGCTCACTGTCTGCCAGTGAATCTGCTCCTGCTCACTGTCTGCCAGTGAATCCCCTCCTGCTCACTGTCTGCCAGTGAATCTCCTCCTGTTCACTGTCTGCCAGTGAATCTCCTCCTGTTCACTGTCTACCAGTGAATCTCCTCCTGTTCACTGTCGGCCAGTGAATCTCCTCCTGCTCACTGTCTGCCAGTGAATCTCCTCCTGTTCACTGTCTACCAGTGAATCTCCTCCTGTTCACTGTCTGCCAGTGAATCTCCTCCTGCTCACTGTCTGCCAGTGAATCTCCTCCTGCTCACTGTCTGCCAGTGAATCTCCTCCTGCTCACTGTCTGCCAGTGAATCTCCTCCTGTTCACTGTCTGCCAGTGAATCACCTCCTGCTCACTGTCTGCCAGTGAATCTCCTCCTGCTCACTGTCTGCCAGTGAATCTCCTCCTGTTCACTGCCTGCCAGTGAATCTCCTCCTGTTCACTGCCTGCCAGTGAATCTCCTCCTGTTCACTGTCTGCCAGTGAATCTCCTCCTGCTCACTGCCTCCCAGTGAATCTCCTCCTGTTCACTGTCTGCCAGTGAATCTCCTCCTGCTCACTGTCTGCCAGTGAATTTCCTCCTGTTCACTGTCTGCCAGTGAATCTCCTCCTGTTCAGTGTCTGCAAGTGAATCTCCTCCTGTTCAATGTCTGCCAGTGAATCTCCTCCTGTTCAATGTCTGCCAGTGAATCTCCTCCTGTTCAGTGTCTGCAAGTGAATCTCCTCCTGTTCACTGTCTGCCAGTGAATCTCCTCCTGTTCAATGTCTGCCAGTGAATCTCCTCCTGTTCACTGTCTGCCAGTGAATCTCCTCCTGTTCAGTGTCTGCCAGTGAATCTCCTCCTGCTCACTGTCTGCCACTGAATCTAGTCCTGTTCACTGTCTGCCAGTGAATCTCCTCCTGTTCACTGTCTGCCAGTGAATCTCCTCCTGTTCACTGTCTGCCAGTGAATCTCCTCCTTTTCAGAGTCTGCCAGTCAATCTCCTCCTGTTCAGTGTCTGCCAGTGAATCTCCTGTTCACTGTCTGCCAGTGAATCTGCTCCTGCTCACTGTCTGCCAGTGAATCACCTCCTGTTCAGTGTCTGCCAGTGAATCTCCTCCTGTTCACTGTCTGCCAGTGTATCTCCTCCTCTTCACTGTCTGCCAGTGAATCTCCTCCTGTTCAGTGTCTGCCAGTGAATCTCCTCCTGTTCACTGTCTGCCAGTGAATCTCCTCCTGCTCACTCTCTGCCAGTGAATCTCCTCCTGCTCACTGTCTGCCAGTGTATCTCCTCCGGTTCACTGTCTGCCAGTGAATCTCCTCCTGTTCACTGTCTGCCAGTGAATCTCCTCCTGCTCACTGTCTGCCAGTGAATCTCCTCCTGCTCACTGCCTGCCAGTGAATCTCCTCCTGTTCAGTGTCTGCCAGTGAATCTTCTCCTGTTCACTGTCTGCCAGTGAATCTCCTCCTGTTCACTGTCTGCCAGTGAATCTCCTCCTGCTCACTGCCTGCCAGTGAATCTCCTCCTGTTCACTGTCTGCCAGTGAATCTCCTGTTCAGTGTCTGCCAGTGAATCTTCTCCTGCTCACTGTCTGCCAGTGAATCTGCTCCTGCTCACTGTCTGCCAGTGAATCCCCTCCTGCTCACTGTCTGCCAGTGAATCTCCTCCTGTTCACTGTCTGCCAGTGAATCTCCTCCTGTTCACTGTCTACCAGTGAATCTCCTCCTGTTCACTGTCGGCCAGTGAATCTCCTCCTGCTCACTGTCTGCCAGTGAATCTCCTCCTGTTCACTGTCTACCAGTGAATCTCCTCCTGTTCACTGTCTGCCAGTGAATCTCCTCCTGCTCACTGTCTGCCAGTGAATCTCCTCCTGCTCACTGTCTGCCAGTGAATCTCCTCCTGCTCACTGTCTGCCAGTGAATCTCCTCCTGTTCACTGTCTGCCAGTGAATCACCTCCTGCTCACTGTCTGCCAGTGAATCTCCTCCTGTTCACTGTCTGCCAGTGAATCTCCTGTTCAGTGTCTGCCAGTGAATCTCCTCCTGTTCACTGTCTGCCAGTGAATCTCCTCCTGCTCACTGTCTGCCAGTGAATCTTCTCCTGCTCACTGTCTGCCAGTGAATCTCCTCCTGTTCAGTGTCTGCCAGTGAATCTCCTCCTGTTCACTGTCTGCCAGTGAATCTCCTCCTGTTCACTGTCTGCCAGTGAATCTCCTCCTGCTCACTGTCTGCCAGTGAATCTCCTCCTGTTCAGTGTCTGCCAGTGAATCTCCTCCTGTTCACTGTCTGCCATTGAATCTCCTCCTGTTCACTGTCTGCCAGTGAATCTCCTCCTGCACACTGTCTGCCAGTGAATCTCCTCCTGCTCACTGTCTGCCAGTGAATCTCCTCCTGTTCACTGTCTGCCAGTGAATCTCCTCCTGTTCACTGTCTGCCAGTGAATCTCCTCCTGTTCTCTGTCTGCCAGTGAATCTCCTCCTGCTCACTGTCTGCCAGTGAATCTCCTCCTGTTCACTGTCTGCCATTGAATCTCCTCCTGTTCACTGTCTGCCAGTGAATCTCCTCCTGCACACTGTCTGCCAGTGAATCTCCTCCTGCTCACTGTCTCCCAGTGAATCTCCTCCTGTTCACTGTCTGCCAGTGAATCTCCTCCTGTTCACTGTCTGCCAGTGAATCTCCTCCTGTTCAATGTCTGCAAGTGAATCTCCTCCTGTTCACTGTCTGCCAGTGAATCTCCTCCTGTTCAGTGTCTGCCAGTGAATCTCCTCCTGTTCACTGTCTGCCAGTGAATCTCCTCCTGTTCAGTGTCTGCCAGTGAATCTCCTCCTGCTCACTGCCTGCCAGTGAATCTCCTCCTGTTCACTGTCTGCCAGTGAATCTCCTCCTGTTCAGTGTCTGCCAGTGAATCTCCTCCTGTTCACTGTCTGCCAGTGAATCTCCTCCTGTTCACTGTCTGCCAGTGAATCTCCTCCTGTTCACTGTCTGCCAGTGAATCTCCTCCTGTTCAGTGTCTGCCAGTGAATCTCCTCCTGTTCACTGTCTGCCGGTGAATCTCCTCCTGTTCAGTGTCTGCCAGTGAATCTCCTCCTGTTCACTGTCTGCCAGTGAATCTCCTCCTGCTCACTGTCTGCCAGTGAATGTCCTCCTGCTCACTGTCTGCCAGTGAATCTCCTCCTGTTCACTGCCTGCCAGTGTATCTCCTCCTGTTCACTGTCTGCCAGTGTATCTCCTCCTGTTCACTGTCTGCCAGTGAATCTCCTCCTGCTCACTGTCTGCCAGTGAATCTCCTCCTGTTCACTGCCTGCCATTGAATCTCCTGTTCACTGTCTGCCAGTGAATCTCCTCCTGCTCACTGCCTCCCAGTGAATCTCCTCCTGCTCACTGTCTGCCAGTGAATCTCCTCCTGTTCATTGTCTGCCAGTGAATCTCCTCCTGTTCAGTGTCTGCAAGTGAATCTCCTCCTGTTCACTGTCTGCCAGTGAATCTCCTCCTGTTCAATGTCTGCCAGTGAATCTCCTCCTGTTCACTGTCTGCCAGTGAATCTCCTCCTGTTCAGTGTCTGCCAGTGAATCTCCTCCTGCTCACTGTCTGCCAGTGAATCTAGTCCTGTTCACTGTCTGCCAGTGAATCTCCTCCTGTTCACTGTCTGCCAGTGAATCTCCTCCTGTTCAGAGTCTGCCAGTCAATCTCCTCCTGATCAGTGACTGCCAGTGAATCTCCTCCTGTTCAGTGTCTGCCAGTGAATCTCCTGTTCACTGTCTGCCAGTGAATCTGCTCCTGCTCACTGTCTGCCAGTGAATCTCCTCCTGTTCAGTGTCTGCCAGTGGATCTCCTCCTGTTCACTGTCTGCCAGTGAATCTCCTCCTGCTCACTGTGTGCCAGTGAATCTCCTCCTGTTCACTGTCTGCCAGTGAATCTCCTCCTGCTCACTGTCTGCCAGTGAATCTCCTCCTGCTCCCTGTCTGCCAGTGAATCTCCTCCTGTTCACTGTCTGCCAGTGAATCTCCTCCTGTTCACTGTCTGCCAGTGAATCTCCTCCTGCTCACTGTCTGCCAGTGAATCTCCTCCTGCTCACTGCCTGCCAGTGAATCTTCTCCTGTTCAGTGTCTGCCAGTGAATCTCCTCCTGTTCACTGTCTGCCAGTGAATCTCCTCCTGTTCAGTGTCTGCCGGTGAATCTCCTCCTGTTCACTGTCTGCCAGTGAATCTCCTCCTGTTCACTGTCTGCCAGTGAATCTCCTCCTGTTCACTGTGTGCCGGTGAATCTCCTCCTGTTCACTGTCTGCCAGTGAATCTCCTCCTGCTCACTGTCTGCCAGTGAATCTCCTCCTGTTCACTGTCTGCCAGTGAATCTCCTCCTGTTCACTGTCTGCCAGTGAATCTCCTCCTGTTCACTGTCTGCCAGTGAATCTCCTCCTGTTCACTGCCTGCCAGTGAATCTCCTCCTGCTCACTGTGTGCCAGTGAATCTCCTCCTGTTCACTGTCTGCCAGTGAATCTCCTCCTGTTCACTGCCTGCCAGTGAATCTCCTCCTGTTCAGTGTCTGCCAGTGAATCTCCTCCTGTTCACTGTCTGCCAGTGAATCTCCTCCTGTTCAGTGTCTGCCAGTGAATCTCCTCCTGTTCACTGTCTGCCAGTGAATCTCCTCCTGTTCACTGCCTGCCAGTGAATCTCCTCCTGCTCACTGTCTGCCAGTCAATCTCCTCCTGTTCACTGTCTGCCAGTGAATCTCGTCCTGTTCACTGCCTGCCAGTGAATCTACTCCTGCTCACTGTCTGCCAGTGAATCTCCTCCTGTTCAGTGTCTGCCAGTGAATCTCCTCCTGTTCAGTGTCTGCCAGTGAATCTCCTCCTGTTCACTGTCTGCCAGTGAATCTCCTCCTGCTCACTGTGTGCCAGTGAATCTCCTCCTGTTCACTGTCTGCCAGTGAATCTCCTGTTCAGTGTCTGCCAGTGAATCTTCTCCTGCTCACTGTCTGCCAGTGAATCTGCTCCTGCTCACTGTCTGCCAGTGAATCCCCTCCTGCTCACTGTCTGCCAGTGAATCTCCTCCTGTTCACTGTCTGCCAGTGAATCTCCTCCTGTTCACTGTCTACCAGTGAATCTCCTCCTGTTCACTGTCGGCCAGTGAATCTCCTCCTGCTCACTGTCTGCCGGTGAATCTCCTCCTGTTCACTGTCTGCCAGTGAATCTCCTCCTGTTCACTGCCTGCCAGTGAATCTCCTCCTGCTCACTGTCTGCCAGTCAATCTCCTCCTGTTCACTGTCTGCCAGTGAATCTCGTCCTGTTCACTGCCTGCCAGTGAATCTACTCCTGCTCACTGTCTGCCAGTGAATCTCCTCCTGTTCAGTGTCTGCCAGTGAATCTCCTCCTGTTCAGTGTCTGCCAGTGAATCTCCTCCTGTTCACTGTCTGCCAGTGAATCTCCTCCTGCTCACTGTGTGCCAGTGAATCTCCTCCTGTTCACTGTCTGCCAGTGAATCTCCTGTTCAGTGTCTGCCAGTGAATCTTCTCCTGCTCACTGTCTGCCAGTGAATCTGCTGCTGCTCACTGTCTGCCAGTGAATCCCCTCCTGCTCACTGTCTGCCAGTGAATCTCCTCCTGTTCACTGTCTGCCAGTGAATCTCCTCCTGTTCACTGTCTACCAGTGAATCTCCTCCTGTTCACTGTCGGCCAGTGAATCTCCTCCTGCTCACTGTCTGCCAGTGAATCTCCTCCTGTTCACTGTCTACCAGTGAATCTCCTCCTGTTCACTGTCTGCCAGTGAATCTCCTCCTGCTCACTGTCTGCCAGTGAATCTCCTCCTGCTCACTGTCTGCCAGTGAATCTCCTCCTGCTCACTGTCTGCCAGTGAATCTCCTCCTGTTCACTGTCTGCCAGTGAATCACCTCCTGCTCACTGTCTGCCAGTGAATCTCCTCCTGTTCACTGTCTGCCAGTGAATCTCCTGTTCAGTGTCTGCCAGTGAATCTCCTCCTGTTCACTGTCTGCCAGTGAATCTCCTCCTGCTCACTGTCTGCCAGTGAATCTTCTCCTGCTCACTGTCTGCCAGTGAGTCTCCTCCTGTTCAGTGTCTGCCAGTGAATCTCCTCCTGTTCACTGTCTGCCAGTGAATCTCCTCCTGTTCACTGTCTGCCAGTGAATCTCCTCCTGCTCACTGTCTGCCAGTGAATCTCCTCCTGTTCAGTGTCTGCCAGTGAATCTCCTCCTGTTCACTGTCTGCCATTGAATCTCCTCCTGTTCACTGTCTGCCAGTGAATCTCCTCCTGCACACTGTCTGCCAGTGAATCTCCTCCTGCTCACTGTCTGCCAGTGAATCTCCTCCTGTTCACTGTCTGCCAGTGAATCTCCTCCTGTTCACTGTCTGCCAGTGAATCTCCTCCTGTTCTCTGTCTGCCAGTGAATCTCCTCCTGCTCACTGTCTGCCAGTGAATCTCCTCCTGTTCACTGTCTGCCATTGAATCTCCTCCTGTTCACTGTCTGCCAGTGAATCTCCTCCTGCACACTGTCTGCCAGTGAATCTCCTCCTGCTCACTGTCTGCCAGTGAATCTCCTCCTGTTCACTGTCTGCCAGTGAATCTCCTCCTGTTCACTGTCTGCCAGTGAATCTCCTCCTGTTCAATGTCTGCAAGTGAATCTCCTCCTGTTCACTGTCTGCCAGTGAATCTCCTCCTGTTCAGTGTCTGCCAGTGAATCTCCTCCTGTTCACTGTCTGCCAGTGAATCTCCTCCTGTTCAGTGTCTGCCAGTGAATCTCCTCCTGCTCACTGCCTGCCAGTGAATCTCCTCCTGTTCACTGTCTGCCAGTGAATCTCCTCCTGTTCAGTGTCTGCCAGTGAATCTCCTCCTGTTCACTGTCTGCCAGTGAATCTCCTCCTGTTCACTGTCTGCCAGTGAATCTCCTCCTGTTCACTGTCTGCCAGTGAATCTCCTCCTGTTCAGTGTCTGCCAGTGAATCTCCTCCTGTTCACTGTCTGCCGGTGAATCTCCTCCTGTTCAGTGTCTGCCAGTGAATCTCCTCCTGTTCACTGTCTGCCAGTGAATCTCCTCCTGCTCACTGTCTGCCAGTGAATCTCCTCCTGCTCACTGTCTGCCAGTGAATCTCCTCCTGTTCACTGCCTGCCATTGAATCTCCTGTTCACTGTCTGCCAGTGAATCTCCTCCTGCTCACTGCCTCCCAGTGAATCTCCTCCTGCTCACTGTCTGCTAGTGAATCTCCTCCTGTTCATTGTCTGCCAGTGAATCTCCTCCTGTTCAGTGTCTGCAAGTGAATCTCCTCCTGTTCACTGTCTGCCAGTGAATCTCCTCCTGTTCAATGTCTGCCAGTGAATCTCCTCCTGTTCACTGTCTGCCAGTGAATCTCCTCCTGTTCAGTGTCTGCCAGTGAATCTCCTCCTGCTCACTGTCTGCCAGTGAATCTAGTCCTGTTCACTGTCTGCCAGTGAATCTCCTCCTGTTCACTGTCTGCCAGTGAATCTCCTCCTGTTCAGAGTCTGCCAGTCAATCTCCTCCTGATCAGTGACTGCCAGTGAATCTCCTCCTGTTCAGTGTCTGCCAGTGAATCTCCTGTTCACTGTCTGCCAGTGAATCTGCTCCTGCTCACTGTCTGCCAGTGAATCTCCTCCTGTTCAGTGTCTGCCAGTGGATCTCCTCCTGTTCACTGTCTGCCAGTGAATCTCCTCCTGCTCACTGTGTGCCAGTGAATCTCCTCCTGTTCACTGTCTGCCAGTGAATCTCCTCCTGCTCACTGTCTGCCAGTGAATCTCCTCCTGCTCCCTGTCTGCCAGTGTATCTCCTCCTGTTCACTGTCTGCCAGTGAATCTCCTCCTGTTCACTGTCTGCCAGTGAATCTCCTCCTGCTCACTGTCTGCCAGTGAATCTCCTCCTGCTCACTGCCTGCCAGTGAATCTTCTCCTGTTCAGTGTCTGCCAGTGAATCTCCTCCTGTTCACTGTCTGCCAGTGAATCTCCTCCTGTTCAGTGTCTGCCGGTGAATCTCCTCCTGTTCACTGTCTGCCAGTGAATCTCCTCCTGTTCACTGTCTGCCAGTGAATCTCCTCCTGTTCACTGTGTGCCGGTGAATCTCCTCCTGTTCACTGTCTGCCAGTGAATCTCCTCCTGCTCACTGTCTGCCAGTGAATCTCCTCCTGTTCACTGTCTGCCAGTGAATCTCCTCCTGTTCACTGTCTGCCAGTGAATCTCCTCCTGTTCACTGTCTGCCAGTGAATCTCCTCCTGTTCACTGCCTGCCAGTGAATCTCCTCCTGCTCACTGTGTGCCAGTGAATCTCCTCCTGTTCACTGTCTGCCAGTGAATCTCCTCCTGTTCACTGCCTGCCAGTGAATCTCCTCCTGTTCACTGCCTGCCAGTGAATCTCCTCCTGTTCACTGTCTGCCAGTGAATCTCCTCCTGTTCAGTGTCTGCCAGTGAATCTCCTCCTGTTCACTGTCTGCCAGTGAATCTCCTCCTGTTCACTGTCTGCCAGTGAATCTCCTCCTGTTCACTGTCTGCCGGTGAATCTCCTCCTGTTCACTGTCTGCCAGTGAATCTCCTCCTGTTCACTGCCTGCCAGTGAATCTCCTCCTGCTCACTGTCTGCCAGTCAATCTCCTCCTGTTCACTGTCTGCCAGTGAATCTCGTCCTGTTCACTGCCTGCCAGTGAATCTACTCCTGCTCACTGTCTGCCAGTGAATCTCCTCCTGTTCAGTGTCTGCCAGTGAATCTCCTCCTGTTCAGTGTCTGCCAGTGAATCTCCTCCTGTTCACTGTCTGCCAGTGAATCTCCTCCTGCTCACTGTGTGCCAGTGAATCTCCTCCTGTTCACTGTCTGCCAGTGAATCACCTCCTGCTCACTGTCTGCCAGTGAATCTCCTCCTGTTCACTGCCTGCCAGTGAATCTCCTCCTGTTCACTGCCTGCCAGTGAATCTCCTCCTGTTCACTGCCTGCCAGTGAATCTCCTCCTGTTCAGTGTCTGCCAGTGAATCTCCTCCTGTTCACTGTCTGCCAGTGAATCTCCTCCTGTTCACTGTCTGCCAGTGAATCTCCTCCTGCTCACTGCGTGCCAGTGAATCTCCTCCTGTTCACTGTCTGCCAGTGAATCTCCTGTTCAGTGTCTGCCAGTGAATCTTCTCCTGCTCACTGTCTGCCAGTGAATCTCCTCCTGCTCACTGTCTGCCAGTGAATCCCCTCCTGCTCACTGTCTGCCAGTGAATCTCCTCCTGTTCACTGTCTGCCAGTGAATCTCCTCCTGTTCACTGTCTACCAGTGAATCTCCTCCTGTTCACTGTCGGCCAGTGAATCTCCTCCTGCTCACTGTCTGCCAGTGAATCTCCTCCTGTTCACTGTCTACCAGTGAATCTCCTCCTGTTCACTGTCTGCCAGTGAATATCCTCCTGCTCACTGTCTGCCAGTGAATCTCCTCCTGCTCACTGTCTGCCAGTGAATCTCCTCCTGCTCACTGTCTGCCAGTGAATCTCCTCCTGTTCACTGTCTGCCAGTGAATCACCTCCTGCTCACTGTCTGCCAGTGAATCTCCTCCTGTTCACTGTCTGCCAGTGAATCTCCTGTTCAGTGTCTGCCAGTGAATCTCCTCCTGTTCACTGTCTGCCAGTGAATCTCCTCCTGCTCACTGTCTGCCAGTGAATCTTCTCCTGCTCACTGTCTGCCAGTGAATCTCCTCCTGTTCAGTGTCTGCCAGTGAATCTCCTCCTGTTCACTGTCTGCCAGTGAATCTCCTCCTGTTCACTGTCTGCCAGTGAATCTCCTCCTGCTCACTGTCTGCCAGTGAATCTCCTCCTGTTCAGTGTCTGCCAGTGAATCTCCTCCTGTTCACTGTCTGCCATTGAATCTCCTCCTGTTCACTGTCTGCCAGTGAATCTCCTCCTGCACACTGTCTGCCAGTGAATCTCCTCCTGCTCACTGTCTGCCAGTGAATCTCCTCCTGTTCACTGTCTGCCAGTGAATCTCCTCCTGTTCACTGTCTGCCAGTGAATCTCCTCCTGTTCACTGTCTGCCAGTGAATCTCCTCCTGCTCACTGTCTGCCAGTGAATCTCCTCCTGTTCACTGTCTGCCATTGAATCTCCTCCTGTTCACTGTCTGCCAGTGAATCTCCTCCTGCACACTGTCTGCCAGTGTATCTCCTCCTGCTCACTGTCTGCCAGTGAACCTCCTCCTGTTCACTGTCTGCCAGTGAATCTCCTCCTGTTCACTGTCTGCCAGTGAATCTCCTCCTGTTCACTGTCTGCCAGTGAATCTCCTCCTGCTCACTGTCTGCCAGTGAATCTCCTCCTGTTCACTGTCTGCCAGTGAATCTCCTCCTGCTCACTGTCTGCCAGTGAATTTCCTCCTGTTCACTGTCTGCCAGTGAATCTCCTCCTGCTCACTGTCTGCCAGTGAATCTCCTGTTCAGTGTCTGCCAGTGAATCTCCTCCTGTTCACTGTCTGCCAGTGAATCTCCTCCTGCTCACTGTCTGCCAGTGAATCTCCTCCTGTTCAGTGTCTGCCAGTGAATCTCCTCCTGTTCACTGTCTGCCATTGAATCTCCTCCTGTTCACTGTCTGCCGGTGAATCTCCTCCTGCACACTGTCTGCCAGTGAATCTCCTCCTGCTCACTGTCTGCCAGTGAATCTCCTCCTGTTCACTGTCTGCCAGTTAATCTTCTTCTGCTCACTGTCTGCCAGTGAATCACCTCCTGTTCACTGTCTGCCAGTGAATCTCCTCCTGCTCACTGTCTGCCAGTGAATCTCCTCCTGTTCACTGTCTGCCAGTGAATCACCTCCCATTCACTGTCTGCCAGTGAATCTCCTCCTGCTCGCTGTCTGCCAGTGAATGTCCTCCTGCTCACTGTCTGCCAGTGAATCTCCTCCTGTTCACTGCCTGCCAGTGAATCTCCTCCTGCTCACTGTGTGCCAGTGAATCTCCTCCTGTTCACTGTCTGCCAGTGAATCTCCTCCTGTTCACTGCCTGCCAGTGAATCCCCTCCTGTTCAGTGTCTGCCAGTGAATCTCCTCCTGCTCACTGCCTGCCAGTGAATCTCCTCCTGTCCACTGTCTGCCAGTGAATCTCCTCCTGTTCACTGTCTGCCAGTGAATCTCCTCCTGCTCACTGTCTGCCAGTGAATCTCCTCCTGTTCAGTGTCTGCCAGTGAATCTCCTCCTGTTCACTGTCTGCCAGTGAATCTCCTCCTGTTCACTGTCTGCAAGTGAATCTCCTCCTGTTCACTGCCTGCCAGTGAATCTCCTCCTGCTCACTGTGTGCCAGTGAATCTTCTCCTGTTCACTGCCTGCCAGTGAATCTCCTCCTGTTCAGTGTCTGCCAGTGAATCTCCTCCTGTTCACTGTCTGCCGGTGAATCTCCTCCTGCTCACTGTGTGCCAGTGAATCTCCTCCTGTTCACTGTCTGCCAGTGAATCTCCTCCTGCTCACTGTCTGCCAGTGAATCTCCTCCTGCTCACTGTCTGCCAGTGAATCTACTCCTGCTCACTGCCTCCCAGTGAATCTCCTCCTGTTCACTGTCTGCCAGTGAATCTCCTCCTGCTCACTGTCTCCCAGTGAATTTCCTCCTGTTCACTGTCTGCCAGTGAATCTCCTCCTGTTCAGTGTCTGCAAGTGAATCTCCTCCTGTTCACTGTCTGCCAGTGAATCTCCTCCTGTTCAGTGTCTGCCAGTGAATCTCCTCCTGTTCACTGTCTGCCAGTGAATCTCCTCCTGTTCAGTGTCTGCCAGTGAATCTCCTCCTGTTCACTGTCTGCCAGTGAATCTCCTCCTGTTCAGTGTCTGCCAGTGAATCTCCTCCTGTTGACTATCTGCCGGTGAATCTCCTCCTGTTCACTGTCTGCCGGTGAATCTCCTCCTGTTCACTGTGTGCCGGTGAATCTCCTCCTGTTCACTGTCTGCCAGTGAATCTCCTCCTGCTCACTGTCTGCCAGTGAATCTCCTCCTGTTCACTGTGTGCCAGTGAATCTCCTCCTGTTCACTGTCTGCCAGTGAATCTCCTCCTGTTCACTGCCTGCCAGTGAATCACCTCCTGCTCACTGTCTGCCAGTGAATCTCCTCCTGTTCACTGTCTGCCAGTGAATCTCATCCTGCTCACTGCCTCCCAGTGAATCTCCTCCTGTTCAGTGTCTGCCAGTGAATCTCCTCCTGCTCACTGTCTGCCAGTGAATTTCCTCCTGTTCACTGTCTGCCAGTGAATCTCCTCCTGTTCAGTGTCTGCAAGTGAATCTCCTCCTGTTCACTGTCTGCCAGTGAATCTCCTCCTGTTCAATGTCTGCCAGTGAATCTCCTCCTGTTCACTGTCTGCCAGTGAATCTCCTCCTGTTCAGTGTCTGCCAGTGAATCTCCTCCTGCTCACTGTCTGCCAGTGAATCTAGTCCTGTTCACTGTCTGCCAGTGAATCTCCTCCTGTTCACTGTCTGCCAGTGAATCTCCTCCTGTTCACTGTCTGCCAGTGAATCTCCTCCTGTTCAGAGTCTGCCAGTCAATCTCCTCCTGTTCAGTGTTTGCCAGTGAATCTCCTCCTGTTCAGTGTCTGCCAGTGAATCTCCTGTTCACTGTCTGCCAGTGAATCTGCTCCTGCTCACTGTCTGCCAGTGAATCTCCTCCTGTTCAGTGTCTGCCAGTGAACCTCCTCCTGTTCACTGTCTGCCAGTGAATCTCCTCCTGCTCACTGTCTGCCAGTGAATCCCCTCCTGCTCACTGTCTGCCAGTGAATCTCCTCCTGCTCACTGTCTGCCAGTGAATCTCCTCCTGCTCACGGTCTGCCAGTGTATCTCCTCCTGTTCACTGTCTGCCAGTGAATCTCCTCCTGTTCACTGTCTGCCAGTGAATCTCCTCCTGTTCACTGTCTGCCAGTGAATCTCCTCCTGCTCACTGTCTGCCAATGAATCTCCTCCTGTTCAGTGTCTGCCAGTGAATCTCCTCCTGTTCAGTGTCTGCCAGTGAATCTCCTCCTGTTCACTGTCTGCCAGTGAATCTCCTCCTGCTCACTGTGTGCCAGTGAATCTCCTCCTGTTCACTGTCTGCCAGTGAATCACCTCCTGCTCACTGTCTGCCAGTGAATCTCCTCCTGCTCACTGTCTGCCAGTGAATCTCCTCCTGTTCACTGCCTGCCAGTGAATCTCCTCCTGTTCACTGTCTGCCAGTGAATCTCCTCCTGCTCACTGTCTGCCAGTGAATCTCCTCCTGTTCACTGCCTGCCAGTGAATCTCGTCCTGTTCACTGTCTGCCAGTGAATATCCTCCTGCTCACTGCCTCCCAGTGAATCTCCTCCTGTTCACTGTCTGCCAGTGAATCTCCTCCTGCTCACTGTCTGCCAGTGAATTTCCTCCTGTTCACGGTCTGCCAGTGAATCTCCTCCTGTTCAGTGTCTGCAAGTGAATCTCCTCCTGTTCACTGTCTGCCAGTGAATCTCCTCCTGTTCAATGTCTGCCAGTGAATCTCCTCCTGTTCACTGTCTGCCAGTGAATCTCCTCCTGTTCAGTGTCTGCCAGTGAATCTCCTCCTGCTCAATGTCTGCCAGTGAATCTAGTCCTGTTCACTGTCTGCCAGTGAATCTCCTCCTGTTCACGGTCTGCCAGTGAATCTCCTCCTGTTCACTGTCTGCCAGTGAATCTCCTCCTGCTCACTCCTGCCAGTGAATCTCCTCCTGTTCACTGCCTGCCAGTGAATCTCCTCCTGTTCACTGTCTGCCAGTGAATCTCCTCCTGCTCACTGCCTCCCAGTGAATCTCCTCCTGTTCACTGTCTGCCAGTGAATCTCCTCCTGCTCACTGTCTGCCAGTGAATTTCCTCCTGTTCACTGTCTGCCAGTGAATCTCCTCCTGTTCAGTGTCTGCAAGTGAATCTCCTCCTGTTCACTGTCTGCCAGTGAATCTCCTCCTGTTCACTGTCTGCCAGTGAATCTCCTCCTGCTCACTGTCTGCCAGTGAATCTAGTCCTGTTCACTGTCTGCCAGTGAATCTCCTCCTGTTCACTGTCTGCCAATGAATCTCCTCCTGTTCACTGTCTGCCAGTGAATCTCCTCCTGTTCAGAGTCTGCCAGTCAATCTCCTCCTGTTCAGTGTCTGCCAGTGAATCTCCTCCTGTTCAGTGTCTGCCAGTGAATCTCCTGTTCACTGTCTGCCAGTGAATCTGCTCCTGCTCACTGTCTGCCAGGGAATCTCCTCCTGTTCAGTGTCTGCCAGTGAACCTCCTCCTGTTCACTGTCTGCCAGTGAATCTCCTCCTGCTCACTGTCTGCCAGTGAATCCCCTCCTGCTCACTGTCTGCCAGTGAATCTCCTCCTGCTCACTGTCTGCCAGTGAATCTCCTCCTGCTCACGGTCTGCCAGTGTAGCTCCTCCTGTTCACTGTCTGCCAGTGAATCTCCTCCTGTTCTCTGTCTGCCAGTGAATCTCCTCCTGTTCACTGTCTGCCAGTGAATCTCCTCCTGCTCACTGTCTGCCAATGAATCTCCTCCTGTTCAGTGTCTGCCAGTGAATCTCCTCCTGTTCAGTGTCTGCCAGTGAATCTCCTCCTGTTCACTGTCTGCCAGTGAATCTCCTCCTGCTCACTGTGTGCCAGTGAATCTCCTCCTGTTCACTGTCTGCCAGTGAATCACCTCCTGTTCACTGTCTGCCAGTGAATCTCCTCCTGCTCACTGTCTGCCAGTGAATCTCCTCCTGTTCACTGCCTGCCAGTGAATCTCCTCCTGTTCACTGTCTGCCAGTGAATCTCCTCCTGCTCACTGTCTGCCAGTGAATCTCCTCCTGTTCACTGCCTGCCAGTGAATCTCCTCCTGTTCACTGTCTGCCAGTGAATCTCCTCCTGCTCACTGCCTCCCAGTGAATCTCCTCCTGTTCACTGTCTGCCAGTGAATCTCCTCCTGCTCACTGTCTGCCAGTGAATTTCCTCCTGTTCACTGTCTGCCAGTGAATCTCCTCCTGTTCAGTGTCTGCAAGTGAATCTCCTCCTGTTCACTGTCTGCCAGTGAATCTCCTCCTGTTCAATGTCTGCCAGTGAATCTCCTCCTGTTCACTGTCTGCCAGTGAATCTCCTCCTGTTCAGTGTCTGCCAGTGAATCTCCTCCTGCTCACTGTCTGCCAGTGAATCTCCTCCTGTTCACTGTCTGCCAGTGAATCTCCTCCTGTTCAGAGTCTGCCAGTCAATCTCCTCCTGTTCAGTGTCTGCCAGTGAATCTCCTCCTGTTCAGTGTCTGCCAGTGAATCTCCTGTTCACTGTCTGCCAGTGAATCTGCTCCTGCTCACTGTCTGCCAGTGAATCTCCTCCTGTTCAGTGTCTGCCAGTGAATCTCCTCCTGTTCACTGTCTGCCAGTGAATCTCCTCCTGCTCACTGTGTGCCAGTGAATCTCCTCCTGTTCACTGTTTGCCAGTGAATCTCCTCCTGCTCACTGTCTGCCAGTGAATCTCCTCCTGTTCACTGTCTGCCAGTGAATCACCTCCTGCTCACTGTCTGCCAGTGAATCTCCTCCTGCTCACTGCCTGCCAGTGAATCTCCTCCTGTTCAGTGTCTGCCAGTGAATCTCCTCCTGTTCACTGTCTGCCAGTGAATCTCCTCCTGTTCACTGTCTGATAGTGAATTTCCTCCTGTTCACTGTCTGCCAGTGAATCACCTCCTGCTCACTGTCTGCCAGTGAATCTCCTCCTGCTCACTGCCTGCCCGTGAATCTCCTCCTGTTCAGTGTCTGCCAGTGAATCTCCTCCTGTTCACTGTCTGCCAGTGAATCTCCTCCTGTTCACTGTCTGCCAGTGAATCTCCTCCTGCTCACTGCCTGCCAGTGAATCTCCTCCTGTTCACTGTCTGCCAGTGAATCTCCTGTTCAGTGTCTGCCAGTGAATCTCCTCCTGCTCACTGTCTGCCAGTGAATCTCCTCCTGCTCACTGTCGGTCAGTGAATCTCCTCCTGCTCACTGTCTGCCAGTGAATCTCCTCCTGTTCAATGTCTGCCAGTGAATCTCCTCCTGTTCACTGTCTGCCAGTGAATCTCCTCCTGTTCAGTGTCTGCCAGTGAATCTCCTCCTGCTCACTGTCTGCCACTGAATCTAGTCCTGTTCACTGTCTGCCAGTGAATCTCCTCCTGTTCACTGTCTGCCAGTGAATCTCCTCCTGTTCACTGTCTGCCAGTGAATCTCCTCCTTTTCAGAGTCTGCCAGTCAATCTCCTCCTGTTCAGTGTCTGCCAGTGAATCTCCTGTTCACTGTCTGCCAGTGAATCTGCTCCTGCTCACTGTCTGCCCGTGAATCTCCTCCTGTTCAGTGTCTGCCAGTGAATCTCCTCCTGTTCACTGTCTGCCAGTGTATCTCCTCCTCTTCACTGTCTGCCAGTGAATCTCCTCCTGTTCAGTGTCTGCCAGTGAATCTCCTCCTGTTCACTGTCTGCCAGTGAATCTCCTCCTGCTCACTGTATGCCAGTGAATCTCCTCCTGCTCACTGTCTGCCAGTGTATCTCCTCCGGTTCACTGTCTGCCAGTGAATCTCCTCCTGTTCACTGTCTGCCAGTGAATCTCCTCCTGCTCACTGTCTGCCAGTGAATCTCCTCCTGCTCACTGCCTGCCAGTGAATCTCCTCGTGTTCAGTGTCTGCCAGTGAATCTCCTCCTGTTCACTGTCTGCCAGTGAATCTCCTCCTGTTCACTGTCTGCCAGTGAATCTCCTCCTGCTCACTGCCTGCCAGTGAATCTCCTCCTGTTCACTGTCTGCCAGTGAATCTCCTGTTCAGTGTCTGCCAGTGAATCTTCTCCTGCTCACTGTCTGCCAGTGAATCTCCTCCTGCTCACTGTCTGCCAGTGAATCCCCTCCTGCTCACTGTCTGCCAGTGAATCTCCTGTTCACTGTCTGCCAGTGAATCTCCTCCTGTTCACTGTCTACCAGTGAATCTCCTCCTGTTCACTGTCGGCCAGTGAATCTCCTCCTGCTCACTGTCTGCCAGTGAATCTCCTCCTGTTCACTGTCTACCAGTGAATCTCCTCCTGTTCACTGTCTGCCAGTGAATCTCCTCCTGCTCACTGTCTGCCAGTGAATCTCCTCCTGCTCACTGTCTGCCAGTGAATCTCCTCCTGCTCACTGTCTGCCAGTGAATCTCCTCCTGTTCACTGTCTGCCAGTGAATCACATCCTGCTCACTGTCTGCCAGTGAATCTCCTCCTGTTCACTGTCTGCCAGTGAATCTCCTGTTCAGTGTCTGCCAGTGAATCTCCTCCTGTTCACTGTCTGCCAGTGAATCTCCTCCTGCTCACTGTCTGCCAGTGAATCTTCTCCTGCTCACTGTCTGCCAGTGAATCTCCTCCTGTTCAGTGTCTGCCAGTGAATCTCCTCCTGTTCACTGTCTGCCAGTGAATCTCCTCCTGTTCACTGTCTGCCAGTGAATCTCCTCCTGCTCACTGTCTGCCAGTGAATCTCCTCCTGTTCAGTGTCTGCCAGTGAATCTCCTCCTGTTCACTGTCTGCCATTGAATCTCCTCCTGTTCACTGTCTGCCAGTGAATCTCCTCCTGCACACTGTCTGCCAGTGAATCTCCTCCTGCTCACTGTCTGCCAGTGAATCTCCTCCTGTTCACTGTCTGCCAGTGAATCTCCTCCTGTTCACTGTCTGCCAGTGAATCTCCTCCTGTTCACTGCCTGCCAGTGAATCTCCTCCTGTTCACTGTCTGCCAGTGAATCTCCTCCTGTTCACTGTCTGCCAGTGAATCTCCTCCTGCTCACTGTCTGCCAGTGAATCTCCTCCTGTTCAGTGTCTGCCAGTGAATCTCCTCCTGTTCACTGTCTGCCAGTGAATCTCCTCCTGTTCACTGTCTGCAAGTGAATCTCCTCCTGTTCACTGCCTGCCAGTGAATCTCCTCCTGCTCACTGTGTGCCAGTGAATCTCCTCCTGTTCAGTGTCTGCCAGTGAATCTCCTCCTGTTCACTGTCTGCCAGTGAATCTCCTCCTGCTCACTGTGTGCCAGTGAATCTCCTCCTGTTCACTGTCTGCCAGTGAATCTCCTCCTGCTCACTGTCTGCCAGTGAATCTCCTCCTGCTCACTCTCTGCCAGTGAATCTACTCCTGCTCACTGCCTCCCAGTGAATCTCCTCCTGTTCACTGTCTGCCAGTGAATCTCCTGCTGCTCTCTGTCTCCCAGTGAATTTCCTCCTGTTCACTGTCTGCCAGTGAATCTCCTCCTGTTCAGTGTCTGCAAGTGAATCTCCTCCTGTTCACTGTCTGCCAGTGAATCTCCTCCTGTTCAGTGTCTGCCAGTGAATCTCCTCCTGTTCACTGTCTGCCAGTGAATCTCCTCCTGTTCAGTGTCTGCCAGTGAATCTCCTCCTGTTCACTGTCTGCCAGTGAATCTCCTCCTGTTCAGTGTCTGCCAGTGAATCTCCTCCTGTTGACTATCTGCCGGTGAATCTCCTCCTCTTCACTGTCTGCCGGTGAATCTCCTCCTGTTCACTGTGTGCCGGTGAATCTCCTCCTGTTCACTGTCTGCCAGTGAATCTCCTCCTGCTCACTGTCTGCCAGTGAATCTCCTCCTGTTCACTGTGTGCCAGTGAATCTCCTCCTGTTCACTGTCTGCCAGTGAATCTCCTCCTGTTCACTGTCTGCCAGTGAATCACCTCCTGCTCACTGTCTGCCAGTGAATCTCCTCCTGTTCACTGTCTGCCAGTGAATCTCCTCCTGCTCACTGCCTCCCAGTGAATCTCCTCCTGTTCAGTGTCTGCCAGTGAATCTCCTCCTGCTCACTGTCTGCCAGTGAATTTCCTCCTGTTCACTGTCTGCCAGTGAATCTCCTCCTGTTCAGTGTCTGCAAGTGAATCTCCTCCTGTTCACTGTCTGCCAGTGAATCTCCTCCTGTTCAATGTCTGCCAGTGAATCTCCTCCTGTTCACTGTCTGCCAGTGAATCTCCTCCTGTTCAGTGTCTGCCAGTGAATCTCCTCCTGCTCACTGTCTGCCAGTGAATCTAGTCCTGTTCACTGTCTGCCAGTGAATCTCCTCCTGTTCACTGTCTGCCAGTGAATCTCCTCCTGTTCACTGTCTGCCAGTGAATCTCCTCCTGTTCAGAGTCTGCCAGTCAATCTCCTCCTGTTCAGTGTCTGCCAGTGAATCTCCTCCTGTTCAGTGTCTGCCAGTGAATCTCCTGTTCACTGTCTGCCAGTGAATCTGCTCCTGCTCACTGTCTGCCAGTGAATCTCCTCCTGTTCAGTGTCTGCCAGTGAATCTCCTCCTGTTCACTGTCTGCCAGTGAATCTCCTCCTGCTCACTGTCTGCCAGTGAATCCCCTCCTGCTCACTGTCTGCCAGTGAATCTCCTCCTGCTCACTGTCTGCCAGTGAATCTCCTCCTGCTCAGTGTCTGCCAGTGAATCTCCTCCTGTTCAGTGTCTGCCAGTGAATCTCCTCCTGTTCACTGTCTGCCAGTGAATCTCCTCCTGCTCACTGTCTGCCAGTGAATCTCCTCCTGTTCACTGCCTGCCAGTGAATCTCCTCCTGTTCACTGTCTGCCAGTGAATCTCCTCCTGCTGACTGTCTGCCAGTGAATCTCCTCCTGTTCACTGCCTGCCAGTGAATCTCCTCCTGTTCACTGTCTGCCAGTGAATCTCCTCCTGCTCACTGCCTGCCAGTGAATCTCCTCCTGTTCACTGTCTGCCAGTGAATCTCCTCCTGCTCACTGTCTGCCAGTGAATTTCCTCCTGTTCACTGTCTGCCAGTGAATCTCCTCCTGTTCAGTGTCTGCAAGTGAATCTCCTCCTGTTCACTGTCTGCCAGTGAATCTCCTCCTGTTCAATGTCTGCCAGTGAATCTCCTCCTGTTCACTGTCTGCCAGTGAATCTCCTCCTGTTCAGTGTCTGCCAGTGAATCTCCTCCTGCTCACTGTCTGCCAGTGAATCTAGTCCTGTTCACTGTCTGCCAGTGAATCTCCTCCTGTTCACGGTCTGCCAGTGAATCTCCTCCTGTTCACTGTCTGCCAGTGAATCTCCTCCTGTTCAGAGTCTGCCAGTCAATCTCCTCCTGTTCAGTGTCTGCCAGTGAATCTCCTCCTGTTCAGTGTCTGCCAGTGAATCTCCTGTTCACTGTCTGCCAGTGAATCTGCTCCTGCTCACTGTCTGCCAGTGAATCTCCTCGTGTTCAGTGTCTGCCAGTGAATCTCCTCCTGTTCACTGTCTGCCAGTGAATCTCCTCCTGCTCACTGTGTGCCAGTGAATCTCCTCCTGTTCACTGTCTGCCAGTGAATCTCCTCCTGCTCACTGTCTGCCAGTGAATCTCCTCCTGTTCACTGTCTGCCAGTGAATCACCTCCTGCTCACTGTCTGCCAGTGAATCTCCTCCTGCTCACTGCCAGCCAGTGAATCTCCTCCTGTTCAGTGTCTGCCAGTGAATCTTCTCCTGTTCACTGTCTGCCAGTGAATCTCCTCCTGTTCACTGTCTGATAGTGAATTTCCTCCTGTTCACTGTCTGCCAGTGAATCACCTCCTGCTCACTGTCTGCCAGTGAATCTCCTCCTGTTCAGTGTCTGCCAGTGAATCTCCTCCTGTTCACTGCCTGCCAGTGAATCTCCTCCTGTTCACTGTCTGCCAGTGAATCTCCTCCTGCTCACTGCCTGCCAGTGAATCTCCTCCTGTTCACTGTCTGCCAGTGAATCTCCTGTTCAGTGTCTGCCAGTGAATCTCCTCCTGCTCACTGTCTGCCAGTGAATCTCCTCCTGCTCACTGTCTGCCAGTGAATCACCTCCTGCTCACTGTCTGCCAATGAATCTCCTCCTGCTCACTGTCTGCCAGTGAATCTACTCCTGCTCACTGCCTCCCAGTGAATCTCCTCCTGTTCACTGTCTGCCAGTGAATCTCCTCCTGCTCACTGTCTCCCAGTGAATTTCCTCCTGTTCACTGTCTGCCAGTGAATCTCCTCCTGTTCAGTGTCTGCAAGTGAATCTCCTCCTGTTCACTGTCTGCCAGTGAATCTCCTCCTGTTCAGTGTCTGCCAGTGAATCTCCTCCTGTTCACTGTCTGCCAGTGAATCTCCTCCTGTTCAGTGTCTGCCAGTGAATCTCCTCCTGTTCACTGTCTGCCAGTGAATCTCCTCCTGTTCAGTGTCTGCCAGTGAATCTCCTCCTGTTGACTATCTGCCAGTGAATCTCCTCCTGTTCACTGTCTGCCGGTGAATCTCCTCCTGTTCACTGTGTGCCGGTGAATCTCCTCCTGCTCACTGTCTTCCAGTGAATCTCCTCCTGCTCACTGTCTGCCAGTGAATCTCCTCCTGTTCACTGTCTGCCAGTGAATCTCCTCCTGTTCACTGTCTGCCAGTGAATCTCCTCCTGCACACTGTCTGCCAGTGAATCTCCTCCAGCTCACTGTCTGCCAGTGATTCTCCTCCTGTTCACTGTCTGCCAGTGAATCTCCTCCTGTTCACTGTCTGCGAGTGAATCTCCTCCTGTTCACTGTCTGCCAGTGAATCACCTCCTGCTGACTGTCTGCCAGTGAATCTCCTCCTGTTCACTGTCTGCCAGTGAATCTCCTCCTGCTCACTGCCTCCCAGTGAATCTCCTCCTGTTCAGTGTCTGCCAGTGAATCTCCTCCTGCTCACTGTCTGCCAGTGAATTTCCTCCTGTTCACTGTCTGCCAGTGAATCTCCTCCTGTTCAGTGTCTGCAAGTGAATCTCCTCCTGTTCACTGTCTGCCAGTGAATCTCCTCCTGTTCAATGTCTGCCAGTGAATCTCCTCCTGTTCACTGTCTGCCAGTGAATCTCCTCCTGTTCAGTGTCTGCCAGTGAATCTCCTCCTGCTCACTGTCTGCCAGTGAATCTAGTCCTGTTCACTGTCTGCCAGTGAATCTCCTCCTGTTCACTGTCTGCCAGTGAATCTCCTCCTGTTCACTGTCTGCCAGTGAATCTCCTCCTGTTCAGAGTCTGCCAGTCAATCTCCTCCTGTTCAGTGTCTGCCAGTGAATCTCCTCCTGTTCAGTGTCTGCCAGTGAATCTCCTGTTCACTGTCTGCCAGTGAATCTGCTCCTGCTCACTGTCTGCCAGTGAATCTCCTCCTGTTCAGTGTCTGCCAGTGAATCTCCTCCTGTTCACTGTCTGCCAGTGAATCTCCTCCTGCTCACTGTCTGCCAGTGAATCCCCTCCTGCTCACTGTCTGCCAGTGAATCTCCTCCTGCTCACTGTCTGCCAGTGAATCTCCTCCTGCTCACGGTCTGCCAGTGTATCTCCTCCTGTTCACTGTCTGCCAGTGAATCTCCTCCTGTTCACTGTCTGCCAGTGAATCTCCTCCTGTTCACTGTCTGCCAGTGAATCTCCTCCTGCTCACTGTCTGCCAATGAATCTCCTCCTGTTCAGTGTCTGCCAGTGAATCTCCTCCTGTTCAGTGTCTGCCAGTGAATCTCCTCCTGTTCACTGTCTGCCAGTGAATCTCCTCCTGCTCACTGTGTGCCAGTGAATCTCCTCCTGTTCACTGTCTGCCAGTGAATCACCTCCTGCTCACTGTCTGCCAGTGAATCTCCTCCTGCTCACTGTCTGCCAGTGAATCTCCTCCTGTTCACTGCCTGCCAGTGAATCTCCTCCTGTTCACTGTCTGCCAGTGAATCTCCTCCTGCTCACTGTCTGCCAGTGAATCTCCTCCTGTTCACTGCCTGCCAGTGAATCTCCTCCTGTTCACTGTCTGCCAGTGAATCTCCTCCTGCTCACTGCCTCCCAGTGAATCTCCTCCTGTTCACTGTCTGCCAGTGAATCTCCTCCTGCTCACTGTCTGCCAGTGAATTTCCTCCTGTTCACTGTCTGCCAGTGAATCTCCTCCTGTTCAGTGTCTGCAAGTGAATCTCCTCCTGTTCACTGTCTGCCAGTGAATCTCCTCCTGTTCAATGTCTGCCAGTGAATCTCCTCCTGTTCACTGTCTGCCAGTGAATCTCCTCCTGTTCAGTGTCTGCCAGTGAATCTCCTCCTGCTCACTGTCTGCCAGTGAATCTAGTCCTGTTCACTGTCTGCCAGTGAATCTCCTCCTGTTCACGGTCTGCCAGTGAATCTCCTCCTGTTCACTGTCTGCCAGTGAATCTCCTCCTGTTCAGAGTCTGCCAGTCAATCTCCTCCTGTTCAGTGTCTGCCAGTGAATCTCCTCCTGTTCAGTGTCTGCCAGTGAATCTCCTGTTCACTGTCTGCCAGTGAATCTGCTCCTGCTCACTGTCTGCCAGTGAATCTCCTCGTGTTCAGTGTCTGCCAGTGAATCTCCTCCTGTTCACTGTCTGCCAGTGAATCTCCTCCTGCTCACTGTGTGCCAGTGAATCTCCTCCTGTTCACTGTCTGCCAGTGAATCTCCTCCTGCTCACTGTCTGCCAGTGAATCTCCTCCTGTTCACTGTCTGCCAGTGAATCACCTCCTGCTCACTGTCTGCCAGTGAATCTCCTCCTGCTCACTGCCTGCCAGTGAATCTCCTCCTGTTCAGTGTCTGCCAGTGAATCTCCTCCTGTTCACTGTCTGCCAGTGAATCTCCTCCTGTTCACTGTCTGATAGTGAATTTCCTCCTGTTCACTGTCTGCCAGTGAATCACCTCCTGCTCACTGTCTGCCAGTGAATCTCCTCCTGTTCAGTGTCTGCCAGTGAATCTCCTCCTGTTCACTGCCTGCCAGTGAATCTCCTCCTGTTCACTGTCTGCCAGTGAATCTCCTCCTGCTCACTGCCTGCCAGTGAATCTCCTCCTGTTCACTGTCTGCCAGTGAATCTCCTGTTCAGTGTCTGCCAGTGAATCTCCTCCTGCTCACTGTCTGCCAGTGAATCTCCTCCTGCTCACTGTCTGCCAGTGAATCACCTCCTGCTCACTGTCTGCCAATGAATCTCCTCCTGCTCACTGTCTGCCAGTGAATCTACTCCTGCTCACTGCCTCCCAGTGAATCTCCTCCTGTTCACTGTCTGCCAGTGAATCTCCTCCTGCTCACTGTCTCCCAGTGAATTTCCTCCTGTTCACTGTCTGCCAGTGAATCTCCTCCTGTTCAGTGTCTGCAAGTGAATCTCCTCCTGTTCACTGTCTGCCAGTGAATCTCCTCCTGTTCAGTGTCTGCCAGTGAATCTCCTCCTGTTCACTGTCTGCCAGTGAATCTCCTCCTGTTCAGTGTCTGCCAGTGAATCTCCTCCTGTCCACTGTCTGCCAGTGAATCTCCTCCTGTTCAGTGTCTGCCAGTGAATCTCCTCCTGTTGACTATCTGCCAGTGAATCGCCTCCTGTTCACTGTCTGCCGGTGAATCTCCTCCTGTTCACTGTGTGCCGGTGAATCTCCTCCTGCTCACTGTCTTCCAGTGAATCTCCTCCTGCTCACTGTCTGCCAGTGAATCTCCTCCTGTTCACTGTCTGCCAGTGAATCTCCTCCTGTTCACTGTCTGCCAGTGAATCTCCTCCTGCACACTGTCTGCCAGTGAATCTCCTCCAGCTCACTGTCTGCCAGTGATTCTCCTCCTGTTCACTGTCTGCGAGTGAATCTCCTCCTGTTCACTGTCTGCCAGTGAATCACCTCCTGCTCACTGTCTGCCAGTGAATCTCCTCCTGTACACTGTCTGCCAGTGAATCTCCTCCTGCTCACTGCCTCCCAGTGAATCTCCTCCTGTTCAGTGTCTGCCAGTGAATCTCCTCCTGCTCACTGTCTGCCAGTGAATTTCCTCCTGTTCACTGTCTGCCAGTGAATCTCCTCCTGTTCAGTGTCTGCAAGTGAATCTCCTCCTGTTCACTGTCTGCCAGTGAATCTCCTCCTGTTCAATGTCTGCCAGTGAATCTCCTCCTGTTCACTGTCTGCCAGTGAATCTCCTCCTGTTCAGTGTCTGCCAGTGAATCTCCTCCTGCTCACTGTCTGCCAGTGAATCTAGTCCTGTTCACTGTCTGCCAGTGAATCTCCTCCTGTTCACTGTCTGCCAGTGAATCTCCTCCTGTTCACTGTCTGCCAGTGAATCTCCTACTGTTCAGAGTCTGCCAGTCAATCTCCTCCTGTTCAGTGTCTGCCAGTGAATCTCCTCCTGTTCAGTGTCTGCCAGTGAATCTCCTGTTCACTGTCTGCCAGTGAATCTGCTCCTGCTCACTGTCTGCCAGTGAATCTCCTCCTGTTCAGTGTCTGCCAGTGAATCTCCTCCTGTTCACTGTCTGCCAGTGAATCTCCTCCTGCTCACTGTCTGCCAGTGAATCTCCTCCTGCTCACTGTCTGCCAGTGAATCTCCTCCTGCTCACTGTCTGCCAGTGTATCTCCTCCTGTTCACTGTCTGCCAGTGAATCTCCTCCTGTTCACTGTCTGCCAGTGAATCTCCTCCTGTTCACTGTCTGCCAGTGAATCTCGCCCTGTTCACTGCCTGCCAGTGAATCTCCTCCTGCTCACTGTCTGCCAGTGAATCTCCTCCTGTTCAGTGTCTGCCAGTGAATCTCCTCCTGTTCAGTGTCTGCCAGTGAATCTCCTCCTGTTCACTGTCTGCCAGTGAATCTCCTCCTCCTCATTGTGTGCCAGTGAATCTCCTCCTGTTCACTGTCTGCCAGTGAATCACCTCCTGCTCACTGTCTGCCAGTGAATCTCCTCCTGCTCACTGTCTGCCAGTGAATCTCCTCCTGTTCACTGTCTGCCAGTGAATCTCCTCCTGTTCACTGTCTGCCAGTGAATCTCCTCCTGCACACTGTCTGCCAGTGAATCTCCTCCAGCTCACTGTCTGCCAGTGATTCTCCTCCTGTTCACTGTCTGCGAGTGAATCTCCTCCTGTTCACTGTCTGCCAGTGAATCACCTCCTGCTCACTGTCTGCCAGTGAATCTCCTCCTGTACACTGTCTGCCAGTGAATCTCCTCCTGCTCACTGCCTCCCAGTGAATCTCCTCCTGTTCAGTGTCTGCCAGTGAATCTCCTCCTGCTCACTGTCTGCCAGTGAATTTCCTCCTGTTCACTGTCTGCCAGTGAATCTCCTCCTGTTCAGTGTCTGCAAGTGAATCTCCTCCTGTTCACTGTCTGCCAGTGAATCTCCTCCTGTTCAATGTCTGCCAGTGAATCTCCTCCTGTTCACTGTCTGCCAGTGAATCTCCTCCTGTTCAGTGTCTGCCAGTGAATCTCCTCCTGCTCACTGTCTGCCAGTGAATCTAGTCCTGTTCACTGTCTGCCAGTGAATCTCCTCCTGTTCACTGTCTGCCAGTGAATCTCCTCCTGTTCACTGTCTGCCAGTGAATCTCCTACTGTTCAGAGTCTGCCAGTCAATCTCCTCCTGTTCAGTGTCTGCCAGTGAATCTCCTCCTGTTCAGTGTCTGCCAGTGAATCTCCTGTTCACTGTCTGCCAGTGAATCTGCTCCTGCTCACTGTCTGCCAGTGAATCTCCTCCTGTTCAGTGTCTGCCAGTGAATCTCCTCCTGTTCACTGTCTGCCAGTGAATCTCCTCCTGCTCACTGTCTGCCAGTGAATCTCCTCCTGCTCACTGTCTGCCAGTGAATCTCCTCCTGCTCACTGTCTGCCAGTGTATCTCCTCCTGTTCACTGTCTGCCAGTGAATCTCCTCCTGTTCACTGTCTGCCAGTGAATCTCCTCCTGTTCACTGTCTGCCAGTGAATCTCGCCCTGTTCACTGCCTGCCAGTGAATCTCCTCCTGCTCACTGTCTGCCAGTGAATCTCCTCCTGTTCAGTGTCTGCCAGTGAATCTCCTCCTGTTCAGTGTCTGCCAGTGAATCTCCTCCTGTTCACTGTCTGCCAGTGAATCTCCTCCTCCTCATTGTGTGCCAGTGAATCTCCTCCTGTTCACTGTCTGCCAGTGAATCACCTCCTGCTCACTGTCTGCCAGTGAATCTCCTCCTGCTCACTGTCTGCCAGTGAATCTCCTCCTGCTCACTGCCTGCCAGTGAATCTCCTCCTGTTCACTGTCTGCCAGTGAATCTCCTCCTGCTCACTGTCTGCCAGTGAATCTCCTCCTGTTCACTGCCTGCCAGTGAATCTCCTCCTGTTCACTGCCTCCCAGTGAATCTCCTCCTGCTCACTGCCTCCCAGTGAATCTCCTCCTGTTCACTGTCTGCCAGTGAATCTCCTCCTGTTCACTGTCTGCCAGTGAATCTCCTCCTGTTCAGTGTCTGCCAGTGAATCTCCTCCTGCTCACTGTCTGCCAGTGAATCTAGTCCTGTTCACTGTCTGCCAGTGAATCTCCTCCTGTTCACTGTCTGCCAGTGAATCTCCTCCTGTTCACTGTCTGCCAGTGAATCTCCTACTGTTCAGAGTCTGCCAGTCAATCTCCTCCTGTTCAGTGTCTGCCAGTGAATCTCCTCCTGTTCAGTGTCTGCCAGTGAATCTCCTGTTCACTGTCTGCCAGTGAATCTGCTCCTGCTCACTGTCTGCCAGTGAATCTCCTCCTGTTCAGTGTCTGCCAGTGAATCTCCTCCTGTTCACTGTCTGCCAGTGAATCTCCTCCTGCTCACTGTCTGCCAGTGAATCTCCTCCTGCTCACTGTCTGCCAGTGAATCTCCTCCTGCTCACTGTCTGCCAGTGTATCTCCTCCTGTTCACTGTCTGCCAGTGAATCTCCTCCTGTTCACTGTCTGCCAGTGAATCTCCTCCTGTTCACTGTCTGCCAGTGAATCTCGCCCTGTTCACTGCCTGCCAGTGAATCTCCTCCTGCTCACTGTCTGCCAGTGAATCTCCTCCTGTTCAGTGTCTGCCAGTGAATCTCCTCCTGTTCAGTGTCTGCCAGTGAATCTCCTCCTGTTCACTGTCTGCCAGTGAATCTCCTCCTCCTCATTGTGTGCCAGTGAATCTCCTCCTGTTCACTGTCTGCCAGTGAATCACCTCCTGCTCACTGTCTGCCAGTGAATCTCCTCCTGCTCACTGTCTGCCAGTGAATCTCCTCCTGCTCACTGCCTGCCAGTGAATCTCCTCCTGTTCACTGTCTGCCAGTGAATCTCCTCCTGCTCACTGTCTGCCAGTGAATCTCCTCCTGTTCACTGCCTGCCAGTGAATCTCCTCCTGTTCACTGCCTCCCAGTGAATCTCCTCCTGCTCACTGCCTCCCAGTGAATCTCCTCCTGTTCACTGTCTGCCAGTGAATCTCCTCCTGCTCACTGTCTGCCAGTGAATTTCCTCCTGTTCACTGTCTGCCAGTGAATCTCCTCCTGTTCAGTGTCTGCAAGTGAATCTCCTCCTGCTCACTGCCTCCCAGTGAATCTCCTCCTGTTCACTGTCTGCCAGTGAATCTCCTCCTGCTCACTGTGTGCCAGTGAATCTCCTCCTGTTCACTGTCTGCCAGTGAATCTCCTCCTGCTCACTGTCTGCCAGTGAATCTCCTCCTGCTCACTGTCTGCCAGTGTATCTCCTCCTGTTCACTGTCTGCCAGTGAATCTCCTCCTGTTCACTGTCTGCCAGTGAATCACCTCCTGCTCACTGTCTGCCAGTGAATCTCCTCCTGCTCACTGCCTGCCAGTGAATCTCCTCCTGTTCACTGTCTGCCAGTGAATCTCCTGTTCAGTGTCTGCCAGGGAATCTCCTCCTGCTCACTTTCTGCCAGTGAATCTCCTCCTGCTCACTGTCTGCCAGTGAATCTCCTCCTGTTCACTGCCTGCCAGTGAATCTCCTCCTGTTCACTGTCTGCCAGTGAATCTCCTCCTGCTCACTGCCTCCCAGTGAATCTCCTCCTGTTCACTGTCTGCCAGTGAATCTCCTCCTGCTCACTGTCTGCCAGTGAATTTCCTCCTGTTCACTGTCTGCCAGTGAATCTCCTCCTGTTCAGTGTCTGCAAGTGAATCTCCTCCTGTTCAGTGTCTGCCAGTGAATCTCCTCCTGCTCACTGTCTGCCAGTCAATCTAGTCCTGTTCACTGTCTGCCAGTGAATCTGCTCCTGCTCACTGTCTGCCAGTGAATCTCCTCCTGTTCAGTGTCTGCCAGTGAATCTCCTCCTGTTCACTGTCTGCCAGTGAATCTCCTCCTGCTCACTGTGTGCCAGTGAATCTCCTCCTGTTCACTGTCTGCCAGTGAATCTCCTCCTGCTCACTGTCTGCCAGTGAATCTCCTCCTGCTCACTGTCTGCCAGTGTATCTCCTCCTGTTCACTGTCTGCCAGTGAATCTCCTCCTGTTCACTGTCTGCCAGTGAATCACCTCCTGCTCACTGTCTGCCAGTGAATCTCCTCCTGCTCACTGCCTGCCAGTGAATCTCCTCCTGTTCACTGTCTGCCAGTGAATCTCCTGTTCAGTGTCTGCCAGGGAATCTCCTCCTGCTCACTTTCTGCCAGTGAATCTCCTCCTGCTCACTGTCTGCCAGTGAATCTCCTCCTGCTCACTGTCTGCCAGTGAATCACCTCCTGCTCACTGTCTGCCAATGAATCTCCTCCTGTTCACTGTCTGCCAGTGAATCACCTCCTGCTCACTGTCTGCCAGTGAATCTCCTCCTGCTCACTGTCTGCCAGTGAATCACCTCCTGCTCACTGTCTGCCAGTGAATCTCCTCCTGCTCACTGCCTGCCAGTGAATCTCCTCCTGTTCACTGTCTGCCAGTGAATCTCCTGTTCAGTGTCTGCCAGTGAATCTCCTCCTGCTCACTGTCTGCCAGTGAATCTCCTCCTGCTCACTGTCGGTCAGTGAATCTCCTCCTGCTCACTGTCTGCCAGTGAATCTCCTCCTGTTCACTGTCTGCCATTGCATCTCCTCCTGTTCACTGCCTGCCAGTGAATCTCCTCCTGCTCACTGTCTGCCAGTGAATCACCTCGTGCTCACTGTCTGCCAGTGAATCTCCTCCTGCACACTGTCTGCCAGTGAATCTCCTCCAGCTCACTGTCTGCCCGTGATTCTCCTCCTGTTCACTGTCTGCGAGTGAATCTCCTCCTGTTCACTGTCTGCCAGTGAATCACCTCCTGCTCACTGTCTGCCAGTGAATCTCCTCCTGTACACTGTCTGCCAGTGAATCTCCTCCTGCTCACTGCCTCCCAGTGAATCTCCTCCTGTTCAGTGTCTGCCAGTGAATCTCCTCCTGCTCACTGTCTGCCAGTGAATTTCCTCCTGTTCACTGTCTGCCAGTGAATCTCCTCCTGTTCAGTGTCTGCAAGTGAATCTCCTCCTGTTCACTGTCTGCCAGTGAATCTCCTCCTGTTCAATGTCTGCCAGTGAATCTCCTCCTGTTCACTGTCTGCCAGTGAATCTCCTCCTGTTCAGTGTCTGCCAGTGAATCTCCTCCTGCTCACTGTCTGCCAGTGAATCTAGTCCTGTTCACTGTCTGCCAGTGAATCTCCTCCTGTTCACTGTCTGCCAGTGAATCTCCTCCTGTTCACTGTCTGCCAGTGAATCTCCTACTGTTCAGAGTCTGCCAGTCAATCTCCTCCTGTTCAGTGTCTGCCAGTGAATCTCCTCCTGTTCAGTGTCTGCCAGTGAATCTCCTGTTCACTGTCTGCCAGTGAATCTGCTCCTGCTCACTGTCTGCCAGTGAATCTCCTCCTGTTCAGTGTCTGCCAGTGAATCTCCTCCTGTTCACTGTCTGCCAGTGAATCTCCTCCTGCTCACTGTCTGCCAGTGAATCTCCTCCTGCTCACTGTCTGCCAGTGAATCTCCTCCTGCTCACTGTCTGCCAGTGTATCTCCTCCTGTTCACTGTCTGCCAGTGAATCTCCTCCTGTTCACTGTCTGCCAGTGAATCTCCTCCTGTTCACTGTCTGCCAGTGAATCTCGCCCTGTTCACTGCCTGCCAGTGAATGTCCTCCTGCTCACTGTCTGCCAGTGAATCTCCTCCTGTTCAGTGTCTGCCAGTGAATCTCCTCCTGTTCAGTGTCTGCCAGTGAATCTCCTCCTGTTCACTGTCTGCCAGTGAATCTCCTCCTGCTCATTGTGTGCCAGTGAATCTCCTCCTGTTCACTGTCTGCCAGTGAATCACCTCCTGCTCACTGTCTGCCAGTGAATCTCCTCCTGCTCACTGTCTGCCAGTGAATCTCCTCCTGCTCACTGCCTGCCAGTGAATCTCCTCCTGTTCACTGTCTGCCAGTGAATCTCCTCCTGCTCACTGTCTGCCAGTGAATCTCCTCCTGTTCACTGCCTGCCAGTGAATCTCCTCCTGTTCACTGCCTCCCAGTGAATCTCCTCCTGCTCACTGCCTCCCAGTGAATCTCCTCCTGTTCACTGTCTGCCAGTGAATCTCCTCCTGCTCACTGTCTGCCAGTGAATTTCCTCCTGTTCACTGTCTGCCAGTGAATCTCCTCCTGTTCAGTGTCTGCAAGTGAATCTCCTCCTGCTCACTGCCTCCCAGTGAATCTCCTCCTGTTCACTGTCTGCCAGTGAATCTCCTCCTGCTCACTGTCTCCCAGTGAATTTCCTCCTGTTCACTGTCTGCCAGTGAATCTCCTCCTGTTCAGTGTCTGCAAGTGAATCTCCTCCTGTTCACTGTCTGCCAGTGAATCTCCTCCTGTTCACTGTCTGCCAGTGAATCTCCTCCTGTTCAATGTCTCCCAGTGAATCTCCTCCTGTTCAGTGTCTGCCAGTGAATCTCCTCCTGTTCACTGTCTGCCAGTGAATCTCCTCCTGTTCAGTGTCTGCCAGTGAATCTCCTCCTGTTGACTATCTGCCAGAGAATCTCCTCCTGTTCACTGTGTGCCGGTGAATCTCCTCCTGTTCACTGTGTGCTGGTGAATCTCCTCCTGTTCACTGTCTGCCAGTGAATCTCCTCCTGCTCACTGTCTGCCAGTGAATCTCCTCCTGTTCACTGTCTGCCAGTGAATCTCCTCCTGTTCACTGTCTGCCAGTGAATCTCCTCCTGCACACTGTCTGCCAGTGAATCTCCTCCAGCTCACTGTCTGCCAGTGATTCTCCTCCTGTTCACTGTCTGCCAGTGAATCTCCTCCTGTTCAGTGTCTGCCAGTGAATCTCCTCCTGTTCAGTGTCTGCCAGTGAATCTCCTCCTGTTCACTGTCTGCCATTGAATCTCCTCCTGCTCACTGTGTGCCAGTGAATCACCTCCTGCTCACTGTCTGCCAGTGAATCTCCTCCTGCTCACTGTCTGCCAGTGAATCTCATCCTGTTCACTGCCTGCCAGTGAATCTCCTCCTGTTCACTGTCTGCCAGTGAATCTCCTCCTGCTCACTGTCTGCCAGTGAATCTCCTCCTGTTCACTGCCTGCCAGTGAATCTCCTCCTGTTCACTGTCTGCCAGTGAATCTCCTCCTGCTCACTGCCTCCCAGTGAATCTCCTCCTGTTCACTGTCTGCCAGTGAATCTCCTCCTGCTCACTGTCTGCCAGTGAATTTCCTCCTGTTCACTGTCTGCCAGTGAATCTCCTCCTGTTCAGTGTCTGCAAGTGAATCTCCTCCTGTTCAGTGTCTGCCAGTGAATCTCCTCCTGCTCACTGTCTGCCAGTCAATCTAGTCCTGTTCACTGTCTGCCAGTGAATCTCCTCCTGTTCACTGTCTGCCAGTGAATCTCCTCCTGTTCACTGTCTGCCAGTGAATCTCCTCCTGTTCAGAGTCTGCCAGTCAATCTCCTCCTGTTCAGTGTCTGCCAGTGAATGTCCTGTTCACTGTCTGCCAGTGAATCTGCTCCTGCTCACTGTCTGCCAGTGAATCTCCTCCTGTTCAGTGTCTGCCAGTGAATCTCCTCCTGTTCACTGTCTGCCAGTGAATCTCCTCCTGCTCACTGTGTGCCAGTGAATCTCCTCCTGTTCACTGTCTGCCAGTGAATCTCCTCCTGCTCACTGTCTGCCAGTGAATCTCCTCCTGCTCACTGTCTGCCAGTGTATCTCCTCCTGTTCACTGTCTGCCAGTGAATCTCCTCCTGTTCACTGTCTGCCAGTGAATCACCTCCTGCTCACTGTCTGCCAGTGAATCTCCTCCTGCTCACTGCCTGCCAGTGAATCTCCTCCTGTTCACTGTCTGCCAGTGAATCTCCTGTTCAGTGTCTGCCAGGGAATCTCCTCCTGCTCACTTTCTGCCAGTGAATCTCCTCCTGCTCACTGTCTGCCAGTGAATCTCCTCCTGCTCACTGTCTGCCAGTGAATCACCTCCTGCTCACTGTCTGCCAATGAATCTCCTCCTGTTCACTGTCTGCCAGTGAATCACCTCCTGCTCACTGTCTGCCAGTGAATCTCCTCCTGCTCACTGTCTGCCAGTGAATCACCTCCTGCTCACTGTCTGCCAGTGAATCTCCTCCTGCTCACTGCCTGCCAGTGAATCTCCTCCTGTTCACTGTCTGCCAGTGAATCTCCTGTTCAGTGTCTGCCAGTGAATCTCCTCCTGCTCACTGTCTGCCAGTGAATCTCCTCCTGCTCACTGTCGGTCAGTGAATCTCCTCCTGCTCACTGTCTGCCAGTGAATCTCCTCCTGTTCACTGTCTGCCATTGCATCTCCTCCTGTTCACTGCCTGCCAGTGAATCTCCTCCTGCTCACTGTCTGCCAGTGAATCACCTCGTGCTCACTGTCTGCCAATGAATCTCCTCCTGCTCACTGTCTGCCAGTGAATCTACTCCTGTTCAGTGTCTGCCAGTGAATCTCCTCCTGCTCACTGACTGCCAGTGAATCACCTCCTGCTCACTGTCTGCCAATGAATCTCCTCCTGCTCACTGTCTGCCAGTGAATCTACTCCTGCTCACTGCCTCCCAGTGAATCTCCTCCTGTTCACTGTCTGCCAGTGAATCTCCTCCTGCTCACTGTCTCCCAGTGAATTTCCTCCTGTTCACTGTCTGCCAGTGAATCTCCTCCTGTTCAGTGTCTGCAAGTGAATCTCCTCCTGTTCACTGTCTGCCAGTGAATCTCCTCCTGTTCAGTGTCTGCCAGTGAATCTCCTCCTGTTCACTGTCTGCCAGTGAATATCCTCCTGTTCAGTGTCTGCCAGTGAATCTCCTCCTGTTCACTGTCTGCCAGTGAATCTCCTCCAGCTCACTGTCTGCCAGTGATTCTCCTCCTGTTCACTGTCTGCCAGTGAATCTCCTCCTGTTCACTGTCTGCGAGTGAATCTCCTCCTGTTCACTGTCTGCCAGTGAATCACCTCCTGCTCACTGTCTGCCAGTGAATCTCCTCCTGTTCACTGTCTGCCAGTGAATCTCCTCCTGCTCACTGCCTCCCAGTGAATCTCCTCCTGTTCAGTGTCTGCCAGTGAATCTCCTCCTGCTCACTGTCTGCCAGTGAATTTCCTCCTGTTCACTGTCTGCCAGTGAATCTCCTCCTGTTCAGTGTCTGCAAGTGAATCTCCTCCTGTTCACTGTCTGCCAGTGAATCTCCTCCTGTTCAATGTCTGCCAGTGAATCTCCTCCTGTTCACTGTCTGCCAGTGAATCTCCTCCTGTTCAGTGTGTGCCAGTGAATCTCCTCCTGCTCACTGTCTGCCAGTGAATCTAGTCCTGTTCACTGTCTGCCAGTGAATCTCCTCCTGTTCACTGTCTGCCAGTGAATCTCCTCCTGTTCACTGTCTGCCAGTGAATCTCCTCCTGTTCAGAGTCTGCCAGTCAATCTCCTCCTGTTCAGTGTCTGCCAGTGAATCTCCTCCTGTTCAGTGTCTGCCAGTGAATCTCCTGTTCACTGTCTGCCAGTGAATCTGCTCCTGCTCACTGTCTGCCAGTGAATCTCCTCCTGTTCAGTGTCTGCCAGTGAATCTCCTCCTGTTCACTGTCTGCCAGTGAATCTCCTCCTGCTCACTGTCTGCCAGTGAATCTCCTCCTGCTCACTGTCTGCCAGTGAATCTCCTCCTGCTCACTGTCTGCCAGTGTATCTCCTCCTGTTCACTGTCTGCCACTGAATCTCCTCCTGTTCACTGTCTGGCAGTGAATCTCCTCCTGTTCACTGTCTGCCAGTGAATCTCGTCCTGTTCACTGCCTGCCAGTGAATCTCCTCCTGCTCACTGTCTGCCAGTGAATCTCCTCCTGTTCAGTGTCTGCCAGTGAATCTCCTCCTGTTCAGTGTCTGCCAGTGAATCTCCTCCTGTTCACTGTCTGCCAGTGAATCTCCTCCTGCTCACTGTGTGCCAGTGAATCTCCTCCTGTTCACTGTCTGCCAGTGAATCACCTCCTGCTCACTGTCTGCCAGTGAATCTCTTCCTGCTCACTGTCTGCCAGTGAATCTCCTCCTGTTCACTGCCTGCCAGTGAATCTCCTCCTGTTCACTGTCTGCCAGTGAATCTCCTCCTGCTCACTGTCTGCCAGTGAATCTCCTCCTGTTCACTGCCTGCCAGTGAATCTCCTCCTGTTCACTGTCTGCCAGTGAATCTCCTCCTGCTCACTGCCTCCCAGTGAATCTCCTCCTGTTCACTGTCTGCCAGTGAATCTCCTCCTGCTCACTGTCTGCCAGTGAATTTGCTCCTGTTCACTGTCTGCCAGTGAATCTCCTCCTGTTCACTGTCTGCCAGTGAATCTCCTCCTGTTCAGTGTCTGCCAGTGAATCTCCTCCTGCTCACTGTCTGCCAGTGAATCTAGTCCTGTTCACTGTCTGCCAGTGAATCTCCTCCTGTTCACTGTCTGCCAGTGAATCTCCTCCTGTTCACTGTCTGCCAGTGAATCTCCTCCTGTTCAGAGTCTGCCAGTCAATCTCCTCCTGTTCAGTGTCTGCCAGTGAATCTCCTGTTCACTGTCTGCCAGTGAATCTGCTCCTGCTCACTGTCTGCCAGTGAATCTCCTCCTGTTCAGTGTCTGCCAGTGAATCTCCTCCTGATCACTGTCTGCCAGTGAATCTCCTCCTGCTCACTGTGTGCCAGTGAATCTCCTCCTGTTCACTGTCTGCCAGTGAATCTCCTCCTGCTCACTGTCTGCCAGTGAATCTTCTCCTGCTCGCTGTCTGCCAGTGTATCTCCTCCTGTTCACTGTCTGCCAGTGAATCTCCTCCTGTTCACTGCCTGCCAGTGAATCTCCTCCTGTTCACTGCCTGCCAGTGAATCTTCTCCTGTTCGCTGTCTGCCAGTGAATCTCCTGCTCACTGTCTGCCAGTGAATCTCCTCCTGTTCACTGTCTGCCAGTGAATCTCCTCCTGCTCACTGTCTGCCAGTGAATCTCCTCCTGCTCACTGTCGGTCAGTGAATCTCCTCCTGCTCACTGTCTGCCAGTGAATCTCCTCCTGTTCACTGTCTGCCATTGAATCTCCTCCTGTTCACTGTCTGCCAGTGAATCTCCTCCTGCACACTGTCTGCCAGTGAATCTCCTCCTGCTCACTGTCTGCCAGTGAATCTCCTCCTGTTCACTGTCTGCCAGTGAATCTCCTCCTGTTCACTGTCTGCCAGTGAATCTCCTCCTGCTCACTGTCTGCCAGTGAATCTCCTCCTGTTCACTGTCTGCCAGTGAATCTCCTCCTGCTCACTGCCTCCCAGTGAATCTCCTCCTGTTCAGTGTCTGCCAGTGAATCTCCTCCTGTTCACTGTCTGCCATTGAATCTCCTCCTGTTCACTGTCTGCCAGTGAATCTCCTCCTGCACACTGTCTGCCAGTGAATCTCCTCCTGCTCACTGTCTGCCAGTGAATCTCCTCCTGTTCACTGTCTGCCAGTGAATCTCCTCCTGTTCACTGTCTGCCAGTGAATCTCCTCCTGCTCACTGTCTGCCAGTGAATCTGCTCCTGTTCACTGTCTGCCAGTGAATCTCCTCCTGCTCACTGCCTCCCAGTGAATCTCCTCCTGTTCAGTGTCTGCCAGTGAATCTCCTCCTGCTCACTGTCTGCCAGTGAATTTCCTCCTGTTCACTGTCTGCCAGTGAATCTCCTCCTGTTCAGTGTCTGCAAGTGAATCTCCTCCTGTTCACTGTCTGCCAGTGAATCTCCTCCTGTTCAATGTCTGCCAGTGAATCTCCTCCTGTTCACTGTCTGCCAGTGAATCTCCTCCTGTTCAGTGTGTGCCAGTGAATCTCCTCCTGCTCACTGTCTGCCAGTGAATCTAGTCCTGTTCACTGTCTGCCAGTGAATCTCCTCCTGTTCACTGTCTGCCAGTGAATCTCCTCCTGTTCACTGTCTGCCAGTGAATCTCCTCCTGTTCAGCGTCTGCCAGTCAATCTCCTCCTGTTCAGTGTCTGCCAGTGAATCTCCTCCTGTTCAGTGTCTGCCAGTGAATCTCCTGTTCACTGTCTGCCAGTGAATCTGCTCCTGCTCACTGTCTGCCAGTGAATCTCCTCCTGTTCAGTGTCTGCCAGTGAATCTCCTCCTGTTCACTGTCTGCCAGTGAATCTCCTCCTGCTCACTGTCTGCCAGTGAATCTCCTCCTGCTCACTGTCTGCCAGTGAATCTCCTCCTGCTCACTGTCTGCCAGTGTATCTCCTCCTGTTCACTGTCTGCCACTGAATCTCCTCCTGTTCACTGTCTGGCAGTGAATCTCCTCCTGTTCACTGTCTGCCAGTGAATCTCGTCCTGTTCACTGCCTGCCAGTGAATCTCCTCCTGCTCACTGTCTGCCAGTGAATCTCCTCCTGTTCAGTGTCTGCCAGTGAATCTCCTCCTGTTCAGTGTCTGCCAGTGAATCTCCTCCTGTTCACTGTCTGCCAGTGAATCTCCTCCTGCTCACTGTGTGCCAGTGAATCTCCTCCTGTTCACTGTCTGCCAGTGAATCACCTCCTGCTCACTGTCTGCCAGTGAATCTCTTCCTGCTCACTGTCTGCCAGTGAATCTCCTCCTGTTCACTGCCTGCCAGTGAATCTCCTCCTGTTCACTGTCTGCCAGTGAATCTCCTCCTGCTCACTGTCTGCCAGTGAATCTCCTCCTGTTCACTGCCTGCCAGTGAATCTCCTCCTGTTCACTGTCTGCCAGTGAATCTCCTCCTGCTCACTGCCTCCCAGTGAATCTCCTCCTGTTCACTGTCTGCCAGTGAATCTCCTCCTGCTCACTGTCTGCCAGTGAATTTCCTCCTGTTCACTGTCTGCCAGTGAATCTCCTCCTGTTCAGTGTCTGCAAGTGAATCTCCTCCTGTTCACTGTCTGCCAGTGAATCTCCTCCTGTTCAATGTCTGCCAGTGAATCTCCTCCTGTTCACTGTCTGCCAGTGAATCTCCTCCTTTTCAGTGTCTGCCAGTGAATCTCCTCCTGTTCACTGTCTGCCAGTGAATCTCCTCCTGTTCACTGTCTGCCAGTGAATCTCCTCCTGTTCAGCGTCTGCCAGTCAATCTCCTCCTGTTCAGTGTCTGCCAGTGAATCTCCTCCTGTTCAGTGTCTGCCAGTGAATCTCCTGTTCACTGTCTGCCAGTGAATCTGCTCCTGCTCACTGTCTGCCAGTGAATCTCCTCCTGTTCAGTGTCTGCCAGTGAATCTCCTCCTGTTCACTGTCTGCCAGTGAATCTCCTCCTGCTCACTGTCTGCCAGTGAATCTCCTCCTGCTCACTGTCTGCCAGTGAATCTCCTCCTGCTCACTGTCTGCCAGTGTATCTCCTCCTGTTCACTGTCTGCCACTGAATCTCCTCCTGTTCACTGTCTGGCAGTGAATCTCCTCCTGTTCACTGTCTGCCAGTGAATCTCGTCCTGTTCACTGCCTGCCAGTGAATCTCCTCCTGCTCACTGTCTGCCAGTGAATCTCCTCCTGTTCAGTGTCTGCCAGTGAATCTCCTCCTGTTCAGTGTCTGCCAGTGAATCTCCTCCTGTTCACTGTCTGCCAGTGAATCTCCTCCTGCTCACTGTGTGCCAGTGAATCTCCTCCTGTTCACTGTCTGCCAGTGAATCACCTCCTGCTCACTGTCTGCCAGTGAATCTCTTCCTGCTCACTGTCTGCCAGTGAATCTCCTCCTGTTCACTGCCTGCCAGTGAATCTCCTCCTGTTCACTGTCTGCCAGTGAATCTCCTCCTGCTCACTGTCTGCCAGTGAATCTCCTCCTGTTCACTGCCTGCCAGTGAATCTCCTCCTGTTCACTGTCTGCCAGTGAATCTCCTCCTGCTCACTGCCTCCCAGTGAATCTCCTCCTGTTCACTGTCTGCCAGTGAATCTCCTCCTGCTCACTGTCTGCCAGTGAATTTCCTCCTGTTCACTGTCTGCCAGTGAATCTCCTCCTGTTCAGTGTCTGCAAGTGAATCTCCTCCTGTTCACTGTCTGCCAGTGAATCTCCTCCTGTTCAATGTCTGCCAGTGAATCTCCTCCTGTTCACTGTCTGCCAGTGAATCTCCTCCTTTTCAGTGTCTGCCAGTGAATCTCCTCCTGCTCACTGTCTGCCAGTGAATCTAGTCCTGTTCACTGTCTGCCAGTGAATCTCCTCCTGTTCACTGTCTGCCAGTGAATCTCCTCCTGTTCACTGTCTGCCAGTGAATCTCCTCCTGTTCAGAGTCTGCCAGTCAATCTCCTCCTGTTCAGTGTCTGCCAGTGAATCTCCTGTTCACTGTCTGCCAGTGAATCTGCTCCTGCTCACTGTCTGCCAGTGAATCTCCTCCTGTTCAGTGTCTGCCAGTGAATCTCCTCCTGATCACTGTCTGCCAGTGAATCTCCTCCTGCTCACTGTGTGCCAGTGAATCTCCTCCTGTTCACTGTCTGCCAGTGAATCTCCTCCTGCTCACTGTCTGCCAGTGAATCTTCTCCTGCTCGCTGTCTGCCAGTGTATCTCCTCCTGTTCACTGTCTGCCAGTGAATCTCCTCCTGTTCACTGCCTGCCAGTGAATCTCCTCCTGTTCACTGCCTGCCAGTGAATCTTCTCCTGTTCGCTGTCTGCCAGTGAATCTCCTGCTCACTGTCTGCCAGTGAATCTCCTCCTGTTCACTGTCTGCCAGTGAATCTCCTCCTGCTCACTGTCTGCCAGTGAATCTCCTCCTGCTCACTGTCGGTCAGTGAATCTCCTCCTGCTCACTGTCTGCCAGTGAATCTCCTCCTGTTCACTGTCTGCCATTGAATCTCCTCCTGTTCACTGTCTGCCAGTGAATCTCCTCCTGCACACTGTCTGCCAGTGAATCTCCTCCTGCTCACTGTCTGCCAGTGAATCTCCTCCTGTTCACTGTCTGCCAGTGAATCTCCTCCTGTTCACTGTCTGCCAGTGAATCTCCTCCTGCTCACTGTCTGCCAGTGAATCTCCTCCTGTTCACTGTCTGCCAGTGACTCTCCTCCTGCTCACTGTCTGCCAGTGAATTTCCTCCTGTTCACTGTCTGCCAGTGAATCTCCTCCTGCTCACTATCTGCCAGTGAATCTCCTCCTGCTCACTGTCTGCCAGTGAATCTCCTGTTCAGTGTCTGCCAGTGAATCTCCTCCTGTTCACTGTCTGCCAGTGAATCTCGTCCTGCTCACTGTCTGCCAGTGAATCTCCTCCTGTTCAGTGTCTGCCAGTGAATCTCCTCCTGTTCACTGTCTGCCATTGAATCTCCTCCTGTTCACTGTCTGCCAGTGAATCTCCTCCTGCACACTGTCTGCCAGTGAATCTCCTCCTGCTCACTGTCTGCCAGTGAATCTCCTCCTGTTCACTGTCTGCCAGTGAATCTTCTTCTGCTCACTGTCTGCCAGTGTATCACCTCCTGTTCACTGTCTGCCAGTGAATCTCCTCCTGTTCACTGTCTGCCAGTGAATCTCCTCCTGTTCACTGTCTGCCAGTGAATCACCTCCCGTTCACTGTCTGCCAGTGAATCTCCTCCTGCTAACTGTCTGCCAGTGAATCTCCTCCTGCTCACTGTCTGCCAGTGAGTCTCCTCCTGTTCACTGCCTGCCAGTGAATCTCCTCCTGTTCACTGTCTGCCAGTGAATCTCCTCCTGTTCACTGTCTGCCAGTGAATCTCCTCCTGCTCACTGTCTGCCAGTGAATCTCCTCCTGTTCTGTGTCTGCCAGTGAATCTCCTCCTGTTCACTGTCTGCCAGTGAATCTCCTCCTGCTCACTGTCTGCCAGTGAATCTCCTCCTGCTCACTGTCTGCCAGTGAATCTCCTCCTGTTCACTGTCTGCCAGTGAATCTCCTCCTGTTCACTGTCTGCCAGCGAATCTCCTCCTGTTCACTGCCTGCCAGTGAATCTCCTCCTGCTCACTGTGTGCCAGTGAATCTCCTCCTGTTCACTGTCTGCCAGTGAATCTCCTCCTGTTCACTGCCTGCCAGTGAATCTCCTCCTGTTCAGTGTCTGCCAGTGAATCTTCTCCTGTTCACTGCCTGCCAGTGAATCTCCTCCTGCTCACTGTCTCCCTGTGAATTTCCTCCTGTTCACTGTCTGCCAGTGAATCTCCTCCTGTTCAGTGTCTGCAAGTGAATCTCCTCCTGTTCACTGTCTGCCAGTGAATCTCCTCCTGTTCACTGTCTGCCAGTGAATCTCCTCCTGTTCACTGTCTGCCAGTGAATCTCCTCCTGTTCACTGTCTGCCAGTGAATCTCCTCCTGTTCACTGTCTGCCAGTGAATCTCCTCCTGTTCACTATCTGCCAGTGAATCTCCTCCTGTTCACTGTCTGCCTGTGAATCTCCTCCTGTTCACTGTGTGCCGGTGAATCTCCTCCTGCTCACTGTCTGCCAGTGAATCTCCTCCTGTTCACTGTCTGCCAGTGAATCTCCTCCTGTTCACTGTCTGCCAGTGAATCTCCTCCTGTTCACTGTCTGCCAGTGAATCTCCTCCTGTTCACTGTCTGCCAGTGAATCTCCTCCTGTTCGCTGTCTGCCAGTGAATCTCCTCCTGTTCACTGCCTGCCAGTGAATCTCCTCCTGCTCACTGTGTGCCAGTGAATCTCCTCCTGTTCACTGTCTGCTAGTGAATCTCCTCCTGTTCAGTGTCTGCCAGTGAATCTCCTCCTGCTCACTGTCTGCCAGTGAATCTCCTCCTGTTCACTGCCTGCCAGTGAATCTCCTCCTGCTCACTGTGTGCCAGTGAATCTCCTCCTGTTCACTGTCTGCTAGTGAATCTCCTCCTGTTCACTGTCTGCCAGTGAATCTCCTCCTGCTCACTGTCTGCCAGTGAGTCTCCTCCTGTTCACTGCCTGCCAGTGAATCTCCTCCTGCTCACTGTGTGCCAGTGAATCTCCTCCTGTTCACTGTCTGCCAGTGAATCTCCTCCTGTTCACTGCCTGCCAGTGAATCTCCTCCTGTTCAGTGTCTGCCAGTGAATCTTCTCCTGCTCACTGCCTGCCAGTGAATCTCCTCCTGTTCACTGTCTGCCAGTGAATCTCCTCCTGTTCACTGTCTGCCAGTGAATCTCCTCCTGTTCAGTGTCTGCCAGTGAATCTCCTCCTGTTCACTGTCTGCCAGTGAATCTCCTCCTGTTCACTGTCTGCCAGTGAATCTCCTCCTGTTCACTGCCTGCCTGTGAATCTCCTCCTGTTCAGTGTCTGCCAGTGAATCTCCTCCTGTTGACTGTCTGCCAGTGAATCTCCTCCTGTTCACTGTCTGCCAGTGAATCTCCTCCTGCTCACTGTCTGCCAGTGAATCTCCTCCTGCTCACTGCCTGCCAGTGAATCTCCTCCTGTTCACTGTCTGCCAGTGAATCTCCTCCTGTTCACTGTCTGCCAGTGAATCTCCTCCTGCTCACTATCTGCCAGTGAATCTCCTCCTGTTCTGTGTCTGCCAGTGAATCTCCTCCTGTTCACTGTCTGCCAGTGAATCTCCTCCTGTTCAGTGTCTGCCAGTGAATCTCCTCCTGCTCACTGTCTGCCAGTGAATCTCCTCCTGCTCACTGTCTGCCAGTGAATCTCCTCCTGTTCACTGTCTGCCAGTGAATCTCCTCCTGTTCACTGTCTGCCAGTGAATCTCCTCCTGTTCACTGTCTGCCAGTGAATCTCCTCCTGTTCACTGTCTGCCAGTGAATCTCCTCCTGTTCACTGCCTGCCAGTGAATCTCCTCCTGCTCACTGCGTGCCAGTGAATCTCCTCCTGTTCAGTGTCTGCCAGTGAATCTCCTCCTGTTCACTATCTGCCAGTGAATCTCCTCTTGTTCACTGCCTGCCAGTGAATCTCCTCCTGCTCACTGTGTGCCAGTGAATCTCCTCCTGTTCACTGTCTGCCAGTGAATCTCCTCCTGTTCACTGCCTGCCAGTGAATCTCCTCCTGTTCAGTGCCTGCCAGTGAATCTCCTCCTGTTCACTGTCTGCCAGTGAATCTCCTCCTGCTCACTGTGTGCCAGTGAATCTCCTCCTGTTCACTGTCTGCCAGTGAATCTCCTCCTGCTCACTGTGTGCCAGTGAATCTCCTCCTGTTCACTGTCTGCCAGTGAATCTCCTCCTGTTCAGTGTCTGCCAGTGAATCTCCTCCTGCTCACTGTCTGCCAGTGAATCACCTCCTGCTCACTGTCTGCCAGTGAATCTCCTCCTGCTCACTGTCTGCCAGTGAATCTCCTCCTGTTCACTGCCTGCCAGTGAATCTCCTCCTGTTCACTGTCTGCCAGTGAATCTCCTCCTGCTCACTGTCTGCCAGTGAATCTCCTCCTGTTCACTGCCTGCCAGTGAATCTCCTCCTGTTCACTGTCTCCCAGTGAATCTCCTCCTGTTCACTGTCTGCCAGTGAATCTCCTCCTGTTCACTGTCTGCCAGTGAATCTCCTCCTGCTCACTGTCTGCCAGTGAATTTCCTCCTGTTCACTGTTTGCCAGTGAATCTCCTCCTGTTCAGTGTCTGCAAGTGAATCTCCTCCTGTTCACTGTCTGCCAGTGAATCTCCTCCTGTTCAGTGTCTGCCAGTGAATCTCCTCCTGTTCACTGTCTGCCAGTGAATCTCCTCCGGTTCAGTGTCTGCCAGTGAATCTCCTCCTGTTCAGAGTCTGCCAGTGAATCTCCTCCTGTTCAGTGTCTGCCAGTGAATCTCCTGTTCACTGTCTGACAGTGAATATGCTCCTGCTCACTGTCTGCCAGTGAATCTCCTCCTGTTCAGTGTCTGCCAGTGAATCTCCTCCTGTTCACTGTCTGCCAGTGAATCTCCTCCTGCTCACTGTGTGCCAGTGAATCTCCTCATGTTCACTGTCTGCCAGTGAATCTCCTCCTGTTCACTGTCTGCCAGTGAATCTCCTCCTGCTCACTGTCTGCCAGTGTATTTCCTCCTGTTCACTGTCTGCCAGTGAATCTCCTCCTGTTCACTGTCTGCCAGTGAATCTCCTCCTGCTCACTGTCTGCCAGTGAATCTCCTCCTGCTCACTGCCTGCCAGTCAATCTCCTCCTGTTCAGTGTCTGCCAGTGAATCTCCTCCTGTTCACTGTCTGCCAGTGAATCTCCTCCTGTTCACTGTCTGCCAGTGAATCTCCTCCTGCTCACTGCCTGCCAGTGAATCTCCTGTTCAGTGTCTGCCAGTGAATCTCCTCCTGCTCACTGTCTGCCAGTGAATCTCCTGTTCTGTATCTGCCAGTGAATCTCCTCCTGTTCACTGTCTGCCAGTGAATCTCCTCCTGCTCACTGTCTGCCAGTGAATCCGCTCCTGCTCACTGTCTGCCAGTCAATCTCCTCCTGTTCACTGTCTGCCAGTGAATCTCCTCCTGTTCACTGTCTACCAGTGACTCTCCTCCTTTTCACTGTCTACCAGTGAATCTCCTCCTGTTCACTGTCGGCCAGTGAATCTCCTCCTGCTCACTGTCTGCCAGTGAATCTCCTCTGGCTCACTGTCTGCCAGTGATCTCCTCCTGTTCACTGTCTGCCAGTGAATCTCCTCCTGCTCACTGTCTGCCAGTGACTCTCCTCCTGTTCACTGTCTGCCAGTGAATCTCCTGTTCAGTGTCTGCCAGTGAATCTCCTCCTGTTCACTGTCTGCCAGTGAATCTCCTGTTCAGTGTCTGCCAGTGAATCTCCTCCTGCTCACTGTCTGCCAGTCAATCTCCTCCTGTTCAGTGTCTGCCAGTGAATCTCCTCCTGTTCACTGTCTGCCATTGAATCTCCTCCTGTTCACTGTCTGCCAGTGAATCTCCTCCAGCTCACTGTCTGCCAGTGAATTTCCTCCTGTTCACTGTCTGCCAGTGAATCTCCTCCAGCTCACTGTCTGCCAGTGAATTTCCTCCTGTTCACTGTCTGCCAGTGAATCTCCTCCAGCTCACTGTCTGGCAGTGAATCTCCTCCTGTTCACTGTCTGCCATTGAATCTCCTCCTGCACACTGTCTGCCAGTGAATCTCCTCCAGCTCACTGTCTGCCAGTGAATTTCCTCCTGTTCACTGTCTGCCAGTGAATCTCCTCCTGTTCACTGTCTGCCAGTGAATCTCCTCCTGTTCACTGTCTGCCAGTGAATCTCCTCCTGCTCACTGTCTGCCAGTGAATCTCCTCCTGTTCACTGTCTGCCAATGAATCTCCTCCTGCTCACTGTCTGCCCGTGAATCTCCTCCTGTTCACTGTCTGCCAGTGAATCTCCTCCTGCTCACTGTCTGCCAGTGAATCTCCTCCTGCTCACTGTGTGCCAGTGAATTTCCTCCTGTTCACTGTCTGCCAGTGAATCTCCTCCTGTTCAGTGTCTGCAAGTGAATCTCCTCCTGTTCACTGTCTGCCAGTGAATCTCCTCCTGTTCAATGTGTGCCAGTGAATCTCCTCCTGTTCACTGTCTGCCAGTGAATCTCCTCCTGTTCAGTGTCTGCCAGTGAATCTCCTCCTGCTCACTGTCTGCCAGTGAATCTAGTCCTGTTCACTGTCTGCCAGTGAATCTCCTCCTGTTCACTGTCTGCCAGTGAATCTCCTCCTGTTCACTGTCTGCCAGTGAAGCTCCTCCTGTTCAGAGTCTGCCAGTCAATCTCCTCCTGTTCAGTGTCTGCCAGTGAATCTCCTCCTGTTCAGTGTCTGCCAGTGAATCTCCTGTTCACTGTCTGCCAGTGAATCTGCTCCTGCTCACTGTCTGCCAGTGAATCTCCTCCTGTTCAGTGTCTGCCAGTGAGTCTCCTCCTGTTCACTGTCTGCCAGTGAATCTCCTCCTGCTCACTGTCTGCCAGTGAATCTCCTCCTGCTCACTGTCTGCCAGTGAATCTCCTCCTGCTCACTGTCTGCCAGTGTATCTCCTCCTGTTCACTGTCTGCCAGTGAATCTCCTCCTGTTCACTGTCTGCCAGTGAATCTCCTCCTGTTCACTGTCTGCCAGTGAATCTCGTCCTGTTCACTGCCTGCCAGTGAATCTCCTCCTGCTCGCTGTCTGCCAGTGAATCTCCTCCTGTTCAGTGTCTGCCAGTGAATCTCCTCCTGTTCACTGTCTGCCAGTGAATCTCCTCCTGCTCACTGTGTGCCAGTGAATCTCTTCCTGTTCACTGTCTGCCAGTGAATCACCTCCTGCTCACTGTCTGCCAGTGAATCTCCTCCTGCTCACTGTCTGCCAGTGAATCTCCTCCTGTTCACTGCCTGCCAGTGAATCTCCTCCTGTTCACTGTCTGCCAGTGAATCTCCTCCTGCTCACTGTCTGCCAGTGAATCTCCTCCTGTTCACTGCCTGCCAGTGAATCTCCTCCTGTTCACTGTCTGCCAGTGAATCTCCTCCTGCTCACTGCCTCCCAGTGAATCTCCTCCTGTTCACTGTCTGCCAGTGAATCTCCTCCTGTTCACTGTCTGCCAGTGAATCTCCTCCTGTCCAGTGTCTGCCAGTGAATCTCCTCCTGCTCACTGTCTGCCAGTGAATCTAGTCCTGTTCACTGTCTGCCAGTGAATCTCCTCCTGTTCACTGTCTGCCAGTGAATCTCCTCCTGTTCACTGTCTGCCAGTGAATCTCCTCCTGTTCAGAGTCTGCCAGTCAATCTCCTCCTGTTCAGTGTCTGCCAGTGAATCTCCTGTTCACTGTCTGTCAGTGAATCTGCTCCTGCTCACTATCTGCCAGTTAATCTCCTCCTGTTCAGTGTCTGCCAGTGAATCTCCTCCTGATCACTGTCTGCCAGTGAATCTCCTCCTGCTCACTGTGTGCCAGTGAATCTCCTCCTGTTCACTGTCTGCCAGTGAATCTCCTCCTGCTCACTGTCTGCCAGTGAATCTCCTCCTGCTCACTGTCTGCCAGTGTATCTCCTCCTGTTCACTGTCTGCCAGTGAATCTCCTCCTGTTCACTGTCTGCCAGTGAATCACCTCCTGCTCACTGTCTGCCAGTGAATCTCCTCCTGCTCACTGCCTGCCAGTGAATCTCCTCCTGTTCAGTGTCTGCCAGTGAATTTCCTCCTGTTCACTGTCTGCCAGTGAATCTCCTCCTGTTCACTGTCTGCCAGTGAATCTCCTCCTGCTCACTGCCTGCCAGTGAATCTCCTCCTGTTCACTGCCTGCCAGTGAATCTTCTCCTGTTCGCTGTCTGCCAGTGAATCACCTCCTGCTCACTGTCTGCCAGTGAATCTCCTCCTGCTCACTGTCTGCCAGTGAATCTCCTCCTGTTCACTGCCTGCCAGTGAATCTCCTCCTGTTCACTGTCTGCCAGTGAATCTCCTCCTGCTCACTGTCTGCCAGTGAATCTCCTCCTGTTCACTGCCTGCCAGTGAATCTCCTCCTGTTCACTGTCTGCCAGTGAATCTCCTCCTGCTCACTGCCTCCCAGTGAATCTCCTCCTGTTCACTGTCTGCCAGTGAATCTCCTCCTGCTCACTGTCTGCCAGTGAATTTCTAGCTGTTCACTGTCTGCCAGTGATTCTCCTCCTGTTCAGTGTCTGCAAGTGAATCTCCTCCTGTTCACTGTCTGCCAGTGAATCTCCTCCTGTTCAATGTCTGCCAGTGAATCTCCTCCTGTTCACTGTCTGCCAGTGAATCTCCTCCTGTTCAGTGTCTGCCAGTGAATCTCCTCCTGCTCACTGTCTGCCAGTGAATCTAGTCCTGTTCACTGTCTGCCAGTGAATCTCCTCCTGTTCACTGTCTGCCAGTGAATCTCCTCCTGTTCACTGTCTGCCAGTGAATCTTCTCCTGTTCAGAGTCTGCCAGTCAATCTCCTCCTGTTCAGTGTCTGCCAGTGAATCTCCTGTTCACTGTCTGTCAGTGAATCTGCTCCTGCTCACTGTCTGCCAGTGAATCTCCTCCTGTTCAGTGTCTGCCAGTGAATCTCCTCCTGATCACTGTCTGCCAGTGAATCTCCTCCTGCTCACTGTGTGCCAGTGAATCTCCTCCTGTTCACTGTCTGCCAGTGAATCTCCTCCTGCTCACTGTCTGCCAGTGAATCTCCTCCTGCTCACTGTCTGCCAGTGTATCTCCTCCTGTTCACTGTCTGCCAGTGAATCTCCTCCTGTTCACTGTCTGCCAGTGAATCACCTCCTGCTCACTGTCTGCCAGTGAATCTCCTCCTGCTCACTGCCTGCCAGTGAATCTCCTCCTGTTCAGTGTCTGCCAGTGAATTTCCTCCTGTTCACTGTCTGCCAGTGAATTTCCTCCTGTTCACTGTCTGCCAGTGAATCTCCTCCTGCTCACTGCCTGCCAGTGAATCTCCTCCTGTTCACTGTCTGCCAGTGAATCTTCTCCTGTTCGCTGTCTGCCAGTGAATCTCCTGCTCACTGTCTGCCAGTGAATCTCCTCCTGTTCACTGTCTGCCAGTGAATCTCCTCCTGCTCACTGTCTGCCAGTGAATCTCCTCCGGCTCACTGTCGGTCAGTGAATCTCCTCCTGCTCACTGTCTGCCAGTGAATCTCCTCCTGTTCACTGTCTGCCATTGAATCTCCTCCTGTTCACTGTCTGCCAGTGAATCTCCTCCTGCACACTGTCTGCCAGTGAATCTCCTCCTGCTCACTGTCTGCCAGTGAATCTCCTCCTGTTCACTGTCTGCCAGTGAATCTCCTCCTGTTCACTGTCTGCCAGTGAATCTCCTCCTGCTCACTGTCTGCCAGTGAATCTCCTCCTGTTCACTGTCTGCCAGTGAATCTCCTCCTGCTCACTGTCTGCCAGTGAATTTCCTCCTGTTCACTGTCTGCCAGTGAATCTCCTCCTGCTCACTACCTGCCAGTGAATCTCCTCCTGCTCACTGGCTGCCAGTGAATCTCCTGTTCAGTGTCTGCCAGTGAATCTCCTCCTGTTCACTGTCTGCCAGTGAATCTCCTCCTGCTCACTGTCTGCCAGTGAATCTCCTCCTGTTCAGTGTCTGCCAGTGAATCTCCTCCTGTTCACTGTCTGCCATTGAATCTCCTCCTGTTCACTGTCTGCCAGTGAATCTCCTCCTGCTCACTGTGTGCCAGTGAATCTCCTCATGTTCACTGTCTGCCAGTGAATCTCCTCCTGTTCACTGTCTGCCAGTGAATCTCCTCCTGCTCACTGTCTGCCAGTGTATTTCCTCCTGTTCACTGTCTGCCAGTGAATCTCCTCCTGTTCACTGTCTGCCAGTGAATCTCCTCCTGCTCACTGTCTGCCAGTGAATCTCCTCCTGCTCACTGCCTGCCAGTCAATCTCCTCCTGTTCAGTGTCTGCCAGTGAATCTCCTCCTGTTCACTGTCTGCCAGTGAATCTCCTCCTGTTCACTGTCTGCCAGTGAATCTCCTCCTGCTCACTGCCTGCCAGTGAATCTCCTCCTGTTCACCGTCTGCCAGTGAATCTCCTGTTCAGTATCTGCCAGTGAATCTCCTCCTGCTCACTGTCTGCCAGTGAATCTCCTGTTCTGTATCTGCCAGTGAATCTCCTCCTGTTCACTGTCTGCCAGTGAATCTCCTCCTGCTCACTGTCTGCCAGTGAATCCGCTCCTGCTCACTGTCTGCCAGTCAATCTCCTCCTGTTCACTGTCTGCCAGTGAATCTCCTCCTGTTCACTGTCTACCAGTGACTCTCCTCCTTTTCACTGTCTACCAGTGAATCTCCTCCTGTTCACTGTCGGCCAGTGAATCTCCTCCTGCTCACTGTCTGCCAGTGAATCTCCTCTGGCTCACTGTCTGCCAGTGAATCTCCTCCTGTTCACTGTCTGCCAGTGAATCACCTCCTGCTCACTGTCTGCCAGTGACTCTCCTCCTGTTCACTGTCTGCCAGTGAATCTCCTGTTCAGTGTCTGCCAGTGAATCTCCTCCTGTTCACTGTCTGCCAGTGAATCTCCTGTTCAGTGTCTGCCAGTGAATCTCCTCCTGCTCACTGTCTGCCAGTCAATCTCCTCCTGTTCAGTGTCTGCCAGTGAATCTCCTCCTGTTCACTGTCTGCCATTGAATCTCCTCCTGTTCACTGTCTGCCAGTGAATCTCCTCCAGCTCACTGTCTGCCAGTGAATTTCCTCCTGTTCACTGTCTGCCAGTGAATCTCCTCCAGCTCACTGTCTGCCAGTGAATTTCCTCCTGTTCACTGTCTGCCAGTGAATCTCCTCCAGCTCAATGTCTGGCAGTGAATCTCCTCCTGTTCACTGTCTGCCATTGAATCTCCTCCTGCACACTGTCTGCCAGTGAATCTCCTCCAGCTCACTGTCTGCCAGTGAATTTCCTCCTGTTCACTGTCTGCCAGTGAATCTCCTCCTGTTCACTGTCTGCCAGTGAATCTCCTCCTGTTCACTGTCTGCCAGTGAATCTCCTCCTGTTCACTGTCTGCCGGTGAATCTCCTCCAGCTCACTGTCTGCCAGTGAATTTCCTCCTGTTCACTGTCTGCCAGTGAATCTCCTCCTGTTCACTGTCTGCCAGTGAATCTCCTCCTGTTCACTGTCTGCCATTGAATCTCCTCCTGTTCACTGTCTGCCAGTGAATCTCCTCCTGTTCACTGTCTGCCAGTGAATCTGCTCCAGCTCACTGTCTGCCAGTGAATTTCCTCCTGTTCACTGTCTGGCAGTGAATCTCCTCCTGTTCACTGTCTGCCATTGAATCTCCTCCTGCACACTGTCTGCCAGTGAATCTGCTCCTGTTCACTGTCTGCCAGTGAATCTCCTCCAGCTCACTGTCTGCCAGTGAATCTCCTCCAGCTCACTGTCTGGCAGTGAATCTCCTCCTGTTCACTGTCTGCCATTGAATCTCCTCCTGCACACTGTCTGCCAGTGAATCTCCTCCTGTTCACTGTCTGCCATTGAATCTCCTCCTGTTCACTGTCTGCCAGTGAATCTCCTCCAGCTCACTGTCTGCCAGTGAATTTCCTCCTGTTCACTGTCTGCCAGTGAATCTCCTCCTGTTCACTGTCTACCAGTGACTCTCCTCCTTTTCACTGTGTACCAGTGAATCTCCTCCTGTTCACTGTCGGCCAGTGAATCTCCTCCTGTTCACTGCCTGCCATGAATCTCCTCCTGCTCACTGTGTGCCCGTGAATCTCCTCCTGTTCACTGTCTGCCAGTGAATCTCCTCCTGTTCACTGCCTGCCAGTGAATCTCCTCCTGTTCAGTGCCTGCCAGTGAATCTCCTCCTGTTCAGTGTCTGCCAGTGAATCTCCTCCTGTTCACTGTCTGCCATTGAATCTCCTCCTGTTCACTGTCTGCCAGTGAATCTCCTCCAGCTCACTGTCTGCCAGTGAATTTCCTCCTGTTCACTGTCTGCCAGTGAATCTCCTCCTGTTCACTGTCTGCCAGTGAATCTCCTCCTGTTCACTGTCTGCCATTGAATCTCCTCCTGTTCACTGTCTGCCAGTGAATCTCCTCCAGCTCACTGTCTGCCAGTGAATTTCCTCCTGTTCACTGTCTGCCAGTGAATCTCCTCCAGCTCACTGTCTGGCAGTGAATCTCCTCCTGTTCACTGTTGCCATTGAATCTCCTCCTGCACACTGTCTGCCAGTGAATCTCCTCCTGTTCACTGTCTGCCATTGAATCTCCTCCTGTTCACTGTCTGCCAGTGAATCTCCTCCAGCTCACTGTCTGCCAGTGAATTTCCTCCTGTTCACTGTCTGCCAGTGAATCTCCTCCAGCTCACTGTCTGGCAGTGAATCTCCTCCTGTTCACTGTCTGCCATTGAATCTCCTCCTGCACACTGTCTGCCAGTGAATCTCCTCCAGCTCACTGTCTGCCAGTGAATCTCCTCCTGCTCACTGTCTGACGGTGAATCTCCTCCTGTTCACTGTCTGCCAGTGAATCTCCTCCTGCTCACTGTCTGCCAGTGAATCTCCTCCTGTTCACTGTCTGCCAGTGAATCTCCTCCTGCTCACTGTCTGCCCGTGAATCTCCTCCTGTTCACTGTCTGCCAGTGAATCTCCTCCTGCTCACTGTCTGCCAGTGAATCTCCTCCTGTTAAGTGTCTGCCAGTGAATCTCCTCCTGCTCACTGTCTGCCAGTGAATCTCCTCCTGTTAAGTGTCTGCCAGTGAATCTCCTCCTGTTCACTGTCTGCCATTGAATCTCCTCCTGTTCACTGTCTGCCAGTGAATCTCCTCCTGCAGACTGTCTGCCAGTGAATCTCCTCCTGCTCACTGTCTGCCAGTGAATCTCCTCCTGTTCAGTGTCTGCCAGTGAATCTCCTCCTGTTCACTGTCTGCCAGTGAATCTCCTCCTGTTCACTGCCTGCCAGTGAATCTCCTCCTGTTCAGTGCCTGCCAGTGAATCTCCTCCTGTTCACTGTCTGCCAGTGAATCTCCTCCTGCTCACTGTGTGCCAGTGAATCTCCTCCTGTTCACTGTCTGCCAGTGAATCTCCTCCTGCTCACTGTGTGCCAGTGAATCTCCTCCTGTTCACTGTCTGCCAGTGAATCTCCTCCTGTTCAGTGTCTGCCAGTGAATCTCCTCCTGCTCACTGTCTGCCAGTGAATCACCTCCTGCTCACTGTCTGCCAGTGAATCTTCTCCTGCTCGCTGTCTGCCAGTGAATCTCCTCCTGTTCACTGTCTGCCAGTGAATCTCCTCCTGCTCACTGTCTGCCAGTGAATCTCCTCCTGTTCACTGCCTGCCAGTGAATCTCCTCCTGTTCACTGTCTCCCAGTGAATCTCCTCCTGTTCACTGTCTGCCAGTGAATCTCCTCCTGTTCACTGTCTGCCAGTGAATCTCCTCCTGCTCACTGTCTGCCAGTGAATTTCCTCCTGCTCACTGTCTGCCAGTGAATCTAGTCTTGTTCACTGTCTGCCAGTGAATCTCCTCCTGTTCACTGTCTCCCAGTGAATCTCCTCCTGTTCACTGTCTGCCAGTGAATCTCCTCCTGTTCACTGTCTGCCAGTGAATCTCCTCCTGCTCACTGTCTGCCAGTGAATTTCCTCCTGTTCACTGTCTGCCAGTGAATCTCCTCCTGTTCAGTGTCTGCAAGTGAATCTCCTCCTGTTCACTGTCTGCCAGTGAATCTCCTCCTGTTCAGTGTCTGCCAGTGAATCTCCTCCTGTTCACTGTCTGCCAGTGAATCTCCTCCGGTTCAGTGTCTGCCAGTGAATCTCCTCCTGCTCACTGTCTGCCAGTGAATCTAGTCTTGTTCACTGTCTGCCAGTGAATCTCCTCCTGTTCAGAGTCTGCCAGTGAATCTCCTCCTGTTCACTGTCTGCCAGTGAATCTCCTCCTGTTCACTGTCTGCCAGTGAATCTCCTCCTGTTCAAAGTCTGCCAGTGAATCTCCTCCTGTTCAGAGTCTGCCAGTGAATCTCCTCCTGCTCACTGTGTGCCAGTGAATCTCCTCCTGTTCACTGTCTGCCAGTGAATCTCCTCCTGTTCACTGCCTGCCAGTGAAGCTCCTCCTGTTCAGTGCCTGCCAGTGAATCTCCTCCTGTTCACTGTCTGCCAGTGAATCTCCTCCTGCTCACTGTGTGCCAGTGAATCTCCTCCTGTTCCCTGTCTGCCAGTGAATCTCCTCCTGCTCACTGTGTGCCAGTGAATCTCCTCCTGTTCACTGTCTGCCAGTGAATCTCCTCCTGCTCACTGTCTGCCAGTGAATCTCCTCCTGCTCACTGTCTGCCAGTGTATCTCCTCCTGTTCACTGTCTGCCAGTGAATCTCCTCCTGTTCACTGTCTGCCAGTGAATCACCTCCTGCTCACTGTCTGCCAGTGAATCTCCTCCTGCTCACTGCCTGCCAGTGAATCTCCTCCTGTTCAGTGTCTGCCAGTGAATTTCCTCCTGTTCACTGTCTGCCAGTGAATCTCCTCCTGTTCACTGTCTGCCAGTGAATCTCCTCCTGCTCACTGCCTGCCAGTGAATCTCCTCCTGTTCACTGCCTGCCAGTGAATCTTCTCCTGTTCGCTGTCTGCCAGTGAATCACCTCCTGCTCACTGTCTGCCAGTGAATCTCCTCCTGCTCACTGTCTGCCAGTGAATCTCCTCCTGTTCACTGCCTGCCAGTGAATCTCCTCCTGTTCACTGTCTGCCAGTGAATCTCCTCCTGCTCACTGTCTGCCAGTGAATCTCCTCCTGTTCACTGCCTGCCAGTGAATCTCCTCCTGTTCACTGTCTGCCAGTGAATCTCCTCCTGCTCACTGCCTCCCAGTGAATCTCCTCCTGTTCACTGTCTGCCAGTGAATCTCCTCCTGCTCACTGTCTGCCAGTGAATTTCTAGCTGTTCACTGTCTGCCAGTGATTCTCCTCCTGTTCAGTGTCTGCAAGTGAATCTCCTCCTGTTCACTGTCTGCCAGTGAATCTCCTCCTGTTCAATGTCTGCCAGTGAATCTCCTCCTGTTCACTGTCTGCCAGTGAATCTCCTCCTGTTCAGTGTCTGCCAGTGAATCTCCTCCTGCTCACTGTCTGCCAGTGAATCTAGTCCTGTTCACTGTCTGCCAGTGAATCTCCTCCTGTTCACTGTCTGCCAGTGAATCTCCTCCTGTTCACTGTCTGCCAGTGAATCTCCTCCTGTTCAGAGTCTGCCAGTCAATCTCCTCCTGTTCAGTGTCTGCCAGTGAATCTCCTGTTCACTGTCTGTCAGTGAATCTGCTCCTGCTCACTGTCTGCCAGTGAATCTCCTCCTGTTCAGTGTCTGCCAGTGAATCTCCTCCTGATCACTGTCTGCCAGTGAATCTCCTCCTGCTCACTGTGTGCCAGTGAATCTCCTCCTGTTCACTGTCTGCCAGTGAATCTCCTCCTGCTCACTGTCTGCCAGTGAATCTCCTCCTGCTCACTGTCTGCCAGTGTATCTCCTCCTGTTCACTGTCTGCCAGTGAATCTCCTCCTGTTCACTGTCTGCCAGTGAATCACCTCCTGCTCACTGTCTGCCAGTGAATCTCCTCCTGCTCACTGCCTGCCAGTGAATCTCCTCCTGTTCAGTGTCTGCCAGTGAATTTCCTCCTGTTCACTGTCTGCCAGTGAATCTCCTCCTGTTCACTGTCTTCCAGTGAATCTCCTCCTGCTCACTGCCTGCCAGTGAATCTCCTCCTGTTCACTGCCTGCCAGTGAATCTTCTCCTGTTCGCTGTCTGCCAGTGAATCTCCTGCTCACTGTCTGCCAGTGAATCTCCTCCTGTTCACTGTCTGCCAGTGAATCTCCTCCTGCTCACTGTCTGCCAGTGAATCTCCTCCGGCTCACTGTCGGTCAGTGAATCTCCTCCTGCTCACTGTCTGCCAGTGAATCTCCTCCTGTTCACTGTCTGCCATTGAATCTCCTCCTGTTCACTGTCTGCCAGTGAATCTCCTCCTGCACACTGTCTGCCAGTGAATCTCCTCCTGCTCACTGTCTGCCAGTGAATCTCCTCCTGTTCACTGTCTGCCAGTGAATCTCCTCCTGTTCACTGTCTGCCAGTGAATCTCCTCCTGCTCACTGTCTGCCAGTGAATCTCCTCCTGTTCACTGTCTGCCAGTGAATCTCCTCCTGCTCACTGTCTGCCAGTGAATTTCCTCCTGTTCACTGTCTGCCAGTGAATCTCCTCCTGCTCACTACCTGCCAGTGAATCTCCTCCTGCTCACTGGCTGCCAGTGAATCTCCTGTTCAGTGTCTGCCAGTGAATCTCCTCCTGTTCACTGTCTGCCAGTGAATCTCCTCCTGCTCACTGTCTGCCAGTGAATCTCCTCCTGTTCAGTGTCTGCCAGTGAATCTCCTCCTGTTCACTGTCTGCCATTGAATCTCCTCCTGTTCACTGTCTGCCAGTGAATCTCCTCCTGCTCACTGTGTGCCAGTGAATCTCCTCCTGCTCACTGTCTGCCAGTGTATTTCCTCCTGTTCACTGTCTGCCAGTGAATCTCCTCCTGTTCACTGTCTGCCAGTGAATCTCCTCCTGCTCACTGTCTGCCAGTGAATCTCCTCCTGCTCACTGCCTGCCAGTCAATCTCCTCCTGTTCAGTGTCTGCCAGTGAATCTCCTCCTGTTCACTGTCTGCCAGTGAATCTCCTCCTGTTCACTGTCTGCCAGTGAATCTCCTCCTGCTCACTGCCTGCCAGTGAATCTCCTCCTGTTCACCGTCTGCCAGTGAATCTCCTGTTCAGTATCTGCCAGTGAATCTCCTCCTGCTCACTGTCTGCCAGTGAATCTCCTGTTCTGTATCTGCCAGTGAATCTCCTCCTGTTCACTGTCTGCCAGTGAATCTCCTCCTGCTCACTGTCTGCCAGTGAATCCGCTCCTGCTCACTGTCTGCCAGTCAATCTCCTCCTGTTCACTGTCTGCCAGTGAATCTCCTCCTGTTCACTGTCTACCAGTGACTCTCCTCCTTTTCACTGTCTACCAGTGAATCTCCTCCTGTTCACTGTCGGCCAGTGAATCTCCTCCTGCTCACTGTCTGCCAGTGAATCTCCTCTGGCTCACTGTCTGCCAGTGAATCTCCTCCTGTTCACTGTCTGCCAGTGAATCACCTCCTGCTCACTGTCTGCCAGTGAATCTCCTGTTCAGTGTCTGCCAGTGAATCTCCTCCTGTTCACTGTCTGCCAGTGAATCTCCTGTTCAGTGTCTGCCAGTGAATCTCCTCCTGCTCACTGTCTGCCAGTCAATCTCCTCCTGTTCAGTGTCTGCCAGTGAATCTCCTCCTGTTCACTGTCTGCCATTGAATCTCCTCCTGTTCACTGTCTGCCAGTGAATCTCCTCCAGCTCACTGTCTGCCAGTGAATTTCCTCCTGTTCACTGTCTGCCAGTGAATCTCCTCCAGCTCACTGTCTGCCAGTGAATTTCCTCCTGTTCACTGTCTGCCAGTGAATCTCCTCCAGCTCACTGTCTGGCAGTGAATCTCCTCCTGTTCACTGTCTGCCATTGAATCTCCTCCTGCACACTGTCTGCCAGTGAATCTCCTCCAGCTCACTGTCTGCCAGTGAATCACCTCCTGCTCACTGTCTGCCAGTGACTCTCCTCCTGTTCACTGTCTGCCAGTGAATCTCCTGTTCAGTGTCTGCCAGTGAATCTCCTCCTGTTCACTGTCTGCCAGTGAATCTCCTGTTCAGTGTCTGCCAGTGAATCTCCTCCTGCTCACTGTCTGCCAGTCAATCTCCTCCTGTTCAGTGTCTGCCAGTGAATCTCCTCCTGTTTACTGTCTGCCATTGAATCTCCTCCTGCTCACTGTCTGCCAGTGAATTTCCTCCTGTTCACTGTCTGCCAGTGAATCTCCTCCTGTTCAGTGTCTGCAAGTGAATCTCCTCCTGTTCACTGTCTGCCAGTGAATCTCCTCCTGTTCAATGTCTGCCAGTGAATCTCCTCCTGTTCACTGTCTGCCAGTGAATCTCCTCCTGTTCAGTGTCTGCCAGTGAATCTCCTCCTGCTCACTGTCTGCCAGTGAATCTCCTCTGGCTCACTGTCTGCCAGTGAATCTCCTCCTGTTCACTGTCTGCCAGTGAATCACCTCCTGCTCACTGTCTGCCAGTGACTCTCCTCCTGTTCACTGTCTGCCAGTGAATCTCCTGTTCAGTGTCTGCCAGTGAATCTCCTCCTGTTCACTGTCTGCCAGTGAATCTCCTGTTCAGTGTCTGCCAGTGAATCTCCTCCTGCTCACTGTCTGCCAGTCAATCTCCTCCTGTTCAGTGTCTGCCAGTGAATCTCCTCCTGTTTACTGTCTGCCATTGAATCTCCTCCTGTTCACTGTCTGCCAGTGAATCTCCTCCAGCTCACTGTCTGCCAGTGAATTTCCTCCTGTTCACTGTCTGCCAGTGAATCTCCTCCAGCTCACTGTCTGCCAGTGAATTTCCTCCTGTTCACTGTCTGCCAGTGAATCTCCTCCAGCTCACTGTCTGGCAGTGAATCTCCTCCTGTTCACTGTCTGCCATTGAATCTCCTCCTGCACACTGTCTGCCAGTGAATCTCCTCCAGCTCACTGTCTGCCAGTGAATTTCCTCCTGTTCACTGTCTGCCAGTGAATCTCCTCCTGTTCACTGTCTGCCAGTGAATCTCCTCCTGTTCACTGTCTGCCAGTGAATCTCCTCCTGCTCACTGTCTGCCAGTGAATCTCCTCCTGTTCACTGTCTGCCAATGAATCTCCTCCTGCTCACTGTCTGCCCGTGAATCTCCTCCTGTTCACTGTCTGCCAGTGAATCTCCTCCTGCTCACTGTCTGCCAGTGAATCTCCTCCTGCTCACTGTCTGCCAGTGAATTTCCTCCTGTTCACTGTCTGCCAGTGAATCTCCTCCTGTTCAGTGTCTGCAAGTGAATCTCCTCCTGTTCACTGTCTGCCAGTGAATCTCCTCCTGTTCAATGTCTGCCAGTGAATCTCCTCCTGTTCACTGTCTGCCAGTGAATCTCCTCCTGTTCAGTGTCTGCCAGTGAATCTCCTCCTGCTCACTGTCTGCCAGTGAATCTCCTCCTGTTCAGTGTCTGCCAGTGAATCTCCTCCTGCTCACTGTCTGCCAGTGAATCTCCTCTGGCTCACTGTCTGCCAGTGAATCTCCTCCTGTTCACTGTCTGCCAGTGAATCACCTCCTGCTCACTGTCTGCCAGTGACTCTCCTCCTGTTCACTGTCTGCCAGTGAATCTCCTGTTCAGTGTCTGCCAGTGAATCTCCTCCTGTTCACTGTCTGCCAGTGAATCTCCTGTTCAGTGTCTGCCAGTGAATCTCCTCCTGCTCACTGTCTGCCAGTCAATCTCCTCCTGTTCAGTGTCTGCCAGTGAATCTCCTCCTGTTTACTGTCTGCCATTGAATCTCCTCCTGTTCACTGTCTGCCAGTGAATCTCCTCCAGCTCACTGTCTGCCAGTGAATTTCCTCCTGTTCACTGTCTGCCAGTGAATCTCCTCCAGCTCACTGTCTGCCAGTGAATTTCCTCCTGTTCACTGTCTGCCAGTGAATCTCCTCCAGCTCACTGTCTGGCAGTGAATCTCCTCCTGTTCACTGTCTGCCATTGAATCTCCTCCTGCACACTGTCTGCCAGTGAATCTCCTCCAGCTCACTGTCTGCCAGTGAATTTCCTCCTGTTCACTGTCTGCCAGTGAATCTCCTCCTGTTCACTGTCTGCCAGTGAATCTCCTCCTGTTCACTGTCTGCCAGTGAATCTCCTCCTGCTCACTGTCTGCCAGTGAATCTCCTCCTGTTCACTGTCTGCCAATGAATCTCCTCCTGCTCACTGTCTGCCCGTGAATCTCCTCCTGTTCACTGTCTGCCAGTGAATCTCCTCCTGCTCACTGTCTGCCAGTGAATCTCCTCCTGCTCACTGTCTGCCAGTGAATTTCCTCCTGTTCACTGTCTGCCAGTGAATCTCCTCCTGTTCAGTGTCTGCAAGTGAATCTCCTCCTGTTCACTGTCTGCCAGTGAATCTCCTCCTGTTCAATGTCTGCCAGTGAATCTCCTCCTGTTCACTGTCTGCCAGTGAATCTCCTCCTGTTCAGTGTCTGCCAGTGAATCTCCTCCTGCTCACTGTCTGCCAGTGAATCTAGTCCTGTTCACTGTCTGCCAGTGAATCTCCTCCTGTTCACTGTCTGCCAGTGAATCTCCTCCTGTTCACTGTCTGCCAGTGAATCTCCTCCTGTTCAGAGTCTGCCAGTCAATCTCCTCCTGTTCAGTGTCTGCCAGTGAATCTCCTCCTGTTCAGTGTCTGCCAGTGAATCTCCTGTTCACTGTCTGCCAGTGAATCTGCTCCTGCTCACTGTCTGCCAGTGAATCTCCTCCTCTTCAGTGTCTGCCAGTGAATCTCCTCCTGTTCACTGTCTGCCAGTGAATCTCCTCCTGCTCACTGTCTGCCAGTGAATCTCCTCCTGCTCACTGTCTGCCAGTGAATCTCCTCCTGCTCACTGTCTGCCAGTGTATCTCCTCCTGTTCACTGTCTGCCAGTGAATCTCCTCCTGTTCACTGTCTGCCAGTGAATCTCCTCCTGTTCACTGCCTGCCAGTGAATCTCCTCCTGCTCGCTGTCTGCCAGTGAATCTCCTCCTGTTCAGTGTCTGCCAGTGAATCTCCTCCTGTTCACTGTCTGCCAGTGAATCTCCTCCTGCTCACTGTGTGCCAGTGAATCTCCTCCTGTTCACTGTCTGCCAGTGAATCACCTCCTGCTCACTGTCTGCCAGTGAATCTCCTCCTGCTCACTGTCTGCCAGTGAATCTCCTCCTGTTCACTGCCTGCCAGTGAATCTCCTCCTGTTCACTGTCTGCCAGTGAATCTCCTCCTGCTCACTGTCTGCCAGTGAATCTCCTCCTGTTCACTGCCTGCCAGTGAATCTCCTCCTGTTCACTGTCTGCCAGTGAATCTCCTCCTGCTCACTGCCTCCCAGTGAATCTCCTCCTGTTCACTGTCTGCCAGTGAATCTCCTCCTGCTCACTGTCTGCCAGTGAATTTCCTCCTGTTCACTGTCTGCCAGTGAATCTCCTCCTGTTCAGTGTCTGCAAGTGAATCTCCTCCTGTTCACTGTCTGCCAGTGAATCTCCTCCTGTTCAATGTCTGCCAGTGAATCTCCTCCTGTTCACTGTCTGCCAGTGAATCTCCTCCTGTTCAGTGTCTGCCAGTGAATCTCCTCCTGCTCACTGTCTGCCAGTGAATCTAGTCCTGTTCACTGTCTGCCAGTGAATCTCCTCCTGTTCACTGTCTGCCAGTGAATCTCCTCCTGTTCACTGTCTGCCAGTGAATCTCCTCCTGTTCAGAGTCTGCCAGTCAATCTCCTCCTGTTCAGTGTCTGCCAGTGAATCTCCTGTTCACTGTCTGCCAGTGAATCTGCTCCTGCTCACTGTCTGCCAGTGAATCTCCTCCTGTTCAGTGTCTGCCAGTGAATCTCCTCCTGATCACTGTCTGCCAGTGAATCTCCTCCTGCTCACTGTGTGCCAGTGAATCTCCTCCTGTTCACTGTCTGCCAGTGAATCTCCTCCTGCTCACTGTCTGCCAGTGAATCTCCTCCTGCTCACTGTCTGCCAGTGTATCTCCTCCTGTTCACTGTCTGCCAGTGAATCTCCTCCTGTTCACTGTCTGCCAGTGAATCACCTCCTGCTCACTGTCTGCCAGTGAAACTCCTCCTGCTCACTGCCTGCCAGTGAATCTCCTCCTGTTCAGTGTCTGCCAGTGAATTTCCTCCTGTTCACTGTCTGCCAGTGAATCTCCTCCTGTTCACTGTCTGCCAGTGAATCTCCTCCTGCTCACTGCCTGCCAGTGAATCTCCTCCTGTTCACTGCCTGCCAGTGAATCTTCTCCTGTTCGCTGCCTGCCAGTGAATCTCCTGCTCACTGTCTGCCAGTGAATCTCCTCCTGTTCACTGTCTGCCAGTGAATCTCCTCCTGCTCACTGTCTGCCAGTGAATCTCCTCCGGCTCACTGTCGGTCAGTGAATCTCCTCCTGCTCACTGTCTGCCAGTGAATCTCCTCCTGTTCACTGTCTGCCATTGAATCTCCTCCTGTTCACTGTCTGCCAGTGAATCTCCTCCTGCACACTGTCTGCCAGTGAATCTCCTCCTGCTCACTGTCTGCCAGTGAATCTCCTCCTGTTCACTGTCTGCCAGTGAATCTCCTCCTGTTCACTGTCTGCCAGTGAATCTCCTCCTGCTCACTGTCTGCCAGTGAATCTCCTCCTGTTCACTGTCTGCCAGTGAATCTCCTCCTGCTCACTGTCTGCCAGTGAATTTCCTCCTGTTCACTGTCTGCCAGTGAATCTCCTCCTGCTCACTATCTGCCAGTGAATCTCCTCCTGCTCACTGGCTGCCAGTGAATCTCCTGTTCAGTGTCTGCCAGTGAATCTCCTCCTGTTCACTGTCTGCCAGTGAATCTCCTCCTGCTCACTGTCTGCCAGTGAATCTCCTCCTGTTCAGTGTCTGCCAGTGAATCTCCTCCTGTTCACTGTCTGCCATTGAATCTCCTCCTGTTCACTGTCTGCCAGTGAATCTCCTCCTGCACACTGTCTGCCAGTGAATCTCCTCCTGCTCACTGTCTGCCAGTGAATCTCCTCCTGTTCACTGTCTGCCAGTGAATCTTCTTCTGCTCACTGTCTGCCAGTGAATCACCTCCTGTTCACTGTCTGCCAGTGAATCTCCTCCTGCTCACTGTCTGCCAGTGAATCTCCTCCTGTTCACTGCCTGCCAGTGAATCTCCTCCTGCTCACTGTCTGCCAGTGAATCACCTCCTGCTCACTGTCTGCCAGTGAATCTCCTCCTGCTCACTGTCTGCCAGTGAATCTCCTCCTGCTCACTGCCTCCCAGTGAATCTCCTCCTGTTCACTGTCTGCCAGTGAATCTCCTCCTGCTCACTGTCTGCCAGTGAATCTCCTCCTGCTCACTGCCTCCCAGTGAATCTCCTCCTGTTCACTGTCTGCCAGTGAATCTCCTCCTGCTCACTGTCTGCCAGTGAATTTCCTCCTGTTCACTGTCTGCCAGTGAATCTCCTCATGTTCAGTGTCTGCCAGTGAATCTCCTCCTGCTCACTGTCTGCCAGTGAATCTAGTCCTGTTCGCTGTCTGCCAGTGAATCTCCTCCTGTTCACTGTCTGCCAGTGAATCTCCTCCTGTTCACTGTCTGCCAGTGAATCTCCTCCTGTTCAGAGTCTGCCAGTCAATCTCCTCCTGTTCAGTGTCTGCCAGTGAATCTCCTCCTGTTCATGTCTGCCAGTGAATCTCCTGTTCACTGTCTGCCAGTGAATCTGCTCCTGCTCACTGTCTGCCAGTGAATCTCCTCCTGTTCAGTGCCTGCCAGTGAATCTCCTCCTGTTCACTGTCTGCCAGTGAATCTCCTCCTGCTCACTGTGTGCCAGTGAATCTCCTCCTGTTCACTGTCTGCCAGTGAATCTCCTCCTGCTCACTGTCTGCCAGTCAATCTCCTCCTGCTCACTGTCTGCCAGTGAATCTCCTCCTGTTCAGTGTCTGCCAGTGAATCTCCTCCTGTTCACTGCCTGCCAGTGAATCTCCTCCTGCTCACTGTGTGCCAGTGAATCTCCTCCTGTTCACTGTCTGTCAGTGAATCTCCTCCTGTTCACTGCCTGCCAGTGAATCTCCTCCTGTTCAGTGTCTGCCAGTGAATCTCCTCCTGTTCACTGTCTGCCAGTGAATCTCCTCCTGTTCAGTGTCTGCCAGTGAATCTCCTCCTGTTCACTGCCTGCCAGTGAATCTCCTCCTGCTCACTGTCTGCCAGTGAATCACCTCCTGCTCACTGTCTGCCAGTGAATCTCCTCCTGCTCACTGTCTGCCAGTGAATCTCCTCCTGCTCACTGCCTCCCAGTGAATCTCCTCCTGTTCACTGTCTGCCAGTGAATCTCCTCCTGCTCACTGTCTGCCAGTGAATCACCTCCTGCTCACTGTCTGCCAGTGAATCTCCTCCTGCTCACTGTCTGCCAGTGAATCTCCTCCTGCTCACTGCCTCCCAGTGAATCTCCTCCTGTTCACTGTCTGCCAGTGAATCTCCTCCTGCTCACTGTCTGCCAGTGAATTTCCTCCTGTTCACTGTCTGCCAGTGAATCTCCTCATGTTCAGTGTCTGCCAGTGAATCTCCTCCTGCTCACTGTCTGCCAGTGAATCTAGTCCTGTTCGCCGTCTGCCAGTGAATCTCCTCCTGTTCACTGTCTGCCAGTGAATCTCCTCCTGTTCACTGTCTGCCAGTGAATCTCCTCCTGTTCAGAGTCTGCCAGTCAATCTCCTCCTGTTCAGTGTCTGCCAGTGAATCTCCTCCTGTTCATGTCTGCCAGTGAATCTCCTGTTCACTGTCTGCCAGTGAATCTGCTCCTGGTCACTGTCTGCCAGTGAATCTCCTCCTGTTCAGTGTCTGCCAGTGAATCTCCTCCTGTTCACTGTCTGCCAGTGAATCTCCTCCTGCTCACTGTGTGCCAGTGAATCTCCTCCTGTTCACTGTCTGCCAGTGAATCTCCTCCTGCTCACTGTCTGCCAGTGAATCTCCTCCTGCTCACTGTCTGCCAGTGTATCTCCTCCTGTTCACTGTCTGCCAGTGAATCTCCTCCTGCTCACTGTCTGCCAGTGAATCTCCTCCTGCTCACTGCCTGCCAGTGAATCTCCTCCTGTTCACTGCCTGCCAGTGAATCTCCTCCTGCTCACTGTGTGCCAGTGAATCTCCTCCTGTTCACTGCCTGCCAGTGAATCTCCTCCTGCTCACTGTGTGCCAGTGAATCTCCTCCTGTTCACTGTCTGCCAGTGAATCTCCTCCTGTTCACTGCCTGCCAGTGAATCTCCTCTTGTTCAGTGTCTGCCAGTGAATCTCCTCCTGTTCACTGTCTGCCAGTGAATCTCCTCCTGCTCACTGTCTGCCAGTGAACCTCCTCCTGCTCACTGCCTGCCAGTGAATCTCCTCCTGTTCACTGTCTGCCAGTGAATCTCCTCCTGTCCACTGTCTGCCAGTGAATCTCCTCCTGTTCACTGTCTGCCAGTGAATCTCCTCCTGTTCATTGTCTGCCAGTGAATCTCCTCCTGTTCACTGTGTGCCGGTGAATCTCCTCCTGTTCACTGTCTGCCAGTGAATCTCCTCCTGCTCACTGTCTGCCAGTGAATCTCCTCCTGTTCACTGTCTGCCAGTGAATCTCCTCCTGTTCACTGTCTGCCAGTGAATCTCCTCCTCTTCACTGTCTGCCAGTGAATCTCCTCCTGTTCACTGTCTGCCAGTGAATCTCCTCCTGTTCACTGCCTGCCAGTGAATCTCCTCCTGCTCACTGCGTGCCAGTGAATCTCCTCCTGTTCACTGTCTGCCAGTGAATCTCCTCCTGTTCACTGCCTGCCAGTGAATCTCCTCCTGTTCAGTGTCTGCCAGTGAATCTCCTCCTGTTCACTGTCTGCCAGTGAATCTCCTCCTGCTCACTGTGTGCCAGTGAATCTCCTCCTGCTCACTGTCTGCCAGTGAATCTAGTCCTGTTCACTGTCTGCCAGTGAATCTCCTCCTGTTCACTGTCTGCCAGTGAATCTCCTCCTGTTCACTGTCTGCCAGTGAATCTCCTCCTGTTCAGCGTCTGCCAGTCAATCTCCTCCTGTTCAGTGTCTGCCAGTGAATCTCCTCCTGTTCAGTGTCTGCCAGTGAATCTCCTGTTCACTGTCTGCCAGTGAATCTGCTCCTGCTCACTGTCTGCCAGTGAATCTCCTCCTGTTCAGTGTCTGCCAGTGAATCTCCTCCTGTTCACTGTCTGCCAGTGAATCTCCTCCTGCTCACTGTCTGCCAGTGAATCTCCTCCTGCTCACTGTCTGCCAGTGAATCTCCTCCTGCTCACTGTCTGCCAGTGTATCTCCTCCTGTTCACTGTCTGCCACTGAATCTCCTCCTGTTCACTGTCTGGCAGTGAATCTCCTCCTGTTCACTGTCTGCCAGTGAATCTCGTCCTGTTCACTGCCTGCCAGTGAATCTCCTCCTGCTCACTGTCTGCCAGTGAATCTCCTCCTGTTCAGTGTCTGCCAGTGAATCTCCTCCTGTTCAGTGTCTGCCAGTGAATCTCCTCCTGTTCACTGTCTGCCAGTGAATCTCCTCCTGCTCACTGTGTGCCAGTGAATCTCCTCCTGTTCACTGTCTGCCAGTGAATCACCTCCTGCTCACTGTCAGCCAGTGAATCTCTTCCTGCTCACTGTCTGCCAGTGAATCTGCTCCTGTTCACTGCCTGCCAGTGAATCTCCTCCTGTTCACTGTCTGCCAGTGAATCTCCTCCTGCTCACTGTCTGCCAGTGAATCTCCTCCTGTTCACTGCCTGCCAGTGAATCTCCTCCTGTTCACTGTCTGCCAGTGAATCTCCTCCTGCTCACTGCCTCCCAGTGAATCTCCTCCTGTTCACTGTCTGCCAGTGAATCTCCTCCTGCTCACTGTCTGCCAGTGAATTTCCTCCTGTTCACTGTCTGCCAGTGAATCTCCTCCTGTTCAGTGTCTGCAAGTGAATCTCCTCCTGTTCACTGTCTGCCAGTGAATCTCCTCCTGTTCAATGTCTGCCAGTGAATCTCCTCCTGTTCACTGTCTGCCAGTGAATCTCCTCCTTTTCAGTGTCTGCCAGTGAATCTCCTCCTGTTCACTGTCTGCCAGTGAATCTCCTCCTGTTCACTGTCTGCCAGTGAATCTCCTCCTGTTCAGCGTCTGCCAGTCAATCTCCTCCTGTTCAGTGTCTGCCAGTGAATCTCCTCCTGTTCAGTGTCTGCCAGTGAATCTCCTGTTCACTGTCTGCCAGTGAATCTGCTCCTGCTCACTGTCTGCCAGTGAATCTCCTCCTGTTCAGTGTCTGCCAGTGAATCTCCTCCTGTTCACTGTCTGCCAGTGAATCTCCTCCTGCTCACTGTCTGCCAGTGAATCTCCTCCTGTTCAGTGTCTGCCAGTGAATCTCCTCCTGTTCAGTGTCTGCCAGTGAATCTCCTCCTGTTCACTGTCTGCCAGTGAATCTCCTCCTGCTCACTGTGTGCCAGTGAATCTCCTCCTGTTCACTGTCTGCCAGTGAATCACCTCCTGCTCACTGTCTGCCAGTGAATCTCTTCCTGCTCACTGTCTGCCAGTGAATCTCCTCCTGTTCACTGCCTGCCAGTGAATCTCCTCCTGTTCACTGTCTGCCAGTGAATCTCCTCCTGCTCACTGTCTGCCAGTGAATCTCCTCCTGTTCACTGCCTGCCAGTGAATCTCCTCCTGTTCACTGTCTGCCAGTGAATCTCCTCCTGCTCACTGCCTCCCAGTGAATCTCCTCCTGTTCACTGTCTGCCAGTGAATCTCCTCCTGCTCACTGTCTGCCAGTGAATTTCCTCCTGTTCACTGTCTGCCAGTGAATCTCCTCCTGTTCAGTGTCTGCAAGTGAATCTCCTCCTGTTCACTGTCTGCCAGTGAATCTCCTCCTGTTCAATGTCTGCCAGTGAATCTCCTCCTGTTCACTGTCTGCCAGTGAATCTCCTCCTTTTCAGTGTCTGCCAGTGAATCTCCTCCTGTTCACTGTCTGCCAGTGAATCTCCTCCTGTTCACTGTCTGCCAGTGAATCTCCTCCTGTTCAGCGTCTGCCAGTCAATCTCCTCCTGTTCAGTGTCTGCCAGTGAATCTCCTCCTGTTCAGTGTCTGCCAGTGAATCTCCTGTTCACTGTCTGCCAGTGAATCTGCTCCTGCTCACTGTCTGCCAGTGAATCTCCTCCTGTTCAGTGTCTGCCAGTGAATCTCCTCCTGTTCACTGTCTGCCAGTGAATCTCCTCCTGCTCACTGTCTGCCAGTGAATCTCCTCCTGCTCACTGTCTGCCAGTGAATCTCCTCCTGCTCACTGTCTGCCAGTGTATCTCCTCCTGTTCACTGTCTGCCACTGAATCTCCTCCTGTTCACTGTCTGGCAGTGAATCTCCTCCTGTTCACTGTCTGCCAGTGAATCTCGTCCTGTTCACTGCCTGCCAGTGAATCTCCTCCTGCTCACTGTCTGCCAGTGAATCTCCTCCTGTTCAGTGTCTGCCAGTGAATCTCCTCCTGTTCAGTGTCTGCCAGTGAATCTCCTCCTGTTCACTGTCTGCCAGTGAATCTCCTCCTGCTCACTGTGTGCCAGTGAATCTCCTCCTGTTCACTGTCTGCCAGTGAATCACCTCCTGCTCACTGTCTGCCAGTGAATCTCTTCCTGCTCACTGTCTGCCAGTGAATCTCCTCCTGTTCACTGCCTGCCAGTGAATCTCCTCCTGTTCACTGTCTGCCAGTGAATCTCCTCCTGCTCACTGTCTGCCAGTGAATCTCCTCCTGTTCACTGCCTGCCAGTGAATCTCCTCCTGTTCACTGTCTGCCAGTGAATCTCCTCCTGCTCACTGCCTCCCAGTGAATCTCCTCCTGTTCACTGTCTGCCAGTGAATCTCCTCCTGCTCACTGTCTGCCAGTGAATTTCCTCCTGTTCACTGTCTGCCAGTGAATCTCCTCCTGTTCAGTGTCTGCAAGTGAATCTCCTCCTGTTCACTGTCTGCCAGTGAATCTCCTCCTGTTCAATGTCTGCCAGTGAATCTCCTCCTGTTCACTGTCTGCCAGTGAATCTCCTCCTTTTCAGTGTCTGCCAGTGAATCTCCTCCTGCTCACTGTCTGCCAGTGAATCTAGTCCTGTTCACTGTCTGCCAGTGAATCTCCTCCTGTTCACTGTCTGCCAGTGAATCTCCTCCTGTTCACTGTCTGCCAGTGAATCTCCTCCTGTTCAGAGTCTGCCAGTCAATCTCCTCCTGTTCAGTGTCTGCCAGTGAATCTCCTGTTCACTGTCTGCCAGTGAATCTGCTCCTGCTCACTGTCTGCCAGTGAATCTCCTCCTGTTCAGTGTCTGCCAGTGAATCTCCTCCTGATCACTGTCTGCCAGTGAATCTCCTCCTGCTCACTGTGTGCCAGTGAATCTCCTCCTGTTCACTGTCTGCCAGTGAATCTCCTCCTGCTCACTGTCTGCCAGTGAATCTTCTCCTGCTCGCTGTCTGCCAGTGTATCTCCTCCTGTTCACTGTCTGCCAGTGAATCTCCTCCTGTTCACTGCCTGCCAGTGAATCTCCTCCTGTTCACTGCCTGCCAGTGAATCTTCTCCTGTTCGCTGTCTGCCAGTGAATCTCCTGCTCACTGTCTGCCAGTGAATCTCCTCCTGTTCACTGTCTGCCAGTGAATCTCCTCCTGCTCACTGTCTGCCAGTGAATCTCCTCCTGCTCACTGTCGGTCAGTGAATCTCCTCCTGCTCACTGTCTGCCAGTGAATCTCCTCCTGTTCACTGTCTGCCATTGAATCTCCTCCTGTTCACTGTCTGCCAGTGAATCTCCTCCTGCACACTGTCTGCCAGTGAATCTCCTCCTGCTCACTGTCTGCCAGTGAATCTCCTCCTGTTCACTGTCTGCCAGTGAATCTCCTCCTGTTCACTGTCTGCCAGTGAATCTCCTCCTGCTCACTGTCTGCCAGTGAATCTCCTCCTGTTCACTGTCTGCCAGTGACTCTCCTCCTGCTCACTGTCTGCCAGTGAATTTCCTCCTGTTCACTGTCTGCCAGTGAATCTCCTCCTGCTCACTATCTGCCAGTGAATCTCCTCCTGCTCACTGTCTGCCAGTGAATCTCCTGTTCAGTGTCTGCCAGTGAATCTCCTCCTGTTCACTGTCTGCCAGTGAATCTCGTCCTGCTCACTGTCTGCCAGTGAATCTCCTCCTGTTCAGTGTCTGCCAGTGAATCTCCTCCTGTTCACTGTCTGCCATTGAATCTCCTCCTGTTCACTGTCTGCCAGTGAATCTCCTCCTGCACACTGTCTGCCAGTGAATCTCCTCCTGCTCACTGTCTGCCAGTGAATCTCCTCCTGTTCACTGTCTGCCAGTGAATCTTCTTATGCTCACTGTCTGCCAGTGTATCACCTCCTGTTCACTGTCTGCCAGTGAATCTCCTCCTGTTCACTGTCTGCCAGTGAATCTCCTCCTGTTCACTGTCTGCCAGTGAATCACCTCCCGTTCACTGTCTGCCAGTGAATCTCCTCCTGCTAACTGTCTGCCAGTGAATCTCCTCCTGCTCACTGTCTGCCAGTGAGTCTCCTCCTGTTCACTGCCTGCCAGTGAATCTCCTCCTGTTCACTGTCTGCCAGTGAATCTCCTCCTGTTCACTGTCTGCCAGTGAATCTCCTCCTGCTCACTGTCTGCCAGTGAATCTCCTCCTGTTCTGTGTCTGCCAGTGAATCTCCTCCTGTTCACTGTCTGCCAGTGAATCTCCTCCTGCTCACTGTCTGCCAGTGAATCTCCTCCTGCTCACTGTCTGCCAGTGAATCTCCTCCTGTTCACTGTCTGCCAGTGAATCTCCTCCTGTTCACTGTCTGCCAGCGAATCTCCTCCTGTTCACTGCCTGCCAGTGAATCTCCTCCTGCTCACTGTGTGCCAGTGAATCTCCTCCTGTTCACTGTCTGCCAGTGAATCTCCTCCTGTTCACTGCCTGCCAGTGAATCTCCTCCTGTTCAGTGTCTGCCAGTGAATCTTCTCCTGTTCACTGCCTGCCAGTGAATCTCCTCCTGCTCACTGTCTCCCTGTGAATTTCCTCCTGTTCACTGTCTGCCAGTGAATCTCCTCCTGTTCAGTGTCTGCAAGTGAATCTCCTCCTGTTCACTGTCTGCCAGTGAATCTCCTCCTGTTCACTGTCTGCCAGTGAATCTCCTCCTGTTCACTGTCTGCCAGTGTATCTCCTCCTGTTCACTGTCTGCCAGTGAATCTCCTCCTGTTCACTGTCTGCCAGTGAATCTCCTCCTGTTCACTATCTGCCAGTGAATCTCCTCCTGTTCACTGTCTGCCTGTGAATCTCCTCCTGTTCACTGTGTGCCGGTGAATCTCCTCCTGCTCACTGTCTGCCAGTGAATCTCCTCCTGTTCACTGTCTGCCAGTGAATCTCCTCCTGTTCACTGTCTGCCAGTGAATCTCCTCCTGTTCACTGTCTGCCAGTGAATCTCCTCCTGTTCACTGTCTGCCAGTGAATCTCCTCCTGTTCGCTGTCTGCCAGTGAATCTCCTCCTGTTCACTGCCTGCCAGTGAATCTCCTCCTGCTCACTGTGTGCCAGTGAATCTCCTCCTGTTCACTGTCTGCTAGTGAATCTCCTCCTGTTCAGTGTCTGCCAGTGAATCTCCTCCTGCTCACTGTCTGCCAGTGAATCTCCTCCTGTTCACTGCCTGCCAGTGAATCTCCTCCTGCTCACTGTGTGCCAGTGAATCTCCTCCTGTTCACTGTCTGCTAGTGAATCTCCTCCTGTTCACTGTCTGCCAGTGAATCTCCTCCTGCTCACTGTCTGCCAGTGAGTCTCCTCCTGTTCACTGCCTGCCAGTGAATCTCCTCCTGCTCACTGTGTGCCAGTGAATCTCCTCCTGTTCACTGTCTGCCAGTGAATCTCCTCCTGTTCACTGCCTGCCAGTGAATCTCCTCCTGTTCAGTGTCTGCCAGTGAATCTTCTCCTGCTCACTGCCTGCCAGTGAATCTCCTCCTGTTCACTGTCTGCCAGTGAATCTCCTCCTGTTCACTGTCTGCCAGTGAATCTCCTCCTGTTCAGTGTCTGCCAGTGAATCTCCTCCTGTTCACTGTCTGCCAGTGAATCTCCTCCTGTTCACTGTCTGCCAGTGAATCTCCTCCTGTTCACTGCCTGCCTGTGAATCTCCTCCTGTTCAGTGTCTGCCAGTGAATCTCCTCCTGTTGACTGTCTGCCAGTGAATCTCCTCCTGTTCACTGTCTGCCAGTGAATCTCCTCCTGCTCACTGTCTGCCAGTGAATCTCCTCCTGCTCACTGCCTGCCAGTGAATCTCCTCCTGTTCACTGTCTGCCAGTGAATCTCCTCCTGTTCACTGTCTGCCAGTGAATCTCCTCCTGCTCACTATCTGCCAGTGAATCTCCTCCTGTTCTGTGTCTGCCAGTGAATCTCCTCCTGTTCACTGTCTGCCAGTGAATCTCCTCCTGTTCAGTGTCTGCCAGTGAATCTCCTCCTGCTCACTGTCTGCCAGTGAATCTCCTCCTGCTCACTGTCTGCCAGTGAATCTCCTCCTGTTCACTGTCTGCCAGTGAATCTCCTCCTGTTCACTGTCTGCCAGTGAATCTCCTCCTGTTCACTGTCTGCCAGTGAATCTCCTCCTGTTCACTGTCTGCCAGTGAATCTCCTCCTGTTCACTGCCTGCCAGTGAATCTCCTCCTGCTCACTGCGTGCCAGTGAATCTCCTCCTGTTCAGTGTCTGCCAGTGAATCTCCTCCTGTTCACTATCTGCCAGTGAATCTCCTCTTGTTCACTGCCTGCCAGTGAATCTCCTCCTGCTCACTGTGTGCCAGTGAATCTCCTCCTGTTCACTGTCTGCCAGTGAATCTCCTCCTGTTCACTGCCTGCCAGTGAATCTCCTCCTGTTCAGTGCCTGCCAGTGAATCTCCTCCTGTTCACTGTCTGCCAGTGAATCTCCTCCTGCTCACTGTGTGCCAGTGAATCTCCTCCTGTTCACTGTCTGCCAGTGAATCTCCTCCTGCTCACTGTGTGCCAGTGAATCTCCTCCTGTTCACTGTCTGCCAGTGAATCTCCTCCTGTTCAGTGTCTGCCAGTGAATCTCCTCCTGCTCACTGTCTGCCAGTGAATCACCTCCTGCTCACTGTCTGCCAGTGAATCTCCTCCTGCTCACTGTCTGCCAGTGAATCTCCTCCTGTTCACTGCCTGCCAGTGAATCTCCTCCTGTTCACTGTCTGCCAGTGAATCTCCTCCTGCTCACTGTCTGCCAGTGAATCTCCTCCTGTTCACTGCCTGCCAGTGAATCTCCTCCTGTTCACTGTCTCCCAGTGAATCTCCTCCTGTTCACTGTCTGCCAGTGAATCTCCTCCTGTTCACTGTCTGCCAGTGAATCTCCTCCTGCTCACTGTCTGCCAGTGAATTTCCTCCTGTTCACTGTTTGCCAGTGAATCTCCTCCTGTTCAGTGTCTGCAAGTGAATCTCCTCCTGTTCACTGTCTGCCAGTGAATCTCCTCCTGTTCAGTGTCTGCCAGTGAATCTCCTCCTGTTCACTGTCTGCCAGTGAATCTCCTCCGGTTCAGTGTCTGCCAGTGAATCTCCTCCTGTTCAGAGTCTGCCAGTGAATCTCCTCCTGTTCAGTGTCTGCCAGTGAATCTCCTGTTCACTGTCTGACAGTGAATATGCTCCTGCTCACTGTCTGCCAGTGAATCTCCTCCTGTTCAGTGTCTGCCAGTGAATCTCCTCCTGTTCACTGTCTGCCAGTGAATCTCCTCCTGCTCACTGTGTGCCAGTGAATCTCCTCATGTTCACTGTCTGCCAGTGAATCTCCTCCTGTTCACTGTCTGCCAGTGAATCTCCTCCTGCTCACTGTCTGCCAGTGTATTTCCTCCTGTTCACTGTCTGCCAGTGAATCTCCTCCTGTTCACTGTCTGCCAGTGAATCTCCTCCTGCTCACTGTCTGCCAGTGAATCTCCTCCTGCTCACTGCCTGCCAGTCAATCTCCTCCTGTTCAGTGTCTGCCAGTGAATCTCCTCCTGTTCACTGTCTGCCAGTGAATCTCCTCCTGTTCACTGTCTGCCAGTGAATCTCCTCCTGCTCACTGCCTGCCAGTGAATCTCCTGTTCAGTGTCTGCCAGTGAATCTCCTCCTGCTCACTGTCTGCCAGTGAATCTCCTGTTCTGTATCTGCCAGTGAATCTCCTCCTGTTCACTGTCTGCCAGTGAATCTCCTCCTGCTCACTGTCTGCCAGTGAATCCGCTCCTGCTCACTGTCTGCCAGTCAATCTCCTCCTGTTCACTGTCTGCCAGTGAATCTCCTCCTGTTCACTGTCTACCAGTGACTCTCCTCCTTTTCACTGTCTACCAGTGAATCTCCTCCTGTTCACTGTCGGCCAGTGAATCTCCTCCTGCTCACTGTCTGCCAGTGAATCTCCTCTGGCTCACTGTCTGCCAGTGATCTCCTCCTGTTCACTGTCTGCCAGTGAATCTCCTCCTGCTCACTGTCTGCCAGTGACTCTCCTCCTGTTCACTGTCTGCCAGTGAATCTCCTGTTCAGTGTCTGCCAGTGAATCTCCTCCTGTTCACTGTCTGCCAGTGAATCTCCTGTTCAGTGTCTGCCAGTGAATCTCCTCCTGCTCACTGTCTGCCAGTCAATCTCCTCCTGTTCAGTGTCTGCCAGTGAATCTCCTCCTGTTCACTGTCTGCCATTGAATCTCCTCCTGTTCACTGTCTGCCAGTGAATCTCCTCCAGCTCACTGTCTGCCAGTGAATTTCCTCCTGTTCACTGTCTGCCAGTGAATCTCCTCCAGCTCACTGTCTGCCAGTGAATTTCCTCCTGTTCACTGTCTGCCAGTGAATCTCCTCCAGCTCACTGTCTGGCAGTGAATCTCCTCCTGTTCACTGTCTGCCATTGAATCTCCTCCTGCACACTGTCTGCCAGTGAATCTCCTCCAGCTCACTGTCTGCCAGTGAATTTCCTCCTGTTCACTGTCTGCCAGTGAATCTCCTCCTGTTCACTGTCTGCCAGTGAATCTCCTCCTGTTCACTGTCTGCCAGTGAATCTCCTCCTGCTCACTGTCTGCCAGTGAATCTCCTCCTGTTCACTGTCTGCCAATGAATCTCCTCCTGCTCACTGTCTGCCCGTGAATCTCCTCCTGTTCACTGTCTGCCAGTGAATCTCCTCCTGCTCACTGTCTGCCAGTGAATCTCCTCCTGCTCACTGTGTGCCAGTGAATTTCCTCCTGTTCACTGTCTGCCAGTGAATCTCCTCCTGTTCAGTGTCTGCAAGTGAATCTCCTCCTGTTCACTGTCTGCCAGTGAATCTCCTCCTGTTCAATGTGTGCCAGTGAATCTCCTCCTGTTCACTGTCTGCCAGTGAATCTCCTCCTGTTCAGTGTCTGCCAGTGAATCTCCTCCTGCTCACTGTCTGCCAGTGAATCTAGTCCTGTTCACTGTCTGCCAGTGAATCTCCTCCTGTTCACTGTCTGCCAGTGAATCTCCTCCTGTTCACTGTCTGCCAGTGAAGCTCCTCCTGTTCAGAGTCTGCCAGTCAATCTCCTCCTGTTCAGTGTCTGCCAGTGAATCTCCTCCTGTTCAGTGTCTGCCAGTGAATCTCCTGTTCACTGTCTGCCAGTGAATCTGCTCCTGCTCACTGTCTGCCAGTGAATCTCCTCCTGTTCAGTGTCTGCCAGTGAGTCTCCTCCTGTTCACTGTCTGCCAGTGAATCTCCTCCTGCTCACTGTCTGCCAGTGAATCTCCTCCTGCTCACTGTCTGCCAGTGAATCTCCTCCTGCTCACTGTCTGCCAGTGTATCTCCTCCTGTTCACTGTCTGCCAGTGAATCTCCTCCTGTTCACTGTCTGCCAGTGAATCTCCTCCTGTTCACTGTCTGCCAGTGAATCTCGTCCTGTTCACTGCCTGCCAGTGAATCTCCTCCTGCTCGCTGTCTGCCAGTGAATCTCCTCCTGTTCAGTGTCTGCCAGTGAATCTCCTCCTGTTCACTGTCTGCCAGTGAATCTCCTCCTGCTCACTGTGTGCCAGTGAATCTCTTCCTGTTCACTGTCTGCCAGTGAATCACCTCCTGCTCACTGTCTGCCAGTGAATCTCCTCCTGCTCACTGTCTGCCAGTGAATCTCCTCCTGTTCACTGCCTGCCAGTGAATCTCCTCCTGTTCACTGTCTGCCAGTGAATCTCCTCCTGCTCACTGTCTGCCAGTGAATCTCCTCCTGTTCACTGCCTGCCAGTGAATCTCCTCCTGTTCACTGTCTGCCAGTGAATCTCCTCCTGCTCACTGCCTCCCAGTGAATCTCCTCCTGCTCACTGTCTGCCAGTGAATCTCCTCCTGTTCACTGTCTGCCAGTGAATCTCCTCCTGTCCAGTGTCTGCCAGTGAATCTCCTCCTGCTCACTGTCTGCCAGTGAATCTAGTCCTGTTCACTGTCTGCCAGTGAATCTCCTCCTGTTCACTGTCTGCCAGTGAATCTCCTCCTGTTCACTGTCTGCCAGTGAATCTCCTCCTGTTCAGAGTCTGCCAGTCAATCTCCTCCTGTTCAGTGTCTGCCAGTGAATCTCCTGTTCACTGTCTGTCAGTGAATCTGCTCCTGCTCACTATCTGCCAGTTAATCTCCTCCTGTTCAGTGTCTGCCAGTGAATCTCCTCCTGATCACTGTCTGCCAGTGAATCTCCTCCTGCTCACTGTGTGCCAGTGAATCTCCTCCTGTTCACTGTCTGCCAGTGAATCTCCTCCTGCTCACTGTCTGCCAGTGAATCTCCTCCTGCTCACTGTCTGCCAGTGTATCTCCTCCTGTTCACTGTCTGCCAGTGAATCTCCTCCTGTTCACTGTCTGCCAGTGAATCACCTCCTGCTCACTGTCTGCCAGTGAATCTCCTCCTGCTCACTGCCTGCCAGTGAATCTCCTCCTGTTCAGTGTCTGCCAGTGAATTTCCTCCTGTTCACTGTCTGCCAGTGAATCTCCTCCTGTTCACTGTCTGCCAGTGAATCTCCTCCTGCTCACTGCCTGCCAGTGAATCTCCTCCTGTTCACTGCCTGCCAGTGAATCTTCTCCTGTTCGCTGTCTGCCAGTGAATCACCTCCTGCTCACTGTCTGCCAGTGAATCTCCTCCTGCTCACTGTCTGCCAGTGAATCTCCTCCTGTTCACTGCCTGCCAGTGAATCTCCTCCTGTTCACTGTCTGCCAGTGAATCTCCTCCTGCTCACTGTCTGCCAGTGAATCTCCTCCTGTTCACTGCCTGCCAGTGAATCTCCTCCTGTTCACTGTCTGCCAGTGAATCTCCTCCTGCTCACTGCCTCCCAGTGAATCTCCTCCTGTTCACTGTCTGCCAGTGAATCTCCTCCTGCTCACTGTCTGCCAGTGAATTTCTAGCTGTTCACTGTCTGCCAGTGATTCTCCTCCTGTTCAGTGTCTGCAAGTGAATCTCCTCCTGTTCACTGTCTGCCAGTGAATCTCCTCCTGTTCAATGTCTGCCAGTGAATCTCCTCCTGTTCACTGTCTGCCAGTGAATCTCCTCCTGTTCAGTGTCTGCCAGTGAATCTCCTCCTGCTCACTGTCTGCCAGTGAATCTAGTCCTGTTCACTGTCTGCCAGTGAATCTCCTCCTGTTCACTGTCTGCCAGTGAATCTCCTCCTGTTCACTGTCTGCCAGTGAATCTTCTCCTGTTCAGAGTCTGCCAGTCAATCTCCTCCTGTTCAGTGTCTGCCAGTGAATCTCCTGTTCACTGTCTGTCAGTGAATCTGCTCCTGCTCACTGTCTGCCAGTGAATCTCCTCCTGTTCAGTGTCTGCCAGTGAATCTCCTCCTGATCACTGTCTGCCAGTGAATCTCCTCCTGCTCACTGTGTGCCAGTGAATCTCCTCCTGTTCACTGTCTGCCAGTGAATCTCCTCCTGCTCACTGTCTGCCAGTGAATCTCCTCCTGCTCACTGTCTGCCAGTGTATCTCCTCCTGTTCACTGTCTGCCAGTGAATCTCCTCCTGTTCACTGTCTGCCAGTGAATCACCTCCTGCTCACTGTCTGCCAGTGAATCTCCTCCTGCTCACTGCCTGCCAGTGAATCTCCTCCTGTTCAGTGTCTGCCAGTGAATTTCCTCCTGTTCACTGTCTGCCAGTGAATTTCCTCCTGTTCACTGTCTGCCAGTGAATCTCCTCCTGCTCACTGCCTGCCAGTGAATCTCCTCCTGTTCACTGTCTGCCAGTGAATCTTCTCCTGTTCGCTGTCTGCCAGTGAATCTCCTGCTCACTGTCTGCCAGTGAATCTCCTCCTGTTCACTGTCTGCCAGTGAATCTCCTCCTGCTCACTGTCTGCCAGTGAATCTCCTCCGGCTCACTGTCGGTCAGTGAATCTCCTCCTGCTCACTGTCTGCCAGTGAATCTCCTCCTGTTCACTGTCTGCCATTGAATCTCCTCCTGTTCACTGTCTGCCAGTGAATCTCCTCCTGCACACTGTCTGCCAGTGAATCTCCTCCTGCTCACTGTCTGCCAGTGAATCTCCTCCTGTTCACTGTCTGCCAGTGAATCTCCTCCTGTTCACTGTCTGCCAGTGAATCTCCTCCTGCTCACTGTCTGCCAGTGAATCTCCTCCTGTTCACTGTCTGCCAGTGAATCTCCTCCTGCTCACTGTCTGCCAGTGAATTTCCTCCTGTTCACTGTCTGCCAGTGAATCTCCTCCTGCTCACTACCTGCCAGTGAATCTCCTCCTGCTCACTGGCTGCCAGTGAATCTCCTGTTCAGTGTCTGCCAGTGAATCTCCTCCTGTTCACTGTCTGCCAGTGAATCTCCTCCTGCTCACTGTCTGCCAGTGAATCTCCTCCTGTTCAGTGTCTGCCAGTGAATCTCCTCCTGTTCACTGTCTGCCATTGAATCTCCTCCTGTTCACTGTCTGCCAGTGAATCTCCTCCTGCTCACTGTGTGCCAGTGAATCTCCTCATGTTCACTGTCTGCCAGTGAATCTCCTCCTGTTCACTGTCTGCCAGTGAATCTCCTCCTGCTCACTGTCTGCCAGTGTATTTCCTCCTGTTCACTGTCTGCCAGTGAATCTCCTCCTGTTCACTGTCTGCCAGTGAATCTCCTCCTGCTCACTGTCTGCCAGTGAATCTCCTCCTGCTCACTGCCTGCCAGTCAATCTCCTCCTGTTCAGTGTCTGCCAGTGAATCTCCTCCTGTTCACTGTCTGCCAGTGAATCTCCTCCTGTTCACTGTCTGCCAGTGAATCTCCTCCTGCTCACTGCCTGCCAGTGAATCTCCTCCTGTTCACCGTCTGCCAGTGAATCTCCTGTTCAGTATCTGCCAGTGAATCTCCTCCTGCTCACTGTCTGCCAGTGAATCTCCTGTTCTGTATCTGCCAGTGAATCTCCTCCTGTTCACTGTCTGCCAGTGAATCTCCTCCTGCTCACTGTCTGCCAGTGAATCCGCTCCTGCTCACTGTCTGCCAGTCAATCTCCTCCTGTTCACTGTCTGCCAGTGAATCTCCTCCTGTTCACTGTCTACCAGTGACTCTCCTCCTTTTCACTGTCTACCAGTGAATCTCCTCCTGTTCACTGTCGGCCAGTGAATCTCCTCCTGCTCACTGTCTGCCAGTGAATCTCCTCTGGCTCACTGTCTGCCAGTGAATCTCCTCCTGTTCACTGTCTGCCAGTGAATCACCTCCTGCTCACTGTCTGCCAGTGACTCTCCTCCTGTTCACTGTCTGCCAGTGAATCTCCTGTTCAGTGTCTGCCAGTGAATCTCCTCCTGTTCACTGTCTGCCAGTGAATCTCCTGTTCAGTGTCTGCCAGTGAATCTCCTCCTGCTCACTGTCTGCCAGTCAATCTCCTCCTGTTCAGTGTCTGCCAGTGAATCTCCTCCTGTTCACTGTCTGCCATTGAATCTCCTCCTGTTCACTGTCTGCCAGTGAATCTCCTCCAGCTCACTGTCTGCCAGTGAATTTCCTCCTGTTCACTGTCTGCCAGTGAATCTCCTCCAGCTCACTGTCTGCCAGTGAATTTCCTCCTGTTCACTGTCTGCCAGTGAATCTCCTCCAGCTCAATGTCTGGCAGTGAATCTCCTCCTGTTCACTGTCTGCCATTGAATCTCCTCCTGCACACTGTCTGCCAGTGAATCTCCTCCAGCTCACTGTCTGCCAGTGAATTTCCTCCTGTTCACTGTCTGCCAGTGAATCTCCTCCTGTTCACTGTCTGCCAGTGAATCTCCTCCTGTTCACTGTCTGCCAGTGAATCTCCTCCTGTTCACTGTCTGCCGGTGAATCTCCTCCAGCTCACTGTCTGCCAGTGAATTTCCTCCTGTTCACTGTCTGCCAGTGAATCTCCTCCTGTTCACTGTCTGCCAGTGAATCTCCTCCTGTTCACTGTCTGCCATTGAATCTCCTCCTGTTCACTGTCTGCCAGTGAATCTCCTCCTGTTCACTGTCTGCCAGTGAATCTCCTCCAGCTCACTGTCTGCCAGTGAATTTCCTCCTGTTCACTGTCTGGCAGTGAATCTCCTCCTGTTCACTGTCTGCCATTGAATCTCCTCCTGCACACTGTCTGCCAGTGAATCTGCTCCTGTTCACTGTCTGCCAGTGAATCTCCTCCAGCTCACTGTCTGCCAGTGAATCTCCTCCAGCTCACTGTCTGGCAGTGAATCTCCTCCTGTTCACTGTCTGCCATTGAATCTCCTCCTGCACACTGTCTGCCAGTGAATCTCCTCCTGTTCACTGTCTGCCATTGAATCTCCTCCTGTTCACTGTCTGCCAGTGAATCTCCTCCAGCTCACTGTCTGCCAGTGAATTTCCTCCTGTTCACTGTCTGCCAGTGAATCTCCTCCTGTTCACTGTCTACCAGTGACTCTCCTCCTTTTCACTGTGTACCAGTGAATCTCCTCCTGTTCACTGTCGGCCAGTGAATCTCCTCCTGTTCACTGCCTGCCATGAATCTCCTCCTGCTCACTGTGTGCCCGTGAATCTCCTCCTGTTCACTGTCTGCCAGTGAATCTCCTCCTGTTCACTGCCTGCCAGTGAATCTCCTCCTGTTCAGTGCCTGCCAGTGAATCTCCTCCTGTTCAGTGTCTGCCAGTGAATCTCCTCCTGTTCACTGTCTGCCATTGAATCTCCTCCTGTTCACTGTCTGCCAGTGAATCTCCTCCAGCTCACTGTCTGCCAGTGAATTTCCTCCTGTTCACTGTCTGCCAGTGAATCTCCTCCTGTTCACTGTCTGCCAGTGAATCTCCTCCTGTTCACTGTCTGCCATTGAATCTCCTCCTGTTCACTGTCTGCCAGTGAATCTCCTCCAGCTCACTGTCTGCCAGTGAATTTCCTCCTGTTCACTGTCTGCCAGTGAATCTCCTCCAGCTCACTGTCTGGCAGTGAATCTCCTCCTGTTCACTGTTGCCATTGAATCTCCTCCTGCACACTGTCTGCCAGTGAATCTCCTCCTGTTCACTGTCTGCCATTGAATCTCCTCCTGTTCACTGTCTGCCAGTGAATCTCCTCCAGCTCACTGTCTGCCAGTGAATTTCCTCCTGTTCACTGTCTGCCAGTGAATCTCCTCCAGCTCACTGTCTGGCAGTGAATCTCCTCCTGTTCACTGTCTGCCATTGAATCTCCTCCTGCACACTGTCTGCCAGTGAATCTCCTCCAGCTCACTGTCTGCCAGTGAATCTCCTCCTGCTCACTGTCTGACGGTGAATCTCCTCCTGTTCACTGTCTGCCAGTGAATCTCCTCCTGCTCACTGTCTGCCAGTGAATCTCCTCCTGTTCACTGTCTGCCAGTGAATCTCCTCCTGCTCACTGTCTGCCCGTGAATCTCCTCCTGTTCACTGTCTGCCAGTGAATCTCCTCCTGCTCACTGTCTGCCAGTGAATCTCCTCCTGTTAAGTGTCTGCCAGTGAATCTCCTCCTGCTCACTGTCTGCCAGTGAATCTCCTCCTGTTAAGTGTCTGCCAGTGAATCTCCTCCTGTTCACTGTCTGCCATTGAATCTCCTCCTGTTCACTGTCTGCCAGTGAATCTCCTCCTGCAGACTGTCTGCCAGTGAATCTCCTCCTGCTCACTGTCTGCCAGTGAATCTCCTCCTGTTCAGTGTCTGCCAGTGAATCTCCTCCTGTTCACTGTCTGCCAGTGAATCTCCTCCTGTTCACTGCCTGCCAGTGAATCTCCTCCTGTTCAGTGCCTGCCAGTGAATCTCCTCCTGTTCACTGTCTGCCAGTGAATCTCCTCCTGCTCACTGTGTGCCAGTGAATCTCCTCCTGTTCACTGTCTGCCAGTGAATCTCCTCCTGCTCACTGTGTGCCAGTGAATCTCCTCCTGTTCACTGTCTGCCAGTGAATCTCCTCCTGTTCAGTGTCTGCCAGTGAATCTCCTCCTGCTCACTGTCTGCCAGTGAATCACCTCCTGCTCACTGTCTGCCAGTGAATCTTCTCCTGCTCGCTGTCTGCCAGTGAATCTCCTCCTGTTCACTGTCTGCCAGTGAATCTCCTCCTGCTCACTGTCTGCCAGTGAATCTCCTCCTGTTCACTGCCTGCCAGTGAATCTCCTCCTGTTCACTGTCTCCCAGTGAATCTCCTCCTGTTCACTGTCTGCCAGTGAATCTCCTCCTGTTCACTGTCTGCCAGTGAATCTCCTCCTGCTCACTGTCTGCCAGTGAATTTCCTCCTGTTCACTGTCTGCCAGTGAATCTCCTCCTGTTCAGTGTCTGCAAGTGAATCTCCTCCTGTTCACTGTCTGCCAGTGAATCTCCTCCTGTTCAGTGTCTGCCAGTGAATCTCCTCCTGTTCACTGTCTGCCAGTGAATCTCCTCCGGTTCAGTGTCTGCCAGTGAATCTCCTCCTGCTCACTGTCTGCCAGTGAATCTAGTCTTGTTCACTGTCTGCCAGTGAATCTCCTCCTGTTCACTGTCTCCCAGTGAATCTCCTCCTGTTCACTGTCTGCCAGTGAATCTCCTCCTGTTCACTGTCTGCCAGTGAATCTCCTCCTGCTCACTGTCTGCCAGTGAATTTCCTCCTGTTCACTGTCTGCCAGTGAATCTCCTCCTGTTCAGTGTCTGCAAGTGAATCTCCTCCTGTTCACTGTCTGCCAGTGAATCTCCTCCTGTTCAGTGTCTGCCAGTGAATCTCCTCCTGTTCACTGTCTGCCAGTGAATCTCCTCCGGTTCAGTGTCTGCCAGTGAATCTCCTCCTGCTCACTGTCTGCCAGTGAATCTAGTCTTGTTCACTGTCTGCCAGTGAATCTCCTCCTGTTCAGAGTCTGCCAGTGAATCTCCTCCTGTTCACTGTCTGCCAGTGAATCTCCTCCTGTTCACTGTCTGCCAGTGAATCTCCTCCTGTTCAAAGTCTGCCAGTGAATCTCCTCCTGTTCAGAGTCTGCCAGTGAATCTCCTCCTGCTCACTGTGTGCCAGTGAATCTCCTCCTGTTCACTGTCTGCCAGTGAATCTCCTCCTGTTCACTGCCTGCCAGTGAAGCTCCTCCTGTTCAGTGCCTGCCAGTGAATCTCCTCCTGTTCACTGTCTGCCAGTGAATCTCCTCCTGCTCACTGTGTGCCAGTGAATCTCCTCCTGTTCCCTGTCTGCCAGTGAATCTCCTCCTGCTCACTGTGTGCCAGTGAATCTCCTCCTGTTCACTGTCTGCCAGTGAATCTCCTCCTGCTCACTGTCTGCAGTGAATCTCCTCCTGCTCACTGTCTGCCAGTGTATCTCCTCCTGTTCACTGTCTGCCAGTGAATCTCCTCCTGTTCACTGTCTGCCAGTGAATCACCTCCTGCTCACTGTCTGCCAGTGAATCTCCTCCTGCTCACTGCCTGCCAGTGAATCTCCTCCTGTTCAGTGTCTGCCAGTGAATTTCCTCCTGTTCACTGTCTGCCAGTGAATCTCCTCCTGTTCACTGTCTGCCAGTGAATCTCCTCCTGCTCACTGCCTGCCAGTGAATCTCCTCCTGTTCACTGCCTGCCAGTGAATCTTCTCCTGTTCGCTGTCTGCCAGTGAATCACCTCCTGCTCACTGTCTGCCAGTGAATCTCCTCCTGCTCACTGTCTGCCAGTGAATCTCCTCCTGTTCACTGCCTGCCAGTGAATCTCCTCCTGTTCACTGTCTGCCAGTGAATCTCCTCCTGCTCACTGTCTGCCAGTGAATCTCCTCCTGTTCACTGCCTGCCAGTGAATCTCCTCCTGTTCACTGTCTGCCAGTGAATCTCCTCCTGCTCACTGCCTCCCAGTGAATCTCCTCCTGTTCACTGTCTGCCAGTGAATCTCCTCCTGCTCACTGTCTGCCAGTGAATTTCTAGCTGTTCACTGTCTGCCAGTGATTCTCCTCCTGTTCAGTGTCTGCAAGTGAATCTCCTCCTGTTCACTGTCTGCCAGTGAATCTCCTCCTGTTCAATGTCTGCCAGTGAATCTCCTCCTGTTCACTGTCTGCCAGTGAATCTCCTCCTGTTCAGTGTCTGCCAGTGAATCTCCTCCTGCTCACTGTCTGCCAGTGAATCTAGTCCTGTTCACTGTCTGCCAGTGAATCTCCTCCTGTTCACTGTCTGCCAGTGAATCTCCTCCTGTTCACTGTCTGCCAGTGAATCTCCTCCTGTTCAGAGTCTGCCAGTCAATCTCCTCCTGTTCAGTGTCTGCCAGTGAATCTCCTGTTCACTGTCTGTCAGTGAATCTGCTCCTGCTCACTGTCTGCCAGTGAATCTCCTCCTGTTCAGTGTCTGCCAGTGAATCTCCTCCTGATCACTGTCTGCCAGTGAATCTCCTCCTGCTCACTGTGTGCCAGTGAATCTCCTCCTGTTCACTGTCTGCCAGTGAATCTCCTCCTGCTCACTGTCTGCCAGTGAATCTCCTCCTGCTCACTGTCTGCCAGTGTATCTCCTCCTGTTCACTGTCTGCCAGTGAATCTCCTCCTGTTCACTGTCTGCCAGTGAATCACCTCCTGCTCACTGTCTGCCAGTGAATCTCCTCCTGCTCACTGCCTGCCAGTGAATCTCCTCCTGTTCAGTGTCTGCCAGTGAATTTCCTCCTGTTCACTGTCTGCCAGTGAATCTCCTCCTGTTCACTGTCTTCCAGTGAATCTCCTCCTGCTCACTGCCTGCCAGTGAATCTCCTCCTGTTCACTGCCTGCCAGTGAATCTTCTCCTGTTCGCTGTCTGCCAGTGAATCTCCTGCTCACTGTCTGCCAGTGAATCTCCTCCTGTTCACTGTCTGCCAGTGAATCTCCTCCTGCTCACTGTCTGCCAGTGAATCTCCTCCGGCTCACTGTCGGTCAGTGAATCTCCTCCTGCTCACTGTCTGCCAGTGAATCTCCTCCTGTTCACTGTCTGCCATTGAATCTCCTCCTGTTCACTGTCTGCCAGTGAATCTCCTCCTGCACACTGTCTGCCAGTGAATCTCCTCCTGCTCACTGTCTGCCAGTGAATCTCCTCCTGTTCACTGTCTGCCAGTGAATCTCCTCCTGTTCACTGTCTGCCAGTGAATCTCCTCCTGCTCACTGTCTGCCAGTGAATCTCCTCCTGTTCACTGTCTGCCAGTGAATCTCCTCCTGCTCACTGTCTGCCAGTGAATTTCCTCCTGTTCACTGTCTGCCAGTGAATCTCCTCCTGCTCACTACCTGCCAGTGAATCTCCTCCTGCTCACTGGCTGCCAGTGAATCTCCTGTTCAGTGTCTGCCAGTGAATCTCCTCCTGTTCACTGTCTGCCAGTGAATCTCCTCCTGCTCACTGTCTGCCAGTGAATCTCCTCCTGTTCAGTGTCTGCCAGTGAATCTCCTCCTGTTCACTGTCTGCCATTGAATCTCCTCCTGTTCACTGTCTGCCAGTGAATCTCCTCCTGCTCACTGTGTGCCAGTGAATCTCCTCCTGCTCACTGTCTGCCAGTGTATTTCCTCCTGTTCACTGTCTGCCAGTGAATCTCCTCCTGTTCACTGTCTGCCAGTGAATCTCCTCCTGCTCACTGTCTGCCAGTGAATCTCCTCCTGCTCACTGCCTGCCAGTCAATCTCCTCCTGTTCAGTGTCTGCCAGTGAATCTCCTCCTGTTCACTGTCTGCCAGTGAATCTCCTCCTGTTCACAGTCTGCCAGTGAATCTCCTCCTGCTCACTGCCTGCCAGTGAATCTCCTCCTGTTCACCGTCTGCCAGTGAATCTCCTGTTCAGTATCTGCCAGTGAATCTCCTCCTGCTCACTGTCTGCCAGTGAATCTCCTGTTCTGTATCTGCCAGTGAATCTCCTCCTGTTCACTGTCTGCCAGTGAATCTCCTCCTGCTCACTGTCTGCCAGTGAATCCGCTCCTGCTCACTGTCTGCCAGTCAATCTCCTCCTGTTCACTGTCTGCCAGTGAATCTCCTCCTGTTCACTGTCTACCAGTGACTCTCCTCCTTTTCACTGTCTACCAGTGAATCTCCTCCTGTTCACTGTCGGCCAGTGAATCTCCTCCTGCTCACTGTCTGCCAGTGAATCTCCTCTGGCTCACTGTCTGCCAGTGAATCTCCTCCTGTTCACTGTCTGCCAGTGAATCACCTCCTGCTCACTGTCTGCCAGTGACTCTCCTCCTGTTCACTGTCTGCCAGTGAATCTCCTGTTCAGTGTCTGCCAGTGAATCTCCTCCTGTTCACTGTCTGCCAGTGAATCTCCTGTTCAGTGTCTGCCAGTGAATCTCCTCCTGCTCACTGTCTGCCAGTCAATCTCCTCCTGTTCAGTGTCTGCCAGTGAATCTCCTCCTGTTCACTGTCTGCCATTGAATCTCCTCCTGTTCACTGTCTGCCAGTGAATCTCCTCCAGCTCACTGTCTGCCAGTGAATTTCCTCCTGTTCACTGTCTGCCAGTGAATCTCCTCCAGCTCACTGTCTGCCAGTGAATTTCCTCCTGTTCACTGTCTGCCAGTGAATCTCCTCCAGCTCACTGTCTGGCAGTGAATCTCCTCCTGTTCACTGTCTGCCATTGAATCTCCTCCTGCACACTGTCTGCCAGTGAATCTCCTCCAGCTCACTGTCTGCCAGTGAATCACCTCCTGCTCACTGTCTGCCAGTGACTCTCCTCCTGTTCACTGTCTGCCAGTGAATCTCCTGTTCAGTGTCTGCCAGTGAATCTCCTCCTGTTCACTGTCTGCCAGTGAATCTCCTGTTCAGTGTCTGCCAGTGAATCTCCTCCTGCTCACTGTCTGCCAGTCAATCTCCTCCTGTTCAGTGTCTGCCAGTGAATCTCCTCCTGTTTACTGTCTGCCATTGAATCTCCTCCTGCTCACTGTCTGCCAGTGAATTTCCTCCTGTTCACTGTCTGCCAGTGAATCTCCTCCTGTTCAGTGTCTGCAAGTGAATCTCCTCCTGTTCACTGTCTGCCAGTGAATCTCCTCCTGTTCAATGTCTGCCAGTGAATCTCCTCCTGTTCACTGTCTGCCAGTGAATCTCCTCCTGTTCAGTGTCTGCCAGTGAATCTCCTCCTGCTCACTGTCTGCCAGTGAATCTCCTCTGGCTCACTGTCTGCCAGTGAATCTCCTCCTGTTCACTGTCTGCCAGTGAATCACCTCCTGCTCACTGTCTGCCAGTGACTCTCCTCCTGTTCACTGTCTGCCAGTGAATCTCCTGTTCAGTGTCTGCCAGTGAATCTCCTCCTGTTCACTGTCTGCCAGTGAATCTCCTCCTGCTCACTGTCTGCCAGTCAATCTCCTCCTGTTCAGTGTCTGCCAGTGAATCTCCTCCTGTTTACTGTCTGCCATTGAATCTCCTCCTGTTCACTGTCTGCCAGTGAATCTCCTCCAGCTCACTGTCTGCCAGTGAATTTCCTCCTGTTCACTGTCTGCCAGTGAATCTCCTCCAGCTCACTGTCTGCCAGTGAATTTCCTCCTGTTCACTGTCTGCCAGTGAATCTCCTCCAGCTCACTGTCTGGCAGTGAATCTCCTCCTGTTCACTGTCTGCCATTGAATCTCCTCCTGCACACTGTCTGCCAGTGAATCTCCTCCAGCTCACTGTCTGCCAGTGAATTTCCTCCTGTTCACTGTCTGCCAGTGAATCTCCTCCTGTTCACTGTCTGCCAGTGAATCTCCTCCTGTTCACTGTCTGCCAGTGAATCTCCTCCTGCTCACTGTCTGCCAGTGAATCTCCTCCTGTTCACTGTCTGCCAATGAATCTCCTCCTGCTCACTGTCTGCCCGTGAATCTCCTCCTGTTCACTGTCTGCCAGTGAATCTCCTCCTGCTCACTGTCTGCCAGTGAATCTCCTCCTGCTCACTGTCTGCCAGTGAATTTCCTCCTGTTCACTGTCTGCCAGTGAATCTCCTCCTGTTCAGTGTCTGCAAGTGAATCTCCTCCTGTTCACTGTCTGCCAGTGAATCTCCTCCTGTTCAATGTCTGCCAGTGAATCTCCTCCTGTTCACTGTCTGCCAGTGAATCTCCTCCTGTTCAGTGTCTGCCAGTGAATCTCCTCCTGCTCACTGTCTGCCAGTGAATCTCCTCCTGTTCAGTGTCTGCCAGTGAATCTCCTCCTGCTCACTGTCTGCCAGTGAATCTCCTCTGGCTCACTGTCTGCCAGTGAATCTCCTCCTGTTCACTGTCTGCCAGTGAATCACCTCCTGCTCACTGTCTGCCAGTGACTCTCCTCCTGTTCACTGTCTGCCAGTGAATCTCCTGTTCAGTGTCTGCCAGTGAATCTCCTCCTGTTCACTGTCTGCCAGTGAATCTCCTGTTCAGTGTCTGCCAGTGAATCTCCTCCTGCTCACTGTCTGCCAGTCAATCTCCTCCTGTTCAGTGTCTGCCAGTGAATCTCCTCCTGTTTACTGTCTGCCATTGAATCTCCTCCTGTTCACTGTCTGCCAGTGAATCTCCTCCAGCTCACTGTCTGCCAGTGAATTTCCTCCTGTTCACTGTCTGCCAGTGAATCTCCTCCAGCTCACTGTCTGCCAGTGAATTTCCTCCTGTTCACTGTCTGCCAGTGAATCTCCTCCAGCTCACTGTCTGGCAGTGAATCTCCTCCTGTTCACTGTCTGCCATTGAATCTCCTCCTGCACACTGTCTGCCAGTGAATCTCCTCCAGCTCACTGTCTGCCAGTGAATTTCCTCCTGTTCACTGTCTGCCAGTGAATCTCCTCCTGTTCACTGTCTGCCAGTGAATCTCCTCCTGTTCACTGTCTGCCAGTGAATCTCCTCCTGCTCACTGTCTGCCAGTGAATCTCCTCCTGTTCACTGTCTGCCAATGAATCTCCTCCTGCTCACTGTCTGCCCGTGAATCTCCTCCTGTTCACTGTCTGCCAGTGAATCTCCTCCTGCTCACTGTCTGCCAGTGAATCTCCTCCTGCTCACTGTCTGCCAGTGAATTTCCTCCTGTTCACTGTCTGCCAGTGAATCTCCTCCTGTTCAGTGTCTGCAAGTGAATCTCCTCCTGTTCACTGTCTGCCAGTGAATCTCCTCCTGTTCAATGTCTGCCAGTGAATCTCCTCCTGTTCACTGTCTGCCAGTGAATCTCCTCCTGTTCAGTGTCTGCCAGTGAATCTCCTCCTGCTCACTGTCTGCCAGTGAATCTAGTCCTGTTCACTGTCTGCCAGTGAATCTCCTCCTGTTCACTGTCTGCCAGTGAATCTCCTCCTGTTCACTGTCTGCCAGTGAATCTCCTCCTGTTCAGAGTCTGCCAGTCAATCTCCTCCTGTTCAGTGTCTGCCAGTGAATCTCCTCCTGTTCAGTGTCTGCCAGTGAATCTCCTGTTCACTGTCTGCCAGTGAATCTGCTCCTGCTCACTGTCTGCCAGTGAATCTCCTCCTCTTCAGTGTCTGCCAGTGAATCTCCTCCTGTTCACTGTCTGCCAGTGAATCTCCTCCTGCTCACTGTCTGCCAGTGAATCTCCTCCTGCTCACTGTCTGCCAGTGAATCTCCTCCTGCTCACTGTCTGCCAGTGTATCTCCTCCTGTTCACTGTCTGCCAGTGAATCTCCTCCTGTTCACTGTCTGCCAGTGAATCTCCTCCTGTTCACTGCCTGCCAGTGAATCTCCTCCTGCTCGCTGTCTGCCAGTGAATCTCCTCCTGTTCAGTGTCTGCCAGTGAATCTCCTCCTGTTCACTGTCTGCCAGTGAATCTCCTCCTGCTCACTGTGTGCCAGTGAATCTCCTCCTGTTCACTGTCTGCCAGTGAATCACCTCCTGCTCACTGTCTGCCAGTGAATCTCCTCCTGCTCACTGTCTGCCAGTGAATCTCCTCCTGTTCACTGCCTGCCAGTGAATCTCCTCCTGTTCACTGTCTGCCAGTGAATCTCCTCCTGCTCACTGTCTGCCAGTGAATCTCCTCCTGTTCACTGCCTGCCAGTGAATCTCCTCCTGTTCACTGTCTGCCAGTGAATCTCCTCCTGCTCACTGCCTCCCAGTGAATCTCCTCCTGTTCACTGTCTGCCAGTGAATCTCCTCCTGCTCACTGTCTGCCAGTGAATTTCCTCCTGTTCACTGTCTGCCAGTGAATCTCCTCCTGTTCAGTGTCTGCAAGTGAATCTCCTCCTGTTCACTGTCTGCCAGTGAATCTCCTCCTGTTCAATGTCTGCCAGTGAATCTCCTCCTGTTCACTGTCTGCCAGTGAATCTCCTCCTGTTCAGTGTCTGCCAGTGAATCTCCTCCTGCTCACTGTCTGCCAGTGAATCTAGTCCTGTTCACTGTCTGCCAGTGAATCTCCTCCTGTTCACTGTCTGCCAGTGAATCTCCTCCTGTTCACTGTCTGCCAGTGAATCTCCTCCTGTTCAGAGTCTGCCAGTCAATCTCCTCCTGTTCAGTGTCTGCCAGTGAATCTCCTGTTCACTGTCTGCCAGTGAATCTGCTCCTGCTCACTGTCTGCCAGTGAATCTCCTCCTGTTCAGTGTCTGCCAGTGAATCTCCTCCTGATCACTGTCTGCCAGTGAATCTCCTCCTGCTCACTGTGTGCCAGTGAATCTCCTCCTGTTCACTGTCTGCCAGTGAATCTCCTCCTGCTCACTGTCTGCCAGTGAATCTCCTCCTGCTCACTGTCTGCCAGTGTATCTCCTCCTGTTCACTGTCTGCCAGTGAATCTCCTCCTGTTCACTGTCTGCCAGTGAATCACCTCCTGCTCACTGTCTGCCAGTGAAACTCCTCCTGCTCACTGCCTGCCAGTGAATCTCCTCCTGTTCAGTGTCTGCCAGTGAATTTCCTCCTGTTCACTGTCTGCCAGTGAATCTCCTCCTGTTCACTGTCTGCCAGTGAATCTCCTCCTGCTCACTGCCTGCCAGTGAATCTCCTCCTGTTCACTGCCTGCCAGTGAATCTTCTCCTGTTCGCTGCCTGCCAGTGAATCTCCTGCTCACTGTCTGCCAGTGAATCTCCTCCTGTTCACTGTCTGCCAGTGAATCTCCTCCTGCTCACTGTCTGCCAGTGAATCTCCTCCGGCTCACTGTCGGTCAGTGAATCTCCTCCTGCTCACTGTCTGCCAGTGAATCTCCTCCTGTTCACTGTCTGCCATTGAATCTCCTCCTGTTCACTGTCTGCCAGTGAATCTCCTCCTGCACACTGTCTGCCAGTGAATCTCCTCCTGCTCACTGTCTGCCAGTGAATCTCCTCCTGTTCACTGTCTGCCAGTGAATCTCCTCCTGTTCACTGTCTGCCAGTGAATCTCCTCCTGCTCACTGTCTGCCAGTGAATCTCCTCCTGTTCACTGTCTGCCAGTGAATCTCCTCCTGCTCACTGTCTGCCAGTGAATTTCCTCCTGTTCACTGTCTGCCAGTGAATCTCCTCCTGCTCACTATCTGCCAGTGAATCTCCTCCTGCTCACTGGCTGCCAGTGAATCTCCTGTTCAGTGTCTGCCAGTGAATCTCCTCCTGTTCACTGTCTGCCAGTGAATCTCCTCCTGCTCACTGTCTGCCAGTGAATCTCCTCCTGTTCAGTGTCTGCCAGTGAATCTCCTCCTGTTCACTGTCTGCCATTGAATCTCCTCCTGTTCACTGTCTGCCAGTGAATCTCCTCCTGCACACTGTCTGCCAGTGAATCTCCTCCTGCTCACTGTCTGCCAGTGAATCTCCTCCTGTTCACTGTCTGCCAGTGAATCTTCTTCTGCTCACTGTCTGCCAGTGAATCACCTCCTGTTCACTGTCTGCCAGTGAATCTCCTCCTGCTCACTGTCTGCCAGTGAATCTCCTCCTGTTCACTGCCTGCCAGTGAATCTCCTCCTGCTCACTGTCTGCCAGTGAATCACCTCCTGCTCACTGTCTGCCAGTGAATCTCCTCCTGCTCACTGTCTGCCAGTGAATCTCCTCCTGCTCACTGCCTCCCAGTGAATCTCCTCCTGTTCACTGTCTGCCAGTGAATCTCCTCCTGCTCACTGTCTGCCAGTGAATCTCCTCCTGCTCACTGCCTCCCAGTGAATCTCCTCCTGTTCACTGTCTGCCAGTGAATCTCCTCCTGCTCACTGTCTGCCAGTGAATTTCCTCCTGTTCACTGTCTGCCAGTGAATCTCCTCATGTTCAGTGTCTGCCAGTGAATCTCCTCCTGCTCACTGTCTGCCAGTGAATCTAGTCCTGTTCGCTGTCTGCCAGTGAATCTCCTCCTGTTCACTGTCTGCCAGTGAATCTCCTCCTGTTCACTGTCTGCCAGTGAATCTCCTCCTGTTCAGAGTCTGCCAGTCAATCTCCTCCTGTTCAGTGTCTGCCAGTGAATCTCCTCCTGTTCATGTCTGCCAGTGAATCTCCTGTTCACTGTCTGCCAGTGAATCTGCTCCTGCTCACTGTCTGCCAGTGAATCTCCTCCTGTTCAGTGCCTGCCAGTGAATCTCCTCCTGTTCACTGTCTGCCAGTGAATCTCCTCCTGCTCACTGTGTGCCAGTGAATCTCCTCCTGTTCACTGTCTGCCAGTGAATCTCCTCCTGCTCACTGTCTGCCAGTCAATCTCCTCCTGCTCACTGTCTGCCAGTGAATCTCCTCCTGTTCAGTGTCTGCCAGTGAATCTCCTCCTGTTCACTGCCTGCCAGTGAATCTCCTCCTGCTCACTGTGTGCCAGTGAATCTCCTCCTGTTCACTGTCTGTCAGTGAATCTCCTCCTGTTCACTGCCTGCCAGTGAATCTCCTCCTGTTCAGTGTCTGCCAGTGAATCTCCTCCTGTTCACTGTCTGCCAGTGAATCTCCTCCTGTTCAGTGTCTGCCAGTGAATCTCCTCCTGTTCACTGCCTGCCAGTGAATCTCCTCCTGCTCACTGTCTGCCAGTGAATCACCTCCTGCTCACTGTCTGCCAGTGAATCTCCTCCTGCTCACTGTCTGCCAGTGAATCTCCTCCTGCTCACTGCCTCCCAGTGAATCTCCTCCTGTTCACTGTCTGCCAGTGAATCTCCTCCTGCTCACTGTCTGCCAGTGAATCACCTCCTGCTCACTGTCTGCCAGTGAATCTCCTCCTGCTCACTGTCTGCCAGTGAATCTCCTCCTGCTCACTGCCTCCCAGTGAATCTCCTCCTGTTCACTGTCTGCCAGTGAATCTCCTCCTGCTCACTGTCTGCCAGTGAATTTCCTCCTGTTCACTGTCTGCCAGTGAATCTCCTCATGTTCAGTGTCTGCCAGTGAATCTCCTCCTGCTCACTGTCTGCCAGTGAATCTAGTCCTGTTCGCCGTCTGCCAGTGAATCTCCTCCTGTTCACTGTCTGCCAGTGAATCTCCTCCTGTTCACTGTCTGCCAGTGAATCTCCTCCTGTTCAGAGTCTGCCAGTCAATCTCCTCCTGTTCAGTGTCTGCCAGTGAATCTCCTCCTGTTCATGTCTGCCAGTGAATCTCCTGTTCACTGTCTGCCAGTGAATCTGCTCCTGGTCACTGTCTGCCAGTGAATCTCCTCCTGTTCAGTGTCTGCCAGTGAATCTCCTCCTGTTCACTGTCTGCCAGTGAATCTCCTCCTGCTCACTGTGTGCCAGTGAATCTCCTCCTGTTCACTGTCTGCCAGTGAATCTCCTCCTGCTCACTGTCTGCCAGTGAATCTCCTCCTGCTCACTGTCTGCCAGTGTATCTCCTCCTGTTCACTGTCTGCCAGTGAATCTCCTCCTGCTCACTGTCTGCCAGTGAATCTCCTCCTGCTCACTGCCTGCCAGTGAATCTCCTCCTGTTCACTGCCTGCCAGTGAATCTCCTCCTGCTCACTGTGTGCCAGTGAATCTCCTCCTGTTCACTGCCTGCCAGTGAATCTCCTCCTGCTCACTGTGTGCCAGTGAATCTCCTCCTGTTCACTGTCTGCCAGTGAATCTCCTCCTGTTCACTGCCTGCCAGTGAATCTCCTCTTGTTCAGTGTCTGCCAGTGAATCTCCTCCTGTTCACTGTCTGCCAGTGAATCTCCTCCTGCTCACTGTCTGCCAGTGAACCTCCTCCTGCTCACTGCCTGCCAGTGAATCTCCTCCTGTTCACTGTCTGCCAGTGAATCTCCTCCTGTCCACTGTCTGCCAGTGAATCTCCTCCTGTTCACTGTCTGCCAGTGAATCTCCTCCTGTTCATTGTCTGCCAGTGAATCTCCTCCTGTTCACTGTGTGCCGGTGAATCTCCTCCTGTTCACTGTCTGCCAGTGAATCTCCTCCTGCTCACTGTCTGCCAGTGAATCTCCTCCTGTTCACTGTCTGCCAGTGAATCTCCTCCTGTTCACTGTCTGCCAGTGAATCTCCTCCTCTTCACTGTCTGCCAGTGAATCTCCTCCTGTTCACTGTCTGCCAGTGAATCTCCTCCTGTTCACTGCCTGCCAGTGAATCTCCTCCTGCTCACTGCGTGCCAGTGAATCTCCTCCTGTTCACTGTCTGCCAGTGAATCTCCTCCTGTTCACTGCCTGCCAGTGAATCTCCTCCTGTTCAGTGTCTGCCAGTGAATCTCCTCCTGTTCACTGTCTGCCAGTGAATCTCCTCCTGCTCACTGTGTGCCAGTGAATCACCTCCCGTTCACTGCCTGCCAGTGAATCTCCTCCTGCTCACTGTCTGCCAGTGAATCTCCTCCTGTTCACTGTCTGCCAGTGAATCACCTCCCGTTCACTGTCTGCCAGTGAATCACCTCCCGCTCACTGCCTGCCTGTGAATCTCCTCCCGCTCACTGTCTGCCAGTGAATCTCCTCCCGTTCACTGCCTGCCAGTGAATCTCCTCCGGCTCACTGTCTGCCAGTGAATCTCCTCCTGTTCACTGTCTGCCAGTGAATCACCTCCTGTTCACTGTCTGCCAGTGAATCTCCTCCTGCTCACTGTCTGCCAGTGAATCTCCTCCTGCTCACTATCTGCCAGTGAATCTCCTCCTGTTCACTGCCTGCCAGTGAAACTGCTCCTGTTCAGTGTCTGCCAGTGAATCTCCTCCTGTTGACTGTCTGCCAGTGAATCTCCTCCTGTTCACTGTCTGCCAGTGAATCTCCTCCTGCTCACTGTGTGCCAGTGAATCTCCTCCTGTTCACTGTCTGCCAGTGAATCTCCTCCTGCTCACTGTCTGCCAGTGAATCTCCTCCTGCTCACTGTCTGCCAGTGTATCTCCTCCTGTTCACTGTCTGCCAGTGAATCTCCTCCTGCTCACTGTCTGCCAGTGAATCTCCTCCTGCTCACTGCCTGCCAGTGAATCTCCTCCTGTTCACTGCCTGCCAGTGAATCTCCTCCTGCTCACTGTGTGCCAGTGAATCTCCTCCTGTTCACTGCCTGCCAGTGAATCTCCTCCTGCTCACTGTGTGCCAGTGAATCTCCTCCTGTTCACTGTCTGCCAGTGAATCTCCTCCTGTTCACTGCCTGCCAGTGAATCTCCTCTTGTTCAGTGTCTGCCAGTGAATCTCCTCCTGTTCACTGTCTGCCAGTGAATCTCCTCCTGCTCACTGTCTGCCAGTGAACCTCCTCCTGCTCACTGCCTGCCAGTGAATCTCCTCCTGTTCACTGTCTGCCAGTGAATCTCCTCCTGTCCACTGTCTGCCAGTGAATCTCCTCCTGTTCACTGTCTGCCAGTGAATCTCCTCCTGTTCATTGTCTGCCAGTGAATCTCCTCCTGTTCACTGTGTGCCGGTGAATCTCCTCCTGTTCACTGTCTGCCAGTGAATCTCCTCCTGCTCACTGTCTGCCAGTGAATCTCCTCCTGTTCACTGTCTGCCAGTGAATCTCCTCCTGTTCACTGTCTGCCAGTGAATCTCCTCCTCTTCACTGTCTGCCAGTGAATCTCCTCCTGTTCACTGTCTGCCAGTGAATCTCCTCCTGTTCACTGCCTGCCAGTGAATCTCCTCCTGCTCACTGCGTGCCAGTGAATCTCCTCCTGTTCACTGTCTGCCAGTGAATCTCCTCCTGTTCACTGCCTGCCAGTGAATCTCCTCCTGTTCAGTGTCTGCCAGTGAATCTCCTCCTGTTCACTGTCTGCCAGTGAATCTCCTCCTGCTCACTGTGTGCCAGTGAATCACCTCCCGTTCACTGCCTGCCAGTGAATCTCCTCCTGCTCACTGTCTGCCAGTGAATCTCCTCCTGTTCACTGTCTGCCAGTGAATCACCTCCCGTTCACTGTCTGCCAGTGAATCACCTCCCGCTCACTGCCTGCCTGTGAATCTCCTCCCGCTCACTGTCTGCCAGTGAATCTCCTCCCGTTCACTGCCTGCCAGTGAATCTCCTCCGGCTCACTGTCTGCCAGTGAATCTCCTCCTGTTCACTGTCTGCCAGTGAATCACCTCCTGTTCACTGTCTGCCAGTGAATCTCCTCCTGCTCACTGTCTGCCAGTGAATCTCCTCCTGCTCACTATCTGCCAGTGAATCTCCTCCTGTTCACTGCCTGCCAGTGAAACTGCTCCTGTTCAGTGTCTGCCAGTGAATCTCCTCCTGTTGACTGTCTGCCAGTGAATCTCCTCCTGTTCACTGTCTGCCAGTGAATCTCCTCCTGCTCACTGTCTGCCAGTGAATCTCCTCCTGTTCACTGTCTGCCAGTGAATCTCCTCCTGTTCACTGCCTGCCAGTGAATCTCCTCCTGCTCACTGTCTGCCAGTGAATCTCCTCCTGTTCAGTGTCTGCCAGTGAATCTCCTCCTGTTCACTGTCTGCCAGTGAATCTCCTCCTGTTCACTGTCTGCCAGTGAATCTCCTCCTGTTCACTGTCTGCCAGTGAATCTCCTCCTGTTCACTGTCTGCCAGTGAATCTCCTCCTGTTCACTGCCTGCCAGTGAATCTCCTCCTGCTCACTGTCTGCCAGTGAATCTCCTCCTGTTCACTGTCTGCCAGTGAATCTCCTCCTGTTCACTGCCTGCCAGTGAATCTCCTCCTGTTCAGTGTCTGCCAGTGAATCTCCTCCTGTTCACTTTCTGCCAGTGAATCTCCTCCTGTTCAGTGTCTGCTAGTGAATCTCCTCCTGTTCACTGCCTGCCAGTGAATCTCCTCCTGCTCACTGTCTGCCAGTGAATCTCCTCCTGTTCACTGCCTGCCAGTGAATCTCCTCCTGTTCACTGTCTGCCAGTGAATCTCCTCCTGTTCACTGTCTGCCAGTGAATCTCCTCCTGTTCACTGTCTGCCAGTGAATCTCCTCCTGTTCACTGTCTGCCAGTGAATCTCCTCCTGTTCACTGTCTGCCAGTGAATCTCCTCCTGTTCACTGTGTGCCGGTGAATCTCCTCCTGTTCACTGTCTGCCAGTGAATCTCCTCCTGCTCACTGTCTGCCAGTGAATCTCCTCCTGTTCACTGTCTGCCAGTGAATCTCCTCCTCTTCACTGTGTGCCAGTGAATCTCCTCCTGTTCACTGTCTGCCAGTGAATCTCCTCCTGTTCACTGCCTGCCAGTGAATCTCCTCCTGTTCAGTGTCTGCCAGTGAATCTCCTCCCGTTCACTGTCTGCCAGTGAATCTCCTCTGGCACACTGTCTGCCTGTGAATCTCCTCCCGCTCACTGTCTGCCAGTGAATCTCCTCCTGTTCACTGCCTGCCAGTGAATCTCCTCCGGCTCACTGTCTTCCAGTGAATCTCCTCCTGTTCACTGTCTGCCAGTGAATCACCTCCCGTTCACTGTCTGCCAGTGAATCTCCTCCCGCTCACTGTCTGCCAGTGAATCTCCTCCTGCTCACTGTCTGCCAGTGAATCTCCTCCTGTTCACTGCCTGCCAGTGAATCTCCTCCTGCTCACTGTGTGCCAGTGAATCTCCTCCTGTTCACTGTCTGCCAGTGAATCTCCTCCTGTTCACTGCCTGCCAGTGAATCTCCTCCTGTTCACTGCCTGCCAGTGAATCTCCTCCTGTTCAGTGTCTGCCAGTGAATCTCCTCCTGCTCACTGCCTGCCAGTGAATCTCCTCCTGTTCACTGTCTACCAGTGAATCTCCTCCTGTTCACTGTCTGCCAGTGAATCTCCTCCTGCTCACTATCTGCCAGTGAATCTCCTCCTGTTCACTGCCTGCCAGTGAATATCCTCCTGTTCAGTGTCTGCCAGTGAATCTCCTCCTGTTGACTGTCTGCCAGTGAATCTCCTCCTGTGCACTGTCTGCCAGTGAATCTCCTCCTGCTCACTGTCTGCCAGTGAATCTCCTCCTGCTCACTGTCTGCCAGTGAATCTCCTCCTGTTCACTGTCTGCCAGTGAATCTCCTCCTGCTCACTATCTGCCAGTGAATCTCCTCCTGTTCATTGTCTGCCAGTGAATCTCCTCCTGTTCACTGTCTGCCAGTGAATCTCCTCCTGTTCACTGTCTGCCAGTGAATCTCCTCCTGTTCACTGTCTGCCAGTGAATCTCCTCCTGTTCACTGTCTGCCAGTGAATCTCCTCCTGTTCACTGTCTGCCAGTGAATCTCCTCCTGTTCACTGCCTGCCAGTGAATCTCCTCCTGTTCACTGTCTGCCAGTGAATCTCCTCCTGTTCAGTGTCTGCCAGTGAATCTCCTCCTGTTCACTGCCTGCCAGTGAATCTCCTCCTGCTCACTGTGTGCCAGTGAATCTCCTCATGTTCACTGTCTGCCAGTGAATCTCCTCCTGTTCACTGCCTGCCAGTGAATCTCCTCCTGTTCAGTGTCTGCCAGTGAATCTCCTCCTGCTCACTGTCTGCCAGTGAATCTCCTCCTGTTCACTGCCTGCCAGTGTATCTCCTCCTGTTCACTGTCTGCCAGTGTATCTCCTCCTGTTCACTGTCTGCCAGTGAATCTCCTCCTGCTCACTGTCTGCCAGTGAATCTCCTCCTGTTCACTGCCTGCCAGTGAATCTCCTGTTCACTGTCTGCCAGTGAATCACCTCCTGCTCACTGCCTCCCAGTGAATCTCCTCCTGCTCACTGTCTGCCAGTGAATCTCCTCCTGTTCATTGTCTGCCAGTGAATCTCCTCCTGTTCAGTGTCTGCAAGTGAATCTCCTCCTGTTCACTGTCTGCCAGTGAATCTCCTCCTGTTCAATGTCTGCCAGTGAATCTCCTCCTGTTCACTGTCTACCAGTGAATCTCCTCCTGTTCACTGTCTGCCAGTGAATCTCCTCCTGCTCACTATCTGCCAGTGAATCTCCTCCTGTTCACTGCCTGCCAGTGAATATCCTCCTGTTCAGTGTCTGCCAGTGAATCTCCTCCTGTTGACTGTCTGCCAGTGAATCTCCTCCTGTGCACTGTCTGCCAGTGAATCTCCTCCTGCTCACTGTCTGCCAGTGAATCTCCTCCTGCTCACTGTCTGCCAGTGAATCTCCTCCTGTTCACTGTCTGCCAGTGAATCTCCTCCTGCTCACTATCTGCCAGTGAATCTCCTCCTGTTCATTGTCTGCCAGTGAATCTCCTCCTGTTCACTGTCTGCCAGTGAATCTCCTCCTGTTCACTGTCTGCCAGTGAATCTCCTCCTGTTCACTGTCTGCCAGTGAATCTCCTCCTGTTCACTGTCTGCCAGTGAATCTCCTCCTGTTCACTGTCTGCCAGTGAATCTCCTCCTGTTCACTGCCTGCCAGTGAATCTCCTCCTGTTCAATGTCTGCCAGTGAATCTCCTCCTGTTCACTGTCTGCCAGTGAATCTCCTCCTGTTCAGTGTCTGCCAGTGAATCTCCTCCTGTTCACTGCCTGCCAGTGAATCTCCTCCTGCTCACTGTGTGCCAGTGAATCTCCTCCTGTTCACTGTCTGCCAGTGAATCTCCTCCTGTTCACTGCCTGCCAGTGAATCTCCTCCTGTTCAGTGTCTGCCAGTGAATCTCCTCCTGTTCACTGTCTGCCAGTGAATCTCCTCCTGTTCAGTGTCTGCCAGTGAATCTCCTCCTGTTCACTGCCTGCCAGTGAATCTCCTCCTGCTCACTGTCTGCCAGTGAATCACCTCCTGCTCACTGTCTGCCAGTGAATCTCCTCCTGTTCACTGTCTGCCAGTGAATCTCCTCCTGTTCACTGTCTGCCAGTGAATCTCCTCCTGTTCACTGTCTGCCAGTGAATCTCCTCCTGTTCACTGTCTGCCAGTGAATCTCCTCCTGTTCAATGTCTGCCAGTGAATCTCCTCCTGTTCACTGTCTGCCAGTGAATCTCCTCCTGTTCAATGTCTGCCAGTGAATCTCCTCCTGTTCACTGTCTACCAGTGAATCTCCTCCTGTTCACTGTCTGCCAGTGAATCTCCTCCTGCTCACTATCTGCCAGTGAATCTCCTCCTGTTCACTGCCTGCCAGTGAATATCCTCCTGTTCAGTGTCTGCCAGTGAATCTCCTCCTGTTGACTGTCTGCCAGTGAATCTCCTCCTGTGCACTGTCTGCCAGTGAATCTCCTCCTGCTCACTGTCTGCCAGTGAATCTCCTCCTGCTCACTGTCTGCCAGTGAATCTCCTCCTGTTCACTGTCTGCCAGTGAATCTCCTCCTGCTCACTATCTGCCAGTGAATCTCCTCCTGTTCATTGTCTGCCAGTGAATCTCCTCCTGTTCACTGTCTGCCAGTGAATCTCCTACTGTTCACTGTCTGCCAGTGAATCTCCTCCTGTTCACTGTCTGCCAGTGAATCTCCTCCTGTTCACTGTCTGCCAGTGAATCTCCTCCTGTTCACTGTCTGCCAGTGAATCTCCTCCTGTTCACTGCCTGCCAGTGAATCTCCTCCTGTTCAATGTCTGCCAGTGAATCTCCTCCTGTTCACTGTCTGCCAGTGAATCTCCTCCTGTTCAGTGTCTGCCAGTGAATCTCCTCCTGTTCACTGCCTGCCAGTGAATCTCCTCCTGCTCACTGTGTGCCAGTGAATCTCCTCCTGTTCACTGTCTGCCAGTGAATCTCCTCCTGTTCACTGCCTGCCAGTGAATCTCCTCCTGTTCAGTGTCTGCCAGTGAATCTCCTCCTGTTCACTGTCTGCCAGTGAATCTCCTCCTGTTCAGTGTCTGCCAGTGAATCTCCTCCTGTTCACTGCCTGCCAGTGAATCTCCTCCTGCTCACTGTCTGCCAGTGAATCACCTCCTGCTCACTGTCTGCCAGTGAATCTCCTCCTGTTCACTGTCTGCCAGTGAATCTCCTCCTGTTCACTGTCTGCCAGTGAATCTCCTCCTGTTCACTGTCTGCCAGTGAATCTCCTCCTGTTCACTGCCTGCCAGTGAATCTCCTCCTGCTCACTGTGTGCCAGTGAATCTCCTCCTGTTCACTGTCTGCCAGTGAATCTCCTCCTGTTCACTGCCTGCCAGTGAATCTCCTCCTGTTCAGTGTCTGCCAGTGAATCTCCTCCTGTTCACTGTCTGCCAGTGAATCTCCTCCTGTTCAGTGTCTGCCAGTGAATCTCCTCCTGATCACTGCCTGCCAGTGAATCTCCTCCTGCTCACTGTCTGCCAGTGAATCACCTCCTGCTCACTGTCTGCCAGTGAATCTCCTCCTGCTCACTGTCTGCCAGTGAATCTCCTCCTGCTCACTGCCTCCCAGTGAATCTCCTCCTGTTCACTGTCTGCCAGTGAATCTCCTCCTGCTCACTGTCTGCCAGTGAATCACCTCCTGCTCACTGTCTGCCAGTGAATCTCCTCCTGCTCACTGTCTGCCAGTGAATCTCCTCCTGCTCACTGCCTCCCAGTGAATCTCCTCCTGTTCACTGTCTGCCAGTGAATCTCCTCCTGCTCACTGTCTGCCAGTGAATTTCCTCCTGTTCACTGTCTGCCAGTGAATCTCCTCCTGTTCAATGTCTGCAAGTGAATCTCCTCCTGTTCACTGTCTGCCAGTGAATCTCCTCCTGTTCAGTGTCTGCCAGTGAATCTCCTCCTGTTCACTGTCTGCCAGTGAATCTCCTCCTGTTCAGTGTCTGCCAGTGAATCTCCTCCTGCTCACTGCCTGCCAGTGAATCTCCTCTTGTTCACTGTCTGCCAGTGAATCTCCTCCTGTTCAGTGTCTGCCAATGAATCTCCTCCTGTTCACTGTCTGCGAGTGAATCTCCTCCTGTTCACTGTCTGCCAGTGAATCTCCTCCTGTTCACTGTCTGCCAGTGAATCTCCTCCTGTTCAGTGTCTGCCAGTGAATCTCCTCCTGTTCACTGTCTGCCGGTGAATCTCCTCCTGTTCAGTGTCTGCCAGTGAATCTCCTCCTGTTCACTGTCTGCCAGTGAATCTCCTCCTGCTCACTGTCTGCCAGTGAATCTCCTCCTGCTAACTGTCTGCCAGTGAATCTCCTCCTGTTCACTGCCTACCAGTGTATCTCCTCCTGTTCACTGTCTGCCAGTGTATCTCCTCCTGTTCACTGTCTGCCAGTGAATCTCCTCCTGCTCACTGTCTGCCAGTGAATCTCCTCCTGTTCACTGCCTGCCAGTGAATCTCCTGTTCACTGTCTGCCAGTGAATCTCCTCCTGCTCACTGCCTCCCAGTGAATCTCCTCCTGCTCACTGTCTGCCAGTGAATCTCCTCCTGTTCATTGTCTGCCAGTGAATCTCCTCCTGTTCAGTGTCTGCAAGTGAATCTCCTCCTGTTCACTGTCTGCCAGTGAATCTCCTCCTGTTCAATGTCTGCCAGTGAATCTCCTCCTGTTCACTGTCTGCCAGTGAATCTCCTCCTGTTCAGTGTCTGCCAGTGAATCTCCTCCTGCTCACTGTCTGCCAGTGAATCTAGTCCTGTTCACTGTCTGCCAGTGAATCTCCTCCTGTTCACTGTCTGCCAGTGAATCTCCTCCTGTTCAGAGTCTGCCAGTCAATCTGCTCCTGATCAGTGACTGCCAGTGAATCTCCTCCTGTTCAGTGTCTGCCAGTGAATCTCCTGTTCACTGTCTGCCAGTGAATCTGCTCCTGCTCACTGTCTGCCAGTGAATCTCCTCCTGTTCAGTGTCTGCCAATGAATCTCCTCCTGTTCACTGTCTGCCAGTGAATCTCCTCCTGCTCACTGTGTGCCAGTGAATCTCCTCCTGTTCACTGTCTGCCAGTGAATCTCCTCCTGCTCACTGTCTGCCAGTGAATCTCCTCCTGCTCACTGTCTGCCAGTGTATCTCCTCCTGTTCACTGTCTGCCAGTGAATCTCCTCCTGTTCACTGTTTGCCAGTGAATCACCTCCTGCTCACTGTCTGCCAGTGAATCTCCTCCTGCTCACTGTCTGCCAGTGAATCTCCTCCTGTTCACTGCCTGCCAGTGAATCTCCTCCTGCTCACTGTCTGCCAGTGAATCTCCTCCTGTTCACTGCCTGCCAGTGAATCTCCTCCTGTTCACTGCCTGCCAGTGAATCTCCTCCTGTTCACTGTCTGCCAGTGAATCTCCTCCTGCTCACTGCCTCCCAGTGAATCTCCTCCTGTTCACTGTCTGCCAGTGAATCTCCTCCTGCTCACTGTCTGCCAGTGAATTTCCTCCTGTTCACTGTCTGCCAGTGAATCTCCTCCTGTTCAGTGTCTGCAAGTGAATCTCCTCCTGTTCAATGTCTGCCAGTGAATCTCCTCCTGTTCACTGTCTGCCAGTGAATCTCCTCCTGTTCAATGTCTGCCAGTGAATCTCCTCCTGTTCACTGTCTGCCAGTGAATCTCCTCCTGTTCAGTGTCTGCCAGTGAATCTCCTCCTGCTCACTGTCTGCCACTGAATCTAGTCCTGTTCACTGTCTGCCAGTGAATCTCCTCCTGTTCACTGTCTGCCAGTGAATCTCCTCCTGTTCACTGTCTGCCAGTGAATCTCCTCCTTTTCAGAGTCTGCCAGTCAATCTCCTCCTGTTCAGTGTCTGCCAGTGAATCTCCTGTTCACTGTCTGCCAGTGAATCTGCTCCTGCTCACTGTCTGCCAGTGAATCACCTCCTGTTCAGTGTCTGCCAGTGAATCTCCTCCTGTTCACTGTCTGCCAGTGTATCTCCTCCTCTTCACTGTCTGCCAGTGAATCTCCTCCTGTTCAGTGTCTGCCAGTGAATCTCCTCCTGTTCACTGTCTGCCAGTGAATCTCCTCCTGCTCACTCTCTGCCAGTGAATCTCCTCCTGCTCACTGTCTGCCAGTGTATCTCCTCCGGTTCACTGTCTGCCAGTGAATCTCCTCCTGTTCACTGTCTGCCAGTGAATCTCCTCCTGCTCACTGTCTGCCAGTGAATCTCCTCCTGCTCACTGCCTGCCAGTGAATCTCCTCCTGTTCAGTGTCTGCCAGTGAATCTTCTCCTGTTCACTGTCTGCCAGTGAATCTCCTCCTGTTCACTGTCTGCCAGTGAATCTCCTCCTGCTCACTGCCTGCCAGTGAATCTCCTCCTGTTCACTGTCTGCCAGTGAATCTCCTGTTCAGTGTCTGCCAGTGAATCTTCTCCTGCTCACTGTCTGCCAGTGAATCTGCTCCTGCTCACTGTCTGCCAGTGAATCCCCTCCTGCTCACTGTCTGCCAGTGAATCTCCTCCTGTTCACTGTCTGCCAGTGAATCTCCTCCTGTTCACTGTCTACCAGTGAATCTCCTCCTGTTCACTGTCGGCCAGTGAATCTCCTCCTGCTCACTGTCTGCCAGTGAATCTCCTCCTGTTCACTGTCTACCAGTGAATCTCCTCCTGTTCACTGTCTGCCAGTGAATCTCCTCCTGCTCACTGTCTGCCAGTGAATCTCCTCCTGCTCACTGTGTGCCAGTGAATCTCCTCCTGCTCACTGTCTGCCAGTGAATCTCCTCCTGTTCACTGTCTGCCAGTGAATCACCTCCTGCTCACTGTCTACCAGTGAATCTCCTCCTGTTCACTGTCTGCCAGTGAATCTCCTGTTCAGTGTCTGCCAGTGAATCTCCTCCTGTTCACTGTCTGCCAGTGAATCTCCTCCTGTTCACTGCCTGCCAGTGAATCTCCTCCTGCTCACTGTCTGCCAGTGAATCTCCTCCTGTTCACTGCCTGCCAGTGAATCTCCTCCTGTTCACTGCCTGCCAGTGAATCTCCTCCTGTTCACTGTCTGCCAGTGAATCTCCTCCTGCTCACTGCCTCCCAGTGAATCTCCTCCTGTTCACTGTCTGCCAGTGAATCTCCTCCTGCTCACTGTCTGCCAGTGAATTTCCTCCTGTTCACTGTCTGCCAGTGAATCTCCTCCTGTTCAGTGTCTGCAAGTGAATCTCCTCCTGTTCAATGTCTGCCAGTGAATCTCCTCCTGTTCACTGTCTGCCAGTGAATCTCCTCCTGTTCAATGTCTGCCAGTGAATCTCCTCCTGTTCACTGTCTGCCAGTGAATCTCCTCCTGTTCAGTGTCTGCCAGTGAATCTCCTCCTGCTCACTGTCTGCCACTGAATCTAGTCCTGTTCACTGTCTGCCAGTGAATCTCCTCCTGTTCACTGTCTGCCAGTGAATCTCCTCCTGTTCACTGTCTGCCAGTGAATCTCCTCCTTTTCAGAGTCTGCCAGTCAATCTCCTCCTGTTCAGTGTCTGCCAGTGAATCTCCTGTTCACTGTCTGCCAGTGAATCTGCTCCTGCTCACTGTCTGCCAGTGAATCACCTCCTGTTCAGTGTCTGCCAGTGAATCTCCTCCTGTTCACTGTCTGCCAGTGTATCTCCTCCTCTTCACTGTCTGCCAGTGAATCTCCTCCTGTTCAGTGTCTGCCAGTGAATCTCCTCCTGTTCACTGTCTGCCAGTGAATCTCCTCCTGCTCACTCTCTGCCAGTGAATCTCCTCCTGCTCACTGTCTGCCAGTGTATCTCCTCCGGTTCACTGTCTGCCAGTGAATCTCCTCCTGTTCACTGTCTGCCAGTGAATCTCCTCCTGCTCACTGTCTGCCAGTGAATCTCCTCCTGCTCACTGCCTTCCAGTGAATCTCCTCCTGTTCAGTGTCTGCCAGTGAATCTTCTCCTGTTCACTGTCTGCCAGTGAATCTCCTCCTGTTCACTGTCTGCCAGTGAATCTCCTCCTGCTCACTGCCTGCCAGTGAATCTCCTCCTGTTCACTGTCTGCCAGTGAATCTCCTGTTCAGTGTCTGCCAGTGAATCTTCTCCTGCTCACTGTCTGCCAGTGAATCTGCTCCTGCTCACTGTCTGCCAGTGAATCCCCTCCTGCTCACTGTCTGCCAGTGAATCTCCTCCTGTTCACTGTCTGCCAGTGAATCTCCTCCTGTTCACTGTCTACCAGTGAATCTCCTCCTGTTCACTGTCGGCCAGTGAATCTCCTCCTGCTCACTGTCTGCCAGTGAATCTCCTCCTGTTCACTGTCTACCAGTGAATCTCCTCCTGTTCACTGTCTGCCAGTGAATCTCCTCCTGCTCACTGTCTGCCAGTGAATCTCCTCCTGCTCACTGTCTGCCAGTGAATCTCCTCCTGCTCACTGTCTGCCAGTGAATCTCCTCCTGTTCACTGTCTGCCAGTGAATCACCTCCTGCTCACTGTCTGCCAGTGAATCTCCTGTTCAGTGTCTGCCAGTGAATCTCCTCCTGTTCACTGTCTGCCAGTGAATCTCCTCCTGCTCACTGTCTGCCAGTGAATCTTCTCCTGCTCACTGTCTGCCAGTGAATCTCCTCCTGTTCAGTGTCTGCCAGTGAATCTCCTCCTGTTCACTGTCTGCCAGTGAATCTCCTCCTGTTCACTGTCTGCCAGTGAATCTCCTCCTGCTCACTGTCTGCCAGTGAATCTCCTCCTATTCAGTGTCTGCCAGTGAATCTCCTCCTGTTCACTGTCTGCCATTGAATCTCCTCCTGTTCACTGTCTGCCAGTGAATCTCCTCCTGCACACTGTCTGCCAGTGAATCTCCTCCTGCTCACTGTCTGCCAGTGAATCTCCTCCTGTTCACTGTCTGCCAGTGAATCTCCTCCTGTTCACTGTCTGCCAGTGAATCTCCTCCTGTTCTCTGTCTGCCAGTGAATCTCCTCCTGCTCACTGTCTGCCAGTGAATCTCCTCCTGTTCACTGTCTGCCATTGAATCTCCTCCTGTTCACTGTCTGCCAGTGAATCTCCTCCTGCACACTGTCTGCCAGTGAATCTCCTCCTGCTCACTGTCTCCCAGTGAATCTCCTCCTGTTCACTGTCTGCCAGTGAATCTCCTCCTGTTCACTGTCTGCCAGTGAATCTCCTCCTGTTCAATGTCTGCAAGTGAATCTCCTCCTGTTCACTGTCTGCCAGTGAATCTCCTCCTGTTCAGTGTCTGCCAGTGAATCTCCTCCTGTTCACTGTCTGCCAGTGAATCTCCTCCTGTTCAGTGTCTGCCAGTGAATCTCCTCCTGCTCACTGCCTGCCAGTGAATCTCCTCCTGTTCACTGTCTGCCAGTGAATCTCCTCCTGTTCAGTGTCTGCCAGTGAATCTCCTCCTGTTCACTGTCTGCCAGTGAATCTCCTCCTGTTCACTGTCTGCCAGTGAATCTCCTCCTGTTCACTGTCTGCCAGTGAATCTCCTCCTGTTCAGTGTCTGCCAGTGAATCTCCTCCTGTTCACTGTCTGCCGGTGAATCTCCTCCTGTTCAGTGTCTGCCAGTGAATCTCCTCCTGTTCACTGTCTGCCAGTGAATCTCCTCCTGCTCACTGTCTGCCAGTGAATGTCCTCCTGCTCACTGTCTGCCAGTGAATCTCCTCCTGTTCACTGCCTGCCAGTGTATCTCCTCCTGTTCACTGTCTGCCAGTGTATCTCCTCCTGTTCACTGTCTGCCAGTGAATCTCCTCCTGCTCACTGTCTGCCAGTGAATCTCCTCCTGTTCACTGCCTGCCATTGAATCTCCTGTTCACTGTCTGCCAGTGAATCTCCTCCTGCTCACTGCCTCCCAGTGAATCTCCTCCTGTTCACTGTCTGCCAGTGAATCTCCTCCTGTTCAGTGTCTGCAAGTGAATCTCCTCCTGTTCACTGTCTGCCAGTGAATCTCCTCCTGTTCAATGTCTGCCAGTGAATCTCCTCCTGTTCACTGTCTGCCAGTGAATCTCCTCCTGTTCAGTGTCTGCCAGTGAATCTCCTCCTGCTCACTGTCTGCCAGTGAATCTAGTCCTGTTCACTGTCTGCCAGTGAATCTCCTCCTGTTCACTGTCTGCCAGTGAATCTCCTCCTGTTCAGAGTCTGCCAGTCAATCTCCTCCTGATCAGTGACTGCCAGTGAATCTCCTCCTGTTCAGTGTCTGCCAGTGAATCTCCTGTTCACTGTCTGCCAGTGAATCTGCTCCTGCTCACTGTCTGCCAGTGAATCTCCTCCTGTTCAGTGTCTGCCAGTGGATCTCCTCCTGTTCACTGTCTGCCAGTGAATCTCCTCCTGCTCACTGTGTGCCAGTGAATCTCCTCCTGTTCACTGTCTGCCAGTGAATCTCCTCCTGCTCACTGTCTGCCAGTGAATCTCCTCCTGCTCCCTGTCTGCCAGTGTATCTCCTCCTGTTCACTGTCTGCCAGTGAATCTCCTCCTGTTCACTGTCTGCCAGTGAATCTCCTCCTGCTCACTGTCTGCCAGTGAATCTCCTCCTGCTCACTGCCTGCCAGTGAATCTTCTCCTGTTCAGTGTCTGCCAGTGAATCTCCTCCTGTTCACTGTCTGCCAGTGAATCTCCTCCTGTTCAGTGTCTGCCGGTGAATCTCCTCCTGTTCACTGTCTGCCAGTGAATCTCCTCCTGTTCACTGTCTGCCAGTGAATCTCCTCCTGTTCACTGTGTGCCGGTGAATCTCCTCCTGTTCACTGTCTGCCAGTGAATCTCCTCCTGCTCACTGTCTGCCAGTGAATCTCCTCCTGTTCACTGTCTGCCAGTGAATCTCCTCCTGTTCACTGTCTGCCAGTGAATCTCCTCCTGTTCACTGTCTGCCAGTGAATCTCCTCCTGTTCACTGCCTGCCAGTGAATCTCCTCCTGCTCACTGTGTGCCAGTGAATCTCCTCCTGTTCACTGTCTGCCAGTGAATCTCCTCCTGTTCACTGCCTGCCAGTGAATCTCCTCCTGTTCAGTGTCTGCCAGTGAATCTCCTCCTGTTCACTGTCTGCCAGTGAATCTCCTCCTGTTCAGTGTCTGCCAGTGAATCTCCTCCTGTTCACTGTCTGCCAGTGAATCTCCTCCTGTTCACTGCCTGCCAGTGAATCTCCTCCTGCTCACTGTCTGCCAGTCAATCTCCTCCTGTTCACTGTCTGCCAGTGAATCTCGTCCTGTTCACTGCCTGCCAGTGAATCTACTCCTGCTCACTGTCTGCCAGTGAATCTCCTCCTGTTCAGTGTCTGCCAGTGAATCTCCTCCTGTTCAGTGTCTGCCAGTGAATCTCCTCCTGTTCACTGTCTGCCAGTGAATCTCCTCCTGCTCACTGTGTGCCAGTGAATCTCCTCCTGTTCACTGTCTGCCAGTGAATCTCCTGTTCAGTGTCTGCCAGTGAATCTTCTCCTGCTCACTGTCTGCCAGTGAATCTGCTCCTGCTCACTGTCTGCCAGTGAATCCCCTCCTGCTCACTGTCTGCCAGTGAATCTCCTCCTGTTCACTGTCTGCCAGTGAATCTCCTCCTGTTCACTGTCTACCAGTGAATCTCCTCCTGTTCACTGTCGGCCAGTGAATCTCCTCCTGCTCACTGTCTGCCGGTGAATCTCCTCCTGTTCACTGTCTGCCAGTGAATCTCCTCCTGTTCACTGCCTGCCAGTGAATCTCCTCCTGCTCACTGTCTGCCAGTCAATCTCCTCCTGTTCACTGTCTGCCAGTGAATCTCGTCCTGTTCACTGCCTGCCAGTGAATCTACTCCTGCTCACTGTCTGCCAGTGAATCTCCTCCTGTTCAGTGTCTGCCAGTGAATCTCCTCCTGTTCAGTGTCTGCCAGTGAATCTCCTCCTGTTCACTGTCTGCCAGTGAATCTCCTCCTGCTCACTGTGTGCCAGTGAATCTCCTCCTGTTCACTGTCTGCCAGTGAATCTCCTGTTCAGTGTCTGCCAGTGAATCTTCTCCTGCTCACTGTCTGCCAGTGAATCTGCTGCTGCTCACTGTCTGCCAGTGAATCCCCTCCTGCTCACTGTCTGCCAGTGAATCTCCTCCTGTTCACTGTCTGCCAGTGAATCTCCTCCTGTTCACTGTCTACCAGTGAATCTCCTCCTGTTCACTGTCGGCCAGTGAATCTCCTCCTGCTCACTGTCTGCCAGTGAATCTCCTCCTGTTCACTGTCTACCAGTGAATCTCCTCCTGTTCACTGTCTGCCAGTGAATATCCTCCTGCTCACTGTCTGCCAGTGAATCTCCTCCTGCTCACTGTCTGCCAGTGAATCTCCTCCTGCTCACTGTCTGCCAGTGAATCTCCTCCTGTTCACTGTCTGCCAGTGAATCACCTCCTGTTCACTGTCTGCCAGTGAATCTCCTCCTGTTCACTGTCTGCCAGTGAATCTCCTCCTGTTCACTGTCTGCCAGTGAATCTCCTGTTCAGTGTCTGCCAGTGAATCTCCTCCTGTTCACTGTCTGCCAGTGAATCTCCTCCTGCTCACTGTCTGCCAGTGAATCTCCTCCTGTTCACTGTCTGCCAGTGAATCTCCTCCTGTTCACTGTCTGCCAGTGAATCTCCTCCTGTTCACTGTCTGCCAGTGAATCTCCTCCTGTTCACTGCCTGCCAGTGAATCTCCTCCTGCTCACTGTGTGCCAGTGAATCTCCTCCTGTTCACTGTCTGCCAGTGAATCTCCTCCTGTTCACTGCCTGCCAGTGAATCTCCTCCTGTTCAGTGTCTGCCAGTGAATCTCCTCCTGTTCACTGTCTGCCAGTGAATCTCCTCCTGTTCAGTGTCTGCCAGTGAATCTCCTCCTGTTCACAGTCTGCCAGTGAATCTCCTCCTGTTCACTGTCTGCCAGTGAATCTCCTCCTGTTCACTGTCTGCCGGTGAATCTCCTCCTGTTCACTGTCTGCCAGTGAATCTCCTCCTGTTCACTGCCTGCCAGTGAATCTCCTCCTGCTCACTGTCTGCCAGTCAATCTCCTCCTGTTCACTGTCTGCCAGTGAATCTCGTCCTGTTCACTGCCTGCCAGTGAATCTACTCCTGCTCACTGTCTGCCAGTGAATCTCCTCCTGTTCAGTGTCTGCCAGTGAATCTCCTCCTGTTCAGTGTCTGCCAGTGAATCTCCTCCTGTTCACTGTCTGCCAGTGAATCTCCTCCTGCTCACTGTGTGCCAGTGAATCTCCTCCTGTTCACTGTCTGCCAGTGAATCACCTCCTGCTCACTGTCTGCCAGTGAATCTCCTCCTGTTCACTGCCTGCCAGTGAATCTCCTCCTGTTCACTGCCTGCCAGTGAATCTCCTCCTGTTCACTGCCTGCCAGTGAATCTCCTCCTGTTCAGTGTCTGCCAGTGAATCTCCTCCTGTTCACTGTCTGCCAGTGAATCTCCTCCTGTTCACTGTCTGCCAGTGAATCTCCTCCTGCTCACTGCGTGCCAGTGAATCTCCTCCTGTTCACTGTCTGCCAGTGAATCTCCTGTTCAGTGTCTGCCAGTGAATCTTCTCCTGCTCACTGTCTGCCAGTGAATCTCCTCCTGCTCACTGTCTGCCAGTGAATCCCCTCCTGCTCACTGTCTGCCAGTGAATCTCCTCCTGTTCACTGTCTGCCAGTGAATCTCCTCCTGTTCACTGTCTACCAGTGAATCTCCTCCTGTTCACTGTCGGCCAGTGAATCTCCTCCTGCTCACTGTCTGCCAGTGAATCTCCTCCTGTTCACTGTCTACCAGTGAATCTCCTCCTGTTCACTGTCTGCCAGTGAATATCCTCCTGCTCACTGTCTGCCAGTGAATCTCCTCCTGCTCACTGTCTGCCAGTGAATCTCCTCCTGCTCACTGTCTGCCAGTGAATCTCCTCCTGTTCACTGTCTGCCAGTGAATCACCTCCTGCTCACTGTCTGCCAGTGAATCTCCTCCTGTTCACTGTCTGCCAGTGAATCTCCTGTTCAGTGTCTGCCAGTGAATCTCCTCCTGTTCACTGTCTGCCAGTGAATCTCCTCCTGCTCACTGTCTGCCAGTGAATCTTCTCCTGCTCACTGTCTGCCAGTGAATCTCCTCCTGTTCAGTGTCTGCCAGTGAATCTCCTCCTGTTCACTGTCTGCCAGTGAATCTCCTCCTGTTCACTGTCTGCCAGTGAATCTCCTCCTGCTCACTGTCTGCCAGTGAATCTCCTCCTGTTCAGTGTCTGCCAGTGAATCTCCTCCTGTTCACTGTCTGCCATTGAATCTCCTCCTGTTCACTGTCTGCCAGTGAATCTCCTCCTGCACACTGTCTGCCAGTGAATCTCCTCCTGCTCACTGTCTGCCAGTGAATCTCCTCCCGTTCACTGTCTGCCAGTGAATCTCCTCCTGTTCACTGTCTGCCAGTGAATCTCCTCCTGTTCACTGTCTGCCAGTGAATCTCCTCCTGCTCACTGTCTGCCAGTGAATCTCCTCCTGTTCACTGTCTGCCATTGAATCTCCTCCTGTTCACTGTCTGCCAGTGAATCTCCTCCTGCACACTGTCTGCCAGTGTATCTCCTCCTGCTCACTGTCTGCCAGTGAACCTCCTCCTGTTCACTGTCTGCCAGTGAATCTCCTCCTGTTCACTGTCTGCCAGTGAATCTCCTCCTGTTCACTGTCTGCCAGTGAATCTCCTCCTGCTCACTGTCTGCCAGTGAATCTCCTCCTGTTCACTGTCTGCCAGTGAATCTCCTCCTGCTCACTGTCTGCCAGTGAATTTCCTCCTGTTCACTGTCTGCCAGTGAATCTCCTCCTGCTCACTGTCTGCCAGTGAATCTCCTGTTCAGTGTCTGCCAGTGAATCTCCTCCTGTTCACTGTCTGCCAGTGAATCTCCTCCTGCTCACTGTCTGCCAGTGAATCTCCTCCTGTTCAGTGTCTGCCAGTGAATCTCCTCCTGTTCACTGTCTGCCATTGAATCTCCTCCTGTTCACTGTCTGCCGGTGAATCTCCTCCTGCACACTGTCTGCCAGTGAATCTCCTCCTGCTCACTGTCTGCCAGTGAATCTCCTCCTGTTCACTGTCTGCCAGTTAATCTTCTTCTGCTCACTGTCTGCCAGTGAATCACCTCCTGTTCACTGTCTGCCAGTGAATCTCCTCCTGCTCACTGTCTGCCAGTGAATCTCCTCCTGTTCACTGTCTGCCAGTGAATCACCTCCCGTTCACTGTCTGCCAGTGAATCTCCTCCTGCTCGCTGTCTGCCAGTGAATGTCCTCCTGCTCACTGTCTGCCAGTGAATCTCCTCCTGTTCACTGCCTGCCAGTGAATCTCCTCCTGCTCACTGTGTGCCAGTGAATCTCCTCCTGTTCACTGTCTGCCAGTGAATCTCCTCCTGTTCACTGCCTGCCAGTGAATCCCCTCCTGTTCAGTGTCTGCCAGTGAATCTCCTCCTGCTCACTGCCTGCCAGTGAATCTCCTCCTGTCCACTGTCTGCCAGTGAATCTCCTCCTGTTCACTGTCTGCCAGTGAATCTCCTCCTGCTCACTGTCTGCCAGTGAATCTCCTCCTGTTCAGTGTCTGCCAGTGAATCTCCTCCTGTTCACTGTCTGCCAGTGAATCTCCTCCTGTTCACTGTCTGCAAGTGAATCTCCTCCTGTTCACTGCCTGCCAGTGAATCTCCTCCTGCTCACTGTGTGCCAGTGAATCTCCTCCTGTTCACTGCCTGCCAGTGAATCTCCTCCTGTTCAGTGTCTGCCAGTGAATCTCCTCCTGTTCACTGTCTGCCGGTGAATCTCCTCCTGCTCACTGTGTGCCAGTGAATCTCCTCCTGTTCACTGTCTGCCAGTGAATCTCCTCCTGCTCACTGTCTGCCAGTGAATCTCCTCCTGCTCACTGTCTGCCAGTGAATCTACTCCTGCTCACTGCCTCCCAGTGAATCTCCTCCTGTTCACTGTCTGCCAGTGAATCTCCTCCTGCTCACTGTCTCCCAGTGAATTTCCTCCTGTTCACTGTCTGCCAGTGAATCTCCTCCTGTTCAGTGTCTGCAAGTGAAACTCCTCCTGTTCACTGTCTGCCAGTGAATCTCCTCCTGTTCAGTGTCTGCCAGTGAATCTCCTCCTGTTCACTGTCTGCCAGTGAATCTCCTCCTGTTCAGTGTCTGCCCGTGAATCTCCTCCTGTTCACTGTCTGCCAGTGAATCTCCTCCTGTTCAGTGTCTGCCAGTGAATCTCCTCCTGTTGACTATCTGCCGGTGAATCTCCTCCTGTTCACTGTCTGCCGGTGAATCTCCTCCTGTTCACTGTGTGCCGGTGAATCTCTCCTGTTCACTGTCTGCCAGTGAATCTCCTCCTGCTCACTGTCTGCCAGTGAATCTCCTCCTGTTCACTGTGTGCCAGTGAATCTCCTCCTGTTCACTGTCTGCCAGTGAATCTCCTCCTGTTCACTGCCTGCCAGTGAATCACCTCCTGCTCACTGTCTGCCAGTGAATCTCCTCCTGTTCACTGTCTGCCAGTGAATCTCATCCTGCTCACTGCCTCCCAGTGAATCTCCTCCTGTTCAGTGTCTGCCAGTGAATCTCCTCCTGCTCACTGTCTGCCAGTGAATTTCCTCCTGTTCACTGTCTGCCAGTGAATCTCCTCCTGTTCAGTGTCTGCAAGTGAATCTCCTCCTGTTCACTGTCTGCCAGTGAATCTCCTCCTGTTCAATGTCTGCCAGTGAATCTCCTCCTGTTCACTGTCTGCCAGTGAATCTCCTCCTGTTCAGTGTCTGCCAGTGAATCTCCTCCTGCTCACTGTCTGCCAGTGAATCTAGTCCTGTTCACTGTCTGCCAGTGAATCTCCTCCTGTTCACTGTCTGCCAGTGAATCTCCACCTGTTCACTGTCTGCCAGTGAATCTCCTCCTGTTCAGAGTCTGCCAGTCAATCTCCTCCTGTTCAGTGTCTGCCAGTGAATCTCCTCCTGTTCAGTGTCTGCCAGTGAATCTCCTGTTCACTGTCTGCCAGTGAATCTGCTCCTGCTCACTGTCTGCCAGTGAATCTCCTCCTGTTCAGTGTCTGCCAGTGAACCTCCTCCTGTTCACTGTCTGCCAGTGAATCTCCTCCTGCTCACTGTCTGCCAGTGAATCCCCTCCTGCTCACTGTCTGCCAGTGAATCTCCTCCTGCTCACTGTCTGCCAGTGAATCTCCTCCTGCTCACGGTCTGCCAGTGTATCTCCTCCTGTTCACTGTCTGCCAGTGAATCTCCTCCTGTTCACTGTCTGCCAGTGAATCTCCTCCTGTTCACTGTCTGCCAGTGAATCTCCTCCTGCTCACTGTCTGCCAATGAATCTCCTCCTGTTCAGTGTCTGCCAGTGAATCTCCTCCTGTTCAGTGTCTGCCAGTGAATCTCCTCCTGTTCACTGTCTGCCAGTGAATCTCCTCCTGCTCACTGTGTGCCAGTGAATCTCCTCCTGTTCACTGTCTGCCAGTGAATCACCTCCTGCTCACTGTCTGCCAGTGAATCTCCTCCTGCTCACTGTCTGCCAGTGAATCTCCTCCTGTTCACTGCCTGCCAGTGAATCTCCTCCTGTTCACTGTCTGCCAGTGAATCTCCTCCTGCTCACTGTCTGCCAGTGAATCTCCTCCTGTTCACTGCCTGCCAGTGAATCTCCTCCTGTTCACTGTCTGCCAGTGAATATCCTCCTGCTCACTGCCTCCCAGTGAATCTCCTCCTGTTCACTGTCTGCCAGTGAATCTCCTCCTGCTCACTGTCTGCCAGTGAATTTCCTCCTGTTCACGGTCTGCCAGTGAATCTCCTCCTGTTCAGTCTCTGCAAGTGAATCTCCTCCTGTTCACTGTCTGCCAGTGAATCTCCTCCTGTTCAATGTCTGCCAGTGAATCTCCTCCTGTTCACTGTCTGCCAGTGAATCTCCTCCTGTTCAGTGTCTGCCAGTGAATCTCCTCCTGCTCAATGTCTGCCAGTGAATCTAGTCCTGTTCACTGTCTGCCAGTGAATCTCCTCCTGTTCACGGTCTGCCAGTGAATCTCCTCCTGTTCACTGTCTGCCAGTGAATCTCCTCCTGCTCACTCCTGCCAGTGAATCTCCTCCTGTTCACTGCCTGCCAGTGAATCTCCTCCTCTTCACTGTCTGCCAGTGAATCTCCTCCTGCTCACTGCCTCCCAGTGAATCTCCTCCTGTTCACTGTCTGCCAGTGAATCTCCTCCTGCTCACTGTCTGCCAGTGAATTTCCTCCTGTTCACTGTCTGCCAGTGAATCTCCTCCTGTTCAGTGTCTGCAAGTGAATCTCCTCCTGTTCACTGTCTGCCAGTGAATCTCCTCCTGTTCAATGTCTGCCAGTGAATCTCCTCCTGTTCACTGTCTGCCAGTGAATCTCCTCCTGTTCACTGTCTGCCAGTGAATCTCCTCCTGCTCACTGTCTGCCAGTGAATCTAGTCCTGTTCACTGTCTGCCAGTGAATCTCCTCCTGTTCACTGTCTGCCAATGAATCTCCTCCTGTTCACTGTCTGCCAGTGAATCTCCTCCTGTTCAGAGTCTGCCCGTCAATCTCCTCCTGTTCAGTGTCTGCCAGTGAATCTCCTCCTGTTCAGTGTCTGCCAGTGAATCTCCTGTTCACTGTCTGCCAGTGAATCTGCTCCTGCTCACTGTCTGCCAGGGAATCTCCTCCTGTTCAGTGTCTGCCAGTGAACCTCCTCCTGTTCACTGTCTGCCAGTGAATCTCCTCCTGCTCACTGTCTGCCAGTGAATCCCCTCCTGCTCACTGTCTGCCAGTGAATCTCCTCCTGCTCACTGTCTGCCAGTGAATCTCCTCCTGCTCACGGTCTGCGAGTGTATCTCCTCCTGTTCACTGTCTGCCAGTGAATCTCCTCCTGTTCACTGTCTGCCAGTGAATCTCCTCCTGTTCACTGTCTGCCAGTGAATCTCCTCCTGCTCACTGTCTGCCAATGAATCTCCTCCTGTTCAGTGTCTGCCAGTGAATCTCCTCCTGTTCAGTGTCTGCCAGTGAATCTCCTCCTGTTCACTGTCTGCCAGTGAATCTCCTCCTGCTCACTGTGTGCCAGTGAATCTCCTCCTGTTCACTGTCTGCCAGTGAATCACCTCCTGTTCACTGTCTGCCAGTGAATCTCCTCCTGCTCACTGTCTGCCAGTGAATCTCCTCCTGTTCACTGCCTGCCAGTGAATCTCCTCCTGTTCACTGTCTGCCAGTGAATCTCCTCCTGCTCACTGTCTGCCAGTGAATCTCCTCCTGTTCACTGCCTGCCAGTGAATCTCCTCCTGTTCACTGTCTGCCAGTGAATCTCCTCCTGCTCACTGCCTCCCAGTGAATCTCCTCCTGTTCACTGTCTGCCAGTGAATCTCCTCCTGCTCACTGTCTGCCAGTGAATTTCCTCCTGTTCACTGTCTGCCAGTGAATCTCCTCCTGTTCAGTGTCTGCAAGTGAATCTCCTCCTGTTCACTGTCTGCCAGTGAATCTCCTCCTGTTCAATGTCTGCCAGTGAATCTCCTCCTGTTCACTGTCTGCCAGTGAATCTCCTCCTGTTCAGTGTCTGCCAGTGAATCTCCTCCTGCTCACTGTGTGCCAGTGAATCTCCTCCTGTTCACTGCCTGCCAGTGAATCTCCTCCTGTTCAGTGTCTGCCAGTGAATCTCCTCCTGTTCACTGTCTGCCGGTGAATCTCCTCCTGCTCACTGTGTGCCAGTGAATCTCCTCCTGTTCACTGTCTGCCAGTGAATCTCCTCCTGCTCACTGTCTGCCAGTGAATCTCCTCCTGCTCACTGTCTGCCAGTGAATCTACTCCTGCTCACTGCCTCCCAGTGAATCTCCTCCTGTTCACTGTCTGCCAGTGAATCTCCTCCTGCTCACTGTCTCCCAGTGAATTTCCTCCTGTTCACTGTCTGCCAGTGAATCTCCTCCTGTTCAGTGTCTGCAAGTGAAACTCCTCCTGTTCACTGTCTGCCAGTGAATCTCCTCCTGTTCAGTGTCTGCCAGTGAATCTCCTCCTGTTCACTGTCTGCCAGTGAATCTCCTCCTGTTCAGTGTCTGCCAGTGAATCTCCTCCTGTTCACTGTCTGCCAGTGAATCTCCTCCTGTTCAGTGTCTGCCAGTGAATCTCCTCCTGTTGACTATCTGCCGGTGAATCTCCTCCTGTTCACTGTCTGCCGGTGAATCTCCTCCTGTTCACTGTGTGCCGGTGAATCTCTCCTGTTCACTGTCTGCCAGTGAATCTCCTCCTGCTCACTGTCTGCCAGTGAATCTCCTCCTGTTCACTGTGTGCCAGTGAATCTCCTCCTGTTCACTGTCTGCCAGTGAATCTCCTCCTGTTCACTGCCTGCCAGTGAATCACCTCCTGCTCACTGTCTGCCAGTGAATCTCCTCCTGTTCACTGTCTGCCAGTGAATCTCATCCTGCTCACTGCCTCCCAGTGAATCTCCTCCTGTTCAGTGTCTGCCAGTGAATCTCCTCCTGCTCACTGTCTGCCAGTGAATTTCCTCCTGTTCACTGTCTGCCAGTGAATCTCCTCCTGTTCAGTGTCTGCAAGTGAATCTCCTCCTGTTCACTGTCTGCCAGTGAATCTCCTCCTGTTCAATGTCTGCCAGTGAATCTCCTCCTGTTCACTGTCTGCCAGTGAATCTCCTCCTGTTCAGTGTCTGCCAGTGAATCTCCTCCTGCTCACTGTCTGCCAGTGAATCTAGTCCTGTTCACTGTCTGCCAGTGAATCTCCTCCTGTTCACTGTCTGCCAGTGAATCTCCACCTGTTCACTGTCTGCCAGTGAATCTCCTCCTGTTCAGAGTCTGCCAGTCAATCTCCTCCTGTTCAGTGTCTGCCAGTGAATCTCCTCCTGTTCAGTGTCTGCCAGTGAATCTCCTGTTCACTGTCTGCCAGTGAATCTGCTCCTGCTCACTGTCTGCCAGTGAATCTCCTCCTGTTCAGTGTCTGCCAGTGAACCTCCTCCTGTTCACTGTCTGCCAGTGAATCTCCTCCTGCTCACTGTCTGCCAGTGAATCCCCTCCTGCTCACTGTCTGCCAGTGAATCTCCTCCTGCTCACTGTCTGCCAGTGAATCTCCTCCTGCTCACGGTCTGCCAGTGTATCTCCTCCTGTTCACTGTCTGCCAGTGAATCTCCTCCTGTTCACTGTCTGCCAGTGAATCTCCTCCTGTTCACTGTCTGCCAGTGAATCTCCTCCTGCTCACTGTCTGCCAATGAATCTCCTCCTGTTCAGTGTCTGCCAGTGAATCTCCTCCTGTTCAGTGTCTGCCAGTGAATCTCCTCCTGTTCACTGTCTGCCAGTGAATCTCCTCCTGCTCACTGTGTGCCAGTGAATCTCCTCCTGTTCACTGTCTGCCAGTGAATCACCTCCTGCTCACTGTCTGCCAGTGAATCTCCTCCTGCTCACTGTCTGCCAGTGAATCTCCTCCTGTTCACTGCCTGCCAGTGAATCTCCTCCTGTTCACTGTCTGCCAGTGAATCTCCTCCTGCTCACTGTCTGCCAGTGAATCTCCTCCTGTTCACTGCCTGCCAGTGAATCTCCTCCTGTTCACTGTCTGCCAGTGAATATCCTCCTGCTCACTGCCTCCCAGTGAATCTCCTCCTGTTCACTGTCTGCCAGTGAATCTCCTCCTGCTCACTGTCTGCCAGTGAATTTCCTCCTGTTCACGGTCTGCCAGTGAATCTCCTCCTGTTCAGTCTCTGCAAGTGAATCTCCTCCTGTTCACTGTCTGCCAGTGAATCTCCTCCTGTTCAATGTCTGCCAGTGAATCTCCTCCTGTTCACTGTCTGCCAGTGAATCTCCTCCTGTTCAGTGTCTGCCAGTGAATCTCCTCCTGCTCAATGTCTGCCAGTGAATCTAGTCCTGTTCACTGTCTGCCAGTGAATCTCCTCCTGTTCACGGTCTGCCAGTGAATCTCCTCCTGTTCACTGTCTGCCAGTGAATCTCCTCCTGCTCACTCCTGCCAGTGAATCTCCTCCTGTTCACTGCCTGCCAGTGAATCTCCTCCTCTTCACTGTCTGCCAGTGAATCTCCTCCTGCTCACTGCCTCCCAGTGAATCTCCTCCTGTTCACTGTCTGCCAGTGAATCTCCTCCTGCTCACTGTCTGCCAGTGAATTTCCTCCTGTTCACTGTCTGCCAGTGAATCTCCTCCTGTTCAGTGTCTGCAAGTGAATCTCCTCCTGTTCACTGTCTGCCAGTGAATCTCCTCCTGTTCAATGTCTGCCAGTGAATCTCCTCCTGTTCACTGTCTGCCAGTGAATCTCCTCCTGTTCACTGTCTGCCAGTGAATCTCCTCCTGCTCACTGTCTGCCAGTGAATCTAGTCCTGTTCACTGTCTGCCAGTGAATCTCCTCCTGTTCACTGTCTGCCAATGAATCTCCTCCTGTTCACTGTCTGCCAGTGAATCTCCTCCTGTTCAGAGTCTGCCCGTCAATCTCCTCCTGTTCAGTGTCTGCCAGTGAATCTCCTCCTGTTCAGTGTCTGCCAGTGAATCTCCTGTTCACTGTCTGCCAGTGAATCTGCTCCTGCTCACTGTCTGCCAGGGAATCTCCTCCTGTTCAGTGTCTGCCAGTGAACCTCCTCCTGTTCACTGTCTGCCAGTGAATCTCCTCCTGCTCACTGTCTGCCAGTGAATCCCCTCCTGCTCACTGTCTGCCAGTGAATCTCCTCCTGCTCACTGTCTGCCAGTGAATCTCCTCCTGCTCACGGTCTGCGAGTGTATCTCCTCCTGTTCACTGTCTGCCAGTGAATCTCCTCCTGTTCACTGTCTGCCAGTGAATCTCCTCCTGTTCACTGTCTGCCAGTGAATCTCCTCCTGCTCACTGTCTGCCAATGAATCTCCTCCTGTTCAGTGTCTGCCAGTGAATCTCCTCCTGTTCAGTGTCTGCCAGTGAATCTCCTCCTGTTCACTGTCTGCCAGTGAATCTCCTCCTGCTCACTGTGTGCCAGTGAATCTCCTCCTGTTCACTGTCTGCCAGTGAATCACCTCCTGTTCACTGTCTGCCAGTGAATCTCCTCCTGCTCACTGTCTGCCAGTGAATCTCCTCCTGTTCACTGCCTGCCAGTGAATCTCCTCCTGTTCACTGTCTGCCAGTGAATCTCCTCCTGCTCACTGTCTGCCAGTGAATCTCCTCCTGTTCACTGCCTGCCAGTGAATCTCCTCCTGTTCACTGTCTGCCAGTGAATCTCCTCCTGCTCACTGCCTCCCAGTGAATCTCCTCCTGTTCACTGTCTGCCAGTGAATCTCCTCCTGCTCACTGTCTGCCAGTGAATTTCCTCCTGTTCACTGTCTGCCAGTGAATCTCCTCCTGTTCAGTGTCTGCAAGTGAATCTCCTCCTGTTCACTGTCTGCCAGTGAATCTCCTCCTGTTCAATGTCTGCCAGTGAATCTCCTCCTGTTCACTGTCTGCCAGTGAATCTCCTCCTGTTCAGTGTCTGCCAGTGAATCTCCTCCTGCTCACTGTCTGCCAGTGAATCTCCTCCTGTTCACTGTCTGCCAGTGAATCTCCTCCTGTTCACTGTCTGCCAGTGAATCTCCTCCTGTTCAGAGTCTGCCAGTCAATCTCCTCCTGTTCAGTGTCTGCCAGTGAATCTCCTCCTGTTCAGTGTCTGCCAGTGAATCTCCTGTTCACTGTCTGCCAGTGAATCTGCTCCTGCTCACTGTCTGCCAGTGAATCTCCTCCTGTTCAGTGTCTGCCAGTGAATCTCCTCCTGTTCACTGTCTGCCAGTGAATCTCCTCCTGCTCACTGTGTGCCAGTGAATCTCCTCCTGTTCACTGTCTGCCAGTGAATCTCCTCCTGCTCACTGTCTGCCAGTGAATCTCCTCCTGTTCACTGTCTGCCAGTGAATCACCTCCTGCTCACTGTCTGCCAGTGAATCTCCTCCTGCTCACTGCCTGCCAGTGAATCTCCTCCTGTTCAGTGTCTGCCAGTGAATCTCCTCCTGTTCATTGTCTGCCAGTGAATCTCCTCCTGTTCACTGTCTGATAGTGAATTTCCTCCTGTTCACTGTCTGCCAGTGAATCACCTCCTGCTCACTGTCTGCCAGTGAATCTCCTCCTGCTCACTGCCTGCCCGTGAATCTCCTCCTGTTCAGTGTCTGCCAGTGAATCTCCTCCTGTTCACTGTCTGCCAGTGAATCTCCTCCTGTTCACTGTCTGCCAGTGAATCTCCTCCTGCTCACTGCCTGCCAGTGAATCTCCTCCTGTTCACTGTCTGCCAGTGAATCTCCTGTTCAGTGTCTGCCAGTGAATCTCCTCCTGCTCACTGTCTGCCAGTGAATCTCCTCCTGCTCACTGTCGGTCAGTGAATCTCCTCCTGCTCACTGTCTGCCAGTGAATCTCCTCCTGTTCAATGTCTGCCAGTGAATCTCCTCCTGTTCACTGTCTGCCAGTGAATCTCCTCCTGTTCAGTGTCTGCCAGTGAATCTCCTCCTGCTCACTGTCTGCCACTGAATCTAGTCCTGTTCACTGTCTGCCAGTGAATCTCCTCCTGTTCACTGTCTGCCAGTGAATCTCCTCCTGTTCACTGTCTGCCAGTGAATCTCCTCCTTTTCAGAGTCTGCCAGTCAATCTCCTCCTGTTCAGTGTCTGCCAGTGAATCTCCTGTTCACTGTCTGCCAGTGAATCTGCTCCTGCTCACTGTCTGCCAGTGAATCTCCTCCTGTTCAGTGTCTGCCAGTGAATCTCCTCCTGTTCACTGTCTGCCAGGGTATCTCCTCCTCTTCACTGTCTGCCAGTGAATCTCCTCCTGTTCAGTGTCTGCCAGTGAATCTCCTCCTGTTCACTGTCTGCCAGTGAATCTCCTCCTGCTCACTGTATGCCAGTGAATCTCCTCCTGCTCACTGTCTGCCAGTGTATCTCCTCCGGTTCACTGTCTGCCAGTGAATCTCCTCCTGTTCACTGTCTGCCAGTGAATCTCCTCCTGCTCACTGTCTGCCAGTGAATCTCCTCCTGCTCACTGCCTGCCAGTGAATCTCCTTCTGTTCAGTGTCTGCCAGTGAATCTCCTCCTGTTCACTGTCTGCCAGTGAATCTCCTCCTGTTCACTGTCTGCCAGTGAATCTCCTCCTGCTCACTGCCTGCCAGTGAATCTCCTCCTGTTCACTGTCTGCCAGTGAATCTCCTGTTCAGTGTCTGCCAGTGAATCTTCTCCTGCTCACTGTCTGCCAGTGAATCTCCTCCTGCTCACTGTCTGCCAGTGAATCCCCTCCTGCTCACTGTCTGCCAGTGAATCTCCTCCTGTTCACTGTCTGCCAGTGAATCTCCTCCTGTTCACTGTCTACCAGTGAATCTCCTCCTGTTCACTGTCGGCCAGTGAATCTCCTCCTGCTCACTGTCTGCCAGTGAATCTCCTCCTGTTCACTGTCTACCAGTGAATCTCCTCCTGTTCACTGTCTGCCAGTGAATCTCCTCCTGCTCACTGTCTGCCAGTGAATCTCCTCCTGCTCACTGTCTGCCAGTGAATCTCCTCCTGCTCACTGTCTGCCAGTGAATCTCCTCCTGTTCACTGTCTGCCAGTGAATCACATCCTGCTCACTGTCTGCCAGTGAATCTCCTCCTGTTCACTGTCTGCCAGTGAATCTCCTGTTCAGTGTCTGCCAGTGAATCTCCTCCTGTTCACTGTCTGCCAGTGAATCTCCTCCTGCTCACTGTCTGCCAGTGAATCTTCTCCTGCTCACTGTCTGCCAGTGAATCTCCTCCTGTTCAGTGTCTGCCAGTGAATCTCCTCCTGTTCACTGTCTGCCAGTGAATCTCCTCCTGTTCACTGTCTGCCAGTGAATCTCCTCCTGCTCACTGTCTGCCAGTGAATCTCCTCCTGTTCAGTGTCTGCCAGTGAATCTCCTCCTGTTCACTGTCTGCCATTGAATCTCCTCCTGTTCACTGTCTGCCAGTGAATCTCCTCCTGCACACTGTCTGCCAGTGAATCTCCTCCTGCTCACTGTCTGCCAGTGAATCTCCTCCTGTTCACTGTCTGCCAGTGAATCTCCTCCTGTTCACTGTCTGCCAGTGAATCTCCTCCTGTTCACTGCCTGCCAGTGAATCTCCTCCTGTTCACTGTCTGCCAGTGAATCTCCTCCTGTTCACTGTCTGCCAGTGAATCTCCTCCTGCTCACTATCTGCCAGTGAATCTCCTCCTGTTCAGTGTCTGCCAGTGAATCTCCTCCTGTTCACTGTCTGCCAGTGAATCTCCTCCTGTTCACTGTCTGCAAGTGAATCTCCTCCTGTTCACTGCCTGCCAGTGAATCTCCTCCTGCTCACTGTGTGCCAGTGAATCTCCTCCTGTTCACTGCCTGCCAGTGAATCTCCTCCTGTTCAGTGTCTGCCAGTGAATCTCCTCCTGTTCACTGTCTGCCAGTGAATCTCCTCCTGCTCACTGTGTGCCAGTGAATCTCCTCCTGTTCACTGTCTGCCAGTGAATCTCCTCCTGCTCACTGTCTGCCAGTGAATCTCCTCCTGCTCACTGTCTGCCAGTGAATCTACTCCTGCTCACTGCCTCCCAGTGAATCTCCTCCTGTTCACTGTCTGCCAGTGAATCTCCTGCTGCTCTCTGTCTCCCAGTGAATTTCCTCCTGTTCACTGTCTGCCAGTGAATCTCCTCCTGTTCAGTGTCTGCAAGTGAATCTCCTCCTGTTCACTGTCTGCCAGTGAATCTCCTCCTGTTCAGTGTCTGCCAGTGAATCTCCTCCTGTTCACTGTCTGCCAGTGAATCTCCTCCTGTTCAGTGTCTGCCAGTGAATCTCCTCCTGTTCACTGTCTGCCAGTGAATCTCCTCCTGTTCAGTGTCTGCCAGTGAATCTCCTCCTGTTGACTATCTGCCGGTGAATCTCCTCCTCTTCACTGTCTGCCGGTGAATCTCCTCCTGTTCACTGTGTGCCGGTGAATCTCCTCCTGTTCACTGTCTGCCAGTGAATCTCCTCCTGCTCACTGTCTGCCAGTGAATCTCCTCCTGTTCACTGTGTGCCAGTGAATCTCCTCCTGTTCACTGTCTGCCAGTGAATCTCCTCCTGTTCACTGTCTGCCAGTGAATCACCTCCTGCTCACTGTCTGCCAGTGAATCTCCTCCTGTTCACTGTCTGCCAGTGAATCTCCTCCTGCTCACTGCCTCCCAGTGAATCTCCTCCTGTTCAGTGTCTGCCAGTGAATCTCCTCCTGCTCACTGTCTGCCAGTGAATTTCCTCCTGTTCACTGTCTGCCAGTGAATCTCCTCCTGTTCAGTGTCTGCAAGTGAATCTCCTCCTGTTCACTGTCTGCCAGTGAATCTCCTCCTGTTCAATGTCTGCCAGTGAATCTCCTCCTGTTCACTGTCTGCCAGTGAATCTCCTCCTGTTCAGTGTCTGCCAGTGAATCTCCTCCTGCTCACTGTCTGCCAGTGAATCTAGTCCTGTTCACTGTCTGCCAGTGAATCTCCTCCTGTTCACTGTCTGCCAGTGAATCTCCTCCTGTTCACTGTCTGCCAGTGAATCTCCTCCTGTTCAGAGTCTGCCAGTCAATCTCCTCCTGTTCAGTGTCTGCCAGTGAATCTCCTCCTGTTCAGTGTCTGCCAGTGAATCTCCTGTTCACTGTCTGCCAGTGAATCTGCTCCTGCTCACTGTCTGCCAGTGAATCTCCTCCTGTTCAGTGTCTGCCAGTGAATCTCCTCCTGTTCACTGTCTGCCAGTGAAGCTCCTCCTGCTCACTGTCTGCCAGTGAATCCCCTCCTGCTCACTGTCTGCCAGTGAATCTCCTCCTGCTCACTGTCTGCCAGTGAATCTCCTCCTGCTCACGGTCTGCCAGTGTATCTCCTCCTGTTCACTGTCTGCCAGTGAATCTCCTCCTGTTCACTGTCTGCCAGTGAATCTCCTCCTGTTCACTGTCTGCCAGTGAATCTCCTCCTGCTCACTGTCTGCCAATGAATCTCCTCCTGTTCAGTGTCTGCCAGTGAATCTCCTCCTGTTCAGTGTCTGCCAGTGAATCTCCTCCTGTTCACTGTCTGCCAGTGAATCTCCTCCTGCTCACTGTGTGCCAGTGAATCTCCTCCTGTTCACTGTCTGCCAGTGAATCACCTCCTGCTCACTGTCTGCCAGTGAATCTCCTCCTGCTCACTGTCTGCCAGTGAATCTCCTCCTGTTCACTGCCTGCCAGTGAATCTCCTCCTGTTCACTGTCTGCCAGTGAATCTCCTCCTGCTGACTGTCTGCCAGTGAATCTCCTCCTGTTCACTGCCTGCCAGTGAATCTCCTCCTGTTCACTGTCTGCCAGTGAATCTCCTCCTGCTCACTGCCTCCCAGTGAATCTCCTCCTGTTCACTGTCTGCCAGTGAATCTCCTCCTGCTCACTGTCTTCCAGTGAATTTCCTCCTGTTCACTGTCTGCCAGTGAATCTCCTCCTGTTCAGTGTCTGCAAGTGAATCTCCTCCTGTTCACTGTCTGCCAGTGAATCTCCTCCTGTTCAATGTCTGCCAGTGAATCTCCTCCTGTTCACTGTCTGCCAGTGAATCTCCTCCTGTTCAGTGTCTGCCAGTGAATCTCCTCCTGCTCACTGTCTGCCAGTGAATCTAGTCCTGTTCACTGTCTGCCAGTGAATCTCCTCCTGTTCACGGTCTGCCAGTGAATCTCCTCCTGTTCACTGTCTGCCAGTGAATCTCCTCCTGTTCAGAGTCTGCCAGTCAATCTCCTCCTGTTCAGTGTCTGCCAGTGAATCTCCTCCTGTTCAGTGTCTGCCAGTGAATCTCCTGTTCACTGTCTGCCAGTGAATCTGCTCCTGCTCACTGTCTGCCAGTGAATCTCCTCGTGTTCAGTGTCTGCCAGTGAATCTCCTCCTGTTCACTGTCTGCCAGTGAATCTCCTCCTGCTCACTGTGTGCCAGTGAATCTCCTCCTGTTCACTGTCTGCCAGTGAATCTCCTCCTGCTCACTGTCTGCCAGTGAATCTCCTCCTGTTCACTGTCTGCCAGTGAATCACCTCCTGCTCACTGTCTGCCAGTGAATCTCCTCCTGCTCACTGCCTGCCAGTGAATCTCCTCCTGTTCAGTGTCTGCCAGTGAATCTCCTCCTGTTCACTGTCTGCCAGTGAATCTCCTCCTGTTCACTGTCTGATAGTGAATTTCCTCCTGTTCACTGTCTGCCAGTGAATCACCTCCTGCTCACTGTCTGCCAGTGAATCTCCTCCTGTTCAGTGTCTGCCAGTGAATCTCCTCCTGTTCACTGCCTGCCAGTGAATCTCCTCCTGTTCACTGTCTGCCAGTGAATCTCCTCCTGCTCACTGCCTGCCAGTGAATCTCCTCCTGTTCACTGTCTGCCAGTGAATCTCCTGTTCAGTGTCTGCCAGTGAATCTCCTCCTGCTCACTGTCTGCCAGTGAATCTCCTCCTGCTCACTGTCTGCCAGTGAATCACCTCCTGCTCACTGTCTGCCAATGAATCTCCTCCTGCTCACTGTCTGCCAGTGAATCTACTCCTGCTCACTGCCTCCCAGTGAATCTCCTCCTGTTCACTGTCTGCCAGTGAATCTCCTCCTGCTCACTGTCTCCCAGTGAATTTCCTCCTGTTCACTGTCTGCCAGTGAATCTCCTCCTGTTCAGTGTCTGCAAGTGAATCTCCTCCTGTTCACTGTCTGCCAGTGAATCTCCTCCTGTTCAGTGTCTGCCAGTGAATCTCCTCCTGTTCACTGTCTGCCAGTGAATCTCCTCCTGTTCAGTGTCTGCCAGTGAATCTCCTCCTGTTCACTGTCTGCCAGTGAATCTCCTCCTGTTCAGTGTCTGCCAGTGAATCTCCTCCTGTTGACTATCTGCCAGTGAATCTCCTCCTGTTCACTGTCTGCCGGTGAATCTCCTCCTGTTCACTGTGTGCCGGTGAATCTCCTCCTGCTCACTGTCTTCCAGTGAATCTCCTCCTGCTCACTGTCTGCCAGTGAATCTCCTCCTGTTCACTGTCTGCCAGTGAATCTCCTCCTGCTCACTGTCTGCCAGTGAATCTCCTCCTGCACACTGTCTGCCAGTGAATCTCCTCCAGCTCACTGTCTGCCAGTGATTCTCCTCCTGTTCACTGTCTGCCAGTGAATCTCCTCCTGTTCACTGTCTGCGAGTGAATCTCCTCCTGTTCACTGTCTGCCAGTGAATCACCTCCTGCTCACTGTCTGCCAGTGAATCTCCTCCTGTTCACTGTCTGCCAGTGAATCTCCTCCTGCTCACTGCCTCCCAGTGAATCTCCTCCTGTTCAGTGTCTGCCAGTGAATCTCCTCCTGCTCACTGTCTGCCAGTGAATTTCCTCCTGTTCACTGTCTGCCAGTGAATCTCCTCCTGTTCAGTGTCTGCAAGTGAATCTCCTCCTGTTCACTGTCTGCCAGTGAATCTCCTCCTGTTCAATGTCTGCCAGTGAATCTCCTCCTGTTCACTGTCTGCCAGTGAATCTCCTCCTGTTCAGTGTCTGCCAGTGAATCTCCTCCTGCTCACTGTCTGCCAGTGAATCTAGTCCTGTTCACTGTCTGCCAGTGAATCTCCTCCTGTTCACTGTCTGCCAGTGAATCTCCTCCTGTTCACTGTCTGCCAGTGAGTCTCCTCCTGTTCAGAGTCTGCCAGTCAATCTCCTCCTGTTCAGTGTCTGCCAGTGAATCTCCTCCTGTTCAGTGTCTGCCAGTGAATCTCCTGTTCACTGTCTGCCAGTGAATCTGCTCCTGCTCACTGTCTGCCAGTGAATCTCCTCCTGTTCAGTGTCTGCCAGTGAATCTCCTCCTGTTCACTGTCTGCCAGTGAATCTCCTCCTGCTCACTGTCTGCCAGTGAATCCCCTCCTGCTCACTGTCTGCCAGTGAATCTCCTCCTGCTCACTGTCTGCCAGTGAATCTCCTCCTGCTCACGGTCTGCCAGTGTATCTCCTCCTGTTCACTGTCTGCCAGTGAATCTCCTCCTGTTCACTGTCTGCCAGTGAATCTCCTCCTGTTCACTGTCTGCCAGTGAATCTCCTCCTGCTCACTGTCTGCCAATGAATCTCCTCCTGTTCAGTGTCTGCCAGTGAATCTCCTCCTGCTCACTGTCTGCCAGTGAATCTCCTCCTGTACACTGTCTGCCAGTGAATCTCCTCCTGCTCACTGCCTCCCAGTGAATCTCCTCCTGTTCAGTGTCTGCCAGTGAATCTCCTCCTGCTCACTGTCTGCCAGTGAATTTCCTCCTGTTCACTGTCTGCCAGTGAATCTCCTCCTGTTCAGTGTCTGCAAGTGAATCTCCTCCTGTTCACTGTCTGCCAGTGAATCTCCTCCTGTTCAATGTCTGCCAGTGAATCTCCTCCTGTTCACTGTCTGCCAGTGAATCTCCTCCTGTTCAGTGTCTGCCAGTGAATCTCCTCCTGCTCACTGTCTGCCAGTGAATCTAGTCCTGTTCACTGTCTGCCAGTGAATCTCCTCCTGTTCACTGTCTGCCAGTGAATCTCCCCCTGTTCACTGTCTGCCAGTGAATCTCCTACTGTTCAGAGTCTGCCAGTCAATCTCCTCCTGTTCAGTGTCTGCCAGTGAATCTCCTCCTGTTCAGTGTCTGCCAGTGAATCTCCTGTTCACTGTCTGCCAGTGAATCTCCCCCTGTTCACTGTCTGCCAGTGAATCTCCTACTGTTCAGAGTCTGCCAGTCAATCTCCTCCTGTTCAGTGTCTGCCAGTGAATCTCCTCCTGTTCAGTGTCTGCCAGTGAATCTCCTGTTCACTGTCTGCCAGTGAATCTGCTCCTGCTCACTGTCTGCCAGTGAATCTCCTCCTGTTCAGTGTCTGCCAGTGAATCTCCTCCTGTTCACTGTCTGCCAGTGAATCTCCTCCTGCTCACTGTCTGCCAGTGAATCTCCTCCTGCTCACTGTCTGCCAGTGAATCTCCTCCTGCTCACTGTCTGCCAGTGTATCTCCTCCTGTTCACTGTCTGCCAGTGAATCTCCTCCTGTTCACTGTCTGCCAGTGAATCTCCTCCTGTTCACTGTCTGCCAGTGAATCTCGCCCTGTTCACTGCCTGCCAGTGAATCTCCTCCTGCTCACTGTCTGCCAGTGAATCTCCTCCTGTTCAGTGTCTGCCAGTGAATCTCCTCCTGTTCAGTGTCTGCCAGTGAATCTCCTCCTGTTCACTGTCTGCCAGTGAATCTCCTCCTGCTCACTGTGTGCCAGTGAATCTCCTCCTGTTCACTGTCTGCCAGTGAATCACCTCCTGCTCACTGTCTGCCAGTGAATCTCCTCCTGCTCACTGTCTGCCAGTGAATCTCCTCCTGCTCACTGCCTGCCAGTGAATCTCCTCCTGTTCACTGTCTGCCAGTGAATCTCCTCCTGCTCACTGTCTGCCAGTGAATCTCCTCCTGTTCACTGCCTGCCAGTGAATCTCCTCCTGTTCACTGCCTCCCAGTGAATCTCCTCCTGCTCACTGCCTCCCAGTGAATCTCCTCCTGTTCACTGTCTGCCAGTGAATCTCCTCCTGCTCACTGTCTGCCAGTGAATTTCCTCCTGTTCACTGTCTGCCAGTGAATCTCCTCCTGTTCAGTGTCTGCAAGTGAATCTCCTCCTGCTCACTGCCTCCCAGTGAATCTCCTCCTGTTCACTGTCTGCCAGTGAATCTCCTCCTGCTCACTGTCTCCCAGTGAATTTCCTCCTGTTCACTGTCTGCCAGTGAATCTCCTCCTGTTCAGTGTCTGCAAGTGAATCTCCTCCTGTTCACTGTCTGCCAGTGAATCTCCTCCTGCTCACTGTCTTCCAGTGAATCTCCTCCTGCTCACTGTCTGCCAGTGAATCTCCTCCTGTTCACTGTCTGCCAGTGAATCTCCTCCTGCTCACTGTCTGCCAGTGAATCTCCTCCTGCACACTGTCTGCCAGTGAATCTCCTCCAGCTCACTGTCTGCCAGTGATTCTCCTCCTGTTCACTGTCTGCCAGTGAATCTCCTCCTGTTCACTGTCTGCGAGTGAATCTCCTCCTGTTCACTGTCTGCCAGTGAATCACCTCCTGCTCACTGTCTGCCAGTGAATCTCCTCCTGTTCACTGTCTGCCAGTGAATCTCCTCCTGCTCACTGCCTCCCAGTGAATCTCCTCCTGTTCAGTGTCTGCCAGTGAATCTCCTCCTGCTCACTCTCTGCCAGTGAATTTCCTCCTGTTCACTGTCTGCCAGTGAATCTCCTCCTGTTCAGTGTCTGCAAGTGAATCTCCTCCTGTTCACTGTCTGCCAGTGAATCTCCTCCTGTTCAATGTCTGCCAGTGAATCTCCTCCTGTTCACTGTCTGCCAGTGAATCTCCTCCTGTTCAGTGTCTGCCAGTGAATCTCCTCCTGCTCACTGTCTGCCAGTGAATCTAGTCCTGTTCACTGTCTGCCAGTGAATCTCCTCCTGTTCACTGTCTGCCAGTGAATCTCCTCCTGTTCACTGTCTGCCAGTGAGTCTCCTCCTGTTCAGAGTCTGCCAGTCAATCTCCTCCTGTTCAGTGTCTGCCAGTGAATCTCCTCCTGTTCAGTGTCTGCCAGTGAATCTCCTGTTCACTGTCTGCCAGTGAATCTGCTCCTGCTCACTGTCTGCCAGTGAATCTCCTCCTGTTCAGTGTCTGCCAGTGAATCTCCTCCTGTTCACTGTCTGCCAGTGAATCTCCTCCTGCTCACTGTCTGCCAGTGAATCCCCTCCTGCTCACTGTCTGCCAGTGAATCTCCTCCTGCTCACTGTCTGCCAGTGAATCTCCTCCTGCTCACGGTCTGCCAGTGTATCTCCTCCTGTTCACTGTCTGCCAGTGAATCTCCTCCTGTTCACTGTCTGCCAGTGAATCTCCTCCTGTTCACTGTCTGCCAGTGAATCTCCTCCTGCTCACTGTCTGCCAATGAATCTCCTCCTGTTCAGTGTCTGCCAGTGAATCTCCTCCTGCTCACTGTCTGCCAGTGAATCTCCTCCTGTACACTGTCTGCCAGTGAATCTCCTCCTGCTCACTGCCTCCCAGTGAATCTCCTCCTGTTCAGTGTCTGCCAGTGAATCTCCTCCTGCTCACTGTCTGCCAGTGAATTTCCTCCTGTTCACTGTCTGCCAGTGAATCTCCTCCTGTTCAGTGTCTGCAAGTGAATCTCCTCCTGTTCACTGTCTGCCAGTGAATCTCCTCCTGTTCAATGTCTGCCAGTGAATCTCCTCCTGTTCACTGTCTGCCAGTGAATCTCCTCCTGTTCAGTGTCTGCCAGTGAATCTCCTCCTGCTCACTGTCTGCCAGTGAATCTAGTCCTGTTCACTGTCTGCCAGTGAATCTCCTCCTGTTCACTGTCTGCCAGTGAATCTCCTCCTGTTCACTGTCTGCCAGTGAATCTCCTACTGTTCAGAGTCTGCCAGTCAATCTCCTCCTGTTCAGTGTCTGCCAGTGAATCTCCTCCTGTTCAGTGTCTGCCAGTGAATCTCCTGTTCACTGTCTGCCAGTGAATCTGCTCCTGCTCACTGTCTGCCAGTGAATCTCCTCCTGTTCAGTGTCTGCCAGTGAATCTCCTCCTGTTCACTGTCTGCCAGCGAATCTCCTCCTGCTCACTGTCTGCCAGTGAATCTCCTCCTGCTCACTGTCTGCCAGTGAATCTCCTCCTGCTCACTGTCTGCCAGTGTATCTCCTCCTGTTCACTGTCTGCCAGTGAATCTCCTCCTGTTCACTGTCTGCCAGTGAATCTCCTCCTGTTCACTGTCTGCCAGTGAATCTCGCCCTGTTCACTGCCTGCCAGTGAATCTCCTCCTGCTCACTGTCTGCCAGTGAATCTCCTCCTGTTCAGTGTCTGCCAGTGAATCTCCTCCTGTTCAGTGTCTGCCAGTGAATCTCCTCCTGTTCACTGTCTGCCAGTGAATCTCCTCCTGCTCACTGTGTACCAGTGAATCTCCTCCTGTTCACTGTCTGCCAGTGAATCACCTCCTGCTCACTGTCTGCCAGTGAATCTCCTCCTGCTCACTGTCTGCCAGTGAATCTCCTCCTGCTCACTGCCTGCCAGTGAATCTCCTCCTGTTCACTGTCTGCCAGTGAATCTCCTCCTGCTCACTGTCTGCCAGTGAATCTCCTCCTGTTCACTGCCTGCCAGTGAATCTCCTCCTGTTCACTGCCTCCCAGTGAATCTCCTCCTGCTCACTGCCTCCCAGTGAATCTCCTCCTGTTCACTGTCTGCCAGTGAATCTCCTCCTGCTCACTGTCTGCCAGTGAATTTCCTCCTGTTCACTGTCTGCCAGTGAATCTCCTCCTGTTCAGTGTCTGCAAGTGAATCTCCTCCTGCTCACTGCCTCCCAGTGAATCTCCTCCTGTTCACTGTCTGCCAGTGAATCTCCTCCTGCTCACTGTCTCCCAGTGAATTTCCTCCTGTTCACTGTCTGCCAGTGAATCTCCTCCTGTTCAGTGTCTGCAAGTGAATCTCCTCCTGTTCACTGTCTGCCAGTGAATCTCCTCCTGTTCAGTGTCTGCCAGTGAATCTCCTCCTGTTCACTGTCTGCCAGTGAATCTCCTCCTGTTCAGTGTCTGCCAGTGAATCTCCTCCTGTTCACTGTCTGCCAGTGAATCTCCTCCTGTTCAGTGTCTGCCAGTGAATCTCCTCCTGTTGACTATCTGCCAGAGAATCTCCTCCTGTTCACTGTGTGCCGGTGAATCTCCTCCTGTTCACTGTGTGCCGGTGAATCTCCTCCTGTTCACTGTCTGCCAGTGAATCTCCTCCTGCTCACTGTCTGCCAGTGAATCTCCTCCTGTTCACTGTCTGCCAGTGAATCTCCTCCTGTTCACTGTCTGCCAGTGAATCTCCTCCTGCACACTGTCTGCCAGTGAATCTCCTCCAGCTCACTGTCTGCCAGTGATTCTCCTCCTGTTCACTGTCTGCCAGTGAATCTCCTCCTGTTCAGTGTCTGCCAGTGAATCTCCTCCTGTTCAGTGTCTGCCAGTGAATCTCCTCCTGTTCACTGTCTGCCATTGAATCTCCTCCTGCTCACTGTGTGCCAGTGAATCACCTCCTGCTCACTGTCTGCCAGTGAATCTCCTCCTGCTCACTGTCTGCCAGTGAATCTCATCCTGTTCACTGCCTGCCAGTGAATCTCCTCCTGTTCACTGTCTGCCAGTGAATCTCCTCCTGCTCACTGTCTGCCAGTGAATCTCCTCCTGTTCACTGCCTGCCAGTGAATCTCCTCCTGTTCACTGTCTGCCAGTGAATCTCCTCCTGCTCACTGCCTCCCAGTGAATCTCCTCCTTTTCACTGTCTGCCAGTGAATCTCCTCCTGCTCACTGTCTGCCAGTGAATTTCCTCCTGTTCACTGTCTGCCAGTGAATCTCCTCCTGTTCAGTGTCTGCAAGTGAATCTCCTCCTGTTCACTGTCTGCCAGTGAATCTCCTCCTGTTCAATGTCTGCCAGTGAATCTCCTCCTGTTCAGTGTCTGCCAGTGAATCTCCTCCTGCTCACTGTCTGCCAGTGAATCTAGTCCTGTTCACTGTCTGCCAGTGAATCTCCTCCTGTTCACTGTCTGCCAGTGAATCTCCTCCTGTTCACTGTCTGCCAGTGAATCTCCTCCTGTTCAGAGTCTGCCAGTCAATCTCCTCCTGTTCAGTGTCTGCCAGTGAATCTCCTGTTCACTGTCTGCCAGTGAATCTGCTCCTGCTCACTGTCTGCCAGTGAATCTGCTCCTGCTCACTGACTGCCAGTGAATCTCCTCCTGTTCAGTGTCTGCCAGTGAATCTCCTCCTGTTCACTGTCTGCCAGTGAATCTCCTCCTGCTCACTGTGTGCCAGTGAATCTCCTCCTGTTCACTGTCTGCCAGTGAATCTCCTCCTGCTCACTGTCTGCCAGTGAATCTCCTCCTGCTCACTGTCTGCCAGTGTATCTCCTCCTGTTCACTGTCTGCCAGTGAATCTCCTCCTGTTCACTGTCTGCCAGTGAATCACCTCCTGCTCACTGTCTGCCAGTGAATCTCCTCCTGCTCACTGCCTGCCAGTGAATCTCCTCCTGTTCACTGTCTGCCAGTGAATCTCCTGTTCAGTGTCTGCCAGGGAATCTCCTCCTGCTCACTTTCTGCCAGTGAATCTCCTCCTGCTCACTGTCTGCCAGTGAATCTCCTCCTGCTCACTGTCTGCCAGTGAATCACCTCCTGCTCACTGTCTGCCAATGAATCTCCTCCTGTTCACTGTCTGCCAGTGAATCACCTCCTGCTCACTGTCTGCCAGTGAATCTCCTCCTGCTCACTGTCTGCCAGTGAATCACCTCCTGCTCACTGTCTGCCAGTGAATCTCCTCCTGCTCACTGCCTGCCAGTGAATCTCCTCCTGTTCACTGTCTGCCAGTGAATCTCCTGTTCAGTGTCTGCCAGTGAATCTCCTCCTGCTCACTGTCTGCCAGTGAATCTCCTCCTGCTCACTGTCGGTCAGTGAATCTCCTCCTGCTCACTGTCTGCCAGTGAATCTCCTCCTGTTCACTGTCTGCCATTGCATCTCCTCCTGTTCACTGCCTGCCAGTGAATCTCCTCCTGCTCACTGTCTGCCAGTGAATCACCTCCTGTTCACTGTCTGCCAGTGAATCTCCTCCTGTTCAGTGTCTGCAAGTGAATCTCCTCCTGTTCACTGTCTGCCAGTGAATCTCCTCCTGTTCAATGTCTGCCAGTGAATCTCCTCCTGTTCAGTGTCTGCCAGTGAATCTCCTCCTGCTCACTGTCTGCCAGTGAATCTAGTCCTGTTCACTGTCTGCCAGTGAATCTCCTCCTGTTCACTGTCTGCCAGTGAATCTCCTCCTGTTCACTGTCTGCCAGTGAATCTCCTCCTGTTCAGAGTCTGCCAGTCAATCTCCTCCTGTTCAGTGTCTGCCAGTGAATCTCCTGTTCACTGTCTGCCAGTGAATCTGCTCCTGCTCACTGTCTGCCAGTGAATCTGCTCCTGCTCACTGTCTGCCAGTGAATCTCCTCCTGTTCAGTGTCTGCCAGTGAATCTCCTCCTGTTCACTGTCTGCCAGTGAATCTCCTCCTGCTCACTGTGTGCCAGTGAATCTCCTCCTGTTCACTGTCTGCCAGTGAATCTCCTCCTGCTCACTGTCTGCCAGTGAATCTCCTCCTGCTCACTGTCTGCCAGTGTATCTCCTCCTGTTCACTGTCTGCCAGTGAATCTCCTCCTGTTCACTGTCTGCCAGTGAATCACCTCCTGCTCACTGTCTGCCAGTGAATCTCCTCCTGCTCACTGCCTGCCAGTGAATCTCCTCCTGTTCACTGTCTGCCAGTGAATCTCCTGTTCAGTGTCTGCCAGGGAATCTCCTCCTGCTCACTTTCTGCCAGTGAATCTCCTCCTGCTCACTGTCTGCCAGTGAATCTCCTCCTGCTCACTGTCTGCCAGTGAATCACCTCCTGCTCACTGTCTGCCAATGAATCTCCTCCTGTTCACTGTCTGCCAGTGAATCACCTCCTGCTCACTGTCTGCCAGTGAATCTCCTCCTGCTCACTGTCTGCCAGTGAATCACCTCCTGCTCACTGTCTGCCAGTGAATCTCCTCCTGCTCACTGCCTGCCAGTGAATCTCCTCCTGTTCACTGTCTGCCAGTGAATCTCCTGTTCAGTGTCTGCCAGTGAATCTCCTCCTGCTCACTGTCTGCCAGTGAATCTCCTCCTGCTCACTGTCGGTCAGTGAATCTCCTCCTGCTCACTGTCTGCCAGTGAATCTCCTCCTGTTCACTGTCTGCCATTGCATCTCCTCCTGTTCACTGCCTGCCAGTGAATCTCCTCCTGCTCACTGTCTGCCAGTGAATCACCTCCTGCTCACTGTCTGCCAATGAATCTCCTCCTGCTCACTGTCTGCCAGTGAATCTACTCCTGTTCAGTGTCTGCCAGTGAATCTCCTCCTGCTCACTGACTGCCAGTGAATCACCTCCTGCTCACTGTCTGCCAATGAATCTCCTCCTGCTCACTGTCTGCCAGTGAATCTACTCCTGCTCACTGCCTCCCAGTGAATCTCCTCCTGTTCACTGTCTGCCAGTGAATCTCCTCCTGCTCACTGTCTCCCAGTGAATTTCCTCCTGTTCACTGTCTGCCAGTGAATCTCCTCCTGTTCAGTGTCTGCAAGTGAATCTCCTCCTGTTCACTGTCTGCCAGTGAATCTCCTCCTGTTCAGTGTCTGCCAGTGAATCTCCTCCTGTTCACTGTCTGCCAGTGAATCTCCTCCTGTTCAGTGTCTGCCAGTGAATCTCCTCCTGTTCACTGTCTGCCAGTGAATCTCCTCCAGCTCACTGTCTGCCAGTGATTCTCCTCCTGTTCACTGTCTGCCAGTGAATCTCCTCCTGTTCACTGTCTGCGAGTGAATCTCCTCCTGTTCACTGTCTGCCAGTGAATCACCTCCTGCTCACTGTCTGCCAGTGAATCTCCTCCTGTTCACTGTCTGCCAGTGAATCTCCTCCTGCTCACTGCCTCCCAGTGAATCTCCTCCTGTTCAGTGTCTGCCAGTGAATCTCCTCCTGCTCACTGTCTGCCAGTGAATTTCCTCCTGTTCACTGTCTGCCAGTGAATCTCCTCCTGTTCAGTGTCTGCAAGTGAATCTCCTCCTGTTCACTGTCTGCCAGTGAATCTCCTCCTGTTCAATGTCTGCCAGTGAATCTCCTCCTGTTCACTGTCTGCCAGTGAATCTCCTCCTGTTCAGTGTGTGCCAGTGAATCTCCTCCTGCTCACTGTCTGCCAGTGAATCTAGTCCTGTTCACTGTCTGCCAGTGAATCTCCTCCTGTTCACTGTCTGCCAGTGAATCTCCTCCTGTTCACTGTCTGCCAGTGAATCTCCTCCTGTTCAGAGTCTGCCAGTCAATCTCCTCCTGTTCAGTGTCTGCCAGTGAATCTCCTCCTGTTCAGTGTCTGCCAGTGAATCTCCTGTTCACTGCCTGCCAGTGAATCTGCTCCTGCTCACTGTCTGCCAGTGAATCTCCTCCTGTTCAGTGTCTGCCAGTGAATCTCCTCCTGTTCACTGTCTGCCAGTGAATCTCCTCCTGCTCACTGTCTGCCAGTGAATCTCCTCCTGCTCACTGTCTGCCAGTGAATCTCCTCCTGCTCACTGTCTGCCAGTGTATCTCCTCCTGTTCACTGTCTGCCACTGAATCTCCTCCTGTTCACTGTCTGGCAGTGAATCTCCTCCTGTTCACTGTCTGCCAGTGAATCTCGTCCTGTTCACTGCCTGCCAGTGACTCTCCTCCTGCTCACTGTCTGCCAGTGAATCTCCTCCTGTTCAGTGTCTGCCAGTGAATCTCCTCCTGTTCAGTGTCTGCCAGTGAATCTCCTCCTGTTCACTGTCTGCCAGTGAATCTCCTCCTGCTCACTGTGTGCCAGTGAATCTCCTCCTGTTCACTGTCTGCCAGTGAATCACCTCCTGCTCACTGTCTGCCAGTGAATCTCTTCCTGCTCACTGTCTGCCAGTGAATCTCCTCCTGTTCACTGCCTGCCAGTGAATCTCCTCCTGTTCACTGTCTGCCAGTGAATCTCCTCCTGCTCACTGTCTGCCAGTGAATCTCCTCCTGTTCACTGCCTGCCAGTGAATCTCCTCCTGTTCACTGTCTGCCAGTGAATCTCCTCCTGCTCACTGCCTCCCAGTGAATCTCCTCCTGTTCACTGTCTGCCAGTGAATCTCCTCCTGCTCACTGTCTGCCAGTGAATTTCCTCCTGTTCACTGTCTGCCAGTGAATCTCCTCCTGTTCAGTGTCTGCAAGTGAATCTCCTCCTGTTCACTGTCTGCCAGTGAATCTCCTCCTGTTCAATGTCTGCCAGTGAATCTCCTCCTGTTCACTGTCTGCCAGTGAATCTCCTCCTGTTCAGTGTCTGCCAGTGAATCTCCTCCTGCTCACTGTCTGCCAGTGAATCTAGTCCTGTTCACTGTCTGCCAGGGAATCTCCTCCTGTTCACTGTCTGCCAGTGAATCTCCTCCTGTTCACTGTCTGCCAGTGAATCTCCTCCTGTTCAGAGTCTGCCAGTCAATCTCCTCCTGTTCAGTGTCTGCCAGTGAATCTCCTCCTGTTCACTGTCTGCCAGTGAATCTCCTCCTGTTCAGTGTCTGCCAGTGAATCTCCTCCTGTTCACTGTCTGCCAGTGAATCTCCTCCTGTTCAGTGTCTGCCAGTGAATCTCCTCCTGTTCACTGTCTGCCAGTGAATCTCCTCCAGCTCACTGTCTGCCAGTGATTCTCCTCCTGTTCACTGTCTGCCAGTGAATCTCCTCCTGTTCACTGTCTGCGAGTGAATCTCCTCCTGTTCACTGTCTGCCAGTGAATCACCTCCTGCTCACTGTCTGCCAGTGAATCTCCTCCTGTTCACTGTCTGCCAGTGAATCTCCTCCTGCTCACTGCCTCCCAGTGAATCTCCTCCTGTTCAGTGTCTGCCAGTGAATCTCCTCCTGCTCACTGTCTGCCAGTGAATTTCCTCCTGTTCACTGTCTGCCAGTGAATCTCCTCCTGTTCAGTGTCTGCAAGTGAATCTCCTCCTGTTCACTGTCTGCCAGTGAATCTCCTCCTGTTCAATGTCTGCCAGTGAATCTCCTCCTGTTCACTGTCTGCCAGTGAATCTCCTCCTGTTCAGTGTGTGCCAGTGAATCTCCTCCTGCTCACTGTCTGCCAGTGAATCTAGTCCTGTTCACTGTCTGCCAGTGAATCTCCTCCTGTTCACTGTCTGCCAGTGAATCTCCTCCTGTTCACTGTCTGCCAGTGAATCTCCTCCTGTTCAGAGTCTGCCAGTCAATCTCCTCCTGTTCAGTGTCTGCCAGTGAATCTCCTCCTGTTCAGTGTCTGCCAGTGAATCTCCTGTTCACTGCCTGCCAGTGAATCTGCTCCTGCTCACTGTCTGCCAGTGAATCTCCTCCTGTTCAGTGTCTGCCAGTGAATCTCCTCCTGTTCACTGTCTGCCAGTGAATCTCCTCCTGCTCACTGTCTGCCAGTGAATCTCCTCCTGCTCACTGTCTGCCAGTGAATCTCCTCCTGCTCACTGTCTGCCAGTGTATCTCCTCCTGTTCACTGTCTGCCACTGAATCTCCTCCTGTTCACTGTCTGGCAGTGAATCTCCTCCTGTTCACTGTCTGCCAGTGAATCTCGTCCTGTTCACTGCCTGCCAGTGACTCTCCTCCTGCTCACTGTCTGCCAGTGAATCTCCTCCTGTTCAGTGTCTGCCAGTGAATCTCCTCCTGTTCAGTGTCTGCCAGTGAATCTCCTCCTGTTCACTGTCTGCCAGTGAATCTCCTCCTGCTCACTGTGTGCCAGTGAATCTCCTCCTGTTCACTGTCTGCCAGTGAATCACCTCCTGCTCACTGTCTGCCAGTGAATCTCTTCCTGCTCACTGTCTGCCAGTGAATCTCCTCCTGTTCACTGCCTGCCAGTGAATCTCCTCCTGTTCACTGTCTGCCAGTGAATCTCCTCCTGCTCACTGTCTGCCAGTGAATCTCCTCCTGTTCACTGCCTGCCAGTGAATCTCCTCCTGTTCACTGTCTGCCAGTGAATCTCCTCCTGCTCACTGCCTCCCAGTGAATCTCCTCCTGTTCACTGTCTGCCAGTGAATCTCCTCCTGCTCACTGTCTGCCAGTGAATTTCCTCCTGTTCACTGTCTGCCAGTGAATCTCCTCCTGTTCAGTGTCTGCAAGTGAATCTCCTCCTGTTCACTGTCTGCCAGTGAATCTCCTCCTGTTCAATGTCTGCCAGTGAATCTCCTCCTGTTCACTGTCTGCCAGTGAATCTCCTCCTGTTCAGTGTCTGCCAGTGAATCTCCTCCTGCTCACTGTCTGCCAGTGAATCTAGTCCTGTTCACTGTCTGCCAGGGAATCTCCTCCTGTTCACTGTCTGCCAGTGAATCTCCTCCTGTTCACTGTCTGCCAGTGAATCTCCTCCTGTTCAGAGTCTGCCAGTCAATCTCCTCCTGTTCAGTGTCTGCCAGTGAATCTCCTGTTCACTGTCTGCCAGTGAATCTGCTCCTGCTCACTGTCTGCCAGTGAATCTCCTCCTGTTCAGTGTCTGCCAGTGAATCTCCTCCTGATCACTGTCTGCCAGTGAATCTCCTCCTGCTCACTGTGTGCCAGTGAATCTCCTCCTGTTCACTGTCTGCCAGTGAATCTCCTCCTGCTCACTGTCTGCCAGTGAATCTTCTCCTGCTCGCTGCCTGCCAGTGTATCTCCTCCTGTTCACTGTCTGCCAGTGAATCTCCTCCTGTTCACTGCCTGCCAGTGAATCTCCTCCTGTTCACTGCCTGCCAGTGAATCTTCTCCTGTTCGCTGTCTGCCAGTGAATCTCCTGCTCACTGTCTGCCAGTGAATCTCCTCCTGTTCAATGTCTGCCAGTGAATCTCCTCCTGCTCACTGTCTGCCAGTGAATCTCCTCCTGCTCACTGTCGGTCAGTGAATCTCCTCCTGCTCACTGTCTGCCAGTGAATCTCCTCCTGTTCAGTGTCTGCCAGTGAATCTCCTCCTGCTCACTGTCTGCCAGTGAATCTAGTCCTGTTCACTGTCTGCCAGTGAATCTCCTCCTGTTCACTGTCTGCCAGTGAATCTCCTCCTGTTCACTGTCTGCCAGTGAATCTCCTACTGTTCAGAGTCTGCCAGTCAATCTCCTCCTGTTCAGTGTCTGCCAGTGAATCTCCTCCTGTTCAGTGTCTGCCAGTGAATCTCCTGTTCACTGTCTGCCAGTGAATCTGCTCCTGCTCACTGTCTGCCAGTGAATCTCCTCCTGTTCAGTGTCTGCCAGTGAATCTCCTCCTGTTCACTGTCTGCCAGTGAATCTCCTCCTGCTCACTGTCTGCCAGTGAATCTCCTCCTGCTCACTGTCTGCCAGTGAATCTCCTCCTGCTCACTGTCTGCCAGTGTATCTCCTCCTGTTCACTGTCTGCCAGTGAATCTCCTCCTGTTCACTGTCTGCCAGTGAATCTCCTCCTGTTCACTGTCTGCCAGTGAATCTCGCCCTGTTCACTGCCTGCCAGTGAATCTCCTCCTGCTCACTGTCTGCCAGTGAATCTCCTCCTGTTCAGTGTCTGCCAGTGAATCTCCTCCTGTTCAGTGTCTGCCAGTGAATCTCCTCCTGTTCACTGTCTGCCAGTGAATCTCCTCCTGCTCATTGTGTGCCAGTGAATCTCCTCCTGTTCACTGTCTGCCAGTGAATCACCTCCTGCTCACTGTCTGCCAGTGAATCTCCTCCTGCTCACTGTCTGCCAGTGAATCTCCTCCTGCTCACTGCCTGCCAGTGAATCTCCTCCTGTTCACTGTCTGCCAGTGAATCTCCTCCTGCTCACTGTCTGCCAGTGAATCTCCTCCTGTTCACTGCCTGCCAGTGAATCTCCTCCTGTTCACTGCCTCCCAGTGAATCTCCTCCTGCTCACTGCCTCCCAGTGAATCTCCTCCTGTTCATTGTCTGCCAGTGAATCTCCTCCTGCTCACTGTCTGCCAGTGAATTTCCTCCTGTTCACTCTCTGCCAGTGAATCTCCTCCTGTTCAGTGTCTGCAAGTGAATCTCCTCCTGCTCACTGCCTCCCAGTGAATCTCCTCCTGTTCACTGTCTGCCAGTGAATCTCCTCCTGCTCACTGTCTCCCAGTGAATTTCCTCCTGTTCACTGTCTGCCAGTGAATCTCCTCCTGTTCAGTGTCTGCAAGTGAATCTCCTCCTGTTCACTGTCTGCCAGTGAATCTCCTCCTGTTCAGTGTCTGCCAGTGAATCTCCTGCTCACTGTCTGCCAGTGAATCTCCTCCTGTTCAATGTCTGCCAGTGAATCTCCTCCTGCTCACTGTCTGCCAGTGAATCTCCTCCTGCTCACTGTCGGTCAGTGAATCTCCTCCTGCTCACTGTCTGCCAGTGAATCTCCTCCTGTTCAGTGTCTGCCAGTGAATCTCCTCCTGCTCACTGTCTGCCAGTGAATCTAGTCCTGTTCACTGTCTGCCAGTGAATCTCCTCCTGTTCACTGTCTGCCAGTGAATCTCCTCCTGTTCACTGTCTGCCAGTGAATCTCCTACTGTTCAGAGTCTGCCAGTCAATCTCCTCCTGTTCAGTGTCTGCCAGTGAATCTCCTCCTGTTCAGTGTCTGCCAGTGAATCTCCTGTTCACTGTCTGCCAGTGAATCTGCTCCTGCTCACTGTCTGCCAGTGAATCTCCTCCTGTTCAGTGTCTGCCAGTGAATCTCCTCCTGTTCACTGTCTGCCAGTGAATCTCCTCCTGCTCACTGTCTGCCAGTGAATCTCCTCCTGCTCACTGTCTGCCAGTGAATCTCCTCCTGCTCACTGTCTGCCAGTGTATCTCCTCCTGTTCACTGTCTGCCAGTGAATCTCCTCCTGTTCACTGTCTGCCAGTGAATCTCCTCCTGTTCACTGTCTGCCAGTGAATCTCGCCCTGTTCACTGCCTGCCAGTGAATCTCCTCCTGCTCACTGTCTGCCAGTGAATCTCCTCCTGTTCAGTGTCTGCCAGTGAATCTCCTCCTGTTCAGTGTCTGCCAGTGAATCTCCTCCTGTTCACTGTCTGCCAGTGAATCTCCTCCTGCTCATTGTGTGCCAGTGAATCTCCTCCTGTTCACTGTCTGCCAGTGAATCACCTCCTGCTCACTGTCTGCCAGTGAATCTCCTCCTGCTCACTGCCTGCCAGTGAATCTCCTCCTGTTCACTGTCTGCCAGTGAATCTCCTCCTGCTCACTGTCTGCCAGTGAATCTCCTCCTGTTCACTGCCTGCCAGTGAATCTCCTCCTGTTCACTGCCTCCCAGTGAATCTCCTCCTGCTCACTGCCTCCCAGTGAATCTCCTCCTGTTCACTGTCTGCCAGTGAATCTCCTCCTGCTCACTGTCTGCCAGTGAATTTCCTCCTGTTCACTGTCTGCCAGTGAATCTCCTCCTGTTCAGTGTCTGCAAGTGAATCTCCTCCTGCTCACTGCCTCCCAGTGAATCTCCTCCTGTTCACTGTCTGCCAGTGAATCTCCTCCTGCTCACTGTCTCCCAGTGAATTTCCTCCTGTTCACTGTCTGCCAGTGAATCTCCTCCTGTTCAGTGTCTGCAAGTGAATCTCCTCCTGTTCACTGTCTGCCAGTGAATCTCCTCCTGTTCAGTGTCTGCCAGTGAATCTCCTCCTGTTCACTGTCTGCCAGTGAATCTCCTCCTGTTCAGTGTCTGCCAGTGAATCTCCTCCTGTTCACTGTCTGCCAGTGAATCTCCTCCTGTTCAGTGTCTGCCAGTGAATCTCCTCCTGTTGACTATCTGCCAGAGAATCTCCTCCTGTTCACTGTGTGCCGGTGAATCTCCTCCTGTTCACTGTGTGCCGGTGAATCTCCTCCTGTTCACTGTCTGCCAGTGAATCTCCTCCTGCTCACTGTCTGCCAGTGAATCTCCTCCTGTTCACTGTCTGCCAGTGAATCTCCTCCTGTTCACTGTCTGCCAGTGAATCTCCTCCTGCACACTGTCTGCCAGTGAATCTCCTCCAGCTCACTGTCTGCCAGTGATTCTCCTCCTGTTCACTGTCTGCCAGTGAATCTCCTCCTGTTCAGTGTCTGCCAGTGAATCTCCTCCTGTTCAGTGTCTGCCAGTGAATCTCCTCCTGTTCACTGTCTGCCATTGAATCTCCTCCTGCTCACTGTGTGCCAGTGAATCACCTCCTGCTCACTGTCTGCCAGTGAATCTCCTCCTGCTCACTGTCTGCCAGTGAATCTCATCCTGTTCACTGCCTGCCAGTGAATCTCCTCCTGTTCACTGTCTGCCAGTGAATCTCCTCCTGCTCACTGTCTGCCAGTGAATCTCCTCCTGTTCACTGCCTGCCAGTGAATCTCCTCCTGTTCACTGTCTGCCAGTGAATCTCCTCCTGCTCACTGCCTCCCAGTGAATCTCCTCCTGTTCACTGTCTGCCAGTGAATCTCCTCCTGCTCACTTTCTGCCAGTGAATTTCCTCCTGTTCACTGTCTGCCAGTGAATCTCCTCCTGTTCAGTGTCTGCAAGTGAATCTCCTCCTGTTCACTGTCTGCCAGTGAATCTCCTCCTGTTCAATGTCTGCCAGTGAATCTCCTCCTGTTCAGTGTCTGCCAGTGAATCTCCTCCTGCTCACTGTCTGCCAGTGAATCTAGTCCTGTTCACTGTCTGCCAGTGAATCTCCTCCTGTTCACTGTCTGCCAGTGAATCTCCTCCTGTTCACTGTCTGCCAGTGAATCTCCTCCTGTTCAGAGTCTGCCAGTCAATCTCCTCCTGTTCAGTGTCTGCCAGTGAATCTCCTGTTCACTGTCTGCCAGTGAATCTGCTCCTGCTCACTGTCTGCCAGTGAATCTCCTCCTGTTCAGTGTCTGCCAGTGAATCTCCTCCTGTTCACTGTCTGCCAGTGAATCTCCTCCTGCTCACTGTGTGCCAGTGAATCTCCTCCTGTTCACTGTCTGCCAGTGAATCTCCTCCTGCTCACTGTCTGCCAGTGAATCTCCTCCTGCTCACTGTCTGCCAGTGTATCTCCTCCTGTTCACTGTCTGCCAGTGAATCTCCTCCTGTTCACTGTCTGCCAGTGAATCACCTCCTGCTCACTGTCTGCCAGTGAATCTCCTCCTGCTCACTGCCTGCCAGTGAATCTCCTCCTGTTCACTGTCTGCCAGTGAATCTCCTGTTCAGTGTCTGCCAGGGAATCTCCTCCTGCTCACTTTCTGCCAGTGAATCTCCTCCTGCTCACTGTCTGCCAGTGAATCTCCTCCTGCTCACTGTCTGCCAGTGAATCACCTCCTGCTCACTGTCTGCCAATGAATCTCCTCCTGTTCACTGTCTGCCAGTGAATCACCTCCTGCTCACTGTCTGCCAGTGAATCTCCTCCTGCTCACTGTCTGCCAGTGAATCACCTCCTGCTCACTGTCTGCCAGTGAATCTCCTCCTGCTCACTGCCTGCCAGTGAATCTCCTCCTGTTCACTGTCTGCCAGTGAATCTCCTGTTCAGTGTCTGCCAGTGAATCTCCTCCTGCTCACTGTCTGCCAGTGAATCTCCTCCTGCTCACTGTCGGTCAGTGAATCTCCTCCTGCTCACTGTCTGCCAGTGAATCTCCTCCTGTTCACTGTCTGCCATTGCATCTCCTCCTGTTCACTGCCTGCCAGTGAATCTCCTCCTGCTCACTGTCTGCCAGTGAATCACCTCCTGCTCACTGTCTGCCAATGAATCTCCTCCTGCTCACTGTCTGCCAGTGAATCTACTCCTGTTCAGTGTCTGCCAGTGAATCTCCTCCTGCTCACTGACTGCCAGTGAATCACCTCCTGCTCACTGTCTGCCAATGAATCTCCTCCTGCTCACTGTCTGCCAGTGAATCTACTCCTGCTCACTGCCTCCCAGTGAATCTCCTCCTGTTCACTGTCTGCCAGTGAATCTCCTCCTGCTCACTGTCTCCCAGTGAATTTCCTCCTGTTCACTGTCTGCCAGTGAATCTCCTCCTGTTCAGTGTCTGCAAGTGAATCTCCTCCTGTTCACTGTCTGCCAGTGAATCTCCTCCTGTTCAGTGTCTGCCAGTGAATCTCCTCCTGTTCACTGTCTGCCAGTGAATCTCCTCCTGTTCAGTGTCTGCCAGTGAATCTCCTCCTGTTCACTGTCTGCCAGTGAATCTCCTCCAGCTCACTGTCTGCCAGTGATTCTCCTCCTGTTCACTGTCTGCCAGTGAATCTCCTCCTGTTCACTGTCTGCGAGTGAATCTCCTCCTGTTCACTGTCTGCCAGTGAATCACCTCCTGCTCACTGTCTGCCAGTGAATCTCCTCCTGTTCACTGTCTGCCAGTGAATCTCCTCCTGCTCACTGCCTCCCAGTGAATCTCCTCCTGTTCAGTGTCTGCCAGTGAATCTCCTCCTGCTCACTGTCTGCCAGTGAATTTCCTCCTGTTCACTGTCTGCCAGTGAATCTCCTCCTGTTCAGTGTCTGCAAGTGAATCTCCTCCTGTTCACTGTCTGCCAGTGAATCTCCTCCTGTTCAATGTCTGCCAGTGAATCTCCTCCTGTTCACTGTCTGCCAGTGAATCTCCTCCTGTTCAGTGTGTGCCAGTGAATCTCCTCCTGCTCACTGTCTGCCAGTGAATCTAGTCCTGTTCACTGTCTGCCAGTGAATCTCCTCCTGTTCACTGTCTGCCAGTGAATCTCCTCCTGTTCACTGTCTGCCAGTGAATCTCCTCCTGTTCAGAGTCTGCCAGTCAATCTCCTCCTGTTCAGTGTCTGCCAGTGAATCTCCTCCTGTTCAGTGTCTGCCAGTGAATCTCCTGTTCACTGTCTGCCAGTGAATCTGCTCCTGCTCACTGTCTGCCAGTGAATCTCCTCCTGTTCAGTGTCTGCCAGTGAATCTCCTCCTGTTCACTGTCTGCCAGTGAATCTCCTCCTGCTCACTGTCTGCCAGTGAATCTCCTCCTGCTCACTGTCTGCCAGTGAATCTCCTCCTGCTCACTGTCTGCCAGTGTATCTCCTCCTGTTCACTGTCTGCCACTGAATCTCCTCCTGTTCACTGTCTGGCAGTGAATCTCCTCCTGTTCACTGTCTGCCAGTGAATCTCGTCCTGTTCACTGCCTGCCAGTGAATCTCCTCCTGCTCACTGTCTGCCAGTGAATCTCCTCCTGTTCAGTGTCTGCCAGTGAATCTCCTCCTGTTCAGTGTCTGCCAGTGAATCTCCTCCTGTTCACTGTCTGCCAGTGAATCTCCTCCTGCTCACTGTGTGCCAGTGAATCTCCTCCTGTTCACTGTCTGCCAGTGAATCACCTCCTGCTCACTGTCTGCCAGTGAATCTCTTCCTGCTCACTGTCTGCCAGTGAATCTCCTCCTGTTCACTGCCTGCCAGTGAATCTCCTCCTGTTCACTGTCTGCCAGTGAATCTCCTCCTGCTCACTGTCTGCCAGTGAATCTCCTCCTGTTCACTGCCTGCCAGTGAATCTCCTCCTGTTCACTGTCTGCCAGTGAATCTCCTCCTGCTCACTGCCTCCCAGTGAATCTCCTCCTGTTCACTGTCTGCCAGTGAATCTCCTCCTGCTCACTGTCTGCCAGTGAATTTCCTCCTGTTCACTGTCTGCCAGTGAATCTCCTCCTGTTCAGTGTCTGCAAGTGAATCTCCTCCTGTTCACTGTCTGCCAGTGAATCTCCTCCTGTTCAATGTCTGCCAGTGAATCTCCTCCTGTTCACTGTCTGCCAGTGAATCTCCTCCTGTTCAGTGTCTGCCAGTGAATCTCCTCCTGCTCACTGTCTGCCAGTGAATCTAGTCCTGTTCACTGTCTGCCAGTGAATCTCCTCCTGTTCACTGTCTGCCAGTGAATCTCCTCCTGTTCACTGTCTGCCAGTGAATCTCCTCCTGTTCAGAGTCTGCCAGTCAATCTCCTCCTGTTCAGTGTCTGCCAGTGAATCTCCTGTTCACTGTCTGCCAGTGAATCTGCTCCTGCTCACTGTCTGCCAGTGAATCTCCTCCTGTTCAGTGTCTGCCAGTGAATCTCCTCCTGATCACTGTCTGCCAGTGAATCTCCTCCTGCTCACTGTGTGCCAGTGAATCTCCTCCTGTTCACTGTCTGCCAGTGAATCTCCTCCTGTTCACTGTCTGCCAGTGAATCTCCTCCTGTTCACTGCCTGCCAGTGAATCTCCTCCTGTTCACTGCCTGCCAGTGAATCTCCTCCTGTTCACTGTCTGCCAGTGAATCTCCTCCTGCTCACTGTCTGCCAGTGAATCTCCTCCTGCTCACTGTCGGTCAGTGAATCTCCTCCTGCTCACTGTCTGCCAGTGAATCTCCTCCTGTTCACTGTCTGCCATTGAATCTCCTCCTGTTCACTGTCTGCCAGTGAATCTCCTCCTGCACACTGTCTGCCAGTGAATCTCCTCCTGCTCACTGTCTGCCAGTGAATCTCCTCCTGTTCACTGTCTGCCAGTGAATCTCCTCCTGTTCACTGTCTGCCAGTGAATCTCCTCCTGCTCACTGTCTGCCAGTGAATCTCCTCCTGTTCACTGTCTGCCAGTGACTCTCCTCCTGCTCACTGTCTGCCAGTGAATTTCCTCCTGTTCACTGTCTGCCAGTGAATCTCCTCCTGCTCACTATCTGCCAGTGAATCTCCTCCTGCTCACTGTCTGCCAGTGAATCTCCTGTTCAGTGTCTGCCAGTGAATCTCCTCCTGTTCACTGTCTGCCAGTGAATCTCGTCCTGCTCACTGTCTGCCAGTGAATCTCCTCCTGTTCACTGTCTGCCATTGAATCTCCTCCTGTTCACTGTCTGCCAGTGAATCTCCTCCTGCACACTGTCTGCCAGTGAATCTCCTCCTGCTCACTGTCTGCCAGTGAATCTCCTCCTGTTCACTGTCTGCCAGTGAATCTTCTTCTGCTCACTGTCTGCCAGTGAATCACCTCCTGTTCACTGTCTGCCAGTGAATCTCCTCCTGTTCACTGTCTGCCAGTGAATCTCCTCCTGTTCACTGTCTGCCAGTGAATCACCTCCCGTTCACTGTCTGCCAGTGAATCTCCTCCTGCTAACTGTCTGCCAGTGAATCTCCTCCTGCTCACTGTCTGCCAGTGAGTCTCCTCCTGCTCACTGTGTGCCAGTGAATCTCCTCCTGTTCACTGTCTGCCAGTGAATCTCCTCCTGTTCACTGCCTGCCAGTGAATCTCCTCCTGTTCAGTGTCTGCCAGTGAATCTCCTCCTGCTCACTGCCTGCCAGTGAATCTCCTCCTGTTCACTGTCTGCCAGTGAATCTCCTCCTGTTCACTGCCTGCCAGTGAATCTCCTCCTGCTCACTGCCTGCCAGTGAATCTCCTCCTGTTCACTGTCTGCCAGTGAATCTCCTCCTGTTCACTGTCTGCCAGTGAATCTCCTCCTGTTCAGTGTCTGCCAGTGAATTTCCTCCTGTTCAGTGTCTGCCAGTGAATCTCCTCCTGTTGACTGTCTGCCAGTGAATCTCCTCCTGTTCACTGTCTGCCAGTGAATCTCCTCCTGCTCACTGTCTGCCAGTGAATCTCCTCCTGCTCACTGCCTGCCAGTGAATCTCCTCCTGTTCACTGTCTGCCAGTGAATCTCCTCCTGTTCACTGTCTGCCAGTGAATCTCCTCCTGCTCACTGTCTGCCAGTGAATCTCCTCCTGTTCACTGTCTGCCAGTGAATCTCCTCTTGTTCACTGTCTGCCAGTGAATCTCCTCCTGTTCACTGTCTGCCAGTGAATCTCCTCCTGTTCACTGTCTGCCAGTGAATCTCCTCCTGTTCGCTGTCTGCCAGTGAATCTCCTCCTGTTCACTGCCTGCCAGTGAATCTCCTCCTGCTCACTGTGTGCCAGTGAATCTCCTCCTGTTCACTGTCTGCTAGTGAATCTCCTCCTGTTCAGTGTCTGCCAGTGAATCTCCTCCTGCTCACTGTCTGCCAGTGAATCTCCTCCTGTTCACTGCCTGCCAGTGAATCTCCTCCTGCTCACTGTGTGCCAGTGAATCTCCTCCTGTTCACTGTCTGCTAGTGAATCTCCTCCTGTTCACTGTCTGCCAGTGAATCTCCTCCTGCTCACTGTCTGCCAGTGAGTCTCCTCCTGTTCACTGCCTGCCAGTGAATCTCCTCCTGCTCACTGTGTGCCAGTGAATCTCCTCCTGTTCACTGTCTGCCAGTGAATCTCCTCCTGTTCACTGCCTGCCAGTGAATCTCCTCCTGTTCAGTGTCTGCCAGTGAATCTCCTCCTGCTCACTGCCTGCCAGTGAATCTCCTCCTGTTCACTGTCTGCCAGTGAATCTCCTCCTGTTCACTGTCTGCCAGTGAATCTCCTCCTGTTCAGTGTCTGCCAGTGAATCTCCTCCTGTTCACTGTCTGCCAGTGAATCTCCTCCTGTTCACTGTCTGCCAGTGAATCTCCTCCTGTTCACTGCCTGCCTGTGAATCTCCTCCTGTTCAGTGTCTGCCAGTGAATCTCCTCCTGTTGACTGTCTGCCAGTGAATCTCCTCCTGTTCACTGTCTGCCAGTGAATCTCCTCCTGCTCACTGCCTGCCAGTGAATCTCCTCCTGTTCACTGTCTGCCAGTGAATCTCCTCCTGTTCACTGTCTGCCAGTGAATCTCCTCCTGCTCACTATCTGCCAGTGAATCTCCTCCTGTTCTGTGTCTGCCAGTGAATCTCCTCCTGTTCACTGTCTGCCAGTGAATCTCCTCCTGTTCAGTGTCTGCCAGTGAATCTCCTCCTGCTCACTGTCTGCCAGTGAATCTCCTCCTGCTCACTGTCTGCCAGTGAATCTCCTCCTGTTCACTGTCTGCCAGTGAATCTCCTCCTGTTCACTGTCTGCCAGTGAATCTCCTCCTGTTCACTGTCTGCCAGTGAATCTCCTCCTGTTCACTGTCTGCCAGTGAATCTCCTCCTGTTCACTGCCTGCCAGTGAATCTCCTCCTGCTCACTGTGTGCCAGTGAATCTCCTCCTGTTCAGTGTCTGCCAGTGAATCTCCTCCTGTTCACTATCTGCCAGTGAATCTCCTCCTGTTCACTGCCTGCCAGTGAATCTCCTCCTGCTCACTGTGTGCCAGTGAATCTCCTCCTGTTCACTGTCTGCCAGTGAATCTCCTCCTGTTCACTGCCTGCCAGTGAATCTCCTCCTGTTCAGTGCCTGCCAGTGAATCTCCTCCTGTTCACTGTCTGCCAGTGAATCTCCTCCTGCTCACTGTGTGCCAGTGAATCTCCTCCTGTTCACTGTCTGCCAGTGAATCTCCTCCTGCTCACTGTGTGCCAGTGAATCTCCTCCTGTTCACTGTCTGCCAGTGAATCTCCTCCTGTTCAGTGTCTGCCAGTGAATCTCCTCCTGCTCACTGTCTGCCAGTGAATCACCTCCTGCTCACTGTCTGCCAGTGAATCTCCTCCTGCTCACTGTCTGCCAGTGAATCTCCTCCTGTTCACTGCCTGCCAGTGAATCTCCTCCTGTTCACTGTCTGCCAGTGAATCTCCTCCTGCTCACTGTCTGCCAGTGAATCTCCTCCTGTTCACTGCCTGCCAGTGAATCTCCTCCTGTTCACTGTCTCCCAGTGAATCTCCTCCTGTTCACTGTCTGCCAGTGAATCTCCTCCTGTTCACTGTCTGCCAGTGAATCTCCTCCTGCTCACTGTCTGCCAGTGAATTTCCTCCTGTTCACTGTTTGCCAGTGAATCTCCTCCTGTTCAGTGTCTGCAAGTGAATCTCCTCCTGTTCACTGTCTGCCAGTGAATCTCCTCCTGTTCAGTGTCTGCCAGTGAATCTCCTCCTGTTCACTGTCTGCCAGTGAAACTCCTCCGGTTCAGTGTCTGCCAGTAAATCTCCTCCTGCTCACTGTCTGCCAGTGAATCTAGTCTTGTTCACTGTCTGCCAGTGAATCTCCTCCTGTTCACTGTCTGGCAGTGAATCTCCTCCTGTTCACTGTCTGCCAGTGAATCTCCTCCTGTTCAGAGTCTGCCAGTGAATCTCCTCCTGTTCAGTGTCTGCCAGTGAATCTCCTGTTCATTGTCTGACAGTGAATATGCTCCTGCTCACTGTCTGCCAGTGAATCTCCTCCTGTTCAGTGTCTGCCAGTGAATCTCCTCCTGTTCACTGTCTGCCAGTGAATCTCCTCCTGCTCACTGTGTGCCAGTGAATCTCCTCATGTTCACTGTCTGCCAGTGAATCTCCTCCTGTTCACTGTCTGCCAGTGAATCTCCTCCTGCTCACTGTCTGCCAGTGTATTTCCTCCTGTTCACTGTCTGCCAGTGAATCTCCTCCTGTTCACTGTCTGCCAGTGAATCTCCTCCTGCTCACTGTCTGCCAGTGAATCTCCTCCTGCTCACTGCCTGCCAGTCAATCTCCTCCTGTTCAGTGTCTGCCAGTGAATCTCCTCCTGTTCACTGTCTGCCAGTGAATCTCCTCCTGTTCACTGTCTGCCAGTGAATCTCCTCCTGCTCACTGCCTGCCAGTGAATCTCCTGTTCAGTGTCTGCCAGTGAATCTCCTCCTGCTCACTGTCTGCCAGTGAATCTCCTGTTCTGTATCTGCCAGTGAATCTCCTCCTGTTCACTGTCTGCCAGTGAATCTCCTCCTGCTCACTGTCTGCCAGTGAATCCGCTCCTGCTCACTGTCTGCCAGTCAATCTCCTCCTGTTCACTGTCTGCCAGTGAATCTCCTCCTGTTCACTGTCTACCAGTGACTCTCCTCCTTTTCACTGTCTACCAGTGAATCTCCTCCTGTTCCATGTCGGCCAGTGAATCTCCTCCTGCTCACTGTCTGCCAGTGAATCTCCTCTGGCTCACTGTCTGCCAGTGATCTCCTCCTGTTCACTGTCTGCCAGTGAATCTCCTCCTGCTCACTGTCTGCCAGTGACTCTCCTCCTGTTCACTGTCTGCCAGTGAATCTCCTGTTCAGTGTCTGCCAGTGAATCTCCTCCTGCTCACTGTCTGCCAGTCAATCTCCTCCTGTTCAGTGTCTGCCAGTGAATCTCCTCCTGTTCACTGTCTGCCATTGAATCTCCTCCTGTTCACTGTCTGCCAGTGAATCTCCTCCAGCTCACTGTCTGCCAGTGAATTTCCTCCTGTTCACTGTCTGCCAGTGAATCTCCTCCAGCTCACTGTCTGCCAGTGAATTTCCTCCTGTTCACTGTCTGCCAGTGAATCTCCTCCAGCTCACTGTCTGGCAGTGAATCTCCTCCTGTTCACTGTCTGCCATTGAATCTCCTCCTGCACACTGTCTGCCAGTGAATCTCCTCCAGCTCACTGTCTGCCAGTGAATTTCCTCCTGTTCACTGTCTGCCAGTGAATCTCCTCCTGTTCACTGTCTGCCAGTGAATCTCCTCCTGTTCACTGTCTGCCAGTGAATCTCCTCCTGCTCACTGTCTGCCAGTGAATCTCCTCCTGTTCACTGTCTGCCAATGAATCTCCTCCTGCTCACTGTCTGCCCGTGAATCTCCTCCTGTTCACTGTCTGCCAGTGAATCTCCTCCTGCTCACTGTCTGCCAGTGAATCTCCTCCTGCTCACTGTCTGCCAGTGAATTTCCTCCTGTTCACTGTCTGCCAGTGAATCTCCTCCTGTTCAGTGTCTGCAAGTGAATCTCCTCCTGTTCACTGTCTGCCAGTGAATCTCCTCCTGTTCAATGTCTGCCAGTGAATCTCCTCCTGTTCACTGTCTGCCAGTGAATCTCCTCCTGTTCAGTGTCTGCCAGTGAATCTCCTCCTGCTCACTGTCTGCCAGTGAATCTAGTCCTGTTCACTGTCTGCCAGTGAATCTCCTCCTGTTCACTGTCTGCCAGTGAATCTCCTCCTGTTCACTGTCTGCCAGTGAAGCTCCTCCTGTTCAGAGTCTGCCAGTCAATCTCCTCCTGTTCAGTGTCTGCCAGTGAATCTCCTCCTGTTCAGTGTCTGCCAGTGAATCTCCTGTTCACTGTCTGCCAGTGAATCTGCTCCTGCTCACTGTCTGCCAGTGAATCTCCTCCTGTTCAGTGTCTGCCAGTGAATCTCCTCCTGTTCACTGTCTGCCAGTGAATCTCCTCCTGCTCACTGTCTGCCAGTGAATCTCCTCCTGCTCACTGTCTGCCAGTGAATCTCCTCCTGCTCACTGTCTGCCAGTGTATCTCCTCCTGTTCACTGTCTGCCAGTGAATCTCCTCCTGTTCACTGTCTGCCAGTGAATCTCCTCCTGTTCACTGTCTGCCAGTGAATCTCGTCCTGTTCACTGCCTGCCAGTGAATCTCCTCCTGCTCGCTGTCTGCCAGTGAATCTCCTCCTGTTCAGTGTCTGCCAGTGAATCTCCTCCTGTTCACTGTCTGCCAGTGAATCTCGTCCTGCTCACTGTGTGCCAGTGAATCTCCTCCTGTTCACTGTCTGCCAGTGAATCACCTCCTGCTCACTGTCTGCCAGTGAATCTCCTCCTGCTCACTGTCTGCCAGTGAATCTCCTCCTGTTCACTGCCTGCCAGTGAATCTCCTCCTGTTCACTGTCTGCCAGTGAATCTCCTCCTGCTCACTGTCTGCCAGTGAATCTCCTCCTGTTCACTGCCTGCCAGTGAATCTCCTCCTGTTCACTGTCTGCCAGTGAATCTCCTCCTGCTCACTGCCTCCCAGTGAATCTCCTCCTGTTCACTGTCTGCCAGTGAATCTCCTCCTGTTCACTGTCTGCCAGTGAATCTCCTCCTGTTCAGTGTCTGCCAGTGAATCTCCTCCTGCTCACTGTCTGCCAGTGAATCTAGTCCTGTTCACTGTCTGCCAGTGAATCTCCTCCTGTTCACTGTCTGCCAGTGAATCTCCTCCTGTTCACTGTCTGCCAGTGAATCTCCTCCTGTTCAGAGTCTGCCAGTCAATCTCCTCCTGTTCAGTGTCTGCCAGTGAATCTCCTGTTCACTGTCTGTCAGTGAATCTGCTCCTGCTCACTGTGTGCCAGTGAATCTCCTCCTGTTCACTGTCTGCCAGTGAATCTCCTCCTGCTCACTGTCTGCCAGTGAATCTCCTCCTGCTCACTGTCTGCCAGTGTATCTCCTCCTGTTCACTGTCTGCCAGTGAATCTCCTCCTGTTCACTGTCTGCCAGTGAATCACCTCCTGCTCACTGTCTGCCAGTGAATCTCCTCCTGCTCACTGCCTGCCAGTGAATCTCCTCCTGTTCAGTGTCTGCCAGTGAATTTCCTCCTGTTCACTGTCTGCCAGTGAATCTCCTCCTGTTCACTGTCTGCCAGTGAATCTCCTCCTGCTCACTGCCTGCCAGTGAATCTCCTCCTGTTCACTGCCTGCCAGTGAATCTTCTCCTGTTCGCTGTCTGCCAGTGAATCACCTCCTGCTCACTGTCTGCCAGTGAATCTCCTCCTGCTCACTGTCTGCCAGTGAATCTCCTCCTGTTCACTGCCTGCCAGTGAATCTCCTCCTGTTCACTGTCTGCCAGTGAATCTCCTCCTGCTCACTGTCTGCCAGTGAATCTCCTCCTGTTCACTGCCTGCCAGTGAATCTCCTCCTGTTCACTGTCTGCCAGTGAATCTCCTCCTGCTCACTGCCTCCCAGTGAATCTCCTCCTGTTCACTGTCTGCCAGTGAATCTCCTCCTGCTCACTGTCTGCCAGTGAATTTCTAGCTGTTCACTGTCTGCCAGTGATTCTCCTCCTGTTCAGTGTCTGCAAGTGAATCTCCTCCTGTTCACTGTCTGCCAGTGAATCTCCTCCTGTTCAATGTCTGCCAGTGAATCTCCTCCTGTTCACTGTCTGCCAGTGAATCTCCTCCTGTTCAGTGTCTGCCAGTGAATCTCCTCCTGCTCACTGTCTGCCAGTGAATCTAGTCCTGTTCACTGTCTGCCAGTGAATCTCCTCCTGTTCACTGTCTGCCAGTGAATCTCCTCCTGTTCACTGTCTGCCAGTGAATCTCCTCCTGTTCAGAGTCTGCCAGTCAATCTCCTCCTGTTCAGTGTCTGCCAGTGAATCTCCTGTTCACTGTCTGTCAGTGAATCTGCTCCTGCTCACTGTCTGCCAGTGAATCTCCTCCTGTTCAGTGTCTGCCAGTGAATCTCCTCCTGATCACTGTCTGCCAGTGAATCTCCTCCTGCTCACTGTGTGCCAGTGAATCTCCTCCTGTTCACTGTCTGCCAGTGAATCTCCTCCTGCTCACTGTCTGCCAGTGAATCTCCTCCTGCTCACTGTCTGCCAGTGTATCTCCTCCTGTTCACTGTCTGCCAGTGAATCTCCTCCTGTTCACTGTCTGCCAGTGAATCACCTCCTGCTCACTGTCTGCCAGTGAATCTCCTCCTGCTCACTGCCTGCCAGTGAATCTCCTCCTGTTCAGTGTCTGCCAGTGAATTTCCTCCTGTTCACTGTCTGCCAGTGAATTTCCTCCTGTTCACTGTCTGCCAGTGAATCTCCTCCTGCTCACTGCCTGCCAGTGAATCTCCTCCTGTTCACTGTCTGCCAGTGAATCTTCTCCTGTTCGCTGTCTGCCAGTGAATCTCCTGCTCACTGTCTGCCAGTGAATCTCCTCCTGTTCACTGTCTGCCAGTGAATCTCCTCCTGCTCACTGTCTGCCAGTGAATCTCCTCCGGCTCACTGTCGGTCAGTGAATCTCCTCCTGCTCACTGTCTGCCAGTGAATCTCCTCCTGTTCACTGTCTGCCATTGAATCTCCTCCTGTTCACTGTCTGCCAGTGAATCTCCTCCTGCACACTGTCTGCCAGTGAATCTCCTCCTGCTCACTGTCTGCCAGTGAATCTCCTCCTGTTCACTGTCTGCCAGTGAATCTCCTCCTGTTCACTGTCTGCCAGTGAATCTCCTCCTGCTCACTGTCTGCCAGTGAATCTCCTCCTGTTCACTGTCTGCCAGTGAATCTCCTCCTGCTCACTGTCTGCCAGTGAATTTCCTCCTGTTCACTGTCTGCCAGTGAATCTCCTCCTGCTCACTACCTGCCAGTGAATCTCCTCCTGCTCACTGGCTGCCAGTGAATCTCCTGTTCAGTGTCTGCCAGTGAATCTCCTCCTGTTCACTGTCTGCCAGTGAATCTCCTCCTGCTCACTGTCTGCCAGTGAATCTCCTCCTGTTCAGTGTCTGCCAGTGAATCTCCTCCTGTTCACTGTCTGCCATTGAATCTCCTCCTGTTCACTGTCTGCCAGTGAATCTCCTCCTGCTCACTGTGTGCCAGTGAATCTCCTCATGTTCACTGTCTGCCAGTGAATCTCCTCCTGTTCACTGTCTGCCAGTGAATCTCCTCCTGCTCACTGTCTGCCAGTGTATTTCCTCCTGTTCACTGTCTGCCAGTGAATCTCCTCCTGTTCACTGTCTGCCAGTGAATCTCCTCCTGCTCACTGTCTGCCAGTGAATCTCCTCCTGCTCACTGCCTGCCAGTCAATCTCCTCCTGTTCAGTGTCTGCCAGTGAATCTCCTCCTGTTCACTGTCTGCCAGTGAATCTCCTCCTGTTCACTGTCTGCCAGTGAATCTCCTCCTGCTCACTGCCTGCCAGTGAATCTCCTCCTGTTCACCGTCTGCCAGTGAATCTCCTGTTCAGTATCTGCCAGTGAATCTCCTCCTGCTCACTGTCTGCCAGTGAATCTCCTGTTCTGTATCTGCCAGTGAATCTCCTCCTGTTCACTGTCTGCCAGTGAATCCGCTCCTGCTCACTGTCTGCCAGTCAATCTCCTCCTGTTCAGTGTCTGCCAGTGAATCTCCTCCTGTTCACTGTCTACCAGTGACTCTCCTCCTTTTCACTGTCTACCAGTGAATCTCCTCCTGTTCACTGTCGGCCAGTGAATCTCCTCCTGCTCACTGTCTGCCAGTGAATCTCCTCTGGCTCACTGTCTGCCAGTGAATCTCCTCCTGTTCACTGTCTGCCAGTGAATCACCTCCTGCTCACTGTCTGCCAGTGACTCTCCTCCTGTTCACTGTCTGCCAGTGAATCTCCTGTTCAGTGTCTGCCAGTGAATCTCCTCCTGTTCACTGTCTGCCAGTGAATCTCCTGTTCAGTGTCTGCCAGTGAATCTCCTCCTGCTCACTGTCTGCCAGTCAATCTCCTCCTGTTCAGTGTCTGCCAGTGAATCTCCTCCTGTTCACTGTCTGCCATTGAATCTCCTCCTGTTCACTGTCTGCCAGTGAATCTCCTCCAGCTCACTGTCTGCCAGTGAACTTCCTCCTGTTCACTGTCTGCCAGTGAATCTCCTCCAGCTCACTGTCTGCCAGTGAATTTCCTCCTGTTCACTGTCTGCCAGTGAATCTCCTCCAGCTCAATGTCTGGCAGTGAATCTCCTCCTGTTCACTGTCTGCCATTGAATCTCCTCCTGCACACTGTCTGCCAGTGAATCTCCTCCAGCTCACTGTCTGCCAGTGAATTTCCTCCTGTTCACTGTCTGCCAGTGAATCTCCTCCTGTTCACTGTCTGCCAGTGAATCTCCTCCTGTTCACTGTCTGCCAGTGAATCTCCTCCTGTTCACTGTCTGCCGGTGAATCTCCTCCAGCTCACTGTCTGCCAGTGAATTTCCTCCTGTTCACTGTCTGCCAGTGAATCTCCTCCTGTTCACTGTCTGCCAGTGAATCTCCTCCTGTTCACTGTCTGCCATTGAATCTCCTCCTGTTCACTGTCTGCCAGTGAATCTCCTCCTGTTCACTGTCTGCCAGTGAATCTCCTCCAGCTCACTGTCTGCCAGTGAATTTCCTCCTGTTCACTGTCTGGCAGTGAATCTCCTCCTGTTCACTGTCTGCCATTGAATCTCCTCCTGCACACTGTCTGCCAGTGAATCTCCTCCTGTTCACTGTCTGCCAGTGAATCTCCTCCAGCTCACTGTCTGCCAGTGAATCTCCTCCAGCTCACTGTCTGGCAGTGAATCTCCTCCTGTTCACTGTCTGCCATTGAATCTCCTCCTGCACACTGTCTGCCAGTGAATCTCCTCCTGTTCACTGTCTGCCATTGAATCTCCTCCTGTTCACTGTCTGCCAGTGAATCTCCTCCAGCTCACTGTCTGCCAGTGAATTTCCTCCTGTTCACTGTCTGCCAGTGAATCTCCTCCTGTTCACTGTCTACCAGTGACTCTCCTCCTTTTCACTGTCTACCAGTGAATCTCCTCCTGTTCACTGTCGGCCAGTGAATCTCCTCCTGTTCACTGCCTGCCATGAATCTCCTCCTGCTCACTGTGTGCCCGTGAATCTCCTCCTTTTCACTGTCTGCCAGTGAATCTCCTCCTGTTCACTGCCTGCCAGTGAATCTCCTCCTGTTCAGTGTCTGCCAGTGAATCTCCTCCTGTTCACTGTCTGCCATTGAATCTCCTCCTGTTCACTGTCTGCCAGTGAATCTCCTCCAGCTCACTGTCTGCCAGTGAATTTCCTCCTGTTCACTGTCTGCCAGTGAATCTCCTCCTGTTCACTGTCTGCCAGTGAATCTCCTCCTGTTCACTGTCTGCCATTGAATCTCCTCCTGTTCACTGTCTGCCAGTGAATCTCCTCCAGCTCACTGTCTGCCAGTGAATTTCCTCCTGTTCACTGTCTGCCAGTGAATCTCCTCCAGCTCACTGTCTGGCAGTGAATCTCCTCCTGTTCACTGTCTGCCATTGAATCTCCTCCTGCACACTGTCTGCCAGTGAATCTCCTCCTGCTCACTGTCTGCCATTGAATCTCCTCCTGTTCACTGTCTGCCAGTGAATCTCCTCCAGCTCACTGTCTGCCAGTGAATTTCCTCCTGTTCACTGTCTGCCAGTGAATCTCCTCCAGCTCACTGTCTGGCAGTGAATCTCCTCCTGTTCACTGTCTGCCATTGAATCTCCTCCTGCACATTGTCTGCCAGTGAATCTCCTCCAGCTCACTGTCTGCCAGTGAATCTCCTCCTGCTCACTGTCTGACGGTGAATCTCCTCCTGTTCACTGTCTGCCAGTGAATCTCCTCCTGCTCACTGTCTGCCAGTGAATCTCCTCCTGTTCACTGTCTGCCAGTGAATCTCCTCCTGCTCACTGTCTGCCCGTGAATCTCCTCCTGTTCACTGTCTGCCAGTGAATCTCCTCCTGCTCACTGTCTGCCAGTGAATCTCCTCCTGTTAAGTGTCTGCCAGTGAATCTCCTCCTGCTCACTGTCTGCCAGTGAATCTCCTCCTGTTAAGTGTCTGCCAGTGAATCTCCTCCTGTTCACTGTCTGCCATTGAATCTCCTCCTGTTCACTGTCTGCCAGTGAATCTCCTCCTGCAGACTGTCTGCCAGTGAATCTCCTCCTGCTCACTGTCTGCCAGTGAATCTCCTCCTGTTCACTGTCTGCCAGTGAATCTCCTCCTGTTCACTGTCTGCCAGTGAATCTCCTCCTGTTCACTGCCTGCCATTAATCTCCTCCTGCTCACTGTGTGCCAGTGAATCTCCTCCTGTTCACTGTCTGCCAGTGAATCTCCTCCTGTTCACTGCCTGCCAGTGAATCTCCTCCTGTTCAGTGCCTGCCAGTGAATCTCCTCCTGTTCACTGTCTGCCAGTGAATCTCCTCCTGCTCACTGTGTGCCAGTGAATCTCCTCCTGTTCACTGTCTGCCAGTGAATCTCCTCCTGCTCACTGTGTGCCAGTGAATCTCCTCCTGTTCACTGTCTGCCAGTGAATCTCCTCCTGTTCAGTGTCTGCCAGTGAATCTCCTCCTGCTCACTGTCTGCCAGTGAATCACCTCCTGCTCACTGTCTGCCAGTGAATCTTCTCCTGCTCGCTGTCTGCCAGTGAATCTCCTCCTGTTCACTGTCTGCCAGTGAATCTCCTCCTGCTCACTGTCTGCCAGTGAATCTCCTCCTGTTCACTGCCTGCCAGTGAATCTCCTCCTGTTCACTGTCTCCCAGTGAATCTCCTCCTGTTCACTGTCTGCCAGTGAATCTCCTCCTGTTCACTGTCTGCCAGTGAATCTCCTCCTGCTCACTGTCTGCCAGTGAATTTCCTCCTGTTCACTGTCTGCCAGTGAATCTCCTCCTGTTCAGTGTCTGCAAGTGAATCTCCTCCTGTTCACTGTCTGCCAGTGAATCTCCTCCTGTTCAGTGTCTGCCAGTGAATCTCCTCCTGTTCACTGTCTGCCAGTGAATCTCCTCCGGTTCAGTCTCTGCCAGTGAATCTCCTCCTGCTCACTGTCTGCCAGTGAATCTAGTCTTGTTCACTGTCTGCCAGTGAATCTCCTCCTGTTCACTGTCTCCCAGTGAATCTCCTCCTGTTCACTGTCTGCCAGTGAATCTCCTCCTGTTCACTGTCTGCCAGTGATTCTCCTCCTGCTCACTGTCTGCCAGTGAATTTCCTCCTGTTCACTGTCTGCCAGTGAATCTCCTCCTGTTCAGTGTCTGCAAGTGAATCTCCTCCTGTTCACTGTCTGCCAGTGAATCTCCTCCTGTTCAGTGTCTGCCAGTGAATCTCCTCCTGTTCACTGTCTGCTAGTGAATCTCCTCCGGTTCAGTGTCTGCCAGTGAATCTCCTCCTGCTCACTGTCTGCCAGTGAATCTAGTCTTGTTCACTGTCTGCCAGTGAATCTCCTCCTGTTCAGAGTCTGCCAGTGAATCTTCTCCTGTTCACTGTCAGCCAGTGAATCTCCTCCTGTTCACTGTCTGCCAGTGAATCTCCTCCTGTTCAAAGTCTGCCAGTGAATCTCCTCCTGTTCAGAGTCTGCCAGTGAATCTCCTCCTGCTCACTGTGTGCCAGTGAATCTCCTCCTGTTCACTGTCTGCCAGTGAATCTCCTCCTGTTCACTGCCTGCCAGTGAAGCTCCTCCTGTTCAGTGCCTGCCAGTGAATCTCCTCCTGTTCACTGTCTGCCAGTGAATCTCCTCCTGCTCACTGTGTGCCAGTGAATCTCCTCCTGTTCCCTGTCTGCCAGTGAATCTCCTCCTGCTCACTGTGTGCCAGTGAATCTCCTCCTGTTCACTGTCTGCCAGTGAATCTCCTCCTGCTCACTGTCTGCCAGTGAATCTCCTCCTGCTCACTGTCTGCCAGTGTATCTCCTCCTGTTCACTGTCTGCCAGTGAATCTCCTCCTGTTCACTGTCTGCCAGTGAATCACCTCCTGCTCACTGTCTGCCAGTGAATCTCCTCCTGCTCACTGCCTGCCAGTGAATCTCCTCCTGTTCAGTGTCTGCCAGTGAATTTCCTCCTGTTCACTGTCTGCCAGTGAATCTCCTCCTGTTCACTGTCTGCCAGTGAATCTCCTCCTGCTCACTGCCTGCCAGTGAATCTCCTCCTGTTCACTGCCTGCCAGTGAATCTTCTCGTGTTCGCTGTCTGCCAGTGAATCACCTCCTGCTCACTGTCTGCCAGTGAATCTCCTCCTGCTCACTGTCTGCCAGTGAATCTCCTCCTGTTCACTGCCTGCCAGTGAATCTCCTCCTGTTCACTGTCTGCCAGTGAATCTCCTCCTGCTCACTGTCTGCCAGTGAATCTCCTCCTGTTCACTGCCTGCCAGTGAATCTCCTCCTGTTCACTGTCTGCCAGTGAATCTCCTCCTGCTCACTGCCTCCCAGTGAATCTCCTCCTGTTCACTGTCTGCCAGTGAATCTCCTCCTGCTCACTGTCTGCCAGTGAATTTCTAGCTGTTCACTGTCTGCCAGTGATTCTCCTCCTGTTCAGTGTCTGCAAGTGAATCTCCTCCTGTTCACTGTCTGCCAGTGAATCTCCTCCTGTTCAATGTCTGCCAGTGAATCTCCTCCTGTTCACTGTCTGCCAGTGAATCTCCTCCTGTTCAGTGTCTGCCAGTGAATCTCCTCCTGCTCACTGTCTGCCAGTGAATCTAGTCCTGTTGACTGTCTGCCAGTGAATCTCCTCCTGTTCACTGTCTGCCAGTGAATCTCCTCCTGTTCACTGTCTGCCAGTGAATCTCCTGTTCAGAGTCTGCCAGTCAATCTCCTCCTGTTCAGTGTCTGCCAGTGAATCTCCTGTTCACTGTCTGTCAGTGAATCTGCTCCTGCTCACTGTCTGCCAGTGAATCTCCTCCTGTTCAGTGTCTGCCAGTGAATCTCCTCCTGATCACTGTCTGCCAGTGAATCTCCTCCTGCTCACTGTGTGCCAGTGAATCTCCTCCTGTTCACTGTCTGCCAGTGAATCTCCTCCTGCTCACTGTCTGCCAGTGAATCTCCTCCTGCTCACTGTCTGCCAGTGTATCTCCTCCTGTTCACTGTCTGCCAGTGAATCTCCTCCTGTTCACTGTCTGCCAGTGAATCACCTCCTGCTCACTGTCTGCCAGTGAATCTCCTCCTGCTCACTGCCTGCCAGTGAATCTCCTCCTGTTCAGTGTCTGCCAGTGAATTTCCTCCTGTTCACTGTCTGCCAGTGAATCTCCTCCTGTTCACTGTCTGCCAGTGAATCTCCTCCTGCTCACTGCCTGCCAGTGAATCTCCTCCTGTTCACTGCCTGCCAGTGAATCTTCTCCTGTTCGCTGTCTGCCAGTGAATCTCCTGCTCACTGTCTGCCAGTGAATCTCCTCCTGTTCACTGTCTGCCAGTGAATCTCCTCCTGCTCACTGTCTGCCAGTGAATCTCCTCCGGCTCACTGTCGGTCAGTGAATCTCCTCCTGCTCACTGTCTGCCAGTGAATCTCCTCCTGTTCACTGTCTGCCATTGAATCTCCTCCTGTTCACTGTCTGCCAGTGAATCTCCTCCTGCACACTGTCTGCCAGTGAATCTCCTCCTGCTCACTGTCTGCCAGTGAATCTCCTCCTGTTCACTGTCTGCCAGTGAATCTCCTCCTGTTCACTGTCTGCCAGTGAATCTCCTCCTGCTCACTGTCTGCCAGTGAATCTCCTCCTGTTCACTGTCTGCCAGTGAATCTCCTCCTGCTCACTGTCTGCCAGTGAATTTCCTCCTGTTCACTGTCTGCCAGTGAATCTCCTCCTGCTCACTACCTGCCAGTGAATCTCCTCCTGCTCACTGGCTGCCAGTGAATCTCCTGTTCAGTGTCTGCCAGTGAATCTCCTCCTGTTCACTGTCTGCCAGTGAATCTCCTCCTGCTCACTGTCTGCCAGTGAATCTCCTCCTGTTCAGTGTCTGCCAGTGAATCTCCTCCTGTTCACTGTCTGCCATTGAATCTCCTCCTGTTCACTGTCTGCCAGTGAATCTCCTCCTGCTCACTGTGTGCCAGTGAATCTCCTCATGTTCACTGTCTGCCAGTGAATCTCCTCCTGTTCACTGTCTGCCAGTGAATCTCCTCCTGCTCACTGTCTGCCAGTGTATTTCCTCCTGTTCACTGTCTGCCAGTGAATCTCCTCCTGATCACTGTCTGCCAGTGAATCTCCTCCTGCTCACTGTCTGCCAGTGAATCTCCTCCTGCTCACTGCCTGCCAGTCAATCTCCTCCTGTTCAGTGTCTGCCAGTGAATCTCCTCCTGTTCACTGTCTGCCAGTGAATCTCCTCCTGTTCACTGTCTGCCAGTGAATCTCCTCCTGCTCACTGCCTGCCAGTGAATCTCCTCCTGTTCACCGTCTGCCAGTGAATCTCCTGTTCAGTATCTGCCAGTGAATCTCCTCCTGCTCACTGTCTGCCAGTGAATCTCCTGTTCTGTATCTGCCAGTGAATCTCCTCCTGTTCACTGTCTGCCAGTGAATCTCCTCCTGCTCACTGTCTGCCAGTGAAGCCGCTCCTGCTCACTGTCTGCCAGTCAATCTCCTCCTGTTCACTGTCTGCCAGTGAATCTCCTCCTGTTCACTGTCTACCAGTGACTCTCCTCCTTTTCACTGTCTACCAGTGAATCTCCTCCTGTTCACTGTCGGCCAGTGAATCTCCTCCTGCTCACTGTCTGCCAGTGAATCTCCTCTGGCTCACTGTCTGCCAGTGAATCTCCTCCTGTTCACTGTCTGCCAGTGAATCTCCTGTTCAGTGTCTGCCAGTGAATCTCCTCCTGTTCACTGTCTGTCAGTGAATCTCCTGTTCAGTGTCTGCCAGTGAATCTCCTCCTGCTCACTGTCTGCCAGTCAATCTCCTCCTGTTCAGTGTCTGCCAGTGAATCTCCTCCTGTTCACTGTCTGCCATTGAATCTCCTCCTGTTCACTGTCTGCCAGTGAATCTCCTCCAGCTCACTGTCTGCCAGTGAATTTCCTCCTGTTCACTGTCTGCCAGTGAATCTCCTCCAGCTCACTGTCTGCCAGTGAATTTCCTCCTGTTCACTGTCTGCCAGTGAATCTCCTCCAGCTCACTGTCTGGCAGTGAATCTCCTCCTGTTCACTGTCTGCCATTGAATCTCCTCCTGCACACTGTCTGCCAGTGAATCTCCTCCAGCTCACTGTCTGCCAGTGAATTTCCTCCTGTTCACTGTCTGCCAGTGAATCTCCTCCTGTTCACTGTCTGCCAGTGAATCTCCTCCTGTTCACTGTCTGCCAGTGAATCTCCTCCTGCTCACTGTCTGCCAGTGAATCTCCTCCTGTTCACTGTCTGCCAATGAATCTCCTCCTGCTCACTGTCTGCCCGTGAATCTCCTCCTGTTCACTGTCTGCCAGTGAATCTCCTCCTGCTCACTGTCTGCCAGTGAATCTCCTCCTGCTCACTGTCTGCCAGTGAATTTCCTCCTGTTCACTGTCTGCCAGTGAATCTCCTCCTGTTCAGTGTCTGCAAGTGAATCTCCTCCTGTTCACTGTCTGCCAGTGAATCTCCTCCTGTTCAATGTCTGCCAGTGAATCTCCTCCTGTTCACTGTCTGCCAGTGAATCTCCTCCTGTTCAGTGTCTGCCAGTGAATCTCCTCCTGCTCACTGTCTGCCAGTGAATCTCCTCTGGCTCACTGTCTGCCAGTGAATCTCCTCCTGTTCACTGTCTGCCAGTGAATCACCTCCTGCTCACTGTCTGCCAGTGACTCTCCTCCTGTTCACTGTCTGCCAGTGAATCTCCTGTTCAGTGTCTGCCAGTGAATCTCCTCCTGTTCACTGTCTGCCAGTGAATCTCCTGTTCAGTGTCTGCCAGTGAATCTCCTCCTGCTCACTGTCTGCCAGTCAATCTCCTCCTGTTCAGTGTCTGCCAGTGAATCTCCTCCTGTTTACTGTCTGCCATTGAATCTCCTCCTGTTCACTGTCTGCCAGTGAATCTCCTCCAGCTCACTGTCTGCCAGTGAATTTCCTCCTGTTCACTGTCTGCCAGTGAATCTCCTCCAGCTCACTGTCTGCCAGTGAATTTCCTCCTGTTCACTGTCTGCCAGTGAATCTCCTCCTGTTCACTGTCTGCCAGTGAATCACCTCCTGCTCACTGTCTGCCAGTGAATCTCCTCCTGCTCACTGCCTGCCAGTGAATCTCCTCCTGTTCAGTGTCTGCCAGTGAATTTCCTCCTGTTCACTGTCTGCCAGTGAATCTCCTCCTGTTCACTGTCTGCCAGTGAATCTCCTCCTGCTCACTGCCTGCCAGTGAATCTCCTCCTGTTCACTGCCTGCCAGTGAATCTTCTCCTGTTCGCTGTCTGCCAGTGAATCTCCTGCTCACTGTCTGCCAGTGAATCTCCTCCTGTTCACTGTCTGCCAGTGAATCTCCTCCTGCTCACTGTCTGCCAGTGAATCTCCTCCGGCTCACTGTCGGTCAGTGAATCTCCTCCTGCTCACTGTCTGCCAGTGAATCTCCTCCTGTTCACTGTCTGCCATTGAATCTCCTCCTGTTCACTGTCTGCCAGTGAATCTCCTCCTGCACACTGTCTGCCAGTGAATCTCCTCCTGCTCACTGTCTGCCAGTGAATCTCCTCCTGTTCACTGTCTGCCAGTGAATCTCCTCCTGTTCACTGTCTGCCAGTGAATCTCCTCCTGCTCACTGTCTGCCAGTGAATCTCCTCCTGTTCACTGTCTGCCAGTGAATCTCCTCCTGCTCACTGTCTGCCAGTGAATTTCCTCCTGTTCACTGTCTGCCAGTGAATCTCCTCCTGCTCACTACCTGCCAGTGAATCTCCTCCTGCTCACTGGCTGCCAGTGAATCTCCTGTTCAGTGTCTGCCAGTGAATCTCCTCCTGTTCACTGTCTGCCAGTGAATCTCCTCCTGCTCACTGTCTGCCAGTGAATCTCCTCCTGTTCAGTGTCTGCCAGTGAATCTCCTCCTGTTCACTGTCTGCCATTGAATCTCCTCCTGTTCACTGTCTGCCAGTGAATCTCCTCCTGCTCACTGTGTGCCAGTGAATCTCCTCATGTTCACTGTCTGCCAGTGAATCTCCTCCTGTTCACTGTCTGCCAGTGAATCTCCTCCTGCTCACTGTCTGCCAGTGTATTTCCTCCTGTTCACTGTCTGCCAGTGAATCTCCTCCTGATCACTGTCTGCCAGTGAATCTCCTCCTGCTCACTGTCTGCCAGTGAATCTCCTCCTGCTCACTGCCTGCCAGTCAATCTCCTCCTGTTCAGTGTCTGCCAGTGAATCTCCTCCTGTTCACTGTCTGCCAGTGAATCTCCTCCTGTTCACTGTCTGCCAGTGAATCTCCTCCTGCTCACTGCCTGCCAGTGAATCTCCTCCTGTTCACCGTCTGCCAGTGAATCTCCTGTTCAGTATCTGCCAGTGAATCTCCTCCTGCTCACTGTCTGCCAGTGAATCTCCTGTTCTGTATCTGCCAGTGAATCTCCTCCTGTTCACTGTCTGCCAGTGAATCTCCTCCTGCTCACTGTCTGCCAGTGAAGCCGCTCCTGCTCACTGTCTGCCAGTCAATCTCCTCCTGTTCACTGTCTGCCAGTGAATCTCCTCCTGTTCACTGTCTACCAGTGACTCTCCTCCTTTTCACTGTCTACCAGTGAATCTCCTCCTGTTCACTGTCGGCCAGTGAATCTCCTCCTGCTCACTGTCTGCCAGTGAATCTCCTCTGGCTCACTGTCTGCCAGTGAATCTCCTCCTGTTCACTGTCTGCCAGTGAATCTCCTGTTCAGTGTCTGCCAGTGAATCTCCTCCTGTTCACTGTCTGTCAGTGAATCTCCTGTTCAGTGTCTGCCAGTGAATCTCCTCCTGCTCACTGTCTGCCAGTCAATCTCCTCCTGTTCAGTGTCTGCCATTGAATCTCCTCCTGTTCACTGTCTGCCAGTGAATCTCCTCCAGCTCACTGTCTGCCAGTGAATTTCCTCCTGTTCACTGTCTGCCAGTGAATCTCCTCCAGCTCACTGTCTGCCAGTGAATTTCCTCCTGTTCACTGTCTGCCAGTGAATCTCCTCCAGCTCACTGTCTGGCAGTGAATCTCCTCCTGTTCACTGTCTGCCATTGAATCTCCTCCTGCACACTGTCTGCCAGTGAATCTCCTCCAGCTCACTGTCTGCCAGTGAATTTCCTCCTGTTCACTGTCTGCCAGTGAATCTCCTCCTGTTCACTGTCTGCCAGTGAATCTCCTCCTGTTCACTGTCTGCCAGTGAATCTCCTCCTGCTCACTGTCTGCCAGTGAATCTCCTCCTGTTCACTGTCTGCCAATGAATCTCCTCCTGCTCACTGTCTGCCCGTGAATCTCCTCCTGTTCACTGTCTGCCAGTCAATCTCCTCCTGCTCACTGTCTGCCAGTGAATCTCCTCCTGCTCACTGTCTGCCAGTGAATTTCCTCCTGTTCACTGTCTGCCAGTGAATCTCCTCCTGTTCAGTGTCTGCAAGTGAATCTCCTCCTGTTCACTGTCTGCCAGTGAATCTCCTCCTGTTCAATGTCTGCCAGTGAATCTCCTCCTGTTCACTGTCTGCCAGTGAATCTCCTCCTGTTCAGTGTCTGCCAGTGAATCTCCTCCTGCTCACTGTCTGCCAGTGAATCTCCTCTGGCTCACTGTCTGCCAGTGAATCTCCTCCTGTTCACTGTCTGCCAGTGAATCACCTCCTGCTCACTGTCTGCCAGTGACTCTCCTCCTGTTCACTGTCTGCCAGTGAATCTCCTGTTCAGTGTCTGCCAGTGAATCTCCTCCTGTTCACTGTCTGCCAGTGAATCTCCTGTTCAGTGTCTGCCAGTGAATCTCCTCCTGCTCACTGTCTGCCAGTCAATCTCCTCCTGTTCAGTGTCTGCCAGTGAATCTCCTCCTGTTTACTGTCTGCCATTGAATCTCCTCCTGTTCACTGTCTGCCAGTGAATCTCCTCCAGCTCACTGTCTGCCAGTGAATTTCCTCCTGTTCACTGTCTGCCAGTGAATCTCCTCCAGCTCACTGTCTGCCAGTGAATTTCCTCCTGTTCACTGTCTGCCAGTGAATCTCCTCCAGCTCACTGTCTGGCAGTGAATCTCCTCCTGTTCACTGTCTGCCATTGAATCTCCTCCTGCACACTGTCTGCCAGTGAATCTCCTCCAGCTCACTGTCTGCCAGTGAATTTCCTCCTGTTCACTGTCTGCCAGTGAATCTCCTCCTGTTCACTGTCTGCCAGTGAATCTCCTCCTGTTCACTCTCTGCCAGTGAATCTCCTCCTGCTCACTGTCTGCCAGTGAATCTCCTCCTGTTCACTGTCTGCCAATGAATCTCCTCCTGCTCACTGTCTGCCCGTGAATCTCCTCCTGTTCACTGTCTGCCAGTGAATCTCCTCCTGCTCACTGTCTGCCAGTGAATCTCCTCCTGCTCACTGTCTGCCAGTGAATTTCCTCCTGTTCACTGTCTGCCAGTGAATCTCCTCCTGTTCAGTGTCTGCAAGTGAATCTCCTCCTGTTCACTGTCTGCCAGTGAATCTCCTCCTGTTCAATGTCTGCCAGTGAATCTCCTCCTGTTCACTGTCTGCCAGTGAATCTCCTCCTGTTCAGTGTCTGCCAGTGAATCTCCTCCTGCTCACTGTCTGCCAGTGAATCTCCTCCTGTTCACTGTCTGCCAGTGAATCTCCTCCTGTTCAGTGTCTGCCAGTGAATCTCCTCCTGCTCACTGTCTGCCAGTGAATCTCCTCTGGCTCACTGTCTGCCAGTGAATCTCCTCCTGTTCACTGTCTGCCAGTGAATCACCTCCTGCTCACTGTCTGCCAGTGACTCTCCTCCTGTTCACTGTCTGCCAGTGAATCTCCTGTTCAGTGTCTGCCAGTGAATCTCCTCCTGTTCACTGTCTGCCAGTGAATCTCCTGTTCAGTGTCTGCCAGTGAATCTCCTCCTGCTCACTGTCTGCCAGTCAATCTCCTCCTGTTCAGTGTCTGCCAGTGAATCTCCTCCTGTTTACTGTCTGCCATTGAATCTCCTCCAGCTCACTGTCTGCCAGTGAATTTCCTCCTGTTCACTGTCTGCCAGTGAATCTCCTCCAGCTCACTGTCTGCCAGTGAATTTCCTCCTGTTCACTGTCTGCCAGTGAATCTCCTCCAGCTCACTGTCTGGCAGTGAATCTCCTCCTGTTCACTGTCTGCCATTGAATCTCCTCCTGCACACTGTCTGCCAGTGAATCTCCTCCAGCTCACTGTCTGCCAGTGAATTTCCTCCTGTTCACTGTCTGCCAGTGAATCTCCTCCTGTTCACTGTCTGCCAGTGAATCTCCTCCTGTTCACTGTCTGCCAGTGAATCTCCTCCTGCTCACTGTCTGCCAGTGAATCTCCTCCTGTTCACTGTCTGCCAATGAATCTCCTCCTGCTCACTGTCTGCCCGTGAATCTCCTCCTGTTCACTGTCTGCCAGTGAATCTCCTCCTGCTCACTGTCTGCCAGTGAATCTCCTCCTGCTCACTGTCTGCCAGTGAATTTCCTCCTGTTCACTGTCTGCCAGTGAATCTCCTCCTGTTCAGTGTCTGCAAGTGAATCTCCTCCTGTTCACTGTCTGCCAGTGAATCTCCTCCTGTTCAATGTCTGCCAGTGAATCTCCTCCTGTTCACTGTCTGCCAGTGAATCTCCTCCTGTTCAGTGTCTGCCAGTGAATCTCCTCCTGCTCACTGTCTGCCAGTGAATCTAGTCCTGTTCACTGTCTGCCAGTGAATCTCCTCCTGTTCACTGTCTGCCAGTGAATCTCCTCCTGTTCACTGTCCGCCAGTGAATCTCCTCCTGTTCAGAGTCTGCCAGTCAATCTCCTCCTGTTCAGTGTCTGCCAGTGAATCTCCTCCTGTTCAGTGTCTGCCAGTGAATCTCCTGTTCACTGTCTGCCAGTGAATCTGCTCCTGCTCACTGTCTGCCAGTGAATCTCCTCCTCTTCAGTGTCTGCCAGTGAATCTCCTCCTGTTCACTGTCTGCCAGTGAATCTCCTCCTGCTCACTGTCTGCCAGTGAATCTCCTCCTGCTCACTGTCTGCCAGTGAATCTCCTCCTGCTCACTGTCTGCCAGTGTATCTCCTCCTGTTCACTGTCTGCCAGTGAATCTCCTCCTGTTCACTGTCTGCCAGTGAATCTCCTCCTGTTCACTGTCTGCCAGTGAATCTCGTCCTGTTCACTGCCTGCCAGTGAATCTCCTCCTGCTCGCTGTCTGCCAGTGAATCTCCTCCTGTTCAGTGTCTGCCAGTGAATCTCCTCCTGTTCACTGTCTGCCAGTGAATCTCCTCCTGCTCACTGTGTGCCAGTGAATCTCCTCCTGTTCACTGTCTGCCAGTGAATCACCTCCTGCTCACTGTCTGCCAGTGAATCTCCTCCTGCTCACTGTCTGCCAGTGAATCTCCTCCTGTTCACTGCCTGCCAGTGAATCTCCTCCTGTTCACTGTCTGCCAGTGAATCTCCTCCTGCTCACTGTCTGCCAGTGAATCTCCTCCTGTTCACTGCCTGCCAGTGAATCTCCTCCTGTTCACTGTCTGCCAGTGAATCTCCTCCTGCTCACTGCCTCCCTGTGAATCTCCTCCTGTTCGCTGTCTGCCAGTGAATCTCCTCCTGCTCACTGTCTGCCAGTGAATTTCCTCCTGTTCACTGTCTGCCAGTGAATCTCCTCCTGTTCAGTGTCTGCAAGTGAATCTCCTCCTGTTCACTGTCTGCCAGTGAATCTCCTCCTGTTCAATGTCTGCCAGTGAATCTCCTCCTGTTCACTGTCTGCCAGTGAATCTCCTCCTGTTCAGTGTCTGCCAGTGAATCTCCTCCTGCTCACTGTCTGCCAGTGAATCTAGTCCTGTTCACTGTCTGCCAGTGAATCTCCTCCTGTTCACTGTCTGCCAGTGAATCTCCTCCTGTTCACTGTCTGCCAGTGAATCTCCTCCTGTTCAGAGTCTGCCAGTCAATCTCCTCCTGTTCAGTGTCTGCCAGTGAATCTCCTGTTCACTGTCTGCCAGTGAATCTGCTCCTGCTCACTGTCTGCCAGTGAATCTCCTCCTGTTCAGTGTCTGCCAGTGAATCTCCTCCTGATCACTGTCTGCCAGTGAATCTCCTCCTGCTCACTGTGTGCCAGTGAATCTCCTCCTGTTCACTGTCTGCCAGTGAATCTCCTCCTGCTCACTGTCTGCCAGTGAATCTCCTCCTGCTCACTGTCTGCCAGTGTATCTCCTCCTGTTCACTGTCTGCCAGTGAATCTCCTCCTGTTCACTGTCTGCCAGTGAATCACCTCCTGCTCACTGTCTGCCAGTGAATCTCCTCCTGCTCACTGCCTGCCAGTGAATCTCCTCCTGTTCAGTGTCTGCCAGTGAATTTCCTCCTGTTCACTGTCTGCCAGTGAATCTCCTCCTGCTCACTGTCTGCCAGTGAATCTCCTCCTGTTCACTGTCTGCCAGTGAATCACCTCCTGCTCACTGTCTGCCAGTGAATCTCCTCCTGCTCACTGCCTGCCAGTGAATCTCCTCCTGTTCAGTGTCTGCCAGTGAATTTCCTCCTGTTCACTGTCTGCCAGTGAATCTCCTCCTGTTCACTGTCTGCCAGTGAATCTCCTCCTGCTCACTGCCTGCCAGTGAATCTCCTCCTGTTCACTGTCTGCCAGTGAATCACCTCCTGCTCACTGTCTGCCAGTGAATCTCCTCCTGCTCACTGCCTGCCAGTGAATCTCCTCCTGTTCAGTGTCTGCCAGTGAATTTCCTCCTGTTCACTGTCTGCCAGTGAATCTCCTCCTGTTCACTGTCTGCCAGTGAATCTCCTCCTGCTCACTGCCTGCCAGTGAATCTCCTCCTGTTCACTGCCTGCCAGTGAATCTTCTCCTGTTCGCTGTCTGCCAGTGAATCTCCTGCTCACTGTCTGCCAGTGAATCTCCTCCTGTTCACTGTCTGCCAGTGAATCTCCTCCTGCTCACTGTCTGCCAGTGAATCTCCTCCGGCTCACTGTCGGTCAGTGAATCTCCTCCTGCTCACTGTCTGCCAGTGAATCTCCTCCTGTTCACTGTCTGCCATTGAATCTCCTCCTGTTCACTGTCTGCCAGTGAATCTCCTCCTGCACACTGTCTGCCAGTGAATCTCCTCCTGCTCACTGTCTGCCAGTGAATCTCCTCCTGTTCACTGTCTGCCAGTGAATCTCCTCCTGTTCACTGTCTGCCAGTGAATCTCCTCCTGCTCACTGTCTGCCAGTGAATCTCCTCCTGTTCACTGTCTGCCAGTGAATCTCCTCCTGCTCACTGTCTGCCAGTGAATTTCCTCCTGTTCACTGTCTGCCAGTGAATCTCCTCCTGCTCACTACCTGCCAGTGAATCTCCTCCTGCTCACTGGCTGCCAGTGAATCTCCTGTTCAGTGTCTGCCAGTGAATCTCCTCCTGTTCACTGTCTGCCAGTGAATCTCCTCCTGCTCACTGTCTGCCAGTGAATCTCCTCCTGTTCAGTGTCTGCCAGTGAATCTCCTCCTGTTCACTGTCTGCCATTGAATCTCCTCCTGTTCACTGTCTGCCAGTGAATCTCCTCCTGCTCACTGTGTGCCAGTGAATCTCCTCATGTTCACTGTCTGCCAGTGAATCTCCTCCTGTTCACTGTCTGCCAGTGAATCTCCTCCTGCTCACTGTCTGCCAGTGTATTTCCTCCTGTTCACTGTCTGCCAGTGAATCTCCTCCTGATCAGTGTCTGCCAGTGAATCTCCTCCTGTTCACTGTCTGCCAGTGAATCTCCTCCTGTTCACTGTCTGCCAGTGAATCTCCTCCTGCTCACTGCCTGCCAGTGAATCTCCTCCTGTTCACCGTCTGCCAGTGAATCTCCTGTTCAGTATCTGCCAGTGAATCTCCTCCTGCTCACTGTCTGCCAGTGAATCTCCTGTTCTGTATCTGCCAGTGAATCTCCTCCTGTTCACTGTCTGCCAGTGAATCTCCTCCTGCTCACTGTCTGCCAGTGAAGCCGCTCCTGCTCACTGTCTGCCAGTCAATCTCCTCCTGTTCACTGTCTGCCAGTGAATCTCCTCCTGTTCACTGTCTACCAGTGACTCTCCTCCTTTTCACTGTCTACCAGTGAATCTCCTCCTGTTCACTGTCGGCCAGTGAATCTCCTCCTGCTCACTGTCTGCCAGTGAATCTCCTCTGGCTCACTGTCTGCCAGTGAATCTCCTCCTGTTCACTGTCTGCCAGTGAATCTCCTGTTCAGTGTCTGCCAGTGAATCTCCTCCTGTTCACTGTCTGTCAGTGAATCTCCTGTTCAGTGTCTGCCAGTGAATCTCCTCCTGCTCACTGTCTGCCAGTCAATCTCCTCCTGTTCAGTGTCTGCCAGTGAATCTCCTCCTGTTCACTGTCTGCCATTGAATCTCCTCCTGTTCACTGTCTGCCAGTGAATCTCCTCCAGCTCACTGTCTGCCAGTGAATTTCCTCCTGTTCACTGTCTGCCAGTGAATCTCCTCCAGCTCACTGTCTGCCAGTGAATTTCCTCCTGTTCACTGTCTGCCAGTGAATCTCCTCCAGCTCACTGTCTGGCAGTGAATCTCCTCCTGTTCACTGTCTACCATTGAATCTCCTCCTGCACACTGTCTGCCAGTGAATCTCCTCCAGCTCACTGTCTGCCAGTGAATTTCCTCCTGTTCACTGTCTGCCAGTGAATCTCCTCCTGTTCACTGTCTGCCAGTGAATCTCCTCCTGTTCACTGTCTGCCAGTGAATCTCCTCCTGCTCACTGTCTGCCAGTGAATCTCCTCCTGTTCACTGTCTGCCAATGAATCTCCTCCTGCTCACTGTCTGCCCGTGAATCTCCTCCTGTTCACTGTCTGCCAGTGAATCTCCTCCTGCTCACTGTCTGCCAGTGAATCTCCTCCTGCTCACTGTCTGCCAGTGAATTTCCTCCTGTTCACTGTCTGCCAGTGAATCTCCTCCTGTTCAGTGTCTGCAAGTGAATCTCCTCCTGTTCACTGTCTGCCAGTGAATCTCCTCCTGTTCAATGTCTGCCAGTGAATCTCCTCCTGTTCACTGTCTGCCAGTGAATCTCCTCCTGTTCAGTGTCTGCCAGTGAATCTCCTCCTGCTCACTGTCTGCCAGTGAATCTCCTCTGGCTCACTGTCTGCCAGTGAATCTCCTCCTGTTCACTGTCTGCCAGTGAATCACCTCCTGCTCACTGTCTGCCAGTGACTCTCCTCCTGTTCACTGTCTGCCAGTGAATCTCCTGTTCAGTGTCTGCCAGTGAATCTCCTCCTGTTCACTGTCTGCCAGTGAATCTCCTGTTCAGTGTCTGCCAGTGAATCTCCTCCTGCTCACTGTCTGCCAGTCAATCTCCTCCTGTTCAGTGTCTGCCAGTGAATCTCCTCCTGTTTACTGTCTGCCATTGAATCTCCTCCTGTTCACTGTCTGCCAGTGAATCTCCTCCAGCTCACTGTCTGCCAGTGAATTTCCTCCTGTTCACTGTCTGCCAGTGAATCTCCTCCAGCTCACTGTCTGCCAGTGAATTTCCTCCTGTTCACTGTCTGCCAGTGAATCTCCTCCAGCTCACTGTCTGGCAGTGAATCTCCTCCTGTTCACTGTCTGCCATTGAATCTCCTCCTGCACACTGTCTGCCAGTGAATCTCCTCCAGCTCACTGTCTGCCAGTGAATTTCCTCCTGTTCACTGTCTGCCAGTGAATCTCCTCCTGTTCACTGTCTGCCAGTGAATCTCCTCCTGTTCACTCTCTGCCAGTGAATCTCCTCCTGCTCACTGTCTGCCAGTGAATCTCCTCCTGTTCACTGTCTGCCAATGAATCTCCTCCTGCTCACTGTCTGCCCGTGAATCTCCTCCTGTTCACTGTCTGCCAGTGAATCTCCTCCTGCTCACTGTCTGCCAGTGAATCTCCTCCTGCTCACTGTCTGCCAGTGAATTTCCTCCTGTTCACTGTCTGCCAGTGAATCTCCTCCTGTTCAGTGTCTGCAAGTGAATCTCCTCCTGTTCACTGTCTGCCAGTGAATCTCCTCCTGTTCAATGTCTGCCAGTGAATCTCCTCCTGTTCACTGTCTGCCAGTGAATCTCCTCCTGTTCAGTGTCTGCCAGTGAATCTCCTCCTGCTCACTGTCTGCCAGTGAATCTCCTCCTGTTCACTGTCTGCCAGTGAATCTCCTCCTGTTCAGTGTCTGCCAGTGAATCTCCTCCTGCTCACTGTCTGCCAGTGAATCTCCTCTGGCTCACTGTCTGCCAGTGAATCTCCTCCTGTTCACTGTCTGCCAGTGAATCACCTCCTGCTCACTGTCTGCCAGTGACTCTCCTCCTGTTCACTGTCTGCCAGTGAATCTCCTGTTCAGTGTCTGCCAGTGAATCTCCTCCTGTTCACTGTCTGCCAGTGAATCTCCTGTTCAGTGTCTGCCAGTGAATCTCTTCCTGCTCACTGTCTGCCAGTCAATCTCCTCCTGTTCAGTGTCTGCCAGTGAATCTCCTCCTGTTTACTGTCTGCCATTGAATCTCCTCCAGCTCACTGTCTGCCAGTGAATTTCCTCCTGTTCACTGTCTGCCAGTGAATCTCCTCCAGCTCACTGTCTGCCAGTGAATTTCCTCCTGTTCACTGTCTGCCAGTGAATCTCCTCCAGCTCACTGTCTGGCAGTGAATCTCCTCCTGTTCACTGTCTGCCATTGAATCTCCTCCTGCACACTGTCTGCCAGTGAATCTCCTCCAGCTCACTGTCTGCCAGTGAATTTCCTCCTGTTCACTGTCTGCCAGTGAATCTCCTCCTGTTCACTGTCTGCCAGTGAATCTCCTCCTGTTCACTGTCTGCCAGTGAATCTCCTCCTGCTCACTGTCTGCCAGTGAATCTCCTCCTGTTCACTGTCTGCCAATGAATCTCCTCCTGCTCACTGTCTGCCCGTGAATCTCCTCCTGTTCACTGTCTGCCAGTGAATCTCCTCCTGCTCACTGTCTGCCAGTGAATCTCCTCCTGCTCACTGTCTGCCAGTGAATTTCCTCCTGTTCACTGTCTGCCAGTGAATCTCCTCCTGTTCAGTGTCTGCAAGTGAATCTCCTCCTGTTCACTGTCTGCCAGTGAATCTCCTCCTGTTCAATGTCTGCCAGTGAATCTCCTCCTGTTCACTGTCTGCCAGTGAATCTCCTCCTGTTCAGTGTCTGCCAGTGAATCTCCTCCTGCTCACTGTCTGCCAGTGAATCTAGTCCTGTTCACTGTCTGCCAGTGAATCTCCTCCTGTTCACTGTCTGCCAGTGAATCTCCTCCTGTTCACTGTCCGCCAGTGAATCTCCTCCTGTTCAGAGTCTGCCAGTCAATCTCCTCCTGTTCAGTGTCTGCCAGTGAATCTCCTCCTGTTCAGTGTCTGCCAGTGAATCTCCTGTTCACTGTCTGCCAGTGAATCTGCTCCTGCTCACTGTCTGCCAGTGAATCTCCTCCTCTTCAGTGTCTGCCAGTGAATCTCCTCCTGTTCACTGTCTGCCAGTGAATCTCCTCCTGCTCACTGTCTGCCAGTGAATCGCCTCCTGCTCACTGTCTGCCAGTGAATCTCCTCCTGCTCACTGTCTGCCAGTGTATCTCCTCCTGTTCACTGTCTGCCAGTGAATCTCCTCCTGTTCACTGTCTGCCAGTGAATCTCCTCCTGTTCACTGTCTGCCAGTGAATCTCGTCCTGTTCACTGCCTGCCAGTGAATCTCCTCCTGCTCGCTGTCTGCCAGTGAATCTCCTCCTGTTCAGTGTCTGCCAGTGAATCTCCTCCTGTTCACTGTCTGCCAGTGAATCTCCTCCTGCTCACTGTGTGCCAGTGAATCTCCTCCTGTTCACTGTCTGCCAGTGAATCACCTCCTGCTCACTGTCTGCCAGTGAATCTCCTCCTGCTCACTGTCTGCCAGTGAATCTCCTCCTGTTCACTGCCTGCCAGTGAATCTCCTCCTGTTCACTGTCTGCCAGTGAATCTCCTCCTGCTCACTGTCTGCCAGTGAATCTCCTCCTGTTCACTGCCTGCCAGTGAATCTCCTCCTGTTCACTGTCTGCCAGTGAATCTCCTCCTGCTCACTGCCTCCCTGTGAATCTCCTCCTGTTCGCTGTCTGCCAGTGAATCTCCTCCTGCTCACTGTCTGCCAGTGAATTTCCTCCTGTTCACTGTCTGCCAGTGAATCTCCTCCTGTTCAGTGTCTGCAAGTGAATCTCCTCCTGTTCACTGTCTGCCAGTGAATCTCCTCCTGTTCAATGTCTGCCAGTGAATCTCCTCCTGTTCACTGTCTGCCAGTGAATCTCCTCCTGTTCAGTGTCTGCCAGTGAATCTCCTCCTGCTCACTGTCTGCCAGTGAATCTAGTCCTGTTCACTGTCTGCCAGTGAATCTCCTCCTGTTCACTGTCTGCCAGTGAATCTCCTCCTGTTCACTGTCTGCCAGTGAATCTCCTCCTGTTCAGAGTCTGCCAGTCAATCTCCTCCTGTTCAGTGTCTGCCAGTGAATCTCCTGTTCACTGTCTGCCAGTGAATCTGCTCCTGCTCACTGTCTGCCAGTGAATCTCCTCCTGTTCAGTGTCTGCCAGTGAATCTCCTCCTGATCACTGTCTGCCAGTGAATCTCCTCCTGCTCACTGTGTGCCAGTGAATCTCCTCCTGTTCACTGTCTGCCAGTGAATCTCCTCCTGCTCACTGTCTGCCAGTGAATCTCCTCCTGCTCACTGTCTGCCAGTGTATCTCCTCCTGTTCACTGTCTGCCAGTGAATCTCCTCCTGTTCACTGTCTGCCAGTGAATCACCTCCTGCTCACTGTCTGCCAGTGAATCTCCTCCTGCTCACTGCCTGCCAGTGAATCTCCTCCTGTTCAGTGTCTGCCAGTGAATTTCCTCCTGTTCACTGTCTGCCAGTGAATCTCCTCCTGTTCACTGTCTGCCAGTGAATCTCCTCCTGCTCACTGCCTGCCAGTGAATCTCCTCCTGTTCACTGCCTGCCAGTGAATCTTCTCCTGTTCGCTGCCTGCCAGTGAATCTCCTGCTCACTGTCTGCCAGTGAATCTCCTCCTGTTCACTGTCTGCCAGTGAATCTCCTCCTGCTCACTGTCTGCCAGTGAATCTCCTCCGGCTCACTGTCGGTCAGTGAATCTCCTCCTGCTCACTGTCTGCCAGTGAATCTCCTCCTGTTCACTGTCTGCCATTGAATCTCCTCCTGTTCACTGTCTGCCAGTGAATCTCCTCCTGCACACTGTCTGCCAGTGAATCTCCTCCTGCTCACTGTCTGCCAGTGAATCTCCTCCTGTTCACTGTCTGCCAGTGAATCTCCTCCTGTTCACTGTCTGCCAGTGAATCTCCTCCTGCTCACTGTCTGCCAGTGAATCTCCTCCTGTTCACTGTCTGCCAGTGAATCTCCTCCTGCTCACTGTCTGCCAGTGAATTTCCTCCTGTTCACTGTCTGCCAGTGAATCTCCTCCTGCTCACTATCTGCCAGTGAATCTCCTCCTGCTCACTGGCTGCCAGTGAATCTCCTGTTCAGTGTCTGCCAGTGAATCTCCTCCTGTTCACTGTCTGCCAGTGAATCTCCTCCTGCTCACTGTCTGCCAGTGAATCTCCTCCTGTTCAGTGTCTGCCAGTGAATCTCCTCCTGTTCACTGTCTGCCATTGAATCTCCTCCTGTTCACTGTCTGCCAGTGAATCTCCTCCTGCACACTGTCTGCCAGTGAATCTCCTCCTGCTCACTGTCTGCCAGTGAATCTCCTCCTGTTCACTGTCTGCCAGTGAATCTTCTTCTGCTCACTGTCTGCCAGTGAATCACCTCCTGTTCACTGTCTGCCAGTGAATCTCCTCCTGCTCACTGTCTGCCAGTGAATCTCCTCCTGTTCACTGTCTGCCAGTGAATCACCTCCTGTTCACTGTCTGCCAGTGAATCTCCTCCTGCTAACTGTCTGCCAGTGAATCTCCTCCTGCTCACTGTCTGCCAGTGAGTCTCCTCCTGTTCACTGCCTGCCAGTGAATCTCCTCCTGACCACTGTGTGCCAGTGAATCTCCTCCTGTTCACTGTCTGCCAGTGAATCTCCTCCTGTTCACTGCCTGCCAGTGAATCTCCTCCTGTTCAGTGTCTGCCAGTGAATCTCCTCCTGCTCACTGCCTGATAGTGAATCTCCTCCTGTTCACTGTCTGCCAGTGAATCTCCTCCTGTTCCCTGTCTGCCAGTGAATCTCCTCCTGTTCAGTGTCTGCCAGTGAATCTCCTCCTGTTCACTTTCTGCCAGTGAATCTCCTCCTGTTCAGTGTCTGCCAGTGAATCTCCTCCTGTTCACTGCCTGCCAGTGAATCTCCTCCTGTTCAGTGTCTGCCAGTGAATCTCCTCCTGTTGACTGTCTGCCAGTGAATCTCCTCCTGTTCACTGTCTGCCAGTGAATCTCCTCCTGCTCACTGTCTGCCAGTGAATCTCCTCCTGCTCACTGCCTGCCAGTGAATCTCCTCCTGTTCACTGGCTGCCAGTGAATCTCCTCCTGTTCACTGTCTGCCAGTGAATCTCCTCCTGCTCACTATCTGCCAGTGAATCTCCTCCTGTTCTGTGTCTGCCAGTGAATCTCCTCCTGTTCACTGTCTGCCAGTGAATCTCCTCCTGTTCACTGTCTGCCAGTGAATCTCCTCCTGCTCACTGTCTGCCAGTGAATCTCCTCCTGCTCACTGTCTGCCAGTGAATCTCCTCCTGTTCACTGTCTGCCAGTGAATCTCCTCCTGTTCACTGTCTGCCAGTGAATCTCCTCCTGTTCACTGTCTGCCAGTGAATCTCCTCCTGTTCACTGTCTGCCAGTGAATCTCCTCCTGTTCACTGCCTGCCAGTGAATCTCCTCCTGCTCACTGTGTGCCAGTGAATCTCCTCCTGTTCACTGTCTGGCAGTGAATCTCCTCCTGTTCACTGCCTGCCAGTGAATCTCCTCCTGTTCAGTGTCTGCCAGTGAATCTTCTCCTGTTCACTGTCTGCCAGTGAATCTCCTCCTGTTCACTGTCTGCCAGTGAATCACCTCCTGCTCACTGTCAGCCAATGAATCTCCTCCTGCTCACTGTCTGCCAGTGAATCTCCTCCTGCTCACAGCCTCCAAATGAATCTCCTCCTGTTCACTGTCTGCCAGTGAATCTCCTCCTGCTCACTGTCTCCCTGTGAATTTCCTCCTGTTCACTGTCTGCCAGTGAATCTCCTCCTGTTCCGTGTCTGCAAGTGAATCTCCTCCTGTTCACTGTCTGCCAGTGAATCTCCTCCTTTTCACTGTCTGCCAGTGAATCTCCTCCTGTTCACTGTCTGCCAGTGAATCTCCTCCTGTTCACTATCTGCCAGTGAATCTCCTCCTGTTCACTGTCTGCCAGTGAATCTCCTCCTGTTCACTATCTGCCAGTGAATCTCCTCCTGTTCACTGTCTGCCTGTGAATCTCCTCCTGTTCACTGTGTGCCGGTGAATCTCCTCCTGCTCACTGTCTGCCAGTGAATCTCCTCCTGTTCACTGTCTGCCAGTGAATCTCCTCCTGTTCACTGTCTGCCAGTGAATCTCCTCCTGTTCACTGTCTGCCAGTGAATCTCCTCCTGCTCACTGTCTGCCAGTGAATCTCCTCCTGCTCACTGCCTGCCAGTGAATCTCCTCCTGTTCACTGTCTGCCAGTGAATCTCCTACTGTTCACTGTCTGCCAGTGAATCTCCTCCTGCTCACTATCTGCCAGTGAATCTCCTCCTGTTCTGTGTCTGCCAGTGAATCTCCTCCTGTTCACTGTCTGCCAGTGAATCTCCTCCTGTTCAGTGTCTGCCAGTGAATCTCCTCCTGCTCACTGTCTGCCAATGAATCTCCTCCTGTTCACTGTCTGCCAGTGAATCTCCTCCTGTTCACTGTCTGCCAGTGAATCTCCTCCTGTTCACTGTCTGCCAGTGAATCTCCTCCTGTTCACTGTCTGCCAGTGAATCTCCTCCTGTTCACTGCCTGCCAGTGAATCTCCTCCTGCTCACTGTGTGCCAGTGAATCTCCTCCTGTTCAGTGTCTGCCAGTGAATCTCCTCCTGTTCACTATCTGCCAGTGAATCTCCTCCTGTTCCGTGCCTGCCAGTGAATCTCCTCCTGTTCACTGTCTGCCAGTGAATCTCCTCCTGCTCACTGTGTGCCAGTGAATCTCCTCCTGTTCACTGTCTGCCAGTGAATCTCCTCCTGCTCACTGTGTGCCAGTGAATCTCCTCCTGTTCACTGTCTGCCAGTGAATCTCCTCCTGTTCAGTGTCTGCCAGTGAATCTCCTCCTGCTCACTGTCTGCCAGTGAATCACCTCCTGCTCACTGTCTGCCAGTGAATCTCCTCCTGCTCGCTGTCTGCCAGTGAATCTCCTCCTGTTCACTGCCTGCCAGTGAATCTCCTCCTGTTCACTGTCTGCCAGTGAATCTCCTCCTGCTCACTGTCTGCCAGTGAATCTCCTCCTGTTCACTGCCTGCCAGTGAATCTCCTCCTGTTCACTGTCTCCCAGTGAATCTCCTCCTGTTCACTGTCTGCCAGTGAATCTCCTCCTGCTCACTGTCTGCCAGTGAATTTCCTCCTGTTCACTGTCTGCCAGTGAATCTCCTCCTGTTCAGTGTCTGCAAGTGAATCTCCTCCTGTTCACTGTCTGCCAGTGAATCTCCTCCTGTTCAGTGTCTGCCAGTGAATCTCCTCCTGTTCACTGTCTGCCAGTGAATCTCCTCCGGTTCAGTGTCTGCCAGTGAATCTCCTCCTGCTCACTGTCTGCCAGTGAATCTAGTCTTGTTCACTGTCTGCCAGTGAATCTCCTCCTGTTCACTGTCTGCCAGTGAATCTCCTCCTGTTCACTGTCTGCCAGTGAATCTCCTCCTGTTCAGAGTCTGCCAGTGAATCTCCTCCTGTTCAGTGTCTGCCAGTGAATCTCCTGTTCACTGTCTGCCAGTGAATATGCTCCTGCTCACTGTCTGCCAGTGAATCTCCTCCTGTTCAGTGTCTGCCAGTGAATCTCCTCCTGTTCACTGTCTGCCAGTGAATCTCCTCCTGCTCACTGTGTGCCAGTGAATCTCCTCCTGTTCACTGTCTGCCAGTGAATCTCCTCCTGCTCACTGTCTGCCAGTGAATCTCCTCCTGCTCACTGCCTGCCAGTCAATCTCCTCCTGTTCAGTGTCTGCCAGTGAATCTCCTCCTGTTCACTGTCTGCCAGTGAATCTCCTCCTGTTCACTGTCTGCCAGTGAATCTCCTCCTGCTCACTGCCTGCCAGTGAATCTCCTCCTGTTCACCGTCTGCCAGTGAATCTCCTGTTCAGTGTCTGCCAGTGAATCTCCTCCTGCTCACTGTCTGCCAGTGAATCTCCTGTTCTGTATCTGCCAGTCAATCTCCTCCTGTTCACTGTCTGCCAGTGAATCTCCTCCTGCTCACTGTCTGCCAGTGAATCCGCTCCTGCTCACTGTCTGCCAGTCAATCTCCTCCTGTTCTCTGTCTGCCAGTGAATCTCCTCCTGTTCACTGTCTACCAGTGACTCTCCTCCTTTTCACTGTCTACCAATGAATCTCCTCCTGTTCACTGTCGGCCAGTGAATCTCCTCCTGCTCACTGTCTGCCAGTGAATCTCCTCCGGCTCACTGTCTGCCAGTGAATCTCCTCCTGTTCACTGTCTGCCAGTGAATCACCTCCTGCTCACTGTCTGCCAGTGAATCTCCTCCTGTTCACTGTCTGCCAGTGAATCTCCTGTTCAGTGTCTGCCAGTGAATCTCCTCCTGTTCACTGTCTGCCAGTGAATCTCCTGTTCACTGTCTGCCAGTGAATCTCCTCCTGCTCACTGTCTGCCAGTCAATCTCCTCCTGTTCAGTGTCTGCCAGTGAATCTCCTCCTGTTCACTGTCTGCCATTGAATCTCCTCCTGTTCACTGTCTGCCAGTGAATCTCCTCCAGCTCACTGTCTGCCAGTGAATTTCCTCCTGTTCACTGTCTGCCAGTGAATCTCCTCCTGTTCACTGTCTGCCAGTGAATCTCCTCCTGTTCACTGTCTGCCATTGAATCTCCTCCTGCACACTGTCTGCCAGTGAATCTCCTCCAGCTCACTGTCTGCCAGTGAATTTCCTCCTGTTCACTGTCTGCCAGTGAATCTCCTCCAGCTCACTGTCTGGCAGTGAATCTCCTCCTGCACACTGTCTGCCAGTGAATCTCCTCCAGCTCACTGTCTGCCAGTGAATTTCCTCCTGTTCACTGTCTGCCAGTGAATCTCCTCCTGTTCACTGTCTGCCAGTGAATCTCCTCCTGTTCACTGTCTGCCAGTGAATCTCCTCCTGTTCACTGTCTGCCAGTGAATCTCCTCCTGCTCACTGTCTGCCAGTGAATCTCCTCCTGTTCACTGTCTGCCAGTGAATCTCCTCCTGCTCACTGTCTGCCCGTGAATCTCCTCCTGTTCACTGTCTGCCAGTGAATCTCCTCCTGCTCACTGTCTGCCAGTGAATCTCCTCCTGTTAAGTGTCTGCCAGTGAATCTCCTCCTGCTCACTGTCTGCCAGTGAATCTCCTCCTGTTAAGTGTCTGCCAGTGAATCTCCTCCTGTTCACTGTCTGCCAGTGAATCTCCTCCTGCTCACTGCCTGCCAGTCAATCTCCTCCTGTTCAGTGTCTGCCAGTGAATCTCCTCCTGCTCACTGCCTGCCAGTGAATCTCCTCCTGTTCACCGTCTGCCAGTGAATCTCCTGTTCAGTGTCTGCCAGTGAATCTCCTCCTGCTCACTGTCTGCCAGTGAATCTCCTGTTCTGTATCTGCCAGTGAATCTCCTCCTGTTCACTGTCTGCCAGTGAATCTCCTGCTGCTCACTGTCTGCCAGTGAATCCGCTCCTGCTCACTGTCTGCCAGTCAATCTCCTCCTGTTCACTGTCTGCCAGTGAATCTCCTCCTGTTCACTGTCTACCAGTGACTCTCCTCCTTTTCACTGTCTACCAGTGAATCTCCTCCTGTTCACTGTCTGCCAGTGAATCTCCTGTTCAGTGTCTGCCAGTGAATCTCCTCCTGTTCACTGTCTGCCAGTGAATCTCCTGTTCAGTGTCTGCCGATGAATCTCCTCCTGCTCACTGTCTGCCAGTCAATCTCCTCCTGTTCAGTGTCTGCCAGTGAATCTCCTCCTGTTCACTGTCTGCCATTGAATCTCCTCCTGTTCACTGTCTGCCGGTGAATCTCCTCCAGCTCACTGTCTGCCAGTGAATTTCCTCCTGTTCACTGTCTGCCAGCGAATCTCCTCCAGCTCACTGTCTGGCAGTGAATCTCCTCCTGCACACTGTCTGCCAGTGAATCTCCTCCAGCTCACTGTCTGCCAGTGAATTTCCTCCTGTTCACTGTCTGCCAGTGAATCTCCTCCTGTTCACTGTCTGCCAGTGAATCTCCTCCTGTTCACTGTCTGCCAGTGAATCTCCTCCTGTTCACTGTCTGCCAGTGAATCTCCTCCTGCTCACTGTCTGCCAGTGAATCTCCTCCTGTTCACTGTCTGCCAGTGAATCTCCTCCTGCTCACTGTCTGCCCGTGAATCTCCTCCTGTTCACTGTCTGCCAGTGAATCTCCTCCTGCTCACTGTCTGCCAGTGAATCTCCTCCTGTTAAGTGTCTGCCAGTGAATCTCCTCCTGCTCACTGTCTGCCAGTGAATCTCCTCCTGTTAAGTGTCTGCCAGTGAATCTCCTCCTGTTCACTGTCTGCCAGTGAATCTCCTCCTGCTCACTGCCTGCCAGTCAATCTCCTCCTGTTCAGTGTCTGCCAGTGAATCTACTCCTGCTCACTGCCTGCCAGTGAATCTCCTCCTGTTCACCGTCTGCCAGTCAATCTCCTTCTGTTCACTGTCTGCCAGTGAATCTCCTCCTGTTCACCGTCTGCCAGTGAATCTCCTCCTGTTCACTGTCTGCCAGTGAATATCCTCCTGTTCACCGTCTGCCAGTGAATCTCCTCCTGTTCATTGTCTGCCAGTGAATCTCCTCCTGCTCACTGCCTGCCAGTCAATCTCCTTCTGTTCACTGTCTGCCTGTGAATCTCCTCCTGTTCACTGCCTGCCAGTGAATCTCCTCCTGTTCACCGTCTGCCAGTGAATCTCCTCCTGTTCACTGTCTGCCAGTGAATCTCCTCCTGCTCACTGCCTGCCAGTCAATCTCCTCCTGTTCAGTGTCTGCCAGTGAATCTCCTCCTGCTCACTGCCTGCCAGTCAATCTCCTCCTGTTCAGTGTCTGCCAGTGAATCTCCTCCTGCTCACTGTCTGCCAGTCAATCTCCTTCTGTTCACTGTCTGCCAGTGAATCTCCTCCTGTTCACTGTCTACCAGTGACTCTCCTCCTTTTCACTGTCTACCAGTGAATCTCCTCCTGTTCACTGTCTGCCAGTGAATCTCCTGTTCAGTGTCTGCCAGTGAATCTCCTCCTGTTCACTGTCTGCCAGTGAATCTCCTGTTCAGTGTCTGCCGATGAATCTCCTCCTGCTCACTGTCTGCCAGTCAATCTCCTCCTGTTCAGTGTCTGCCAGTGAATCTCCTCCTGTTCACTGTCTGCCATTGAATCTCCTCCTGTTCACTGTCTGCCGGTGAATCTCCTCCAGCTCACTGTCTGCCAGTGAATTTCCTCCTGTTCACTGTCTGCCAGTGAATCTCCTCCTGTTCACTGTCTGCCAGTGAATCTCCTCCTGTTCACTGTCTGCCATTGAATCTCCTCCTGTTCACTGTCTGCCAGTGAATCTCCTCCTGTTCACTGTCTGCCAGTGAATCTCCTCCAGCTCACTGTCTGCCAGTGAATTTCCTCCTGTTCACTGTCTGGCAGTGAATCTCCTCCTGTTCACTGTCTGCCATTGAATCTCCTCCTGCACACTGTCTGCCAGTGAATCTCCTCCTGTTCACTGTCTGCCAGTGAATCTCCTCCAGCTCACTGTCTGCCAGTGAATCTCCTCCAGCTCACTGTCTGGCAGTGAATCTCCTCCTGTTCACTGTCTGCCATTGAATCTCCTCCTGCACACTGTCTGCCAGTGAATCTCCTCCTGTTCACTGTCTGCCATTGAATCTCCTCCTGTTCACTGTCTGCCAGTGAATCTCCTCCAGCTCACTGTCTGCCAGTGAATTTCCTCCTGTTCACTGTCTGCCAGTGAATCTCCTCCTGCTCACTGTCTGCCAGTGAATCTCCTGTTCTGTATCTGCCAGTGAATCTCCTCCTGTTCACTGTCTGCCAGTGAATCTCCTCCTGCTCACTGTCTGCCATTGAATCCGCTCCTGCTCACTGTCTGCCAGTCAATCTCCTCCTGTTCACTGTCTGCCAGTGAATCTCCTCCTGTTCACTGTCTACCAGTGACTCTCCTCCTTTTCACTGTCTACCAGTGAATCTCCTCCTGTTCACTGTCTGCCAGTGAATCTCCTGTTCAGTGTCTGCCAGTGAATCTCCTCCTGTTCACTGTCTGCCAGTGAATCTCCTGTTCAGTGTCTGCCGATGAATCTCCTCCTGCTCACTGTCTGCCAGTCAATCTCCTCCTGTTCAGTGTCTGCCAGTGAATCTCCTCCTGTTCACTGTCTGCCATTGAATCTCCTCCTGTTCACTGTCTGCCGGTGAATCTCCTCCAGCTCACTGTCTGCCAGTGAATTTCCTCCTGTTCACTGTCTGCCAGTGAATCTCCTCCTGTTCACTGTCTGCCAGTGAATCTCCTCCTGTTCACTGTCTGCCATTGAATCTCCTCCTGTTCACTGTCTGCCAGTGAATCTCCTCCTGTTCACTGTCTGCCAGTGAATCTCCTCCAGCTCACTGTCTGCCAGTGAATTTCCTCCTGTTCACTGTCTGGCAGTGAATCTCCTCCTGTTCACTGTCTGCCATTGAATCTCCTCCTGCACACTGTCTGCCAGTGAATCTCCTCCTGTTCACTGTCTGCCAGTGAATCTCCTCCAGCTCACTGTCTGCCAGTGAATCTCCTCCAGCTCACTGTCTGGCAGTGAATCTCCTCCTGTTCACTGTCTGCCATTGAATCTCCTCCTGCACACTGTCTGCCAGTGAATCTCCTCCTGTTCACTGTCTGCCATTGAATCTCCTCCTGTTCACTGTCTGCCAGTGAATCTCCTCCAGCTCACTGTCTGCCAGTGAATTTCCTCCTGTTCACTGTCTGCCAGTGAATCTCCTCCAGCTCACTGTCTGGCAGTGAATCTCCTCCTGTTCACTGTCTGCCAGTGAATCTCCTCCTGTTCACTGTCTGCCAGTGAATCTCCTCCTGTTCACTGCCTGCCATGAATCTCCTCCTGCTCACTGTGTGCCCGTGAATCTCCTCCTGTTCACTGTCTGCCAGTGAATCTCCTCCTGTTCACTGCCTGCCAGTGAATCTCCTCCTGTTCAGTGCCTGCCAGTGAATCTCCTCCTGTTCAGTGTCTGCCAGTGAATCTCCTCCTGTTCACTGTCTGCCATTGAATCTCCTCCTGTTCACTGTCTGCCAGTGAATCTCCTCCAGCTCACTGTCTGCCAGTGAATTTCCTCCTGTTCACTGTCTGCCAGTGAATCTCCTCCTGTTCACTGTCTGCCAGTGAATCTCCTCCTGTTCACTGTCTGCCATTGAATCTCCTCCTGTTCACTGTCTGCCAGTGAATCTCCTCCAGCTCACTGTCTGCCAGTGAATTTCCTCCTGTTCACTGTCTGCCAGTGAATCTCCTCCAGCTCACTGTCTGGCAGTGAATCTCCTCCTGTTCACTGTCTGCCATTGAATCTCCTCCTGCACACTGTCTGCCAGTGAATCTCCTCCTGTTCACTGTCTGCCATTGAATCTCCTCCTGTTCACTGTCTGCCAGTGAATCTCCTCCAGCTCACTGTCTGCCAGTGAATTTCCTCCTGTTCACTGTCTGCCAGTGAATCTCCTCCAGCTCACTGTCTGGCAGTGAATCTCCTCCAGCTCACTGTCTGCCGGTGAATCTCCTCCTGCTCACTGTCTGACGGTGAATCTCCTCCTGTTCACTGTCTGCCAGTGAATCTCCTCCTGCTCACTGTCTGCCAGTGAATCACCTCCTGTTCACTGTCTGCCAGTGAATCTCCTCCTGCTCACTGTCTGCCCGTGAATCTCCTCCTGTTCACTGTCTGCCAGTGAATCTCCTCCTGCTCACTGTCTGCCAGTGAATCTCCTCCTGTTAAGTGTCTGCCAGTGAATCTCCTCCTGCTCACTGTCTGCCAGTGAATCTCCTCCTGTTAAGTGTCTGCCAGTGAATCTCCTCCTGTTCACTGTCTGCCATTGAATCTCCTCCTGTTCACTGTCTGCCAGTGAATCTCCTCCTGCAGACTGTCTGCCAGTGAATCTCCTCCTGCTCACTGTCTGCCAGTGAATCTCCTCCTGTTCACTGTCTGCCAGTGAATCTCCTCCTGTTCACTGTCTGCCAGTGAATCTCCTCCTGTTCACTGCCTGCCATTAATCTCCTCCTGCTCACTGTGTGCCAGTGAATCTCCTCCTGTTCACTGTCTGCCAGTGAATCTCCTCCTGTTCACTGCCTGCCAGTGAATCTCCTCCTGTTCAGTGCCTGCCAGTGAATCTCCTCCTGTTCACTGTCTGCCAGTGAATCTCCTCCTGCTCACTGTGTGCCAGTGAATCTCCTCCTGTTCACTGTCTGCCAGTGATTCTCCTCCTGCTCACTGTGTGCCAGTGAATCTCCTCCTGTTCACTGTCTGCCAGTGAATCTCCTCCTGTTCAGTGTCTGCCAGTGAATCTCCTCCTGCTCACTGTCTGCCAGTGAATCACCTCCTGCTCACTGTCTGCCAGTGAATCTTCTCCTGCTCGCTGTCTGCCAGTGAATCTCCTCCTGTTCACTGCCTGCCAGTGAATCTCCTCCTGTTCACTGTCTGCCAGTGAATCTCCTCCTGCTCACTGTCTGCCAGTGAATCTCCTCCTGTTCACTGCCTGCCAGTGAATCTCCTCCTGTTCACTGTCTCCCAGTGAATCTCCTCCTGTTCACTGTCTGCCAGTGAATCTCCTCCTGTTCACTGTCTGCCAGTGAATCTCCTCCTGCTCACTGTCTGCCAGTGAATTTCCTCCTGTTCACTGTCTGCCAGTGAATCTCCTCCTGTTCCGTGTCTGCAAGTGAATCCCCTCCTGTTCACTGTCTGCCAGTGAATCTCCTCCTGTTCAGTGTCTGCCAGTGAATCTCCTCCTGTTCACTGTCTGCCAGTGAATCTCCTCCGGTTCAGTGTCTGCCAGTGAATCTCCTCCTGCTCACTGTCTGCCAGTGAATCTAGTCTTGTTCACTGTCTGCCAGTGAATCTCCTCCTGTTCAGAGTCTGCCAGTGAATCTCCTCCTGTTCACTGTCTGCCAGTGAATCTCCTCCTGTTCACTGTCTGCCAGTGAATCTCCTCCTGTTCAAAGTCTGCCAGTGAATCTCCTCCTGTTCAGAGTCTGCCAGTGAATCTCCTCCTGCTCACTGTGTGCCAGTGAATCTCCTCCTGTTCACTGTCTGCCAGTGAATCTCCTCCTGTTCACTGCCTGCCAGTGAATCTCCTCCTGTTCAGTGCCTGCCAGTGAATCTCCTCCTGTTCACTGTCTGCCAGTGAATCTCCTCCTGCTCACTGTGTGCCAGTGAATCTCCTCCTGTTCACTGTCTGCCAGTGAATCTCCTCCTGCTCACTGTGTGCCAGTGAATCTCCTCCTGTTCACTGTCTGCCAGTGAATCTCCTCCTGCTCACTGTCTGCCAGTGAATCTCCTCCTGCTCACTGTCTGCCAGTGAATCACCTCCTGCTCACTGTCTGCCAGTGAATCTCCTCCTGCTCGCTGTCTGCCAGTGAATCTCCTCCTGTTCACTGCCTGCCAGTGAATCTCCTCCTGTTCACTGTCTGCCAGTGAATCTCCTCCTGTTCACTGCCTGCCAGTGAATCTCCTCCTGTTCACTGTCTCCCAGTGAATCTCCTCCTGTTCACTGTCTGCCAGTGAATCTCCTCCGGTTCAGTGTCTGCCAGTGAATCTCCTCCTGCTCACTGTCTGCCAGTGAATCTAGTCTTGTTCACTGTCTGCCAGTGAATCTCCTCCTGTTCACTGTCTGCCAGTGAATCTCCTCCTGTTCACTGTCTGCCAGTGAATCTCGTCCTGTTCAGAGTCTGCCAGTGAATCTCCTCCTGTTCACTGTCTGCCAGTGAATCTCCTCCTGTTCACTGTCTGCCAGTGAATCTCCTCCTGTTCAGAGTCTGCCAGTGAATCTCCTCCTGATCACTGTTTGCCAGTGAATCTCCTCCTGTTCACTGTCTGCCAGTGAATCTCCTCCTGTTCACTGTCTGCCAGTGAATCTCCTCCTGTTCACTGTCTGCCAGTGAATCTCCTCCTGTTCAGATTCTGCCAGTGAATCTCCTCCTGTTCACTGTCTGCCAGTGAATCTCCTCCTGTTCACTGTCTGCCAGTGAATCTCCTCCTGTTCAGAGTCTGCCAGTGAATCTCCTCCTGTTCACTGTCTGCCAGTGAATCTCCTCCTGTTCACTGTCTGCCAGTGAATCTCCTCCTGTTCACTGTCTGCCAGTGAATCTCCTCCTGTTCACTGTCTGCCAGTGAATCTCCTCCTGCTCACTGTGTGCCAGTGAATCTCCTCCTGATCACTGTCTGCCAGTGAATCTCCTCCTGTTAAGTGTCTGCCAGTGAATCTCCTCCTGCTCACTGTCTGCCAGTGAATCTCCTCCTGTTAAGTGTCTGCCAGTGAATCTCCTCCTGCTCACTGCCTGCCAGTCAATCTCCTCCTGTTCAGTGTCTGCCAGTGAATCTCCTCCTGTTCACTGTCTGCCAGTGAATCTCCTCCTGTTCACTGTCTGCCAGTGAATCTTCTCCTGCTCACTGCCTGCCAGTGAATCTCCTCCTGTTCACCGTCTGCCAGTGAATCTCCTGTTCAGTGTCTGCCAGTGAATCTCCTCCTGCTCACTGTCTGCCAGTGAATCTCCTGTTCTGTATCTGCCAGTGAATCTCCTCCTGTTCACTGTCTGCCAGTGAATCTCCTCCTGCTCACTGTCTGCCAGTGAATCCGCTCCTGCTCACTGTCTGCCAGTCAATCTCCTCCTGTTCACTGTCTGCCAGTGAATCTCCTCCTGTTCACTGTCTACCAGTGACTCTCCTCCTTTTCACTGTCTACCAGTGAATCTCCTCCTGCTCACTGTCTGCCAGTGAATCTCCTCCGGCTCACTGTCTGCCAGTGAATCTCCTCCTGTTCACTGTCTGCCAGTGAATCACCTCCTGCTCACTGTCTGCCAGTGAATCTCCTCCTGTTCACTGTCTGCCAGTGAATCTCCTGTTCAGTGTCTGCCAGTGAATCTCCTCCTGTTCACTGTCTGCCAGTGAATCTCCTGTTCAGTGTCTGCCAGTGAATCTCCTCCTGCTCACTGTCTGCCAGTCAATCTCCTCCTGTTCAGTGTCTGCCAGTGAATCTCCTCCTGTTCACTGTCTGCCATTGAATCTCCTCCTGTTCACTGTCTGCCAGTGAATCTCCTCCAGCTCACTGTCTGCCAGTGAATTTCCTCCTGTTCACTGTCTGCCAGTGAATCTCCTCCTGTTCACTGTCTGCCAGTGAATCTCCTCCTGATCACTGTCTGCCATTGAATCTCCTCCTGCACACTGTCTGCCAGTGAATCTCCTCCAGCTCACTGTCTGCCAGTGAATCTCCTCCTGTTCACTGTCTGCCAGTGAATCTCCTCCTGCTCACTGTCTGCCAGTGAATCTCCTCCTGTTAAGTGTCTGCCAGTGAATCTCCTCCTGCTCACTGTCTGCCAGTGAATCTCCTCCTGTTAAGTGTCTGCCAGTGAATCTCCTCCTGTTCACTGTCTGCCATTGAATCTCCTCCTGTTCACTGTCTGCCAGTGAATCTCCTCCTGCAGACTGTCTGCCAGTGAATCTCCTCCTGCTCACTGTCTGCCAGTGAATCTCCTCCTGTTCACTGTCTGCCAGTGAATCTCCTCCTGTTCACTGTCTGCCAGTGAATCTCCTCCTGTTCACTGCCTGCCATTAATCTCCTCCTGCTCACTGTGTGCCAGTGAATCTCCTCCTGTTCACTGTCTGCCAGTGAATCTCCTCCTGTTCACTGCCTGCCAGTGAATCTCCTCCTGTTCAGTGCCTGCCAGTGAATCTCCTCCTGTTCACTGTCTGCCAGTGAATCTCCTCCTGCTCACTGTGTGCCAGTGAATCTCCTCCTGTTCACTGTCTGCCAGTGAATCTCCTCCTGCTCACTGTGTGCCAGTGAATCTCCTCCTGTTCACTGTCTGCCAGTGAATCTCCTCCTGTTCAGTGTCTGCCAGTGAATCTCCTCCTGCTCACTGTCTGCCAGTGAATCACCTCCTGCTCACTGTCTGCCAGTGAATCTTCTCCTGCTCGCTGTCTGCCAGTGAATCTCCTCCTGTTCACTGCCTGCTAGTGAATCTCCTCCTGTTCACTGTCTGCCAGTGAATCTCCTCCTGCTCACTGTCTGCCAGTGAATCTCCTCCTGTTCACTGCCTGCCAGTGAATCTCCTCCTGTTCACTGTCTCCCAGTGAATCTCCTCCTGTTCACTGTCTGCCAGTGAATCTCCTCCTGTTCACTGTCTGCCAGTGAATCTCCTCCTGCTCACTGTCTGCCAGTGAATTTCCTCCTGTTCACTGTCTGCCAGTGAATCTCCTCCTGTTCAGTGTCTGCAAGTGAATCTCCTCCTGTTCACTGTCTGCCAGTGAATCTCCTCCTGTTCAGTGTCTGCCAGTGAATCTCCGCCTGTTCACTGTCTGCCAGTGAATCTCCTCCGGTTCAGTGTCTGCCAGTGAATCTCCTCCTGCTCACTGTCTGCCAGTGAATCTAGTCTTGTTCACTGTCTGCCAGTGAATCTCCTCCTGTTCAGAGTCTGCCAGTGAATCTCCTCCTGTTCACTGTCTGCCAGTGAATCTCCTCCTGTTCACTGTCTGCCAGTGAATCTCCTCCTGTTCAGAGTCTGCCAGTGAATCTCCTCCTGTTCAGAGTCTGCCAGTGAATCTCCTCCTGCTCACTGTGTGCCAGTGAATCTCCTCCTGTTCACTGTCTGCCAGTGAATCTCCTCCTGTTCACTGCCTGCCAGTGAATCTCCTCCTGTTCAGTGCCTGCCAGTGAATCTCCTCCTGTTCACTGTCTGCCAGTGAATCTCCTCCTGCTCACTGTGTGCCAGTGAATCTCCTCCTGTTCACTGTCTGCCAGTGAATCTCCTCCTGCTCACTGTGTGCCAGTGAATCTCCTCCTGTTCACTGTCTGCCAGTGAATCTCCTCCTGTTCAGTGTCTGCCAGTGAATCTCCTCCTGCTCACTGTCTGCCAGTGAATCACCTCCTGCTCACTGTCTGCCAGTGAATCTCCTCCTGCTCGCTGTCTGCCAGTGAATCTCCTCCTGTTCACTGCCTGCCAGTGAATCTCCTCCTGTTCACTGTCTGCCAGTGAATCTCCTCCTGCTCACTGTCTGCCAGTGAATCTCCTCCTGTTCACTGCCTGCCAGTGAATCTCCTCCTGTTCACTGTCTCCCAGTGAATCTCCTCCTGTTCACTGTCTGCCAGTGAATCTCCTCCGGTTCAGTGTCTGCCAGTGAATCTCCTCCTGCTCACTGTCTGCCAGTGAATCTAGTCTTGTTCACTGTCTGCCAGTGAATCTCCTCCTGTTCACTGTCTGCCAGTGAATCTCCTCCTGTTCACTGTCTGCCAGTGAATCTCCTCCTGTTCAGAGTCTGCCAGTGAATCTCCTCCTGTTCACTGTCTGCCAGTGAATCTCCTCCTGTTCACTGTCTGCCAATGAATCTCCTCCTGTTCAGAGTCTGCCAGTGAATCTCCTCCTGATCACTGTTTGCCAGTGAATCTCCTCCTGTTCACTGTCTGCCAGTGAATCTCCTCCTGTTCACTGTCTGCCAGTGAATCTCCTCCTGTTCACTGTCTGCCAGTGAATCTCCTCCTGTTCAGAGTCTGCCAGTGAATCTCCTCCTGTTCACTGTCTGCCAGTGAATCTCCTCCTGTTCACTGTCTGCCAGTGAATCTCCTCCTGTTCAGAGTCTGCCAGTGAATCTCCTCCTGTTCACTGTCTGCCAGTGAATCTCCTCCTGTTCACTGTCTGCCAGTGAATCTCCTCCTGTTCACTGTCTGCCAGTGAATCTCCTCCTGTTCACTGTCTGCCAGTGAATCTCCTCCTGCTCACTGTGTGCCAGTGAATCTCGTCCTGTTCACTGTCTGCCAGTGAATCTCCTCCTGTTAAGTGTCTGCCAGTGAATCTCCTCCTGCTCACTGTCTGCCAGTGAATCTCCTCCTGTTAAGTGTCTGCCAGTGAATCTCCTCCTGTTCACTGTCTGCCAGTGAATCTCCTCCTGCTCACTGCCTGCCAGTCAATCTCCTCCTGTTCAGTGTCTGCCAGTGAATCTCCTCCTGTTCACTGTCTGCCAGTGAATCTCCTCCTGTTCACTGTCTGCCAGTGAATCTCCTCCTGCTCACTGTGTGCCAGTGAATCTCCTCCTGTTCACTGTCTGCCAGTGAATCTCCTCCTGCCCACTGTCTGCCAGTGAATCTCCTCCTGTTCACTGTCTGCCAGTGAATCTCCTCCTGCTCACTGTCTGCCCGTGAATCTCCTCCTGTTCACTGTCTGCCAGTGAATCTCCTCCTGCTCACTGTCTGCCAGTGAATCTCCTCCTGTTAAGTGTCTGCCAGTGAATCTCCTCCTGCTCACTGTCTGCCAGTGAATCTCCTCCTGTTAAGTGTCTGCCAGTGAATCTCCTCCTGTTCACTGTCTGCCATTGAATCTCCTCCTGTTCACTGTCTGCCAGTGAATCTCCTCCTGCACACTGTCTGCCAGTGAATCTCCTCCTGCTCACTGTCTGCCAGTGAATCTCCTCCTGTTCACTGTCTGCCAGTGAATCTCCTCCTGTTCACTGTCTGCCAGTGAATCACCTCCTGCTCACTGTCTGCCAGTGAATCTCCTCCTGCTCACTGTCTGCCAGTGAATCTCCTCCTGTTCACTGCCTGCCAGTGAATCTCCTCCTGTTCACTGTCTGCCAGTGAATCTCCTCCTGCTCACTGTCTGCCAGTGAATCTCCTCCTGTTCACTGCCTGCCAGTTAATCTCCTCCTGTTCACTGTCTGCCAGTGAATCTCCTCCTGCTCACTGCCTCCCAGTGAATCTCCTCCTGTTCACTGTCTGCCAGTGAATCTCCTCCTGCTCACTGTCTGCCAGTGAATTTCCTCCTGTTCACTGTCTGCCAGTGAATCTCCTCCTGTTCAGTGTCTGCAAGTGAATCTCCTCCTGTTCACTGTCTGCCAGTGAATCTCCTCCTGTTCAATGTCTGCCAGTGAATCTCCTCCTGTTCAGTGTCTGCCAGTGAATCTCCTCCTGTTCAGTGTCTGCCAGTGAATCTCCTGTTCACTGTCTGCCAGTGAATCTGCTCCTGCTCACTGTCTGCCAGTGAATCTCCTCCTGTTCAGTGTCTGCCAGTGAATCTCCTCCTGTTCACTGTCTGCCAGTGAATCTCCTCCTGCTCACTGTCTGCCAGTGAATCTCCTCCGGCTCACTGTCTGCCAGTGAATCTCCTCCTGTTCACTGTCTGCCAGTGAATCACCTCCTGCTCACTGTCTGCCAGTGAATCTCCTCCTGTTCACTGTCTGCCAGTGAATCTCCTGTTCAGTGTCTGCCAGTGAATCTCCTCCTGTTCACTGTCTGCCAGTGAATCTCCTGTTCAGTGTCTGCCAGTGAATCTCCTCCTGCTCACTGTCTGCCAGTCAATCTCCTCCTGTTCACTGTCTGCCAGTGAATCTCCTCCTGTTCACTGTCTGCCAGTGAATCTCCTCCTGTTCACTGTCTGCCAGTGAATCTCCTCCTGCTCACTGTGTGCCAGTGAATCTCCTCCTGTTCACTGTCTGCCAGTGAATCTCCTCCTGTTAAGTGTCTGCCAGTGAATCTCCTCCTGCTCACTCTCTGCCAGTGAATCTCCTCCTGTTAAGTGTCTGCCAGTGAATCTCCTCCTGTTCACTGTCTGCCAGTGAATCTCCTCCTGCTCACTGCCTGCCAGTCAATCTCCTCCTGTTCAGTGTCTGCCAGTGAATCTCCTCCTGTTCACTGTCTGCCAGTGAATCTCCTCCTGTTCACTGTCTGCCAGTGAATCTCCTCCTGTTCACTGTCTGCCAGTGAATCTCCTCCTGCTCACTGCCTGCCAGTGAATCTCCTCCTGTTCACCGTCTGCCAGTGAATCTCCTGTTCAGTGTCTGCCAGTGAATCTCCTCCTGCTCACTGTCTGCCAGTGAATCTCCTGTTCTGTATCTGCCAGTGAATCTCCTCCTGTTCACTGTCTGCCAGTGAATCTCCTCCTGCTCACTGTCTGCCAGTGAATCCGCTCCTGCTCACTGTCTGCCAGTCAATCTCCTCCTGTTCACTGTCTGCCAGTGAATCTCCTCCTGTTCACTGTCTACCAGTGACTCTCCTCCTTTTCACTGTCTACCAGTGAATCTCCTCCTGTTCACTGTCGGCCAGTGAATCTCCTCCTGCTCACTGTCTGCCAGGGAATCTCCTCCGGCTCACTGTCTGCCAGTGAATCTCCTCCTGTTCACTGTCTGCCAGTGAATCACCTCCTGCTCACTGTCTGCCAGTGAATCTCCTCCTGTTCACTGTCTGCCAGTGAATCTCCTGTTCAGTGTCTGCCAGTGAATCTCCTCCTGTTCACTGTCTGCCAGTGAATCTCCTGTTCAGTGTCTGCCAGTGAATCTCCTCCTGCTCACTGTCTGCCAGTCAATCTCCTCCTGTTCAGTGTCTGCCAGTGAATCTCCTCCTGTTCACTGTCTGCCATTGAATCTCCTCCTGTTCACTGTCTGCCAGTGAATCTCCTCCAGCTCACTGTCTGCCAGTGAATTTCCTCCTGTTCACTGTCTGCCAGTGAATCTCCTCCTGTTCACTGTCTGCCAGTGAATCTCCTCCTGTTCACTGTCTGCCATTGAATCTCCTCCTGCACACTGTCTGCCAGTGAATCTCCTCCAGCTCACTGTCTGCCAGTGAATTTCCTCCTGTTCACGGTCTGCCAGTGAATCTCCTCCAGCTCACTGTCTGGCAGTGAATCTCCTCCTGTTCACTGTCTGCCATTGAATCTCCTCCTGCACACTGTCTGCCAGTGAATCTCCTCCAGCTCACTGTCTGCCAGTAAATTTCCTCCTGTTCACTGTCTGCCAGTGAATCTCCTCCTGTTCACTGTCTGCCAGTGAATCTCCTCCTGTTCACTGTCTGCCAGTGAATCTCCTCCTGCTCACTGTCTGCCAGTGAATCTCCTCCTGTTCACTGTCTGCCAGTGAATCTCCTCCTGTTCACTGTCTGCCAGTGAATCTCCTCCTGCTCACTGTCTGCCAGTGAATCTCCTCCTGTTAAGTGTCTGCCAGTGAATCTCCTCCTGTTCACTGTCTGCCATTGAATCTCCTCCTGTTCACTGTCTGCCAGTGAATCTCCTCCTGCACACTGTCTGCCAGTAAATCTCCTCCTGCTCACTGTCTGCCAGTGAATCTCCTCCTGTTCACTGTCTGCCAGTGAATCACCTCCTGCTCACTGTCTGCGAGTGAATCTCCTCCTGCTCACTGTCTGCCAGTGAATTTCCTCCTGTTCACTGTCTGCCAGTGAATCTCCTCCTGTTCAGTGTCTGCAAGTGAATCTCCTCCTGTTCACTGTCTGCCAGTGAATCTCCTCCTGTTCAATGTCTGCCAGTGAATCTCCTCCTGTTCAGTGTCTGCCAGTGAATCTCCTCCTGTTCAGTGTCTGCCAGTGAATCTCCTCCTGTTCACTGTCTGCCAGTGAATCTCCTGTTCACTGTCTGCCAGTGAATCTGCTCCTGCTCACTGTCTGCCAGTGAATCTCCTCCTGTTCAGTGTCTGCCAGTGAATCTCCTCCTGTTCACTGTCTGCCAGTGAATCTCCTCCTGCTCACTGTCTGCCAGTGAATCTCCTCCTGTTCACTGTCTACCAGTGAATCTCCTCCTGTTCACTGTCTACCAGTGAATCTCCTCCTGTTCACTGTCTGCCAGTGAATCTCCTCCTGTTCACTGTCGGCCAGTGAATCTCCTCCTGCTCACTGTCTGCCAGTGAATCTCCTCCTGTTCACTGTCTGCCAGTGAATCTCCTCCTGTTCACTGTCTGCCAGTGAATCTCCTCCTGCTCACTGTCTGCCAGTGAATCTCCTCCTGCTCACTGTCTGCCAGTGAATCTCCTCCTGCTCACTGTCGGCCAGTGAATCTCCTCCTGTTCACTGTCTGCCAGTGAATCACCTCCTGCTCACTGTCTGCCAGTGAATCTCCTCCTGTTCACTGTCTGCCAGTGAATCTCCTGTTCAGTGTCTGCCAGTGAATCTCCTCCTGTTCACTGTCTGCCAGTGAATCTCCTCCTGCTCACTGTCTGCCAGTGAATCTCCTCCAGCTCACTGTCTGCCAGTGAATTTCCTCCTGTTCACTGTCTGCCAGTGAATCTCCTCCTGTTCACTGTCTGCCAGTGAATCTCCTCCTGTTCACTGTCTGCCATTGAATCTCCTCCTGTTCACTGTCTGCCAGTGAATCTCCTCCAGCTCACTGTCTGCCAGTGAATTTCCTCCTGTTCACTGTCTGCCAGTGAATCTCCTCCAGCTCACTGTCTGGCAGTGAATCTTCTCCTGTTCACTGTCTGCCAGTGAATCTCCTCCTGTTCACTGTCTGCCATTGAATCTCCTCCTGTTCACTGTCTGCCAGTGAATCTCCTCCAGCTCACTGTCTGCCAGTGAATTTCCTCCTGTTCACTGTCTGCCAGTGAATCTCCTCCAGCTCACTGTCTGGCAGTGAATCTCCTCCTGTTCACTGTCTGCCAGTGAATCTCCTCCTGCTCACTGTCTGCCCGTGAATCTCCTCCTGTTCACTGTCTGCCAGTGAATCTCCTCCTGCTCACTGTCTGCCAGTGAATCTTCTCCTGTTCACTGTCTGCCAGTGAATCTCCTCCTGCTCACTGTCTGCCCGTGAATCTCCTCCTGTTCACTGTCTGCCAGTGAATCTCCTCCTGCTCACTGTCTGCCAGTGAATCTCCTCCTGTTAAGTGTCTGCCAGTGAATCTCCTCCTGCTCACTGTCTGCCAGTGAATCTCCTCATGTTAAGTGTCTGCCAGTGAATCTCCTCCTGTTCACTGTCTGCCATTGAATCTCCTCCTGTTCACTGTCTGCCAGTGAATCTCCTCCTGCACACTGTCTGCCAGTGAATCTCCTCCTGCTCACTGTCTGCCAGTGAATCTCCTCCTGTTCACTGTGTGCCAGTGAATCTCCTCCTGTTCACTGTCTGCCAGTGAATCTCCTCCTGTTCACTGCCTGCCAGTGAATCTCCTCCTGTTCAGTGCCTGCCAGTGAATCTCCTCCTGTTCACTGTCTGCCAGTGAATCTCCTCCTGCTCACTGTGTGCCAGTGAATCTCCTCCTGTTCACTGTCTGCCAGTGAATCTCCTCCTGCTCACTGTGTGCCAGTGAATCTCCTCCTGTTCACTGTCTGCCAGTGAATCTCCTCCTGTTCAGTGTCTGCCAGTGAATCTCCTCCTGCTCACTGTCTGCCAGTGAATCACCTCCTGCTCACTGTCTGCCAGTGAATCTCCTCCTGCTTGCTGTCTGCCAGTGAATCTCCTCCTGTTCACTGCCTGCCAGTGAATCTCCTCCTGTTCACTGTCTGCCAGTGAATCTCCTCCTGCTCACTGTCTGCCAGTGAATCTCCTCCTGTTCACTGCCTGCCAGTGAATCTCCTCCTGTTCACTGTCTCCCAGTGAATCTCCTCCTGTTCACTGTCTGGCAGTGAATCTCCTCCTGTTCACTGTCTGCCAGTGAATCTCCTCCTGCTCACTGTCTGCCAGTGAATTTCCTCCTGTTCACTGTCTGCCAGTGAATCTCCTCCTGTTCAGTGTCTGCAAGTGAATCTCCTCCTGTTCACTGTCTGCCAGTGAATCTCCTCCTGTTCAGTGTCTGCCAGTGAATCTCCTCCTGTTCACTGTCTGCCAGTGAATCTCCTCCGGTTCAGTGTCTGCCAGTGAATCTCCTCCTGCTCACTGTCTGCCAGTGAATCTAGTCTTGTTCACTGTCTGCCAGTGAATCTCCTCCTGTTCACTGTCTGCCAGTGAATCTCCTCCTGTTCACTGTCTGCCAGTGAATCTCCTCCTGTTCAGAGTCTGCCAGTGAATCTCCTCCTGCTCACTGTCTGCCAGTGAATCTCCTCCTGTTCACTGTCTGCCAGTGAATCTCCTCCTGTTCACTGTCTGCCATTGAATCTCCTCCTGTTCACTGTCTGCCAGTGAATCTCCTCCAGCTCACTGTCTGCCAGTGAATTTCCTCCTGTTCACTGTCTGCCAGTGAATCTCCTCCAGCTCACTGTCTGGCAGTGAATCTCCTCCTGTTCACTGTCTGCCAGTGAATCTCCTCCTGTTCACTGTCTGCCATTGAATCTCCTCCTGTTCACTGTCTGCCAGTGAATCTCCTCCAGCTCACTGTCTGCCAGTGAATTTCCTCCTGTTCACTGTCTGCCAGTGAATCTCCTCCAGCTCACTGTCTGGCAGTGAATCTCCTCCTGTTCACTGTCTGCCATTGAATCTCCTCCTGCACACTGTCTGCCAGTGAATCTCCTCCAGCTCACTGTCTGCCAGTGAATCTCCTCCTGCTCACTGTCTGCCCGTGAATCTCCTCCTGTTCACTGTCTGCCAGTGAATCTCCTCCTGCTCACTGTCTGCCAGTGAATCTTCTCCTGTTCACTGTCTGCCAGTGAATCTCCTCCTGCTCACTGTCTGCCCGTGAATCTCCTCCTGTTCACTGTCTGCCAGTGAATCTCCTCCTGCTCACTGTCTGCCAGTGAATCTCCTCCTGTTAAGTGTCTGCCAGTGAATCTCCTCCTGCTCACTGTCTGCCAGTGAATCTCCTCCTGTTAAGTGTCTGCCAGTGAATCTCCTCCTGTTCACTGTCTGCCATTGAATCTCCTCCTGTTCACTGTCTGCCAGTGAATCTCCTCCTGCACACTGTCTGCCAGTGAATCTCCTCCTGCTCACTGTCTGCCAGTGAATCTCCTCCTGTTCACTGTGTGCCAGTGAATCTCCTCCTGTTCACTGTCTGCCAGTGAATCTCCTCCTGTTCACTGCCTGCCAGTGAATCTCCTCCTGTTCAGTGCCTGCCAGTGAATCTCCTCCTGTTCACTGTCTGCCAGTGAATCTCCTCCTGCTCACTGTGTGCCAGTGAATCTCCTCCTGTTCACTGTCTGCCAGTGAATCTCCTCCTGCTCACTGTGTGCCAGTGAATCTCCTCCTGTTCACTGTCTGCCAGTGAATCTCCTCCTGTTCAGTGTCTGCCAGTGAATCTCCTCCTGCTCACTGTCTGCCAGTGAATCACCTCCTGCTCACTGTCTGCCAGTGAATCTCCTCCTGCTCGCTGTCTGCCAGTGAATCTCCTCCTGTTCACTGCCTGCCAGTGAATCTCCTCCTGTTCACTGTCTGCCAGTGAATCTCCTCCTGCTCACTGTCTGCCAGTGAATCTCCTCCTGTTCACTGCCTGCCAGTGAATCTCCTCCTGTTCACTGTCTCCCAGTGAATCTCCTCCTGTTCACTGTCTGCCAGTGAATCTCCTCCTGTTCACTGTCTGCCAGTGAATCTCCTCCTGCTCACTGTCTGCCAGTGAATTTCCTCCTGTTCACTGTCTGCCAGTGAATCTCCTCCTGTTCAGTGTCTGCAAGTGAATCTCCTCCTGTTCACTGTCTGCCAGTGAATCTCCTCCTGTTCAGTGTCTGCCAGTGAATCTCCTCCTGTTCACTGTCTGCCAGTGAATCTCCTCCGGTTCAGTGTCTGCCAGTGAATCTCCTCCTGCTCACTGTCTGCCAGTGAATCTAGTCTTGTTCACTGTCTGCCAGTGAATCTCCTCCTGTTCACTGTCTGCCAGTGAATCTCCTCCTGTTCACTGTCTGCCAGTGAATCTCCTCCTGTTCAGAGTCTGCCAGTGAATCTCCTCCTGCTCACTGTCTGCCAGTGAATCTCCTCCTGTTCACTGTCTGCCAGTGAATCTCCTCCTGTTCACTGTCTGCCAGTGAATCTCCTCCTGTTCACTGTCTGCCAGTGAATCTCCTCCTGTTCACTGTCTGCCAGTGAATCTCCTCCTGTTCACTGTCTGCCAGTGAATCTCCTCCTGTTCACTGTCTGCCAGTGAATCTCCTCCTGTTCACTGTCTGCCAGTGAATCTCCTCCTGTTCACTGTCTGCCAGTGAATCTCCTCCTGCTCACTGTGTGCCAGTGAATCTCCTCCTGTTCACTGTCTGCCAGTGAATCTCCTGCTGTTAAGTGTCTGCCAGTGAATCTCCTCCTGCTCACTGTCTGCCAGTGAATCTCCTCCTGTTAAGTGTCTGCCAGTGAATCTCCTCCTGTTCACTGTCTACCAGTGAATCTCCTGTTCTGTATCTGCCAGTGAATCTCCTCCTGTTCACTGTCTGCCAGTGAATCTCCTCCTGCTCACTGTCTGCCAGTGAATCTCCTCCTGTTCACTGTCTGCCAGTGAATCTCCTCCTGTTCACTGTCTGCCAGTGAATCTCCTCCTGCTCACTGCCTGCCAGTGAATCTCCTCCTGTTCACCGTCTGCCAGTGAATCTCCTGTTCAGTGTCTGCCAGTGAATCTCCTCCTGCTCACTGTCTACCAGTGAATCTCCTGTTCTGTATCTGCCAGTGAATCTCCTCCTGTTCACTGTCTGCCAGTGAATCTCCTCCTGCTCACTGTCTGCCAGTGAATCCGCTCCTGCTCACTGTCTGCCAGTCAATCTCCTCCTGTTCACTGTCTGCCAGTGAATCTCCTCCTGTTCACTGTCTACCAGTGACTCTCCTCCTTTTCACTGTCTACCAGTGAATCTCCTCCTGTTCTCTGTCGGCCAGTGAATCTCCTCCTGCTCACTGTCTGCCAGTGAATCTCCTCCGGCTCACTGTCTGCCAGTGAATCTCCTCCTGTTCACTGTCTGCCAGTGAATCACCTCCTGCTCACTGTCTGCCAGTGAATCTCCTCCTGTTCACTGTCTGCCAGTGAATCTCCTGTTCAGTGTCTGCCAGTGAATCTCCTCCTGTTCACTGTCTGCCAGTGAATCTCCTGTTCAGTGTCTGCCAGTGAATCTCCTCCTGCTCACTGTCTGCCAGTCAATCTCCTCCTGTTCACTGTCTGCCAGTGAATCTCCTCCTGTTCACTGTCTGCCAGTGAATCTCCTCCTGTTCACTGTCTGCCAGTGAATCTCCTCCTGCTCACTGTGTGCCAGTGAATCTCCTCCTGTTCACTGTCTGCCAGTGAATCTCCTCCTGTTAAGTGTCTGCCAGTGAATCTCCTCCTGCTCACTGCCTGCGAGTCAATCTCCTCCTGTTCACTGTCTGCCAGTGAATCTCCTCCTGTTCACTGTCTGCCAGTGAATCTCCTCCTGTTCACTGTCTGCCAGTGAATCTCCTCCTGATCACTGCCTGCCAGTGAATCTCCTCCTGTTCACCGTCTGCCAGTGAATCTCCTGTTCAGTGTCTGCCAGTGAATCTCCTCCTGCTCACTGTCTGCCAGTGAATCTCCTGTTCTGTATCTGCCAGTGAATCTCCTCCTGTTCACTGTCTGCCAGTGAATCTCCTCCTGCTCACTGTCTGCCAGTGAATCCGCTCCTGCTCACTGTCTGCCAGTCAATCTCCTCCTGTTCACTGTCTGCCAGTGAATCTCCTCCTGTTCACTGTCTACCAGTGACTCTCCTCCTTTTCACTGTCTACCAGTGAATCTCCTCCTGTTCACTGTCGGCCAGTGAATCTCCTCCTGCTCACTGTCTGCCAGTGAATCTCCTCCGGCTCACTGTCTGCCAGTGAATCTCCTCCTGTTCACTGTCTGCCAGTGAATCACCTCCTGCTCACTGTCTGCCAGTGAATCTCCTCCTGTTCACTGTCTGCCAGTGAATCTCCTGTTCAGTGTCTGCCAGTGAATCTCCTCCTGTTCACTGTCTGCCAGTGAATCTCCTGTTCAGTTTCTGCCAGTGAATCTCCTCCTGCTCACTGTCTGCCAGTCAATCTCCTCCTGTTCAGTGTCTGCCAGTGAATCTCCTCCTGTTCACTGTCTGCCATTGAATCTCCTCCTGTTCACTGTCTGCCAGTGAATCTCCTCCAGCTCACTGTCTGCCAGTGAATTTCCTCCTGTTCACTGTCTGCCAGTGAATCTCCTCCTGTTCACTGTCTGCCAGTGAATCTCCTCCTGTTCACTGTCTGCCATTGAATCTCCTCCTGCACACTGTCTGCCAGTGAATCTCCTCCAGCTCACTGTCTGCCAGTGAATTTCCTCCTGTTCACTGTCTGCCAGTGAATCTCCTCCAGCTCACTGTCTGGCAGTGAATCTCCTCCTGTTCACTGTCTGCCAGTGAATCTCCTCCTGCTCACTGTCTGCCAGTGAATCTCCTCCTGTTAAGTGTCTGCCAGTGAATCTACTCCTGCTCACTGTCTGCCAGTGAATCTCCTCCTGTTAAGTGTCTGCCAGTGAATCTCCTCCTGTTCACTGTCTGCCATTGAATCTCTTCCTGTTCACTGTCTGCCAGTGAATCTCCTCCTGCACACTGTCTGCCAGTGAATCTCCTCCTGCTCACTGTCTGCCAGTGAATCTCCTCCTGTTCACTGTCTGCCAGTGAATCTCATCCTGTTCACTGTCTGCCAGTGAATCACCTCCTGCTCACTGTCTGCCAGTGAATCTCCTCCTGCTCACTGTCTGCCAGTGAATCTCCTCCTGTTCACTGCCTGCCAGTGAATCTCCTCCTGTTCACTGTCTGCCAGTGAATCTCCTCCTGCTCACTGTCTGCCAGTGAATCTCCTCCTGTTCACTGCCTGCCAGTTAATCTCCTCCTGTTCACTGTCTGCCAGTGAATCTCCTCCTGCTCACTGCCTCCCAGTGAATCTCCTCCTGTTCACTGTCTGCCAGTGAATCTCCTCCTGCTCACTGTCTGCCAGTGAATTTCCTCCTGTTCACTGTCTGCCAGTGAATCTCCTCCTGTTCAGTGTCTGCAAGTGAATCTCCTCCTGTTCACTGTCTGCCAGTGAATCTCCTCCTGTTCAATGTCTGCCAGTGAATCTCCTCCTGTTCAGTGTCTGCCAGTGAATCTCCTCCTGTTCAGTGTCTGCCAGTGAATCTCCTGTTCACTGTCTGCCAGTGAATCTGCTCCTGCTCACTGTCTGCCAGTGAATCTCCTCCTGTTCAGTGTCTGCCAGTGAATCTCCTCCTGTTCACTGTCTGCCAGTGAATCTCCTCCTGCTCACTGTCTGCCAGTGAATCTCCTCCGGCTCACTGTCTGCCAGTGAATCTCCTCCTGTTCACTGTCTGCCAGTGAATCACCTCCTGCTCACTGTCTGCCAGTGAATCTCCTCCTGTTCACTGTCTGCCAGTGAATCTCCTGTTCAGTGTCTGCCAGTGAATCTCCTCCTGTTCACTGTCTGCCAGTGAATATCCTGTTCAGTGTCTGCCAGTGAATCTCCTCCTGCTCACTGTCTGCCAGTCAATCTCCTCCTGTTCACTGTCTGCCAGTGAATCTCCTCCTGTTCACTGTCTGCCAGTGAATCTCCTCCTGTTCACTGTCTGCCAGTGAATCTCCTCCTGCTCACTGTGTGCCAGTGAATCTCCTCCTGTTCACTGTCTGCCAGTGAATCTCCTCCTGTTAAGTGTCTGCCAGTGAATCTCCTCCTGCTCACTCTCTGCCAGTGAATCTCCTCCTGTTAAGTGTCTGCCAGTGAATCTCCTCCTGTTCACTGTCTGCCAGTGAATCTCCTCCTGCTCACTGCCTGCCAGTCAATCTCCTCCTGTTCAGTGTCTGCCATTGAATCTCCTCCTGTTCACTGTCTGCCAGTGAATCTCCTCCTGTTCACTGTCTGCCAGTGAATCTCCTCCTGCTCACTGCCTGCCAGTGAATCTCCTCCTGTTCACCGTCTGCCAGTGAATCTCCTGTTCAGTGTCTGCCAGTGAATCCCCTCCTGCTCACTGTCTGCCAGTGAATCTCCTGTTCTGTATCTGCCAGTGAATCTCCTCCTGTTCACTGTCTGCCAGTGAATCTCCTCCTGCTCACTGTCTGCCAGTGAATCCGCTCCTGCTCACTGTCTGCCAGTCAATCTCCTCCTGTTCACTGTCTGCCAGTGAATCTCCTCCTGTTCACTATCTACCAGTGACTCTCCTCCTTTTCACTGTCTACCAGTGAATCTCCTCCTGTTCACTGTCGGCCAGTGAATCTCCTCCTGCTCACTGTCTGCCAGTGAATCTCCTCCGGCTCACTGTCTGCCAGTTAATCTCCTCCTGTTCACTGTCTGCCAGTGAATCATCTCCTGCTCACTGTCTGCCAGTGAATCTCCTCCTGTTCACTGTCTGCCAGTGAATCTCCTGTTCAGTGTCTGCCAGTGAATCTCCTCCTGTTCACTGTCTGCCAGTGAATCTCCTGTTCAGTGTCTGCCAGTGAATCTCCTCCTGTTCACTGTCTGCCAGTGAATCTCCTCCTGCTCACTGTCTGCCAGTGAATCCGCTCCTGCTCACTGTCTGCCAGTCAATCTCCTCCTGTTCACTGCCTGCCAGTGAATCTCCTCCAGCTCACTGTCTGGCAGTGAATCTCCTCCTGTTCACTGTCTGCCATTGAATCTCCTCCTGCACACTGTCTGCCAGTGAATCTCCTCCAGCTCACTGTCTGCCAGTGAATTTCCTCCTGTTCACTGTCTGCCAGTGAATCTCCTCCTGTTCACTCTCTGCCAGTGAATCTCCTCCTGTTCACTGTCTGCCAGTGAATCTCCTCCTGCTCACTGTCTGCCCGTGAATCTCCTCCTGTTCACTGTCTGCCAGTGAATCTCCTCCTGCTCACTGTCTGCCAGTGAATCTCCTCCTGTTAAGTGTCTGCCAGTGAATCTCCTCCTGCTCACTGTCTGCCAGTGAATCTCCTCCTGTTAAGTGTCTGCCAGTGAATCTCCTCCTGTTCACTGTCTGCCATTGAATCTCCTCCTGTTCACTGTCTGCCAGTGAATCTCCTCCTGCACACTGTCTGCCAGTGAATCTCCTCCTGCTCACTGTCTGCCAGTGAATCTCCTCCTGTTCACTGTCTGCCAGTGAATCTCCTCCTGTTCACTGTCTGCCAGTGAATCACCTCCTGCTCACTGTCTGCCAGTGAATCTCCTCCTGCTCACTGTCTGCCAGTGAATCTCCCCCTGTTCACTGCCTGCCAGTGAATCTCCTCCTGTTCACTGTCTGCCAGTGAATCTCCTCCTGCTCACTGTCTGCCAGTGAATCTCCTCCTGTTCACTGCCTGCCAGTTAATCTCCTCCTGTTCACTGTCTGCCAGTGAATCTCCTCCTGCTCACTGCCTCCCAGTGAATCTCCTCCTGTTCACTGTCTGCCAGTGAATCTCCTCCTGCTCACTGTCTGCCAGTGAATTTCCTCCTGTTCACTGTCTGCCAGTGAATCTCCTCCTGTTCAGTGTCTGCAAGTGAATCTCCTCCTGTTCACTGCCTGCCAGTGAATCTCCTCCTGTTCAATGTCTGCCAGTGAATCTCCTCCTGTTCAGTGTCTGCCAGTGAATCTCCTCCTGTTCAGTGTCTGCCAGTGAATCTCCTGTTCACTGTCTGCCAGTGAATCTGCTCCTGCTCACTGTCTGCCAGTGAATCTCCTCCTGTTCAGTGTCTGCCAGTGAATCTCCTCCTGTTCACTGTCTGCCAGTGAATCTCCTCCTGCTCACTGTCTGCCAGTGAATCTCCTCCGGCTCACTGTCTGCCAGTGAATCTCCTCCTGTTCACTGTCTGCCAGTGAATCACCTCCTGCTCACTGTCTGCCAGTGAATCTCCTCCTGTTCACTGTCTGCCAGTGAATCTCCTTTTCAGTGTCTGCCAGTGAATCTCCTCCTGTTCACTGTCTGCCAGTGAATCTCCTGTTCAGTGTCTGCCAGTGAATCTCCTCCTGCTCACTGTCTGCCAGTCAATCTCCTCCTGTTCACTGTCTGCCAGTGAATCTCCTCCTGTTCACTGTCTGCCAGTGAATCTCCTCCTGTTCACTGTCTGCCAGTGAATCTCCTCCTGCTCACTGTGTGCCAGTGAATCTCCTCCTGTTCACTGTCTGCCAGTGAATCTCCTCCTGTTAAGTGTCTGCCAGTGAATCTCCTCCTGCTCACTCTCTGCCAGTGAATCTCCTCCTGTTAAGTGTCTGCCAGTGAATCTCCTCCTGTTCAGTGTCTGCCAGTGAATCTCCTGTTCAGTGTCTGCCAGAGAATCTCCTCCTGCTCACTGCCTGCCAGTCAATCTCCTCCTGTTCAGTGTCTGCCATTGAATCTCCTCCTGTTCACTGTCTGCCAGTGAATCTCCTCCTGTTCACTGTCTGCCAGTGAATCTCCTCCTGCTCACTGCCTGCCAGTGAATCTCCTCCTGTTCACCGTCTGCCAGTGAATCTCCTGTTCAGTGTCTGCCAGTGAATCTCCTCCTGCTCACTGTCTGCCAGTGAATCTCCTGTTCTGTATCTGCCAGTGAATCTCCTCCTGTTCACTGTCTGCCAGTGAATCTCCTCCTGCTCACTGTCTGCCAGTGAATCCGCTCCTGCTCACTGTCTGCCAGTCAATCTCCTCCTGTTCACTGTCTGCCAGTGAATCTCCTCCTGTTCACTGTCTACCAGTGACTCTCCTCCTTTTCACTGTCTACCAGTGAATCTCCTCCTGTTCACTGTCGGCCAGTGAATCTCCTCCTCCTCACTGTCTGCCAGTGAATCTCCTCCGGCTCACTGTCTGCCAGTGAATCTCCTCCTGTTCACTGTCTGCCAGTGAATCACCTCCTGCGCACTGTCTGCCAGTGAATCTCCTGCTGTTCACTGTCTGCCAGTGAATCTCCTGTTCAGTGTCTGCCAGTGAATCTCCTCCTGTTCACTGTCTGCCAGTGAATCTCCTGTTCAGTGTCTGCCAGTGAATCTCCTCCTGCTCACTGTCTGCCAGTCAATCTCCTCCTGTTCAGTGTCTGCCAGTGAATCTCCTCCTGTTCACTGTCTGCCATTGAATCTCCTCCTGTTCACTGCCTGCCAGTGAATCTCCTCCAGCTCACTGTCTGCCAGTGAATTTCCTCCTGTTCACTGTCTGCCAGTGAATCTCCTCCTGTTCACTGTCTGCCAGTGAATCTCCTCCTGTTCACTGTCTGCCATTGAATCTCCTCCTGCACACTGTCTGCCAGTGAATCTCCTCCAGCTCACTGTCTGCCAGTGAATTTCCTCCTGTTCACTGTCTGCCAGTGAATCTCCTCCAGCTCACTGTCTGGCAGTGAATCTCCTCCTGTTCACTGTCTGCCATTGAATCTCCTCCTGCACACTGTCTGCCAGTGAATCTCCTCCAGCTCACTGTCTGCCAGTAAATTTCCTCCTGTTCACTGTCTGCCAGTGAATCTCCTCCTGTTCACTGTCTGCCAGTAAATCTCCTCCTGTTCACTGTCTGCCAGTGAATCTCCTCCTGCTCACTGTCTGCCAGTGAATCTCCTCCTGCTCACTGTCTGCCAGTGAATCTCCTCCTGTTCACTGTCTGCCAGTGAATCTCCTCCTGCTCACTGTCTGCCCGTGAATCTCCTCCTGTTCACTGTCTGCCAGTGAATCTCCTCCTGCTCACTGTCTGCCAGTGAATCTCCTCCTGCTCACTGTCTGCCAGTGAATCTCCTCCTGTTCACTGCCTGCCAGTGAATCTCCTCCTGTTCACTGTCTGCCAGTGAATCTCCTCCTGCTCACTGTCTGCCAGTGAATCTCCTCCTGTTCACTGCCTGCCAGTTAATCTCCTCCTGTTCACTGTCTGCCAGTGAATCTCCTCCTGCTCACTGCTTCCCAGTGAATCTCCTCCTGTTCACTGTCTGCCAGTGAATCTCCTCCTGCTCACTGTCTGCAAGTGAATCTCCTCCTGTTCACTGTCTGCCAGTGAATCTCCTCCTGTTCAATGTCTGCCAGTGAATCTCCTCCTGTTCAGTGTCTGCCAGTGAATCTCCTCCTGTTCAGTGTCTGCCAGTGAATCTCCTGTTCACTGTCTGCCAGTGAATCTGCTCCTGCTCACTGTCTGCCAGTGAATCTCCTCCTGTTCAGTGTCTGCCAGTGAATCTCCTCCTGTTCACTGTCTGCCAGTGAATCTCCTCCTGTTCACTGTCTACCAGTGAATCTCCTCCTGTTCACTGTCTACCAGTGAATCTCCTCCTGTTCACTGTCTGCCAGTGAATCTCCTCCTGTTCACTGTCGGCCAGTGAATCTCCTCCTGCTCACTGTCTGCCAGTGAATCTCCTCCTGTTCACTGTCTGCCAGTGAATCTCCTCCTGTTCACTGTCTGCCAGTGAATCTCCTCCTGCTCACTGTCTGCCAGTGAATCTCCTCCTGCTCACTGTCTGCCAGTGAATCTCCTCCTGCTCACTGTCGGCCAGTGAATCTCCTCCTGTTCACTGTCTGCCAGTGAATCTCCTCCTGTTCACTGTCTGCCAGTGAATCTCCTGTTCAGTGTCTGCCAGTGAATCTCCTCCTGTTCACTGTCTGCCAGTGAATCTCCTCCTGTTCACTGTCTGCCAGTGAATCTCCTCCTGCTCACTGTCTGCCAGTGAATCTCCTCCAGCTCACTGTCTGCCAGTGAATGTCCTCCTGTTCACTGTCTGCCAGTGAATCTCCTCCTGTTCACTGTCTGCCAGTGAATCTCCTCCTGTTCACTGTCTGCCATTGAAACTCCTCCTGTTCACTGTCTGCCAGTGAATCTCCTCCAGCTCACTGTCTGCCAGTGAATTTCTTCCTGTTCACTGTCTGCCAGTGAATCTCCTCCAGCTCACTGTCTGGCAGTGAATCTCCTCCTGTTCACTGTCTGCCAGTGAATCTCCTCCTGTTCACTGTCTGCCATTGAATCTCCTCCAGCTCACTGTCTGCCAGTGAATTTCCTCCTGTTCACTGTCTGCCAGTGAATCTCCTCCAGCTCACTGTCTGGCAGTGAATCTCCTCCTGTTCACTGTCTGCCATTGAATCTCCTCCTGCACACTGTCTGCCAGTGAATCTCCTCCAGCTCACTGTCTGCCAGTGAATCTCCTCCTGCTCACTGTCTGCCCGTGAATCTCCTCCTGTTCACTGTCTGCCAGTGAATCTCCTCCTGCTCACTGTCTGCCAGTGAATCTTCTCCTGTTCACTGTCTGCCAGTGAATCTCCTCCTGCTCACTGTCTGCCCGTGAATCTCCTCCTGTTCACTGTCTGCCAGTGAATCTCCTCCTGTTAAGTGTCTGCCAGTGAATCTCCTCCTGCTCACTGTCTGCCAGTGAATCTCCTCCTGTTAAGTGTCTGCCAGTGAATCTCCTCCTGTTCACTGTCTGCCATTGAATCTCCTCCTGTTCACTGTCTGCCAGTGAATCTCCTCCTGCACACTGTCTGCCAGTGAATCTCCTCCTGCTCACTGTCTGCCAGTGAATCTCCTCCTGTTCACTGTCTGCCAGTGAATCTCCTCCTGTTCACTGGCTGCCAGTGAATCTCCTCCTGTTCACTGCCTGCCATGAATCTCCTCCTGCTCACTGTGTGCCAGTGAATCTCCTCCTGTTCACTGTCTGCCAGTGAATCTCCTCCTGTTCACTGCCTGCCAGTGAATCTCCTCCTGTTCAGTGCCTGCCAGTGAATCTCCTCCTGTTCACTGTCTGCCAGTGAATCTCCTCCTGTTCACTGTCTGCCAGTGAATCTCCTCCTGCTCACTGTGTGCCAGTGAATCTCCTCCTGTTCACTGTCTGCCAGTGAAACTCCTCCTGCTCACTGTGTGCCAGTGAATCTCCTCCTGTTCACTGTCTGCCAGTGAATCTCCTCCTGTTCAGTGTCTGCCAGTGAATCTCCTCCTGCTCACTGTCTGCCAGTGAATCACCTCCTGCTCACTGTCTGCCAGTGAATCTCCTCCTGCTCGCTGTCTGCCAGTGAATCTCCTCCTGTTCACTGCCTGCCAGTGAATCTCCTCCTGTTCACTGTCTGCCAGTGAATCTCCTCCTGCTCACTGTCTGCCAGTGAATCTCCTCCTGTTCACTGCCTGCCAGTGAATCTCCTCCTGTTCACTGTCTCCCAGTGAATCTCCTCCTGTTCACTGTCTGCCAGTGAATCTCCTCCTGTTCACTGTCTGCCAGTGAATCTCCTCCTGCTCACTGTCTGCCAGTGAATTTCCTCCTGTTCACTGTCTGCCAGTGAATCTCCTCCTGTTCAGTGTCTGCAAGTGAATCTCCTCCTGTTCAGTGTCTGCCAGTGAATCTCCTCCTGTTCAGTGTCTGCCAGTGAATCTCCTCCTGTTCACTGTCTGCCAGTGAATCTCCTCCGGTTCAGTGTCTGCCAGTGAATCTCCTCCTGCTCACTGTCTGCCAGTGAATCTAGTCTTGTTCACTGTCTGCCAGTGAATCTCCTCCTGTTCACTGTCTGCCAGTGAATCTCCTCCTGTTCACTGTCTGCCAGTGAATCTCCTCCTGTTCAGAGTCTACCAGTGAATCTCCTCCTGCTCACTGTCTGCCAGTGAATCTCCTCCTGTTCACTGTCTGCCAGTGAATCTCCTCCTGTTCACTGTCTGCCAGTGAATCTCCTCCTGTTCACTGTCTGCCAGTGAATCTCCTCCTGTTCACTGTCTGCCAGTGAATCTCCTCCTGTTCACTGTCTGCCAGTGAATCTCCTCCTGTTCAGAGTCTGCCAGTGAATCTCCTCCTGTTCACTGTCTGCCAGTGAATCTCCTCCTGTTCACTGTCTGCCAGTGAATCTCCTCCTGTTCAGAGTCTGCCAGTGAATCTCCTCCTGTTCACTGTCTGCCAGTGAATCTCCTCCTGTTCACTGTCTGCCAGTGAATCTCCTCCTGTTCACTGTCTGCCAGTGAATCTCCTCCTGTTCACTGTCTGCCAGTGAATCTCCTCCTGCTCACTGTGTGCCAGTGAATCTCCTCCTGTTCACTGTCTGCCAGTGAATCTCCTCCTGTTAAGTGTCTGCCAGTGAATCTCCTCCTGCTCACTGTCTGCCAGTGAATCTCCTCCTGTTAAGTGTCTGCCAGTGAATCTCCTCCTGTTCACTGTCTGCCAGTGAATATCCTCCTGCTCACTGCCTGCCAGTCAATCTCCTCCTGTTCACTGTCTGCCAGTGAATCTCCTCCTGTTCACTGTCTGCCAGTGAATCTCCTCCTGCTCACTGCCTGCCAGTGAATCTCCTCCTGTTCACCGTCTGCCAGTGAATCTCCTGTTCAGTGTCTGCCAGTGAATCTCCTCCTGCTCACTGTCTGCCAGTGAATCTCCTGTTCTGTATCTGCCAGTGAATCTCCTCCTGTTCACTGTCTGCCAGTGAATCTCCTCCTGCTCACTGTCTGCCAGTGAATCCGCTCCTGCTCACTGTCTGCCAGTCAATCTCCTCCTGTTCACTGTCTGCCAGTGAATCTCCTCCTGTTCACTGTCTACCAGTGACTCTCCTCCTTTTCACTGTCTACCAGTGAATCTCCTCCTGTTCACTGTCGGCCAGTGAATCTCCTCCTGCTCACTGTCTGCCAGTGAATCTCCTCCGGCTCACTGTCTGCCAGTGAATCTCCTCCTGTTCACTGTCTGCCAGTGAATCACCTCCTGCTCACTGTCTGCCAGTGAATCTCCTCCTGTTCACTGTCTGCCAGTGAATCTCCTGTTCAGTGTCTGCCAGTGAATCTCCTCCTGTTCACTGTCTGCCAGTGAATCTCCTGTTCAGTGTCTGCCAGTGAATCTCCTCCTGCTCACTGTCTGCCAGTCAATCTCCTCCTGTTCACTGTCTGCCAGTGAATCTCCTCCTGTTCACTGTCTGCCAGTGAATCTCCTCCTGTTCACTGTCTGCCAGTGAATCTCCTCCTGCTCACTGTGTGCCAGTGAATCTCCTCCTGTTCACTGTCTGCCAGTGAATCTCCTCCTGTTAAGTGTCTGCCAGTGAATCTCCTCCTGCTCACTGTCTGCCAGTGAATCTCCTCCTGTTAAGTGTCTGCCAGTGAATCTTCTCCTGTTCACTGTCTGCCAGTGAATCTCCTCCTGCTCACTGCCTGCGAGTCAATCTCCTCCTGTTCACTGTCTGCCAGTGAATCTCCTCCTGTTCACTGTCTGCCAGTGAATCTCCTCCTGTTCACTGTCTGCCAGTGAATCTCCTCCTGATCACTGCCTGCCAGTGAATCTCCTCCTGTTCACCGTCTGCCAGTGAATCTCCTGTTCAGTGTCTGCCAGTGAATCTCCTCCTGCTCACTGTCTGCCAGTGAATCTCCTGTTCTGTATCTGCCAGTGAATCTCCTCCTGTTCACTGTCTGCCAGTGAATCTCCTCCTGCTCACTGTCTGCCAGTGAATCCGCTCCTGCTCACTGTCTGCCAGTCAATCTCCTCCTGTTCACTGTCTGCCAGTGAATCTCCTCCTGTTCACTGTCTACCAGTGACTCTCCTCCTTTTCACTGTCTACCAGTGAATCTCCTCCTGTTCACTGTCGGCCAGTGAATCTCCTCCTGCTCACTGTCTGCCAGTGAATCTCCTCCGGCTCACTGTCTGCCAGTGAATCTCCTCCTGTTCACTGTCTGCCAGTGAATCACCTCCTGCTCACTGTCTGCCAGTGAATCTCCTCCTGTTCACTGTCTGCCAGTGAATCTCCTGTTCAGTGTCTGCCAGTGAATCTCCTCCTGTTCACTGTCTGCCAGTGAATCTCCTGTTCAGTGTCTGCCAGTGAATCTCCTCCTGCTCACTGTCTGCCAGTCAATCTCCTCCTGTTCAGTGTCTGCCAGTGAATCTCCTCCTGTTCACTGTCTGCCATTGAATCTCCTCCTGTTCACTGTCTGCCAGTGAATCTCCTCCAGCTCACTGTCTGCCAGTGAATTTCCTCCTGTTCACTGTCTGCCAGTGAATCTCCTCCTGTTCACTGTCTGCCAGTGAATCTCCTCCTGTTCACTGTCTGCCATTGAATCTCCTCCTGCACACTGTCTGCCAGTGAATCTCCTCCAGCTCACTGTCTGCCAGTGAATTTCCTCCTGTTCACTGTCTGCCAGTGAATCTCCTCCAGCTCACTGTCTGCCAGTGAATCTCCTCCTGTTCACTGTCTGCCATTGAATCTCCTCCTGCACACTGTCTGCCAGTGAATCTCCTCCAGCTCACTGTCTGCCAGTGAATTTCCTCCTGTTCACTGTCTGCCAGTGAATCTCCTCCTGTTCACTGTCTGCCAGTGAATCTCCTCCTGTTCACTGTCTGCCAGTGAATCTCCTCCTGCTCACTGTCTGCCAGTGAATCTCCTCCTGTTAAGTGTCTGCCAGTGAATCTCCTCCTGTTCACTGTCTGCCAGTGAATCTCCTCCTGTTCACTGTCTGCCAGTGAATCTCCTCCTGTTCACTGTCTGCCATTGAATCTCCTCCTGTTCACTGTCTGCCAGTGAATTTCCTCCTGTTCACTGTCTGCCAGTGAATCTCCTCCAGCTCACTGTCTGGCAGTGAATCTCCTCCTGTTCACTGTCTGCCATTGAATCTCCTCCTGCACACTGTCTGCCAGTGAATCTCCTCCAGCTCACTGTCTGCCAGTGAATTTCCTCCTGTTCACTGTCTGCCAGTGAATCTCCTCCTGTTCACTGTCTGCCAGTGAATCTCCTCCTGTTCACTGTCTGCCAGTGAATCTCCTCCTGCTCACTGTCTGCCAGTGAATCTCCTCCTGTTCACTGTCTGCCAGTGAATCTCCTCCTGCTCACTGTCTGCCCGTGAATCTCCTCCTGTTCACTGTCTGCCAGTGAATCTCCTCCTGCTCACTGTCTGCCAGTGAATCTCCTCCTGTTAAGTGTCTGCCAGTGAATCTCCTCCTGTTCACTGTCTGCCAGTGAATCTCCTCCTGTTCACTGTCTGCCATTGAATCTCCTCCTGTTCACTGTCTGCCAGTGAATCTCCTCCAGCTCACTGTCTGCCAGTGAATTTCCTCCTGTTCACTGTCTGCCAGTGAATCTCCTCCAGCTCACTGTCTGCCAGTGAATCCCCTCCTGTTCACTGTCTGCCATTGAATCTCCTCCTGCACACTGTCTGCCAGTGAATCTCCTCCAGCTCACTGTCTGCCAGTGAATCTCCTCCTGCTCACTGTCTGCCCGTGAATCTCATCCTGTTCACTGTCTGCCAGCGAATCTCCTCCTGCTCACTGTCTGCCAGTGAATCTCCTCCTGTTCACTGTCTGCCAGTGAATCTCCTCCTGCTCACTGTCTGCCCGTGAATCTCCTCCTGTTCACTGTCTGCCAGTGAATCTCCTCCTGCTCACTGTCTGCCAGTGAATCTCCTCCTGTTAAGTGTCTGCCACTGAATCTCCTCCTGCTCACTGTCTGCCAGTGAATCTCCTCCTGTTAAGTGTCTGCCAGTGAATCTCCTCCTGTTCACTGTCTGCCATTGAATCTCCTCCTGTTCACTGTCTGCCAGTGAATCTCCTCCTGCACACTGTCTGCCAGTGAATCTCCTCCTCCTCACTGTCTGCCAGTGAATCTCCTCCTGCTCACTGTGTGCCAGTGAATCTCCTCCTGTTCACTGTCTGCCAGTGAATCACCTCCTGTTCACTGCCTGCCAGTGAATCTCCTCCTGTTCAGTGCCTGCCAGTGAATCTCCTCCTGTTCACTGTCTGCCAGTGAATTTCCTCCTGCTCACTGTGTGCCAGTGAATCTCCTCCTGTTCACTGTCTGCCAGTGAATCTCCTCCTGCTCACTGTGTGCCAGTGAATCTCCTCCTGTTCACTGTCTGCCAGTGAATCTCCTCCTGTTCAGTGTCTGCCAGTGAATCTCCTCCTGCTCACTGTCTGCCAGTGAATCTCCTCCTGTTCACTGCCTGCCAGTGAATCTCCTCCTGTTCACTGTCTGCCAGTGAATCTCCTCCTGCTCACTGTCTGCCAGTGAATCTCCTCCTGTTCACTGTCTGCCAGTGAATCTCCTCCTGTTCACTGTCTACCAGTGACTCTCCTCCTTTTCACTTTCTACCAGTGAATCTCCTCCTGTTCACTGTCGGCCAGTGAATCTCCTCCTGCTCACTGTCTGCCAGTGAATCTCCTCCGGCTCACTGTCTGCCAGTGAATCTCCTCCTGTTCACTGTCTGCCAGTGAATCACCTCCTGCTCACTGTCTGCCAGTGAATCTCCTCCTGTTCACTGTCTGCCAGTGAATCTCCTGTTCAGTGTCTGCCAGTGAATCTCCTCCTGTTCACTGTCTGCCAGTGAATCTCCTGTTCAGTGTCTGCCAGTGAATCTCCTCCTGCTCACTGTCTGCCAGTCAATCTCCTCCTGTTCAGTGTCTGCCAGTGAATCTCCTCCTGTTCACTGTCTGCCATTGAATCTCCTCCTGTTCACTGTCTGCCAGTGAATCTCCTCCAGCTCACTGTCTGCCAGTGAATTTCCTCCTGTTCACTGTCTGCCAGTGAATCTCCTCCTGTTCACTGTCTGCCAGTGAATCTCCTCCTGTTCACTGTCTGCCATTGAATCTCCTCCTGCACACTGTCTGCCAGTGAATCTCCTCCAGCTCACTGTCTGCCAGTGAATTTCCTCCTGTTCACTGTCTGCCAGTGAATCTCCTCCAGCTCACTGTCTGGCAGTGAATCTCCTCCTGTTCACTGTCTGCCATTGAATCTCCTCCTGCACACTGTCTGCCAGTGAATCTCCTCCAGCTCACTGTCTGCCAGTGAATCTCCTCCTGTTCACTGTCTGCCAGTGAATCTCCTCCTGTTCACTGTCTGCCAGTGAATCTCCTCCTGCTCACTGTCTGCCAGTGAATCTCCTCCTGCTCACTGTCTGCCAGTGAATCTCCCCCTGTTCACTGTCTGCCATTGAATCTCCTCCTGCTCACTGTCTGCCCGTGAATCTCCTCCTGTTCACTGTCTGCCAGTGAATCTCCTCCAGCTCACTGCCTGCCAGTGAATTTCCTCCTGTTCACTGTCTGCCAGTGAATCACCTCCTGCTCACTGTCTGCCAGTGAATCTCCTCCTGTTCACTGCCTGCCAGTGAATCCCCTGTTCAGTGTCTGCCAGTGAATCTCCTCCTGTTCACTGTATGCCAGTGAATCTCCTGCTCACTGTCTGCCAGTCAATCTCCTCCTGTTCAGTGTCTGCCAGTGAATCTCCTTCTGTTCACTGTCTGCCATTGAATCTCCTCCTGTTCACTGTCTGCCAGGGAATCTCCTCCAGCTCACTGTCTGCCAGTGAATTTCCTCCTGTTCACTGTCTGCCAGTGAATCTCCTCCTGTTCACTGTCTGCCAGTGAATCTCCTCCTGTTCACTGTCTGCCAGTGAATCTCCTCCTGTTCACTGTCTGCCAGTGAATCTCCTCCAGCTCACTGTCTGCCAGTGAATTTCCTCCTGTTCACTGTCTGCCGGTGAATCTCCTCCAGCTCACTGTCTGGCAGTGAATCTCCTCCTGTTCACTGTCTGGCATTGAATCTCCTCCTGCACACTGTCTGCCAGTGAATCTCCTCCAGCTCACTGTCTGCCAGTGAATTTCCTCCTGTTCACTGTCTGCCAGTGAATCTCCTCCTGTTCACTGTCTGCCAGTGAATCTCCTCCTGTTCACTGTCTGCCAGTGAATCTCCTCCTGCTCACTGTCTGCCAGTGAATCTCCTCCTGTTCACTGTCTGCCAGTGAATCTCCTCCTGCTCACTGTCTGCCCGTGAATCTCCTCCTGTTCACTGTCTGCCAGTGAATCTCCTCCTGCTCACTGTCTGCCAGTGAATCTCCTCCTGTTAAGTGTCTGCCAGTGAATCTCCTCCTGTTCACTGTCTGCCAGTGAATCTCCTCCTGTTCACTGTCTGCCAGTGAATCTCCTCCTGTTCACTGTCTGCCATTGAATCTCCTCCTGTTCACTGTCTGCCAGTGAATTTCCTCCTGTTCACTGTCTGCCAGTGAATCTCCTCCAGCTCACTGTCTGGCAGTGAATCTCCTCCTGTTCACTGTCTGCCATTGAATCTCCTCCTGCACACTGTCTGCCAGTGAATCTCCTCCAGCTCACTGTCTGCCAGTGAATTTCCTCCTGTTCACTGTCTGCCAGTGAATCTCCTCCTGTTCACTGTCTGCCAGTGAATCTCCTCCTGTTCACTGTCTGCCAGTGAATCTCCTCCTGCTCACTGTCTGCCAGTGAATCTCCTCCTGTTCACTGTCTGCCAGTGAATCTCCTCCTGCTCACTGTCTGCCCGTGAATCTCCTCCTGTTCACTGTCTGCCAGTGAATCTCCTCCTGCTCACTGTCTGCCAGTGAATCTCCTCCTGTTAAGTGTCTGCCAGTGAATCTCCTCCTGTTCACTGTCTGCCAGTGAATCTCCTCCTGTTCACTGTCTGCCATTGAATCTCCTCCTGTTCACTGTCTGCCAGTGAATCTCCTCCAGCTCACTGTCTGCCAGTGAATTTCCTCCTGTTCACTGTCTGCCAGTGAATCTCCTCCAGCTCACTGTCTGCCAGTGAATTTCCTCCTGTTCACTGTCTGCCAGTGAATCTCCTCCTGCTCACTGTCTGCCCGTGAATCTCCTCCTGTTCACTGTCTGCCAGAGAATCTCCTCCTGCTCACTGTCTGCCAGTGAATCTCCTCCAGCTCACTGTCTGCCATTGAATCTCCTCCTGTTCACTGTCTGCCAGTGAATCTCCTCCAGCTCACTGTCTGGCAGTGAATCTCCTCCTGCTCACTGTCTGCCCGTGAATCTCCTCCTGTTCACTGTCTGCCAGAGAATCTCCTCCTGCTCACTGTCTGCCAGTGAATCTCCTCCAGCTCACTGTCTGCCATTGAATCTCCTCCTGTTCACTGTCTGCCAGTGAATCTCCTCCAGCTCACTGTCTGGCAGTGAATCTCCTCCTGTTCACTGTCTGCCATTGAATCTCCTCCTGCACACTGTCTGCCAGTGAATCTCCTCCAGCTCACTGTCTGCCAGTGAATCTCCTCCTGCTCAATGTCTGCCCGTGAATCTCCTCCTGTTCACTGTCTGCCAGTGAATCTCCTCCTGCTCACTGTCTGCCAGTGAATCTCCTCCTGTTAAGTGTCTGCCAGTGAATCTCCTCCTGTTCACTGTCTGCCATTGAATCTCCTCCTGCACACTGTCTGCCAGTGAATCTCCTCCAGCTCACTGTCTGCCAGTGAATTTCCTCCTGTTCACTGTCTGCCAGTGAATCTCCTCTAGCTCACTGTCTGGCAGTGAATCTCCTCCTGTTCACTGTCTGCCATTGAATCTCCTCCTGCACACTGTCTGCCAGTGAATCTCCTCCAGCTCACTGTCTGCCAGTGAATCTCCTCCTGTTCACTGTCTGCCAGTGAATCTCCTCCTGTTCACTGTCTGCCAGTGAATCTCCTCCTGCTCACTGTCTGCCAGTGAATCTCCTCCTGTTCACTGTCTGCCAGTGAATCTCCTCCTGCTCACTGTCTGCCCGTGAATCTCCTCCTGTTCACTGTCTGCCAGTGAATCTCCTCCAGCTCACTGTCTGCCAGTGAATTTCCTCCTGTTCACTGTCTGCCAGTGAATCACCTCCTGCTCACTGTCTGCCAGTGAATCTCCTCCTGCTCACTGTCTGCCCGTGAATCTCCTCCTGTTCACTGTCTGCCAGTGAATCTCCTCCAGCTCACTGTCTGCCAGTGAATTTCCTCCTGTTCACTGTCTTCCAGTGAATCACCTCCTGCTCACTGTCTGGCAGTGAATCTCCTCCTGTTCACTGTCTGCCATTGAATCTCCTCCTGCACACTGTCTGCCAGTGAATCTCCTCCAGCTCACTGTCTGCCAGTAAATTTCCTCCTGTTCACTGTCTGCCAGTGAATCTCCTCCTGTTCACTGTCTGCCAGTGAATCTCCTCCTGTTCACTGTCTGCCAGTGAATCTCCTCCTGCTCACTGTCTGCCAGTGAATCTCCTCCTGTTCACTGTCTGCCAGTGAATCTCCTCCTGCTCACTGTCTGCCCGTGAATCTCCTCCTGTTCACTGTCTGCCAGTGAATCTCCTCCTGCTCACTGTCTGCCAGTGAATCTCCTCCTGTTAAGTGTCTGCCAGTGAATCTCCTCCTGTTCACTGTCTGCCAGTGAATCTCCTCCTGTTCACTGTCTGCCAGTGAATCTCCTCCTGTTCACTGTCTGCCATTGAATCTCCTCCTGTTCACTGTCTGCCAGTGAATTTCCTCCTGTTCACTGTCTGCCAGTGAATCTCCTCCAGCTCACTGTCTGGCAGTGAATCTCCTCCTGTTCACTGTCTGCCATTGAATCTCCTCCTGCACACTGTCTGCCAGTGAATCTCCTCCAGCTCACTGTCTGCCAATGAATTTCCTCCTGTTCACTGTCTGCCAGTGAATCTCCTCCTGTTCACTGTCTGCCAGTGAATCTCCTCCTGTTCACTGTCTGCCAGTGAATCTCCTCCTGCTCACTGTCTGCCAGTGAATCTCCTCCTGTTCACTGTCTGCCAGTGAATCTCCTCCTGCTCACTGTCTGCCCGTGAATCTCCTCCTGTTCACTGTCTGCCAGTGAATCTCCTCCTGCTCACTGTCTGCCAGTGAATCTCCTCCTGTTAAGTGTCTGCCAGTGAATCTCCTCCTGTTCAATGTCTGCCAGTGAATCTCCTCCAGCTCACTGTCTGCCATTGAATCTCCTCCTGTTCACTGTCTGCCAGTGAATCTCCTCCAGCTCACTGTCTGGCAGTGAATCTCCTCCTGTTCACTGTCTGCCAGTGAATCTCCTCCTGCTCACTGTCTGCCAGTGAATCTCCTCCTGTTCAATGTCTGCCAGTGAATCTCCTCCAGCTCACTGTCTGGCAGTGAATCTCCTCCTGTTCACTGTCTGCCATTGAATCTCCTCCTGCACACTGTCTGCCAGTGAATCTCCTCCAGCTCACTGTCTGCCAGTGAATCTCCTCCTGCTCACTGTCTGCCCGTGAATCTCCTCCTGTTCACTGTCTGCCAGTGAATCTCCTCCTGCTCACTGTCTGCCAGTGAATCTCCTCCTGTTCACTGTCTGCCAGTGAATCTCCTCCTGCTCACTGTCTGCCAGTGAATCTCCTCCTGCTCACTGTCTGCCAGTGAATCTCCCCCTGTTTACTGTCTGCCATTGAATCTCCTCCTGCTCACTGTCTGCCCGTGAATCTCCTCCTGTTCACTGTCTGCCAGTGAATCTCCTCCAGCTCACTGTCTGCCAGTGAATTTCCTCCTGTTCACTGTCTGCCAGTGAATCACCTCCTGCTCACTGTCTGCCAGTGAATCTCCTCCTGTTCACTGTCTGCCAGTGAATCTCCTGTTCAGTGTCTGCCAGTGAATCTCCTCCTGTTCACTGTATGCCAGTGAATCTCCTGCTCACTGTCTGCCAGTCAATCTCCTCCTGTTCAGTGTCTGCCAGTGAATCTCCTTCTGTTCACTGTCTGCCATTGAATCTCCTCCTGTTCACTGTCTGCCAGGGAATCTCCTCCAGCTCACTGTCTGCCAGTGAATTTCCTCCTGTTCACTGTCTGCCAGTGAATCTCCTCCTGTTCACTGTCTGCCAGTGAATCTCCTCCTGTTCACTGTCTGCCAGTGAATCTCCTCCTGTTCACTGTCTGCCAGTGAATCTCCTCCAGCTCACTGTCTGCCAGTGAATTTCCTCCTGTTCACTGTCTGCCAGTGAATCTCCTCCAGCTCACTGTCTGGCAGTGAATCTCCTCCTGTTCACTGTCTGGCATTGAATCTCCTCCTGCACACTGTCTGCCAGTGAATCTCCTCCAGCTCACTGTCTGCCAGTGAATTTCCTCCTGTTCACTGTCTGCCAGTGAATCTCCTCCTGTTCACTGTCTGCCAGTGAATCTCCTCCTGTTCACTGTCTGCCAGTGAATCTCCTCCTGCTCACTGTCTGCCAGTGAATCTCCTCCTGTTCACTGTCTGCCAGTGAATCTCCTCCTGCTCACTGTCTGCCCGTGAATCTCCTCCTGTTCACTGTCTGCCAGTGAATCTCCTCCTGTTCACTGTCTGCCAGTGAATCTCCTCCTGTTCACTGTCTGCCAGTGAATCTCCTCCAGCTCACTGTCTGGCAGTGAATCTCCTCCTGTTCACTGTCTGCCATTGAATCTCCTCCTGCACACTGTCTGCCAGTGAATCTCCTCCGGCTCACTGTCTGCCAGTGAATTTCCTCCTGTTCACTGTCTGCCAGTGAATCTCCTCCTGTTCACTGTCTGCCAGTGAATCTCCTCCTGTTCACTGTCTGCCAGTGAATCTCCTCCTGCTCACTGTCTGCCAGTGAATCTCCTCCTGTTCACTGTCTGCCAGTGAATCTCCTCCTGCTCACTGTCTGCCCGTGAATCTCCTCCTGTTCACTGTCTGCCAGTGAATCTCCTCCTGCTCACTGTCTGCCAGTGAATCTCCTCCTGTTAAGTGTCTGCCAGTGAATCTCCTCCTGTTCACTGTCTGCCAGTGAATCTCCTCCTGTTCACTGTCTGCCATTGAATCTCCTCCTGTTCACTGTCTGCCAGTGAATCTCCTCCAGCTCACTGTCTGCCAGTGAATTTCCTCCTGTTCACTGTCTGCATGTGAATCTCCTCCAGCTCACTGTCTGGCAGTGAATCTCCTCCTGTTCACTGTCTGCCATTGAATCTCCTCCTGCACACTGTCTGCCAGTGAATCTCCTCCTGCTCACTGTCTGCCCGTGAATCTCCTCCTGTTCACTGTCTGCCAGAGAATCTCCTCCTGCTCACTGTCTGCCAGTGAATCTCCTCCAGCTCACTGTCTGCCATTGAATCTCCTCCTGTTCACTGTCTGCCAGTGAATCTCCTCCAGCTCACTGTCTGGCAGTGAATCTCCTCCTGCTCACTGTCTGCCCGTGAATCTCCTCCTGTTCACTGTCTGCCAGAGAATCTCCTCCTGCTCACTGTCTGCCAGTGAATCTCCTCCAGCTCACTGTCTGCCATTGAATCTCCTCCTGTTCACTGTCTGCCAGTGAATCTCCTCCAGCTCACTGTCTGGCAGTGAATCTCCTCCTGTTCACTGTCTGCCATTGAATCTCCTCCTGCACACTGTCTGCCAGTGAATCTCCTCCAGCTCACTGTCTGCCAGTGAATCTCCTCCTGCTCAATGTCTGCCCGTGAATCTCCTCCTGTTCACTGTCTGCCAGTGAATCTCCTCCTGCTCACTGTCTGCCAGTGAATCTCCTCCTGTTAAGTGTCTGCCAGTGAATCTCCTCCTGTTCACTGTCTGCCATTGAATCTCCTCCTGCACACTGTCTGCCAGTGAATCTCCTCCAGCTCACTGTCTGCCAGTGAATTTCCTCCTGTTCACTGTCTGCCAGTGAATCTCCTCTAGCTCACTGTCTGGCAGTGAATCTCCTCCTGTTCACTGTCTGCCATTGAATCTCCTCCTGCACACTGTCTGCCAGTGAATCTCCTCCAGCTCACTGTCTGCCAGTGAATCTCCTCCTGTTCACTGTCTGCCAGTGAATCTCCTCCTGTTCACTGTCTGCCAGTGAATCTCCTCCTGCTCACTGTCTGCCAGTGAATCTCCTCCTGTTCACTGTCTGCCAGTGAATCTCCTCCTGCTCACTGTCTGCCCGTGAATCTCCTCCTGTTCACTGTCTGCCAGTGAATCTCCTCCAGCTCACTGTCTGCCAGTGAATTTCCTCCTGTTCACTGTCTGCCAGTGAATCACCTCCTGCTCACTGTCTGCCAGTGAATCTCCTCCTGCTCACTGTCTGTCCGTGAATCTCCTCCTGTTCACTGTCTGCCAGTGAATCTCCTCCAGCTCACTGTCTGCCAGTGAATTTCCTCCTGTTCACTGTCTGCCAGTGAATCACCTCCTGCTCACTGTCTGGCAGTGAATCTCCTCCTGTTCACTGTCTGCCATTGAATCTCCTCCTGCACACTGTCTGCCAGTGAATCTCCTCCAGCTCACTGTCTGCCAGTAAATTTCCTCCTGTTCACTGTCTGCCAGTGAATCTCCTCCTGTTCACTGTCTGCCAGTGAATCTCCTCCTGTTCACTGTCTGCCATTGAATCTCCTCCTGCACACTGTCTGCCAGTGAATCTCCTCCTGTTCACTGTCTGCCAGTGAATCTCCTCCTGCTCACTGTCTGCCCGTGAATCTCCTCCTGTTCACTGTCTGCCAGTGAATCTCCTCCTGCTCACTGTCTGCCAGTGAATCTCCTCCTGTTAAGTGTCTGCCAGTGAATCTCCTCCTGTTCACTGTCTGCCAGTGAATCTCCTCCTGTTCACTGTCTGCCCGTGAATCTCCTCCTGTTCACTGTCTGCCAGTGAATCTCCTCCTGCTCACTGTCTGCCAGTGAATCTCCTCCTGTTAAGTGTCTGCCAGTGAATCTCCTCCTGTTCAATGTCTGCCAGTGAATCTCCTCCAGCTCACTGTCTGCCATTGAATCTCCTCCTGTTCACTGTCTGCCAGTGAATCTCCTCCAGCTCACTGTCTGGCAGTGAATCTCCTCCTGTTCACTGTCTGCCAGTGAATCTCCTCCTGCTCACTGTCTGCCAGTGAATCTCCTCCTGTTCAATGTCTGCCAGTGAATCTCCTCCAGCTCACTGTCTGGCAGTGAATCTCCTCCTGTTCACTGTCTGCCATTGAATCTCCTCCTGCACACTGTCTGCCAGTGCATCTCCTCCAGCTCACTGTCTGCCAGTGAATCTCCTCCTGCTCACTGTCTGCCCGTGAATCTCCTCCTGTTCACTGTCTGCCAGTGAATCTCCTCCTGCTCACTGTCTGCCAGTGAATCTCCTCCTGTTAAGTGTCTGCCAGTGAATCTCCTCCTGTTCACTGTCTGCCATTGAATCTCCTCCTGCACACTGTCTGCCAGTGAATCTCCTCCAGCTCACTGTCTGCCAGTGAATTTCCTCCTGTTCACTGTCTGCCAGTGAATCTCCTCTAGCTCACTGTCTGGCAGTGAATCTCCTCCTGTTCAATGTCTGCCAGTGAATCTCCTCCAGCTCACTGTCTGCCATTGAATCTCCTCCTGTTCACTGTCTGCCAGTGAATCTCCTCCAGCTCACTGTCTGGCAGTGAATCTCCTCCTGTTCACTGTCTGTCAGTGAATCTCCTCCTGCTCACTGTCTGCCAGTGAATCTCCTCCTGTTCACTGTCTGCCATTGAATCTCCTCCTGCACACTGTCTGCCAGTGAATCTCCTCCAGCTCACTGTCTGCCAGTGAATCTCCTCCTGCTCACTGTCTGCCCGTGAATCTCCTCCTGTTCACTGTCTGCCAGTGAATCTCCTCCTGCTCACTGTCTGCCAGTGAATCTCCTCCTGTTAAGTGTCTGCCAGTGAATCTCCTCCTGTTCACTGTCTGCCATTGAATCTCCTCCTGCACACTGTCTGCCAGTGAATCTCCTCCAGCTCACTGTCTGCCAGTGAATTTCCTCCTGTTCACTGTCTGCCAGTGAATCTCCTCTAGCTCACTGTCTGGCAGTGAATCTCCTCCTGTTCACTGTCTGCCATTGAATCTCCTCCTGCACACTGTCTGCCAGTGAATCTCCTCCAGCTCACTGTCTGCCAGTGAATCTCCTCCTGTTCACTGTCTGCCAGTGAATCTCCTCCTGTTCACTGTCTGCCAGTGAATCTCCTCCTGCTCACTGTCTGCCCGTGAATCTCCTCCTGTTCACTGTCTGCCAGTGAATCTCCTCCAGCTCACTGTCTGCCAGTGAATTTCCTCCTGTTCACTGTCTGCCAGTGAATCACCTCCTGCTCACTGTCTGCCAGTGAATCTCCTCCTGCTCACTGTCTGCCCGTGAATCTCCTCCTGTTCACTGTCTACCAGTGAATCTCCTCCAGCTCACTGTCTGCCAGTGAATTTCCTCCTGTTCACTGTCTGCCAGTGAATCACCTCCTGCTCACTGTCTGGCAGTGAATCTCCTCCTGTTCACTGTCTGCCATTGAATCTCCTCCTGCACACTGTCTGGCAGTGAATCTCCTCCAGCTCACTGTCTGCCAGTAAATTTCCTCCTGTTCACTCTCTGCCAGTGAATCTCCTCCTGTTCACTGTCTGCCAGTGAATCTCCTCCTGTTCACTGTCTGCCAGTGAATCTCCTCCTGTTCACTGTCTGCCATTGAATCTCCTCCTGTTCACTGTCTGCCAGTGAATTTCCTCCTGTTCACTGTCTGCCAGTGAATCTCCTCCAGCTCACTGTCTGGCAGTGAATCTCCTCCTGTTCACTGTCTGCCATTGAATCTCCTCCTGCTCACTGTCTGCCCGTGAATCTCCTCCTGTTCACTGTCTGCCAGTGAATCTCCTCCTGCTCACTGTCTGCCAGTGAATCTCCTCCTGTTAAGTGTCTGCCAGTGAATCTCCTCCTGTTCAATGTCTGCCAGTGAATCTCCTCCAGCTCACTGTCTGCCATTGAATCTCCTCCTGTTCACTGTCTGCCAGTGAATCTCCTCCAGCTCACTGTCTGGCAGTGAATCTCCTCCTGTTCACTGTCTGCCAGTGAATCTCCTCCTGCTCACTGTCTGCCAGTGAATCTCCTCCTGTTAAGTGTCTGCCAGTGAATCTCCTCCAGCTCACTGTCTGCCAGTGAATTTCCTCCTGTTCACTGTCTGCCAGTGAATCTCCTCCAGCTCACTGTCTGGCAGTGAATCTCCTCCTGTTCACTGTCTGCCATTGAATCTCCTCCTGCACACTGTCTGCCAGTGAATCTCCTCCAGCTCACTGTCTGCCAGTGAATCTCCCCCTGCTCACTGTCTGCCCGTGAATCTCCTCCTGTTCACTGTCTGCCAGTGAATCTCCTCCTGCTCACTGTCTGCCAGTGAATCTCCTCCTGTTCACTGTCTGCCAGTGAATCTCCTCCTGCTCACTGTCTGCCCGTGAATCTCCTCCTGTTCACTGTCTGCCAGTGAATCTCCTCCTGCTCACTGTCTGCCAGTGAATCTCCTCCTGTTAAGTGTCTGCCAGTGAATCTCCTCCTGTTCACTGTCTGCCATTGAATCTCCTCCTGTTCACTGTCTGCCAGTGAATCTCCTCCTGTTCACTGTCTGCCATTGAATCTCCTCCTGTTCACTGTCTGCCAGTGAATCTCCTCCTGCACACTGTCTGCCAGTGAATCTCCTCCTGTTCACTGTCTGCCAGTGAATCTCCTCCTGTTCACTGTCTGCCAGTGAATCTCCTCCTGTTCACTGCCTGCCATGAATCTCCTCCTGCTCACTGTGTGCCAGTGAATCTCCTCCTGTTCACTGTCTGCCAGTGAATCTCCTCCTGTTCACTGCCTGCCAGTGAATCTCCTCCTGTTCAGTGCCTGCCAGTGAATCTCCTCCTGTTCACTGTCTGCCAGTGAATCTCCTCCTGCTCACTGTGTGCCAGTGAATCTCCTCCTGTTCACTGTCTGCCAGTGAATCTCCTCCTGCTCACTGTGTGCCAGTGAATCTCCTCCTGTTCACTGTCTGCCAGTGAATCTCCTCCTATTCAGTGTCTGCCAGTGAATCTCCTCCTGCTCACTGTCTGCCAGTGAATCACCTCCTGCTCGCTGTCTGCCAGTGAATCTCCTCCTGCTCGCTGTCTGCCAGTGAATCTCCTCCTGTTCACTGCCTGCCAGTGAATCTAGTCTTGTTCACTGTCTGCCAGTGAATCTCCTCCTGTTCACTGTCTGCCAGTGAATCTCCTCCTGTTCACTGTCTGCCAGTGAATCTCCTCCTGCTCACTGTCTGCCAGTGAATCTAGTCTTGTTCACTGTCTGCCAGTGAATCTCCTCCTGTTCACTGTCTGCCAGTGAATCTCCTCCTGTTCACTGTCTGCCAGTGAATCTCCTCCTGTTCAGAGTCTGCCAGTGAATCTCCTCCTGTTCACTGTCTGCCAGTGAATCTCCTCCTGTTCAGAGTCTGCCAGTGAATCTCCTCCTGATCACTGTCTGCCAGTGAATCTCCTCCTGTTCACTGTCTGCCAGTGAATCTCCTCCTGTTCACTGTCTGCCAGTGAATCTCCTCCTGTTCACTGTCTGCCAGTGAATCTCCTCCTGTTCAGAGTCTGCCAGTGAATCTCCTCCTGTTCACTGTCTGCCAGTGAATCTCCTCCTGTTCACTGTCTGCCAGTGAATCTCCTCCTGTTCAGAGTCTGCCAGTGAATCTCCTCCTGTTCACTGTCTGCCAGTGAATCTCCTCCTGTTCACTGTCTGCCAGTGAATCTCCTCCTGTTCACTGTCTGCCAGTGAATCTCCTACTGTTCACTCTCTGCCAGTGAATCTCCTCCTGCTCACTGTCTGCCAGTGAATCTCCTCCTGTTCACTGTCTGCCAGTGAATCTCCTCCTGTTAAGTGTCTGCCAGTGAATCTCCTCCTGCTCACTGCCTGCCAGTCAATCTCCTCCTGTTCAGTGTCTGCCAGTGAATCTCCTCCTGTTCACTGTCTGCCAGTGAATCTCCTCCTGCTCACTGCCTGCCAGTGAATCTCCTCCTGTTCACCGTCTGCCAGTGAATCTCCTGTTCAGTGTCTGCCAGTGAATCTCCTCCTGCTCACTGTCTGCCAGTGAATCTCCTGTTCTGTATCTGCCAGTGAATCTCCTCCTGTTCACTGTCTGCCAGTGAATCTCCTCCTGCTCACTGTCTGCCAGTGAATCCGCTCCTGCTCACTGTCTGCCAGTCAATCTCCTCCTGTTCACTGTCTGCCAGTGAATCTCCTCCTGTTCACTGTCTACCAGTGACTCTCCTCCTTTTCACTGTCTACCAGTGAATCTCCTCCTGTTCACTGTCGGCCAGTGAATCTCCTCCTGCTCACTGTCTGCCAGTGAATCTCCTCCGGCTCACTGTCTGCCAGTGAATCTCCTCCTGTTCACTGTCTGCCAGTGAATCACCTCCTGCTCACTGTCTGCCAGTGAATCTCCTCCTGTTCACTGTCTGCCAGTGAATCTCCTGTTCAGTGTCTGCCAGTGAATCTCCTCCTGTTCACTGTCTGCCAGTGAATCTCCTTTTCAGTGTCTGCCAGTGAATCTCCTCCTGCTCACTGTCTGCCAGTCAATCTCCTCCTGTTCAGTGTCTGCCAGTGAATCTCCTCCTGTTCACTGTCTGCCAGTGAATCTCCTCCTGTTCACTGTCTGCCATTGAATCTCCTCCTGCACACTGTCTGCCAGTGAATCTCCTCCAGCTCACTGTCTGCCAGTGAATTTCCTCCTGTTAACTGTCTGCCAGTGAATCTCCTCCTGTTCACTGTCTGTCAGTGAATCTCCTCCTGTTCACTGTCTGCCAGTGAATGTCCTCCTGCTCACTGTCTGCCAGTGAATCTCCTCCTGTTCACTGTCTGCCAGTGAATCTCCTCCTGCTCACTGTCTGCCCGTGAATCTCCTCCTGTTCACTGTCTGCCAGTGAATCTCCTCCTGCTCACTGTCTGCCAGTGAATCTCCTCCTGTTAAGTGTCTGCCAGTGAATCTCCTCCTGCTCACTGTCTGCCAGTGAATCTCCTCCTGTTAAGTGTCTGCCAGTGAATCTCCTCCTGTTCACTGTCTGCCATTGAATATCCTCCTGTTCACTGTCTGCCAGTGAATCTCCTCCTGCACACTGTCTGCCAGTGAATCTCCTCCTGCTTACTGTCTGCCAGTGAATCTCCTCCTGTTCACTGTCTGCCAGTGAATCTCCTCCTGTTCACTGTCTGCCAGTGAATCACCTCCTGCTCACTGTCTGCCAGTGAATCTCCTCCTGCTCACTGTCTGCCAGTGAATCTCCTCCTGTTCACTGCCTGCCAGTGAATCTCCTCCTGTTCACTGTCTGCCAGTGAATCTCCTCCTGCTCACTGTCTGCCAGTGAATCTCCTCCTGTTCACTGCCTGCCAGTTAATCTCCTCCTGTTCACTGTCTGCCAGTGAATCTCCTCCTGCTCACTGCCTCCCAGTGAATCTCCTCCTGTTCACTGTCTGCCAGTGAATCTCCTCCTGCTCACTGTCTGCCAGTGAATTTCCTCCTGTTCACTGTCTGCCAGTGAATCTCCTCCTGTTCAGTGTCTGCAAGTGAATCTCCTCCTGTTCACTATCTGCCAGTGAATCTCCTCCTGTTCAATGTCTGCCAGTGAATCTCCTCCTGTTCAGTGTCTGCCAGTGAATCTCCTCCTGTTCAGTGTCTGCCAGTGAATCTCCTGTTCACTGTCTGCCAGTGACTCTGCTCCTGCTCACTGTCTGCCAGTGAATCTCCTCCTGTTCAGTGTCTGCCAGTGAATCTCCTCCTGTTCACTGTCTGCCAGTGAATCTCCTCCTGCTCACTGTGTGCCAGTGAATCTCCTCCTGTTCACTGTCTGCCAGTGAATCTCCTCCAGCTCACTGTCTGGCAGTGAATCTCCTCCTGTTCACTGTCTGCCAGTGAATCTCCTCCTGCTCACTGTCTGCCAGTGAATCTCCTCCTGCACACTGTCTGCCAGTGAATCTCCTCCAGCTCACTGTCTGCCAGTGAATCTCCTCCTGCTCACTGTCTGCCCGTGAATCTCCTCCTGTTCACTGTCTGCCAGTGAATCTCCTCCTGCTCACTGTCTGCCAGTGAATCTCCTCCTGTTAAGTGTCTGCCAGTGAATCTCCTCCTGTTCACTGTCTGCCATTGAATCTCCTCCTGCACACTGTCTGCCAGTGAATCTCCTCCAGCTCACTGTCTGCCAGTGAATTTCCTCCTGTTCACGGTCTGCCAGTGAATCTCCTCTAGCTCACTGTCTGGCAGTGAATCTCCTCCTGTTCACTGTCTGCCATTGAATCTCCTCCTGCACACTGTCTGCCAGTGAATCTCCTCCAGCTCACTGTCTGCCAGTGAATCTCCTCCTGTTCACTGTCTGCCAGTGAATCTCCTCCTGTTCACTGTCTGCCAGTGAATCTCCTCCTGTTCAGTGTCTGCAAGTGAATCTCCTCCTGTTCACTATCTGCCAGTGAATCTCCTCCTGTTCAATGTCTGCCAGTGAATCTCCTCCTGTTCAGTGTCTGCCAGTGAATCTCCTCCTGTTCAGTGTCTGCCAGTGAATCTCCTGTTCACTGTCTGCCAGTGAATCTGCTCCTGCTCACTGTCTGCCAGTGAATCTCCTCCTGCTCACTGTCTGCCAGTGAATCTCCTCCTGTTCACTGCCTGCCAGTGAATCTCCTCCTGTTCACTGTCTGCCAGTGAATCTCCTCCTGCTCACTGTCTGCCAGTGAATCTCCTCCTGTTCACTGCCTGCCAGTTAATCTCCTCCTGTTCACTGTCTGCCAGTGAATCTCCTCCTGCTCACTGCCTCCCAGTGAATCTCCTCCTGTTCACTGTCTGCCAGTGAATCTCCTCCTGCTCACTGTCTGCCAGTGAATTTCCTCCTGTTCACTGTCTGCCAGTGAATCTCCTCCTGTTCAGTGTCTGCCAGTGAATCTCCTCCTGTTCAGTGTCTGCCAGTGAATCTCCTGTTCACTGTCTGCCAGTGAATCTGCTCCTGCTCACTGTCTGCCAGTGAATCTCCTCCTGTTCACTGCCTGCCAGTGAATCTAGTCTTGTTCACTGTCTGCCAGTGAATCTCCTCCTGTTCACTGTCTGCCAGTGAATCTCCTCCTGTTCACTGTCTGCCAGTGAATCTCCTCCTGCTCACTGTCTGCCAGTGAATCTAGTCTTGTTCACTGTCTGCCAGTGAATCTCCTCCTTTTCACTGTCTGCCAGTGAATCTCCTCCTGTTCAGAGTCTGCCAGTGAATCTCCTCCTGTTCACTGTCTGCCAGTGAATCTCCTCCTGTTCACTGTCTGCCAGTGAATCTCCTCCTGTTCAGAGTCTGCCAGTGAATCTCCTCCTGATCACTGTCTGCCAGTGAATCTCCTCCTGTTCAGTGTCTGCCAGTGAATCTCCTCCTGTTCACTGTCTGCCAGTGAATCTCCTCCTGTTCACTGTCTGCCAGTGAATCTCCTCCTGTTCAGAGTCTGCCAGTGAATCTCCTCCTGTTCACTGTCTGCCAGTGAATCTCCTCCTGTTCACTGTCTGCCAGTGAATCTCCTCCTGTTCAGAGTCTGCCAGTGAATCTCCTCCTGTTCACTGTCTGCCAGTGAATCTCCTCCTGTTCACTGTCTGCCAGTGAATCTCCTCCTGTTCACTGTCTGCCAGTGAATCTCCTCCTGTTCACTGTCTGCCAGTGAATCTCCTCCTGCTCACTGTCTGCCAGTGAATCTCCTCCTGTTCACTGTCTGCCAGTGAATCTCCTCCTGTTAAGTGTCTGCCAGTGAATCTCCTCCTGCTCACTGCCTGCCAGTCAATCTCCTCCTGTTCAGTGTCTGCCAGTGAATCTCCTCCTGTTCACTGTCTGCCAGTGAATCTCCTCCTGCTCACTGCCTGCCAGTGAATCTCCTCCTGTTCACCGTCTGCCAGTGAATCTCCTGTTCAGTGTCTGCCAGTGAATCTCCTCCTGCTCACTGTCTGCCAGTGAATCTCCTGTTCTGTATCTGCCAGTGAATCTCCTCCTGTTCACTGTCTGCCAGTGAATCTCCTCCTGCTCACTGTCTGCCAGTGAATCCGCTCCTGCTCACTGTCTGCCAGTCAATCTCCTCCTGTTCACTGTCTGCCAGTGAATCTCCTCCTGTTCACTGTCTACCAGTGACTCTCCTCCTTTTCACTGTCTACCAGTGAATCTCCTCCTGTTCACTGTCGGCCAGTGAATCTCCTCCTGCTCACTGTCTGCCAGTGAATCTCCTCCGGCTCACTGTCTGCCAGTGAATCTCCTCCTGTTCACTGTCTGCCAGTGAATCACCTCCTGCTCACTGTCTGCCAGTGAATCTCCTCCTGTTCACTGTCTGCCAGTGAATCTCCTGTTCAGTGTCTGCCAGTGAATCTCCTCCTGTTCACTGTCTGCCAGTGAATCTCCTGTTCAGTGTCTGCCAGTGAATCTCCTCCTGCTCACTGTCTGCCAGTCAATCTCCTCCTGTTCAGTGTCTGCCAGTGAATCTCCTCCTGTTCACTGTCTGCCAGTGAATCTCCTCCTGTTCACTGTCTGCCATTGAATCTCCTCCTGCACACTGTCTGCCAGTGAATCTCCTCCAGCTCACTGTCTGCCAGTGAATTTCCTCCTGTTAACTGTCTGCCAGTGAATCTCCTCCTGTTCACTGTCTGTCAGTGAATCTCCTCCTGTTCACTGTCTGCCAGTGAATCTCCTCCTGCTCACTGTCTGCCAGTGAATCTCCTCCTGTTCACTGTCTGCCAGTGAATCTCCTCCTGCTCACTGTCTGCCCGTGAATCTCCTCCTGTTCACTGTCTGCCAGTGAATCTCCTCCTGCTCACTGTCTGCCAGTGAATCTCCTCCTGTTAAGTGTCTGCCAGTGAATCTCCTCCTGCTCACTGTCTGCCAGTGAATCTCCTCCTGTTAAGTGTCTGCCAGTGAATCTCCTCCTGTTCACTGTCTGCCATTGAATATCCTCCTGTTCACTGTCTGCCAGTGAATCTCCTCCAGCTCACTGTCTGCCAGTAAATTTCCTCCTGTTCACTCTCTGCCAGTGAATCTCCTCCTGTTCACTGTCTGCCAGTGAATCTCCTCCTGTTCACTGTCTGCCAGTGAATCGCTTCCTGCTCACTGTCTGCCAGTGAATCTCCTCCTGTTCACTGTCTGCCAGTGAATCTCCTCCTGCTCACTGTCTGCCCGTGAATCTCCTCCTGTTCACTGTCTGCCAGTGAATCTCCTCCTGCTCACTGTCTGCCAGTGAATCTCCTCCTGTTAAGTGTCTGCCAGTGAATCTCCTCCTGTTCACTGTCTGCCAGTGAATCTCCTCCTGTTCACTGTCTGCCAGTGAATCTCCTCCTGTTCACTGTCTGCCATTGAATCTCCTCCTGTTCACTGTCTGCCAGTGAATTTCCTCCTGTTCACTGTCTGCCAGTGAATCTCCTCCAGCTCACTGTCTGGCAGTGAATCTCCTCCTGTTCACTGTCTGCCATTGAATCTCCTCCTGCACACTGTCTGCCAGTGAATCTCCTCCAGCTCACTGTCTGCCAATGAATTTCCTCCTGTTCACTGTCTGCCAGTGAATCTCCTCCTGTTCACTGTCTGCCAGTGAATCTCCTCCTGTTCACTGTCTGCCAGTGAATCTCCTCCTGCTCACTGTCTGCCAGTGAATCTCCTCCTGTTCACTGTCTGCCAGTGAATCTCCTCCTGCTCACTGTCTGCCCGTGAATCTCCTCCTGTTCACTGTCTGCCAGTGAATCTCCTCCTGCTCACTGTCTGCCAGTGAATCTCCTCCTGTTAAGTGTCTGCCAGTGAATCTCCTCCTGTTCAATGTCTGCCAGTGAATCTCCTCCAGCTCACTGTCTGCCATTGAATCTCCTCCTGTTCACTGTCTGCCAGTGAATCTCCTCCAGCTCACTGTCTGGCAGTGAATCTCCTCCTGTTCACTGTCTGCCAGTGAATCTCCTCCTGCTCACTGTCTGCCAGTGAATCTCCTCCTGTTAAGTGTCTGCCAGTGAATCTCCTCCTGTTCAATGTCTGCCAGTGAATCTCCTCCAGCTCACTGTCTGCCAGTGAATTTCCTCCTGTTCACTGTCTGCCAGTGAATCTCCTCCAGCTCACTGTCTGGCAGTGAATCTCCTCCTGTTCACTGTCTGCCATTGAATCTCCTCCTGCACACTGTCTGCCAGTGAATCTCCTCCAGCTCACTGTCTGCCAGTGAATCTCCTCCTGCTCACTGTCTGCCCGTGAATCTCCTCCTGTTCACTGTCTGCCAGTGAATCTCCTCCTGTTCACTGTCTGCCAGTGAATCTCCTCCTGCTCACTGTCTGCCCGTGAATCTCCTCCTGTTCACTGTCTGCCAGTGAATCTCCTCCTGCTCACTGTCTGCCAGTGAATCTCCTCCTGTTAAGTGTCTGCCAGTGAATCTCCTCCTGTTCAATGTCTGCCAGTGAATCTCCTCCTGTTCACTGTCTGCCATTGAATCTCCTCCTGTTCACTGTCTGCCAGTGAATCTCCTCCTGTTCACTGTCTGCCATTGAATCTCCTCCTGTTCACTGTCTGCCAGTGAATCTCCTCCTGCACACTGTCTGCCAGTGAATCTCCTCCTGTTCACTGTCTGCCAGTGAATCTCCTCCTGTTCACTGTCTGCCAGTGAATCTCCTCCTGTTCACTGCCTGCCATGAATCTCCTCCTGCTCACTGTGTGCCAATGAATCTCCTCCTGTTCACTCTCTGCCAGTGAATCTCCTCCTGTTCACTGCCTGCCAGTGAATCTCCTCCTGTTCAGTGCCTGCCAGTGAATCTCCTCCTGTTCACTGTCTGCCAGTGAATCTCCTCCTGCTCACTGTGTGCCAGTGAATCTCCTCCTGTTCACTGTCTGCCAGTGAATCTCCTCCTGCTCACTGTGTGCCAGTGAATCTCCTCCTGTTCACTGTCTGCCAGTGAATCTCCTCCTATTCAGTGTCTGCCAGTGAATCTCCTCCTGCTCACTGTCTGCCAGTGAATCACCTCCTGCTCGCTGTCTGCCAGTGAATCTCCTCCTGTTAAGTGTCTGCCAGTGAATCTCCTCCTGCTCACTGTCTGCCAGTGAATCTCCTCCTGTTAAGTGTCTGCCAGTGAATCTCCTCCTGTTCACTGTCTGCCATTGAATATCCTCCTGTTCACTGTCTGCCAGTGAATCTCCTCCAGCTCACTGTCTGCCAGTAAATTTCCTCCTGTTCACTCTCTGCCAGTGAATCTCCTCCTGTTCACTGTCTGACAGTGAATCTCCTCCTGTTCACTGTCTGCCAGTGAATCTCTTCCTGCTCACTGTCTGCCAGTGAATCTCCTCCTGTTCACTGTCTGCCAGTGAATCTCCTCCTGCTCACTGTCTGCCCGTGAATCTCCTCCTGTTCACTGTCTGCCAGTGAATCTCCTCCTGCTCACTGTCTGCCAGTGAATCTCCTCCTGTTAAGTGTCTGCCAGTGAATCTCCTCCTGTTCACTGTCTGCCAGTGAATCTCCTCCTGTTCACTGTCTGCCAGTGAATCTCCTCCTGTTCACTGTCTGCCATTGAATCTCCTCCTGTTCACTGTCTGCCAGTGAATTTCCTCCTGTTCACTGTCTGCCAGTGAATCTCCTCCAGCTCACTGTCTGGCAGTGAATCTCCTCCTGTTCACTGTCTGCCATTGAATCTCCTCCTGCACACTGTCTGCCAGTGAATCTCCTCCAGCTCACTGTCTGCCAATGAATTTCCTCCTGTTCACTGTCTGCCAGTGAATCTCCTCCTGTTCACTGTCTGCCAGTGAATCTCCTCCTGTTCACTGTCTGCCAGTGAATCTCCTCCTGCTCACTGTCTGCCAGTGAATCTCCTCCTGTTCACTGTCTGCCAGTGAATCTCCTCCTGCTCACTGTCTGCCCGTGAATCTCCTCCTGTTCACTGTCTGCCAGTGAATCTCCTCCTGCTCACTGTCTGCCAGTGAATCTCCTCCTGTTAAGTGTCTGCCAGTGAATCTCCTCCTGTTCAATGTCTGCCAGTGAATCTCCTCCAGCTCACTGTCTGCCATTGAATCTCCTCCTGTTCACTGTCTGCCAGTGAATCTCCTCCAGCTCACTGTCTGGCAGTGAATCTCCTCCTGTTCACTGTCTGCCAGTGAATCTCCTCCTGCTCACTGTCTGCCAGTGAATCTCCTCCTGTTAAGTGTCTGCCAGTGAATCTCCTCCTGTTCAATGTCTGCCAGTGAATCTCCTCCAGCTCACTGTCTGCCAGTGAATTTCCTCCTGTTCACTGTCTGCCAGTGAATCTCCTCCAGCTCACTGTCTGGCAGTGAATCTCCTCCTGTTCACTGTCTGCCATTGAATCTCCTCCTGCACACTGTCTGCCAGTGAATCTCCTCCAGCTCACTGTCTGCCAGTGAATCTCCTCCTGCTCACTGTCTGCCCGTGAATCTCCTCCTGTTCACTGTCTGCCAGTGAATCTCCTCCTGTTCACTGTCTGCCAGTGAATCTCCTCCTGCTCACTGTCTGCCCGTGAATCTCCTCCTGTTCACTGTCTGCCAGTGAATCTCCTCCTGCTCACTGTCTGCCAGTGAATCTCCTCCTGTTAAGTGTCTGCCAGTGAATCTCCTCCTGTTCAATGTCTGCCAGTGAATCTCCTCCTGTTCACTGTCTGCCATTGAATCTCCTCCTGTTCACTGTCTGCCAGTGAATCTCCTCCTGTTCACTGTCTGCCATTGAATCTCCTCCTGTTCACTGTCTGCCAGTGAATCTCCTCCTGCACACTGTCTGCCAGTGAATCTCCTCCTGTTCACTGTCTGCCAGTGAATCTCCTCCTGTTCACTGTCTGCCAGTGAATCTCCTCCTGTTCACTGCCTGCCATGAATCTCCTCCTGCTCACTGTGTGCCAGTGAATCTCCTCCTGTTCACTGTCTGCCAGTGAATCTCCTCCTGTTCACTGCCTGCCAGTGAATCTCCTCCTGTTCAGTGCCTGCCAGTGAATCTCCTCCTGTTCAGTGTCTGCCAGTGAATCTCCTCCTGTTCACTGTCTGCCAGTGAATCTCCTCCGGTTCAGTGTCTGCCAGTGAATCTCCTCCTGCTCACTGTCTGCCAGTGAATCTAGTCTTGTTCACTGTCTGCCAGTGAATCTCCTCCTGTTCACTGTCTGCCAGTGAATCTCCTCCTGTTCACTGTCTGCCAGTGAATCTCCTCCTGTTCAGAGTCTGCCAGTGAATCTCCTCCTGTTCACTGTCTGCCAGTGAATCTCCTCCTGTTCACTGTCTGCCAGTGAATCTCCTCCTGTTCAGAGTCTGCCAGTGAATCTCCTCCTGATCACTGTCTGCCAGTGAATCTCCTCCTGTTCACTGTCTGCCAGTGAATTTCCTCCTGTTCACTGTCTGCCAGTGAATCTCCTCCTGTTCACTGTCTGCCAGTGAATCTCCTCCTGTTCAGAGTCTGGCAGTGAATCTCCTCCTGTTCACTGTCTGCCAGTGAATCTCCTCCTGTTCACTGTCTGCCAGTGAATCTCCTCCTGTTCAGAGTCTGCCAGTGAATCTCCTCCTGTTCACTGTCTGCCAGTGAATCTCCTCCTGTTCACTGTCTGCAAGTGAATCTCCTCCTGTTCACTGTCTGCCAGTGAATCTCCTCCTGTTCACTGTCTGCCAGTGAATCTCCTCCTGCTCACTGTCTGCCAGTGAATCTCCTCCTGTTCACTGTCTGCCAGTGAATCTCCTCCTGTTAAGTGTCTGCCAGTGAATCTCCTCCTGCTCACTGCCTGCCAGTCAATCTCCTCCTGTTCAGTGTCTGCCAGTGAATCTCCTCCTGTTCACTGTCTGCCAGTGAATCTCCTCCTGCTCACTGCCTGCCAGTGAATCTCCTCCTGTTCACCGTCTGCCAGTGAATCTCCTGTTCAGTGTCTGCCAGTGAATCTCCTCCTGCTCACTGTCTGCCAGTGAATCTCCTGTTCTGTATCTGCCAGTGAATCTCCTCCTGTTCACTGTCTGCCAGTGAATCTCCTCCTGCTCACTGTCTGCCAGTGAATCCGCTCCTGCTCACTGTCTGCCAGTCAATCTCCTCCTGTTCACTGTCTGCCAGTGAATCTCCTCCTGTTCACTGTCTACCAGTGACTCTCCTCCTTTTCACTGTCTACCAGTGAATCTCCTCCTGTTCACTGTCGGCCAGAGAATCTCCTCCTGCTCACTGTCTGCCAGTGAATCTCCTCCGGCTCACTGTCTGCCAGTGAATCTCCTCCTGTTCACTGTCTGCCAGTGAATCACCTCCTGCTCACTGTCTGCCAGTGAATCTCCTCCTGTTCACTGTCTGCCAGTGAATCTCCTGTTCAGTGTCTGCCAGTGAATCTCCTCCTGTTCACTGTCTGCCAGTGAATCTCCTGTTCAGTGTCTGCCAGTGAATCTCCTCCTGCTCACTGTCTGCCAGTCAATCTCCTCCTGTTCAGTGTCTGCCAGTGAATCTCCTCCTGTTCACTGTCTGCCAGTGAATCTCCTCCGGTTCAGTGTCTGCCAGTGAATCTCCTCCTGCTCACTGTCTGCCAGTGAATCTAGTCTTGTTCACTGTCTGCCAGTGAATCTCCTCCTGTTCACTGTCTGCCAGTGAATCTCCTCCTGTTCACTGTCTGCCAGTGAATCTCCTCCTGTTCAGAGTCTGCCAGTGAATCTCCTCCTGTTCACTGTCTGCCAGTGAATCTCCTCCTGTTCACTGTCTGCCAGTGAATCTCCTCCTGTTCAGAGTCTGCCAGTGAATCTCCTCCTGATCACTGTCTGCCAGTGAATCTCCTCCTGTTCACTGTCTGCCAGTGAATTTCCTCCTGTTCACTGTCTGCCAGTGAATCTCCTCCTGTTCACTGTCTGCCAGTGAATCTCCTCCTGTTCAGAGTCTGGCAGTGAATCTCCTCCTGTTCACTGTCTGCCAGTGAATCTCCTCCTGTTCACTGTCTGCCAGTGAATCTCCTCCTGTTCACTGCCTGCCATGAATCTCCTCCTGCTCACTGTGTGCCAGTGAATCTCCTCCTGTTCACTGTCTGCCAGTGAATCTCCTCCTGTTCACTGCCTGCCAGTGAATCTCCTCCTGTTCAGTGCCTGCCAGTGAATCTCCTCCTGTTCAGTGTCTGCCAGTGAATCTCCTCCTGTTCACTGTCTGCCAGTGAATCTCCTCCGGTTCAGTGTCTGCCAGTGAATCTCCTCCTGCTCACTGTCTGCCAGTGAATCTAGTCTTGTTCACTGTCTGCCAGTGAATCTCCTCCTGTTCACTGTCTGCCAGTGAATCTCCTCCTGTTCACTGTCTGCCAGTGAATCTCCTCCTGTTCAGAGTCTGCCAGTGAATCTCCTCCTGTTCACTGTCTGCCAGTGAATCTCCTCCTGTTCACTGTCTGCCAGTGAATCTCCTCCTGTTCAGAGTCTGCCAGTGAATCTCCTCCTGATCACTGTCTGCCAGTGAATCTCCTCCTGTTCACTGTCTGCCAGTGAATTTCCTCCTGTTCACTGTCTGCCAGTGAATCTCCTCCTGTTCACTGTCTGCCAGTGAATCTCCTCCTGTTCAGAGTCTGGCAGTGAATCTCCTCCTGTTCACTGTCTGCCAGTGAATCTCCTCCTGTTCACTGTCTGCCAGTGAATCTCCTCCTGTTCAGAGTCTGCCAGTGAATCTCCTCCTGTTCACTGTCTGCCAGTGAATCTCCTCCTGTTCACTGTCTGCAAGTGAATCTCCTCCTGTTCACTGTCTGCCAGTGAATCTCCTCCTGTTCACTGTCTGCCAGTGAATCTCCTCCTGCTCACTGTCTGCCAGTGAATCTCCTCCTGTTCACTGTCTGCCAGTGAATCTCCTCCTGTTAAGTGTCTGCCAGTGAATCTCCTCCTGCTCACTGCCTGCCAGTCAATCTCCTCCTGTTCAGTGTCTGCCAGTGAATCTCCTCCTGTTCACTGTCTGCCAGTGAATCTCCTCCTGCTCACTGCCTGCCAGTGAATCTCCTCCTGTTCACCGTCTGCCAGTGAATCTCCTGTTCAGTGTCTGCCAGTGAATCTCCTCCTGCTCACTGTCTGCCAGTGAATCTCCTGTTCTGTATCTGCCAGTGAATCTCCTCCTGTTCACTGTCTGCCAGTGAATCTCCTCCTGCTCACTGTCTGCCAGTGAATCCGCTCCTGCTCACTGTCTGCCAGTCAATCTCCTCCTGTTCACTGTCTGCCAGTGAATCTCCTCCTGTTCACTGTCTACCAGTGACTCTCCTCCTTTTCACTGTCTACCAGTGAATCTCCTCCTGTTCACTGTCGGCCAGAGAATCTCCTCCTGCTCACTGTCTGCCAGTGAATCTCCTCCGGCTCACTGTCTGCCAGTGAATCTCCTCCTGTTCACTGTCTGCCAGTGAATCACCTCCTGCTCACTGTCTGCCAGTGAATCTCCTCCTGTTCACTGTCTGCCAGTGAATCTCCTGTTCAGTGTCTGCCAGTGAATCTCCTCCTGTTCACTGTCTGCCAGTGAATCTCCTGTTCAGTGTCTGCCAGTGAATCTCCTCCTGCTCACTGTCTGCCAGTCAATCTCCTCCTGTTCAGTGTCTGCCAGTGAATCTCCTCCTGTTCACTGTCTGCCATTGAATCTCCTCCTGTTCACTGTCTGCCAGTGAATCTCCTCCAGCTCACTGTCTGCCAGTGAATTTCCTCCTGTTCACTGTCTGCCAGTGAATCTCCTCCTGTTCACTGTCTGCCAGTGAATCTCCTCCTGTTCACTGTCTGCCATTGAATCTCCTCCTGCACACTGTCTGCCAGTGAATCTCCTCCAGCTCAATGTCTGCCAGTGAATTTCCTCCTGTTAACTGTCTGCCAGTGAATCTCCTCCAGCTCACTGTCTGACAGTGAATCTCCTCCTGTTCACTGTCTGCCATTGAATCTCCTCCTGCACACTGTCTGCCAGTGAATCTCCTCCAGCTCACTGTCTGCCAGTGAATTTCGTCCTATTCACTGTCTGCCAGTGAATCTCCTCCTGTTCACTGTCTGTCAGTGAATCTCCTCCTGTTCACTGTCTGCCAGTGAATCTCCTCCTGCTCACTGTCTGCCAGTGAATCTCCTCCTGTTCACTGTCTGCCAGTGAATCTCCTCCTGCTCACTGTCTGCCCGTGAATCTCCTCCTGTTCACTGTCTGCCAGTGAATCTCCTCCTGCTCACTGTCTGCGAGTGAATCTCCTCCTGTTAAGTGTCTGCCAGTGAATCCCCTCCTGCTCACTGTCTGCCAGTGAATCTCCTCCTGTTCACTGTCTGCCAGTGAATCTCCTCCTGCTCACTGTCTGCCAGTGAATCTCCTCCTGTTCACTGCCTGCCAGTGAATCTCCTCCTGTTCACTGTCTGCCAGTGAATCTCCTCCTGTTCACTGTCTGCCAGTGAATCTCCTCCTGCTCACTGTCTGCCAGTGAATTTCCTCCTGTTCACTGTCTGCCAGTGAATCTCCTCCTGTTCACTGTCTGCCAGTGAATCTCCTCCTGTTCAGTGTCTGCCAGTGAATCTCCTCCTGTTCACTGTCTGCCAGTGAATCTCCTCCGGTTCAGTGTCTGCCAGTGAATCTCCTCCTGCTCACTGTCTGCCAGTGAATCTAGTCTTGTTCACTGTCTGCCAGTGAATCTCCTCCTGTTCACTGTCTGCCAGTGAATCTCCTCCTGTTCACTGTCTGCCAGTGAATCTCCTCCTGTTCAGAGTCTGCCAGTGAATCTCCTCCTGTTCACTGTCTGCCAGTGAATCTCCTCCTGTTCACTGTCTGCCAGTGAATCTCCTCCTGTTCAGAGTCTGCCAGTGAATCTCCTCCTGATCACTGTCTGCCAGTGAATCTCCTCCTGTTCACTGTCTGCCAGTGAATTTCCTCCTGTTCACTGTCTGCCAGTGAATCTCCTCCTGTTCACTGTCTGCCAGTGAATCTCCTCCTGTTCAGAGTCTGGCAGTGAATCTCCTCCTGTTCACTGTCTGCCAGTGAATCTCCTCCTGTTCACTGTCTGCCAGTGAATCTCCTCCTGTTCAGAGTCTGCCAGTGAATCTCCTCCTGTTCACTGTCTGCCAGTGAATCTCCTCCTGTTCACTGTCTGCAAGTGAATCTCCTCCTGTTCACTGTCTGCCAGTGAATCTCCTCCTGTTCACTGTCTGCCAGTGAATCTCCTCCTGCTCACTGTCTGCCAGTGAATCTCCTCCTGTTCACTGTCTGCCAGTGAATCTCCTCCTGCTCACTGCCTGCCAGTCAATCTCCTCCTGTTCAGTGTCTGCCAGTGAATCTCCTCCTGTTCACTGTCTGCCAGTGAATCTCCTCCTGCTCACTGCCTGCCAGTGAATCTCCTCCTGTTCACCGTCTGCCAGTGAATCTCCTGTTCAGTGTCTGCCAGTGAATCTCCTCCTGCTCAATGTCTGCCAGTGAATCTCCTGTTCTGTATCTGCCAGTGAATCTCCTCCTGTTCACTGTCTGCCAGTGAATCTCCTCCTGCTCACTGTCTGCCAGTGAATCCGCTCCTGCTCACTGTCTGCCAGTCAATCTCCTCCTGTTCACTGTCTGCCAGTGAATCTCCTCCAGTTCACTGTCTACCAGTGACTCTCCTCCTTTTCACTGTCTACCAGTGAATCTCCTCCTGTTCACTGTCGGCCAGTGAATCTCCTCCTGCTCACTGTCTGCCAGTGAATCTCCTCCGGCTCACTGTCTGCCAGTGAATCTCCTCCTGTTCACTGTCTGCCAGTGAATCACCTCCTGCTCACTGTCTGCCAGTGAATCTCCTCCTGTTCACTGTCTGCCAGTGAATCTCCTGTTCAGTGTCTGCCAGTGAATCTCCTCCTGTTCACTGTCTGCCAGTGAATCTCCTGTTCAGTGTCTGCCAGTGAATCTCCTCCTGCTCACTGTCTGCCAGTCAATCTCCTCCTGTTCAGTGTCTGCCAGTGAATCTCCTCCTGTTCACTGTCTGCCATTGAATCTCCTCCTGTTCACTGTCTGCCAGTGAATCTCCTCCAGCTCAATGTCTGCCAGTGAATTTCCTCCTGTTAACTGTCTGCCAGTGAATCTCCTCCAGCTCACTGTCTGACAGTGAATCTCCTCCTGTTCACTGTCTGCCATTGAATCTCCTCCTGCACACTGTCTGCCAGTGAATCTCCTCCAGCTCACTGTCTGCCAGTGAATTTCCTCCTGTTCACTGTCTGCCAGTGAATCTCCTCCTGTTCACTGTCTGTCAGTGAATCTCCTCCTGTTCACTGTCTGCCAGTGAATCTCCTCCTGCTCACTGTCTGCCAGTGAATCTCCTCCTGTTCACTGTCTGCCAGTGAATCTCCTCCTGCTCACTGTCTGCCCGTGAATCTCCTCCTGTTCACTGTCTGCCAGTGAATCTCCTCCTGCTCACTGTCTGCCAGTGAATCTCCTCCTGTTAAGTGTCTGCCAGTGAATCCCCTCCTGCTCACTGTCTGCCAGTGAATCTCCTCCTGTTAAGTGTCTGCCAGTGAATCTCCTCCTGTTCACTGTCTGCCATTGAATATCCTCCTGTTCACTGTCTGCCAGTGAATCTCCTCCTGCACACTGTCTGCCAGTGAATCTCCTCCTGCTCACTGTCTGCCAGTGAATCTCCTCCTGTTCACTGTCTGCCAGTGAATCTCCTCCTGCACACTGTCTGCCAGTGAATCTCCTCCTGCTCACTGTCTGCCAGTGAATCTCCTCCTGTTCACTGTCTGCCAGTGAATCTCCTCCTGTTCACTGTCTGCCAGTGAATCTCCTCCTGTTCACTGCCTGCCAGTGAATCTCCTCCTGTTCACTGTCGGCCAGTGAATCTCCTCCTGCTCACTGTCTGCCAGTGAATCTCCTCCGGCTCACTGTCTGCCAGTGAATCTCCTCCTGTTCACTGTCTGCCAGTGAATCACCTCCTGCTCACTGTCTGCCAGTGAATCTCCTCCTGTTCACTGTCTGCCAGTGAATCTCCTGTTCAGTGTCTGCCAGTGAATCTCCTCCTGTTCACTGTCTGCCAGTGAATCTCCTGTTCAGTGTCTGCCAGTGAATCTCCTCCTGCTCACTGTCTGCCAGTCAATCTCCTCCTGTTCAGTGTCTGCCAGTGAATCTCCTCCTGTTCACTGTCTGCCATTGAATCTCCTCCTGTTCACTGTCTGCCAGTGAATCTCCTCCAGCTCAATGTCTGCCAGTGAATTTCCTCCTGTTAACTGTCTGCCAGTGAATCTCCTCCAGCTCACTGTCTGACAGTGAATCTCCTCCTGTTCACTGTCTGCCATTGAATCTCCTCCTGCACACTGTCTGCCAGTGAATCTCCTCCAGCTCACTGTCTGCCAGTGAATTTCCTCCTGTTCACTGTCTGCCAGTGAATCTCCTCCTGTTCACTGTCTGTCAGTGAATCTCCTCCTGTTCACTGTCTGCCAGTGAATCTCCTCCTGCTCACTGTCTGCCAGTGAATCTCCTCCTGTTCACTGTCTGCCAGTGAATCTCCTCCTGCTCACTGTCTGCCCGTGAATCTCCTCCTGTTCACTGTCTGCCAGTGAATCTCCTCCTGCTCACTGTCTGCCAGTGAATCTCCTCCTGTTAAGTGTCTGCCAGTGAATCCCCTCCTGCTCACTGTCTGCCAGTGAATCTCCTCCTGTTAAGTGTCTGCCAGTGAATCTCCTCCTGTTCACTGTCTGCCATTGAATATCCTCCTGTTCACTGTCTGCCAGTGAATCTCCTCCTGCACACTGTCTGCCAGTGAATCTCCTCCTGCTCACTGTCTGCCAGTGAATCTCCTCCTGTTCACTGTCTGCCAGTGAATCTCCTCCTGTTCAGTGTCTGCCAGTGAATCTCCTCCTGCTCACTGTCTGCCAGTGAATCACCTCCTGCTCGCTGTCTGCCAGTGAATCTCCTCCTGCTCGCTGTCTGCCAGTGAATCTCCTCCTGTTCACTGCCTGCCAGTGAATCTCCTCCTGTTCACTGTCTGCCAGTGAATCTCCTCCTGCTCACTGTCTGCCAGTGAATCTCCTCCTGTTCACTGTCTGCCAGTGAATCTCCTCCTGTTCACTGTCTGCCAGTGAATCTCCTCCTGCTCACTGTCTGCCAGTGAATTTCCTCCTGTTCACTGTCTGCCAGTGAATCTCCTCCTGTTCACTGTCTGCCAGTGAATCTCCTCCTGTTCAGTGTCTGCCAGTGAATCTCCTCCTGTTCACTGTCTGCCAGTGAATCTCCTCCGGTTCAGTGTCTGCCAGTGAATCTCCTCCTGCTCACTGTCTGCCAGTGAATCTAGTCTTGTTCACTGTCTGCCAGTGAATCTCCTCCTGTTCACTGTCTGCCAGTGAATCTCCTCCTGTTCACTGTCTGCCAGTGAATCTCCTCCTGTTCAGAGTCTGCCAGTGAATCTCCTCCTGTTCACTGTCTGCCAGTGAATCTCCTCCTGTTCACTGTCTGCCAGTGAATCTCCTCCTGTTCAGAGTCTGCCAGTGAATCTCCTCCTGATCACTGTCTGCCAGTGAATCTCCTCCTGTTCACTGTCTGCCAGTGAATTTCCTCCTGTTCACTGTCTGCCAGTGAATCTCCTCCTGTTCACTGTCTGCCAGTGAATCTCCTCCTGTTCAGAGTCTGCCAGTGAATCTCCTCCTGTTCACTGTCTGCCAGTGAATCTCCTCCTGTTCACTGTCTGCCAGTGAATCTCCTCCTGTTCAGAGTCTGCCAGTGAATCTCCTCCTGTTCACTGTCTGCCAGTGAATCTCCTCCTGTTCACTGTCTGCAAGTGAATCTCCTCCTGTTCACTGTCTGCCAGTGAATCTCCTCCTGTTCACTGTCTGCCAGTGAATCTCCTCCTGCTCACTGTCTGCCAGTGAATCTCCTCCTGTTCACTGTCTGCCAGTGAATCTCCTCCTGTTAAGTGTCTGCCAGTGAATCTCCTCCTGCTCACTGCCTGCCACTCAATCTCCTCCTGTTCAGTGTCTGCCAGTGAATCTCCTCCTGTTCACTGTCTGCCAGTGAATCTCCTCCTGCTCACTGCCTGCCAGTGAATCTCCTCCTGTTCACCGTCTGCCAGTGAATCTCCTGTTCAGTGTCTGCCAGTGAATCTCCTCCTGCTCACTGTCTGCCAGTGAATCTCCTGTTCTGTATCTGCCAGTGAATCTCCTCCTGTTCACTGTCTGCCAGTGAATCTCCTCCTGCTCACTGTCTGCCAGTGAATCCGCTCCTGCTCACTGTCTGCCAGTCAATCTCCTCCTGTTCACTGTCTGCCAGTGAATCTCCTCCTGTTCACTGTCTACCAGTGACTCTCCTCCTTTTCACTGTCTACCAGTGAATCTCCTCCTGTTCACTGTCGGCCAGTGAATCTCCTCCTGCTCACTGTCTGCCAGTGAATCTCCTCCGGCTCACTGTCTGCCAGTGAATCTCCTCCTGTTCACTGTCTGCCAGTGAATCACCTCCTGCTCACTGTCTGCCAGTGAATCTCCTCCTGTTCACTGTCTGCCAGTGAATCTCCTGTTCAGTGTCTGCCAGTGAATCTCCTCCTGTTCACTGTCTGCCAGTGAATCTCCTGTTCAGTGTCTGCCAGTGAATCTCCTCCTGCTCACTGTCTGCCAGTCAATCTCCTCCTGTTCAGTGTCTGCCAGTGAATCTCCTCCTGTTCACTGTCTGCCATTGAATCTCCTCCTGTTCACTGTCTGCCAGTGAATCTCCTCCAGCTCACTGTCTGCCAGTGAATTTCCTCCTGTTCACTGTCTGCCAGTGAATCTCCTCCTGTTCACTGTCTGCCAGTGAATCTCCTCCTGTTCACTGTCTGCCATTGAATCTCCTCCTGCACACTGTCTGCCAGTGAATCTCCTCCAGCTCAATGTCTGCCAGTGAATTTCCTCCTGTTAACTGTCTGCCAGTGAATCTCCTCCAGCTCACTGTCTGACAGTGAATCTCCTCCTGTTCACTGTCTGCCATTGAATCTCCTCCTGCACACTGTCTGCCAGTGAATCTCCTCCAGCTCACTGTCTGCCAGTGAATTTCCTCCTGTTCACTGTCTGCCAGTGAATCTCCTCCTGTTCACTGTCTGTCAGTGAATCTCCTCCTGTTCACTGTCTGCCAGTGAATCTCCTCCTGCTCACTGTCTGCCAGTGAATCTCCTCCTGTTCACTGTCTGCCAGTGAATCTCCTCCTGCTCACTGTCTGCCCGTGAATCTCCTCCTGTTCACTGTCTGCCAGTGAATCTCCTCCTGCTCACTGTCTGCCAGTGAATCTCCTCCTGTTAAGTGTCTGCCAGTGAATCCCCTCCTGCTCACTGTCTGCCAGTGAATCTCCTCCTGTTAAGTGTCTGCCAGTGAATCTCCTCCTGTTCACTGTCTGCCATTGAATATCCTCCTGTTCACTGTCTGCCAGTGAATCTCCTCCTGCACACTGTCTGCCAGTGAATCTCCTCCTGCTCACTGTCTGCCAGTGAATCTCCTCCTGTTCACTGTCTGCCAGTGAATCTCCTCCTGTTCACTGTCTGCCAGTGAATCACCTCCTGCTCACTGTCTGCCAGTGAATCTCCTCCTGCTCACTGTCTGCCAGTGAATCTCCTCCTGTTCACTGCCTGCCAGTGAATCTCCTCCTGTTCACTGTCTGCCAGTGAATCTCCTCCTGCTCACTGTCTGCCAGTGAATCTCCTCCTGTTCACTGCCTGCCAGTTAATCTCCTCCTGTTCACTGTCTGCCAGTGAATCTCCTCCTGCTCACTGCCTCCCAGTGAATCTCCTCCTGTTCACTGTCTGCCAGTGAATCTCCTCCTGCTCACTGTCTGCCAGTGAATTTCCTCCTGTTCACTGTCTGCCAGTGAATCTCCTCCTGTTCAGTGTCTGCAAGTGAATCTCCTCCTGTTCACTGTCTGCCAGTGAATCTCCTCCTGTTCAATGTCTGCCAGTGAATCTCCTCCTGTTCAGTGTCTGCCAGTGAATCTCCTCCTGTTCAGTGTCTGCCAGTGAATCTCCTGTTCACTGTCTGCCAGTGAATCTGCTCCTGCTCACTGTCTGCCAGTGAATCTCCTCCTGTTCAGTGTCTGCCAGTGAATCTCCTCCTGTTCACTGTCTGCCAGTGAATCTCCTCCTGCTCACTGTCTGCCAGTGAATCTCCTCCTGCTCACTGTCTGCCAGTGAATCTCCTCCTGCTCACTGTCGGCCAGTGAATCTCCTCCTGTTCACTGTCTGCCAGTGAATCACCTCCTGCTCACTGTCTGCCAGTGAATCTCCTCCTGTTCACTGTCTGCCAGTGAATCTCCTGTTCAGTGTCTGCCAGTGAATCTCCTCCTGTTCACTGTCTGCCAGTGAATCTCCTCCTGCTCACTGTCTGCCAGTGAATCTCCTCCTGCTCACTGTCTGCCAGTGAATCTCCTCCTGCTCACTGTCTGCCAGTCAATCTCCTCCTGTTCACTGTCTGCCAGTGAATCTCCTCCTGTTCACTGTCTGCCAGTGAATCTCCTCCTGTTCACTGTCTGCCAGTGAATCTCCTCCTGTTCACTGTCTGCCAGTGAATCTCCTCCTGTTCACTGCCTGCCAGTGAATCTCCTCCTGCTCACTGTGTGCCAGTGAATCTCCTCCTGTTCACTGTCTGCCAGTGAATCTCCTCCTGTTCACTGCCTGCCAGTAAATCTCCTCCTGTTCACTGCCTGCCAGTGAATCTCCTCCTGTTCACTGTCTGCCAGTGAATCTCCTCCTGTTCAGTGTCTGCCAGTGAATCTCCTCCTGTTCACTGTCTGCCAGTGAATCACCTCCTGCTCACTGTCTGCCAGTGAATCTCCTCCTGCTCACTGTCTGCCAGTGAATCTCCTCCTGTTCACTGCCTGCCAGTGAATCTCCTCCTGTTCACTGTCTGCCAGTGAATCTCCTCCTGCTCACTGTCTGCCAGTGAATCTCCTCCTGCTCACTGTCTGCCAGTGAATCTCCTCCTGTTCACTGCCTGCCAGTGAATCTCCTCCTGTTCACTGTCTGCCAGTGAATCTCCTCCTGTTCACTGTCTGCCAGTGAATCTCCTCCTGTTCACTGTCTGCCAGTGAATCTCCTCCTGTTCACTGTCTGCCAGTGAATCTCCTCCGGTTCAGTGTCTGCCAGTGAATCTCCTCCTGCTCACTGTCTGCCAGTGAATCTAGTCTTGTTCACTGTCTGCCAGTGAATCTCCTCCTGTTGACTGTCTGCCAGTGAATCTCCTCCTGTTCAGAGTCTGCCATGAATCTCCTCCTGTTCAGTGTCTGCCAGTGAATCTCCTCCTGTTCAGTGTCTGCCAGTGAATCTCCTGTTCACTGTCTGCCCGTGAATATGCTCCTGCTCACTGACTGCCAGTGAATCTCCTCCTGTTCAGTGTCTGTCAGTGAATCTCCTCCTGTTCACTGTCTGCCAGTGAATCTCCTCCTGCTCACTGTGTGCCAGTGAATCTCCTCCTGTTCACTGTCTGCCAGTGAATCTCCTCCTGCTCACTGTCTGCCAGTGAATCTCCTCCTGCTCACTGTCTGCCAGTGTATCTCCTCCTGTTCACTGTCTGCCAGTGAATCTCCTCCTGTTCACTGTCTGCCAGTGAATCTCCTCCTGTTCACTGTCGGCCAGTGAATCTCCTCCTGCTCACTGTCTGCCAGTGAATCTCCTGTTCTGTATCTGCCAGTGAATCTCCTCCTGTTCACTGTCTGCCAGTGAATCTCCTCCGGTTCACTGTCTACCAGTGAATCTCCTCCTGTTCACTGTCGGCCAGTGAATCTCCTCCTGCTCACTGTCTGCCAGTGAATCTCCTGTTCTGCATCTGCCAGTGAATCTCCTCCTGTTCACTGTCTGCCAGTGAATCTCCTCCTGCTCACTGTCTGCCAGTGAATCCCATCCTGCTCACTGTCTGCCAGTCAATCTCCTCCTGCTCACTGTCTGCCAGTGAATCTCCTCCTGCTCACTGTCTTCCAGTGAATCTTCTCCTGTTCACTGTCTGCCAGTGAATCTCCTGTTCTGTGTCTGCCAGTGAATCTTCTCCTGTTCACTGTCTGCCAGTGAATCTCCTGTTCAGTGTCTGCCAGTGAATCTCCTCCTGTTCACTGTCTGCCAGTGAATCTCCTCCTGTTCACTGTCTGCCAGTGAATCTCCTCCTGTTCACTGTCTGCCAGTGAATCTCCTCCTGTTCACTGTCTGCCAGTGAATCTCCTCCGGTTCAGTGTCTGCCAGTGAATCTCCTCCTGCTCACTGTCTGCCAGTGAATCTAGTCTTGTTCACTGTCTGCCAGTGAATCTCCTCCTGTTGACTGTCTGCCAGGGAATCTCCTCCTGTTCAGAGTCTGCCAGTGAATCTCCTCCTGTTCAGTGTCTGCCAGTGAATCTCCTCCTGTTCAATGTCTGCCAGTGAATCTCCTGTTCACTGTCTGCCAGTGAATATGCTCCTGCTCACTGACTGCCAGTGAATCTCCTCCTGTTCAGTGTCTGTCAGTGAATCTCCTCCTGTTCACTGTCTGCCAGTGAATCTCCTCCTGCTCACTGTGTGCCAGTGAATCTCCTCCTGTTCACTGTCTGCCAGTGAATCTCCTCCTGCTCACTGTCTGCCAGTGAATCTCCTCCTGCTCACTGTCTGCCAGTGTATCTCCTCCTGTTCACTGTCTGCCAGTGAATCTCCACCTGTTCACTGTCTGCCAGTGAATCTCCTCCTGTTCACTGTCTGCCAGTGAATCTCCTCCTGCTCACTGTCTGCCCGTGAATCTCCTCCTGTTCACTGTCTGCCAGTGAATCTCCTCCTGCTCACTGTCTGCCAGTGAATCTCCTCCTGTTAAGTGTCTGCCAGTGAATCCCCTCCTGCTCACTGTCTGCCAGTGAATCTCCTCCTGTTAAGTGTCTGCCAGTGAATCTCCTCCTGTTCACTGTCTGCCATTGAATATCCTCCTGTTCACTGTCTGCCAGTGAATCTCCTCCTGCACACTGTCTGCCAGTGAATCTCCTCCTGCTCACTGTCTGCCAGTGAATCTCCTCCTGTTCACTGTCTGCCAGTGAATCTCCTCCTGTTCACTGTCTGCCAGTGAATCACCTCCTGCTCACTGTCTGCCAGTGAATCTCCTCCTGCTCACTGTCTGCCAGTGAATCTCCTCCTGTTCACTGCCTGCCAGTGAATCTCCTCCTGTTCACTGTCTGCCAGTGAATCTCCTCCTGCTCACTGTCTGCCAGTGAATCTCCTCCTGTTCACTGCCTGCCAGTTAATCTCCTCCTGTTCACTGTCTGCCAGTGAATCTCCTCCTGCTCACTGCCTCCCAGTGAATCTCCTCCTGTTCACTGTCTGCCAGTGAATCTCCTCCTGCTCACTGTCTGCCAGTGAATTTCCTCCTGTTCACTGTCTGCCAGTGAATCTCCTCCTGTTCAGTGTCTGCAAGTGAATCTCCTCCTGTTCACTGTCTGCCAGTGAATCTCCTCCTGTTCAATGTCTGCCAGTGAATCTCCTCCTGTTCAGTGTCTGCCAGTGAATCTCCTCCTGTTCAGTGTCTGCCAGTGAATCTCCTGTTCACTGTCTGCCAGTGAATCTGCTCCTGCTCACTGTCTGCCAGTGAATCTCCTCCTGTTCAGTGTCTGCCAGTGAATCTCCTCCTGTTCACTGTCTGCCAGTGAATCTCCTCCTGCTCACTGTGTGCCAGTGAATCTCCTCCTGTTCACTGTCTGCCAGTGAATCTCCTCCTGTTCACTGTCTACCAGTGAATCTCCTCTTGTTCACTGTCTGCCAGTGAATCTCCTCCTGTTCACTGTCGGCCAGTGAATCTCCTCCTGCTCACTGTCTGCCAGTGAATCTCCTCCTGTTCACTGTCTGCCAGTGAATCTCCTCCTGTTCACTGTCTGCCAGTGAATCTCCTCCTGCTCACTGTCTGCCAGTGAATCTCCTCCTGCTCACTGTCTGCCAGTGAATCTCCTCCTGCTCACTGTCGGCCAGTGAATCTCCTCCTGTTCACTGTCTGCCAGTGAATCACCTCCTGCTCACTGTCTGCCAGTGAATCTCCTCCTGTTCACTGTCTGCCAGTGAATCTCCTGTTCAGTGTCTGCCAGTGAATCTCCTCCTGCTCACTGTGTGCCAGTGAATCTCCTCCTGTTCACTGTCTGCCAGTGAATCTCCTCCTGTTCACTGCCTGCCAGTGAATCTCCTCCTGTTCAGTGTCTGCCAGTGAATCTCCTCCTGTTCACTGTCTGCCAGTGAATCTCCTCCTGTTCAGTGTCTGCCAGTGAATCTCCTCCTGTTCACTGTCTGCCAGTGAATCACCTCCTGCTCACTGTCTGCCAGTGAATCTCCTCCTGCTCACTGTCTGCCAGTGAATCTCCTCCTGTTCACTGCCTGCCAGTGAATCTCCTCCTGTTCACTGTCTGCCAGTGAATCTCCTCCTGCTCACTGTCTGCCAGTGAATCTCCTCCTGCTCACTGTCTGCCAGTGAATCTCCTCCTGTTCACTGCCTGCCAGTGAATCTCCTCCTGTTCACTGTCTGCCAGTGAATCTCCTCCTGTTCACTGTCTGCCAGTGAATCTCCTCCTGTTCACTGTCTGCCAGTGAATCTCCTCCTGTTCACTGTCTGCCAGTGAATCTCCTCCGGTTCAGAGTCTGCCAGTGAATCTCCTCCTGCTCACTGTCTGCCAGTGAATCTAGTCTTGTTCACTGTCTGCCAGTGAATCTCCTCCTGTTGACTGTCTGCCAGTGAATCTCCTCCTGTTCAGAGTCTGCCATGAATCTCCTCCTGTTCAGTGTCTGCCAGTGAATCTCCTCCTGTTCAGTGTCTGCCAGTGAATCTCCTGTTCACTGTCTGCCCGTGAATATGCTCCTGCTCACTGACTGCCAGTGAATCTCCTCCTGTTCAGTGTCTGTCAGTGAATCTCCTCCTGTTCACTGTCTGCCAGTGAATCTCCTCCTGCTCACTGTGTGCCAGTGAATCTCCTCCTGTTCACTGTCTGCCAGTGAATCTCCTCCTGCTCACTGTCTGCCAGTGAATCTCCTCCTGCTCACTGTCTGCCAGTGTATCTCCTCCTGTTCACTGTCTGCCAGTGAATCTCCTCCTGTTCACTGTCTGCCAGTGAATCTCCTCCTGTTCACTGTCGGCCAGTGAATCTCCTCCTGCTCACTGTCTGCCAGTGAATCTCCTGTTCTGTATCTGCCAGTGAATCTCCTCCTGTTCACTGTCTGCCAGTGAATCTCCTCCGGTTCACTGTCTACCAGTGAATCTCCTCCTGTTCACTGTCGGCCAGTGAATCTCCTCCTGCTCACTGTCTGCCAGTGAATCTCCTGTTCTGCATCTGCCAGTGAATCTCCTCCTGTTCACTGTCTGCCAGTGAATCTCCTCCTGCTCACTGTCTGCCAGTGAATCCCATCCTGCTCACTGTCTGCCAGTCAATCTCCTCCTGCTCACTGTCTGCCAGTGAATCTCCTCCTGCTCACTGTCTTCCAGTGAATCTTCTCCTGTTCACTGTCTGCCAGTGAATCTCCTGTTCTGTGTCTGCCAGTGAATCTTCTCCTGTTCACTGTCTGCCAGTGAATCTCCTGTTCAGTGTCTGCCAGTGAATCTCCTCCTGTTCACTGTCTGCCAGTGAATCTCCTCCTGTTCACTGTCTGCCAGTGAATCTCCTCCTGTTCACTGTCTGCCAGTGAATCTCCTCCTGTTCACTGTCTGCCAGTGAATCTCCTCCGGTTCAGTGTCTGCCAGTGAATCTCCTCCTGCTCACTGTCTGCCAGTGAATCTAGTCTTGTTCACTGTCTGCCAGTGAATCTCCTCCTGTTGACTGTCTGCCAGGGAATCTCCTCCTGTTCAGAGTCTGCCAGTGAATCTCCTCCTGTTCAGTGTCTGCCAGTGAATCTCCTCCTGTTCAATGTCTGCCAGTGAATCTCCTGTTCACTGTCTGCCAGTGAATATGCTCCTGCTCACTGACTGCCAGTGAATCTCCTCCTGTTCAGTGTCTGTCAGTGAATCTCCTCCTGTTCACTGTCTGCCAGTGAATCTCCTCCTGCTCACTGTGTGCCAGTGAATCTCCTCCTGTTCACTGTCTGCCAGTGAATCTCCTCCTGCTCACTGTCTGCCAGTGAATCTCCTCCTGCTCACTGTCTGCCAGTGTATCTCCTCCTGTTCACTGTCTGCCAGTGAATCTCCACCTGTTCACTGTCTGCCAGTGAATCTCCTCCTGTTCACTGTCGGCCAGTGAATCTCCTCCTGCTCACTGTCTGCCAGTGAATCTCCTGTTCTGTATCTGCCAGTGAATCTCCTCCTGTTCACTGTCTGCCAGTGAATCTCCTCCGGTTCACTGTCTACCAGTGAATCTCCTCCTGTTCACTGTCGGCCAGTGAATCTCCTCCTGCTCACTGTCTGCCAGTGAATCTCCTGTTCCGTATCTGCCAGTGAATCTCCTCCTGTTCACTGTCTGCCAGTGAATCTCCTCCTGCTCACTGTCTGCCAGTGAATCCCCTCCTGCTCACTGTCTGCCAGTCAATCTCCTCCTGTTCACTGTCTGCCAGTGAATCTCCTCCTGTTCACTGTCTACCAGTGAATCTCCTCCTGTTCACTGTCTGCCAGTGAATCTCCTCCTGTTCACTGTCTACCAGTGAATCTCCCTCCTGTTCACTGTCTACCAGTGAATCAGCTCCTGCTCACTGTCTGCCAGTGAATCTCCTTCTGCTCACTGTCTGCCAGTCAATCTCCTCCTGCTCACTGTCTGCCAGTGAATCTCCTCCTGCTCACTGTCTTCCAGTGAATCTCCTCCTGTTCACTGTCTGCCAGTGAATCTCCTGTTCTGTGTCTGCCAGTGAATCTTCTCCTGTTCACTGTCTGCCAGTGAATCTCCTGTTCAGTGTCTGCCAGTGAATCTCCTCCTGCTCACTGTCGGCCAGTGAATCTCCTCCTGCTCACTGTCTGCCAGTGAATCTCCTGTTCTGTATCTGCCAGTGAATCTCCTCCTGTTCACTGTCTGCCAGTGAATCTCCTCCTGCTCACTGTCTGCCAGTCAATCTCCTCCTGTTCACTGTCTGCCAGTGAATCTCCTCCTGTTCACTGTCTACCAGTGAATCTCCTCCTGTTCACTGTCTGCCAGTGAATCTCCTCCTGTTCACTGTCTACCAGTGAATCTCCTCCTGTTCACTGTCTGCCAGTGAATCTCCTGTTCAGTGTCTGCCAGTGAATCTCCTCCTGCTCACTGCCTGCCAGTCAATCTCCTCCTGTTCAGTGTCTGCCAGTGAATCTCCTGCTGTTCACTGTCTGCCATTGAATCTCCTCCTGTTCACTGTCTGCCATTGAATCTCCTCCTGTTCACTGTCTGCCAGTGAATCTCCTCCTGCACACTGTCTGCCAGTGAATCTCCTCCTGTTCACTGTCTGCCAGTGAATCTCCTCCTGTTCACTGCCAGTGAATCTCCTCCTGCTCACTGTCGGCCAGGGAATCTCCTGTTCACTGTCTGCCAGTGAATCTCCTGTTCTGTATCTGCCAGTGAATCTCCTCCTGTTCACTGTCTGCCAGTGAATCTCCTCCAGTTCACTGTCTACCAGTGAATCTCCTCCTGTTCACTGTCGGCCAGTGAATCTCCTCCTGCTCACTGTCTGCCAGTGAATCTCCTCCTGTTCACTGTCTGCCAGTGAATCTCCTCCTGTTCACTGCCTGCCAGTGAATCTCCTCCTGCTCACTGTGTGCCAGTGAATCTCCTCCTGTTCACTGTCTCCCAGTGAAACTCCTCCTGTTCACTGCCTGCCAGTGAATCTCCTCCTGTTCACTGTCTGCCAGTGAATCTCCTCCTGCTCACTGTGTGCCAGTGAATCTCCTCCTGTTCACTGTCTGCCAGTGAATCTCCTCCTGTTCAGTGTCTGCCAGTGAATCTCCTCCTGCTCACTGTCTGCCAGTGAATCACCTCCTGCTCACTGTCTGCCAATGAATCTCCTCCTGCTCACTGTCTGCCAGTAAATCTCCTCCTGCTCACTGCCTCCCAGTGAATCTCCTCCTGTTCACTGTCTGCCAGTGAATCTCCTCCTGCTCACTGTCTCCCAGTGAATTTCCTCCTGTTCACTGTCTGCCAGTGAATCTCCTCCTGTTCAGTGTCTGCCAGTGAATCTCCTCCTGTTCACTGTCTGCCAGTGAATCTCCTCCTGTTCAGTGTCTGCCAGTGAATCTCCTCCTGTTCACTATCTGCCAGTGAATCTCCTCCTGTTCACTGTCTGCCTGTGAATCTCCTCCTGTTCACTGTGTGCCGGTGAATCTCCTCCTGTTCACTGTCTGCCAGTGAATCTCCTCCTGCTCACTGTCTGCCAGTGAATCTCCTCCTGTTCACTGTCTCCCAGTGAATCTCTTCCTGTTCACTGTCTGCCAGTGAATCTCCTCCTGTTCACTGTCTGCCAGTGAATCTCCTCCTGTTCACTGTCTGCCAGTGAATCTCCTCCTGTTCACTGTCTGCCAGTGAATCTCCTCCTGCTCACTGTCTGCCAGTGAATCTCCTGTTCTGTATCTGCCAGTGAATCTCCTCCTGTTCACTGTCTACCAGTGAATCTCCCTCCTGTTCACTGTCTACCAGTGAATCAGCTCCTGCTCACTGTCTGCCAGTGAATCTCCTCCTGCTCACTGTCTGCCAGTGAATCTCCTCCTGCTCACTGTCTGCCAGTGAATCTCCTCCTGTTCACTGTCTACCAGTGAATCTCCTCCTGTTCACTGTCTGCCAGTGAATCTCCTCCTGTTCACTGTCTGCCAGTGAATCTCCTCCTGTTCACTGTCTACCAGTGAATCACCTCCTGCTCACTGTCTGCCAGTGAATCTCCTCCTGCTCACTGTCTGCCAGTCAATCTCCTCCTGATCACTGTCTGCCAGTGAATCTCCTCCTGCTCACTGTCTTCCAGTGAATCTCCTCCTGTTCACTGTCTGCCAGTGAATCTCCTGTTCAGTGTCTGCCAGTGAATCTCCTCCTGCTCACTGTCTGCCAGTCAATCTCCTCCTGTTCAGTGTCTGCCATTGAATCTCCTCCTGTTCACTGTCTGCCATTGAATCTCCTCCTGTTCACTGTCTGCCAGTGAATCTCCTCCTGCACACTGTCTGCCAGTGAATCTCCTCCTGTTCACTGTCTGCCAGTGAATCTCCTCCTGTTCACTGTCTGCCAGTGAATCTCCTCCTGCTCACTGTCTGCCAGTGAATCTCCTCCTGTTCACTGTCGGCCAGTGAATCTCCTCCTGCTCACTGTCTGCCAGTGAATCTCCTGTTCTGTATCTGCCAGTGAATCTCCTCCTGTTCACTGTCTGCCAGTGAATCTACTCCAGTTCACTGTCTACCAGTGAATCTCCTCCTGTTCACTGTCGGCCAGTGAATCTCCTCCTGCTCACTGTCTGCCAGTGAATCTCCTCCTGTTCACTGTCTGCCAGTGAATCTCCTCCTGTTCACTGTCTGCCAGTGAATCTCCTCCTGTTCACTGTCTGCCAGTGAATCTCCTCCTGTTCACTGTCTGCCAGTGAATCTCCTCCTGTTCACTGTCTGCCAGTGAATCTCCTCCTGTTCACTGTCTGCCAGTGAATCTCCTCCTGTTCACTGTCTGCCAGTGAATCTCCTCCTGTTCACTGCCTGCCAGTGAATCTCCTCCTGCTCACTGTGTGCCAGTGAATCTCCTCCTGTTCACTGTCTGCCAGTGAAACTCCTCCTGTTCACTGCCTGCCAGTGAATCTCCTCCTGTTCACTGTCTGCCAGTGAATCTCCTCCTGCTCACTGTGTGCCAGTGAATCTCCTCCTGTTCACTGTCTGCCAGTGAATCTCCTCTTGTTCAGTGTCTGCCAGTGAATCTCCTCCTGCTCACTGTCTGCCAGTGAATCACCTCCTGCTCACTGTCTGCCAATGAATCTCCTCCTGCTCACTGTCTGCCAGTAAATCTCCTCCTGCTCACTGCCTCCCAGTGAATCTCCTCCTGTTCACTGTCTGCCAGTGAATCTCCTCCTGCTCACTGTCTCCCAGTGAATTTCCTCCTGTTCACTGTCTGCCAGTGAATCTCCTCCTGTTCAGTGTCTGCCAGTGAATCTCCTCCTGTTCACTATCTGCCAGTGAATCTCCTCCTGTTCACTGTCTGCCTGTGAATCTCCTCCTGTTCACTGTGTGCCGGTGAATCTCCTCCTGTTCACTGTCTGCCAGTGAATCTCCTCCTGCTCACTGTCTGCCAGTGAATCTCCTCCTGTTCACTGTCTCCCAGTGAATCTCTTCCTGTTCACTGTCTGCCAGTGAATCTCCTCCTGTTCACTGTCTGCCAGTGAATCTCCTCCTGTTCACTGTCTGCCAGTGAATCTCCTCCTGTTCACTGCCTGCCAGTGAATCTCCTCCTGCTCACTGTGTGCCAGTGAATCTCCTCCTGTTCACTGTCTGCCAGTGAATCTCCTCCTGTTCACTGCCTGCCAGTAAATCTCCTCCTGTTCAGTGTCTGCCAGTGAATCTCCTCCTGTTCACTGTCTGCCAGTGAATCTCCTCCTGTTCAGTGTCTGCCAGTGAATCTCCTCCTGTTCACTGTCTGCCAGTGAATCACCTCCTGCTCACTGTCTGCCAGTGAATCTCCTCCTGTTCACTGCCTGCCAGTGAATCTCCTCCTGTTCACTGTCTGCCAGTGAATCTCCTCCTGCTCACTGTCTGCCAGTGAATCTCTTCCTGTTCACTGCCTGCCAGTGAATCTCCTCCTGTTCACTGTCTGCCAGTGAATCTCCTCCTGTTCACTGTCTGCCAGTGAATCTCCTCCTGTTCACTGTCTGCCAGTGAATCTCCTCCTGTTCACTGTCTGCCAGTGAATCTCCTCCGGTTCAGTGTCTGCCAGTGAATCTCCTCCTGCTCACTGTCTGCCAGTGAATCTAGTCATGTTCACTGTCTGCCAGTGAATCTCCTCCTGTTGACTGTCTGCCAGTGAATCTCCTCCTGTTCAGAGTCTGCCAGTGAATCTCCTCCTGTTCAGTGTCTGCCAGTGAATCTCCTCCTGTTCAGTGTCTGCCAGTGAATCTTCTCCTGTTCAGTGTCTGCCAGTGAATCTCCTGTTCACTGTCTGCCAGTGAATATGCTCCTGCTCACTGACTGCCAGTGAATCTCCTCCTGTTCAGTGTCTGTCAGTGAATCTCCTCCTGTTCACTGTCTGCCAGTGAATCTCCTCCTGCTCACTGTGTGCCAGTGAATCTCCTCCTGTTCACTGTCTGCCAGTGAATCTCCTCCTGCTCACTGTCTGCCAGTGAATCTCCTCCTGCTCACTGTCTGCCAGTGTATCTCCTCCTGTTCACTGTCTGCCAGTGAATCTCCTCCTGTTCACTGTCTGCCAGTGAATCTCCTCCTGTTCACTGTCGGCCAGTGAATCTCCTCCTGCTCACTGTCTGCCAGTGAATCTCCTATTCTGTATCTGCCAGTGAATCTCCTCCTGTTCACTGTCTGCCAGTGAATCTCCTCCGGTTCACTGTCTACCAGTGAATCTCCTCCTGTTCACTGTCGGCCAGTGAATCTCCTCCTGCTCACTGTCTGCCAGTGAATCTCCTGTTCTGTATCTGCCAGTGAATCTCCTCCTGTTCACTGTCTGCCAGTGAATCTCCTCCTGCTCACTGTCTGCCAGTGAATCCCCTCCTGCTCACTGTCTGCCAGTCAATCTCCTCCTGTTCACTGTCTGCCAGTGAATCTCCTCCTGTTCACTGTCTACCAGTGAATCTCCTCCTGTTCACTGTCTGCCAGTGAATCTCCTCCTGTTCACTGTTTACCAGTGAATCTCCCTCCTGTTCACTGTCTACCAGTGAATCACCTCCTGCTCACTGTCTGCCAGTGAATCTCCTCCTGTTCACTGTCTGCCAGTCAATCTCCTCCTGCTCACTGTCTGCCAGTGAATCTCCTCCTGCTCACTGTCTTCCAGTGAATCTCCTCCTGTTCACTGTCTGCCTGTGAATCTCCTGTTCTGTGTCTGCCAGTGAATCTTCTCCTGTTCACTGTCTGCCAGTGAATCTCCTGTTCAGTGTCTGCCAGTGAATCTCCTCCTGCTCACTGTCGGCCAGTGAATCTCCTCCTGCTCACTGTCTGCCAGTGAATCTCCTGTTCTGTATCTGCCAGTGAATCTCCTCCTGTTCACTGTCTGCCAGTGAATCTCCTCCTGCTCACTGTCTGCCAGTGAATCTCCTCCTGTTCACTGTCTGCCAGTGAATCTCCTCCTGTTCACTGTCTACCAGTGAATCTCCTCCTGTTCACTGTCTGCCAGTGAATCTCCTCCTGTTCACTGTCTACCAGTGAATCTCCTCCTGTTCACTGTCTACCAGTGAATCACCTCCTGCTCACTGTCTGCCAGTGAATCTCCTCCTGCTCACTGTCTGCCAGTCAATCTCCTCCTGATCACTGTCTGCCAGTGAATCTCCTCCTGCTCACTGTCTTCCAGTGAATCTCCTCCTGTTCACTGTCTGCCAGTGAATCTCCTGTTCAGTGTCTGCCAGTGAATCTCCTCCTGCTCACTGTCTGCCAGTCAATCTCCTCCTGTTCAGTGTCTGCCAGTGAATCTCCTGCTGTTCACTGTCTGCCATTGAATCTCCTCCTGTTCACTGTCTGCCATTGAATCTCCTCCTGTTCACTGTCTGCCAGTGAATCTCCTCCTGCACACTGTCTGCCAGTGAATCTCCTCCTGTTCACTGTCTGCCAGTGAATCTCCTCCTGTTCAGTGTCTGCCAGTGAATCTCCTCCTGTTCACTGTCTGCCAGTGAATCTCCTCCTGTTCACTGTCTGCCAGTGAATCTCCTCCTGCTCACTGTCTGCCAGTGAATCTCCTCCTGTTCACTGTCGGCCAGTGAATCTCCTCCTGCTCACTGTCTGCCAGTGAATCTCCTGTCCTGTATCTGCCAGTGAATCTCCTCCTGTTCACTGTCTGCCAGTCAATCTCCTCCTGCTCACTGTCTGCCAGTGAATCTCCTCCTGCTCACTGTCTTCCAGTGAATCTCCTCCTGTTCACTGTCTGCCTGTGAATCTCCTGTTCTGTGTCTGCCAGTGAATCTTCTCCTGTTCACTGTCTGCCAGTGAATCTCCTGTTCAGTGTCTGCCAGTGAATCTCCTCCTGCTCACTGTCGGCCAGTGAATCTCCTCCTGCTCACTGTCTGCCAGTGAATCTCCTGTTCTGTATCTGCCAGTGAATCTCCTCCTGTTCACTGTCTGCCAGTGAATCTCCTCCTGCTCACTGTCTGCCAGTGAATCCCCTCCTGCTCACTGTCTGCCAGTGAATCTCCTCCTGCTCACTGTCTGCCAGTCAATCTCCTCCTGTTCACTGTCTGCCAGTGAATCTCCTCCTGTTCACTGTCTAGCAGTGAATCTCCTCCTGTTCACTGTCTACCAGTGAATCACCTCCTGCTCACTGTCTGCCAGTGAATCTCCTCCTGCTCACTGTCTGCCAGTCAATCTCCTCCTGATCACTGTCTGCCAGTGAATCTCCTCCTGCTCACTGTCTTCCAGTGAATCTCCTCCTGTTCACTGTCTGCCAGTGAATCTCCTGTTCAGTGTCTGCCAGTGAATCTCCTCCTGCTCACTGTCTGCCAGTCAATCTCCTCCTGTTCAGTGTCTGCCAGTGAATCTCCTGCTGTTCACTGTCTGCCATTGAATGTCCTCCTGTTCACTGTCTGCCATTGAATCTCCTCCTGTTCACTGTCTGCCAGTGAATCTCCTCCTGCACACTGTCTGCCAGTGAATCTCCTCCTGTTCACTATCTGCCAGTGAATCTCCTCCTGTTCAGTGTCTGCCAGTGAATCTCCTCCTGTTCACTGTCTGCCAGTGAATCTCCTCCTGTTCACTGTCTGCCAGTGAATCTCCTCCTGTTCACTGTCTGCCAGTGAATCTCCTCCTGTTCACTGTCTTCCAGTGAATCTCCTCCTGTTCACTGTCGGCCAGTGAATCTCCTCCTGCTCACTGTCTGCCAGTGAATCTCCTGTTCTGTATCTGCCAGTGAATCTCCTCCTGTTCACTGTCTGCCAGTGAATCTCCTCCGGTTCACTGTCTACCAGTGAATCTCCTCCTGTTCACTGTCGGCCAGTGAATCTCCTCCTGCTCACTGTCTGCCAGTGAATCTCCTGTTCTGTATCTGCCAGTGAATCTCCTCCTGTTCACTGTCTGCCAGTGAATCTCCTCCTGCTCACTGTCTGCCAGTGAATCCCCTCCTGCTCACTGTCTGCCAGTCAATCTCCTCCTGTTCACTGTCTGCCAGTGAATCTCCTCCTGTTCACTGTCTACCAGTGAATCTCCTCCTGTTCACTGTCTGCCAGTGAATCTCCTCCTGTTCACTGTCTACCAGTGAATCTCCTCCTGTTCACTGTCTACCAGTGAATCACCTCCTGCTCACTGTCTGCCAGTGAATCTCCTCCTGCTCACTGTCTGCCAGTCAATCTCCTCCTGATCACTGTCTGCCAGTGAATCTCCTCCTGCTCACTGTCTTCCAGTGAATCTCCTCCTGTTCACTGTCTGCCAGTGAATCTCCTGTTCAGTGTCTGCCAGTGAATCTCCTCCTGCTCACTGTCTGCCAGTCAATCTCCTCCTGTTCAGTGTCTGCCAGTGAATCTCCTGCTGTTCACTGTCTGCCATTGAATCTCCTCCTGTTCACTGTCTGCCATTGAATCTCCTCCTGTTCACTGTCTGCCAGTGAATCTCCTCCTGCACACTGTCTGCCAGTGAATCTCCTCCTGTTCACTGTCTGCCAGTGAATCTCCTCCTGTTCAGTGTCTGCCAGTGAATCTCCTCCTGTTCACTGTCTGCCAGTGAATCTCCTCCTGTTCACTGTCTGCCAGTGAATCTCCTCCTGCTCACTGTCTGCCAGTGAATCTCCTCCTGTTCACTGTCTGCCAGTGAATCTCCTCCTGCTCACTGTCTGCCAGTGAATCTCCTCCTGTTCACTGTCGGCCAGTGAATCTCCTCCTGCTCACTGTCTGCCAGTGAATCTCCTGTCCTGTATCTGCCAGTGAATCTCCTCCTGTTCACTGTCTGCCAGTGAATCTCCTCCGGTTCACTGTCTACCAGTGAATCTCCTCCTGTTCACTGTCGGCCAGTGAATCTCCTCCTGCTCACTGTCTGCCAGTCAATCTCCTCCTGCTCACTGTCTGCCAGTGAATCTCCTCCTGCTCACTGTCTTCCAGTGAATCTCCTCCTGTTCACTGTCTGCCAGTGAATCTCATGTTCAGTGTCTGCCAGTGAATCTCCTCCTGTTCACTGTCGGCCAGTGAATCTCCTCCTGCTCACTGTCTGCCAGTGAATCTCCTTTCCTGTATCTGCCAGTGAATCTCCTCCTGTTCACTGTCTGCCAGTGAATCTCCTCCGGTTCACTGTCTACCAGTGAATCTCCTCCTGTTCACTGTCGGCCAGTGAATCTCCTCCTGCTCACTGTCTGCCAGTGAATCTCCTGTTCTGTATCTGCCAGTGAATCTCCTCCTGTTCACTGTCTGCCAGTGAATCTCCTCCTGCTCACTGTCTGCCAGTGAATCCCCTCCTGCTCACTGTCTGCCAGTCAATCTCCTCCTGTTCACTGTCTGCCAGTGAATCTCCTCCTGTTCACTGTCTACCACTGAATCTCCTCCTGTTCACTGTCTGCCAGTGAATCTCCTCCTGTTCACTGTCTACCAGTGAATCTCCTCCTGTTCACTGTCTACCAGTGAATCACCTCCTGCTCACTGTCTGCCAGTGAATCTCCTCCTGCTCACTGTCTGCCAGTCAATCTCCTCCTGCTCACTGTCTGCCAGTGAATCTCCTCCTGCTCACTGTCTTCCAGTGAATCTCCTCCTGTTCACTGTCTGCCAGTGAATCTCCTCCTGCTCACTGTCTGCCAGTGAATCTCCTGTTCTGTATCTGCCAGTGAATCTCCTCCTGTTCACTGTCTGCCAGTGAATCTCCTCCTGCTCACTGTCTGCCAGTGAATCCCCTCCTGCTCACTGTCTGCCAGTCAATCTCCTCCTGTTCACTGTCTGCCAGTGAATCTCCTCCTGTTCACTGTCTACCATTGAATCTCCTCCTGTTCACTGTCTGCCATTGAATCTCCTCCTGTTCACTGTCTGCCAGTGAATCTCCTCCTGCACACTGTCTGCCAGTCAATCTCCTCCTGTTCAGTGTCTGCCAGTGAATCTCCTGCTGTTCACTGTCTGCCATTGAATCTCCTCCTGTTCACTGTCTGCCAGTGAATCTCCTCCTGCACACTGTCTGCCAGTGAATCTCCTCCTGTTCACTGTCTGCCAGTGAATCTCCTCCTGTTCAGTGTCTGCCAGTGAATCTCCTCCTGTTCACTGTCTGCCAGTGAATCTCCTCCTGTTCACTGTCTGCCAGTGAATCTCCTCCTGCTCACTGTCTGCCAGTGAATCTCCTCCTGTTCACTGTCTGCCAGTGAATCTCCTCCTGCTCACTGTCTGCCAGTGAATCTCCTCCTGCTCACTGTCGGCCAGTGAATCTCCTCCTGCTCACTGTCTGCCAGTGAATCTCCTGTCCTGTATCTGCCAGTGAATCTCCTCCTGTTCACTGTCTGCCAGTGAATCTCCTCCGGTTCACTGTCTACCAGTGAATCTCCTCCTGTTCACTGTCGGCCAGTGAATCTCCTCCTGCTCACTGTCTGCCAGTGAATCTCCTGTTCTGTATCTGCCAGTGAATCTCCTCCTGTTCACTGTCTGCCAGTGAATCTCCTCCTGCTCACTGTCTGCCAGTGAATCCCCTCCTGCTCACTGTCTGCCAGTCAATCTCCTCCTGTTCACTGTCTGCCAGTGAATCTCCTCCTGTTCACTGTCTACCACTGAATCTCCTCCTGTTCACTGTCTGCCAGTGAATCTCCTCCTGTTCACTGTCTACCAGTGAATCTCCTCCTGTTCACTGTCTACCAGTGAATCACCTCCTGCTCACTGTCTGCCAGTGAATCTCCTCCTGCTCACTGTCTGCCAGTCAATCTCCTCCTGCTCACTGTCTGCCAGTGAATCTCCTCCTGCTCACTGTCTTCCAGTGAATCTCCTCCTGTTCACTGTCTGCCAGTGAATCTCATGTTCAGTGTCTGCCAGTGAATCTCCTCCTGTTCACTGTCGGCCAGTGAATCTCCTCCTGCTCACTGTCTGCCAGTGAATCTCCTGTCCTGTATCTGCCAGTGAATCTCCTCCTGTTCACTGTCTGCCAGTGAATCTCCTCCGGTTCACTGTCTACCAGTGAATCTCCTCCTGTTCACTGTCGGCCAGTGAATCTCCTCCTGCTCACTGTCTGCCAGTGAATCTCCTGTTCTGTATCTGCCAGTGAATCTCCTCCTGTTCACTGTCTGCCAGTGAATCTCCTCCTGCTCACTGTCTGCCAGTGAATCCCCTCCTGCTCACTGTCTGCCAGTCAATCTCCTCCTGTTCACTGTCTGCCAGTGAATCTCCTCCTGTTCACTGTCTACCACTGAATCTCCTCCTGTTCACTGTCTGCCAGTGAATCTCCTCCTGTTCACTGTCTACCAGTGAATCTCCTCCTGTTCACTGTCTACCAGTGAATCACCTCCTGCTCACTGTCTGCCAGTGAATCTCCTCCTGCTCACTGTCTGCCAGTCAATCTCCTCCTGCTCACTGTCTGCCAGTGAATCTCCTCCTGCTCACTGTCTTCCAGTGAATCTCCTCCTGTTCACTGTCTGCCAGTGAATCTCCTCCTGCTCACTGTCGGCCAGTGAATCTCCTCCTGCTCACTGTCTGCCAGTGAATCTCCTGTTCTGTATCTGCCAGTGAATCTCCTCCTGTTCACTGTCTGCCAGTGAATCTCCTCCTGCTCACTGTCTGCCAGTGAATCCCCTCCTGCTCACTGTCTGCCAGTCAATCTCCTCCTGTTCACTGTCTGCCAGTGAATCTCCTCCTGTTCACTGTCTACCATTGAATCTCCTCCTGTTCACTGTCTGCCATTGAATCTCCTCCTGTTCACTGTCTGCCAGTGAATCTCCTCCTGCACACTGTCTGCCAGTGAATCTCCTCCTGTTCGCTGTCTGCCAGTGAATCTCCTCCTGTTCAGTGTCTGCCAGTGAATCTCCTCCTGTTCACTGTCTGCCAGTGAATCTCCTCCTGTTCACTGTCTGCCAGTGAATCTCCTCCTGCTCACTGTCTGCCAGTGAATCTCCTCCTGTTCACTGTCTGCCAGTGAATCTCCTCCTGCTCACTGTCTGCCAGTGAATCTCCTCCTGTTCACTGTCTGCCAGTGAATCTCCTCCTGTTCAGTGTCTGCCAGTGAATCTCCTCCTGCTCACTGTCTGCCAGTGAATCTAGTCCTGTTCACTGTCTGCCAGTGAATCTCCTCCTGTTCACTGTCTGCCAGTGAATCTCCTCCTGTTCACTGTCTGCCAGTGAATCTCCTCCTGTTCACTGTCTGCCAGTGAATCTCCTCCTGTTCAGAGTCTGCCAGTCAATCTCCTCCTGTTCAGTGTCTGCCAGTGAATCTCCTCCTGTTCAGTGAATGCCAGTGAATGTCCTGTTCACTGTCTGCCAGTGAATCTCCTCCTGTTCAGTGTCTGCCAGTGAATCTCCTCCTGTTCACTGTCTGCCAGTGAATCTCCTCCTGCTCACTGTGTGCCAGTGAATCTCCTCCTGTTCACTGTCTGCCAGTGAATCTCCTCCTGCTCACTGTCTGCCAGTGAATCTCCTCCTGCTCACTGTCTGCCAGTGAATCTCCTCCTGTTCACTGTCTGCCAGTGAATCTCCTCCTGCTCACTGTCTGCCAGTGAATCTCCTGTTCTGTATCTGCCAGTGAATCTCCTCCTGTTCACTGTCTGCCAGTGAATCTCCTCCGGTTCACTGTCTACCAGTGAATCTCCTCCTTTTCACTGTCGGCCAGTGAATCTCCTCCTGCTCACTGTCTGCCAGTGAATCTCCTGTTCTGTATCTGCCAGTGAATCTCCTCCTGTTCACTGTCTGCCAGTGAATCTCCTCCTGCTCACTGTCTGCCAGTGAATCCCCTCCTGCTCACTGTCTGCCAGTGAATCTCCTCCTGTTCACTGTCTGCCAGTGAATCTCCTCCTGTTCACTGTCTACCAGTGAATCTCCTCCTGTTCACTGTCTGCCAGTGAATCTCCTCCTGTTCACTGTCTACCAGTGAATCTCCTCCTGTTCACTGTCTACCAGTGAATCACCTCCTGCTCACTGTCTGCCAGTGAATCTCCTGTTCAGTGTCTGCCAGTGAATCTCCTCCTGCTCACTGTCTGCCAGTCAATCTCCTCCTGTTCAGTGTCTGCCAGTGAATCTCCTGCTGTTCACTGTCTGCCATTGAATCTCCTCCTGTTCACTGTCTGCCATTGAATCTCCTCCTGTTCACTGTCTGCCAGTGAATCTCCTCCTGCACACTGTCTGCCAGTGAATCTCCCTCTGTTCACTGTCTGCCACTGAATCTCCTCCTGTTCAGTGTCTGCCAGTGAATCTCCTCCTGTTCACTGTCTGCCAGTGAATCTCCTCCTGTTCACTGTCTGCCAGTGAATCTCCTCCTGTTCACTGTCTGCCAGTGAATCTCCTCCTGCTCACTGTCTGCCAGTGAATCTCCTCCTGTTCACTGTCTGCCAGTGAATCTCCTCCTGCTCACTGTCTGCCAGTGAATCTCCTCCTGTTCACTGTCGGCCAGTGAATCTCCTCCTGCTCACTGTCTGCCAGTGAATCTCCTGTTCTGTATCTGCCAGTGAATCTCCTCCTGTTCACTGTCTGCCAGTGAATCTCCTCCGGTTCACTGTCTACCAGTGAATCTCCTCCTGTTCACTGTCGGCCAGTGAATCTCCTCCTGCTCACTGTCTGCCAGTGAATCTCCTCCTGTTCACTGTCTGCCAGTGAATCTCCTCCTGTTCACTGTCTGCCAGTGAATCTCCTCCTGCTCACTGTCTGCCAGTGAATCCCCTCCTGCTCACTGTCTGCCAGTCAATCTCCTCCTGTTCACTGTCTGCCAGTGAATCTCCTCCTGTTCACTGTCTACCACTGAATCTCCTCCTGTTCACTGTCTGCCAGTGAATCTCCTCCTGTTCACTGTCTACCACTGAATCTCCTCCTGTTCACTGTCTGCCAGTGAATCTCCTCCTGTTCACTGTCTACCAGTGAATCTCCTCCTGTTCAGTGTCTTCCAGTGAATCTCCTCCTGTTCACTGTCTGCCAGTGAATCTCCTCCTGTTCACTGTCTGCCAGTGAATCTCCTCCTGTTCACTGTCTGCCAGTGAATCTCCTCCTGTTCAGAGTCTGCCAGTCAATCTCCTCCTGTTCAGTGTCTGCCAGTGAATCTCCTCCTGTTCAGTGAATGCCAGTGAATGTCCTGTTCACTGTCTGCCAGTGAATCTCCTCCTGTTCAGTGTCTGCCAGTGAATCTCCTCCTGCTCACTGCCTGCCAGTGAATCTCCTCCTGTTCAGTGCCTGCCAGTGAATCTCCTCCTGTTCACTGTCTGCCAGTGAATCTCCTCCTGTTCACTGTCTGCCAGTGAATCTCCTCCTGCTCACTGCCTGCCAGTGAATCTCCTCCTGTTCACTGTCTGCCAGTGAATCTCCTGTTCAGTGTCTGCCAGTGAATCTTCTCCTGCTCACTGTCTGCCAGTGAATCTCCTGTTCAGTGTCTGCCAGTGAATCTCCTCCTGTTCACTGTCTGCCAGTGAATCTCCTCCTGCTCACTGTCTGCCAGTGAATCACCTCCTGCTCACTGTCTGCCAGTGAATCTCCTCCTGTTCACTGTCTGCCAGTGAATCTCCTCCTGTTCACTGTCTACCAGTGAATCTCCTCCTGTTCACTGTCTACCAGTGAATCTCCTCCTGTTCACTGTCTGCCAGTGAATCTCCTCCTGTTCACTGTCGGCCAGTGAATCTCCTCCTGCTCACTGTCTGCCAGTGAATCTCCTCCTGTTCAGTGTCTGCCAGTGAATCTCCTCCTGTTCACTGTCTGCCATTGAATCTCCTCCTGTTCACTGTCTGCCAGTGAATCTCCTCCTGCACACTGTCTGCCAGTGAATCTCCTCCTGCTCACTGTCTGCCAGTGAATCTCCTCCTGTTCAGTGTCTGCCAGTGAATCTCCTCCTGTTCACTGTCTGCCAGTGAATCTCCTCCTGTTCACTGCCTGCCAGTGAATCTCCTCCTGTTCACTGTCTGCCAGTGAATCTCCTCCTGTTCACTGTCTGCCAGTGAATCTCCTCCTGTTCACTGTCTGCCAGTGAATCTCCTCCTGTTCACTGTCTGCCAGTGAATCTCCTCCTGTTCACTGTCTGCCAGTGAATCTCCTCCTGTTCACTGTCTGCCAGTGAATCTCCTCCTGTTCACTGTCTGCCAGTGAATCTCCTCCTGTTCACTGCCTGCCAGTGAATCTCCTCCTGCTCACTGTGTGCCAGTGAATCTCCTCCTGTTCACTGTCTGCCAGTGAATCTCCTCCTGTTCAGTGTCTGCCAGTGAATCTCCTCCCGTTCACTGTCTGCCAGTGAATCTCCTCCTGCTCACTGTGTGCCAATGAATCTCCTCCTGTTCACTGTCTGCCAGTGAATCTCCTCCTGCTCACTGTGTGCCAGTGAATCTCCTCCTGTTCACTGTCTGCCAGTGAATCTCGTCCTGTTCAGTGTCTGCCAGTGAATCTCCTCCTGCTCACTGTCTGCCAGTGAATCACCTCCTGCTCACTGTCTGCCAGTGAATCTCCTCCTGCTCACTGTCTGCCAGTGAATCTCCTCCTGCTCACTGTCTGCCAGTGAATCTCCTCCTGTTCACTGCCTGCCAGTGAATCTCCTCCTGTTCACTGTCTGCCAGTGAATCTTCTCCTGTTCACTGTCTGCCAGTGAATCTCCTCCTGTTCACTGTCTGCCAGTGAATCTCCTCCTGTTCACTGTCTGCCAGTGAATCTGCTTCTGTTCACTGTCTGCCAGTGAATCTCCTCCTGCTCACTGTCTGCCAGTGAATTTCCTCCTGTTCACTGTCTGCCAGTGAATCTCCTCCTGTTCACTGTCTGCCAGTGAATCTCCTCCTGTTCAGTGTCTGCCAGTGAATCTCCTCCTGTTCAGTGTCTGCCAGTGAATCTCCTCCGGTTCAGTGTCTGCCAGTGAATCTCCTCCTGCTCACTGTCTGCCAGTGAATCTAGTCTTGTTCACTGTCTGCCAGTGACTCTCCTCCTTTTCACTGTCTACCAGTGAATCTCCTCCTGTTCACTGTCGGCCAGTGAATCTCCTCCTGCTCACTGTCTGCCAGTGAATCTCCTCCGGCTCACTGTCTGCCAGTGAATCTCCTCCTGTTCACTGTCTGCCAGTGAATCACCTCCTGCTCACTGTCTGCCAGTGAATCTCCTCCTGTTCACTGTCTGCCAGTGAATCTCCTCCTGTTCAGTGTCTGCCAGTGAATCTCCTCCTGCTCACTCTGTGCCAGTGAATCTCCTCCTGTTCACTGTCTGCCAGTGAATCTCCTCCTGCTCACTGTCTGCCAGTGAATCTCCTCCTGCTCACTGTCTGCCAGTGAATCTCCTCCTGTTCACTGTCTGCCAGTGAATCTCCTCCTGCTCACTGTCTGCCAGTGAATCTCCTCCTGCTCACTGTCTGCCAGTGAATCTCCTCCTGCTCACTGCCTGCCAGTCAATCTCCTCCTGTTCAGTGTCTGCCAGTGAATCTCCTCCTGTTCACTGTCTGCCAGTGAATCTCCTCCTGTTCACTGTCTGCCAGTGAATCTCCTCCTGCTCACTGCCTGCCAGTGAATCTCCTCCTGTTCACCGTCTGCCAGTGAATCTCCTGTTCAGTGTCTGCCAGTGAATCTCCTCCTGCTCACTGTCTGCCAGTGAATCTCCTGTTCTGTATCTGCCAGTGAATCTCCTCCTGTTCACTGTCTGCCAGTGAATCTCCTCCAGCTCATTGTCTGCCAGTGAATCCCCTCCTGCTCACTGTCTGCCAGTCAATCTCCTCCTGTTCACTGTCTGCCAGTGAATCTCCTCCTGTTCACTGTCTACCAGTGAATCTCCTCCTGTTCACTGTCTACCAGTGAATCTCCTCCTGTTCACTGTCGGCCAGTGAATCTCCTCCTGCTCACTGTCTGCCAGTGAATCACCCCCTGCTCACTGTCTGCCAGTAAATCTCCTCCTGTTCACTGTCTGCCAGTGAATCTCCTGTTCAGTGTCTGCCAGTGAATCTCCTCCTGTTCACTGTCTGCCAGTGAATCTCCTGTTCAGTGTCTGCCAGTGAATCTCCTCCTGTACACTGTCTGCCAGTGAATCTCCTGTTCAGTGTCTGCCAGTGAATCTCCTCCTGCTCACTGTCTGCCAGTCAATCTCCTCCTGCTCACTGTCTGCCAGTCAATCTCCTCCTGTTCAGTGTCTGCCAGTGAATCTCCTCCAGCTCACTGTCTGCCAGTGAATCTCCTCCTGTTCACTGTCTGCCAGTGAATCTCCTCCTGTTCACTGTCTGCCAGTGAATCTCCTCCTGTTCACTGTCTGCCAGTGAATCTCCTCCTGCTCACTGTCTGCCAGTGAATCTCCTCCTGTTCACTGTCTGCCAGTGAATCTCCTCCTGCTCACTGTCTGCCAGTGAATTTCCTCCTGTTCACTGTCTGCCAGTGAATCTCCTCCTGCTCACTGTCTGCCAGTGAATCTCCTGTTCAGTGTCTGCCAGTGAATCTCCTCCTGTTCACTGTCTGCCAGTGAATCTCCTCCTGTTCACTGCCTGCCAGTGAATCTCCTCCTGTTCACTGTCTGCCAGTGAATCTCCTCCTGTTCACTGTCTGCCAGTGAATCTCCTCCTGTTCACTGTCTGCCAGTGAATCTCCTCCTGTTCACTGTCTGCCAGTGAATCTCCTCCTGTTCACTGTCTGCCAGTGAATCTCCTCCTGTTCACTGTCTGCCAGTGAATCTCCTCCTGTTCACTGCCTGCCAGTGAATCTCCTCCTGCTCACTGTGTGCCAGTGAATCTCCTCCTGTTCACTGTCTGCCAGTGAATCTCCTCCTGTTCAGTGTCTGCCAGTGAATCTCCTCCCGTTCACTGTCTGCCAGTGAATCTCCTCCTGCTCACTGTGTGCCAATGAATCTCCTCCTGTTCACTGTCTGCCAGTGAATCTCCTCCTGCTCACTGTGTGCCAGTGAATCTCCTCCTGTTCACTGTCTGCCAGTGAATCTCGTCCTGTTCAGTGTCTGCCAGTGAATCTCCTCCTGCTCACTGTCTGCCAGTGAATCACCTCCTGCTCACTGTCTGCCAGTGAATCTCCTCCTGCTCACTGTCTGCCAGTGAATCTCCTCCTGCTCACTGTCTGCCAGTGAATCTCCTCCTGTTCACTGCCTGCCAGTGAATCTCCTCCTGTTCACTGTCTGCCAGTGAATCTTCTCCTGTTCACTGTCTGCCAGTGAATCTCCTCCTGTTCACTGTCTGCCAGTGAATCTCCTCCTGTTCACTGTCTGCCAGTGAATCTCCTTCTGTTCACTGTCTGCCAGTGAATCTCCTCCTGCTCACTGTCTGCCAGTGAATTTCCTCCTGTTCACTGTCTGCCAGTGAATCTCCTCCTGTTCAGTGTCTGCCAGTGAATCTCCTCCTGTTCAGTGTCTGCCAGTGAATCTCCTCCGGTTCAGTGTCTGCCAGTGAATCTCCTCCTGCTCACTGTCTGCTAGTGAATCTAGTCTTGTTCACTGTCTGCCAGTGAATCTAGTCTTGGTCACTGTCTGCCAGTGACTCTCCTCCTTTTCACTGTCTACCAGTGAATCTCCTCCTGTTCACTGTCGGCCAGTGAATCTCCTCCTGCTCACTGTCTGCCAGTGAATCTCCTCCGGCTCACTGTCTGCCAGTGAATCTCCTCCTGTTCACTGTCTGCCAGTGAATCACCTCCTGCTCACTGTCTGCCAGTGAATCTCCTCCTGTTCACTGTCTGCCAGTGAATCTCCTGTTCAGTGTCTGCCAGTGAATCTCCTCCTGCTCACTCTGTGCCAGTGAATCTCCTCCTGTTCACTGTCTGCCAGTGAATCTCCTCCTGCTCACTGTCTGCCAGTGAATCTCCTCCTGCTCACTGTCTGCCAGTGTATCTCCTCCTGTTCACTGTCTGCCAGTGAATCTCCTCCTGTTCACTGTCTGCCAGTGAATCTCCTCCTGCTCACTGTCTGCCAGTGAATCTCCTCCTGCTCACTGCCTGCCAGTCAATCTCCTCCTGTTCAGTGTCTGCCAGTGAATCTCCTCCTGTTCACTGTCTGCCAGTGAATCTCCTCCTGTTCACTGTCTGCCAGTGAATCTCCTCCTGCTCACTGCCTGCCAGTGAATCTCCTCCTGTTCACCGTCTGCCAGTGAATCTCCTGTTCAGTGTCTGCCAGTGAATCTCCTCCTGCTCACTGTCTGCCAGTGAATCTCCTGTTCTGTATCTGCCAGTGAATCTCCTCCTGTTCACTGTCTGCCAGTCAATCTCCTCCTGTTCACTGTCTGCCAGTGAATCTCCTCCTGTTCACTGTCTACCAGTGAATCTCCTCCTGTTCACTGTCTACCAGTGAATCTCCTCCTGTTCACTGTCGGCCAGTGAATCTCCTCCTGCTCACTGTCTGCCAGTGAATCACCCCCTGCTCACTGTCTGCCAGTAAATCTCCTCCTGTTCACTGTCTGCCAGTGAATCTCCTGTTCAGTGTCTGCCAGTGAATCTCCTCCTGTTCACTGTCTGCCAGTGAATCTCCTGTTCAGTGTCTGCCAGTGAATCTCCTCCTGTACACTGTCTGCCAGTGAATCTCCTGTTCAGTGTCTGCCAGTGAATCTCCTCCTGCTCACTGTCTGCCAGTCAATCTCCTCCTGTTCAGTGTCTGCCAGTGAATCTCCTCCAGCTCACTGTCTGCCAGTGAATCTCCTCCTGTTCACTGTCTGCCAGTGAATCTCCTCCTGTTCACTGTCTGCCAGTGAATCTCCTCCTGTTCACTGTCTGCCAGTGAATCTCCTCCTGCTCACTGTCTGCCAGTGAATCTCCTCCTGTTCACTGTCTGCCAGTGAATCTCCTCCTGCTCACTGTCTGCCAGTGAATTTCCTCCTGTTCACTGTCTGCCAGTGAATCTCCTCCTGCTCACTGTCTGCCAGTGAATCTCCTGTTCAGTGTCTGCCAGTGAATCTCCTCCTGTTCACTGTCTGCCAGTGAATCCCCTCCTGTTCACTGTCTGCCAGTGAATCTCCTCCTGTTCAGTGTCTGCCCGTGAATCTCCTCCTGCTCACTGTCTGCCAATGAATCTCCTCCTGCACACTGTCTGCCAGTGAATCTCCTCCTGCTCACTGTCTGCCAGTGAATCTCCTCCTGTTCACTGTCTGCCAGTGAATCTCCTCCTGCTCACTGTCTGCCAGTGAATCTCCTCCTGTTCACTGTCTGCCAGTGAATCTTCTCCTGCACACTGTCTGCCAGTGAATCTCCTCCTGTTCACTGTCTGCCAGTGAATCTTCTTCTGCTCACTGTCTGCCAGTGAATCACCTCCTGTTCACTGTCTGCCAGCGAATCTCCTCCTGTTCACTATGTGCCAGTGAATCTCCTGTTCACTGTGTGCCAGTGAATCTCCTCCAGTTCACTGTGTGCCAGTGAATCTCCTGTTCACTGTCTGCCAGTGAATCTCCTGTTCAGTGTCTGCCAGTGAATCTCCTCCTGCTCACTGTCTGTCAGTGAATCTCCTCCTGTTCACTGTCTGCCTGTGAATCTCCTCCTGCTCACTGTCTGCCAGTGAATCTCCTCCTGCTCACTGTCTGCCAGTGAATCTCCTCCTGTTCAGTGTCTGCCAGTGAATCCCCTCCTGTTCACTGTCTGCCAGTGAATCACCTCCTGTTCACTGTCTGCCAGTGAATCTCCTCCTGTTCACTGTCTGCCAGTGAATCACCTGCTCACTGTCTGCCAGTGAATCTCCTCCTGTTCACTGTCTGCCAGTGAATCTCCTCCTGTTCACTGTCTGCCAGTGAATCTCCTCCTGTTCACTGTCTGCCGTGAATCTCCTCCTGCTCACTGTCTGCCAGTGAATCTCCTGCTGTTCACTGTCTGCCAGTGAATCTACTCCTGTTCAGTGCCTGCCAGTGAATCTCCTCCTGTTCACTGTCTGCCAGTGAATCTCCTCCTGTTCACTGTCTGCCAGTGAATCTCCTCCTGCTCACTGTCTGCCAGTGAATCTCCTCCTGTTCACTGTCTGCCAGTGAATCTCCTCCTGCTCACTGTCTGCCAGTGAATCTCCTCCTGTTCAGTGCCTGCCAGTGAATCTCCTCCTGTTCAGTGCCTGCCAGTGAATCTCCTCCTGTTCACTGTCTGCCAGTGAATCTCCTCCTGTTCACTGTCTGCCAGTGAATCTCCTCCTGCTCACTGTCTGCCAGTGAATCTCCTCCTGTTCACTGTCTGCCAGTGAATCTCCTCCTGTTCACTGTCTGCCAGTGAATCTCCTCCTGTTCACTGTCTGCCTGTGAATCTCCTCCTGCTCACTGTCTGCCAGTGAATCTCCTCCTGCTCACTGTCTGCCAGTGAATCTCCTCCTCTTCAGTGTCTGCCAGTGTATCCCCTCCTGCTCACTGTCTGCCAGTGAATCCCCTCCTGCTCACTGTCTGCCAGTGAATCTCCACCTGTTCACTGTCTGCCAGTGAATCTCCTCCTGCTCACTGTCTGCCAGTGAATCTCCTCCTGCTCACTGTCTGCCAGTGAATCTCCTCCTGTTCACTGTCTGCCAGTGAATCTCCTCCTGTTCACCCTCTGCCAGTAAATCTCCTGTTCAGTGTCTGCCAGTGAATCTCCTCCTGCTCACTGCCTGCCAGTGAATCTCCTGTTCAGTGTCTGCCAGTGAATCTCCTCCTGCTCACTGTCTGCGAGTGAATCACCTCCTGTTCACTGTCTGGCAGTGAATCTCCTCCTGTTCACTTTGTGCCAGTGAATCTCCTCCTGCTCACTGTCTGCCAGTGAATCTCCTCCTGCTCACTGTCTGCCAGTGAATCCCCTCCTGCTCACTGTCTGCCAGTGAATCTCCTCCTGTTCACTGTCTGCCAGTGAATCTCCTCCTGCTCACTGTGTGCCAGTGAATTTCCTCCTGTTCACTGTCTGCCAGTGAATCTCCTCCTGTTCACTGTCTGCCAGTGAATCTCCTCCTGTTCACTGTCGGCCAGTGAATCTCCTCCTGCTCACTGTCTGCCAGTGAATCTCCTCCTGTTCACTGTCTGCCAGTGAATCTCCTCCTGTTCACTGTCTGCCAGTGAATCTCCTCCTGCACACTGTCTGCAAGTGAATCTCCTCCTGCTCACTGTCTGCCAGTGAATCTCCTGTTCAGTGTCTGCCAGTGAATCCCCTCCTGCTCACTGTCATCCAGTGAATCTCCTGTTCAGTGTCTGCCAGTGAATCTCCTCCTGTTCACTGTCTGCCATTGAATCTCCTCCTGTTCACTGTCTGCCAGTGAATCTCCTCCTGCACACTGTCTGCCAGTGAATCTCCTCCTGCTCACTATCTGCCCGTGAATCTTCTTCAACTCACTGTCTGCCAGTGAATCACCGCCTGTTCACTGTCTGCCAGTGAATCTCCTCCTGTTCACTCTGTGCCAGTGAATCTCCTGTTCGCTGTGTGCCAGTGAATCGCCTCCTGTTCACTGTGTGCCAGTGAATCCCCTGTTCACTGTGTGCCAGTGAATCTCCTCCTGTTCACTGTCTGCCAGTGAATCTCCTCCTGCTCACTGTCTGCCAGTGAATCTCCTCCTGTTCAGTGTCTGCCAGTGAATCTCCTCCTGTTCACTGTCTGCCAGTGAATCTCCTCCTGCTCACTGTCTGCCAGTGAATCTCCTGTTCAGTGTCTGCCAGTGAATCTCCTCCTGTTAACTGTCTGCCAGTGAATCTCCTCCTGTTCACTCTCTGCCAGTGAATCTCCTCCTGTTCACTGTCTGCCAGTGAATCTCCTCCTGCTGACTGTCTGCGAGTGAATTTCCTCCTGTTCACTGTCTGCCAGTGAATCTCCTCCTGCTCACTGTCTGCCAGTGAATCTCCTCCTGCTCACTGTCTGCCAGTGAATCTCCTGTTCAGTGTCTGCCAGTGAATCTTCTCCTGTTCACTGTCTGCCAGTGAATCTCCTCCTGTTTACTGTCTGCCAGTGAATCTCCTCCTAATCACTGTCTGCCAGTGAATCTCCTCCTGTTCACTGTCTGCCATTGAATCTCCTCCTGTTCACTGTCTGCCAGTGAATCTCCTCCTGTTCACTGCCTGCCAGTGAATCTCCTCCTGTTCACTGCCTGCCAGTGAATCTCCTCCTGTTCACTGTCTGCCAGTGAATCTTCTTCTGCTCACTGTCTGCCAGTGAATCACCTCCTGTTCACTGTCTGCCAGTGAATCCCCTCCTGTTCACTGTGTGCCAGTGAATCCCCTGTTCACTGTGTGCCAGTGAATCTCCTCCTGTTCACTGTGTGCCAGTGAATCTCCTGTTCACTGTGTGCCAGTGAATCTCCTCCTGTTCACTGTCTGCCAGTGAATCTCCTCCTGCTCACTGTCTGCCAGTGAATCTCCTCCTGTTCACTGTCTGCCAGTGTATCTCCTCCTGCTCACTGTCTGCCAGTGAATCTCCTCCTGCTCACTGTCTGCCAGTGAATCTCCTCCTGCTCACTGTCTGCCAGTGAATCTCCTCCTGCTCACTGTCTGCCAGTGAATCTCCTCCTGTTCAGTGTCTGCCAGTGAATCTCCTCCTGTTCAGTGTCTGCCAGTGAATCTCCTCATGTTCACTGTCTGCCAGTGAATCTCCTCCTGCTCACTGTCTGCCAGTGAATCTCCTGTTCAGTGTCTGCCAGTGAATCTCCTCCTGTTAACTGTCTGCAGGTGAATCTCCTCCTGCTCACTGTCTGCCAGTGAATCTCCTCCTGTTCACTGTCTGCCAGTGAATCTTCTCCTGCTGACTGTCTGCCAGTGAATTTCCTCCTGTTCACTGTCTGCCAGTGAATCTCCTCCTGCTCACTGTCTGCCAGTGAATCTCCTCCTGCTCACTGTCTGCCAGTGAATCTCCTGTTCAGTGTCTGCCAGTGAATCTTCTCCTGTTCACTGTCTGCCAGTGAATCTCCTCCTGTTTACTGTCTGCCAGTGAATCTCCTCCTACTCACTGTCTGCCAGTGAATCTCCTCCTGTTCACTGTCTGCCATTGAATCTCCTCCTGTTCACTGTCTGCCAGTGAATCTCCTCCTGCACACTGTCTGCCAGTGAATCTCCTCCTGCACACTGTCTGCCAGTGAATCTCCTCCTGCTCACGGTCTGCCAGTGAATCTCCTCTTGTTCACTGTCTGCCAGTGAATCTCCTCCTGTTCACTGTCTGCCAGTGAATCTTCTTCTGCTCACTGTCATCCAGTGAATCACCTCCTGTTCACTGTCTGCCAGTGAATCACCTCCTGTTCACTGTGTGCCAGTGAATCCCCTGTTCACTGTGTGCCAGTGAATCTCCTCCTGTTCACTGTGTGCCAGTGAATCTCCTCCTGTTCACTGTGTGCCAGTGAATCTCCTGTTCACTGTGTGCCAGTGAATCTCCTCCTGCACACTGTCTGCCAGTGAATCTCCTCCTGCTCACGGTCTGCCAGTGAATCTCCTCCTGTTCACCGTCTGCCAGTGATTCTCCTGTTCAGTGTCTGCCAGTGAATCCCCTCCTGTTCACTGTCTGCCAGTGAATCTCCTCCTGTTCACTGTCTGCCAGTGAATCTTCTTCTGCTCACTATCTGCCAGTGAATCACCTCCTGTTCACTGTCTGCCAGTGAATCTCCTCCTGTTCACTGTGTGCCAGTAAATCCCCTGTTCACTGTGTGCCAGTGAATCTCCTCCTGTTCACTGTGTGCCAGTGAATCTCCTCCTGTTCAGTGTCTGCCAGTGAATCTCCTCCTGTTCAGTGTCTGCCAGTGAATCTCCTACTGTTCACTGTCTGCCAGTGAATCTCCTCCTGTTCACTGTCTGCCAGTGAATCTCCTCCTGTTTACTGTGTGCCAGTGAATCTTCTGTTCACTGTGTGCCAGTGAATCTCCTCCTGTTCACTGTGTGCCAGTGAATCTCCTGATCACTGTGTGCCAGTGAATCTCCTGTTCACTGTCTGCCAGTGAATCGCCTCCTGCTCACTGTCTGCCAGTGTATGTCCTCCTGTTCACTGTCTGCCAGTGTATGTCCTCCTGTTCACTGTCTGCCAGTGTATCTCCTCCTGTTCACTGTCTGCCAGTGGATCTCCTCCTGCTCACTGTCTGCCAGTGAATCTCCTCCTGCTCACTGTCTGCCAGTGAATCTCCTTCTGCTCACTGTCTGCCAGTGAATCTCCTCCTGTTTACTGTCTGCCAGTGAATCTCCTCCTACTCACTGTCTGCCAGTGAATCTCCTCCTGTTCACTGTCAGCCAGTGAATCTCCTCCTGCTCACTGTCTGCCAGTGAATCTCCTCCTGCTCACTGTCTGCCAGTTTTGTAAGGGCCCCGAAGAATCCAGCACGAGTTTTAAGGATACAAAATAATAACGTTTATTTACTATAACAATATATACATAGTAGTAGCAGTAACTTCCCTTGCTACCTTCTCCTTCCTCCTGGTTCCTGGACTGGCCAGCTTATTTATAGTAGGAGTTTCTCCGCCCCCCTCATTGGGGAAGTTCATACTCCCATAGGATTGTGGGATAATCATTAGTCCCCAGCCAATCGTCAGTAGGCAGGTTATAACATCCCTCCCCCCCAAAGTCCAAGGAATCCACCGTAGGCCCTGGCGAAGGAAGGCGGCGAACTCGTTTGGCCGCAGGCCGGACGCCATTTGCACGCGGCGCTGGATCAGGCGGCGTACAACGAGACGGAGACCGGCGCTTCCGTGATGAACGGCGCGGTTGTACATCCACGGCCTGTGGACCCGAGGATTCCCCCTCTGATTCATCCTGTGTCTCCATCTCGGAGTCAGAGTCTGCTGCCTCCGTCATGTCAGCGTCTCTGTCTCCATTCGGTCCCATAACGACCTGCGCAGGCTTCGAGTGAGGCACCAGTGGAAGATTTGGAGGACTACCTTCCCTTGTTTGTGGTCTTTGCCACTGTTGAACTGAGCTCCGGGGGCGGGGAATCTTTTGCGGGGATGATCTTCTGGACCGGACGTGGTCTACATGTTTTCGCTGGAGACGACCCTGGGCTTGCACTTGGTACGATATAGGGCCCGTTTGGCGAAAGATTACCCCAGGAACCCATTGGGCACCACCATCAAAATTCCGCACGAATACTGGGTCACCGGGCGCAAACTGCCGAATCGGACGAAGCTGAGACAATCCCGGTCCCTGCCGTTCTTGTGTGCGGCGTACTTTTGCGCCAATGTCCGGGAAGACCATACTAAGGCGGGTGCGAAGTCTCCGGCCCATTAGGAGTTCCACGGGAGCTACCCCAGTCACTGTATGGGGGGTGGTCCTGTACGTAAACAAAAAGCGAGCCAGTCTCGTGTCCATTGATCCGGAAGACTGCTTCTTTAGGCCTCTTTTGAATGTTTGCACTGCACGCTCTGCCAACCCATTTGAAGCCGGGTGGTAAGGGGCAGTGCGGATATGGCGGATGCCGTTCATCTTTGTAAACCTAGCAAACTCCTCACTCGTGAATGGAGTGCCATTATCCGTGACCAGCACCTCGGGGAGGCCATGCGTGCTAAATGATAAACGCATCTTTTCAATTGTTGCGCAGGACGTTGTCCCCTGCATCTTATGCACCGCCAGCCATTTGGACTGGGCGTCAATTAGCAGAAGGAACATGGATCCCTGAAAAGGGCCTGCGAAATCCGCATGTAAGCGTGCCCAAGGCCGCCCTGGCCATTCCCAGTGATGTAGGGGCGCGGCCGGCGGAAGCTTCTGATGCTCCTGGCAAATGGAGCAGTTTTGGGCCACCTTCTCAATGTCGGTGTCGAGGCCTGGCCACCAGACATAACTCCGGGCCAACATTTTCATCTTGGTCACGCCCGGATGCCCATTGTGCAAGTCTGATAATATCAGCTCCTGGCCTTTTTCCGGGACAACCACACACAAGAGGATGCCGTCTTCCACGCTGAACTCTGACAGCTTGGAGGAAAATGCCCGTAACTCGCCTGGGAGCTGTCTATGCTGCCCACCATACAGGACTATGTGCCGAACCTTTGACAGGACTGGCTCCGTCTGGGTCCACTCACGGATCTGTGATGCCGTGACAGGCAAGGTGTCCATAAAATTTAGGGTTGCGACCACCTCACCGGTCGTGGGGGTCGACATGGGGTCGGTCGATAAAGGCAATCGGCTCAGTGCGTCGGCATTTGCTATCTGCGTACCTAGTTTGTGCTCCAGAGAATACTCATATGCAGCAAGCAACAAAGCCCAGCGCTGGATCCGTGCAGAAGCAATGGGCGGTATTGGCTTATCCTCTCTGAAAAGTCCCAGCAGGGGCTTATGATCAGTCACGATAGTGAAATGGCGGCCGTACACATACTGGTGGAAGCGTTTCACCGCGAAAACCACTGCCAGGCCCTCCTTCTCGATCTGCGCGTACTTTTTCTCCGCTGCAGTCAATGTGCGGGAGGCGAAAGCTATCGGTCGCTCGGCCCCGTTCTCCATCTTGTGGGACAGGACGGCCCAATACCATACGGGGATGCATCACATGTGACGAGCAAAGGCTTTCCCGGATCATAGTGGGTTAGTAACCCAGACGACGACAATTGTTGCTTTACCCGCCGGAAAGCGGTTTCTTGCGGCTGACCCCAAACCCAGGTGTGATTTTTCTTTAGCAGCAGGTGTAAAGGGGCCAGCGTAGTTGCCAGATTGGGGAGGAACTTCCCGTAATAGTTTACGAGACCGAGAAAAGAACGAAGATGCAAAGTGTCAGTCGGGGTGGGGGCATGTTGAATTGCACGCACCTTCTCTGCGACAGGGTGCAGACCCTCACGGTCCACCCGATAACCTAGGTAGACTACTTCTTTTGCCTGAAATACGCACTTTGTGTGACGTAAACGGACTCCAGCCTCCGAAAGGCGTTTAAGGACAGCCTCCAGATTTTCCAAATGCTCTTGCTCCGACGTCCCTGTAATCAACACGTCATCGAGGTAGACAGCCACACGTGGTAAACCTCTCAAAATGCCCTCCATAACACGTTGAAAAATTGCGCAGGCAGAGGATACTCCAAAGGGCAACCGTGTATATTCATACAGGCCCCGGTGTGTGTTAATTGTTACATATGGTCGGGAGGCAGGGTCCAGCTCCAACTGCAGGTAGGCGTGACTCATATCTGATTTTGTGAATGAGAGTCCGCCTGCAAGTTTCGCGTAGAGATCCTCTATGCGAGGCATTGGGTATCGGTCGAGTCGGGAAACTGTATTCACTGTAAGTTTATAGTCGCCACACAAGCGAACTGTGGCATCTGGCTTCATTACTGGCACAATTGGTGCTGCCCAGTCAGCAAAACGGACAGGCCTGATAATACCCAAACTCTCCAAACGAGTGAGCTCCCCTTCTACCTTCTCGAGCAAAGCGTGAGGCACTGGGCGCGCCCGGAAATAGCGCGGTGTGGCTCCTGGTTCAACTTGGATACGGGCTACGGCCCCTTTTATTTTCCCCAGACCAGGCTGGAATACCTCTGGGTATCGTCCTAGCACCTCAGTCAACCCTCCAGAAACTGTTTGGAGGATGTGCTGCCATTGCAACCGCAAATGGCGCAACCAGTCCCGACCCAACAGGCTGGGCCCATGGCCACGCACTACGATAAGTGGGAAACGCCCCTCCTGGCGTCCGTAGACAACAGGGGTCATTGTAGTTCCTGCAATGTCCAGCGGTTCCCCCGTGTAGGTGGCCAACCTGGCCTGTGAGTCAGTTAGTGTAAGGGTCTGTATACCCTGCTTGATGCGGTCGAATGTCCTCTGGGCGATCACGGAGACCGCTGCGCCAGTATCCAACTCCATCTCCAGCGGGTGGCCATTGACCCGTACTGTCACCTTAATGGGGGCCACACGGGGAGCTGCCACACAATGCAGCTGCAGGCAGTCGTCCTCCGTCTCCGCGTCCTCAGGAGTGGTCGCCGCAGGTTCATCCACATGGAAGGTACGGCCTCTGGGCTGGTCACAGTTACGACCCCTGGGCTGGTCCCAGTTTCGGTCGGAACGACGGCGCCTCTGGCGTCCCCAGGACCGCCGTCCGCGACGGGGTCGCGCCTACAAGTCTGACACGGACATGGCTCCTCATCCATTGGCTCTGGAGAAGGCTCCCTTCGGGGAGGAATGTCCGATGGCCACTGGCGTCGGTCTGGTCGTTGCCTCGCCCAAGGTACCGCAGGAGTGCGGGGGGACGTTTTTGGGCGGAAAGGGTTTCGCCCCAAGGCATGCACTTCCATTCCCTGTAGCTCCTGTACTCCTCGCTCTGCGCTCTCTCGGGACAAGACTATTTGAATGGCCTGTTGAAAAGTCAATGTTGGCTCCGCTAACAACTTTCTCTGGGTGGCCGCATTGTTAAACCGCAAACCAAACGGTCGCGTAACATTTCTGACAAGGTCTCACCATAGTCACAGTATTCCGCAATCCCGCGTAGCCTGGATAAAAAAATCGGCAAGGGATTCTCCAGGGGTCCTCTCAGCGGTATTAAACCGGTAACGCTGGACTATCGTGGACGGGGTTGGGTTAAAGTGTTGCCCCACTATATTCACAAGTTCGTCAAACGTTTTGGTGTGCGGCGCAGCTGGGTACGTAAGGCTCCTAATCACCCCAAACGTATGCGGGCCGCAGGCGGTGAGCAATATGACCACCTGGCGCTCGTTTTCGGTGATATTGTTTGCCCGGAAATAGTAACGCATCCGTTGTGCGTACTGGTTCCAGCTTTCCAGCGCAGCATCAAAAACATCCAAATGTCCATACAGAGGCATGGTATAATAGAAAACAACTTCCAACCTGTATCCAACAAAAATCCAGGGAGGTGGCTTCAGCAGTGTAGACAGCTATTCACTTTAACCTTCGTCGCCAGTTTTGTAAAGGCCCCGAAGAATCCAGCACGAGTTTTAAGGATACAAAATAATAAAGTTTATTTACTATAACAATATATACATAGCAGTAGCAGTAACTTCCCTTGCTACCTTCTCCTTCCTCCTGGTTCCTGGACTGGCCAGCTTATTTATAGTAGGAGTTTCTCCGCCCCCCTCATTGGGGAAGTTCATACTCCCATAGGATTGTGGGATAATCATTAGTCCCCAGCCAATCGTCAGTAGCAGGTTATAACAGCCAGTGAATCTCCTCCTGCTCACTGTCTGCCAGTGAATCTTCTCCTGTTCACTGTCTGCCAGTGAATCTTCTCCTGTTCACTGTCTGCCAGTGAATCTCCTCCTGCTCACTGTCTGCCAGTGAATCCCCTCCTGCTCACTGTCTGCCAGTGAATCTTCTCCTGTTCACTGTCTGCCAGTGAATCTCCTCCTGCTCACTGTCTGCCAGTGAATCTCCTCCTGTTCACTGTCTGCCAGTGAATCTCCTCCTGTTCACTGTCGGCCAGTGAATCTCCTCCTGCTCACTGTCTGCCAGTGAATCTCCTCCTGTTCACTGTCTGCCAGTGAATCTCCTCCTGTTCACTGTCTGCCAGTGAATCTCCTCCTGCACACTGTCTGCCAGTGAATCTCCTCCTGTTCACTGTCTGCCAGTGAATCTCCTCCTGTTCACTGTCGGCCAGTGAATCTCCTCCTGCTCACTGTCTGCCAATGAATCTCCTCCTGCTCACTGTCTGCCAGTGAATCTCCTCCTGTTCACTGTCTGCCAGTGAATCTCCTCCTGCTCACTGTCTGCCAGTGAATCTCCTCCTGTTCAGTGTCTGCCAGTGAATCTCCTCCTGTTCACTGTCTGCCATTGAATCTCCTCCTGTTCACTGTCTGCCAGTGAATCTCCTCCTGCACACTGTCTGCCAGTGAATCTCCTCCTGTTCACTGTCTCCCAGTGAATCTCCTCCTGTTCACTGTCTGCCATTGAATCTCCTCCTGTTCACTGTCTGCCAGTGAATCTCCTCCTGCACACTGTCTGCCAGTGAATCTCCTCCTGTTCACTGTCTGCCAGTGAATTTCCTCCTGTTCACTGTCTGCCAGTGAATCTCCTCCTGCTCACTGTCTGCCAGTGAATCTCCTCCTGCTCACTGTCTGCCAGTGAATCTCCTTTTCAGTGTCTGCCAGTGAATCTCCTCCTGTTCACTGTCTGCCAGTGAATCTCCTCCTGTTCACCGTCTGCCAGTGAATCTCCTCCTGCTCACTGTCTGCCAGTGAATCTCCTCCTGTTCAGTGTCTGCCAGTGAATCTCCTCCTGTTCACTGTCTGCCAGTGAATCTCCTACTGCTCACTGTCTGGCAGTGAATCTCCTCCTGTTCAGTGTCTGCCAGTGAATCTCCTCCTGTTCACTGTCTGCCATTGAATCTCCTCCTGTTCACTGTCTGCCAGTGAATCTCCTCCTGCTCACTGTCTGCCAGTGAATCTCCTCCTGGTCACTGTCTGCCAGTGAATCTCCTCCTGCTCACTGTCTGCAAGTGAATCTCCTCCTGTTCAGTGTCTGCCAGTGAATCTCCTCCTGTTCACTGTCTGCCAGTGAATCTCCTCCTGCTCACTGTCTGCCAGTGAATCTCCTCCTGCTCACTGTCTGCCAGTGAATCTCCTCCTGTTCACTGTCTGCCATTGAATCTCCTCCTGTTCACTGTCTGCCAGTGAATCTCCTCCTGCACACAGTCTGCCAGTGAATCTCCTCCTGCTCACTGTCTGCCAGTGAATCTCATCCTGCTCACAGTCTGCCAGTGAATCTCCTCCTGTTCACTGTCTGCCAGTGAATCTCCTCCTGTTCACTGTCTGCCAGCGAATCTCCTCCTGCTCACTGTCTGCCAGTGAATCTCCTCCTGTTCACTGTCTGCCAGTGAATCTCCTCCTGCTCACTGTCTACCAGTGAATTTCCTCCTGTTCACTATCTGCCAGTGAATCTCCTCCTGCTCACTGTCTGCCAGTGAATCTCCTCCTGTTCAGTGTCTGCCAGTGAATCTGCTCCTGTTCACTGTCTGCCAGTGAATCTCCTCCTGCTCACTGTCTGCCAGTGAATCTCCTCCTGTTCAGTGTCTGCCAGTGAATCTCCTCCTGTTCACTGCCTGCCATTGAATCTCCTCCTGTTCACAGTCTGCCAGTGAATCTCCTCCTGCACACTGTCTGCCAGTGAATCTCCTCCTGCTCACTGTCTGCCAGTGAATCTTCTTCTGCTCACTGTCTGCCAGTGAATCTCCTCCTGCTCACTGTCTGCCAGTGAATCTTCTTCTGCTCACTGTCTGCCAGTGAATCTCCTCCTGCTCACTGTCTGCCAGTGAATCTTCTTCTGCTCACTGTCTGCCATTGAATCTCCTCCTGTTCACTCTCTGCCAGTGAATCTCCTCCTGCACACTGTCTGCCAGTGAATCTCCTCCTGCTCACTGTCTGCCAGGGAATCTTCTTCTGCACACTGTCTGCCAGTGAATCTCCTCCTGCTCACTGTCTGCCAGTGAATCTCCTCCTGTTCACTGTCTGCCAGTGAATCTTCTTCTGCTCACTGTCTGCCAGTGAATCACCTCCTGTTCACTGTCTGCCAGTGAATCTCCTCCTGTTCACTGTCTGCCAGTGAATCTCCTCCTGTTCACTGTCTGCCAGTGAATCTCCTCCTGCTCACTGTCTGCCAGTGAATCTCCTCCTGTTCACTGTCTGCCAGTGAATCTCCTCCTGCTCACTGTCTGCCAGTGACTCTCCTCCTGCTCACTGTCTGCCAGTGAATCACCTCCCGTTCACTGTCTACCAGTGAATCTCCTCCTGCTCACTGTCTGCCAGTGAATCTCCTCATGTTCACTGTCTGCCAGTGAATCTCCTGTTCACCGTGTGCCAGTGAATCTCCTCCTGTTCACTGTCTGCCAGTGAATCTCCTCCTGCTCACTGTCTGCCAGTGAATCTCCTCCTGTTCAGTGTCTGCCAGTGAATCTCCTCCTGTTCACTGTCTGCCAGCGAATCTCCTCCTGTTCACTGTCTGCCAGTGAATCTCCTCCTGTTCACTGTCTGCCAGTGAATCTCCTCATGTTCACTGTCTGCCAGTGAATCTCCTCCTGCTCACTGTCTGCCCGTGATTCTCCTCCTGTTCACTGTGTGCCAGTGAATCTCCTGTTCACTGTGTGCCAGTGAATCTCCTCCTGTTCACTGTGTGCCAGTGAATCTCCTGTTCACTGTGTGCCAGTGAATCTCCTGTTCACTGTCTGCCAGTGAATCTCCTCCTGCTCACTGTCTGCCAGTGAATCCCCTCCTGCTCACTGTCTGCCAGTGAATCTCCTCCTGCTCACTGTCTGCCAGTGAATCTCCTCCCTCTCACTGTCTGCCAGTGAATCTACACCTGCTCACTGTCTGCCAGTGAATCTCCTCCTGTTCACTGTCTGCCAGTGCATCTCCTCCTGCTCACTGTCTGCCAGTGAATCTCCTCCTGTTCACTGTGTGCCGGTGAATCTCCTGTTCACTGTCTGCCAGTGAATCTCCTCCTGTTCACTGTCTGCCAGTGAATCTACTCCTGCTCACTGTCTGCCAGTGCATCACCTCCTGTTCACTCTCTGCCAGTGAATCTCCTCCTGCTCACTGTCTGCCAGTGAATCTCCTCCTGTTCACTGTCTGCCAGTGAATCTCCTGTTCAGTGTCTGCCAGTGAATCTCCTCCTGCTCACTGTCTGCCAGTGAATCTCCTCCTGTTCACCGTCTGCCAGTGAATCTCCTGTTCAGTGTCTGCCAGTGAATCCCCTCCTGTTCACTGTCTGCCAGTGAATCACCTCCTGTTCACTGTCTGCCAGTGAATCTCCTCCTGTTCACTGTCTGCCAGTGAATCACCTGCTCACTGTCTGCCAGTGAATCTCCTCCTGTTCACTGTCCGCCAGTGAATCTCCTCCTATTCACTGTCTGCCAGTGAATCACCTCCTGTTCACTGTCTGCCAGTGAATCTCCTCCTGTTCACTGTGTGCCAGTGAATCTCCTGTTCACTGTCTGCCAGTGAATCTCCTCCTGCTCACTGTCTGCCAGTAAATCTCCTCCTGTTCACTGTCTGCAGTGAATCTCCTCCTGCTCACTGTCTGCCAGTGAATCTCCTCCTGTTCACTGTCTGCCAGTGAATCTCCTCCTGTTCAGTGTCTGCCAGTGAATCTCCTCCTGTTCACTGTCTGCCAGTGAATCTCCTCCTGCTCACTGTCTGCCAGTGAATCTTCTGTTCACTGTCTGCCAGTGAATCGCCTGCTGTTCACTGTCTGCCAGTGAATCTCCTCCTGTTCAGTGCCTGCCAGTAAATCTCCTCCTGCTCACTGTCTGCCAGTGAATCTCCTCCTGTTCACTGTCTGCCAGTGAATCTCCTCCTGCTCACTGTCTGCCAGTGAATCTCCTCCTGTTCAGTGTCTGCCAGTGTATCCCCTCCTGCTGACTGTCTGCCAGTGAATCTCCTCCTGCTCACTGTCTGCCAGTGAATCTTCTTCTGCTCACTGTCTGCCCTGAATCACCTCCTGTTCACTGTCTGCCAGTCAATTTCCTCCTGTTCACTGTCTGCCAGTGAATCTCCTCCTGTTCACCGTCTGCCAGTGAATCCCTTGTTCACTGTGTGCCAGTGAATCTCCTCCTGTTCACTGTGTGCCAGTGAATCTCCTGTTCACTGTGTGCCAGTGAATCTCCTCCTGTTCACTGTCTGCCAGTGAATCTCCTCCTGCTCACTGTCTGCCAGTGAATCTCCTCCTGTTCACTGTCTGCCAGTGAATCTCCTCCTGTTCACCGTCTGCCAGTAAATCTCCTGTTCAGTGTCTGCCAGTGAATCTCCTCCTGCTCACTGTCTGTCAGTGAATCTCCTGTTCAGTGTCTGCCAGTGAATCTCCTCCTGCTCACTGTCTGCCAGTGAATCACCTCCTGTTCACTGTCTGGCAGTGAATCTCCTCCTGTTCACTGTCTGCCTGTGAATCTCCTCCTGCTCACTGTCTGCCAGTGAATCACCTCCTGCTCACTGTCTGCCAGTGAATCTCCTCCTGTTCACTGTCTGCCAGTGAATCTCCTCCTGCTCACTGTGTGCCAGTGAACCTCCTCCTGTTCACTGTCTGCCAGTGAATCTCCTGTTCTCTGTGTGCCAGTGAATCTCCTCCTGTTCACTGTCTGCCAGTGAATCTCCTCCTGCTCACTGTCTGCCAGTGAATCTCCTCATGTTCAGTGTCTGCCAGTGAATCTCCTCCTGTTCACTGTCTGCCAGTGAATCTCCTCCTGTTCACTGTCTGCCAGTGAATCTCCTCCTGTTCACTGTGTGCCAGTGAATCTCCTGTTCACTGTGTGCCAGTGAATCTCCTCCTGTTCACTGTGTGCCAGTGAATCTCCTGTTCACTGTGTGCCAGTGAATCTCCTGTTCACTGTCTGCCAGTGAATCTCCTCCTGCTCACTGTCTGCCAGTGAATCTCCTCCTGCTCACTGTCTGCCAGTGAATCTCCTCCTGCTCACTGTCTGCCAGTGAATCTCCTCCTGCTCACTGTCTGCCAGTGAATCTCCTCCCTCTCACTGTCTGCCAGTGAATCTACACCTGCTCACTGACTGCCAGTGAATCTCCTCCTGTTCACTGTCTGCCAGTGCATCTCCTCCTGCTCACTGTCTGCCAGTGAATCTCCTCCTGTTCACTGTGTGCCGGTGAATCTCCTGTTCACTGTCTGCCAGTGAATCTCCTCCTGCTCACTGTCTGCCAGTGAATCTCCTCCTGTTCACCGTCTGCCAGTGAATCTCCTGTTCAGTGTCTGCCAGTGAATCTCCTCCTGCTCACTGTCTGCCAGTGAATCTCCTCCTGTTCACCGTCTGCCAGTGATTCTCCTGTTCAGTGTCTGCCAGTGAATCCCCTCCTGCTCACTGTCATCCAGTGAATCTCCTGTTCAGTGTCTGCCAGTGAACCTCCTCCTGCTCACTGTCTGCCAGTGAATCTCCTCCTGCTCACTGTCTGCTAGTGAATCTCCTCCTGTTCACTGTCTGCCAGTGAATCTCCTCCTGTTCAGTGTCTGCCAGTGAATCTCATCCTGTTCACCGTCTGCCAGTGAATCTCCTGTTCAGTGTCTGCCAGTGAATCTCCTTCTGCTCACTGTCTGCCAGTGAATCTCCTCCTGCTCACTGTCTGCCAGTGAATCTCCTCCTGTTCAGTGTCTGCCAGTGAATCCCCTCCTGTTCACTGTCTGCCAGTGAATCACCTCCTTTTCACTGTCTGCCAGTGAATCTCCTCCTGTTCACTGTCTGCCAGTGAATCACCTGCTCACTGTCTGCCAGTGAATCTCCTCCTGTTCACTGTCTGCCAGTGAATCTCCTCCTGTTCACTGTCTGCCAGTGAATCACCTCCTGTTCACTGTCTGCCAGTGAATCTCCTCCTGTTCACTGTGTGCCAGTGAATCTCCTCCTGTTCACTGTCTGCAGTGAATCTCCTCCTGCTCACTGTCTGCCAGTGAATCTCCTCCTGTTCACTGTCTGCCAGTCAATCTCCTCCTGTTCAGTGTCTGCCAGTGAATCTCCTCCTGTTCACTGTTTGCCAGTGAATCTCCTCCTGCTCACTGTCTGCCAGTGAATCTCCTGTTCACTGTCTGCCAGTGAATCTCCTGCTGTTCACTGTCTGCCAGTGAATCTCCTCCTGTTCTGTGCCTGCCAGTAAATCTCCTCCTGTTCACTGTCTGCCAGTGAATCTCCTCCTGTTCACTGTCTGCCAGTGAATATCCTCGTGCTCACTGTCTGCCAGTGAATCTCCTCCTGTTCACTGTCTGCCAGTGAATCTCCTCCTGCTCACTGTCTGCCAGTGAATCTCCTCCTGTTCAGTGTCTGCCAGTGTATTCCCTCCTGCTCACTGTCTGCCAGTGAATCTCCTCCTGCTCACTGTCTGCCAGTGAATCTTCTTCTGCTCACTGTCTGCCAGTGAATCACCTCCTGTTCACTGTCTGCCAGTGAATCTCCTCCTGATCACTGTGTGCCAGTGAATCCCCTGTTCACTGTGTGCCAGTGAATCTCCTCCTGTTCACTGTGTGCCAGTGAATCTCCTGTTCACTGTGTGCCAGTGAATCTCCTCCTGTTCACTGTCTGCCAGTGAATCTCCTCCTGGTCACTGTCTGCCAGTGAATCTCATCCTGTTCAGTGTCTGGCAGTGAATCTCCTCCTGTTCACTGTGTGCCAGTGAATCTCCTCCTGTTCACCGTCTGCCAGTAAATCTCCTGTTCAGTGTCTGCCAGTGAACCCCCTCCTGCTCACTGTCTGCCAGTGCATCTCCTCCTGTTCACTGTCTGCCAGTGAATCTCCTCCTGCTCACTGTGTGCCAGTGAATCTCCTCCTGTTCACTGTCTGCCAGTGAATCTCCTCCTGTTCACTGTCTGCCAGTGAATCTCCTCCTGTTCACTGTCGGCCAGTGAATCTCCTCCTGCTCACTGTCTGCCAGTGAATTTCCTCCTGTTCACTGTCTGCCAGTGAATCTCCTCCTGTTCACTGTCTGCCAGTGAATCTCCTCCTGCTCACTGTCGGCCAGTGAATCTCCTCCTGCTCACTGTCTGCCAGTGAATCTCCTCCTGCTCACTGTCTGCCAGTGAATCTCCTCCTGTTCACTGTCTGCCAGTGAATCTCCTCCTGCTCACTGTCTGCCAGTGAATCTCCTCCTGTTCAGTGTCTACCAGTGAATCTCCTCCTGTTCACTGTCTGCCATTGAATCTCCTCCTGTTCACTGTCTGCCAGTGAATCTCCTCCTGCACACTGTCTGCCAGTGAATCTCCTCCTGTTCACTGGCTGCCAGTGAATCTCCTCCTGTTCACTGTCTGCCATTGAATCTCCTCCTGTTCACTGTCTGCCAGTGAATCTCCTCCTGCACACTGTCTGCCAGTGAATCTCCTCCTGTTCACTGTCTGCCAGTGAATTTCCTCCTGTTCACTGTCTGCCAGTGAATCTCCTCCTGTTCACCGTCTGCCAGTGAATCTCCTCCTGCTCACTGTCTGCCAGTGAATCTCCTCCTGGTCACTGGCTGCCAGTGAATCTCCTTCTGCTCACTGTCTGCCAGTGAATCTCCTCCTGTTCAGTGTCTGCCAGTGAATCTCCTCCTGTTCACTGTCTGCCATTGAATCTCCTCCTGTTCACTGTCTGCCAGTGAATCTCCTCCTGCACACTGTCTGCCAGTGAATCTTCTTCAACTCACTGTCTGCCAGTGAATCACCTCCTGTTCACTGTCTGCCAGTGAATCTCCTCCTGTTCACTGTGTGCCAGTGAATCTCCTGTTCGCTGTGTGCCAGTGAATCTCCTCCTGTTCACTGTCTGCAAGTGAATCTCCTGTTCACTGTGTGCCAGTGAATCTCCTCCTGTTCACTGTGTGCCAGTGAATCTCCTCCTGCTCACTGTGTGCCAGTGAATCTCCTCCTGCTGACTGTCTGCCAGTGAATCTCCTCATGTTCACTGTCTGCCAGTGAATTTCCTCCTGCTCACTGTCTGCCAGTGAATCTCCTGTTCAGTGTCTGCCAGTGAATCTCCTCCTGTTAACTGTCTGCCAGTGAATCTCCTCCTGCTCACTGTCTGCCAGTGAATCTCCTCCTGTTCAATGTCTGCCAGTGAATCTCCTCCTGCTGACTGTCTGCCAGTGAATTTCCTCCTGTTCACTGTCTGCCAGTGAATCTCCTCCTGCTCACTGTCTGCCAGTGAATCTCCTCCTGCTCACTGTCTGCCAGTGAATCTCCTGTTCAGTGTCTGCCAGTGAATCTTCTCCTGTTCGCTGTCTGCCAGTGAATCTCCTCCTGTTTACTGTCTGCCAGTGAATCTCCTCCTACTCACTGTCTGCCAGTGAATATCCTCCTGTTCAGTGTCTGCCAGTGAATCTCCTCCTGTTCACTGTCAGCCAGTGAATCTCCTCCTGCTCACTGTCTGCCAGTGAATCTCCTCCTGTTCAGTGTCTGCCAGTGAATCTCCTCCTGCTCACTGTCTGCCAGTGAATCTCCTCCTGCTCACTGTCTGCCAGTGAATCTCCTCCTGTTCACTGTCTGCCAGTGAATCTCCTCCTGCTCACTGTCTGCCAGTGAATCTCCTCCTGTTCAGTGTCTACCAGTGAATCTCCTCCTGTTCACTGTCTGCCATTGAATCTCCTCCTGTTCACTGTCTGCCAGTGAATCTCCTCCTGCACACTGTCTGCCAGTGAATCTCCTCCTGTTCACTGGCTGCCAGTGAATCTCCTCCTGTTCACTGTCTGCCATTGAATCTCCTCCTGTTCACTGTCTGCCAGTGAATCTCCTCCTGCACACTGTCTGCCAGTGAATCTCCTCCTGTTCACTGTCTGCCAGTGAATTTCCTCCTGTTCACTGTCTGCCAGTGAATCTCCTCCTGTTCACCGTCTGCCAGTGAATCTCCTCCTGCTCACTGTCTGCCAGTGAATCTCCTCCTGGTCACTGGCTGCCAGTGAATCTCCTTCTGCTCACTGTCTGCCAGTGAATCTCCTCCTGTTCAGTGTCTGCCAGTGAATCTCCTCCTGTTCACTGTCTGCCATTGAATCTCCTCCTGTTCACTGTCTGCCAGTGAATCTCCTCCTGCACACTGTCTGCCAGTGAATCTTCTTCAACTCACTGTCTGCCAGTGAATCACCTCCTGTTCACTGTCTGCCAGTGAATCTCCTCCTGTTCACTGTGTGCCAGTGAATCTCCTGTTCGCTGTGTGCCAGTGAATCTCCTCCTGTTCACTGTCTGCAAGTGAATCTCCTGTTCACTGTGTGCCAGTGAATCTCCTCCTGTTCACTGTGTGCCAGTGAATCTCCTCCTGCTCACTGTGTGCCAGTGAATCTCCTCCTGCTGACTGTCTGCCAGTGAATCTCCTCATGTTCACTGTCTGCCAGTGAATTTCCTCCTGCTCACTGTCTGCCAGTGAATCTCCTGTTCAGTGTCTGCCAGTGAATCTCCTCCTGTTAACTGTCTGCCAGTGAATCTCCTCCTGCTCACTGTCTGCCAGTGAATCTCCTCCTGCTCACTGTCTGCCAGTGAATCTCCTCCTGCTGACTGTCTGCCAGTGAATTTCCTCCTGTTCACTGTCTGCCAGTGAATCTCCTCCTGTTCACTGTCTGCCAGTGAATCTCCTCCTGCTCACTGTCTGCCAGTGAATCTCCTCCTGCTCACTGTCTGCCAGTGAATCTCCTCCTGTTCACTGTCTGCCATTGAATCTCCTCCTGTTCACTGTCTGCCAGTGAATCTCCTCCTGCACACTGTCTGCCAGTGAATCTTCTTCAACTCACTGTCTGCCAGTGAATCACCTCCTGTTCACTGTCTGCCAGTGAATCTCCTCCTGTTCACTGTGTGCCAGTGAATCTCCTGTTCGCTGTGTGCCAGTGAATCTCCTCCTGTTCACTGTCTGCAAGTGAATCTCCTGTTCACTGTGTGCCAGTGAATCTCCTCCTGTTCACTGTGTGCCAGTGAATCTCCTCCTGCTCACTGTGTGCCAGTGAATCTCCTCCTGCTGACTGTCTGCCAGTGAATCTCCTCATGTTCACTGTCTGCCAGTGAATTTCCTCCTGCTCACTGTCTGCCAGTGAATCTCCTGTTCAGTGTCTGCCAGTGAATCTCCTCCTGTTAACTGTCTGCCAGTGAATCTCCTCCTGCTCACTGTCTGCCAGTGAATCTCCTCCTGTTCAATGTCTGCCAGTGAATCTCCTCCTGCTGACTGTCTGCCAGTGAATTTCCTCCTGTTCACTGTCTGCCAGTGAATCTCCTCCTGCTCACTGTCTGCCAGTGAATCTCCTCCTGTTCAGTGTCTGCCAGTGAATCTCCTCCTGTTCACTGTCTGCCATTGAATCTCCTCCTGTTCACTGTCTGCCAGTGAATCTCCTCCTGCACACTGTCTGCCAGTGAATCTTCTTCAACTCACTGTCTGCCAGTGAATCACCTCCTGTTCACTGTCTGCCAGTGAATCTCCTCCTGTTCACTGTGTGCCAGTGAATCTCCTGTTCGCTGTGTGCCAGTGAATCTCCTCCTGTTCACTGTCTGCAAGTGAATCTCCTGTTCACTGTGTGCCAGTGAATCTCCTCCTGTTCACTGTGTGCCAGTGAATCTCCTCCTGCTCACTGTGTGCCAGTGAATCTCCTCCTGCTGACTGTCTGCCAGTGAATCTCCTCATGTTCACTGTCTGCCAGTGAATTTCCTCCTGCTCACTGTCTGCCAGTGAATCTCCTGTTCAGTGTCTGCCAGTGAATCTCCTCCTGTTAACTGTCTGCCAGTGAATCTCCTCCTGCTCACTGTCTGCCAGTGAATCTCCTCCTGTTCAATGTCTGCCAGTGAATCTCCTCCTGCTGACTGTCTGCCAGTGAATTTCCTCCTGTTCACTGTCTGCCAGTGAATCTCCTCCTGCTCACTGTCTGCCAGTGAATCTCCTCCTGCTCACTGTCTGCCAGTGAATCTCCTGTTCAGTGTCTGCCAGTGAATCTTCTCCTGTTCGCTGTCTGCCAGTGAATCTCCTCCTGTTTACTGTCTGCCAGTGAATCTCCTCCTACTCACTGTCTGCCAGTGAATATCCTCCTGTTCAGTGTCTGCCAGTGAATCTCCTCCTGTTCACTGTCAGCCAGTGAATCTCCTCCTGCTCACTGTCTGCCAGTGAATCTCCTCCTGTTCAGTGTCTGCCAGTGAATCTCCTCCTGCTCACTGTCTGCCAGTGAATCTCCTCCTGCTCACTGTCTGCCAGTGAATCTCCTCCTGTTCACTGTCTGCCAGTGAATCTCCTCCTGCTCACTGTCTGCCAGTGAATCTCCTCCTGTTCAGTGTCTACCAGTGAATCTCCTCCTGTTCACTGTCTGCCATTGAATCTCCTCCTGTTCACTGTCTGCCAGTGAATCTCCTCCTGCACACTGTCTGCCAGTGAATCTCCTCCTGTTCACTGGCTGCCAGTGAATCTCCTCCTGTTCACTGTCTGCCATTGAATCTCCTCCTGTTCACTGTCTGCCAGTGAATCTCCTCCTGCACACTGTCTGCCAGTGAATCTCCTCCTGTTCACTGTCTGCCAGTGAATTTCCTCCTGTTCACTGTCTGCCAGTGAATCTCCTCCTGTTCACCGTCTGCCAGTGAATCTCCTCCTGCTCACTGTCTGCCAGTGAATCTCCTCCTGGTCACTGGCTGCCAGTGAATCTCCTTCTGCTCACTGTCTGCCAGTGAATCTCCTCCTGTTCAGTGTCTGCCAGTGAATCTCCTCCTGTTCACTGTCTGCCATTGAATCTCCTCCTGTTCACTGTCTGCCAGTGAATCTCCTCCTGCACACTGTCTGCCAGTGAATCTTCTTCAACTCACTGTCTGCCAGTGAATCACCTCCTGTTCACTGTCTGCCAGTGAATCTCCTCCTGTTCACTGTGTGCCAGTGAATCTCCTGTTCGCTGTGTGCCAGTGAATCTCCTCCTGTTCACTGTCTGCAAGTGAATCTCCTGTTCACTGTGTGCCAGTGAATCTCCTCCTGTTCACTGTGTGCCAGTGAATCTCCTCCTGCTCACTGTGTGCCAGTGAATCTCCTCCTGCTGACTGTCTGCCAGTGAATCTCCTCATGTTCACTGTCTGCCAGTGAATTTCCTCCTGCTCACTGTCTGCCAGTGAATCTCCTGTTCAGTGTCTGCCAGTGAATCTCCTCCTGTTAACTGTCTGCCAGTGAATCTCCTCCTGCTCACTGTCTGCCAGTGAATCTCCTCCTGTTCAATGTCTGCCAGTGAATCTCCTCCTGCTGACTGTCTGCCAGTGAATTTCCTCCTGTTCACTGTCTGCCAGTGAATCTCCTCCTGCTCACTGTCTGCCAGTGAATCTCCTCCTGCTCACTGTCTGCCAGTGAATCTCCTGTTCAGTGTCTGCCAGTGAATCTTCTCCTGTTCGCTGTCTGCCAGTGAATCTCCTCCTGTTTACTGTCTGCCAGTGAATCTCCTCCTACTCACTGTCTGCCAGTGAATATCCTCCTGTTCAGTGTCTGCCAGTGAATCTCCTCCTGTTCACTGTCAGCCAGTGAATCTCCTCCTGCTCACTGTCTGCCAGTGAATCTCCTCCTGTTCAGTGTCTGCCAGTGAATCTCCTCCTGTTCACTGTCTGCCATTGAATCTCCTCCTGCACACAGTCTGCCAGTGAATCTCCTCCTGCTTACGGTCTGCCAGTGAATCTCCTCCTGTTCACTGTCTGCCAGTGAATCTCCTCCTGTTCACTGTCTGCCAGTGAATCTTCTTCTGCTCACTGTCTGCCAGTGAATCACCTCCTGTTCACTGTCTGCCAGTGAATCTCCTCCTGTTCACTGTGTGCCAGTGAATCCCCTGTTCACTGTGTGCCAGTGAATCTCCTCCTGTTCACTGTGTGCCAGTAAATCTCCTGTTCACTGTGTGCCAGTGAATCTCCTCCTGTTCACTGTCTGCCAGTGAATCTCCTCCTGCTCACTGTCTGCCAGTGAATCTCCTCCTGTTAAGTGTCTGCCAGTGAATCTCCTCCTGTTCACTGTCTGCCAGTGAATCTCCTCCTGTTCACTGTCTGCCAGTGAATCTCCTCATGTTCACTGTCTGCCAGTGAATCTCCTCCTGCTCACTGTCTGCCAGTGATTCTCCTCCTGTTCACTGTGTGCCAGTGAATCTCCTGTTCACTGTGTTCCAGTGAATCTCCTCCTGTTCACTGTGTGCCAGTGAATCTCCTGTTCAGTGTCTGCCAGTGAATTTCCTCCTGTTCACTGTCTGCCAGTGAATCTCCTCCTGCTCACTGCCTGCCAGTGAATCTCCTGTTCACTGTCTGCCAGTGAATCTCCTCCTGCTCACTGTCTGACAGTGAATCACCTCCTGTTCACTGTCTGCCAGTGTATGTCCTCCTGTTCACTGTCTGCCAGTGTATCTCCTCCTGTTCACTGTCTGCCAGTGAATCTCCTCCTGCTCACTGTCTGCCAGTGAATCTCCTCCTGCTCACTGTCTGCCAGTGAATCTCCTCCTGTTCACCGTCTGCCAGTGAATCTCCTGTTCAGTGTCTGCCAGTGAATCTCCTCCTGCTCACTGTCTGCCAGTGAATCTCCTCCTGTTCACCGTCTGCCAGTGAATCTCCTGTTCAGTGTCTGCCAGTGAATCCCCTCCTGCTCACTGTCATCCAGTGAATCTCCTGTTCAGTGTCTGCCAGTGAATCTCCTCCTGCTCACTGTCAGCCAGTGAATCTCCTCCTGCTCACTGTCTGCCAGTGAATCTCCTCCTGTTCACTGTCTGCCAGTGAATCTCCTCCTGTTCAGTGTCTGCCAGTGAATCTCATCCTGTTCACCGTCTGCCAGTGAATCTCCTGTTCAGTGTCTGCCAGTGAATCTCCTCCTGCTCACAGTCTGCCAGTGAATCTCCTCCTGCTCACTCTCTGTCAGTGAATCTCCTCCTGTTCACTGTCTGCCTGTGAATCTCCTCCTGCTCACTGTCTGCCAGTGAATCTCCTCCTGCTCACTGTCTGCCAGTGAATCTCCTCCTGTTCAGTGTCTGCCAGTGAATCCCCTCCTGTTCACTGTCTGCCAGTGAATCACCTCCTGTTCACTGTCTGCCAGTGAATCTCCTCCTGTTCACTGTCTGCCAGTGAATCACCTGCTCACTGACTGCCAGTGAATCTCCTCCTGTTCACTGTCTGCCAGTGAATCTCCTCCTGTTCACTGTCTGCCAGTGAATCACCTCCTGTTCACTGTGTGCCAGTGAATCTCCTCCTGTTCACTGTGTGCCAGTGAATCTCCTGTTCACTGTCTGCCAGTGAATCTCCTCCTGCTCACTGTCTGCCAGTAAATCTCCTCCTGTTCACTGTCTGCAGTGAATCTCCTCCTGCTCACTGTCTGCCAGTGAATCTCCTCCTGTTCACTGTCTGCCAGTGAATCTCCTCCTGTTCATTGTCTGCCAGTGAATCTCCTCCTGTTCACTGTTTGCAAGTGAATCTCCTCCTGCTCACTGTCTGCCAGTGAATCTCCTGTTCACTGTCTGCCAGTGAATCTCCTGCTGTTCACTGTCTGCCAGTGAATCTCCTCCTGTTCAGTGCCTGCCAGTATATCGCCTCCTGTTCACTGTCTGCCAGTTAATCTCCTCCTGTTCACTGTCTGCCAGTGAATCTCCTCCTGCTCACTGTCTGCCAGTGAATCTCCTCCTGTTCACTGTCTGCCAGTGAATCTCCTCCTGCTCACTGTCTGCCAGTGAATCTCCTCCTGTTCAGTGTCTGCCAGTGTATCCCCTCCTGCTCACTGTCTGCCAGTGAATCTCCTCCTGCTCACTGTCTGCCAGTGAATCTCCTGTTCACTGTCTGCCAGTGAATCTCCTGCTGTTCACTGTCTGCCAGTGAATCTCCTCCTGTTCAGTGCCTGCCAGTATATCGCCTCCTGTTCACTGTCTGCCAGTTAATCTCCTCCTGTTCACTGTCTGCCAGTGAATCTCCTCCTGCTCACTGTCTGCCAGTGAATCTCCTCCTGTTCACTGTCTGCCAGTGAATCTCCTCCTGCTCACTGTCTGCCAGTGAATCTCCTCCTGTTCAGTGTCTGCCAGTGTATCCCCTCCTGCTCACTGTCTGCCAGTGAATCTCCTCCTGCTCACTGTCTGCCAGTGAATCTTCTTCTGCTCACTGTCTGCCAGTGAATCACCTCCTGTTCACTGTCTGCCAGTGAATCTCCTCCTGTTCACTATGTGCCAGTGAATCCCCTGTTCACTGTGTGCCAGTGAATCTCCTCCTGTTCACTGTGTGCCAGTGAATCTCCTGTTCACTGTGTGCCAGTGAATCTCCTCCTGTTCACTGTCTGCCAGTGAATCTCCTCCTGCTCACTGTCTGCCAGTGAATCTCCTCCTGTTCAGTGTCTGGCAGTGAATCTCCTCCTGTTCACTGTCTGCCAGTGAATCTCCTCCTGTTCATCGTCTGCCAGTAAATCTCCTGTTCAGTGTCTGCCAGTGAATCTCCTCCTGCTCACTGTCTGCCAGTGAATCTCCTGTTCAGTGTCTGCCAGTGAATCTCCTCCTGCTCACTGTCTGCGAGTGAATCACCTCCTGTTCACTGTCTGGCAGTGAATCTCCTCCTGTTCACTGTCTGCCAGTGAATCTCCTCCTGCTCACTGTCTGCCAGTGAATCCCCTCCTGCTCACTGCCTGCCAGTGAATCTCCTCCTGTTCACTGTCTGCCAGTGAATCTCCTCCTGCTCACTGTGTGCCAGTGAATCTCCTCCTGTTCACTGTCTGCCAGTGAATCTCCTCCTGTTCACTGTCTGCCAGTGAATCACCTGTTCACTGTGTGCCAGTGAATCTCCTCCTGTTCACTGTCTGCCAGTGAATCTCCTCCTGCTCACTGTCTGCCAGTGAATCTCCTCCTGTTCAGTGTCTGCCAGTGAATCTCCTCCTGTTCACTGTCTGCCAGTGAATCTCCTCCTGTTCACTGTCTGCCAGTGAATCTCCTCATGTTCACTGTCTGCCAGTGAATCTCCTCCTGCTCACTGTCTGCCCGTGATTCTCCTCCTGTTCACTGTGTGCCAGTGAATCTCCTGTTCACTGTGTGCCAGTGAATCTCCTCCTGTTCACTGTGTGCCAGTGAATCTCCTGTTCACTGTGTGCAAGTCAATCTCCTGTTCACTGTCTGCCAGTGAATCTCCTCCTGCTCACTGTCTGCCAGTGAATCTCCTCCTGCTCACTGTCTGCCAGTGAATCCCCTCCTGCTCACTGTCTGCCAGTGAATCTCCTCCTGCTCACTGTCTGCCAGTGAATCTCCTCCCTCTCACTGTCTGCCAGTGAATCTACACCTGCTCACTGTCTGCCAGTGAATCTCCTCCTGTTCTCTGTCTGCCAGTGCATCTCCTCCTGCTCACTGTCTGCCAGTGCATCTCCTCCTGCTCACTGTCTGCCAGTGAATCTCCTCCTGTTCACTGTGTGCCGGTGAATCTCCTGTTCACTGTCTGCCAGTGAATCTCCTCCTGCTCACTGTCTGCCAGTGAATCTCCTCCTGTTTACCGTCTGCCAGTGAATCTCCTGTGCAGTGTCTGCCAGTGAATCTCCTCCTGTTCACCGTCTGCCAGTGAATCTCCTGTTCAGTGTCTGCCAGTGAATCTCCTCCTGCTCACTGTCTGCCAGTGAATCTCCTCCTGCTCACTGTGTGCCAGTGAATCTCCTCCTGCTCACTGTCTGCCAGTGAATCTCCTCCTGCTCACTGTCTGTCAGTGAATCTCCTCCTGTTCACTGTCTGCCTGTGAATCTCCTCCTGCTCACTGTCTGCCAGTGAATCTCCTCCTGCTCACAGTCTGCCAGTGAATCTCCTCCTGCTCACTGTCTGCCAGTGAATCTCCTCCTGCTCACTGTCTGCCAGTGAATCTCCTCCTGTTCAGTGTCTGCCAGTGAATCACCTCCTGTTCACTGTCTGCCAGTGAATCAACTCCTGTTCACTGTCTGCCAGTGAATCTCCTCCTGTTCACTGTCTGCCAGTGAATCACCTGCTCACTGTCTGCCAGTGAATCTCCTCCTGTTCACTGTCTGCCAGTGAATCTCCTCCTGTTCACTGTCTGCCAGTGAATCACCTCCTGTTCACTGTCTGCCAGTGAATCTCCTCCTGTTCACTGTGTGCCAGTGAATCTCCTGTTCACTGTCTGCCAGTGAATCTCCTCCTGCTCACTGTCTGCCAGTAAATCTCCTCCTGTTCACTGTCTGCAGTGAATCTCCTCCTGCTCACTGTCTGCCAGTGAATCTCCTCCTGTTGACTGTCTGCCAGTGAATCTCCTCCTGTTCACTGTCTGCCAGTGAATCACCTGCTCACTGTCTGCCAGTGAATCTCCTCCTGTTCACTGTGTGCCAGTGAATCTCCTGTTCACTGTGTGCCAGTGAATCTCCTCCTGTTCACTGTCTGCCAGTGAATCTCCTCCTGCTCACTGTCTGCCAGTGAATCTCCTCCTGTTCAGTGTCTGGCAGTGAATCTCCTCCTGTTCACTGTCTGCCAGTGAATCTCCTCCTGTTCACCGTCTGCCAGTAAATCTCCTGTTCAGTGTCTGCCAGTGAATCTCCTCCTGCTCACTGTCTGCCAGTGAATCTCCTGTTCAGTGTCTGCCAGTGAATCTCCTCCTGCTCACTGTCTGCGAGTGAATCACCTCCTGTTCACTGTCTGGCAGTGAATCTCCTCCTGTTCACTGTCTGCCAGTGAATCTCCTCCTGCTCACTGTCTGCCAGTGAATCCCCTCCTGCTCACTGCCTGCCAGTGAATCTCCTCCTGTTCACTGTCTGCCAGTGAATCTCCTCCTGCTCACTGTGTGCCAGTGAATCTCCTCCTGTTCACTGTCTGCCAGTGAATCTCCTCCTGTTCACTGTCTGCCAGTGAATCACCTGTTCACTGTGTGCCAGTGAATCTCCTCCTGTTCACTGTCTGCCAGTGAATCTCCTCCTGCTCACTGTCTGCCAGTGAATCTCCTCCTGTTCAGTGTCTGCCAGTGAATCTCCTCCTGTTCACTGTCTGCCAGTGAATCTCCTCCTGTTCACTGTCTGCCAGTGAATCTCCTCAAGTTCACTGTCTGCCAGTGAATCTCCTCCTGCTCACTGTCTGCCCGTGATTCTCCTCCTGTTCACTGTGTGCCAGTGAATCTCCTGTTCACTGTGTGCCAGTGAATCTCCTCCTGTTCACTGTGTGCCAGTGAATCTCCTGTTCACTGTGTGCCAGTGAATCTCCTGTTCACTGTCTGCCAGTGAATCTCCTCCTGCTCACTGTCTGCCAGTGAATCTCCTCCTGCTCACTGTCTGCCAGTGAATCCCCTCCTACTCACTGTCTGCCAGTGAATCTCCTCCTGCTCACTGTCTGCCAGTGAATCTCCTCCCTCTCACTGTCTGCCAGTGAATCTACACCTGCTCACTGTCTGCCAGTGAATCTCCTCCTGTTCTCTGTCTGCCAGTGCATCTCCTCCTGCTCACTGTCTGCCAGTGCATCTCCTCCTGCTCACTGTCTGCCAGTGAATCTCCTCCTGTTCACTGTGTGCCGGTGAATCTCCTGTTCACTGTCTGCCAGTGAATCTCCTCCTGCTCACTGTCTGCCAGTGAATCTCCTCCTGTTTACCGTCTGCCAGTGAATCTCCTGTGCAGTGTCTGCCAGTGAATCTCCTCCTGTTCACCGTCTGCCAGTGAATCTCCTGTTCAGTGTCTGCCAGTGAATCTCCTCCTGCTCACTGTCTGCCAGTGAATCTCCTCCTGCTCACTGTGTGCCAGTGAATCTCCTCCTGCTCACTGTCTGCCAGTGAATCTCCTCCTGCTCACTGTCTGTCAGTGAATCTCCTCCTGTTCACTGTCTGCCTGTGAATCTCCTCCTGCTCACTGTCTGCCAGTGAATCTCCTCCTGCTCACAGTCTGCCAGTGAATCTCCTCCTGCTCACTGTCTGCCAGTGAATCTCCTCCTGTTCAGTGTCTGCCAGTGAATCACCTCCTGTTCACTGTCTGCCAGTGAATCAACTCCTGTTCACTGTCTGCCAGTGAATCTCCTCCTGTTCACTGTCTGCCAGTGAATCACCTGCTCACTGTCTGCCAGTGAATCTCCTCCTGTTCACTGTCTGCCAGTGAATCTCCTCCTGTTCACTGTCTGCCAGTGAATCACCTCCTGTTCACTGTCTGCCAGTGAATCTCCTCCTGTTCACTGTGTGCCAGTGAATCTCCTGTTCACTGTCTGCCAGTGAATCTCCTCCTGCTCACTGTCTGCCAGTAAATCTCCTCCTGTTCACTGTCTGCAGTGAATCTCCTCCTGCTCACTGTCTGCCAGTGAATCTCCTCCTGTTGACTGTCTGCCAGTGAATCTCCTCCTGTTCAGTGTCTGCCAGTGAATCTCCTCCTGTTCACTGTTTGCCAGTGAATCTCCTCCTGCTCACTGTCTGCCAGTGAATCTCCTCGTGTTCACTGTCTGCCAGTGAATCTAGTCCTGCTCACTGTCTGACAGTGAATCTCCTGTTCAGTGTCTGCCAGTGAATCTCCTCCTGCTCACTGTTTGCCAGTGAATCTCCTCCTGTTCACTGTCTGCCAGTGAATCTCCTCCTGCTCACTGTCTGCCAGTGAATCTCCTCCTGTTCACTGTCTGCCAGTGAATCTCCTGCTGTTCACTGTCTGCCAGTGAATCTCCTCCTGTTCAGTGCCTGCCAGTAAATCTCCTCCTGTTCACTGTCTGCCAGTGAATCTCCTCCTGTTCACTGTCTGCGAGTGAATCTCCTCCTGCTCACTGTCTGCCAGTGAATCTCCTCCTGTTCACTGTCTGCCAGTGAATCTCCTCCTGCTCACTGTCTGCCAGTGAATCTCCTCCTGTTCAGTGTCTGCCAGTGTATCCCCTCCTGCTCACTGTCTGCCAGTGAATCTCCTCCTGCTCACTGTCTGCCAGTGAATCTCCTCCTGTTCACTGTCTGCCAGTGAATCTCCTCCTGTTCACTGTCTGCTAGTGAATCTCCTCCTGCTCACTGTCTCCCAGTGAATCTCCTCCTGCTCACTGTCTGCCAGTGAATCTCCTCCTGCTCACTGTCTGCCAGTGAATCTCCTCCTGTTCACTGTCTGCCAGTGAATCTCCTCCTGCTCACTGTCTGCCAGTGAATCTCCTCCTGTTCAGTGTCTATCAGTGAATCTCCTCCTGTTCACTGTCTGCCATTGAATCTCCTCCTGTTCACTGTCTGCCAGTGAATCTCCTCCTGCACACTGTCTGCCAGTGAATCTCCTCCTGTTCACTGTCTGCCAGTGAATCTCCTCCTGTTCACTGTCTGCCATTGAATCTCCTCCTGTTCACTGTCTGCCAGTGAATCTCCTCCTGCACACTGTCTGCCAGTGAATCTCCTCCTGTTCACAGTCTGCCAGTGAATTTCCTCCTGTTCACTGTCTGCCAGTGAATCTCCTCCTGTTCACCGCCTGCCAGTGAATCTCCTCCTGCTCACTGTCTGCCAGTGAATCCCCTCCTGTTCAGTGTCTGCCAGTGAATCTCCTCCTGTTCACTGTCTGCCAGTGAATCTCCTCCTGCTCACTGTCTGCCAGTGAATCTCCTCCTGTTCACTGTCTGCCATTGAATCTCCTCCTGTTCACTGTCTGCCAGTGAATCTCCTCCTGCACACTGTCTGCCAGTGAATCTCCTCCTGCTCACTATCTGCCAGTGAATCTCCTCCTGTTCACTGTCTGCCAGTGAATCTTCTTCAACTCACTGTCTGCCAGTGAATCACCACCTGTTCACTGTCTGCCAGTGAATCTCCTCCTGTTCACTGTGTGCCAGTGAATCTCCTGTTCGCTGTGTGCCAGTGAATCTCCTCCTGTTCATTGTCTGCCAGTGAATCTCCTGTTCACTGTGTGCCAGTGAATCTCCTCCTGTTCACTGTGTGCCAGTGAATCTCCTCCTGCTCACTGTCTGCCTGTGAATCTCCTCCTGTTCAGTGTCTGCCAGTGAATCTCCTCCTGTTCACTGTCTGCCAGTGAATCTCCTCATGTTCACTGTCTGCCAGTGAATCCCCTCCTGCTCACTGTCTGCCAGTGAATCTCCTGTTCAGTGTCTGCCAGTGAATCTCCTCCTGTTAACTGTCTGCCAGTGAATCTCCTCCTGCTCACTGTCTGCCAGTGAATCTCCTCCTGTTCACTGTCTGCCAGTGAATCTCCTCCTGCTGACTGTCTGCCAGTGAATTTCCTCCTGTTCACTGTCTGCCAGTGAATCTCCTCCTGCTCACTCTCTGCCAGTGAATCTCCTGTTCAGTGTCTGCCAGTGAATCTTCTCCTGTTCGCTGTCTGCCAGTGAATCTCCTCCTGTTTACTGTCTGCCAGTGACTCTCCTCCTCCTCACTGTCTGCCAGTGAATATCCTCCTGTTCAGTGTCTGCCAGTGAATCTCCTCCTGTTCACTGTCAGCCAGTGAATCTCCTCCTGCTCACTGTCTGCCAGTGAATCTCCTCCTGTTCAGTGTCTGCCAGTGAATCTCCTCCTGTTCACTGTCTGCCATTGAATCTCCTCCTTTTCACTGTCTGCCAGTGAATCTACTCCTGCACACTGTCTGCCAGTGAATCTCCTCCTGCTCACGGTCTGCCAGTGAATCTCCTCCTGTTCACTGTCTGCCAGTGAATCTCCTCCTGTTCACTGTCTGCCAGTGAATCTCCTCCTGCTCACTGTCTGCCACTGAATCTTCTTCTGCTCACTGTCTGCCAGTGAATCACCTCCTGTTCACTGTCTGCCAGTGAATCTCCTCCTGTTGACTGTCTGCCAGTGAATCTCCTCCTGTTCAGTGTCTGCCAGTGAATCTCCTCCTGTTCACTGTTTGCCAGTGAATCTCCTCCTGCTCACTGTCTGCCAGTGAATCTCCTCGTGTTCACTGTCTGCCAGTGAATCTAGTCCTGCTCACTGTCTGACAGTGAATCTTCTGTTCAGTGTCTGCCAGTGAATCTCCTCCTGCTCACTGTTTGCCAGTGAATCTCCTCCTGCTCACTGTCTGCCAGTGAATCTCCTGTTCACTGTCTGCCAGTGAATCTCCTGCTGTTCACTGTCTGCCAGTGAATCTCCTCCTGTTCAGTGCCTGCCAGTAAATCTCCTCCTGTTTACTGTCTGCCAGTGAATCTCCTCCTGTTCACTGTCTGCGAGTGAATCTCCTCCTGCTCACTGTCTGCCAGTGAATCTCCTCCTGTTCACTGTCTGCCAGTGAATCTCCTCCTGCTCACTGTCTGCCAGTGAATCTCCTCCTGTTCAGTGTCTGCCAGTGTATCCCCTCCTGCTCACTGTCTGCCAGTGAATCTCCTCCTGCTCACTGTCTGCCAGTGAATCTTCTTCTGCTCACTGTCTGCCAGTGAATCACCTCCTGTTCACTGTCTGCCAGTGAATCTCCTCCTGTTCACTGTGTGCCAGTGAATCTCCTGTTCACTGTGTGCCAGTGAATCTCCTCCTGTTCACTGTCTGCCAGTGAATCTCCTCCTGTTCACTGTCTGCCAGTGAATCTCCTCCTGTTCACCGTCTGCCAGTAAATCTCCTGTTCAGTGTCTGCCAGTGAATCACCTCCTGTTCACTGTCTGCCAGTGAATCAACTCCTGTTCAGTGTCTGCCAGTGAATCTCCTCCTGTTCACTGTCTGCCAGTGAATCACCTGCTCACTGTCTGCCAGTGAATCTCCTCCTGTTCACTGTCTACCAGTGAATCTCCTCCTGTTCACTGTCTGCCAGTGAATCACCTCCTGTTCACTGTCTGCCAGTGAATCTCCTCCTGTTCACTGTGTGCCAGTGAATCTCCTGTTCACTGTCTGCCAGTGAATCTCCTCCTGCTCACTGTCTGCCAGTAAATCTCCTCCTGTTCACTGTCTGCAGTGAATCTCCTCCTGCTCACTGTCTGCCAGTGAATCTCCTCCTGTTGACTGTCTGCCAGTGAATCTCCTCCTGTTCACTGTCTGCCAGTGAATCACCTGCTCACTGTCTGCCAGTGAATCTCCTCCTGTTCACTGTGTGCCAGTGAATCTCCTGTTCACTGTGTGCCAGTGAATCTCCTCCTGTTCACTGTCTGCCAGTGAATCTCCTCCTGCTCACTGTCTGCCAGTGAATCTCCTCCTGTTCAGTGTCTGGCAGTGAATCTCCTCCTGTTCACTGTCTGCCAGTGAATCTCCTCCTGTTCACCGTCTGCCAGTAAATCTCCTGTTCAGTGTCTGCCAGTGAATCTCCTCCTGCTCACTGTCTGCCAGTGAATCTCCTGTTCAGTGTCTGCCAGTGAATCTCCTCCTGCTCACTGTCTGCGAGTGAATCACCTCCTGTTCACTGTCTGGCAGTGAATCTCCTCCTGTTCACTGTCTGCCAGTGAATCTCCTCCTGCTCACTGTCTGCCAGTGAATCCCCTCCTGCTCACTGCCTGCCAGTGAATCTCCTCCTGTTCACTGTCTGCCAGTGAATCTCCTCCTGCTCACTGTGTGCCAGTGAATCTCCTCCTGTTCACTGTCTGCCAGTGAATCTCCTCCTGTTCACTGTCTGCCAGTGAATCACCTGTTCACTGTGTGCCAGTGAATCTCCTCCTGTTCACTGTCTGCCAGTGAATCTCCTCCTGCTCACTGTCTGCCAGTGAATCTCCTCCTGTTCAGTGTCTGCCAGTGAATCTCCTCCTGTTCACTGTCTGCCAGTGAATCTCCTCCTGTTCACTGTCTGCCAGTGAATCTCCTCATGTTCACTGTCTGCCAGTGAATCTCCTCCTGCTCACTGTCTGCCCGTGATTCTCCTCCTGTTCACTGTGTGCCAGTGAATCTCCTGTTCACTGTGTGCCAGTGAATCTCCTCCTGTTCACTGTGTGCCAGTGAATCTCCTGTTCACTGTGTGCCAGTGAATCTCCTGTTCACTGTCTGCCAGTGAATCTCCTCCTGCTCACTGTCTGCCAGTGAATCTCTTCCTGCTCACTGTCTGCCAGTGAATCCCCTCCTGCTCACTGTCTGCCAGTGAATCTCCTCCTGCTCACTGTCTGCCAGTGAATCTCCTCCCTCTCACTGTCTGCCAGTGAATCTACACCTGCTCACTGTCTGCCAGTGAATCTCCTCCTGTTCTCTGTCTGCCAGTGCATCTCCTCCTGCTCACTGTCTGCCAGTGCATCTCCTCCTGCTCACTGTCTGCCAGTGAATCTCCTCCTGTTCACTGTGTGCCGGTGAATCTCCTGTTCACTGTCTGCCAGTGAATCTCCTCCTGCTCACTGTCTGCCAGTGAATCTCCTCCTGTTTACCGTCTGCCAGTGAATCTCCTGTGCAGTGTCTGCCAGTGAATCTCCTCCTGTTCACCGTCTGCCAGTGAATCTCCTGTTCAGTGTCTGCCAGTGAATCTCCTCCTGCTCACTGTCTGCCAGTGAATCTCCTCCTGCTCACTGTGTGCCAGTGAATCTCCTCCTGCTCACTGTCTGCCAGTGAATCTCCTCCTGCTCACTGTCTGTCAGTGAATCTCCTCCTGTTCACTGTCTGCCTGTGAATCTCCTCCTGCTCACTGTCTGCCAGTGAATCTCCTCCTGCTCACAGTCTGCCAGTGAATCTCCTCCTGCTCACTGTCTGCCAGTGAATCTCCTCCTGTTCAGTGTCTGCCAGTGAATCACCTCCTGTTCACTGTCTGCCAGTGAATCAACTCCTGTTCACTGTCTGCCAGTGAATCTCCTCCTGTTCACTGTCTGCCAGTGAATCACCTGCTCACTGTCTGCCAGTGAATCTCCTCCTGTTCACTGTCTGCCAGTGAATCTCCTCCTGTTCACTGTCTGCCAGTGAATCACCTCCTGTTCACTGTCTGCCAGTGAATCTCCTCCTGTTCACTGTGTGCCAGTGAATCTCCTGTTCACTGTCTGCCAGTGAATCTCCTCCTGCTCACTGTCTGCCAGTAAATCTCCTCCTGTTCACTGTCTGCAGTGAATCTCCTCCTGCTCACTGTCTGCCAGTGAATCTCCTCCTGTTGACTGTCTGCCAGTGAATCTCCTCCTGTTCAGTGTCTGCCAGTGAATCTCCTCCTGTTCACTGTTTGCCAGTGAATCTCCTCCTGCTCACTGTCTGCCAGTGAATCTCCTCGTGTTCACTGTCTGCCAGTGAATCTAGTCCTGCTCACTGTCTGACAGTGAATCTCCTGTTCAGTGTCTGCCAGTGAATCTCCTCCTGCTCACTGTTTGCCAGTGAATCTCCTCCTGCTCACTGTCTGCCAGTGAATCTCCTGTTCACTGTCTGCCAGTGAATCTCCTGCTGTTCACTGTCTGCCAGTGAATCTCCTCCTGTTCAGTGCCTGCCAGTAAATCTCCTCCTGTTCACTGTCTGCCAGTGAATCTCCTCCTGTTCACTGTCTGCGAGTGAATCTCCTCCTGCTCACTGTCTGCCAGTGAATCTCCTCCTGTTCACTGTCTGCCAGTGAATCTCCTCCTGCTCACTGTCTGCCAGTGAATCTCCTCCTGTTCAGTGTCTGCCAGTGTATCCCCTCCTGCTCACTGTCTGCCAGTGAATCTCCTCCTGCTCACTGTCTGCCAGTGAATCTCCTCCTGTTCACTGTCTGCCAGTGAATCTCCTCCTGTTCACTGTCTGCCAGTGAATCTCCTCCTGCTCACTGTCTCCCAGTGAATCTCCTCCTGCTCACTGTCTGCCAGTGAATCTCCTCCTGCTCACTGTCTGCCAGTGAATCTCCTCCTGTTCACTGTCTGCCAGTGAATCTCCTCCTGCTCACTGTCTGCCAGTGAATCTCCTCCTGTTCAGTGTCTATCAGTGAATCTCCTCCTGTTCACTGTCTGCCATTGAATCTCCTCCTGTTCACTGTCTGCCAGTGAATCTCCTCCTGCACACTGTCTGCCAGTGAATCTCCTCCTGTTCACTGTCTGCCAGTGAATCTCCTCCTGTTCACTGTCTGCCATTGAATCTCCTCCTGTTCACTGTCTGCCAGTGAATCTCCTCCTGCACACTGTCTGCCAGTGAATCTCCTCCTGTTCACAGTCTGCCAGTGAATTTCCTCCTGTTCACTGTCTGCCAGTGAATCTCCTCCTGTTCACCGCCTGCCAGTGAATCTCCTCCTGCTCACTGTCTGCCAGTGAATCCCCTCCTGTTCAGTGTCTGCCAGTGAATCTCCTCCTGTTCACTGTCTGCCAGTGAATCTCCTCCTGCTCACTGTCTGCCAGTGAATCTCCTCCTGTTCACTGTCTGCCATTGAATCTCCTCCTGTTCACTGTCTGCCAGTGAATCTCCTCCTGCACACTGTCTGCCAGTGAATCTCCTCCTGCTCACTATCTGCCAGTGAATCTCCTCCTGTTCACTGTCTGCCAGTGAATCTTCTTCAACTCACTGTCTGCCAGTGAATCACCACCTGTTCACTGTCTGCCAGTGAATCTCCTCCTGTTCACTGTGTGCCAGTGAATCTCCTGTTCGCTGTGTGCCAGTGAATCTCCTCCTGTTCATTGTCTGCCAGTGAATCTCCTGTTCACTGTGTGCCAGTGAATCTCCTCCTGTTCACTGTGTGCCAGTGAATCTCCTCCTGCTCACTGTCTGCCTGTGAATCTCCTCCTGTTCAGTGTCTGCCAGTGAATCTCCTCCTGTTCACTGTCTGCCAGTGAATCTCCTCATGTTCACTGTCTGCCAGTGAATCCCCTCCTGCTCACTGTCTGCCAGTGAATCTCCTGTTCAGTGTCTGCCAGTGAATCTCCTCCTGTTAACTGTCTGCCAGTGAATCTCCTCCTGCTCACTGTCTGCCAGTGAATCTCCTCCTGTTCACTGTCTGCCAGTGAATCTCCTCCTGCTGACTGTCTGCCAGTGAATTTCCTCCTGTTCACTGTCTGCCAGTGAATCTCCTCCTGCTCACTGTCTGCCAGTGAATCTCCTGTTCAGTGTCTGCCAGTGAATCTTCTCCTGTTCGCTGTCTGCCAGTGAATCTCCTCCTGTTTACTGTCTGCCAGTGACTCTCCTCCTCCTCACTGTCTGCCAGTGAATATCCTCCTGTTCAGTGTCTGCCAGTGAATCTCCTCCTGTTCACTGTCAGCCAGTGAATCTCCTCCTGCTCACTGTCTGCCAGTGAATCTCCTCCTGTTCAGTGTCTGCCAGTGAATCTCCTCCTGTTCACTGTCTGCCATTGAATCTCCTCCTTTTCACTGTCTGCCAGTGAATCTACTCCTGCACACTGTCTGCCAGTGAATCTCCTCCTGCTCACGGTCTGCCAGTGAATCTCCTCCTGTTCACTGTCTGCCAGTGAATCTCCTCCTGTTCACTGTCTGCCAGTGAATCTCCTCCTGCTCACTGTCTGCCACTGAATCTTCTTCTGCTCACTGTCTGCCAGTGAATCACCTCCTGTTCACTGTCTGCCAGTGAATCTCCTCCTGTTGACTGTCTGCCAGTGAATCTCCTCCTGTTCAGTGTCTGCCAGTGAATCTCCTCCTGTTCACTGTTTGCCAGTGAATCTCCTCCTGCTCACTGTCTGCCAGTGAATCTCCTCGTGTTCACTGTCTGCCAGTGAATCTAGTCCTGCTCACTGTCTGACAGTGAATCTCCTGTTCAGTGTCTGCCAGTGAATCTCCTCCTGCTCACTGTTTGCCAGTGAATCTCCTCCTGCTCACTGTCTGCCAGTGAATCTCCTGTTCACTGTCTGCCAGTGAATCTCCTGCTGTTCACTGTCTGCCAGTGAATCTCCTCCTGTTCAGTGCCTGCCAGTAAATCTCCTCCTGTTCACTGTCTGCCAGTGAATCTCCTCCTGTTCACTGTCTGCGAGTGAATCTCCTCCTGCTCACTGTCTGCCAGTGAATCTCCTCCTGTTCACTGTCTGCCAGTGAATCTCCTCCTGCTCACTGTCTGCCAGTGAATCTCCTCCTGTTCAGTGTCTGCCAGTGTATCCCCTCCTGCTCACTGTCTGCCAGTGAATCTCCTCCTGCTCACTGTCTGCCAGTGAATCTTCTTCTGCTCACTGTCTGCCAGTGAATCACCTCCTGTTCACTGTCTGCCAGTGAATCTCCTCCTGTTCACTGTGTGCCAGTGAATCTCCTGTTCACTGTGTGCCAGTGAATCTCCTCCTGTTCACTGTCTGCCAGTGAATCTCCTCCTGCTCACTGTCTGCCAGTGAATCTCCTCCTGTTCAGTGTCTGGCAGTGAATCTCCTCCTGTTCACTGTCTGCCAGTGAATCTCCTCCTGTTCACCGCCTGCCAGTAAATCTCCTGTTCAGTGTCTGCCAGTGAATCCCCTCCTGCTCACTGTCTGCCAGTGAATCTCCTCCTGTTCACTGTCTGCCAGTGAATCTCCTCCTGCTCACTGTGTGCCAGTGAATCTCCTCCTGTTCACTGTCTGCCAGTGAATCTCCTCCTGTTCACTGTCTGCCAGTGAATCTCCTCCTGTTCACTGTCTGCCAGTGAATCTCCTCCTGTTCACTGTCGGCCAGTGAATCTCCTCCTGCTCACTGTCTGCCAGTGAATCTCCTCCTGTTCACTGTCTGCCAGTGAATCTCCTCCTGTTCACTGTCTGCCAGTGAATCTCCTCCTGCTCACTGTCTCCCAGTGAATCTCCTCCTGCTCACTGTCTGCCAGTGAATCTCCTCCTGCTCACTGTCTGCCAGTGAATCTCCTCCTGTTCACTGTCTGCCAGTGAATCTCCTCCTGCTCACTGTCTGCCAGTGAATCTCCTCCTGTTCAGTGTCTATCAGTGAATCTCCTCCTGTTCACTGTCTGCCATTGAATCTCCTCCTGTTCACTGTCTGCCAGTGAATCTCCTCCTGCACACTGTCTGCCAGTGAATCTCCTCCTGTTCACTGTCTGCCAGTGAATCTCCTCCTGTTCACTGTCTGCCATTGAATCTCCTCCTGTTCACTGTCTGCCAGTGAATCTCCTCCTGCACACTGTCTGCCAGTGAATCTCCTCCTGTTCACAGTCTGCCAGTGAATTTCCTCCTGTTCACTGTCTGCCAGTGAATCTCCTCCTGCTCACCGCCTGCCAGTGAATCTCCTCCTGCTCACTGTCTGCCAGTGAATCCCCTCCTGTTCAGTGTCTGCCAGTGAATCTCCTCCTGTTCACTGTCTGCCAGTGAATCTCCTCCTGCTCACTGTCTGCCAGTGAATCTCCTCCTGTTCACTGTCTGCCATTGAATCTCCTCCTGTTCACTGTCTGCCAGTGAATCTCCTCCTGCACACTGTCTGCCAGTGAATCTCCTCCTGCTCACTATCTGCCAGTGAATCTCCTCCTGTTCACTGTCTGCCAGTGAATCTTCTTCAACTCACTGTCTGCCAGTGAATCACCACCTGTTCACTGTCTGCCAGTGAATCTCCTCCTGTTCACTGTGTGCCAGTGAATCTCCTGTTCGCTGTGTGCCAGTGAATCTCCTCCTGTTCATTGTCTGCCAGTGAATCTCCTGTTCACTGTGTGCCAGTGAATCTCCTCCTGTTCACTGTGTGCCAGTGAATCTCCTCCTGCTCACTGTCTGCCTGTGAATCTCCTCCTGTTCAGTGTCTGCCAGTGAATCTCCTCCTGTTCACTGTCTGCCAGTGAATCTCCTCATGTTCACTGTCTGCCAGTGAATCCCCTCCTGCTCACTGTCTGCCAGTGAATCTCCTGTTCAGTGTCTGCCAGTGAATCTCCTCCTGTTAACTGTCTGCCAGTGAATCTCCTCCTGCTCACTGTCTGCCAGTGAATCTCCTCCTGTTCACTGTCTGCCAGTGAATCTCCTCCTGCTGACTGTCTGCCAGTGAATTTCCTCCTGTTCACTGTCTGCCAGTGAATCTCCTCCTGCTCACTGTCTGCCAGTGAATCTCCTGTTCAGTGTCTGCCAGTGAATCTTCTCCTGTTCGCTGTCTGCCAGTGAATCTCCTCCTGTTTACTGTCTGCCAGTGACTCTCCTCCTCCTCACTGTCTGCCAGTGAATATCCTCCTGTTCAGTGTCTGCCAGTGAATCTCCTCCTGTTCACTGTCAGCCAGTGAATCTCCTCCTGCTCACTGTCTGCCAGTGAATCTCCTCCTGTTCAGTGTCTGCCAGTGAATCGCCTCCTGTTCACTGTCTGCCATTGAATCTCCTCCTTTTCACTGTCTGCCAGTGAATCTACTCCTGCACACTGTCTGCCAGTGAATCTCCTCCTGCTCACGGTCTGCCAGTGAATCTCCTCCTGTTCACTGTCTGCCAGTGAATCTCCTCCTGTTCACTGTCTGCCAGTGAATCTCCTCCTGCTCACTGTCTGCCACTGAATCTTCTTCTGCTCACTGTCTGCCAGTGAATCACCTCCTGTTCACTGTCTGCCAGTGAATCTCCTCCTGTTCACTGTGTGCCAGTGAATCCCCTGTTCACTGTGTGCCAGTGAATCTCCTCCTGTTCACTGTGTGCCAGTGAATCTCCTGTTCACTGTGTGCCAGTGAATCTCCTCCTGTTCACTGTCTGCCAGTGAATCCCCTCCTGCTCACTGTCTGCCAGTGAATCTCCTCCTGTTCAGTGTCTGCCAGTGAATCTCCTCCTGTTCACTGTCTGCCAGTGAATCTCCTCCTGTTCACTGTCTGCCAGTGAATCTCCTCATGTTCACTGTCTGCCAGTGAATCTCCTCCTGCTCACTGTCTGCCAGTGATTCTCCTCCTGTTCACTGTGTGCCAGTGAATCTCCTGTTCACTGTGTGCCAGTGAATCTCCTCCTGTTCACTGTGTGCCAGTGAATCTCCTGTTCACTGTCTGCCAGTGAATCTCCTCCTGCTCACTGTCTGCCAGTGAATCACCTCCTGTTCACTGTCTGCCAGTGTATGTCCTCCTGTTCACTGTCTGCCAGTGAATCTCCTCCTGTTCACTGTCTGCCAGTGAATCTCCTCCTGCTCACTGTCTGCCAGTGAATCTCCTCCTGCTCACTGTCTGCCAGTGAATCCCCTCCTGCTCACTGTCTGCCAGTGAATCTCCTCCTGCTCACTGTCTGCCAGTGAATCTCCTGTTCAGTGTCTGCCAGTGAATCTTCTCCTGTTCACTGTGTGCCAGTGAATCTCCTCCTGTTCACTGTGTGCCAGTGAATCTCCTCCTGTTCACTGTCTGCCAGTGAATCTCCTCCTGCTCACTGTCTGCCAGTGAATCTCCTCCTGTTCACTGTCTGCCAGTGAATCTCCTCCTGTTCACTGTCTGCCAGTGAATCTCCTCCTGTTCACTGTCTGCCAGTGAATCTCATCATGTTCACTGTCTGCCAGTGAATCTCCTCCTGCTCACTGTCTGCCAGTGATTCTCCTCCTGTTCACTGTGTGCCAGTGAATCTCCTGTTCACTGTGTGCCCGTGAATCTCCTCCTGTTCACTGTGTGCCAGTGAAACTCCTGTTCACTGTGTGCCAGTGAATCTCATCCTGTTCACTGTGTGCCAGTGAATCTCCTGTGCACTGTGTGCCAGTGAATCTCCTGTTCACTGTCTGCCAGTGAATCTCCTCCTGCTCACTGTCTGCCAGTGAATCTCCTCCTGCTCACTGTCTGCCAGTGAATCTCCTCCTGCTCACTGTCTGCCAGTGAATTTCCTCCTGTTCAGTGTCTGCCAGTGAATCTCCTCCTGTTCAGTGTCTGCCAGTGAATCTCCTCCTGCTCACTGTCTGCCAGTGAATCTCCTCCTGCTCACTGTCTGCCAGTGAATTTCCTCCTGTTCAGTGTCTGCCAGTGAATCTCCTCCTGTTCAGTGTCTGCCAGTGAATCTCCTCCTGCTCACTGTCTGCCAGTGAATCTCCTTCTGCTCACTGTCTGCCAGTGAATCTCCTGTTCAGTGTCTGCCAGTGAATCTTCTCCTGTTCACTGTCTGCCAGTGAATCTCCTCCTGTTTACTGTCTGCCAGTGAATCTCCTCCTACTCACTGTCTGCCAGTGAATCTCCTCCTGTTCAGTGTCTGCCAGTGAATCTCCTCCTGTTCACTGTCAGCCAGTGAATCTCCTCCTGCTCACTGTCTGCCAGTGAATCTCCTCCTGTTCAGTGTCTGCCTGTGAATCTCCTCCTGTTCACTGCCTGCCAGTGAATCTCCTCCTGTTCACAGTCTGCCAGTGAATCTTCTTCTGCTCACTGTCTGCCAGTGAATCACCTCCTGTTCACTGTGTGCCAGTGAATCCCCTGTTCACTGTGTGCCAGTGAATCTCCTCCTGTTCACTGCGTGCCAGTGAATCTCCTGTTCACTGTGTGCCAGTGAAACACCTGTTCACTGTCTGCCAGTGAATCTCCTCCTGCTCACTGTCTGCCAGTGAATCACCTCCTGTTCACTGTCTGCCTGTGTATGTCCTCCTGTTCACTGTCTGCCAGTGTATCTCCTCCTGTTCACTGTCTGCCAGTGAATTTCCTCCTGTTCACTGTCTGCCAGTGAATCTCCTCCTGCTCACTGTCTGCCAGTGAATCTCCTCCTGTTCACAGTCTGCCAGTGAATCTTCTTCTGCTCACTGCCTGCCAGTGAATCACCTCCTGTTCACTGTGTGCCAGTGAATCCCCTGTTCACTGTGTGCCAGTGAATCTCCTCCTGTTCACTGCGTGCCAGTGAATCTCCTGTTCACTGTGTGCCAGTGAAACACCTGTTCACTGTCTGCCAGTGAATCTCCTCCTGCTCACTGTCTGCCAGTGAATCACCTCCTGTTCACTGTCTGCCTGTGTATGTCCTCCTGTTCACTGTCTGCCAGTGTATCTCCTCCTGTTCACTGTCTGCCAGTGAATTTCCTCCTGTTCACTGTCTGCCAGTGAATCTCCTCCTGCTCACTGTCTGCAAGTGAATCTCCTCCCGCTCACTGTCTGCCAGTGAATCTACTCCTGCTCACTGTCTGCCAGTGAATCTCCTCCTGTTCACTGTCTGCCAGTGAATCTCCTCCTGCTCACTGTCTGCCAGTGAATCTCCTCCTGCTCACTGCCTGCCAGTGAATCTCCTCCTGTTCACTGTCTGCCAGTGAATCTCCTCCTGTTCAATGTCTGCCAGTGAATCTCCTCCTGTTCACTATCTGCCAGTGAATCTCCTGTTCACTGTGTGCCAGTGAATCTCCTCCTGTTCACTGTCTGCCGGTGAATCTCCTCCTGTTCACTGTGTGCCGGTGAATCTCCTCCTGTTCACTGTGTGCCGGTGAATCTCCTCCTGTTCACTGTCTGCCAGTGAATCTCCTCCTGCTCACTGTCTGCCAGTGAATCTCCTCCTGCTCACTGCCTGCCAGTGAATCTCCTCCTGTTCACTGTCTGCCAGTGAATCTCCTCCTGTTCAATGTCTGCCAGTGAATCTCCTCCTGTTCACTATCTGCCAGTGAATCTCCTCCTGTTCACTGTCTGCCGGTGAATCTCCTCCTGTTCACTGTGTGCCGGTGAATCTCCTCCTGTTCACTGTGTGCCGGTGAATCTCCTCCTGTTCACTGTCTGCCAGTGAATCTCCTCCTGCTCACTGTCTGCCAGTGAATCTCCTCCTGTTCACTGTCTGCCAGTGAATCTCCTCCTGTTCACTGTCTGCCAGTGAATCTCCTCCTGTTCACTGTCTGCCAGTGAATCTCCTCCTGTTCACTGTCTGCCAGTGAATCTCCTCCTGTTCACTGCCTGCCAGTGAATCTCCTCCTGCTCACTGTGTGCCAGTGAATCTCCTCCTGTTCACTGTCTGCCAGTGAATCTCCTCCTGTTCACTGCCTGCCAGTGAATCTCCTCCTGTTCAGTGTCTGCCAGTGAATCTCCTCCTGTTCACTGTCTGCCAGTGAATCTCCTCCTGCTCACTGTGTGCCAGTGAATTTCCTCCTGTTCACTGTCTGCCAGTGAATCTCCTCCTGTTCACTGTCGGCCAGTGAATCTCCTCCTGCTCACTGTCAGCCAGTGAATCCCCTCCTGCTCACTGTCTGCCAGTGAATCTCCTCCTGCTCACTGCCTCCCAGTGAATCTCCTCCTGTTCACTGTCTGCCAGTGAATCTCCTCCTGCTCACTGTCTGCCAGTTAATTTCCTCCTGTTCACTGTCTTCCAGTGAATCTCCTCCTGTTCAGTGTCTGCCAGTGAATCTCCTCCTGTTCACTGTCTGCCATTGAATCTCCTCCTGTTCACTGTCTGCCAGTCAATCTCCTCCTGCACACTGTCTGCCAGTGAATCTCCTCCTGTTCAGTGTCTGCCAGTGAATCTCCTCCTGTTCACTGTCTGCCAGTGAATCTCCTCCTGTTCACTGTCTGCCAGTGAATCTCCTCCTGCACACTGTCTGCCAGTGAATCTCCTCCTGCTCACTGTCTGCCTGTGAATCTCCTCCTGTTCACTGCCTGCCAGTGAATCTCCTCCTGTTCACTGTCTGCCAGTGAATCTTCTTCTGCTCACTGTCTGCCAGTGAATCACCTCCTGTTCACTGTCTGCCAGTGAATCTCCTCCTGTTCACTGTCTGCCAGTGAATCTCCTCCTGTTCACTGTGTGCCAGTGAATCCCCTGTTCACTGTGTGCCAGTGAATCTCCTCCTGTTCACTGTGTGCCAGTGAATCTCCTGTTCACTGTGTGCCAGTGAATCTCCTCCTGTTCACTGTCTGCCAGTGAATCTCCTCCTGCTCACTGTCTGCCAGTGAATCTCCTCCTGTTCAGTGTCTGCCAGTGAATCTCCTCCTGTTCACTGTCTGCCTGTGAATCTCCTCCTGTTCACTGTCTGCCAGTGAATCTCCTCATGTTCACTGTCTGCCAGTGAATCTCCTCCTGCTCACTGTCTGCCAGTGATTCTCCTCCTGTTCACTGTGTGCCAGTGAATCTCCTGTTCACTGTGTGCCAGTGAATCTCCTCCTGTTCACTGTGTGCCAGTGAATCTCCTGTTCACTGTGTGCCAGTGAAACTCCTGTTCACTGTCTGCCAGTGAATCTCCTCCTGCTCACTGTCTGCCAGTGAATCACCTCCTGTTCACTGTCTGCCAGTGTATCTCCTCCTGCTCACTGTCTGCCAGTGAATCTCCTCCTGCTCACTGCCTGCCAGTGAATCTCCTCCTGTTCACTGTCTGCCAGTGAATCTCCTCCTGTTCAATGTCTGCCAGTGAATCTCCTCCTGTTCACTATCTGCCAGTGAATCTCCTCCTGTTCACTGTCTGCCGGTGAATCTCCTCCTGTTCACTGTCTGCCAGTGAATCTCCTCCTGTTCACTGTCTGCCAGTGAATCTCCTCCTGTTCACTGTCTGCCAGTGAATTTCCTCCTGTTCACTGTCTGCCAGTGAATCTCCTCCTGCTCACTGTCTGCCAGTGAATCTCCTCCTGTTCACTGTCTGCCAGTGAATCTCCTCCTGTTCACTGTCTGCCAGTGAATCTCCTCCTGTTCACTGCCTGCCAGTGAATCTCCTCCTGCTCACTGTGTGCCAGTGAATCTCCTCCTGTTCACTGTCTGCCAGTGAATCTCCTCCTGTTCACTGCCTGCCAGTGAATCTCCTCCTGTTCAGTGTCTGCCAGTGAATCTCCTCCTGTTCACTGTCTGCCAGTGAATCTCCTCCTGCTCACTGTGTGCCAGTGAATTTCCTCCTGTTCACTGTCTGCCAGTGAATCTCCTCCTGTTCACTGTCGGCCAGTGAATCTCCTCCTGCTCACTGTCAGCCAGTGAATCCCCTCCTGCTCACTGTCTGCCAGTGAATCTCCTCCTGCTCACTGCCTCCCAGTGAATCTCCTCCTGTTCACTGTCTGCCAGTGAATCTCCTCCTGCTCACTGTCTGCCAGTTAATTTCCTCCTGTTCACTGTCTTCCAGTGAATCTCCTCCTGTTCAGTGTCTGCCAGTGAATCTCCTCCTGTTCACTGTCTGCCATTGAATCTCCTCCTGTTCACTGTCTGCCAGTCAATCTCCTCCTGCACACTGTCTGCCAGTGAATCTCCTCCTGTTCAGTGTCTGCCAGTGAATCTCCTCCTGTTCACTGTCTGCCAGTGAATCTCCTCCTGTTCACTGTCTGCCAGTGAATCTCCTCCTGCACACTGTCTGCCAGTGAATCTCCTCCTGCTCACTGTCTGCCTGTGAATCTCCTCCTGTTCACTGCCTGCCAGTGAATCTCCTCCTGTTCACTGTCTGCCAGTGAACCTTCTTCTGCTCACTGTCTGCCAGTGAATCACCTCCTGTTCACTGTCTGCCAGTGAATCTCCTCCTGTTCACTGTCTGCCAGTGAATCTCCTCCTGTTCACTGTGTGCCAGTGAATCCCCTGTTCACTGTGTGCCAGTGAATCTCCTCCTGTTCACTGTGTGCCAGTGAATCTCCTGTTCACTGTGTGCCAGTGAATCTCCTCCTGTTCACTGTCTGCCAGTGAATCTCCTCCTGCTCACTGTCTGCCAGTGAATCTCCTCCTGTTCAGTGTCTGCCAGTGAATCTCCTCCTGTTCACTGTCTGCCTGTGAATCTCCTCCTGTTCACTGTCTGCCAGTGAATCTCCTCATGTTCACTGTCTGCCAGTGAATCTCCTCCTGCTCACTGTCTGCCAGTGATTCTCCTCCTGTTCACTGTGTGCCAGTGAATCTCCTGTTCACTGTGTGCCAGTGAATCTCCTCCTGTTCACTGTGTGCCAGTGAATCTCCTGTTCACTGTGTGCCAGTGAAACTCCTGTTCACTGTCTGCCAGTGAATCTCCTCCTGCTCACTGTCTGCCAGTGAATCACCTCCTGTTCACTGTCTGCCAGTGTATGTCCTCCTGTTCACTGCCTGCCAGTGTATCTCCTCCTGTTCACTGTCTGCCAGTGAATTTCCTCCTGTTCACTGTCTGCCAGTGAATCTCCTCCTGCTCACTGTCTGCCAGTGAATCTCCTCCCGCTCACTGTCTGCCAGTGAATCTACTCCTGCTCACTGTCTGCCAGTGAATCTCCTCCTGTTCACTGTCTGCCAGTGAATCTCCTCCTGTTCACTGCCTGCCAGTGTATGTCCTCCTGTTCACTGCCTGCCAGTGTATCTCCTCCTGTTCACTGTCTGCCAGTGAATTTCCTCCTGTTCACTGTCTGCCAGTGAATCTCCTCCTGCTCACTGTCTGCCAGTGAATCTCCTCCCGCTCACTGTCTGCCAGTGAATCTCCTCCTGCTCACTGTGTGCCAGTGAATCTCCTCCTGTTCACTGTCTGCCAGTGAATCTCCTCCTGTTCACTGCCTGCCAGTGAATCTCCTCCTGTTCAGTGTCTGCCAGTGAATCTCCTCCTGTTCACTGTCTGCCAGTGAATCTCCTCCTGCTCACTGTGTGCCAGTGAATCTCCTCCTGTTCACTGTCTGCCAGTGAATCTCCTCCTGCTCAGTGTCTGCCAGTGAATCTCCTCCTGCTCACTGTCAGCCAGTGAATCACCTCCTGCTCACTGTCTGCCAGTGAATCTCCTCCTGCTCACTGCCTCCCAGTGAATCTCCTCCTGTTCACTGTCTGCCAGTGAATCTCCTCCTGCTCACTGTCTGCCAGTGAATTTCCTCCTGTTCACTGTCTGCCAGTGAATCTCCTCCTGTTCACTGTCTGCCAGTGAATCTCCTCCTGTTCAGTGTCTGCCAATGAATCTCCTCCTGTTCACTGTCTGCCAGTGAATCTCCTCCTGTTCACTGTCTGCCAGTGAATCTCCTCCTGTTCACTGTGTGCCGGTGAATCTCCTCCTGTTCACTGTCTGCCAGTGAATCTCCTCCTGCTCACTGTCTGCCAGTGAATCTCCTCCTGTTCACTGTCTGCCAGTGAATCTCCTCCTGTTCGCTGTCTGCCAGTGAATCTCCTCCTGTTCACTATCTGCCAGTGAATCTCCTCCTGTTCACTGCCTGCCAGTGAATCTCCTCCTGCTCACTGTGTGCCAGTGAATCTCCTCCTGTTCACTGTCTGCCAGTGAATCTCCTCCTGTTCACTGCCTGCCAGTGAATCTCCTCCTGCTCACTGTGTGCGAGTGAATCTCCTCCTGTTCACTGTCTTCCAGTGAATCTCCTCCTGTTCAGTGTCTGCCAGTGAATCTCCTCCTGCTCACTGTCTGCCAGTGAATCTCCTCCTGCTCACTGTATGCCAGTGAATCTCCTCCTGCTCACTGCCTCCCAGTGAATCTCCTCCTGTTCACTGTCTGCCATTGAATCTCCTCCTGCTCACTGTCTGCCAGTGAATTTCCTCCTGTTCACTGTCTGCCAGTGAATCTCCTCCTGTTCACTGTCTCCCAGTGAATCTCCTCCTGTTCAATGTCTGCCAGTGAATCTCCTCCTGTTCACTGTCTGCCAGTGAATCTCCTCCTGTTCAGTGTCTGCCAGTGAATCTCCTCTTGCTCACTGTCTGCCAGTGAATCTAGTCCTGTTCACTGTCTGCCAGTGAATCTCCTCCTGTTCACTGTCTGCCAGTGAATCTCCTCCTGTTCACTGTCTGCCAGTGAATCTCCTCCTGTTCAGAGTCTGCCAGTGAATCTCCTCCTGTTCAGTGTCTGCCAGTGAATCTCCTCCTGTTCAGTGTCTGCCAGTGAATCTCCTGTTCACTGTCTGCCAGTGAATCTGCTCCTGCTCACTGTCTGCCAGTGAATCTGCTCCTGCTCACTGTCTGCCAGTGAATCTCCTCCTGTTCAGTGTCTGCCAGTGAATCTCCTCCTGTTCACTGTCTGCCAGTGAATCTCCTCCTGCTCACTGTGTGCCAGTGAATCTCCTCCTGTTCACTGTCTGCCAGTGAATCTCCTCCTGTTCAGTGTCTGCCAGTGAATCTCCTCCTGCTCACTGTCTGCCAGTGAATCTCCTCCTGCTCACTGTATGCCAGTGAATCTCCTCCTGCTCACTGCCTCCCAGTGAATCTCCTCCTGTTCACTGTCTGCCAGTGAATCTCCTCCTGCTCACTGTCTGCCAGTGAATTTCCTCCTGTTCACTGTCTGCCAGTGAATCTCCTCCTGTTCAGTGTCTGCAAGTGAATCTCCTCCTGTTCACTGTCTGCCAGTGAATCTCCTCCTGTTCAATGTCTGCCAGTGAATCTCCTCCTGTTCACTGTCTGCCAGTGAATCTCCTCCTGTTCAGTGTCTGCCAGTGAATCTCCTCTTGCTCACTGTCTGCCAGTGAATCTAGTCCTGTTCACTGTCTGCCAGTGAATCTCCTCCTGTTCACTGTCTGCCAGTGAATCTCCTCCTGTTCACTGTCTGCCAGTGAATCTCCTCCTGTTCAGAGTCTGCCAGTGAATCTCCTCCTGTTCAGTGTCTGCCAGTGAATCTCCTCCTGTTCAGTGTCTGCCAGTGAATCTCCTGTTCACTGTCTGCCAGTGAATCTGCTCCTGCTCACTGTCTGCCAGTGAATCTGCTCCTGCTCACTGTCTGCCAGTGAATCTCCTCCTGTTCAGTGTCTGCCAGTGAATCTCCTCCTGTTCACTGTCTGCCAGTGAATCTCCTCCTGTTCACTGTCTGCCAGTGAATCTCCTCCTGTTCACTGTCTGCCAGTGAATCTCCTCCTGTTCAGAGTCTGCCAGTGAATCTCCTCCTGTTCAGTGTCTGCCAGTGAATCTCCTCCTGTTCAGTGTCTGCCAGTGAATCTCCTGTTCACTGTCTGCCAGTGAATCTGCTCCTGCTCACTGTCTGCCAGTGAATCTGCTCCTGCTCACTGTCTGCCAGTGAATCTCCTCCTGTTCAGTGTCTGCCAGTGAATCTCCTCCTGTTCACTGTCTGCCAGTGAATCTCCTCCTGCTCACTGTGTGCCAGTGAATCTCCTCCTGTTTACTGTCTGCCAGTGAATCTCCTCCTGCTCACTGTCTGACAGTGAATCTCCTCCTGCTCACTGTCTGACAGTGTACCCTACTTAGACCCACTCCGCTGCCCTATTCCCGTATTCCCAAGTAACCGTTGGATATTAAGGGACAATTGGCCAAAGCAGCTGCCCATCTTTGGGCTGATTTTGGTGTAACACTTATTAGCAGCTCAGTGAGATCACCCCAGCATCAGCTCAGGTATTGCTGAAACTCCGATCAATACTGTAATCACTCTGAAACTTTACTATTCCACTGATTTCCTAGCCATCGATTCTATGCAAAACCCTTCAGTCTGTTTCCTCACACATTCACTCATCGCCTCAGAGCTCAATGACCACATTCCCTCCCCGTCAAACAAGAACACAATTTTCTTTTTCTTTTCAAATTTAGAGTACCCAATTCATTTTTTCCAGTTAAGGGGCAATTTAACGTGGCCCGTCCACCTCCCCTGCACATCTTTGGGTTGTGGGGGCGAAACCCACGCAGACACGGGGGGAATGTGCAAACTCCACACGGACAGTGACCCAGAGTCGGGATCGAACCTGGGAACTCAGCGCAGTGAGGCAGCAGTGCTAACCACTGTGCCACCGTGCTGCCTAATAACTCAATTTTAAAATTCTCTTGCTTGCTTTCCAATTCCTCCAAGGCCTCGTCCTCCCAATCGCTGTAATCCTCTCCAGGAGAAAACCAGAGTGCAGTCAGAAGGTAGGTGGTATTTGTATTTGTGTCTCACTCTGTCTCTGTATCACTCTCTGTGTCTGTGTCTCTCTCTGTGTCTCTTTGTGTCTGTGTCTCTCTCTCTCTCTGTCTGTGTCTCTCTCTCTCTGTCTGTCTCTCTGGTCTCTTTGTGCCTGTGTCTCTTAGTGTCTGTGTCTCTCTCTCTCTCTCTGTCTGTCTCTCTGGTCTCTTTATGTCTGTGTCTCTTAGTGTCTGTGTGCCTCTCTCTCTGTCTCTCTCGCTCTGTTGGTGTCTCTCTTTGTCTCTGTCTCTGTGTCAGTTTCTCTCTGTGCCTGTGACTCTCTGTGTGTCTCTCTCTCTGTGTCCGTGTCTCTCTCTCTCTGTCTCTCTCTCTGTCTCTCTCTGTCTCTCTCTCTGTCTCTCTCTCTGTCTGTGTCTCTCTCTCTGTGCCTCTCTTTGTGTCTGTGTCTCTGACTGTTAAATAAGTTAAGAGCCCATGGTGCGAGCCTTACCCTTCAGGGTAAGATCCTGGCATGGATAGAGGATTGGCTGACTGGCAGAAGGCAGAGAGTGGGGATAAAGGGCTCTTTTTCAGGATAGCAGCCGGTGACTAGTGGTGTGCCTCAGGGGTCTGTGCTGGGGACGCAACTTTTCACAATGTACATTAATGATCTGGAAGAAGGAACTGAAGGCACTGTTGCTAAGTTTGCAGATGATACAAAGATCTGTGGAGGGACAGGTAGTATTGAGGAAGCAAGGGGGCTGCAGAAGGACTTGGACAAGCTAGGAGAGCGGGCAAAGAAGTGGCAAATGGAATACAATGTGGAAAAGTGTGAGGTTATGCACTTTGGAAGGAGGAATCTAGGCATAGACTATTTTCGAAATGGGGAAATGCTTCGGAAAGCAGAAGCACAAAGGGACTTGGGAATCCTTGTTCACGATTCTCTTCAGGTTAATGTGCAGGTTCAGTCGGCAGTTAGGAAGGCAAATGCAATGTTAGCATTCATGTCAAGTGGGCTAGAATACAAGAGCAGGGATGTACTTCTGAGGCTATATAAGACTCTGGTCAGACCCCATTTGGAGTATTGTGAGCGGTTTTGGGCCCCGTATCTAAGGAAGGATGTGCTGGCCTTGGAAAGGGTCCAGAGGAGGTTCACAAGAATGATCCCTGGAATGAAGAGCTTGTCGTATGAGGAACGGTTGAGGACTCTGGGTCTGTACTCGTTGGAGTTTAGAAGGATGAGGGGGGATCTTATTGAAACTTACAGGATACTGCGAGGCCTGGATAGAGTGGACGTGGAGAGGGTGTTTCCACTTGTAGGAAAAACTAGAAGCAGAGGACACCATCTCAGACTAAAGGGACGATCCTTTAAAACAGAGATGAGGAGGAATTTCTTCAGCCAGAGGGTGGTGACTCTGTGGAATCTTTGCCGCAGAAGGCTGTGGAGGCCAAATCACTGAGTGTCTTTAAAACGGAGATAAATAGATTCTTGATTAATAAGGGGATCAGGGGTTATGGGGAGAAGGCAGGAGAATGGGGATGAGAAAATATCAGCCATAATTGAATGGCGGAGCAGACTCGATGGGCCAAGTGGCCTAATTCTGCTCCTATGTCTTATGGTCTTAGGATGTCTCTGTGTCTGTGTCTCTCTGTGTTTTCAAATTGTGGGAGGAAAACACTGAGAAATGATGCCACAGTAAAGCTGTGACCTGATTGGCTGGTAGGGAATTGAAAAAACATTGAAAAAACTAATTAAAACGAATTACTTAACTCGGTAGAGGAGTAACTAAACCTGAGGGCAGTGATTAGTATTTAGCATTTCATTTTACAGTAGGAATTTGGTGCCAGGGACCACATAGTTAGTCAGAACTTAATCTAATAACGATTTAAGTATTTAATTTGAATTAATTAACTAGTGCTGAAATGTCACTCAGTGGGGTGCAGTGCTCTAACTGTGAGACGTGGGAGATCCGTGACGGTTCCAGAGTTCCGGTCGACTACGTCTGCAGGAAGTGCAACCAATGGCAGCTCCTCACAGACCACGTGGTTCGGTTGGAGCAGCATTTGGATGCACTTAGGAGCATGCAGGTGGCGGAAAGCGTCATAGATAGGAGTTATAGAGACGTGGTCACACCCAAGGTGCGGGCAGACAGATGGGTGACCGCTAGAAAGGGCAGCCAGTCAGCGCAGGGATCCCCTGAAGCTGTCCCCCTCTCTAAGAAGTATACCATTTTGGATACTGTTGAGGGGGATAGCCTATCAGGGGAAAACAACAGCAGCCAGAACAGTGGCAACTGTGGCAGGGGAGGGCAAAGTGCAGGAGAGCGATAGTAATAGGGGACTCTATAGTAAGGGGCACAGATAGGGGCTTCTGTGGACGGGAAAGAGACTCCAGGATGGGTATGTTGCCTCCCTGGTGCCAAGGTGAAGGATGTCTCTGAACGAACACAGGACATCCTGAAGGGGGAGGGTGAACAGCCACAGGTCGTAGTACACATAGGTACTAACGACATAGGCAGGAAGAGTGATGAGGTCCTGCAGAAGGAGTTTAGGCAGCAAGCTAAAAAGCAGGACCTCTAGGGTTGTAATCTCAGGATTACTCCCTGTGCCAAGTGCCAGTGAGGCTAGAAATAGGATGATAGTGCCGCTAAATATGTGGCTATACTGTGTAGGAGGGAGGGTTTCAGATTTTTGGCCCATTGGGATCTCCTCCGGGGTAGGTGTGACCTGTACAAGAAGGACGGGTTGCATCTAAACTTTAGGGGCACCGATATCCTGGCTGGGAAGTTTGCTAGAGTCACTCGGGAGGATTTAAACTAGAATGGCAGGGGGGTGGGTAGCAGAGCATTAGGTTAGAAGGTGTCAAAACTGAAGGGTAAATAGAGAACAGAAATAATAGAACAACATCACCCTGTCTGCTCAAATGCAGAGGTCTGGTGTATTTGTTTCAATGCCAGAAAAATAGCGGGTAAGGCAGATGAACTTGGGGGACTTATTGGTACTTGGAATTATGATGTTGTGGCGATCACAGGAACGTGGTTAAAGGAAGGGCAGGATCGGCAGCTGAACATTGGAGGATAGAGATGCTTCAGGAGAGATCGAGGGGGATGTAAAGGGGTGGGAGAGTAGTATTACTGGTTAAGGAGAATATTATAGCCGTACTGCGGGAGGACACCTCGGAGGGCTCATACAGTGAGGCAATCTGGGTAGAACCCAGGAACAGGAAGGGGGCAATCACAATGTTGGGAGTTTATTACAGACCCCCCAACTGCCAGCGAGAGATAGAGGAGCAGATCGGCAGAGAGATTTTGGAAAGGTGCAAAAGTAACAGGGTTGCTGTGTAGGGAATTTTAATTTCCCCGATATTAACTGGGACTCACTTAGTGCTAGGGGCTTGGATGGGGCCGAGTTTGTAAGGTGTGTCCAGGAAGCCTTCTTGATGCAATATGTAATAATAATAATAATCGCTTATTGTCGCAAGTCACCACATTCCAGCGCCTGTTCGGGGAGGCCGGTACGGGAATTGAACCCGCGCTGCTGGCCTTGTTCTGCTTTACAAGCCAGCTGTTTAGCCCACTGTGCTAAACCAGCCCCTAGATAGTCCAACTCGGGAAGGGGCCGTATTGGATCTGGTATTGGGGAATGAGTCTGGACAGGTGGTTGAGGTTTCAGTCGGGGAACATTTTGGGAGTAGTGACCACAATTCCGAATGTTTTAGGGTACTCCTGGATAGGGATGAGGGTCACCCTCGCGTTAAGGGGCTAAACTGGGGAAAGGCAAATTACGATAACATTAGGGCAGCACGGTTCCACAGTGGTTAGCACTGCTGCCTCACGGCGCCGAGGTCCCAGGTTCGATCCCGGCTCTGGGTCACTGTCCGTGTGGAGTTTGCACATTCTCCCCGTGTCTGCGTGGGTTTCGCCCCCACAACCCAAAAGATGTGCAGGGTAGGTGGATTGGCCACGCTAAATTGACCCTTAATTGGAAAAAATGAATTGGGTACTCTAAATTTTTAACTTTTTAAAATTTTACATTTTAAAAAAAATTAAGATAACATTAGACTGGAATTGAAGAATTTGGATTGGGTGCGGCTGTTGGAGGGTAAATCAACATCGGACATGTGGGAGTCTTTCAAGCGACAGTTGATTAGGTTTCAGGAAAGTCATGTTCCTGAGAGAACGAAGGATAATTATGGGAAGTTTAGGGAGCCTTGGATAACGAGAGATATTGTGAACTTCGTCAAAAAGAAAAAGGAGACTTTTGTACGGTCTAGAAGGGTGGGGACAGTCAAAACCCTGGAGGAGTATAAAAAAAGTAGGAAGGTACTGAAGTGGGAAATTAGGAGGGCTAGGAGGGGTCATGGAAAGTCCTTGGCAAGTCGGATTAAGGTGAATCCCAAAGCCTTTTAGTCATATGTAAAAAGCAAGAGGGTGGCCAGGGATAGGATTGGACCAGTTAAGGATAGTGGGGGAATCTATGTGTTGAACCGAGGAAATGGGCGAGGCACTAAATGACTACATTGCATCATTGTTCACCAAAGAAGATGATTCCACAATGAGCAGCACGGTAGCATTGTGGATAGCACAATAGCTTCACCGTTCCAGGTTCCCAGGTTCGATTCCCGGCTTGGGTCACTGTCTGTGCGGAGTCTGCACGTTCTCTCCGTGTGTGAGTGGGTTTCCTCCGGGTGCTCTGGTTTCCTCCCACAATCCAAAGATGTGCGGGTTAGGTGGATTGGCCATGATAAATTGCCCTTAGTGTCCGAAATTGCCCTTAGTGTTGGGTGGGGCTACTGAGTTATGGGGATAGGGTGGAGGTGTGGGCTTGGGTAGGGTGCTCTTTCCAAGAGCCGGTGCAGACTCGATGGGCTGAATGGCCTCCTTCTGCACTGAAAATTCTATGATCTGTGATGATTCTTGGGTAGGGTGTGTGCACAATCTGGGCAATGTTGACATCGTAAAGGAGGAGGTATTGGGTCTTTTAAAAGATATTAAGGTAGATAAGGCTCCTGGACCAGATGGGAGTTATCCCAGAATACTGAGGGAAGCAAGGGAGGAAATTGCTGAGTCCTTGACTGACATCTTTGTATCCTCATTGGCTACAGGTGAGATCCCAGCGGACTGGAGAAAAGCTAATGTGGTCCCGCTGTTAAGAAACGTAGAAGTGATAATCCTGGAAACTATAGGCTGGTGAGCCTCAAGTCGGTAGTAGGTAAATTATTGGAGAGAATTCTCAGGGACAGGAGTTATTCCCATTTGGAAGCAAATGGACCCATTAGCGATGGACAGCATGGTTTTGTGAAGGGGAAGTCGTGCCTCATTAACTTGATCGAGGTTTTTGAGGAGGTGACAAAGATGATTGATGAAGGGAGGGCGGTGGATGTTGTTTACATGGACTTGGATAGATAGATTGGAGACTTGGGCAGTAAATTGGCAAATGGAATTTAATGCGGACAAATGTGAGGTAATGCATTGTGGTCGGTCTAACAGAGAGAAGAAATATACCATAAATGGCAAAGCTCTTCGGAATATAGAAAGTCAGAGAGATCTGGGCGTGCAGGTCCACAGATCTTTGAAGGTGGCAACACAAGTGGACAAGGTAATCAAGAAAGCATACGGAATGCTGGCCTTCATTGGACGGGGCATCGAGTATAAAAACTGGCAAGTCATGCTACAGTTGTATAGAACCTTGGTAAGGCCGCACTTGGAATATTGCGCACAATTCTGGTCGCCGCACTACCAGAAGGATGTGGAGTCTTTGGAGAGGGTGCAGAGGAGGTTTACCACGATGTTGCCTGGTATGGAGGGTGTTAGCAATGTGGAGAGGCTGAATAGACTCGGACTGTTTTCATCAGAAAGACGGAGGTTGAGGGGTGACCTGATAGAGGTCTACATGGTTATGAGGGGCGTAGATCGAGTGGATGGGCAGGCACTATTTCCCAGGGTGGAGTGGTCAGTCACCAGGGGGCATAGGTTTAAGGTCCGTGGGACAGAGTTTAGAAGAGATGTACGAGGCAGTTTTTTACACAGAGGGTGGTGAGTGCCTGGAACACGCTGCCAGGGGAGGTTGTGGAACGCGCTGCCAGGGGAGGTTGTGGAACACGCTGCCAGGGGAGGTTGTGGAACACGCTGCCAGGGGAGGTTGTGGAACGTGCTGCCAGGGGAGGTTGTGGAACGTGTTGCCAGGTGAGGTGTTGAACACGCTGCCAGGGGAGGTTGTGGAACGTGTTGCCAGGGGAGGTTGTGGAACGCGTTGCCAGGGGAGGTTGTGGAACACGCTGCCAGGGGAGGTTGTGGAACGCGCTGCCAGGGGAGGTTGTGGAACGCGCTGCCAGGGGAGGTTGTGGAACACGCTGCCAGGGGAGGTTGTGGAACGCGCTGCCAGGGGAGGTTGTGGAACGCGTTGCCAGGGGAGGTTGTGGAACACGCTGCCAGGGGAGGTTGTGGAACACGCTGCCAGGGGAGGTTGTGGAACGCGCTGCCAGGGGAGGTTGTGGAACGCGCTGCCAGGGGAGGTTGTGGAACGCGTTGCCAGGGGATGTTGTGGAACGCGCTGCTAGGGGAGGTTGTGGAACGCGCTGCCAGGGGAGGTTGTGGAACGCGCTGCCAGGGGAGGTTGTGGAACGCGCTGCCAGGGGAGGTTGTGGAACGCGCTGCCAGAGGAGGTTGTGGAACGCGTTGCCAGGGGAGGTTGTGGAACGCGCTGCCAGGGGAGGTTGTGGAATGCGCTGCCAGGGGAGGTTGTGGAACGCGTTGCCAGGGGAGGTTGTGGAACGCGCTGCCAGGGGAGGTTGTGGAACGTGCTGCCAGAGGAGGTTGTGGAATGTGTTGCCAGGGGAGGTTGTGGAACACGCTGCCAGGGGAGGTTGTGGAACACGCTGCCAGGGGAGGTTGTGGAACGCGCTGCCAGGGGAGGTTGTGGAACGCGCTGCCAGGGGAGGTTGTGGAACACGCTGCCAGGGGAGGTTGTGGAACACGCTGCCAGGGGAGGTTGTGGAACGCGCTGCCAGGGGAGGTTGTGGAACGCGCTGCCAGGGGAGGTGTGGAACGCGTTGCCAGGGGAGGTTGTGGAACACGCTGCCAGGGGAGGTTGTGGAACGCGCTGCCAGGGGAGGTTGTGGAACACGCTGCCAGGGGAAGTTGTGGAACGCGCTGCCAGGTGAGGTGTTGAACACGCTGCCAGGGGAGGTTGTGGAACGCGTTGCCAGGGGAGGTTGTGGAACACGCTGCCAGGGGAGGTTGTGGAACGCGCTGCCAGGGAAGGTTGTGGAACGCGCTGCCAGGGGAGGTTGTGGAACGTGTTGCCAGGGGAGGTTGTGGAACGCGCTGCCAGGGGAGGTTGTGGAACACGCTGCCAGGGGAGGTTGTGGAACACGCTGCCAGAGGAGGTTGTGGAACGCGCTGCCAGGGGAGGTTGTGGAACGTGTTGCCAGGGGAGGTTGTGGAACGCGCTGCCAGGGGAGGTTGTGGAACGTGTTGCCAGGGGAGGTTGTGGAACGCGCTGCCAGGGGAGGTTGTGGAACACGCTGCCAGAGGAGGTTGTGGAACGCGCTGCCATGGGAGGTTGTGGAACGTGTTGCCAGGGGAGGTTGTGGAACGCGCTGCCAGGGGAGGTTGTGGAACGTGTTGCCAGGGGAGGTTGTGGAACGCGCTGCCAGGGGAGGTTGTGGAACACGCTGCCAGAGGAGGTTGTGGAACGCGCTGCCAGGGGAGGTTGTGGAACACGCTGCCAGGGGAGGTTGTGGAACACGCTGCCAGGGGAGGTTGTGGAACACGCTGCCAGGGGAGGTTGTGGAACGCGCTGCCAGGGAAGGTTGTGGAACGCGCTGCCAGGGGAGGTTGTGGAACGCGCTGCCAGGGGAGGTTGTGGAACGTGTTGCCAGGGGAGGTTGTGGAACGCGCTGCCAGGGGAGGTTGTGGAACGCGCTGCCAGGGGAGGTTGTGGAACGTGTTGCCAGGGGAGGTTGTGGAACACGCTGCCAGAGGAGGTTGTGGAACGCGCTGCCAGGGGAGGTTGTGGAACGTGTTGCCAGGGGAGGTTGTGGAACGCGTTGCCAGGGGAGGTTGTGGAACGCGCTGCCAGGGGAGGTTGTGGAACACGCTGCCAGGGGAGGTTGTGGAACGTGTTGCCAGGGGAGGTTGTGGAACACGCTGCCAGAGGAGGTTGTGGAACACGCTGCCAGGGGAGGTTGTGGAACACGCTGCCAGGGGAGGTTGTGGAACGCGCTGCCAGGGGAGGTTGTGGAACGCGCTGCCAGGGGAGGTTGTGGAACACGCTGCCAGAGGAGGTTGTGGAACGCGCTGCCAGGGGAGGTTGTGGAACGTGTTGCCAGGGGAGGTTGTGGAACGTGTTGCCAGAGGAGGTTGTGGAACACGCTGCCAGAGGAGGTTGTGGAACGCGCTGCCAGGGGAGGTTGTGGAACACGCTGCCAGGGGAGGTTGTGGAACGCGCTGCCAGGGGAGGTTGTGGAACGCGCTGCCAGGGGAGGTTGTGGAACGTGTTGCCAGGGGAGGTTGTGGAACGCGCTGCCAGGGGAGGTTGTGGAACACGCTGCCAGGGGAGGTTGTGGAACGCGCTGCCAGGGGAGGTTGTGGAACACGCTGCCAGGGGAGGTTGTGGAACGCGCTGCCAGGGGAGGTTGTGGAACGCGCTGCCAGGGGAGGTTGTGGAACGTGTTGCCAGGGGAGGTTGTGGAACGCGCTGCCAGGGGAGGTTGTGGAACACGCTGCCAGGGGAGGTTGTGGAACGCGCTGCCAGGGGAGGTTGTGGAACGCGCTGCCAGGGGAGGTTGTGGAACACGCTGCCAGGGGAGGTTGTGGAACGCGCTGCCAGGGGAGGTGTGGAACGCGTTGCCAGGGGAGGTTGTGGAACACGCTGCCAGGGGAGGTTGTGGAACGCGCTGCCAGGGGAGGTGTGGAACGCGTTGCCAGGGGAGGTTGTGGAACGCGCTGCCAGGGGAGGTTGTGGAACACGTTGCCAGGGGAGGTTGTGGAACGCGTTGCCAGGGGAGGTTGTGGAACACGCTGCCAGGGGAGGTTGTGGAAAACGCTGCCAGGGGAGGTTGTGGAACGCGCTGCCAGGGGAGGTTGTGGAACGCGCTGCCAGGGGAGGTGTGGAACGCGTTGCCAGGGGAGGTTGTGGAACACGCTGCCAGGGGAGGTTGTGGAACACGCTTCCAGGGGAGGTTGTGGAACACGCTGCCAGGGGAGGTTGTGGAACGCGCTGCCAGGGGAGGTGTGGAACGCGTTGCCAGGGGAGGTTGTGGAACGCGCTGCCAGGGGAGGTTGTGGAACACGTTGCCAGGGGAGGTTGTGGAACACGCTGCCAGGGGAGGTTGTGGAACGCGCTGCCAGGGGAGGTGTGGAACGCGTTGCCAGGGGAGGTTGTGGAACAGGCTGCCAGGGGAGGTTGTGGAACACGTTGCCAGGGGAGGTTGTGGAACACGCTGCCAGGGGAGGTTGTGGAACACGCTGCCAGGGGAGGTTGTGGAACGTGTTGCCAGAGGAGGTTGTGGAACGCGCTGCCAGGGGAGGTTGTGGAACGTGTTGCCAGGGGAGGTTGTGGAACGTGTTGCCAGGGGAGGTTGTGGAACACGCTGCCAGGGGAGGTTGTGGAACGTGTTGCCAGGGGAGGTTGTGGAACACGCTGCCAGGGGAGGTTGTGGAACACGTTGCCAGGGGAGGTTGTGGAACACGCTGCCAGGGGAGGTTGTGGAACACGCTGCCAGGGGAGGTTGTGGAACGTGTTGCCAGAGGAGGTTGTGGAACGCGCTGCCAGGGGAGGTTGTGGAATGTGTTGCCAGGGGAGGTTGTGGAACGCGCTGCCAGGGGAGGTTGTGGAACGCGCTGCCAGGGGAGGTTGTGGAACGCGCTGCCAGGGGAGGTTGTGGAACGCACTGCCAGGGGAGGTTGTGGAACGCGCTGCCAGGGGAGGTTGTGGAACGTGTTGCCAGGGGAGGTTGTGGAACGCGCTGCCAGGGGAGGTTGTGGAACACGCTGCCAGGGGAGTTTGTGGAACGTGTTGCCAGGGGAGGTTGTGGAACACGCTGCCAGGGGAGGTTGTGGAACGCGCTGCCAGGGGAGGTTGTGCAACACGCTGCCAGGGGAGGTGTGGAACACGCTGCCAGGGGAGGTGTGGAACACGCTGCCAGGGGAGGTTGTGGAACGCGCTGCCAGCGAAGGTTGTGGAACACGTTACCAGGGGAGGTTGTGGAACGCGCTGCCAGGGGAGGTTGTGGAACGCGCTGCCAGGGGAGGTTGTGGAACACGCTGCCAGGGGAGGTTGTGGAACGCGCTGCCAGGGGAGGTTGTGGAACGCGCTGCCAGGGGAGGTTGTGGAACGCGCTGCCGGGGGAGGTTGTGGAACGCGCTGCCAGGGGAGGTTGTGGAACACGCTGCCAGGGGAGGTTGTGGAACACGCTGCCAGGGGAGGTTGTGGAACGCGCTGCCAGGGGAGGTTGTGGAACACGCTGCCAGGCGAGGTTGTGGAACGCGCTGCCAGGGGAGGTTGTGGAACACGCTGCCAGGGGAGGTTGTGGAACGTGTTGCCAGGGGAGGTTGTGGAACACGCTGCCAGGGGAGGTTGTGGAACGCGCTGCCAGGGGAGGTTGTGGAATGCGCTGCCAGGTGCGGTTGTGGAACACGCTGCCAGGGGAGGTTGTGGAACACGCTGCCAGGGGAGGTTGTGGAACGTGTTGCCAGGGGAGGTTGTGGAACGTGTTGCCAGGGGAGGTTGTGGAACACGCTGCCAGGGGAGGTTGTGGAACACGCTGCCAGGGGAGGTTGTGGAGCGTGTTGCCAGGGGAGGTTGTGGAACGCGTTGCCAGACGAGGTTGTGGAACGCGCTGCCAGGGGAGGTTGTGGAACGCGTTGCCAGGTGAGGTTGTGGAACGCGCTGCCAGGGGAGGTTGTGGAATGTGTTGCCAGGGGAGGTTGTGGAACACGCTGCCAGGAGAGGTTGTGGAACGTGTTGCCAGGGGAGGTTGTGGAACACGCTGCCAGTGGAGGTTGTGGAACACGCTGCCAGGGGAGGTTGTGGAGCGTGTTGCCAGGGGAGGTTGTGGAACGCGTTGCCAGGGGAGGTTGTGGAACGCGCTGCCAGGGGAGGTTGTGGAACGCGTTGCCAGGGGAGGTTGTGGAACGCGTTGCCACGGGAGGTTGTGGAACGCGCTGCCAGGGAAGGTTGTGGAACGCGTTGCCAGGGGAGATTGTGGAACACGTTGCCAGGGGAGGTTGTGGAACACGCTGCCAGGGGAGGTGTGGAACACGCTGCCAGGGGAGGTTGTGGAACACGCTGCCAGGGGAGGTTGTGGAACGCGCTGCCAGGGGAGGTTGTGGAACACGCTGCCAGGGGAGGTTGTGGAACGCGCTGCCAGGGGAGGTTGTGGAACGCGCTGCCAGGGGAGGTTGTGGAACGTGTTGCCAGGGGAGGTTGTGGAACGCGCTGCCAGGGGAGGTTGTGGAACACGCTGCCAGGGGAGGTTGTGGAACGCGCTGCCAGGGGAGGTTGTGGAACGCGCTGCCAGGGGAGGTGGTGGAACACGCTGCCAGGGGAGGTTGTGGAAAGCGCTGCCAGGGGAGGTGTGGAACGCGTTGCCAGGGGAGGTTGTGGAACACGCTGCCAGGGGAGGTTGTGGAACGCGCTGCCAGGGGAGGTGTGGAACGCGTTGCCAGGGGAGGTTGTGGAACGCGCTGCCAGGGGAGGTTGTGGAACACGTTGCCAGGGGAGGTTGTGGAACGCGTTGCCAGGGGAGGTTGTGGAACACGCTGCCAGGGGAGGTTGTGGAAAACGCTGCCAGGGGAGGTTGTGGAACGCGCTGCCAGGGGAGGTTGTGGAACGCGCTGCCAGGGGAGGTGTGGAACGCGTTGCCAGGGGAGGTTGTGGAACACGCTGCCAGGGGAGGTTGTGGAACACGCTTCCAGGGGAGGTTGTGGAACACGCTGCCAGGGGAGGTTGTGGAACGCGCTGCCAGGGGAGGTGTGGAACGCGTTGCCAGGGGAGGTTGTGGAACGCGCTGCCAGGGGAGGTTGTGGAACACGTTGCCAGGGGAGGTTGTGGAACACGCTGCCAGGGGAGGTTGTGGAACGCGCTGCCAGGGGAGGTGTGGAACGCGTTGCCAGGGGAGGTTGTGGAACACGCTGCCAGGGGAGGTTGTGGAACACGTTGCCAGGGGAGGTTGTGGAACACGCTGCCAGGGGAGGTTGTGGAACACGCTGCCAGGGGAGGTTGTGGAACGTGTTGCCAGAGGAGGTTGTGGAACGCGCTGCCAGGGGAGGTTGTGGAACGTGTTGCCAGGGGAGGTTGTGGAACGTGTTGCCAGGGGAGGTTGTGGAACACGCTGCCAGGGGAGGTTGTGGAACGTGTTGCCAGGGGAGGTTGTGGAACACGCTGCCAGGGGAGGTTGTGGAACACGTTGCCAGGGGAGGTTGTGGAACACGCTGCCAGGGGAGGTTGTGGAACACGCTGCCAGGGGAGGTTGTGGAACGTGTTGCCAGAGGAGGTTGTGGAACGCGCTGCCAGGGGAGGTTGTGGAATGTGTTGCCAGGGGAGGTTGTGGAACGCGCTGCCAGGGGAGGTTGTGGAACGCGCTGCCAGGGGAGGTTGTGGAACGCGCTGCCAGGGGAGGTTGTGGAACGCACTGCCAGGGGAGGTTGTGGAACGCGCTGCCAGGGGAGGTTGTGGAACGTGTTGCCAGGGGAGGTTGTGGAACGCGCTGCCAGGGGAGGTTGTGGAACACGCTGCCAGGGGAGGTTGTGGAACGTGTTGCCAGGGGAGGTTGTGGAACACGCTGCCAGGGGAGGTTGTGGAACGCGCTGCCAGGGGAGGTTGTGCAACACGCTGCCAGGGGAGGTGTGGAACACGCTGCCAGGGGAGGTGTGGAACACGCTGCCAGGGGAGGTTGTGGAACGCGCTGCCAGGGGAGGTTGTGGAACACGTTACCAGGGGAGGTTGTGGAACGCGCTGCCAGGGGAGGTTGTGGAACGCGCTGCCAGGGGAGGTTGTGGAACACGCTGCCAGGGGAGGTTGTGGAACGCGCTGCCAGGGGAGGTTGTGGAACGCGCTGCCAGGGGAGGTTGTGGAACGCGCTGCCGGGGGAGGTTGTGGAACGCGCTGCCAGGGGAGGTTGTGGAACACGCTGCCAGGGGAGGTTGTGGAACACGCTGCCAGGGGAGGTTGTGGAACGCGCTGCCAGGGGAGGTTGTGGAACACGCTGCCAGGCGAGGTTGTGGAACGCGCTGCCAGGGGAGGTTGTGGAACACGCTGCCAGGGGAGGTTGTGGAACGTGTTGCCAGGGGAGGTTGTGGAATACGCTGCCAGGGGAGGTTGTGGAACGCGCTGCCAGGGGAGGTTGTGGAATGCGCTGCCAGGTGCGGTTGTGGAACACGCTGCCAGGGGAGGTTGTGGAACACGCTGCCAGGGGAGGTTGTGGAACGTGTTGCCAGAGGAGGTTGTGGAACGTGTTGCCAGGGGAGGTTGTGGAACACGCTGCCAGGGGAGGTTGTGGAACACGCTGCCAGGGGAGGTTGTGGAGCGTGTTGCCAGGGGAGGTTGTGGAACGCGTTGCCAGACGAGGTTGTGGAACGCGCTGCCAGGGGAGGTTGTGGAACGCGTTGCCAGGTGAGGTTGTGGAACGCGCTGCCAGGGGAGGTTGTGGAATGTGTTGCCAGGGGAGGTTGTGGAACACGCTGCCAGGAGAGGTTGTGGAACGTGTTGCCAGGGGAGGTTGTGGAACACGCTGCCAGTGGAGGTTGTGGAACACGCTGCCAGGGGAGGTTGTGGAGCGTGTTGCCAGGGGAGGTTGTGGAACGCGTTGCCAGGGGAGGTTGTGGAACGCGCTGCCAGGGGAGGTTGTGGAACGCGTTGCCAGGGGAGGTTGTGGAACGCGTTGCCACGGGAGGTTGTGGAACGCGCTGCCAGGGAAGGTTGTGGAACGCGTTGCCAGGGGAGATTGTGGAACACGTTGCCAGGGGAGGTTGTGGAACACGCTGCCAGGGGAGGTGTGGAACACGCTGCCAGGGGAGGTTCTGGAACGCGTTGCCAGGGAAGGTTGTGGAACGTGTTGCCAGGGGAGGTGTGGAACGTGTTGCCAGGGGAGGTTGTGGAATGCGCTGCCAGGGGAGGTTGTGGAACACGCTGCCAGGGGAGGTTGTGGAACACGCTGCTAGGGGAGGTTGTGGAACGCGCTGCCAGGGGAGGTTGTGGAACGCGCTGCCAGGGGAGGTTGTGGAGCGCGTTGCCAGGGGAGGTTGTGGAACGCGTTGCCAGGGGAGGTTGTGGAACGCGCTGCCAGGGGAGGTTGTGGAATGTGTTGCCAGGGGAGGTTGTGGAACACGCTGCCAGGGGAGGTTGTGGAACGCGTTGCCAGGGGAGGTTGTGGAACGCGCTGCCAGGGGAGGTTGTGGAACGCGCTGCCAGGGGAGGTTGTGGAACACGTTACCAGGGGAGGTTGTGGAACACGCTGCCAGGGGAGGTTGTGGAACGCGCTGCTAGGGGAGGTTGTGGAACGCGCTGCCAGGGGAGGTTGTGGAACGCGCTGCCAGGGGAGGTTGTGGAACGCGCTGCCAGGGGAGGTTGTGGAACGCGCTGCCAGAGGAGGTTGTGGAACGCGTTGCCAGGGGAGGTTGTGGAACGCGCTGCCAGGGGAGGTTGTGGAATGCGCTGCCAGGGGAGGTTGTGGAACACGCTGCCAGGGGAGGTTGTGGAACACGCTGCCAGGGGAGGTTGTGGAACGCGCTGCCAGAGGAGGTTGTGGAACGTGTTGCCAGGGGAGGTTGTGGAACACGCTGCCAGGGGAGGTTGTGGAACACGCTGCCAGGGGAGGTTGTGGAACGCGCTGCCAGGGGAGGTTGTGGAACGCGCTGCCAGGGGAGGTTGTGGAACACGCTGCCAGGGGAGGTTGTGGAACACGCTGCCAGGGAAGGTTGTGGAACGCGCTGCCAGGGGAGGTTGTGGAACGCGCTGCCAGGGGAGGTGTGGAACGCGTTGCCAGGGGAGGTTGTGGAACACGCTGCCAGGGGAGGTTGTGGAACGCGCTGCCAGGGGAGGTTGTGGAACGCGCTGCCAGGGGAGGTTGTGGAACACGCTGCCAGGGGAGGTTGTGGAACACGCTGCCAGGGGAGGTTGTGGAACACGCTGCCAGGGGAGGTTGTGGAACACGCTGCCAGGGGAGGTTGTGGAACACGCTGCCAGGGGAGGTTGTGGAACACGCTGCCAGGGGAGGTTGTGGAACGCGCTGCCAGGGGAGGTTGTGGAACACGCTGCCAGGGGAGGTTGTGGAACACGCTGCCAGGGGACGTTGTGGAACGCGCTGCCAGGGGAGGTGTGGAACGCGCTGCCAGGGGAGGTTGTGGAACACGCTGCCAGGGGAGGTTGTGGAACACGCTGCCAGGGGAGGTTGTGGAACGCGCTGCCAGAGGAGGTTGTGGAATGTGTTGCCAGCGGAGGTTGTGGAACACGCTGCCAGGGGAGGTTGTGGAACGCGCTGCCAGGTGAGGTGTTGAACACGCTGCCAGGGGAGGTTGTGGAACGCGTTGCCAGGGGAGGTTGTGGAACACGCTGCCAGGGGAGGTTGTGGAACGCGCTGCCAGGGAAGGTTGTGGAACGCGCTGCCAGGGGAGGTTGTGGAACGTGTTGCCAGGGGAGGTTGTGGAACGCGCTGCCAGGGGAGGTTGTGGAACACGCTGCCAGGGGAGGTTGTGGAACACGCTGCCAGAGGAGGTTGTGGAACGCGCTGCCAGGGGAGGTTGTGGAACGTGTTGCCAGGGGAGGTTGTGGAACGCGCTGCCAGGGGAGGTTGTGGAACGTGTTGCCAGGGGAGGTTGTGGAACGCGCTGCCAGGGGAGGTTGTGGAACACGCTGCCAGACGAGGTTGTGGAACGCGCTGCCATGGGAGGTTGTGGAACGTGTTGCCAGGGGAGGTTGTGGAACGCGCTGCCAGGGGAGGTTGTGGAACGTGTTGCCAGGGGAGGTTGTGGAACGCGCTGCCAGGGGAGGTTGTGGAACGCGCTGCCAGGGGAGGTTGTGGAACGCACTGCCAGGGGAGGTTGTGGAACGCGCTGCCAGGGGAGGTTGTGGAACGTGTTGCCAGGGGAGGTTGTGGAACGCGCTGCCAGGGGAGGTTGTGGAACACGCTGCCAGGGGAGGTTGTGGAACGTGTTGCCAGGGGAGGTTGTGGAACACGCTGCCAGGGGAGGTTGTGGAACGCGCTGCCAGGGGAGGTTGTGCAACACGCTGCGAGGGGAGGTGTGGAACACGCTGCCGGGGGAGGTGTGGAACACGCTGCCAGGGGAGGTTGTGGAACGCGCTGCCAGGGGAGGTTGTGGAACACGTTACCAGGGGAGGTTGTGGAACGCGCTGCCAGGGGAGGTTGTGGAACGCGCTGCCAGGGGAGGTTGTGGAACGCGTTGCCAGGGGAGGTTGTGGAACGCGCTGCCAGGGGAGGTTGTGGAACGCGTTGCCAGGGGAGGTTGTGGAACGCGTTGCCACGGGAGGTTGTGGAACGCGCTGCCAGGGAAGGTTGTGGAACGCGTTGCCAGGGGAGATTGTGGAACACGTTGCCAGGGGAGGTTGTGGAACACGCTGCCAGGGGAGGTGTGGAACACGCTGCCAGGGGAGGTTCTGGAACGCGTTGCCAGGGAAGGTTGTGGAACGTGTTGCCAGGGGAGGTGTGGAACGTGTTGCCAGGGGAGGTTGTGGAATGCGCTGCCAGGGGAGGTTGTGGAACACGCTGCCAGGGGAGGTTGTGGAACACGCTGCTAGGGGAGGTTGTGGAACGCGCTGCCAGGGGAGGTTGTGGAACGCGCTGCCAGGGGAGGTTGTGGAGCGCGTTGCCAGGGGAGGTTGTGGAACGCGTTGCCAGGGGAGGTTGTGGAACGCGCTGCCAGGGGAGGTTGTGGAATGTGTTGCCAGGGGAGGTTGTGGAACACGCTGCCAGGGGAGGTTGTGGAACGCGTTGCCAGGGGAGGTTGTGGAACGCGCTGCCAGGGGAGGTTGTGGAACGCGCTGCCAGGGGAGGTTGTGGAACACGTTACCAGGGGAGGTTGTGGAACACGCTGCCAGGGGAGGTTGTGGAACGCGCTGCTAGGGGAGGTTGTGGAACGCGCTGCCAGGGGAGGTTGTGGAACGCGCTGCCAGGGGAGGTTGTGGAACGCGCTGCCAGGGGAGGTTGTGGAACGCGCTGCCAGAGGAGGTTGTGGAACGCGTTGCCAGGGGAGGTTGTGGAACGCGCTGCCAGGGGAGGTTGTGGAATGCGCTGCCAGGGGAGGTTGTGGAACACGTTGCCAGGGGAGGTTGTGGAACACGCTGCCAGGGGAGGTTGTGGAACGCGCTGCCAGAGGAGGTTGTGGAACGTGTTGCCAGGGGAGGTTGTGGAACACGCTGCCAGGGGAGGTTGTGGAACACGCTGCCAGGGGAGGTTGTGGAACGCGCTGCCAGGGGAGGTTGTGGAACGCGCTGCCAGGGGAGGTTGTGGAACACGCTGCCAGGGGAGGTTGTGGAACACGCTGCCAGGGAAGGTTGTGGAACGCGCTGCCAGGGGAGGTTGTGGAACGCGCTGCCAGGGGAGGTGTGGAACGCGTTGCCAGGGGAGGTTGTGGAACACGCTGCCAGGGGAGGTTGTGGAACGCGCTGCCAGGGGAGGTTGTGGAACGCGCTGCCAGGGGAGGTTGTGGAACACGCTGCCAGGGGAGGTTGTGGAACACGCTGCCAGGGGAGGTTGTGGAACACGCTGCCAGGGGAGGTTGTGGAACACGCTGCCAGGGGAGGTTGTGGAACACGCTGCCAGGGGAGGTTGTGGAACACGCTGCCAGGGGAGGTTGTGGAACGCGCTGCCAGGGGAGGTTGTGGAACACGCTGCCAGGGGAGGTTGTGGAACACGCTGCCAGGGGACGTTGTGGAACGCGCTGCCAGGGGAGGTGTGGAACGCGCTGCCAGGGGAGGTTGTGGAACACGCTGCCAGGGGAGGTTGTGGAACACGCTGCCAGGGGAGGTTGTGGAACGCGCTGCCAGAGGAGGTTGTGGAATGTGTTGCCAGCGGAGGTTGTGGAACACGCTGCCAGGGGAGGTTGTGGAACGCGCTGCCAGGTGAGGTGTTGAACACGCTGCCAGGGGAGGTTGTGGAACGCGTTGCCAGGGGAGGTTGTGGAACACGCTGCCAGGGGAGGTTGTGGAACGCGCTGCCAGGGAAGGTTGTGGAACGCGCTGCCAGGGGAGGTTGTGGAACGTGTTGCCAGGGGAGGTTGTGGAACGCGCTGCCAGGGGAGGTTGTGGAACACGCTGCCAGGGGAGGTTGTGGAACACGCTGCCAGAGGAGGTTGTGGAACGCGCTGCCAGGGGAGGTTGTGGAACGTGTTGCCAGGGGAGGTTGTGGAACGCGCTGCCAGGGGAGGTTGTGGAACGTGTTGCCAGGGGAGGTTGTGGAACGCGCTGCCAGGGGAGGTTGTGGAACACGCTGCCAGACGAGGTTGTGGAACGCGCTGCCATGGGAGGTTGTGGAACGTGTTGCCAGGGGAGGTTGTGGAACGCGCTGCCAGGGGAGGTTGTGGAACGTGTTGCCAGGGGAGGTTGTGGAACGCGCTGCCAGGGGAGGTTGTGGAACACGCTGCCAGAGGAGGTTGTGGAACGCGCTGCCAGGGGAGGTTGTGGAACACGCTGCCAGGGGAGGTTGTGGAACACGCTGCCAGGGGAGGTTGTAGAACACGCTGCCAGGGGAGGTTGTGGAACGCGCTGCCAGGGAAGGTTGTGGAACGCGCTGCCAGGGGAGGTTGTGGAACGCGCTGCCAGGGGAGGTTGTGGAACGTGTTGCCAGGGGAGGTTGTGGAACGCGCTGCCAGGGGAGGTTGTGTAACGCGCTGCCAGGGGAGGTTGTGGAACGTGTTGCCAGGGGAGGTTGTGGAACACGCTGCCAGAGGAGGTTGTGGAACGCGCTGCCAGGGGAGGTTGTGGAACGTGTTGCCAGGGGAGGTTGTGGAACGCGTTGCCAGGGGAGGTTGTGGAACGCGCTGCCAGGGGAGGTTGTGGAACACGCTGCCAGGGGAGGTTGTGGAACGTGTTGCCAGGGGAGGTTGTGGAACACGCTGCCAGAGGAGGTTGTGGAACACGCTGCCAGGGGAGGTTGTGGAACACGCTGCCAGGGGAGGTTGTGGAACGCGCTGCCAGGGGAGGTTGTGGAACGCGCTGCCAGGGGAGGTTGTGGAACACGCTGCCAGAGGAGGTTGTGGAACGCGCTGCCAGGGGAGGTTGTGGAACGTGTTGCCAGGGGAGGTTGTGGAACACGCTGCCAGAGGAGGTTGTGGAACGCGCTGCCAGGGGAGGTTGTGGAACACGCTGCCAGGGGAGGTTGTGGAACGCGCTGCCAGGGGAGGTTGTGGAACGCGCTGCCAGGGGAGGTTGTGGAACGTGTTGCCAGGGGAGGTTGTGGAACGCGCTGCCAGGGGAGGTTGTGGAACACGCTGCCAGGGGAGGTTGTGGAACGCGCTGCCAGGGGAGGTTGTGGAACACGCTGCCAGGGGAGGTTGTGGAACACGCTGCCAGGGGAGGTTGTGGAACGCGCTGCCAGGGGAGGTTGTGGAACGCGCTGCCAGGGGAGGTTGTGGAACGCGTTGCCAGGGGAGGTTGTGGAACGCGCTGCCAGGGGAGGTTGTGGAACACGCTGCCAGGGGAGGTTGTGGAACGCGCTGCCAGGGGAGGTTGTGGAACGCGCTGCCAGGGGAGGTTGTGGAACACGCTGCCAGGGGAGGTTGTGGAACGCGCTGCCAGGGGAGGTGTGGAACGCGTTGCCAGGGGAGGTTGTGGAACACGCTGCCAGGGGAGGTTGTGGAACGCGCTGCCAGGGGAGGTGTGGAACGCGTTGCCAGGGGAGGTTGTGGAACGCGCTGCCAGGGGAGGTTGTGGAACACGTTGCCAGGGGAGGTTGTGGAACGCGTTGCCTGGGGAGGTTGTGGAACACGCTGCCAGGGGAGGTTGTGGAACACGCTGCCAGGGGAGGTTGTGGAACGCGCTGCCAGGGGAGGTTGTGGAACGCGCTGCCAGGGGAGGTGTGGAACGCGCTGCCAGGGGAGGTTGTGGAACACGCTGCCAGGGGAGGTTGTGGAACACGCTGCCAGGGGAGGTTGTGGAACACGCTGCCAGGGGAGGTTGTGGAACGCGCTGCCAGGGGAGGTGTGGAACGCGTTGCCAGGGGAGGTTGTGGAACGCGCTGCCAGGGGAGGTTGTGGAACACGTTGCCAGGGGAGGTTGTGGAACACGCTGCCAGGGGAGGTTGTGGAACGCGCTGCCAGGGGAGGTGTGGAACGCGTTGCCAGGGGAGGTTGTGGAACACGCTGCCAGGGGAGGTTGTGGAACACGTTGCCAGGGGAGGTTGTGGAACACGCTGCCAGGGGAGGTTGTGGAACACGCTGCCAGGGGAGGTTGTGGAACGTGTTGCCAGAGGAGGTTGTGGAACGCGCTGCCAGGGGAGGTTGTGGAACGTGTTGCCAGGGGAGGTTGTGGAACGTGTTGCCAGGGGAGGTTGTGGAACACGCTGCCAGGGGAGGTTGTGGAACGTGTTGCCAGGGGAGGTTGTGGAACACGCTGCCAGGGGAGGTTGTGGAACACGTTGCCAGGGGAGGTTGTGGAACACGCTGCCAGGGGAGGTTGTGGAACACGCTGCCAGGGGAGGTTGTGGAACGTGTTGCCAGAGGAGGTTGTGGAACGCGCTGCCAGGGGAGGTTGTGGAACGCGCTGCCAGGGGAGGTTGTGGAACGTGTTGCCAGGGGAGGTTGTGGAACGCGCTGCCAGGGGAGGTTGTGGAACGCGCTGCCAGGGGAGGTTGTGGAACGCGCTGCCAGGGGAGGTTGTGGAACGCGCTGCCAGGGGAGGTTGTGGAACGCGCTGCCAGGGGAGGTTGTGGAACGTGTTGCCAGGGGAGGTTGTGGAACGCGCTGCCAGGGGAGGTTGTGGAACACGCTGCCAGGGGAGGTTGTGGAACGTGTTGCCAGGGGAGGTTGTGGAACACGCTGCCAGGGGAGGTTGTGGAACGCGCTGCCAGGGGAGGTTGTGCAACACGCTGCCAGGGGAGGTGTGGAACACGCTGCCAGGGGAGGTTGTGGAACGCGCTGCCAGGGGAGGTTGTGGAACACGTTACCAGGGGAGGTTGTGGAACGCGCTGCCAGGGGAGGTTGTGGAACGCGCTGCCAGGGGAGGTTGTGGAACGCGCTGCCAGGGGAGGTTGTGGAACACGCTGCCAGGGGAGGTTGTGGAACACGCTGCCAGGGGAGGTTGTGGAACGCGCTGCCAGGGTAGGTTGTGGAACACGCTGCCAGGGGAGGTTGTGGAACGCGCTGCCAGGGGAGGTTGTGGAACACGCTGCCAGGGGAGGTTGTGGAACACGTTGCCAGGGGAGGTTGTGGAACACGCTGCCAGGGGAGGTTGTGGAACGCGCTGCCAGGGGAGGTGTGGAACGCGTTGCCAGGGGAGGTTGTGGAACACGCTGCCAGGGGAGGTTGTGGAACACGTTGCCAGGGGAGGTTGTGGAACACGCTGCCAGGGGAGGTTGTGGAACACGCTGCCAGGGGAGGTTGTGGAACGTGTTGCCAGAGGAGGTTGTGGAACGCGCTGCCAGGGGAGGTTGTGGAACGTGTTGCCAGGGGAGGTTGTGGAACGTGTTGCCAGGGGAGGTTGTGGAACACGCTGCCAGGGGAGGTTGTGGAACGTGTTGCCAGGGGAGGTTGTGGAACACGCTGCCAGGGGAGGTTGTGGAACACGTTGCCAGGGGAGGTTGTGGAACACGCTGCCAGGGGAGGTTGTGGAACACGCTGCCAGGGGAGGTTGTGGAACGCGCTGCCAGGGGAGGTTGTGGAACGCGCTGCCAGGGGAGGTTGTGGAACGTTTTGCCAGGGGAGGTTGTGGAACGCGCTGCCAGGGGAGGTTGTGGAACGCGCTGCCAGGGGAGGTTGTGGAACGCGCTGCCAGGGGAGGTTGTGGAACGCACTGCCAGGGGAGGTTGTGGAACGCGCTGCCAGGGGAGGTTGTGGAACGTGTTGCCAGGGGAGGTTGTGGAACGCGCTGCCAGGGGAGGTTGTGGAACACGCTGCCAGGGGAGGTTGTGGAACGTGTTGCCAGGGGAGGTTGTGGAACACGCTGCCAGGGGAGGTTGTGGAACGTGCTGCCAGGGGAGGTTGTGCAACACGCTGCCAGGGGAGGTGTGGAACACGCTGCCAGGGGAGGTGTGGAACACGCTGCCAGGGGAGGTTGTGGAACGCGCTGCCAGGGGAGGTTGTGGAACACGTTACCAGGGGAGGTTGTGGAACGCGCTGCCAGGGGAGGTTGTGGAACGCGCTGCCAGGGGAGGTTGTGGAACGCGCTGCCAGGGGAGGTTGTGGAACACGCTGCCAGGGGAGGTTGTGGAACACGCTGCCAGGGGAGGTTGTGGAACGCGCTGCCAGGGGAGGTTGTGGAACACGCTGCCAGGGGAGGTTGTGGAACGCGCTGCCAGGGGAGGTTGTGGAACACGCTGCCAGGGGAGGTTGTGGAACGTGTTGCCAGAGGAGGTTGTGGAACACGCTGCCAGGGGAGGTTGTGGAACGCGCTGCCAGGGGAGGTTGTGGAACACGCTGCCAGGGGAGGTTGTGGAACGTGTTGCCAGGGGAGGTTGTGGAACACGCTGCCAGGGGAGGTTGTGGAACACGCTGCCAGGGGAGGTTGTGGAGCGTGTTGCCAGGGGAGGTTGTGGAACGCGTTGCCAGGGGAGGTTGTGGAACGCGCTGCCAGGGGAGGTTGTGGAACGCGTTGCCAGGGGAGGTTGTGGAACGCGCTGCCAGGGGAGGTTGTGGAATGTGTTGCCAGGGGAGGTTGTGGAACACGCTGCCAGGAGAGGTTGTGGAACGTGTTGCCAGGGGAGGTTGTGGAACACGCTGCCAGGGGAGGTTGTGGAACACGCTGCCAGGGGAGGTTGTGGAGCGTGTTGCCAGGGGAGGTTGTGGAACGCGTTGCCAGGGGAGGTTGTGGAACGCGCTGCCAGGGGAGGTTGTGGAACGCGTTGCCAGGGGAGGTTGTGGAACGCGTTGCCAGGGGAGGTTGTGGAACGCGCTGCCAGGGAAGGTTGTGGAACACGTTGCCAGGGGAGATTGTGGAACACGTTGCCAGGGGAGGTTGTGGAACACGCTGCCAGGGGACGTGTGGAACACGCTGCCAGGGGAGGTTGTGGAACGCGTTGCCAGGGAAGGTTGTGGAACGCGTTGCCAGGGGAGGTGTGGAACGTGTTGCCAGGGGAGGTTGTGGAATGCGCTGCCAGGGGAGGTTGTGGAACACGCTGCCAGGGGAGGTTGTGGAACACGCTGCTAGGGGAGGTTGTGGAACGCGCTGCCAGGGGAGGTTGTGGAACGCGCTGCCAGGGGAGGTTGTGGAGCGCGTTGCCAGGGGAGGTTGTGGAACGCGTTGCCAGGGGAGGTTGTGGAACGCGCTGCCAGGGGAGGTTGTGGAATGTGTTGCCAGGGGAGGTTGTGGAACACGCTGCCAGGGGAGGTTGTGGAACGCGTTGCCAGGGGAGGTTGTGGAACGCGCTGCCAGGGAAGGTTGTGGAACGCGTTGCCAGGGGAGATTGTGGAACACGTTGCCAGGGGAGGTTGTGGAACACGCTGCCAGGGGAGGTGTGGAACACGCTGCCAGGGGAGGTTGTGGAACACGCTGCCAGGGAAGGTTGTGGAACGTGCTGCCAGGGGAGGTTGTGGAACGCGTTGCCAGGGGAGATTGTGGAATGTGCTGCCAGGGGAGGTTGTGGAACACGCTGCCAGGGAAGGTTGTGGAACACGCTGCCAGGGGAGGTTGTGGAACGCGCTGCCAGGGGAGGTTGTGGAACACGCTGCCAGGGGAGGTTGTGGAACGCGCTGCCAGGGGAGGTTGTGGAACGCGTTGCCAGGGGAGGTTGTGGAACGCGTTGCCAGGGGAGGTTGTGGAACGCGTTGCCAGGGGAGGTTGTGGAACGTGTTGCCAGGGGAGGTTGTGGAACGCGCTGCCAGGGGAGGTTGTGGAACGCGTTGCCAGGGGAGATTGTGGAACACGCTGCCAGGGGAGGTTGTGGAATGTGCTGCCAGGGGAGGTTGTGGAACGTGTTGCCAGGGGAGGTTGTGGAACGTGTTGCCAGGGGAGGTTGTGGAACGCGCTGCCAGGGGAGGTTGTGGAACGTGTTGCCAGGGGAGGTTGTGGAACGCGCTGCCAGGGGAGGTTGTGGAACGCGCTGCCAGGGGAGGTTGTGGAACGCGCTGCCAGGGGAGGTTGTGGAACGCGCTGCCAGGGGAGGTTGTGGAACGCGCTGCCAGGGGAGGTTGTGGAACACGCTGCCAGGGGAGGTTGTGGAACACGCTGCCGGGGAGGTTGTGGAACACGCTGCCAGGGGAGGTTGTGGAACGCGCTGCCAGGGGAGGTTGTAGAACACGCTGCCAGGGGAGGTTGTGGAACACGCTGCCAGGGGAGGTTGTGGAACGCGCTGCCAGGGGAGGTTGTGGAACGCGCTGCCAGGGGAGGTTGTGGAACGCGCTGCCAGGGGAGGTGTGGAACGCGCTGCCAGGGGAGGTTGTGGAACACGCTGCCAGGGGAGGTTGTGGAACACGCTGCCAGGGGAGGTTGTGGAACACGCTGCCAGGGGAGGTTGTGGAACGCGCTGCCAGGGGAGGTGTGGAACGCGTTGCCAGGGGAGGTTGTGGAACGCGCTGCCAGGGGAGGTTGTGGAACACGTTGCCAGGGGAGGTTGTGGAACACGCTGCCAGGGGAGGTTGTGGAACGCGCTGCCAGGGGAGGTGTGGAACGCGTTGCCAGGGGAGGTTGTGGAACACGCTGCCAGGGGAGGTTGTGGAACACGTTGCCAGGGGAGGTTGTGGAACACGCTGCCAGGGGAGGTTGTGGAACACGCTGCCAGGGGAGGTTGTGGAACGTGTTGCCAGAGGAGGTTGTGGAACGCGCTGCCAGGGGAGGTTGTGGAACGTGTTGCCAGGGGAGGTTGTGGAACGTGTTGCCAGGGGAGGTTGTGGAACACGCTGCCAGGGGAGGTTGTGGAACGTGTTGCCAGGGGAGGTTGTGGAACACGCTGCCAGGGGAGGTTGTGGAACACGTTGCCAGGGGAGGTTGTGGAACACGCTGCCAGGGGAGGTTGTGGAACACGCTGCCAGGGGAGGTTGTGGAACGTGTTGCCAGAGGAGGTTGTGGAACGCGCTGCCAGGGGAGGTTGTGGAACGCGCTGCCAGGGGAGGTTGTGGAACGTGTTGCCAGGGGAGGTTGTGGAACGCGCTGCCAGGGGAGGTTGTGGAACGCGCTGCCAGGGGAGGTTGTGGAACGCGCTGCCAGGGGAGGTTGTGGAACGCGCTGCCAGGGGAGGTTGTGGAACGCGCTGCCAGGGGAGGTTGTGGAACGTGTTGCCAGGGGAGGTTGTGGAACGCGCTGCCAGGGGAGGTTGTGGAACACGCTGCCAGGGGAGGTTGTGGAACGTGTTGCCAGGGGAGGTTGTGGAACACGCTGCCAGGGGAGGTTGTGGAACGCGCTGCCAGGGGAGGTTGTGCAACACGCTGCCAGGGGAGGTGTGGAACACGCTGCCAGGGGAGGTTGTGGAACGCGCTGCCAGGGGAGGTTGTGGAACACGTTACCAGGGGAGGTTGTGGAACGCGCTGCCAGGGGAGGTTGTGGAACGCGCTGCCAGGGGAGGTTGTGGAACGCGCTGCCAGGGGAGGTTGTGGAACACGCTGCCAGGGGAGGTTGTGGAACACGCTGCCAGGGGAGGTTGTGGAACGCGCTGCCAGGGTAGGTTGTGGAACACGCTGCCAGGGGAGGTTGTGGAACGCGCTGCCAGGGGAGGTTGTGGAACACGCTGCCAGGGGAGGTTGTGGAACACGTTGCCAGGGGAGGTTGTGGAACACGCTGCCAGGGGAGGTTGTGGAACGCGCTGCCAGGGGAGGTGTGGAACGCGTTGCCAGGGGAGGTTGTGGAACACGCTGCCAGGGGAGGTTGTGGAACACGTTGCCAGGGGAGGTTGTGGAACACGCTGCCAGGGGAGGTTGTGGAACACGCTGCCAGGGGAGGTTGTGGAACGTGTTGCCAGAGGAGGTTGTGGAACGCGCTGCCAGGGGAGGTTGTGGAACGTGTTGCCAGGGGAGGTTGTGGAACGTGTTGCCAGGGGAGGTTGTGGAACACGCTGCCAGGGGAGGTTGTGGAACGTGTTGCCAGGGGAGGTTGTGGAACACGCTGCCAGGGGAGGTTGTGGAACACGTTGCCAGGGGAGGTTGTGGAACACGCTGCCAGGGGAGGTTGTGGAACACGCTGCCAGGGGAGGTTGTGGAACGCGCTGCCAGGGGAGGTTGTGGAACGCGCTGCCAGGGGAGGTTGTGGAACGTTTTGCCAGGGGAGGTTGTGGAACGCGCTGCCAGGGGAGGTTGTGGAACGCGCTGCCAGGGGAGGTTGTGGAACGCGCTGCCAGGGGAGGTTGTGGAACGCACTGCCAGGGGAGGTTGTGGAACGCGCTGCCAGGGGAGGTTGTGGAACGTGTTGCCAGGGGAGGTTGTGGAACGCGCTGCCAGGGGAGGTTGTGGAACACGCTGCCAGGGGAGGTTGTGGAACGTGTTGCCAGGGGAGGTTGTGGAACACGCTGCCAGGGGAGGTTGTGGAACGTGCTGCCAGGGGAGGTTGTGCAACACGCTGCCAGGGGAGGTGTGGAACACGCTGCCAGGGGAGGTGTGGAACACGCTGCCAGGGGAGGTTGTGGAACGCGCTGCCAGGGGAGGTTGTGGAACACGTTACCAGGGGAGGTTGTGGAACGCGCTGCCAGGGGAGGTTGTGGAACGCGCTGCCAGGGGAGGTTGTGGAACGCGCTGCCAGGGGAGGTTGTGGAACACGCTGCCAGGGGAGGTTGTGGAACACGCTGCCAGGGGAGGTTGTGGAACGCGCTGCCAGGGGAGGTTGTGGAACACGCTGCCAGGGGAGGTTGTGGAACGCGCTGCCAGGGGAGGTTGTGGAACACGCTGCCAGGGGAGGTTGTGGAACGTGTTGCCAGAGGAGGTTGTGGAACACGCTGCCAGGGGAGGTTGTGGAACGCGCTGCCAGGGGAGGTTGTGGAACACGCTGCCAGGGGAGGTTGTGGAACGTGTTGCCAGGGGAGGTTGTGGAACACGCTGCCAGGGGAGGTTGTGGAACACGCTGCCAGGGGAGGTTGTGGAGCGTGTTGCCAGGGGAGGTTGTGGAACGCGTTGCCAGGGGAGGTTGTGGAACGCGCTGCCAGGGGAGGTTGTGGAACGCGTTGCCAGGGGAGGTTGTGGAACGCGCTGCCAGGGGAGGTTGTGGAATGTGTTGCCAGGGGAGGTTGTGGAACACGCTGCCAGGAGAGGTTGTGGAACGTGTTGCCAGGGGAGGTTGTGGAACACGCTGCCAGGGGAGGTTGTGGAACACGCTGCCAGGGGAGGTTGTGGAGCGTGTTGCCAGGGGAGGTTGTGGAACGCGTTGCCAGGGGAGGTTGTGGAACGCGCTGCCAGGGGAGGTTGTGGAACGCGTTGCCAGGGGAGGTTGTGGAACGCGTTGCCAGGGGAGGTTGTGGAACGCGCTGCCAGGGAAGGTTGTGGAACACGTTGCCAGGGGAGATTGTGGAACACGTTGCCAGGGGAGGTTGTGGAACACGCTGCCAGGGGACGTGTGGAACACGCTGCCAGGGGAGGTTGTGGAACGCGTTGCCAGGGAAGGTTGTGGAACGCGTTGCCAGGGGAGGTGTGGAACGTGTTGCCAGGGGAGGTTGTGGAATGCGCTGCCAGGGGAGGTTGTGGAACACGCTGCCAGGGGAGGTTGTGGAACACGCTGCTAGGGGAGGTTGTGGAACGCGCTGCCAGGGGAGGTTGTGGAACGCGCTGCCAGGGGAGGTTGTGGAGCGCGTTGCCAGGGGAGGTTGTGGAACGCGTTGCCAGGGGAGGTTGTGGAACGCGCTGCCAGGGGAGGTTGTGGAATGTGTTGCCAGGGGAGGTTGTGGAACACGCTGCCAGGGGAGGTTGTGGAACGCGTTGCCAGGGGAGGTTGTGGAACGCGCTGCCAGGGAAGGTTGTGGAACGCGTTGCCAGGGGAGATTGTGGAACACGTTGCCAGGGGAGGTTGTGGAACACGCTGCCAGGGGAGGTGTGGAACACGCTGCCAGGGGAGGTTGTGGAACACGCTGCCAGGGAAGGTTGTGGAACGTGCTGCCAGGGGAGGTTGTGGAACGCGTTGCCAGGGGAGATTGTGGAATGTGCTGCCAGGGGAGGTTGTGGAACACGCTGCCAGGGAAGGTTGTGGAACACGCTGCCAGGGGAGGTTGTGGAACGCGCTGCCAGGGGAGGTTGTGGAACACGCTGCCAGGGGAGGTTGTGGAACGCGCTGCCAGGGGAGGTTGTGGAACGCGTTGCCAGGGGAGGTTGTGGAACGCGTTGCCAGGGGAGGTTGTGGAACGCGTTGCCAGGGGAGGTTGTGGAACGTGTTGCCAGGGGAGGTTGTGGAACGCGCTGCCAGGGGAGGTTGTGGAACGCGTTGCCAGGGGAGATTGTGGAACACGCTGCCAGGGGAGGTTGTGGAATGTGCTGCCAGGGGAGGTTGTGGAACGTGTTGCCAGGGGAGGTTGTGGAACGTGTTGCCAGGGGAGGTTGTGGAACGCGCTGCCAGGGGAGGTTGTGGAACGTGTTGCCAGGGGAGGTTGTGGAACGCGCTGCCAGGGGAGGTTGTGGAACGCGCTGCCAGGGGAGGTTGTGGAACGCGCTGCCAGGGGAGGTTGTGGAACGCGCTGCCAGGGGAGGTTGTGGAACGCGCTGCCAGGGGAGGTTGTGGAACACGCTGCCAGGGGAGGTTGTGGAACACGCTGCCGGGGAGGTTGTGGAACACGCTGCCAGGGGAGGTTGTGGAACGCGCTGCCAGGGGAGGTTGTAGAACACGCTGCCAGGGGAGGTTGTGGAACACGCTGCCAGGGGAGGTTGTGGAACGCGCTGCCAGGGGAGGTTGTGGAACGCGCTGCCAGGGGAGGTTGTGGAACGCGCTGCCAGGGGAGGTTGTGGAACACGCTGCCAGGGGAGGTTGTGGAACGCGCTGCCAGGGGAGGTTGTGGAACGCGCTGCCAGGGGAGGTTGTAGAACACGTTGCCAGGGGAGGTTGTGGAACACGCTGCCAGGGGAGGTTGTGGAACGCGCTGCCAGGGGAGGTTGTGGAACGCGCTGCCAGAGGAGGTTGTGGAACGCGCTGCCAGGGGAGGTTGTGGAACGCGCTGCCAGAGGAGGTTGTGGAACGTGTTGCCAGGGGAGGTTGTGGAACGCGCTGCCAGGGGAGGTTGTGGAACGTGTTGCCAGGGGAGGTTGTGGAACGTGTTGCCAGGGGAGGTTGTGGAACGTGTTGCCAGGGGAGGTTGTGGAACGCGCTGCCAGGGGAGGTTGTGGAACGTGTTGCCAGGGGAGGTTGTGGAACACGCTGCCAGGGGAGGTTGTGGAACGTGTTGCCAGGGGAGGTTGTAGAACACGTTGCCAGGGGAGATTGTGGAACGCGCTGCCAGGGGAGGTTGTGGAACGCGCTGCCAGGGGAGGTTGTGGAACGCGCTGCCAGGGGAGGTTGTGGAACGCGCTGCCAGAGGAGGTTGTGGAACGTGTTGCCAGGGGAGGTTGTGGAACGCGCTGCCAGGGGAGGTTGTGGAACGTGTTGCCAGGGGAGGTTGTGGAACGTGTTGCCAGGGGAGGTTGTGGAACGCGCTGCCAGGGGAGGTTGTGGAACGTGTTGCCAGGGGAGGTTGTGGAACGTGTTGCCAGGGGAGGTTGTGGAACGCGCTGCCAGGGGAGGTTGTGGAACACGCTGCCAGGGGAGGTTGTAGAACACGCTGCCAGGGGAGGTTGTGGAACACGTTACCAGGGGAGGTTGTGGAACACGCTGCCAGGGGAGGTTGTGGAACGCGCTGCCAGGGGAGGTTGTGGAACGTGTTGCCAGGGGAGGTTGTGGAACACGCTGCCAGGGGAGGTTGTGGAACACGCTGCCAGGGGAGGTTGTGGAACACGCTGCCAGGGGAGGTTGTGGAACGCGCTGCCAGGGGAGGTTGTGGAACGCGCTGCCAGGGGAGGTTGTGGAACACGCTGCCAGGGGAGGTTGTGGAACACGCTGCCAGGGGAGGTTGTAGAACACGCTGCCAGGGGAGGTTGTGGAACACGTTGCCAGGAGAGGTTGTGGAGCGCGTTGCCAGGAGAGGTTGTGGAACGCGTTGCCAGGAGAGGTTGTGGAACGCGCTGCCAGGGGAGGTTGTGGAACACGCTGCCAGGGGAGGTTGTGGAACGCGCTGCCAGGGGAGGTGTGGAACGCGTTGCCAGGGGAGGTTGTGGAACACGCTGCCAGGGGAGGTTGTGGAACGCGCTGCCAGGGGAGGTGTGGAACGCGTTGCCAGGGGAGGTTGTGGAACGCGCTGCCAGGGGAGGTTGTGGAACACGTTGCCAGGGGAGGTTGTGGAACGCGTTGCCAGGGGAGGTTGTGGAACACGCTGCCAGGGGAGGTTGTGGAACACGCTGCCAGGGGAGGTTGTGGAACGCGCTGCCAGGGGAGGTTGTGGAACGCGCTGCCAGGGGAGGTGTGGAACGCGTTGCCAGGGGAGGTTGTGGAACACGCTGCCAGAGGAGGTTGTGGAACGCGCTGCCAAAGGAGGTGTGGAACGCGTTGCAAGGGGAGGTTGTGGAACGCGCTGCCAGGGGAGGTTGTGGAACACGTTGCCAGGGGAGGTTGTGGAACATGCTGCCAGGGGAGGTTGTGGAACGCGCTGCCAGCGGAGGTTGTGGAACGCGCTGCCAGGGGAGGTGTGGAACGCGTTGCCAGGGGAGGTTGTGGAACACGCTTCCAGGGGAGGTTGTGGAACACGCTGCTAGGGGAGGTTGTGGAACGCGCTGCCAGGGGAGGTTGTGGAACGCGCTGCCAGGGGAGGTTGTGGAGCGCGTTGCCAGGGGAGGTTGTGGAACGCGTTGCCAGGGGAGGTTGTGGAACGCGCTGCCAGGGGAGGTTGTGGAATGTGTTGCCAGGGGAGGTTGTGGAACACGCTGCCAGGGGAGGTTGTGGAACGCGTTGCCAGGGGAGGTTGTGGAACGCGCTGCCAGGGAAGGTTGTGGAACGCGTTGCCAGGGGAGATTGTGGAACACGTTGCCAGGGGAGGTTGTGGAACACGCTGCCAGGGGAGGTGTGGAACACGCTGCCAGGGGAGGTTGTGGAACACGCTGCCAGGGAAGGTTGTGGAACGTGCTGCCAGGGGAGGTTGTGGAACGCGTTGCCAGGGGAGATTGTGGAATGTGCTGCCAGGGGAGGTTGTGGAACACGCTGCCAGGGAAGGTTGTGGAACACGCTGCCAGGGGAGGTTGTGGAACGCGCTGCCAGGGGAGGTTGTGGAACACGCTGCCAGGGGAGGTTGTGGAACGCGCTGCCAGGGGAGGTTGTGGAACGCGTTGCCAGGGGAGGTTGTGGAACGCGTTGCCAGGGGAGGTTGTGGAACGCGTTGCCAGGGGAGGTTGTGGAACGTGTTGCCAGGGGAGGTTGTGGAACGCGCTGCCAGGGGAGGTTGTGGAACGCGTTGCCAGGGGAGATTGTGGAACACGCTGCCAGGGGAGGTTGTGGAATGTGCTGCCAGGGGAGGTTGTGGAACGTGTTGCCAGGGGAGGTTGTGGAACGTGTTGCCAGGGGAGGTTGTGGAACGCGCTGCCAGGGGAGGTTGTGGAACGTGTTGCCAGGGGAGGTTGTGGAACGCGCTGCCAGGGGAGGTTGTGGAACGCGCTGCCAGGGGAGGTTGTGGAACGCGCTGCCAGGGGAGGTTGTGGAACGCGCTGCCAGGGGAGGTTGTGGAACGCGCTGCCAGGGGAGGTTGTGGAACGCGTTGCCAGGGGAGGTTGTGGAACGCGCTGCCAGGGAAGGTTGTGGAACGCGTTGCCAGGGGAGATTGTGGAACACGTTGCCAGGGGAGGTTGTGGAACACGCTGCCAGGGGAGGTGTGGAACACGCTGCCAGGGGAGGTTGTGGAACACGCTGCCAGGGAAGGTTGTGGAACGTGCTGCCAGGGGAGGTTGTGGAACGCGTTGCCAGGGGAGATTGTGGAATGTGCTGCCAGGGGAGGTTGTGGAACACGCTGCCAGGGAAGGTTGTGGAACACGCTGCCAGGGGAGGTTGTGGAACGCGCTGCCAGGGGAGGTTGTGGAACACGCTGCCAGGGGAGGTTGTGGAACGCGCTGCCAGGGGAGGTTGTGGAACGCGTTGCCAGGGGAGGTTGTGGAACGCGTTGCCAGGGGAGGTTGTGGAACGCGTTGCCAGGGGAGGTTGTGGAACGTGTTGCCAGGGGAGGTTGTGGAACGCGCTGCCAGGGGAGGTTGTGGAACGCGTTGCCAGGGGAGATTGTGGAACACGCTGCCAGGGGAGGTTGTGGAATGTGCTGCCAGGGGAGGTTGTGGAACGTGTTGCCAGGGGAGGTTGTGGAACGTGTTGCCAGGGGAGGTTGTGGAACGCGCTGCCAGGGGAGGTTGTGGAACGTGTTGCCAGGGGAGGTTGTGGAACGCGCTGCCAGGGGAGGTTGTGGAACGCGCTGCCAGGGGAGGTTGTGGAACGCGCTGCCAGGGGAGGTTGTGGAACGCGCTGCCAGGGGAGGTTGTGGAACGCGCTGCCAGGGGAGGTTGTGGAACACGCTGCCAGGGGAGGTTGTGGAACACGCTGCCGGGGAGGTTGTGGAACACGCTGCCAGGGGAGGTTGTGGAACGCGCTGCCAGGGGAGGTTGTAGAACACGCTGCCAGGGGAGGTTGTGGAACACGCTGCCAGGGGAGGTTGTGGAACGCGCTGCCAGGGGAGGTTGTGGAACGCGCTGCCAGGGGAGGTTGTGGAACGCGCTGCCAGGGGAGGTTGTGGAACACGCTGCCAGGGGAGGTTGTGGAACGCGCTGCCAGGGGAGGTTGTGGAACGCGCTGCCAGGGGAGGTTGTAGAACACGTTGCCAGGGGAGGTTGTGGAACACGCTGCCAGGGGAGGTTGTGGAACGCGCTGCCAGGGGAGGTTGTGGAACGCGCTGCCAGAGGAGGTTGTGGAACGCGCTGCCAGGGGAGGTTGTGGAACGCGCTGCCAGAGGAGGTTGTGGAACGTGTTGCCAGGGGAGGTTGTGGAACGCGCTGCCAGGGGAGGTTGTGGAACGTGTTGCCAGGGGAGGTTGTGGAACGTGTTGCCAGGGGAGGTTGTGGAACGTGTTGCCAGGGGAGGTTGTGGAACGCGCTGCCAGGGGAGGTTGTGGAACGTGTTGCCAGGGGAGGTTGTGGAACACGCTGCCAGGGGAGGTTGTGGAACGTGTTGCCAGGGGAGGTTGTAGAACACGTTGCCAGGGGAGATTGTGGAACGCGCTGCCAGGGGAGGTTGTGGAACGCGCTGCCAGGGGAGGTTGTGGAACGCGCTGCCAGGGGAGGTTGTGGAACGCGCTGCCAGAGGAGGTTGTGGAACGTGTTGCCAGGGGAGGTTGTGGAACGCGCTGCCAGGGGAGGTTGTGGAACGTGTTGCCAGGGGAGGTTGTGGAACGTGTTGCCAGGGGAGGTTGTGGAACGCGCTGCCAGGGGAGGTTGTGGAACGTGTTGCCAGGGGAGGTTGTGGAACGTGTTGCCAGGGGAGGTTGTGGAACGCGCTGCCAGGGGAGGTTGTGGAACGTGTTGCCAGGGGAGGTTGTGGAACGCGTTGCCAGGGGAGGTTGTGGAACGCGCTGCCAGGGGAGGTTGTGGAACGCGCTGCCAGGGGAGGTTGTGGAACACGTTACCAGGGGAGGTTGTGGAACACGCTGCCAGGGGAGGTTGTGGAACGCGCTGCCAGGGGAGGTTGTGGAACGCGCTGCCAGGGGAGGTTGTGGAACACGCTGCCAGGGGAGGTTGTGGAACGCGCTGCCAGGGGAGGTTGTGGAACGCGTTGCCAGGGGAGGTTGTGGAACGCGTTGCCAGGGGAGGTTGTGGAACGCGTTGCCAGGGGAGGTTGTGGAACGTGTTGCCAGGGGAGGTTGTGGAACGCGCTGCCAGGGGAGGTTGTGGAACGCGTTGCCAGGGGAGATTGTGGAACACGCTGCCAGGGGAGGTTGTGGAATGTGCTGCCAGGGGAGGTTGTGGAACGTGTTGCCAGGGGAGGTTGTGGAACGTGTTGCCAGGGGAGGTTGTGGAACGCGCTGCCAGGGGAGGTTGTGGAACGTGTTGCCAGGGGAGGTTGTGGAACGCGCTGCCAGGGGAGGTTGTGGAACGCGCTGCCAGGGGAGGTTGTGGAACGCGCTGCCAGGGGAGGTTGTGGAACGCGCTGCCAGGGGAGGTTGTGGAACGCGCTGCCAGGGGAGGTTGTGGAACACGCTGCCAGGGGAGGTTGTGGAACACGCTGCCGGGGAGGTTGTGGAACACGCTGCCAGGGGAGGTTGTGGAACGCGCTGCCAGGGGAGGTTGTAGAACACGCTGCCAGGGGAGGTTGTGGAACACGCTGCCAGGGGAGGTTGTGGAACGCGCTGCCAGGGGAGGTTGTGGAACGCGCTGCCAGGGGAGGTTGTGGAACGCGCTGCCAGGGGAGGTTGTGGAACACGCTGCCAGGGGAGGTTGTGGAACGCGCTGCCAGGGGAGGTTGTGGAACGCGCTGCCAGGGGAGGTTGTAGAACACGTTGCCAGGGGAGGTTGTGGAACACGCTGCCAGGGGAGGTTGTGGAACGCGCTGCCAGGGGAGGTTGTGGAACGCGCTGCCAGAGGAGGTTGTGGAACGCGCTGCCAGGGGAGGTTGTGGAACGCGCTGCCAGAGGAGGTTGTGGAACGTGTTGCCAGGGGAGGTTGTGGAACGCGCTGCCAGGGGAGGTTGTGGAACGTGTTGCCAGGGGAGGTTGTGGAACGTGTTGCCAGGGGAGGTTGTGGAACGTGTTGCCAGGGGAGGTTGTGGAACGCGCTGCCAGGGGAGGTTGTGGAACGTGTTGCCAGGGGAGGTTGTGGAACACGCTGCCAGGGGAGGTTGTGGAACGTGTTGCCAGGGGAGGTTGTAGAACACGTTGCCAGGGGAGATTGTGGAACGCGCTGCCAGGGGAGGTTGTGGAACGCGCTGCCAGGGGAGGTTGTGGAACGCGCTGCCAGGGGAGGTTGTGGAACGCGCTGCCAGAGGAGGTTGTGGAACGTGTTGCCAGGGGAGGTTGTGGAACGCGCTGCCAGGGGAGGTTGTGGAACGTGTTGCCAGGGGAGGTTGTGGAACGTGTTGCCAGGGGAGGTTGTGGAACGCGCTGCCAGGGGAGGTTGTGGAACGTGTTGCCAGGGGAGGTTGTGGAACGTGTTGCCAGGGGAGGTTGTGGAACGCGCTGCCAGGGGAGGTTGTGGAACGTGTTGCCAGGGGAGGTTGTGGAACGCGTTGCCAGGGGAGGTTGTGGAACGCGCTGCCAGGGGAGGTTGTGGAACGCGCTGCCAGGGGAGGTTGTGGAACACGTTACCAGGGGAGGTTGTGGAACACGCTGCCAGGGGAGGTTGTGGAACGCGCTGCCAGGGGAGGTTGTGGAACGTGTTGCCAGGGGAGGTTGTGGAACACGCTGCCAGGGGAGGTTGTGGAACACGCTGCCAGGGGAGGTTGTGGAACACGCTGCCAGGGGAGGTTGTGGAACGCGCTGCCAGGGGAGGTTGTGGAACGCGCTGCCAGGGGAGGTTGTGGAACACGCTGCCAGGGGAGGTTGTGGAACACGCTGCCAGGGGAGGTTGTAGAACACGCTGCCAGGGGAGGTTGTGGAACACGTTGCCAGGAGAGGTTGTGGAGCGCGTTGCCAGGAGAGGTTGTGGAACGCGTTGCCAGGAGAGGTTGTGGAACGCGCTGCCAGGGGAGGTTGTGGAACACGCTGCCAGGGGAGGTTGTGGAACGCGCTGCCAGGGGAGGTGTGGAACGCGTTGCCAGGGGAGGTTGTGGAACACGCTGCCAGGGGAGGTTGTGGAACGCGCTGCCAGGGGAGGTGTGGAACGCGTTGCCAGGGGAGGTTGTGGAACGCGCTGCCAGGGGAGGTTGTGGAACACGTTGCCAGGGGAGGTTGTGGAACGCGTTGCCAGGGGAGGTTGTGGAACACGCTGCCAGGGGAGGTTGTGGAACACGCTGCCAGGGGAGGTTGTGGAACGCGCTGCCAGGGGAGGTTGTGGAACGCGCTGCCAGGGGAGGTGTGGAACGCGTTGCCAGGGGAGGTTGTGGAACACGCTGCCAGAGGAGGTTGTGGAACGCGCTGCCAAAGGAGGTGTGGAACGCGTTGCAAGGGGAGGTTGTGGAACGCGCTGCCAGGGGAGGTTGTGGAACACGTTGCCAGGGGAGGTTGTGGAACATGCTGCCAGGGGAGGTTGTGGAACGCGCTGCCAGCGGAGGTTGTGGAACGCGCTGCCAGGGGAGGTGTGGAACGCGTTGCCAGGGGAGGTTGTGGAACACGCTTCCAGGGGAGGTTGTGGAACACGCTGCTAGGGGAGGTTGTGGAACGCGCTGCCAGGGGAGGTTGTGGAACGCGCTGCCAGGGGAGGTTGTGGAGCGCGTTGCCAGGGGAGGTTGTGGAACGCGTTGCCAGGGGAGGTTGTGGAACGCGCTGCCAGGGGAGGTTGTGGAATGTGTTGCCAGGGGAGGTTGTGGAACACGCTGCCAGGGGAGGTTGTGGAACGCGTTGCCAGGGGAGGTTGTGGAACGCGCTGCCAGGGAAGGTTGTGGAACGCGTTGCCAGGGGAGATTGTGGAACACGTTGCCAGGGGAGGTTGTGGAACACGCTGCCAGGGGAGGTGTGGAACACGCTGCCAGGGGAGGTTGTGGAACACGCTGCCAGGGAAGGTTGTGGAACGTGCTGCCAGGGGAGGTTGTGGAACGCGTTGCCAGGGGAGATTGTGGAATGTGCTGCCAGGGGAGGTTGTGGAACACGCTGCCAGGGAAGGTTGTGGAACACGCTGCCAGGGGAGGTTGTGGAACGCGCTGCCAGGGGAGGTTGTGGAACACGCTGCCAGGGGAGGTTGTGGAACGCGCTGCCAGGGGAGGTTGTGGAACGCGTTGCCAGGGGAGGTTGTGGAACGCGTTGCCAGGGGAGGTTGTGGAACGCGTTGCCAGGGGAGGTTGTGGAACGTGTTGCCAGGGGAGGTTGTGGAACGCGCTGCCAGGGGAGGTTGTGGAACGCGTTGCCAGGGGAGATTGTGGAACACGCTGCCAGGGGAGGTTGTGGAATGTGCTGCCAGGGGAGGTTGTGGAACGTGTTGCCAGGGGAGGTTGTGGAACGTGTTGCCAGGGGAGGTTGTGGAACGCGCTGCCAGGGGAGGTTGTGGAACGTGTTGCCAGGGGAGGTTGTGGAACGCGCTGCCAGGGGAGGTTGTGGAACGCGCTGCCAGGGGAGGTTGTGGAACGCGCTGCCAGGGGAGGTTGTGGAACGCGCTGCCAGGGGAGGTTGTGGAACGCGCTGCCAGGGGAGGTTGTGGAACGCGTTGCCAGGGGAGGTTGTGGAACGCGCTGCCAGGGAAGGTTGTGGAACGCGTTGCCAGGGGAGATTGTGGAACACGTTGCCAGGGGAGGTTGTGGAACACGCTGCCAGGGGAGGTGTGGAACACGCTGCCAGGGGAGGTTGTGGAACACGCTGCCAGGGAAGGTTGTGGAACGTGCTGCCAGGGGAGGTTGTGGAACGCGTTGCCAGGGGAGATTGTGGAATGTGCTGCCAGGGGAGGTTGTGGAACACGCTGCCAGGGAAGGTTGTGGAACACGCTGCCAGGGGAGGTTGTGGAACGCGCTGCCAGGGGAGGTTGTGGAACACGCTGCCAGGGGAGGTTGTGGAACGCGCTGCCAGGGGAGGTTGTGGAACGCGTTGCCAGGGGAGGTTGTGGAACGCGTTGCCAGGGGAGGTTGTGGAACGCGTTGCCAGGGGAGGTTGTGGAACGTGTTGCCAGGGGAGGTTGTGGAACGCGCTGCCAGGGGAGGTTGTGGAACGCGTTGCCAGGGGAGATTGTGGAACACGCTGCCAGGGGAGGTTGTGGAATGTGCTGCCAGGGGAGGTTGTGGAACGTGTTGCCAGGGGAGGTTGTGGAACGTGTTGCCAGGGGAGGTTGTGGAACGCGCTGCCAGGGGAGGTTGTGGAACGTGTTGCCAGGGGAGGTTGTGGAACGCGCTGCCAGGGGAGGTTGTGGAACGCGCTGCCAGGGGAGGTTGTGGAACGCGCTGCCAGGGGAGGTTGTGGAACGCGCTGCCAGGGGAGGTTGTGGAACGCGCTGCCAGGGGAGGTTGTGGAACACGCTGCCAGGGGAGGTTGTGGAACACGCTGCCGGGGAGGTTGTGGAACACGCTGCCAGGGGAGGTTGTGGAACGCGCTGCCAGGGGAGGTTGTAGAACACGCTGCCAGGGGAGGTTGTGGAACACGCTGCCAGGGGAGGTTGTGGAACGCGCTGCCAGGGGAGGTTGTGGAACGCGCTGCCAGGGGAGGTTGTGGAACGCGCTGCCAGGGGAGGTTGTGGAACACGCTGCCAGGGGAGGTTGTGGAACGCGCTGCCAGGGGAGGTTGTGGAACGCGCTGCCAGGGGAGGTTGTAGAACACGTTGCCAGGGGAGGTTGTGGAACACGCTGCCAGGGGAGGTTGTGGAACGCGCTGCCAGGGGAGGTTGTGGAACGCGCTGCCAGAGGAGGTTGTGGAACGCGCTGCCAGGGGAGGTTGTGGAACGCGCTGCCAGAGGAGGTTGTGGAACGTGTTGCCAGGGGAGGTTGTGGAACGCGCTGCCAGGGGAGGTTGTGGAACGTGTTGCCAGGGGAGGTTGTGGAACGTGTTGCCAGGGGAGGTTGTGGAACGTGTTGCCAGGGGAGGTTGTGGAACGCGCTGCCAGGGGAGGTTGTGGAACGTGTTGCCAGGGGAGGTTGTGGAACACGCTGCCAGGGGAGGTTGTGGAACGTGTTGCCAGGGGAGGTTGTAGAACACGTTGCCAGGGGAGATTGTGGAACGCGCTGCCAGGGGAGGTTGTGGAACGCGCTGCCAGGGGAGGTTGTGGAACGCGCTGCCAGGGGAGGTTGTGGAACGCGCTGCCAGAGGAGGTTGTGGAACGTGTTGCCAGGGGAGGTTGTGGAACGCGCTGCCAGGGGAGGTTGTGGAACGTGTTGCCAGGGGAGGTTGTGGAACGTGTTGCCAGGGGAGGTTGTGGAACGCGCTGCCAGGGGAGGTTGTGGAACGTGTTGCCAGGGGAGGTTGTGGAACGTGTTGCCAGGGGAGGTTGTGGAACGCGCTGCCAGGGGAGGTTGTGGAACGTGTTGCCAGGGGAGGTTGTGGAACGCGTTGCCAGGGGAGGTTGTGGAACGCGCTGCCAGGGGAGGTTGTGGAACGCGCTGCCAGGGGAGGTTGTGGAACACGTTACCAGGGGAGGTTGTGGAACACGCTGCCAGGGGAGGTTGTGGAACGCGCTGCCAGGGGAGGTTGTGGAACGTGTTGCCAGGGGAGGTTGTGGAACACGCTGCCAGGGGAGGTTGTGGAACACGCTGCCAGGGGAGGTTGTGGAACACGCTGCCAGGGGAGGTTGTGGAACGCGCTGCCAGGGGAGGTTGTGGAACGCGCTGCCAGGGGAGGTTGTGGAACACGCTGCCAGGGGAGGTTGTGGAACACGCTGCCAGGGGAGGTTGTAGAACACGCTGCCAGGGGAGGTTGTGGAACACGTTGCCAGGAGAGGTTGTGGAGCGCGTTGCCAGGAGAGGTTGTGGAACGCGTTGCCAGGAGAGGTTGTGGAACGCGCTGCCAGGGGAGGTTGTGGAACACGCTGCCAGGGGAGGTTGTGGAACGCGCTGCCAGGGGAGGTGTGGAACGCGTTGCCAGGGGAGGTTGTGGAACACGCTGCCAGGGGAGGTTGTGGAACGCGCTGCCAGGGGAGGTGTGGAACGCGTTGCCAGGGGAGGTTGTGGAACGCGCTGCCAGGGGAGGTTGTGGAACACGTTGCCAGGGGAGGTTGTGGAACGCGTTGCCAGGGGAGGTTGTGGAACACGCTGCCAGGGGAGGTTGTGGAACACGCTGCCAGGGGAGGTTGTGGAACGCGCTGCCAGGGGAGGTTGTGGAACGCGCTGCCAGGGGAGGTGTGGAACGCGTTGCCAGGGGAGGTTGTGGAACACGCTGCCAGAGGAGGTTGTGGAACGCGCTGCCAGGGGAGGTGTGGAACGCGTTGCAAGGGGAGGTTGTGGAACGCGCTGCCAGGGGAGGTTGTGGAACACGTTGCCAGGGGAGGTTGTGGAACATGCTGCCAGGGGAGGTTGTGGAACGCGCTGCCAGCGGAGGTTGTGGAACGCGCTGCCAGGGGAGGTGTGGAACGCGTTGCCAGGGGAGGTTGTGGAACACGCTTCCAGGGGAGGTTGTGGAACACGCTGCTAGGGGAGGTTGTGGAACGCGCTGCCAGGGGAGGTTGTGGAACGCGCTGCCAGGGGAGGTTGTGGAGCGCGTTGCCAGGGGAGGTTGTGGAACGCGTTGCCAGGGGAGGTTGTGGAACGCGCTGCCAGGGGAGGTTGTGGAATGTGTTGCCAGGGGAGGTTGTGGAACACGCTGCCAGGGGAGGTTGTGGAACGCGTTGCCAGGGGAGGTTGTGGAACGCGCTGCCAGGGAAGGTTGTGGAACGCGTTGCCAGGGGAGATTGTGGAACACGTTGCCAGGGGAGGTTGTGGAACACGCTGCCAGGGGAGGTGTGGAACACGCTGCCAGGGGAGGTTGTGGAACACGCTGCCAGGGAAGGTTGTGGAACGTGCTGCCAGGGCAGGTTGTGGAACGCGTTGCCAGGGGAGATTGTGGAATGTGCTGCCAGGGGAGGTTGTGGAACACGCTGCCAGGGAAGGTTGTGGAACACGCTGCCAGGGGAGGTTGTGGAACGCGCTGCCAGGGGAGGTTGTGGAACACGCTGCCAGGGGAGGTTGTGGAACGCGCTGCCAGGGGAGGTTGTGGAACGCGTTGCCAGGGGAGGTTGTGGAACGCGTTGCCAGGGGAGGTTGTGGAACGCGTTGCCAGGGGAGGTTGTGGAACGTGTTGCCAGGGGAGGTTGTGGAACGCGCTGCCAGGGGAGGTTGTGGAACGCGTTGCCAGGGGAGATTGTGGAACACGCTGCCAGGGGAGGTTGTGGAATGTGCTGCCAGGGGAGGTTGTGGAACGTGTTGCCAGGGGAGGTTGTGGAACGTGTTGCCAGGGGAGGTTGTGGAACGCGCTGCCAGGGGAGGTTGTGGAACGTGTTGCCAGGGGAGGTTGTGGAACGCGCTGCCAGGGGAGGTTGTGGAACGCGCTGCCAGGGGAGGTTGTGGAACGCGCTGCCAGGGGAGGTTGTGGAACGCGCTGCCAGGGGAGGTTGTGGAACGCGCTGCCAGGGGAGGTTGTGGAACACGCTGCCAGGGGAGGTTGTGGAACACGCTGCCGGGGAGGTTGTGGAACACGCTGCCAGGGGAGGTTGTGGAACGCGCTGCCAGGGGAGGTTGTAGAACACGCTGCCAGGGGAGGTTGTGGAACACGCTGCCAGGGGAGGTTGTGGAACGCGCTGCCAGGGGAGGTTGTGGAACGCGCTGCCAGGGGAGGTTGTGGAACGCGCTGCCAGGGGAGGTTGTGGAACACGCTGCCAGGGGAGGTTGTGGAACGCGCTGCCAGGGGAGGTTGTGGAACGCGCTGCCAGGGGAGGTTGTAGAAAACGTTGCCAGGGGAGGTTGTGGAACACGCTGCCAGGGGAGGTTGTGGAACGCGCTGCCAGGGGAGGTTGTGGAACGCGCTGCCAGAGGAGGTTGTGGAACGCGCTGCCAGGGGAGGTTGTGGAACGCGCTGCCAGAGGAGGTTGTGGAACGTGTTGCCAGGGGAGGTTGTGGAACGCGCTGCCAGGGGAGGTTGTGGAACGTGTTGCCAGGGGAGGTTGTGGAACGTGTTGCCAGGGGAGGTTGTGGAACGTGTTGCCAGGGGAGGTTGTGGAACGCGCTGCCAGGGGAGGTTGTGGAACGTGTTGCCAGGGGAGGTTGTGGAACACGCTGCCAGGGGAGGTTGTGGAACGTGTTGCCAGGGGAGGTTGTAGAACCCGTTGCCAGGGGAGATTGTGGAACGCGCTGCCAGCGGAGGTTGTGGAACGCGCTGCCAGGGGAGGTTGTGGAACGCGCTGCCAGGGGAGGTTGTGGAACGCGCTGCCAGAGGAGGTTGTGGAACGTGTTGCCAGGGGAGGTTGTGGAACGCGCTGCCAGGGGAGGTTGTGGAACGTGTTGCCAGGGGAGGTTGTGGAACGTGTTGCCAGGGGAGGTTGTGGAACGCGCTGCCAGGGGAGGTTGTGGAACGTGTTGCCAGGGGAGGTTGTGGAACGTGTTGCCAGGGGAGGTTGTGGAACGCGCTGCCAGGGGAGGTTGTGGAACGTGTTGCCAGGGGAGGTTGTGGAACGCGTTGCCAGGGGAGGTTGTGGAACGCGCTGCCAGGGGAGGTTGTGGAACGCGCTGCCAGGGGAGGTTGTGGAACACGTTTCAAGGGGAGGTTGTGGAACACGCTGCCAGGGAAGGTTGTGGAACGCGCTGCCAGGGGAGGTTGTGGAACGTGTTGCCAGGGGAGGTTGTGGAACACGCTGCCAGGGGAGGTTGTGGAACACGCTGCCAGGGGAGGTTGTGGAACACGCTGCCAGGGGAGGTTGTGGAACGCGCTGCCAGGGGAGGTTGTGGAACGCGCTGCCAGGGGAGGTTGTGGAACACGCTGCCAGGGGAGGTTGTGGAACACGCTGCCAGGGGAGGTTGTAGAACACGCTGCCAGGGGAGGTTGTGGAACACGTTGCCAGGAGAGGTTGTGGAGCGCGTTGCCAGGAGAGGTTGTGGAACGCGTTGCCAGGAGAGGTTGTGGAACGCGCTGCCAGGGGAGGTTGTGGAACACGCTGCCAGGGGAGGTTGTGGAACGCGCTGCCAGGGGAGGTGTGGAACGCGTTGCCAGGGGAGGTTGTGGAACACGCTGCCAGGGGAGGTTGTGGAACGCGCTGCCAGGGGAGGTGTGGAACGCGTTGCCAGGGGAGGTTGTGGAACGCGCTGCCAGGGGAGGTTGTGGAACACGTTGCCAGGGGAGGTTGTGGAACGCGTTGCCAGGGGAGGTTGTGGAACACGCTGCCAGGGGAGGTTGTGGAACACGCTGCCAGGGGAGGTTGTGGAACGCGCTGCCAGGGGAGGTTGTGGAACGCGCTGCCAGGGGAGGTGTGGAACGCGTTGCCAGGGGAGGTTGTGGAACACGCTGCCAGAGGAGGTTGTGGAACGCGCTGCCAGGGGAGGTGTGGAACGCGTTGCAAGGGGAGGTTGTGGAACGCGCTGCCAGGGGAGGTTGTGGAACACGTTGCCAGGGGAGGTTGTGGAACATGCTGCCAGGGGAGGTTGTGGAACGCGCTGCCAGCGGAGGTTGTGGAACGCGCTGCCAGGGGAGGTGTGGAACGCGTTGCCAGGGGAGGTTGTGGAACGCGCTGCCAGGGGAGGTTGTGGAACACGTTGCCAGGGGAGGTTGTGGAACATGCTGCCAGGGGAGGTTGTGGAACGCGCTGCCAGCGGAGGTGTGGAACGCGTTGCCAGGGGAGGTTGTGGAACACGCTGCCAGGGGAGGTTGTGGAACACGTTGCCAGGGGAGGTTGTGGAACACGCTGCCAGGGGAGGTTGTGGAACACGCTGCCAGGGGAGGTTGTGGAACGTGTTGCCAGAGGAGGTTGTGGAACGCGCTGCCAGGGGAGGTTGTGGAACGTGTTGCCAGGGGAGGTTGTGGAACGCGCTGCCAGGGGAGGTTGTGGAACGTGTTGCCAGGGGAGGTTGTGGAACACGCTGCCAGGGGAGGTTGTGGAACGTGTTGCCAGGGGAGGTTGTGGAACGCGCTGCCAGGGGAGGTTGTGGAACGCACTGCCAGGGGAGGTTGTGGAACGCGCTGCCAGGGGACGTTGTGGAACGTGTTGCCAGGGGAGGTTGTGGAACGCGCTGCCACGGGAGGTTGTGGAACACGCTGCCAGGGGAGGTTGTGGAACGTGTTGCCAGGGGAGGTTGTGGAACACGCTGCCAGGGGAGGTTGTGGAACGCGCTGCCAGGGGAGGTTGTGGAACACGCTGCCAGGGGAGGTGTGGAACACGCTGCCAGGGGAGGTGTGGAACACGCTGCCAGGGGAGGTTGTGGAACGCGCTGCCAGGGGAGGTTGTGGAACACGTTACCAGGGGAGGTTGTGGAACGCGCTGCCAGGGGAGGTTGTGGAACGCGCTGCCAGGGGAGGTTGTGGAACACGCTGCCAGGGGAGGTTGTGGAACGCGCTGCCAGGGGAGGTTGTGGAACACGCTGCCAGGGGAGGTTGTGGAACACGCTGCCAGGGGAGGTTGTGGAACGCGCTGCCAGGGGAGGTTGTGGAACACGCTGCCAGGGGAGGTTGTGGAACGTGTTGCCAGGGGAGGTTGTGGAATGTGTTGCCAGGGGAGGTTGTGGAACGTGTTGCCAGGGGAGGTTGTGGAACACGCTGCCAGGGGAGGTTGTGGAACGCGCTGCCAGGGGAGGTTGTGGAACGCGCTGCCAGGTGCGGTTGTGGAACACGCTGCCAGGGGAGGTTGTGGAACACGCTGCCAGGGGAGGTTGTGGAACGTGTTGCCAGGGGAGGTTGTGGAACACGCTGCCAGGGGAGGTTGTGGAACGTGTTGCCAGAGGAGGTTGTGGAATGTGTTGCCAGGGGAGGTTGTGGAACGTGTTGCCAGGGGAGGTTGTGGAACACGCTGCCAGGGGAGGTTGTGGAACGCGCTGCCAGGGGAGGTTGTGGAACGCGCTGCCAGGTGCGGTTGTGGAACACGCTGCCAGGGGAGGTTGTGGAACACGCTGCCAGGGGAGGTTGTGGAACGTGTTGCCAGGGGAGGTTGTGGAACACGCTGCCAGGGGAGGTTGTGGAACGTGTTGCCAGAGGAGGTTGTGGAATGTGTTGCCAGGGGAGGTTGTGGAACGTGTTGCCAGGGGAGGTTGTGGAACACGCTGCCAGGGGAGGTTGTGGAACACGCTGCCAGGGGAGGTTGTGGAGCGTGTTGCCAGGGGAGGTTGTGGAACGCGTTGCCAGGGGAGGTTGTGGAACGCGCTGCCAGGGGAGGTTGTGGAACGCGTTGCCAGGGGAGGTTGTGGAACGCGCTGCCAGGGGAGGTTGTGGAATGTGTTGCCAGGGGAGGTTGTGGAACACGCTGCCAGGAGAGGTTGTGGAACGTGTTGCCAGGGGAGGTTGTGGAACACGCTGCCAGGGGAGGTTGTGGAACACGCTGCCAGGGGAGGTTGTGGAGCGTGTTGCCAGGGGAGGTTGTGGAACGCGTTGCCAGGGGAGGTTGTGGAACGCGCTGCCAGGGGAGGTTGTGGAACGCGTTGCCAGGGGAGGTTGTGGAACGCGTTGCCAGGGGAGGTTGTGGAACGCGCTGCCAGGGAAGGTTGTGGAACGCGTTGCCAGGGGAGATTGTGGAACACGTTGCCAGGGGAGGTTGTGGAACACGCTGCCAGGGGAGGTGTGGAACACGCTGCCAGGGGAGGTTGTGGAACGCGTTGCCAGGGAAGGTTGTGGAACGTGTTGCCAGGGGAGGTGTGGAACGTGTTGCCAGGGGAGGTTGTGGAACGCGCTGCCAGGGGAGGTTGTGGAACACGCTGCCAGGGGAGGTTGTGGAACACGCTGCCAGGGGAGGTTGTGGAACGCGCTGCCAGGGGAGGTTGTGGAACGCGCTGCCAGGGGAGGTTGTGGAGCGCGTTGCCAGGGGAGGTTGTGGAACGCGTTGCCAGGGGAGGTTGTGGAACGCGCTGCCAGGGGAGGTTGTGGAATGTGTTGCCAGGGGAGGTTGTGGAACACGCTGCCAGGGGAGGTTGTGGAACGCGTTGCCAGGGGAGGTTGTGGAACGCGCTGCCAGGGAAGGTTGTGGAACGCGTTGCCAGGGGAGATTGTGGAACACGTTGCCAGGGGAGGTTGTGGAACACGCTGCCAGGGGAGGTGTGGAACACGCTGCCAGGGGAGGTTGTGGAACACGCTGCCAGGGAAGGTTGTGGAACGTGCTGCCAGGGGAGGTTGTGGAACGCGTTGCCAGGGGAGATTGTGGAATGTGCTGCCAGGGGAGGTTGTGGAACACGCTGCCAGGGAAGGTTGTGGAACACGCTGCCCGGGGAGGTTGTGGAACGCGCTGCCAGGGGAGGTTGTGGAACGCGCTGCCAGGAGCGGTTGTGGAACGTGCTGCCAGGGGAGGTTGTGGAACGCGCTGCCAGGGGAGGTTGTGGAACGCGTTGCCAGGGGAGGTTGTGGAACGCGTTGCCAGGGGAGGTTGTGGAACGCGTTCCCAGGGGAGGTTGTGGAACGTGTTGCCAGGGGAGGTTGTGGAACGCGCTGCCAGGGGAGGTTGTGGAACGCGTTGCCAGGGGAGATTGTGGAACACGCTGCCAGGGGAGGTTGTGGAATGTGCTGCCAGGGGAGGTTGTGGAACACTTTGCCAGGGGAGGTTGTGGAACGTGTTGCCAGGGGAGGTTTGGGAGCGTGTTGCCAGGGGAGGTTGTGGAACGTGTTGCCAGGGGAGGTTGTGGAACGCGCTGCCAGGGGAGGTTGTGGAACGTGTTGCCAGGGGAGGTTGTGGAACGCGCTGCCAGGGGAGGTTGTGGAACGCGCTGCCAGGGGAGGTTGTGGAACGCGCTGCCAGGGGAGGTTGTGGAACACGCTGCCAGGGGAGGTTGTGGAACGCGCTGCCAGGGGAGGTTGTGGAACGCGCTGCCAGGGGAGGTTGTGGAACACGCTGCCAGGGGAGGTTGTGGAACACGCTGCCAGGGGAGGTTGTGGAACGCGCTGCCAGGGGAGGTTGTAGAACACGTTGCCAGGGGAGGTTGTGGAACACGCTGCCAGGGGAGGTTGTGGAACGCGCTGCCAGGGGAGGTTGTGGAACACGCTGCCAGGGGAGGTTGTGGAACGCGCTGCCAGGGGAGGTTGTGGAACACGCTGCCAGGGGAGGTTGTGGAACGCGCTGCCAGGAGAGGTTGTGGAACGTGTTGCCAGGGGAGGTTGTGGAACGCGCTGCCAGGGGAGGTTGTGGAACGCGCTGCCAGGGGAGGTTGTGGAGCGTGTTGCCAGGGGAGGTTGTGGAACGCGTTGCCAGGGGAGGTTGTGGAACGCGCTGCCAGGGGAGGTTGTGGAACGCGTTGCCAGGGGAGGTTGTGGAACGCGTTGCCAGGGGAGGTTGTGGAACGCGCTGCCAGGGAAGGTTGTGGAACGCGTTGCCAGGGGAGATTGTGGAACACGTTGCCAGGGGAGGTTGTGGAACACGCTGCCAGGGGAGGTGTGGAACACGCTGCCAGGGGAGGTTGTGGAACGCGTTGCCAGGGAAGGTTGTGGAACGTGTTGCCAGGGGAGGTGTGGAACGTGTTGCCAGGGGAGGTTGTGGAACGCGCTGCCAGGGGAGGTTGTGGAACACGCTGCCAGGGGAGGTTGTGGAACACGCTGCCAGGGGAGGTTGTGGAACGCGTTGCCAGGGGAGGTTGTGGAACGCGCTGCCAGGGGAGGTTGTGGAGCGCGTTGCCAGGGGAGGTTGTGGAACGCGTTGCCAGGGGAGGTTGTGGAACGCGCTGCCAGGGGAGGTTGTGGAATGTGTTGCCAGGGGTGGTTGTGGAACACTCTGCCAGGGGAGGTTGTGGAACGCGTTGCCAGGGGAGGTTGTGGAACGCGCTGCCAGGGAAGGTTGTGGAACGCGTTGCCAGGGGAGATTGTGGAACACGTTGCCAGGGGAGGTTGTGGAACACGCTGCCAGGGGAGGTGTGGAACACGCTGCCAGGGGAGGTTGTGGAACACGCTGCCAGGGGAGGTTGTGGAACACGCTGCCGGGGAGGTTGTGGAACACGCTGCCAGGGGAGGTTGTGGAACGCGCTGCCAGGGGAGGTTGTAGAACACGCTGCCAGGGGAGGTTGTGGAACACGCTGCCAGGGGAGGTTGTGGAACGCGCTGCCAGGGGAGGTTGTGGAACGCGCTGCCAGGGGAGGTTGTGGAACGCGCTGCCAGGGGAGGTTGTGGAACACGCTGCCAGGGGAGGTTGTGGAACGCGCTGCCAGGGGAGGTTGTGGAACGCGCTGCCAGGGGAGGTTGTAGAAAACGTTGCCAGGGGAGGTTGTGGAACACGCTGCCAGGGGAGGTTGTGGAACGCGCTGCCAGGGGAGGTTGTGGAACGCGCTGCCAGAGGAGGTTGTGGAACGCGCTGCCAGGGGAGGTTGTGGAACGCGCTGCCAGAGGAGGTTGTGGAACGTGTTGCCAGGGGAGGTTGTGGAACGCGCTGCCAGGGGAGGTTGTGGAACGTGTTGCCAGGGGAGGTTGTGGAACGTGTTGCCAGGGGAGGTTGTGGAACGTGTTGCCAGGGGAGGTTGTGGAACGCGCTGCCAGGGGAGGTTGTGGAACGTGTTGCCAGGGGAGGTTGTGGAACACGCTGCCAGGGGAGGTTGTGGAACGTGTTGCCAGGGGAGGTTGTAGAACCCGTTGCCAGGGGAGATTGTGGAACGCGCTGCCAGGGGAGGTTGTGGAACGCGCTGCCAGGGGAGGTTGTGGAACGCGCTGCCAGGGGAGGTTGTGGAACGCGCTGCCAGAGGAGGTTGTGGAACGTGTTGCCAGGGGAGGTTGTGGAACGCGCTGCCAGGGGAGGTTGTGGAACGTGTTGCCAGGGGAGGTTGTGGAACGTGTTGCCAGGGGAGGTTGTGGAACGCGCTGCCAGGGGAGGTTGTGGAACGTGTTGCCAGGGGAGGTTGTGGAACGTGTTGCCAGGGGAGGTTGTGGAACGCGCTGCCAGGGGAGGTTGTGGAACGTGTTGCCAGGGGAGGTTGTGGAACGCGTTGCCAGGGGAGGTTGTGGAACGCGCTGCCAGGGGAGGTTGTGGAACGCGCTGCCAGGGGAGGTTGTGGAACACGTTACCAGGGGAGGTTGTGGAACACGCTGCCAGGGGAGGTTGTGGAACGCGCTGCCAGGGGAGGTTGTGGAACGTGTTGCCAGGGGAGGTTGTGGAACACGCTGCCAGGGGAGGTTGTGGAACACGCTGCCAGGGGAGGTTGTGGAACACGCTGCCAGGGGAGGTTGTGGAACGCGCTGCCAGGGGAGGTTGTGGAACGCGCTGCCAGGGGAGGTTGTGGAACACGCTGCCAGGGGAGGTTGTGGAACACGCTGCCAGGGGAGGTTGTAGAACACGCTGCCAGGGGAGGTTGTGGAACACGTTGCCAGGAGAGGTTGTGGAGCGCGTTGCCAGGAGAGGTTGTGGAACGCGTTGCCAGGAGAGGTTGTGGAACGCGCTGCCAGGGGAGGTTGTGGAACACGCTGCCAGGGGAGGTTGTGGAACGCGCTGCCAGGGGAGGTGTGGAACGCGTTGCCAGGGGAGGTTGTGGAACACGCTGCCAGGGGAGGTTGTGGAACGCGCTGCCAGGGGAGGTGTGGAACGCGTTGCCAGGGGAGGTTGTGGAACGCGCTGCCAGGGGAGGTTGTGGAACACGTTGCCAGGGGAGGTTGTGGAACGCGTTGCCAGGGGAGGTTGTGGAACACGCTGCCAGGGGAGGTTGTGGAACACGCTGCCAGGGGAGGTTGTGGAACGCGCTGCCAGGGGAGGTTGTGGAACGCGCTGCCAGGGGAGGTGTGGAACGCGTTGCCAGGGGAGGTTGTGGAACACGCTGCCAGAGGAGGTTGTGGAACGCGCTGCCAGGGGAGGTGTGGAACGCGTTGCAAGGGGAGGTTGTGGAACGCGCTGCCAGGGGAGGTTGTGGAACACGTTGCCAGGGGAGGTTGTGGAACATGCTGCCAGGGGAGGTTGTGGAACGCGCTGCCAGCGGAGGTTGTGGAACGCGCTGCCAGGGGAGGTGTGGAACGCGTTGCCAGGGGAGGTTGTGGAACGCGCTGCCAGGGGAGGTTGTGGAACACGTTGCCAGGGGAGGTTGTGGAACATGCTGCCAGGGGAGGTTGTGGAACGCGCTGCCAGCGGAGGTGTGGAACGCGTTGCCAGGGGAGGTTGTGGAACACGCTGCCAGGGGAGGTTGTGGAACACGTTGCCAGGGGAGGTTGTGGAACACGCTGCCAGGGGAGGTTGTGGAACACGCTGCCAGGGGAGGTTGTGGAACGTGTTGCCAGAGGAGGTTGTGGAACGCGCTGCCAGGGGAGGTTGTGGAACGTGTTGCCAGGGGAGGTTGTGGAACGCGCTGCCAGGGGAGGTTGTGGAACGTGTTGCCAGGGGAGGTTGTGGAACACGCTGCCAGGGGAGGTTGTGGAACGTGTTGCCAGGGGAGGTTGTGGAACGCGCTGCCAGGGGAGGTTGTGGAACGCACTGCCAGGGGAGGTTGTGGAACGCGCTGCCAGGGGACGTTGTGGAACGTGTTGCCAGGGGAGGTTGTGGAACGCGCTGCCACGGGAGGTTGTGGAACACGCTGCCAGGGGAGGTTGTGGAACGTGTTGCCAGGGGAGGTTGTGGAACACGCTGCCAGGGGAGGTTGTGGAACGCGCTGCCAGGGGAGGTTGTGGAACACGCTGCCAGGGGAGGTGTGGAACACGCTGCCAGGGGAGGTGTGGAACACGCTGCCAGGGGAGGTTGTGGAACGCGCTGCCAGGGGAGGTTGTGGAACACGTTACCAGGGGAGGTTGTGGAACGCGCTGCCAGGGGAGGTTGTGGAACGCGCTGCCAGGGGAGGTTGTGGAACACGCTGCCAGGGGAGGTTGTGGAACGCGCTGCCAGGGGAGGTTGTGGAACACGCTGCCAGGGGAGGTTGTGGAACACGCTGCCAGGGGAGGTTGTGGAACGCGCTGCCAGGGGAGGTTGTGGAACACGCTGCCAGGGGAGGTTGTGGAACGTGTTGCCAGGGGAGGTTGTGGAATGTGTTGCCAGGGGAGGTTGTGGAACGTGTTGCCAGGGGAGGTTGTGGAACACGCTGCCAGGGGAGGTTGTGGAACGCGCTGCCAGGGGAGGTTGTGGAACGCGCTGCCAGGTGCGGTTGTGGAACACGCTGCCAGGGGAGGTTGTGGAACACGCTGCCAGGGGAGGTTGTGGAACGTGTTGCCAGGGGAGGTTGTGGAACACGCTGCCAGGGGAGGTTGTGGAACGTGTTGCCAGAGGAGGTTGTGGAATGTGTTGCCAGGGGAGGTTGTGGAACGTGTTGCCAGGGGAGGTTGTGGAACACGCTGCCAGGGGAGGTTGTGGAACGCGCTGCCAGGGGAGGTTGTGGAACGCGCTGCCAGGTGCGGTTGTGGAACACGCTGCCAGGGGAGGTTGTGGAACACGCTGCCAGGGGAGGTTGTGGAACGTGTTGCCAGGGGAGGTTGTGGAACACGCTGCCAGGGGAGGTTGTGGAACGTGTTGCCAGAGGAGGTTGTGGAATGTGTTGCCAGGGGAGGTTGTGGAACGTGTTGCCAGGGGAGGTTGTGGAACACGCTGCCAGGGGAGGTTGTGGAACACGCTGCCAGGGGAGGTTGTGGAGCGTGTTGCCAGGGGAGGTTGTGGAACGCGTTGCCAGGGGAGGTTGTGGAACGCGCTGCCAGGGGAGGTTGTGGAACGCGTTGCCAGGGGAGGTTGTGGAACGCGCTGCCAGGGGAGGTTGTGGAATGTGTTGCCAGGGGAGGTTGTGGAACACGCTGCCAGGAGAGGTTGTGGAACGTGTTGCCAGGGGAGGTTGTGGAACACGCTGCCAGGGGAGGTTGTGGAACACGCTGCCAGGGGAGGTTGTGGAGCGTGTTGCCAGGGGAGGTTGTGGAACGCGTTGCCAGGGGAGGTTGTGGAACGCGCTGCCAGGGGAGGTTGTGGAACGCGTTGCCAGGGGAGGTTGTGGAACGCGTTGCCAGGGGAGGTTGTGGAACGCGCTGCCAGGGAAGGTTGTGGAACGCGTTGCCAGGGGAGATTGTGGAACACGTTGCCAGGGGAGGTTGTGGAACACGCTGCCAGGGGAGGTGTGGAACACGCTGCCAGGGGAGGTTGTGGAACGCGTTGCCAGGGAAGGTTGTGGAACGTGTTGCCAGGGGAGGTTGTGGAACGCGCTGCCAGGGGAGGTTGTGGAACACGCTGCCAGGGGAGGTTGTGGAACACGCTGCCAGGGGAGGTTGTGGAACGCGCTGCCAGGGGAGGTTGTGGAACGCGCTGCCAGGGGAGGTTGTGGAGCGCGTTGCCAGGGGAGGTTGTGGAACGCGTTGCCAGGGGAGGTTGTGGAACGCGCTGCCAGGGGAGGTTGTGGAATGTGTTGCCAGGGGAGGTTGTGGAACACGCTGCCAGGGGAGGTTGTGGAACGCGTTGCCAGGGGAGGTTGTGGAACGCGCTGCCAGGGAAGGTTGTGGAACGCGTTGCCAGGGGAGATTGTGGAACACGTTGCCAGGGGAGGTTGTGGAACACGCTGCCAGGGGAGGTGTGGAACACGCTGCCAGGGGAGGTTGTGGAACACGCTGCCAGGGAAGGTTGTGGAACGTGCTGCCAGGGGAGGTTGTGGAACGCGTTGCCAGGGGAGATTGTGGAATGTGCTGCCAGGGGAGGTTGTGGAACACGCTGCCAGGGAAGGTTGTGGAACACGCTGCCCGGGGAGGTTGTGGAACGCGCTGCCAGGGGAGGTTGTGGAACGCGCTGCCAGGAGCGGTTGTGGAACGTGCTGCCAGGGGAGGTTGTGGAACGCGCTGCCAGGGGAGGTTGTGGAACGCGTTGCCAGGGGAGGTTGTGGAACGCGTTGCCAGGGGAGGTTGTGGAACGCGTTCCCAGGGGAGGTTGTGGAACGTGTTGCCAGGGGAGGTTGTGGAACGCGCTGCCAGGGGAGGTTGTGGAACGCGTTGCCAGGGGAGATTGTGGAACACGCTGCCAGGGGAGGTTGTGGAATGTGCTGCCAGGGGAGGTTGTGGAACACTTTGCCAGGGGAGGTTGTGGAACGTGTTGCCAGGGGAGGTTTGGGAGCGTGTTGCCAGGGGAGGTTGTGGAACGTGTTGCCAGGGGAGGTTGTGGAACGCGCTGCCAGGGGAGGTTGTGGAACGTGTTGCCAGGGGAGGTTGTGGAACGCGCTGCCAGGGGAGGTTGTGGAACGCGCTGCCAGGGGAGGTTGTGGAACGCGCTGCCAGGGGAGGTTGTGGAACACGCTGCCAGGGGAGGTTGTGGAACGCGCTGCCAGGGGAGGTTGTGGAACGCGCTGCCAGGGGAGGTTGTGGAACACGCTGCCAGGGGAGGTTGTGGAACACGCTGCCAGGGGAGGTTGTGGAACGCGCTGCCAGGGGAGGTTGTAGAACACGTTGCCAGGGGAGGTTGTGGAACACGCTGCCAGGGGAGGTTGTGGAACGCGCTGCCAGGGGAGGTTGTGGAACACGCTGCCAGGGGAGGTTGTGGAACGCGCTGCCAGGGGAGGTTGTGGAACACGCTGCCAGGGGAGGTTGTGGAACGCGCTGCCAGGAGAGGTTGTGGAACGTGTTGCCAGGGGAGGTTGTGGAACGCGCTGCCAGGGGAGGTTGTGGAACGCGCTGCCAGGGGAGGTTGTGGAGCGTGTTGCCAGGGGAGGTTGTGGAACGCGTTGCCAGGGGAGGTTGTGGAACGCGCTGCCAGGGGAGGTTGTGGAACGCGTTGCCAGGGGAGGTTGTGGAACGCGTTGCCAGGGGAGGTTGTGGAACGCGCTGCCAGGGAAGGTTGTGGAACGCGTTGCCAGGGGAGATTGTGGAACACGTTGCCAGGGGAGGTTGTGGAACACGCTGCCAGGGGAGGTGTGGAACACGCTGCCAGGGGAGGTTGTGGAACGCGTTGCCAGGGAAGGTTGTGGAACGTGTTGCCAGGGGAGGTGTGGAACGTGTTGCCAGGGGAGGTTGTGGAACGCGCTGCCAGGGGAGGTTGTGGAACACGCTGCCAGGGGAGGTTGTGGAACACGCTGCCAGGGGAGGTTGTGGAACGCGTTGCCAGGGGAGGTTGTGGAACGCGCTGCCAGGGGAGGTTGTGGAGCGCGTTGCCAGGGGAGGTTGTGGAACGCGTTGCCAGGGGAGGTTGTGGAACGCGCTGCCAGGGGAGGTTGTGGAATGTGTTGCCAGGGGTGGTTGTGGAACACTCTGCCAGGGGAGGTTGTGGAACGCGTTGCCAGGGGAGGTTGTGGAACGCGCTGCCAGGGAAGGTTGTGGAACGCGTTGCCAGGGGAGATTGTGGAACACGTTGCCAGGGGAGGTTGTGGAACACGCTGCCAGGGGAGGTGTGGAACACGCTGCCAGGGGAGGTTGTGGAACACGCTGCCAGGCAAGGTTGTGGAACGTGCTGCCAGGGGAGGTTGTGGAACGCGTTGCCAGGGGAGATTGTGGAATGTGCTGCCAGGGGAGGTTGTGGAACACGCTGCCAGGGAAGGTTGTGGAACACGCTGCCAGGGGAGGTTGTGGAACGCGCTGCCAGGGGAGGTTGTGGAACGCGCTGCCAGGAGCGGTTGTGGAACGTGCTGCCAGGGGAGGTTGTGGAACGCGCTGCCAGGGGAGGTTGTGGAACGCGTTGCCAGGGGAGGTTGTGGAACGCGTTGCCAGGGGAGGTTGTGGAACGCGTTCCCAGGGGAGGTTGTGGAACGTGTTGCCAGGGGAGGTTGTGGAACGCGCTGCCAGGGGAGGTTGTGGAACGCGTTGCCAGGGGAGATTGTGGAACACGCTGCCAGGGGAGGTTGTGGAATGTGCTGCCAGGGGAGGTTGTGGAACACTTTGCCAGGGGAGGTTGTGGAACGTGTTGCCAGGGGAGGTTTGGGAGCGTGTTGCCAGGGGAGGTTGTGGAACGTGTTGCCAGGGGAGGTTGTGGAACGCGCTGCCAGGGGAGGTTGTGGAACGTGTTGCCAGGGGAGGTTGTGGAACGCGCTGCCAGGGGAGGTTGTGGAACGCGCTGCCAGGGGAGGTTGTGGAACGCGCTGCCAGGGGAGGTTGTGGAACACGCTGCCAGGGGAGGTTGTGGAACGCGCTGCCAGGGGAGGTTGTGGAACGCGCTGCCAGGGGAGGTTGTGGAACACGCTGCCAGGGGAGGTTGTGGAACACGCTGCCAGGGGAGGTTGTGGAACGCGCTGCCAGGGGAGGTTGTAGAACACGTTGCCAGGGGAGGTTGTGGAACACGCTGCCAGGGGAGGTTGTGGAACGCGCTGCCAGGGGAGGTTGTGGAACGCGCTGCCAGGGGAGGTTGTGGAACGCGCTGCCAGGGGAGGTTGTAGAACACGCTGCCAGGGGAGGTTGTGGAACGCGCTGCCAGGAGAGGTTGTGGAACGTGTTGCCAGGGGAGGTTGTGGAACGCGCTGCCAGGGGAGGTTGTGGAACGCGCTGCCAGGGGAGGTTGTGGAACACGCTGCCAGGGGAGGTTGTGGAACACGCTGCCAGGGGAGGTTGTGGAACGCGCTGCCAGGGGAGGTTGTGGAACGCGCTGCCAGGGGAGGTTGTAGAACACGCTGCCAGGGGAGGTTGTGGAACGCGCTGCCAGGGGAGGTTGTGTAACGCGCTGCCAGAGGAGGTTGTGGAACGCGCTGCCAGGGGAGGTTGTGGAACGCGCTGCCAGAGGAGGTTGTGGAACGCGTTGCCAGGGGAGGTTGTGGAACGCGCTGCCAGGGGAGGTTGTGGAACGTGTTGCCAGGGGAGGTTGTGGAACGTGTTGCCAGGGGAGGTTGTGGAACGCGCTGCCAGGGGAGGTTGTGGAACGCGTTGCCAGGGGAGGTTGTGGAACGCGCTGCCAGGGGAGGTTGTGGAACGCGCTGCCAGGGGAGGTTGTGGAGCACGTTACCAGGGGAGGTTGTGGAACACGCTGCCAGGGGAGGTTGTGGAACGCGCTGCCAGGGGAGGTTGTGGAACGTGTTGCCAGGGGAGGTTGTGGAACACGCTGCCAGGGGAGGTTGTGGAACACGCTGCCAGGGGAGGTTGTGGAACACGCTGCCAGGGGTGGTTGTGGAACACGCTGCCAGGGGAGGTTGTGGAACGCGCTGCCAGGGGAGGTTGTAGAACACGCTGCCAGGGGAGGTTGTGGAACACGCTGCCAGGGGAGGTTGTGGAACACGCTGCCAGGGGAGGTTGTGGAGCGCAAAGCCAGGGGAGGTTGTGGAGCGCGTTGCCAGGGGAGGTTGTAGAACGCGTTGCCAGGGGAGGTTGTGGAACACGCTGCCAGGGGAGGTTGTGGAACACGCTGCCAGGGGAGGTTGTGGAGCGCGTTGCCAGGGGAGGTTGTGGAACACGCTGCCAGGGGAGGTTGTGGAGCGCAAAGCCAGGGGAGGTTGTGGAGCGCGTTGCCAGGGGAGGTTGTAGAACACGCTGCCAGGGGAGGTTGTGGAACGCGTTGCCAGGAGAGGTTGTGGAACGCGCTGCCAGGGGAGGTTGTGGAAGCTGTCATGAGACTGTCGCTTTAATTGGGATAAATTGTTGAGTTACCTTCCAGAGGAAAAAATGACTGACCTGAAAGAGTTATTGATGTCACGTGGGCAAGTTTGTAGAGATAAATTGGGAAGTACTAAAATGGCTATACATGATGTAGATGTGGGAAATGCTGTTGCAATCAAACAACATCCATATCGACTTAATCCTTTATAATTGCCACAAGTTAACAAAGAGGTTGAGAGTATGCTTAAAAATGGCATAATTGAAGTGGGTTGCAGCCAATGGAGCTCACCCACAGTGATGGTACCTAAACCAGACAGTACCCAATGGTTGTGTGTGGACTATAGAAAGGTTAATGCAGTTACAAGAACAGACTCTTATACTATCCCACGTTTGGAGGATTGCATTGAGAAAGTGGGACAATCAGCTTTTATTTCTAAACTGGAGTTACTTAAACGTTACTGGCAGGTACCTTTATCTGAAAGGGTGAAGGAGATTTCAGCTTTTGTGACTCCAGATGGTATATACCAATTCAAAGTTATGCCATTTGGCATGAAAAGCATCCCAGCCACATTTCAACGGTTAACTAACAAAGTCGTTTCAGGATTGCCCAATTGTGCGGTATACATCGACAATCTGGTAATTTTCAGCCAGACATGGAAAGAACATTTAAAACATCTGATGAAGTTATTCGATCGACTTCAGGAGGCGGGTTTGGTGATAAACCTAGCCAAAAGTGAATTTGGAAAAGCCCAAGTCACTTTCTTTGGCCGTACAATCGGACAGGGTCGAATAGTCACACGGGATGTGAAACCAACAGTTATTGAGGAGTTTTCAATACCCTCAAGATGAAGGGAAATAATGCGATTTCTTGGCATGAGTGGATTTGTTCGAACATTGATGCAAAATTTTTGTAGTGTGGTCGCTCCACTGACGGACTTGCTCAAGAAGTGTAACACATTCCAGTGGACCGCGGAGTTTCAACAGGCATTTGACGGCCTGCAAATTGTGATAACCAATGCTCCTGTGTTGGAGAATTACAAGGGACTCTGTGATCAGATTGAACTAAAGTATCTGACTTTAAAGAGAAATGCCGAGGCATAGAGAAATGGACGGATCGTGCAGAGACCTTCTTGTTCAAAGAGAATGTCAATCAAGAAGGATTTCAGTTGGAGGAAGAAGAGTGGGAAAAACATTTGGTCCACCAACCTCGTCAGATTCAATTTGTGTAGGGCCCCCCAACTCCTGGCTATCTGGATCCCCAGATACCGAAAACTCCCCACCGCCCTCCTCAGCGGTAGGTCCCCTATCCCTCTTTCTTGGTCCCCTGCCTGTAGTACAAAAATCTCACTCTTCCCTACATTGAGCTTAAAGCCCGAGAACTCCCCAAACTCCCTCAGAGTCTGCATGACCTCCACCATCCCCTCCATTGGGTCCGCCACGTACAGCAACAGGTCATCCGCATATAGCGACACCCGATGCTCTTCTCCCCCGCGGACCACCCCCCTCCATTTATTAGACTCCCTCAATGATATGGCCACGGGTTCGATCGCCAATGCAAACAACAGGGGGGACAGGGGGCACCCCTGCCTCGTCCCTCGGTACAGCCGAAAGTACTCCGACCTCCGCCGGTTCGTCACCACACTCGCCACTGGGGCGCTGTAAAGGAGCTTAACCCAGCTAATAAACCCTCCCCCGAACCCAAACCTACGCAACACCTCCCAGAGGGACTCCCACTCTACTCGGTCAAAGGCCTTTTCCGCGTCCATAGCTGCCACAATCTCCGCCTCTCCCTCCCCTGATGGCATCATTATCACGTTTAAGAGCCGCCGCACATTGGTATTTAATTGCCTGCCCTTTACGAATCCTGTCTGGTCCTCATGAATCACCCCCGGGACACACTCCTGAATCCTCGTGGCCAGCACTTTTGCCAATAACTTTAAGGTCCACATTAAGGAGCGAAATAGGCTTGTACGATCCACATTGCAGTGGGTCCTTGTCTCGCTTCAGAATCAAGGAAATTGTCGCCTCCGACATTGTCGGGGGCAGGGTCCCCTCCTCTCTTGCCTCATTAAAGGTCCTCACTAGTAGCGGGGCCAACAGGTCCACATACTTTCTGTAGAACTCCACCGGGAACCCGTCCGGCCCCGGAGCCTTCCCCGCCTGCATGCTCCCCAAACCCTTACTCAGCTCCTCCAACCCGATTGGTGCCCCCAAACCAGCCACCTCTTGGTCCTCCACCCTCAGGAACCGCAGCTGGTCTAGGAATCGTCTCATCCCCTCTTCCCCCCTGGGGGCTGGGATCTGTACAGCTCTTCATAGAAGGCCTTGAATACCTTGTTTATTTTCATTGCACTCTGAACCGTGGCTCCCCTCCATCTTTGATTCCCCCTATTTCCCTCGCTGCCGTCCTCTTACGGAGCTGGTGTGCCAGCATCCGACTGGCCTTTTCCCCGTACTTGTAGGTCGCCCCCTGCGCTTTCCTCCACTGTGCCTCCGCCTTCCCCGTGGTCAACAGGTCAAACTCCGTCTGGAGCCGTCGCCTTTCCCCAAGTAATCTTTCCTCCGGGGCCTCTGCGTATCTCCTGTCCACTCTCAATCTCCCCCACTAACCTCTCCCTTTCCATGCTCTCTGTCTTCTCCCTGTGAGCCCTGATGGAGATTAGCTCTCCCCGATCACCACCTTCAACGCCTCCCATACCACCCCCACTCGCACCTCCCCGTTATCGTTGGCCTCCAAGTACCTTTCGATACACCCCCTCACCTTCCCACACACCACCTCGTCCGCCAGCAGTCCCACGTCCAGCCGCCACAGCGGGCGTAAGTTCGCGTCTCCCTCACCCTCCAGTCCCCCAGCCGGGGGACCTCCGTCCCGACCACCTCTTCTGTGTCCCATTCCCTTTCGGCCAGTGCAGCAGCAATCCTCTTTCCCCCCCCCCCCACCCCCGCTAGATCCCTGTCTAGCTTTTTTGCTCCCCCCATATCACTCCCGTAAGTCAGCTGACACCTGCTGACCCCGGCTTCCCCCGCCATCCCTTTGGCCCCCCCGTGTGTGAGTCTCCCCATCAATATACGTTCCTTCGTTCCCCTACCCGCCTTTCTTCCCGCACGCGGGAAAAAAAACCCCGCGCTTTCCAAAGCCTGCCCCGCCCCCTCTGGCACAGCTCCTGTCGCGGCCTTGTCTCTCTCCCCCAGCCCATATAACATTCCCTGCGCGTGATTGCCCCCTATATACAACAACCATCATACTTCAACCCTCAAACACCCCCCACCCTCACAAACCCTCAATTAAAGAGTCCAACTTTTCAGTTAGTATAAATGTCCATGCCTCTTTGGGCGTTTCGAAGTAGTGGTGTTGGCCATTATGTGTGACCCACAGTCGCGCTGGCTGCAACATTCCAAATTTCACTCCTTTCCGATGCAGCACCGCTTTAGCCCGGTTTAAACCCGCTCTCCGCTTAGCGACCTCCGTGCTCCAGTCCGGGTATATTCTGATCTCAGCATTGTCCCACTTACTGCTCCGTTCCTTCTTGGCCCATTTCAGGACCCTCTCTCTGTCCGTAAACCGGTGAAATCTCACCACCATCGCCCTTGGCGGCTCATTTGCCTTGGGTTTCCTCGCCAGCACCCGGTGCGCCCCGTCCAGCTCCAGCAACCCCGGGGGGGCCTCCGCGCCCATCAGCGCCCCGATCATTGTGCCCGCATATGCCGCGGCGCCGGCCCCCTCCACTCCTTCTGGGAGACCCAGGATCCTCAGATTATTTCCCCTCGACCTGTTCTCCAGGTCTTCGAGTCTTCCTGCCCACGTCTTGTGTAGTGCCTCGTGCCGCTCCACTCTCACCGCCAGGCCCAAGAGCTCGTCCTCATTCTCACTCACTTTTTCCTGAATCTCCTGGATCTTCACCTCGTGGGCTTTCTGGGTTGCCCCAAGTCCTTCAATTATTGCCAGCATAGGCGCCACCATCTCCTTACGCAGCTCCTCGAAGCAGCGCTTGATGAATTCCTGCATCTCCTCTTTGTCCCGGCCGCCGCCATTTTGCTTGTTTTCCCTCTCTTCTCCCGCTGCTCCAGTGCCACTTTTTTGGCCGTTTCGCTGCGGGTCCGGTCCATACAAGTTAGTAGGGAACCTCTCTCCTCGCTTCCCCATGGGTTGGCTGTAAAAAAAATTCCGTTGGGGGTCTTCTATCGAGCCCGAAAGTCCGTGTTCGCGGGAGCTGCCGAATCGTGCGGCTTAGCTCCGCGTAGCCGCAACTGGAAGTCCTCTGCCTGCGCTATTTTTCAACGTCTCATGGAGGGTATTTTGAGAGGTTTACTGCGTGTCGCTGTTTACTTCGACGATGTTTTGATTACAGGGACGTCGGAGCAGGAACAGTTGGAAAATTTAGAGGCTGTCCTTAGACGCCTTTTCGAGGCTGGAGTCCGTTTACGTTGTACAAAGTGCGTCTTTCAGGCAAAGGGAGTGGTCTACCTGGGTTATCGGGTGGACTGCGAAGGTTTACACCCCGTTGCAGAGAAGGTGCGCGCAATTCAACATGCCCCCACCCCGACTGACACTTCGCATCTTCGTTCTTTTCTCGGTCTCGTAAACTATTACGGGAAGTTCCTCCCCAATCTGGCAACTACGCTGGCCCCCTTACACCTGCTGCTAAAGAAAAATCACACCTGGGTTTGGGGTCAACCGCAAGAAACCGCTTTCCGGCGGGTAAAGCAACAATTGTCGTCGTCTGGGTTACTAACCCACTATGATCCTGGGAAGCCTTTGCTCGTCACATGTGATGCATCCCCGTATGGTATTGGGGCCGTCCTGTCCCACAAAATGGAGAACAGGGCCGAGCATCCGATAGCTTTCGCCTCCCGCACATTGACTAGAGCGGAAAAGAAGTACGCGCAGATCGAGAAGGAGGGCCTGGCAGTTGTCTTTGCGGTGAAACGCTTCCACCAGTACGTGTACGGCCGCCACTTCACTATCGTGATCGTGACTGATCATAAGCCTCTGCTGGGACTTTTCAGAGAGGATAAGCCAATACCGCCCATTGCTTCCGCACGGATCCAGCGCTGAGCTTTGTTGCTCGCTGCATATGAGTATTCTCTGGAGCACAAACCAGGGACCCAGATAGCGAATGCCGACGCACTGAGCCGATTGCCTTTATCGACCGGCCCCATGTCGACTCCCACGACCGGTGAAGTGGTTGCAACACTAAATTTTACGGGCACCTTGCCTGTCACGGCATCACAGATCCGTGAGTGGACCCAGACGGAGCCAGTCCTGTCAAAGGTTCGGCACATAGTCCTGTATGGTGGGCAGCATAGACAGCACCCAGGCGAGTTGCGTGCATTTTCCTCCAAGCTGTCAGAATTTAGTGTGGAAGACGGTATCCTCTTGTGGGGGACGCGTGTGATTGTCCCGGAAAAAGGGCAGGAGCTGATACCAAGAGACTTGCACAATGGGCATCCGGGTGTGACCAAACTGAAAATGTTGGCCCGGAGTTATATCTGGTGGCCAGGCCTCGACACCAACATTGAGAAGGTGGCCCAAAACTGCTCCATTTGCCAGGAGCATCAGAAGCTTCCGCCGGCCGCGCCCCTACATCACTGGGAATGGCCAGGGCGGCCTTGGGCGCGCTTGCATGCAGATTTTGCAGGCCCTTTTCAAGGATCCATGTTCCTTCTATTAATCGATGCCCAGTCTAAATGGTTAGAGGTGCATAAGATGGTAGGCACAACATCCTGCGCAACAATCGAGAAGATGCGTTTGTCTTTCAGTACGCATGGCCTCCCCGAGGTGCTGGTCACGGACAACGGCACTCCATTCACAAGTGAGGAGTTTGCGAGATTCATGAAGATGAACGGCATATGCCATATCCGCACTGCCCCTTACCACCCGGCTTCAAATGGGTTGGCGGAGCGCGCAGTGCAGACATTCAAACGGGGCCTAAAGAATCAGTCTTCCGGGTCAATGGACACGAGACTGGCTCGTTTTTTGTTTACGTATAGGACCACCACACATGCGGTGACTGGGGTAGCTCCCGTGGAACTCCTAATGGGCTGGAGACTTCGCACCCACCTTCGCATGGTTTTCCCAGACATTGGCGCAAAAGTACGCCGCACACAAGAATGGCAGGGACAGAGATTTTCTCGGCATCGGCCGATTCGGCAGTTTGCGCCCGGTGACCCAGTGTTCGTCTGGAATTTTGCTGGTGGTGCCCAGTGGGTTCCTGGCGTAATCTTTCGCCGAACGGGCCCTATCTCTTACCAGGTGCAAGCCCAGGGTCGTCTCCAGCGCAAGCATGTAGACCTCGTTCGGTCCAGAAGACCATCCCTTCCAAAGATCCCCTGCCCCTGGAGCTCATTTCTACAGCCACAGAGACCAGACACAGTGGAGATTATTCCTCACAAGCTTCCTCTGGTGCCGCACTCAAAGCCTGCGCAGGTCGTTACAGAACCGCGTGGAGATAGAGACGCCGAGATGACGGAGGCAGTGGACTCCGACTCCGAGATGGAGACACAGGACACCTCAGAGGGGGAATCCTTGGGCCCACAGGCCGTGGATGTACAACCGTTATGCCGTTCATCACGGAAGCGCCATTCTCCGTCTCGTTACACGCCGCCCGATCCAGCGCCTCGTGCAAATGGTGCCCGACGCCCTCCTTCGCCAGGGTCTTCAGTAGATTCCTTGGACTTTGTGGGGGAGGGATGTTATAACCTGCCTGCTTACCATTGGCTGGGGACTAATGGCAATCCCACAATCCTTTGGGAGTGTGAGTTTCCCAATGAGGGGGGCAGAGAAATCATTCGCAGATTCCCTGCATGAATAATGCTGGCCAGTTTGGAACGAGCTGGAGGAGAGTGAGCAGCAAGGGAGTTGCTGCTGCTGTTGTATATATACGTTATTGTAAATAAATGTTATTTCTTTCTATCCTTCAACTCGTGCTGGATTCTTCGTGGCCCTCACAAAAGGCAGATAGGGAGCATCTACTCTCTCTGATGCGAGGAGATAAGCAGTGACAAGTGCAGAAGGCCAGGCCAGGAGCAGCACCAGGAATACCTAAAAATGAGGTGTCAACCGGGTGAAGCTACAACATGGACTACTTGTGAGCCGAACGACATAAGCAGCAAGTGATAGACAGAGTTAATCGATCCCACAACCAATGGATCAGACCTAAGCTCTGCAGTCCTGTCACATCCAGCCGTGAATGGTGGTGGACAATTAAACAACTCACTGGAGGAGGAGGCTCCACAAATATCCCCATCCTCAATGATGGAGGAGAACAGCACCTCATACAGAACTGTTGTCGCCTCCACTGGCTTCAACTGGCGAAACAGATACATCCGTCATAATTTGGAGTCTACTCAATACAAACTTTATTTTATACAACTTTATTTAACTCAGTATGACTTTAGTTATGCGCTTATTTGAACAGTTACATACGTTTAAGACCCACAACTTGAATTCAAAACACTACCCGACAGAGAGAACTGTCCCAGTCTGCTCCGGAGGATTTGTCACTCTATGTGATACCAAGAAACAGCTGAAGGCACTGGATACTGCAAAGGCTAACGGCCCTGATAATATTCCAGCAATACTACTGAACACTTGTGCTCCAGAACTTGCCGCACCCCTAGTCAAGCCGTTCCAGTACAGCTACAACACTGGCATCTACCCGGCAATGGGGAAAATTGCCCAGGTGTTTCCTGTACACAAGAAACAGGACAAATCCAACCCAGCCGATTACCACCCTATCAGTCTACTCTCCATCATCAGCAAAGTGATGGAAGGGGTCATCAACAGTGCTATCACGCGGCATTTACTCAGCAATAACCTGCTCACAGACACTCAGTTTGGGTTCCGCCAGGGTCACTCAGCTCCTGACCTCATTACAGCCTTGGTTCAAACATGGACAAAAGAGCTGAATGCCAGAGGTGAGAGTGACTGCCCTCGACATCAAGGCAGCATCTCCCAGTAGTTCAGGGGAAAAGCCAAGGAAAGGGGAGACGCAGCGGAGACCTCAGCCTCTGAGACATCCCAGGCATATGGGCTGCACGGTAGCATAGTGGCAATGTTGCTTCACACCACCAGACCCAAGTTCGATTCCCAGCTTGGGTCACTGTCATAGAATTTACAGTGCAGAAGCAGGCCATTTGGCCCATTGCGTTTTATACCAGCCCCTGAAAGAACACCCTACCTAAGCCCACACTTCCTCCCTAGCCCCGTAACCCAGCAACTCCACCTAACGTTTGGACACTGGGGCAATTTAGCATGGCCAATTCACCCAACCTGCACATCTTTGGACTGTGGGAGGAAACCGGAGCACCCGGAGGAAACCCACGCAGACACGGGGAGGTCGTGCATACTCCGCACAGACAGTGACCGAGCGGGGAATCGAACCTGAGACCCTGGAGCTGAGAAGCAACAGTGCTAACCACTGTGCTATCTGTGTGGAGTCTGCACACCCTCCCCGTGTGTGCGTGGGTTTCCTCCGGGTGCTCTGGTTTCCTCCCACAGTCCAAAGATGTGCAGGTTAGGTGAATTGGACATTCTGAATTCTCCTTCTGTGTATCCGAACAGGCGCCGGAATGTGGCGACTGGGGGCTTTTCACAGTAACTTCACTGCGGTGTTAATGTAAGCCTACTTGTGACAATAATAAAGATTATTATAAAAAATCTTCAATGTTAGGGGTCGATTGAACCCTTCAAGTTTGAGGTGGATAGATTATTGTTGGGGAGGCGAGAAGTGATATGGAGCAAAAGTGGGTTCAAGGAATTGAGGTGCAGAATACTCGGAATTGAATTGAATTGTGGAACAGACTCAAGGGGATTAATGGCCTCATGTTCCTGCGGAACAGGTTTGAGAGGCTGAATGGTCCTTCTGTTTATATGTCCCACACATTATCATAGAATCATACATCACAGAATCTCTACAGTGCAGAAAGAGGACAGTCAGCACTTCGAGCTTCCACCGACCCCCGGGCCTTTGACACTGAGACAGCAGTGCCAACCACTGTGCTACCTCGGCGCTGTGAGGCAGCAGTGCTAACCACTGTGCCACCCTGGTGCTGTGAGGCGGCAGTGCTAACCACTGTGCCACCTTGTGATATTACAGACGAGCTGTTGAGTAAGAGGGGAGCCAGGGTTATTACCATTTACTATGATCAGGCCTTTGGGACAACTGGAAAATTTTAGGAAAATTGGATTATAAATATATTGATAATTTAAGAGTTAAAAGACTTGGGTTGGAGTGTGTTTGGCTGCAGTGGTCCTGTTTTTTAAAAAAAGATTCTGTTTTGCAGATCCTGGGAGCTTTTAGCAGCCAGAAGGTGAAATTGACCAATAGGAATGTGTTTGTCAGTCTGAGTTAATGCACTGTGATTTGACTGGGGAACTCCCTGGGGAGTCAATGTGCTTTCGGTCACTAGAAAGTTAATTTGCTTTTCAGCTTGAAGAGATGATGTCAGTGCTGGGTGGAGCTAAGGGAGAGAGAGGCATTTTGAGAAAGCTTTTGGGGAGAAGAGTTGAAGTCTGACCTGACAACTCTTTTTTTTATCACAAGTAAAGGCAGTTTTCTTTCCCAGTAGGCTAGTTCAAAAAAGAAGAAGAATATTTTAAAGCAGAGCAGTCTTGCCTGAAGACAAGGAAGAGACTGAAACAACCCAGTTGAAGCAGCTATTTGAAGATATTCAGCTAGAGTCTGAAGGGATTCTAACAAGAGCTAGAATCTGTAATGTAAAGAAAGTATTATTCTATACCCTGCTGATATTTAGGCTGGATTGGAATTCACTCTGTCTCCATCTCTGATCTCTCCTCCCACTTTCCTCCCATTCACCATTCAATCCATTCAAACTACATTCAAACATTAATCATAACACAGAAACAAATGCGTAGGAACATAGGGCTTAGGAGCAGGTATCCACCATTTGTCCCCTCAAACCTCCTGTGCCATTCAATAAGATCACAGCTGATTTGGCTGTGGTCTCAATTCCATTTTTCTATCTGTCCCTCTCATTCTTCTAAACTCCAATGGATACAGCCCCAACCTTTCAGCATAAGATAAGCTTTTCATCCCAGGAATGGGTTGAGTGAATCTCTTTGGCGGCACATGGCACAGTGGTTAGCACTGCTGCCTCACAGCACAGGGACCCGGGTTCAATTCCGGCCTTGTGTGACTGTCTGTGTGCCGTTTGCACTTTCTCCCTGTGTCCGTGTGGGTTTCCCCCGGGTGCTCCGGTTTCCGCCCACAGTCCAAAAATGTGCATGTTAGGCGGATTAGCCGTGCTAAATTGCTTCTTAGTGTCCAAAAGGTTAGGTGGGCTTTTACTAGGTTATGGGGTTAGGGTGGGTGGGGGATCTTTCAGAGCGTTGGTGCAGACTTGATGGGCCGAATGGTCTCTTCTTGCACTGTAGTGATTCTATGATTCTCTGAACTGCTCCTAACACAATTATATCTTTTCTCAAATAAGGAGAGTAAAACTGTACACCATATTCTCGATGTGACCTTACCAAGAGCCTGCACAGCTGCAGTAAAACATTCCGACTTTTATATTCCATTCCCATTGCAATAAACATCAACATTCCATTTGCCTTCCTAATCACTTGCTGAACCTGCAAACTAACCGTCTGTGATTCATGGAGCAGGTCACCCAGATCCACCTGTCCCTCGAGTTCTGCAATCTCTCCATTTAAATGGAATATTTTTTCTATTCTTCCTGCCAAAGTGGTCAACCTCACATTTTCCCACATTATCCTCCATCTGCCAATTTATTTCCCCCTCACTTAACCTGTCTCTTTGCAGACTCCCTACCTCCTCTTGACAACTTATTTATCTTGGTGTCATCAGCAAATCTAGCTACCATATATTCGGTCCCTTCATTCAAATCATTGATGTAAGGGCAGCACGGTGGCACAGTGGTTAGCACTGTGAGAGCCAGCACTGATCTCGAGAGTTACAACTTGCCAACACCACAAATCCTTATTTTTTATAGTAACCATCTATGTGGCACCAGATCAAATATCTTTAGAAAATCCAAATACACCACATCTACAAGTCCTCTCTTATTTACCTTGCTTGTTAATTCATCTAATAAATGATTTAAGCACAATTTTCCTTTCACAAAGCCATGTTTACCCTGCCTGATTCTACAATGATGTCTAAGTACCCTCCTATAACCTCCTCAATAATGGATTCTCACGATTACCCTATGACTGATGTTAGACTAACTGGCCTCTAGCTTCCTTCTTTCTGTCTCCCTCCTTTCTTGGAGAAAGGTGTTATATTTGCTATTTTCCAATCCATTGGGAACCTCCCAGATTCTAATAAACTTTGGAAGATTCTAACCAATGAATCTACTATCTCTGTAGTGACTTTTCTTATGATGCTGGCTATCTGACCCTGAGGACTTGTCAGCCTTTAGGTCGAATAGTTGTCCCAGTAGATTTTCCCTGATGGTGGTGGTTGTTTTAAGTTCATCCCTCCTTTTTTCTTTTGATTTCCAATTATCCATGGTTAGTTTTCCAAGTGTCCAAGAGTGAAGACAGACACAGAATATCTGTTCAACACTTGTATCATTTCCTTATCTTCTATTATTAATTCCCCAGACTCACAACCCTAGAGGACCAAGACTTGATGTAGTTACTAGTTTCCTTTTTTTTAAATTTAGAGCACCCATTTAGTTTTTTCCAATTAAGGGGCAATTTAGTGTGACCAATCCATCTTTGGGTTGTGGGGGTGAGACCCACACAGACACGGGGAGAATGTGCAAACTCCACACGGATAGTGACGCGGGGCTGGGATTCGAACCCGGATCCTCGGCGCCGTGAGGCAGCAGTGCTAACCACTGTGCCACTATGCTGCCCATTTTCCTTTTTAAATACTTGTAGAAACACTCACTATCGGTTTTATATCGTGAGCCCGCTTTCACTTATACTCCAATTTCTCCCCCTTTATTATATTTTTAGTCATTCTTTTTGCTAGTTCTTAAAATCTATCCAATCTTCTGACCTATCACAAATCTTCACAGAATTATAAAGTGTTTCTTTCAGTTTGATACCGTCCTTAACTTCCTTATTCAGCCATGATTCATGCATCCTTTTCAACGAGTCTCTCTTTCTCACTGGGAGAAATCTTTGCTGACAGCTATTAAATATCTCCTTAAATGTCTGCCATTGCATCTCTACTGTCTTACCTTTTAGCCTAGTTTCCAATTCATCTGCCTTCACACCCTTGTAATTACTTTCATTTAGGTTTGAAACAGTCGTCTTAGACCCACACTTAGGGGGTGGGATTCTCCCAACCCTGGGCAGAGTGGAGAATCGGCGCCATTGGCACGGCGCCAGTCGCGGGCCGCTCTACAGGCCCCCCCCCCGCCCCGCAATTCTCCAGCCCGGATGGGCCGGGCGGCCGTGAATAAAAAAACGAGTCCCGCTGGCGCCGTTCTAAGCTGCTCTGAGCCGGCGGGACCACGGCGTTGAAGGGGCGGGTGGCGGCCTGTGGGGGAGGGGGGTCCGACCCGGGGGGGGGACCTCCGATGTGGCCTGGCCTGTGATCGGCGGGCTGGCCTCTCTAGCTGGGGGCTTCCTTTCCTACGCGCCGGCCCCTGTAGCCCTGCGCCATGTTGCGTTGGGGCCGGCCGGCACGTTGAAGGAGGCCACTGCGCATGCGTGTGTTGGCGCCGGCGCCACTGCACATGTGCGGATCCCGCGGCCCACGGTTCGCGCCGGGATTGGCAGCTAGAGCAGTGCGAACCGCTCCAGCGGCGTGCTGGCCCCCTGTAGGGGCCATAATTAGTCCTGGCAGCGGCCCGTTGACGCCGTCGTAAAACGCGACAGTGTTTACGACAGCTTCGACACTTCCGCGAGATTAGAGAATCCCGCCCCTGATCTTCAAACTGAATGTTGTTACCACCCAGTTAGGGACCAGTAACCTTTTGAAATCTCAGTTACCCACCTGGAGGATAAAGCCACAATATTCCACGGTGTAAAACCAATAAAATAAACTTTAAGGTGCAAAGTCAGAAAAGTAAAACTATTTACAACATACAAACACATGATTTTGGCCAGTTGCTCCTTCGAGCCTGCTCCACCATTCACTAGGATCATGTCCAATCTGAGTGTAACCATCCGCCCACCCCTGGTAACCTTTCACCATCTTGTTAATCAAGAATCTATCTACCTCTGCTTTAAAAATATTCAAACACTCTGCTTTTGGGAAGAGAGTTCCAGAGACTCACTACCCACTGAGTGAAAATAAATTTCTCCTCATCTGCCATAAGGCGACCCCTTATTTTTAAACAGTGGCCCCAAGTTCTAGATTCTCCCACAAGAGGAAACATCCTCTCCACATCCACCCTGTTAATACCCCTCAGGATCTCACCCTCTCCACATCCACCCTGTTAATACCCCTCAGGATCTCACCCTCTCCACATCCACCCTGTTAATACCCCTCAGGATCTCACCCTCTCCACATCCACCCTGTTAATACCCCTCAGGATCTCACCCTCTCCACATCCACCCTGTTAATACCCCTCAGGATCTCACCCTCTCCACATCCACCCTGTTAATACCCCTCAGGATCTCACCCTCTCCACACCCACCCTGTTAATACCCCTCAGGATCTCACCCTCTCCACATCCACCCTGTTAATACCCCTCAGGATCTCACCCTCTCCACACCCACCCTGTTAATACCCCTCAGGATCTCACCCTCTCCACATCCACCCTGTTAATACCCCTCAGGATCTCACCCTCTCCACATCCACCCTGTTAATACCCCTCAGGATCTCACCCTCTCCACATCCACCCTGTTAATACCCCTCAGGATCTCACCCTCTCCACATCCACCCTGTTAATACCCCTCAGGATCTCACCCTCTCCACATCCACCCTGTTAATACCCCTCAGGATCTCACCCTCTCCACATCCACCCTGTTAATACCCCTCAGGATCTTGAAGGTTTCGATCAAATCGCCTCTTACTCTTCTAAACTCCACTGGATAAAAGCCCAACCTGCCCAACCTTTCCTCATAAGACAACCAGCCAATTCCTGATCATCTCTGAAATTGCTTCCAATGCATTTACATTTTTCCTTAAATAAAGTGACCAATGCTGTACACAGTACACCAGATGTGGTCTCACCAATGTCCTACAAAACTGAAGCATAATCTCTCTACTTTTGTATTCAATTCTCCTCACAATAAACAATAACATTCTATTATCCTTCCTAATTACTTGCTGTGTCTATGTACCAGCCTCTTGTGATGCATGCACGAGGATACCCAGATCCCTCTACCTCACAGCTCTGCAGTCTTTCACCATTTAAATCATTTTTAAAATTCTTCCTAATAGACCATTTCACATTTGCCTGCATTATACTCCATCTGCCAGAGTTTTGTCCATTCATTTAACCCAACCGTGTCCCTTTGTAGCCCCTTTACACCCTCTTCACAATTTACTTTCCTCCCTATCTGTGTGTCATCAGCAAACTTTGCAACCATTCCTTCAGTCTCTCCATCCAAGTCATGTATATAAATTGTAAAACGTTGAGGCCCCAGCACTGATGCCTGTGGCACTCCATTAGTTACAGCCTGCCAACCAGAAAATCACCCAATTAAGCCTCTATTCATGCCAATATTTTACCCCCATGCCATGAACTGTTGTTTTCCACACTGACCTTTGATGTGGTGTTTTATCAAATGGTTTCTGGAAATCTAAGTATACAAAGAACAAAGAACAAAGAAATGTACAGCACAGGAACAGGCCCTTCGGCCCTCCAAGCCCGTGCCGACCATACTGCCCGACTAAACTACAATCTTCTACACTTCCTGGGTCCGTATCCTTCTATTCCCATCCTATTCATATATTTGTCAAGATGCCCCTTAAATGTCCCTATCGTCCCTGCTTCCACTACCTCCTCCGGTAGTGAGTTCCAGGCACCCACTACCCTCTGCGTAAAAAACTTGCCTCGTACATCTACTCTAAACCTTGCCCCTCTCACCTTAAACCTATGCCCCCTAGTAATTGACCCCTCTACCCTGGGGAAAAGCCTCTGACTATCCACTCTGTCTATGCCCCTCATAATTTTGTATACCTCTATCAGGTCGCCCCTCAACCTCCTTCGTTCCAGTGAGAACAAACCGAGTTTATTCAATCGCTCCTCATAGCTTATGCCCTCCATACCAGGCAACATTCTGGTAAATCTCTTCTGCACCCTCTCTAAAGCCTCCACATCCTTCTGGTAGTGTGGCGACCAGAATTGAACACTATACTCCAAGTGTGGCCTAACTAAGGTTCTATACAGCTGCAACATGACTTGCCAATTCTTATACTCAATGCCCCGGCCAATGAAGGCAAGCATGCCGTATGCCTTCTTGACTACCTTCTCCACCTGTGTTGCCCCTTTCAATGACCTGTGGACCTGTACTCCTAGATCTCTTTGACTTTCAATACTCTTGAGAAGTATAGTACATCCACCAGTTCCCCATTATCCACAGCACATGTGACACCCTCAAAGAACTCTGCATTGTGTACCTTTTACTCTAACATTCAGAATTAGCATGAGGTAAATATGAATTGACAGGAAAACTGTGATAAAACACACACTGTACAATAAATGGCAGATGAAACCAACACAGATCCCATAGATTTCTCAGCAACTCAACCAAGCATCAGTGATCATTGTGAGTCACAAAATCTCATTAAAACTCTGTCTCCCTCACGAAGGAGTTCAACTCCTCACTTTTGAAGATCTAGCTTCTGAATTAGCTCAAAGCCGCTCTGACTCGCACTGTCTCAATGGCTGCTCACCTCCTGAGGGTTCGATCTCTTCTGAGTCAGCATTCCACTCGATTCATAAAGCTGCATTCCCACCTCTAATAACCAGCACAACACTAAGCTGATACTGCCCCGGGTTTCTCTGAACTCCAGTCTGCTTGTTACACTGAGCTATAAATGGGCTTCTCTGAGGCATAACTGTCTTTTTTTTTAGAAATTTACTGTACCCAATTCATTTTTTTCCAATTAGGGGGCAATTTAGCATGTTCAGTCCACCTCCCCTGCACATCTTTGGGTTGTGGGGGCGAAACCCACGCAATCACGGGGAGAATGTGCAAACTCCACACAGACAGTGACCCGGGGCCGGGATCAAACCTTGGACCTCAGTGCCGTGAAGCAGCAGGGCTAACACACTGTGCCACCGTGCTACCCTAAGCCTAACTGTCTTCAACAGAGAAAGAACAACATTGCACCATCTTCTCAGCTTCCCAGGACTTTTACTGAGCCCTAACTACATTGAACAGCTCCCAGGTCTTCACTGTGAACTGCAAACCATACAAGCTCCAAACTGCAAACAACCCACTCTCCCAGCCAACACACAGATAAATTGAAATCAGGGAGCCTTCTAAAGCTCCACCTATCCCCCCATGACAACATAGACATTCAGGGATCATTGAATGTTTTAAAATAAATTTAGCTCTAACTTCAAAAACAAAACCTATTTCTGGACCACCGTTCTTTGCAAGCAATGTGGCCATCACGTCTGCAGTTCTCCAGGTAAGAAAACCATCTGCTGTTTTTAACGGCTCCATTTCTTGTATTCTGACTTTTCTAAACAAACACGGCTAACATTCTGAACTGCCATTTTCTTATAGGTGTTCTGGAAATCTGTAAAGCCCAGAATTTTAGTTACCTTACCTTCACAATAGCAAGATTCAAAGAACTAAACATAGCCTCTAAAGTCTTAATAGAACGATAAACTTGCTATTCCCCATAAATTCTATCATGTTATGATAAGTGTCACCTTTTTAAAAGTTCATTTACGGAATGTGGGCGTCGCTGGTTACGCCAGCATTTATTGCCCATCCCGAGTTGCCCTTCAGAAGGTGGGGGTGAACTGCCTTCTTGAACCGCTGCAGTCCTTGAGGTGTAGGTACACCCACTGTGCTGTTAGGGATAGAGTTCCAGGATGTTGCCTCAGCGACAGTGAACGAACGGCCGATATATTTCCAAGTCACGGTGGTGAGTGACTTGGAGGGGAACCTCCAGGTGGTGGGGTTCCCAGGTATCTGCTGCTCTTGACCTTCTAGATGATAGTGGTTGTGGATTTGGTACCTTGGTGAGTTCCTGCAGTGCATCTTGTAGATGGTACACACGGCTGCCATTGTTCATCGGTGGTGGAGGGAGTGAATGTGGAAGGGGGAGCAATCAAGCGGCTGCTTTGTCCTGGATGGCATTGAGCAAGTGGGAAGTTTCCATCACACTCCTGACTTGTGCCTTGTGGATGGTGGACAGGCTTTGGTGAGTCAGGAGGTGAGTTACTCGCAGTAGTATTCCTAGCCTTTGACCTGCCCACAGTATTAATATGACTAGTCCAGTTCAGTGTCTGATCAATGGTAACCACCAGGATGTTGATTGTGGGGGATTCAATGATGGTAATGCCATTGAATGTCAAGAGGTGATGGTTAGATCCTCTCTGGTAGGAGATGGCCATTGCCTGGCACTTGTGTGACGCGAATGTAACTTGCCACTTGTCAGCCCAAACCTGGATACTGTCCGGGTCTTGCTGCATTTGGACAGGGACTGATTCATTATCTGAGGCGTCGCGAATGGTGCTTAACATAGTGCAGTCATCCGCAAACGTCTCCACTTCTGACCTTATGCTGGAAGGTAGATCATTGATGAAGCAGCTGAAGATGGTTGGGCCTAGGACACGACCCTGAGGAACTCCTGCAGTGATGTCCTGGGGGTCAGTCATCTCAGCTGACCCCCAACCATCACATCTTCCTTTGTGCCGGGTATGATTCCAACCAGCGGAGAGTTTTCCCCCTGATCCCCATTGACTCCAGTTCAGCTCGGGCTCCTTGATGCCACACTCGGTCAAATACTGCCTTGATGCTGAGGGCAGTCACTCTTACCTCACCTCTGGCATTCAGCTCTTTTGTCCATGTTTGAACCATGACTGTAATGAGGTCAGGAGCTGAGTGACCCTGATGGAACCCAAACTGAGTGTCCGTGAGCAGGATATTGCTGAGTAAGTGCTGCTTGATAGCATTGTTGATAACTCCTTTGCTGATGATGGAGAGTAGACTGATAGGGCGGTAATTGGCTGGGTTGGATTTGTCCTGTTTCTTGTGTACAGGACACACCTGGGCAATTTTCCACATTGCCAGGTAGATGCCAGAGTTGTAGCTGTACTGGAACAGCTTGGCTAGGGGTGCGGCAAGTTCTGGAGCACAGGTCTTCAGTACTATTGCCGGAATATTGTCAGGACCGATAGCCTTTGCAGTATCCTCTACCTTCAGCCGTTTCTTGATATCACGTGGAGTGAATCGTATTGGCTGAAGACTGACATCTGTGATGCTGGGACCTCTGGAGGAGACCGAGACGGATCATCCACTCGGCACTTCTGGCTGAAGATTGTTGCGAATGCCTCAGCCTTGTCTTTCGCACAGATGTGCTGTTCTCCTCCAGCATTGAGGATGGGGATATTTGTGGAGCCTCCTCCTCCAGTGAGTTGTTTAATTGTCCACCACCATTCACGGCTGGATGTGACAGGACTGCAGAGCTTTAGATCTGATGTGTTCATTGTGGAATCGCTTAGCTCTGTCTATCACTTGCTGCTTCTGCTGTTTGACACACAAGTAATCCTGTGTTGTAGCTTCACCATGTTGACACCTCATTTCTCAGTCAGCCTGGTGTTGCTCCTGCCACGCTCTCCTGCACTCTTCATTGAACCAGGGTTGATCCCTGGCTGGGTGGTAATGGTAGGGTGGGGGATATCCCGGGCCAGGAGGTTGCAGATTGTGGTTGATACAATTCTGCTGCTGCTGATGGCCCACAGCGCCTCATAGATACCCAGTCTGGAGTTGCTGTATCTGTTCAAAGTCTATCCCATTTAGCACGGTGCTAGTGCCACACAACACGATGGAGGGTATCCGCAATGTGAAGACGGGACTTTGTCTCCGCAAGGACTGCGTGGTGGTCACTGCTACCGATACTGTCACTGACAGATGCATCTGCAGCAGGCAGGTTGGTGAGGAGGAGGTCAAGTATGTTTTTCCCTCACCACCTGCTGCAGTGCCAGTCTATGTAATTTAGGACCCGGCCAGCTCGGTCAGTGGTGGTGCTACCGAGCGACTGTTGGTGATGGACATTGAAGTCCCCCCACCCAGAAGCATATTCTACGTCATTGCCAACCCCAGTTCTTCCTCCGAGTGGTGTTCAACATGGAGGAGAACTGATTAATCAGCTGATGGTGGCCGGTACTTGGTAATCAGCAGGAGGTTTCCTTGTCCATGTTTAACCTGAAGCCATGAGACTTCATAGGGTCCAGAGTCGATGTTGAGGACTCCCAGGGCAACACCCTCCCGACTGTGTGCCACCTTTAAAAAAAATGTATTGACAGGATGTGGGCGTCGCTGGTTACGCCAGCATTTATTACCCATCCCTGGTTGCCCTTCAGAAGGTGGTGGTGAGCTGCCTTCTTTAACCGCTGCAGTCCTTCAGGTGTAGGTACACCCATAATGCTGTTAGGGAGGGAGTTCCAGGATTTTGTCCAATGACAGTGAAGGAATGGCGATATATTTCCAAGTCAGGGTAGTGAGTGACTTGGAGGGAAACCTCCAGTTGGTGGGGTTCCCAGGTATCTGCTGCTCTTGTCCCTCCAGATGGCAGAGGTTGTGGGTTTGGAAGGTGCTGTCTAAGGAACCATAGTGAGTTGCTGCCACTGTTCGATGGTGGTGGAAGGTTTGAATGTTTGTGGAAGGGGAGCAATCAAGCGGCTGCTTTGTCCTGGATGGTGTCGAACTTCTAGAGTGTTGTTGCAACTGCACTCATCCAGGCAAGTGGAGAGTATTCCATCACACTCCTGACTTGTGCCTTGTAGATGGTGGACAGGCTTTGGGGGGGGTCAGGAGGTGAGTTACTCACCTTAGGATTCCAACCTCTGACCTGCTCTTGTAGCCACAGTATTAATGTGGCTAGTCCAGTTCAGTTTCTGATCAATGGTAACCCCCAGGATGCTGAATGTGGGGGATTCAGCGATGGTAATGCCATTGAATGTCAAGAGCGATGGTTAGATCCTCTCTTGTAGGAGATGGTCATTGCAAATGTGAGGTAATGCATTTTGGAAGGTCTAATGCAGGTAGGGAATATACAGTGAATGGTAGAACCCTCAAGAGTATTGAAAGTCAGAGAGATCTAGGAGTACAGGTCCACAGGTCACTGAAAGGGGCAACACAGGTGGAGAAGGTAGTCAAGAAGGCATACGGCATGCTTGCCTTCATTGGCCGGGGCATTGAGTATAAGAATTGGCAAGTCATGTTGCAGCTGTATAGAACCTTAGTTAGGCCACACTTGGAGTATAGTGTTCAATTCTGGTCACCACACTACCAGAAGGATGTGGAGGCTTTAGAGAGGGTGCAGAAGAGATTTACCAGAATGTTGCCTGGTATGGAGGGCATTAGCTATGAGGAGCGGTTGAATAAACTCGGTTTGTTCTCACTGGAACAAAGGAGGTTGAGGGGCGACCTGATAGAGGTCTACAAAATTATGAGGGGCATAGACAGAGTGGATAGTCAGAGGCTTTTCCCCAGGGTAGAGGGGTCAATTACTAGGGGGCATAGGTTTAAGGTGAGAGGGGCAAGGTTTAGAGTAGATGTATAAGGCAAGTTTTTTACACAGAGGGTAGTGGGTGCCTGGAACTCACTACCGGAGGAGGTGGTGGAAGCAGGGACGATAGTGACATTTAACAAATACATGAATAGGATGGGAATAGAGGGATACGGACCCAGGAAGTGTAGAAGATTGTAGTTTAGTCGGGCAGCATGGTCGGCACGGGCTTGGAGGGCCGAAGGGCCTGTTCCTGTGCTGTACGTTTCTTTGTTCTTTGTTCAGAGTAAAGCTCCCTCTACACTGTCCCCATCAAACACTCCCGGGACAGGTACAGCACGGGGTTAGATACAGAGTAAAGCTCCCTCTACACTGTCCCCATCAAACACTCCCAGGACAGGTACAGCACGGGGTTAGATACAGAGTAAAGCTCCCTCTACACTGTCCCCATCAAACACTCCCAGGACAGGTACAGCACGGGGTTAGATACAGAGTAAAGCTCCCTCTACACTGTCCCCATCAAACACTCCCAGGACAGGTACAGCACGGGGTTAGATACAGAGTAAAGCTCCCTCTACACTGTCCACATCAAACACTCCCAGGACAGGTACAGCACGGGGTTAGATACAGAGTAAAGCTCCCTCTACACTGTCCCCATTGTAGCCACGTAAAATGGCTGCGTTCCGATTAATCTGGCCAAAACCCAGTTTGAAATGGCTAACCCGAAAGACTGCTGGGAAAAGCAGCTAACGAGACACAAGCAGGCAGCTGCAGACAGTTTTGCATATTCGGCTCTGGGGAAGTTAGCCCAGATCGATACTCAGGGCTATCAACAGCCCATCAACCCAGGTATTTGCATTTACATTCAGGACTGTTTACACCTAATCAACCCAGACATCCACAGTTTAATCGGCTATCCCCGGGAACAATTGCAACATATTAGCAATTGAATGCCGGGCCAGACCTGTCGGCGCCTGCAGTGGCCGAAACAAAGACAGGTGAGCGACCACCCCCTGATCGAGGAATCACCTCACCATTGGACACATCGACCCCAGAGATTGGGGACAGAATCCAATCACTTGGGACTCAGGGTCAAGGGCCGCCCCGGGAGGCGGGAAGCCCCTGGGCCCTATAAAAGTGGGGGGCCAAGTTCAGATCTCTCTCTCTCACCTCTTAGCCTGCTCGAGACCTTCACAAGAACAGCAACCGGCAACTTTAAGTTTGAATCCAGCGATCGCTATCCGGTAGAGACACCTAGCCACCGACCTGTAGCAGCCTTTTGAATCCCGCGGGCCAGATCTGATTGGACAAGCCATTCGTTTCCCTGACCTGGTGGGCTCTTCCTAAGTTAAGTATTGGCCAGTAGTGATAGGTTTATTATATAGAAAGTAGTATTAGGGTATTAATATTGCTTGTTGTATATAATAAATGACCGTTGTTTTAATCCTTACTAAGCGGTGTGCTGACTTATTAATCATAACCTGAACTTGAGCCACGTGGCGGTATCATAAAGATACCTGGCGACTCGTGAGCAAAGGTGACGTAATCAGAGCCAATAGACTAAGGCTAAAATGAGCAGCACCATCAAACACTCCCAGGACAGGTACAGCACGGGGTTAGATACAGAGTAAAGCACCCTCTACACTGTCCCCATCAAACACTCCCAGGACAGCTGCAGCACGGGGTTAGATACAGAGTAAAGCTCCCTCTACACTGTCCCCATCAAACACTCCCAGGACAGGTACAGCACGGAGTTAGATACAGAGTAAAGCTCCCTCTACACTGCCCCATCAAACACTCCCAGTACTAGGTACAGCACAGGGTTAGATACAGAATAAAGCTCTCTCTACACTGTCCCCATCACACACTCCCAGGACAGGTACAGCAAGGGGTTAGATACAGAGTAAAGCTCCCTCTACACTGTCCCCATCAAACACTCCCAGGACAGCTACAGCACGGGGTTAGATACACAGTAAAGCTCCCTCTACACTGTCCCCACCACACACTCCCAGGACAGGTACAGCAAGGGGTTAGATACAGAGTAAAGCTCCCTCTACACTGTCCCCATCAAACACTCCCAGGACAGCTACAGCACGGGGTTAGATACACAGTAAAGCTCCCTCTACACTGTCCCCATCAAACACTCCCAGGACAGGTACAGCACGGGGTTAGATACAGAGTAAAGCTCCCTCTACACTGTCCCCATCAAACACTCCCAGGACAGGTACCGCACGGGGTTAGATACAGAGTAAAGCTCCCTCTACACTGTACCTTGGGGTCACGAGCCTGGAGTTGTTTTACAATGTTAAAAAGTTGTTCATTGCACGTTTCTGCTGAAGCTGCATATTTTTCTTTGAACCCTTTACCTGTCTGCCTGTAGCTTGCCATTGGGGGAGCTGTAGATCGCAGGACTGTCTGGTAAGGCAGCCCAATGTGTGTTGGTTGATGTTTTGGCTGTGTTTCAGGCAAGGCAGTGGGTGGGTTATAGACACAGTTATTTTTGCACAAGCTCAACCGGTGACCCCAAAGCTTTGTGAAGAAAGCTTGCACTCAGCCAGAGGGGGAAGCAGCTACCACCTTCCGCATTATCTTCCCGCGTGTTTTATTCCATTTTGAACTCTCACTAAAAATCATTTTCACCGAAGGTATTGGATCTCCGGAATCTTTTTTCTTTGTTCCCGAAAACAGGGGCAGCTTTTGTCGGTGTGACAAGACAACTCTCCTGTTTAAAGAGACTGTGTGCGGGAATCTATCTGTTTTACCCAGAGCAACAAATGCAGAATCTTTCTAATTTTCTCGCCTCCCCCCCCACCCCCCAGTACAGGGGCTGCTGCTTTGCTGGCACTGAGCCTGGTAAGGCTAGGGCAACACACGAGGCACATTAACCCCTTTTGCCCCCTGTCTGATTGTCAATATTTCAAAATAGAGTCTGTGAGGCAACCGTGTTTGGGGGGGAGGGAGGGTCAGTGTCCAGGAGGGGTTCGTGTCAGGGAGGGGGATCAGTGTTCGGGGGAGGGGGATCAGTGTTTGGGGGGGGGGATCAGTGTCATATTGGAGGTTAAGGGAGGATTGGGGAGAGGGTTGGGGGAGGGGGAGAAGGGTTGGGAGGAGGGGCAGGGCGCAGAAGGGTTGGGGGATGCTGGAGAATTTGGGAAGTGGTTGCAAATGGGAGGGGGTTGTGTTTGGGGTGGTGGTGAGGTTGGGGAAGGGTGGGGGGGGGGTGGGCTTTGGTGGGGAGGGCGCAGAGTTTGAGGGATTTGGGCATTTGGATTGGAGGTGGGGGATTTGGGGGATGGGATGGGGAGGGGGTTGGGGTTGGTGGGGGAGTGGATTGGGATTGGGGGATTTGGACGTTGGGATTGGGTTTGGGGGGATTTGAAGATTGGGTTTGGGGGTTGGGCTTTGGGAGATTTGGGGGTTGGGCTTTGGGAGATTTGGGGGTTGAGATTTGGGGGTGGGGATTTGAGGGTTGGGATTTAGGGGGCAGATTTGGGGGTTGGGTTTTGGGAGGTTTGGGATTTGGGGGTTAGGATTTCAGGGTTGGGATTTGGGGGTTGGGATTTAGGGGATGGGTTTTGGGGGGATGGGATATGAGTGTGGGGATTTGGGGGGTGGGTTTTGGGGGATTTGGCGGTTGGGTTTTGGGGGATTTGGGTTTTGGGAGATGGGTTTTAGGGGATTTGGGTTTTGGGGGATGGGTTTTGGGGGATTTGGGTTTTGGGGATTTGGGTTTTGGAGGGTTTGGGGGATTTGGGTTTTGGGGTACGGGTTTTGGGGGGATTTAGGTTTTGGGGGATTTGGGTTTGGGGGGATTTGGGTTTTGGGAGATGGGAGTTGGGTTTTGGGGATTTGGGTTTTGGAGGGTTTGGGGGATTTGGGTTTTGGGGGTTGGGATTTGGGGTTGGGGGTTGGGAGATTTGGGGATTGGGTTTTGGGAGATTTGCGATTTGGTGGTTGGGTTTTGGGGGTTGGGTTTTGGGGGTTGGGATTTAGGGGATGGGTTTTGGGGGGATTTGGGTTTTGGGGATTTGGGTTTTGGGAGTTGGGTTTTGGGGATTTGGGTTTTGGAGGGTTTGGGGGATTTGGGTTTTGGGGGTTGGGATTTGGGGTTGGGGGTTGGGAGATTTTGGGATTGGGTTTTGGGAGATTTGCGATTTGGTGGTTGGGTATTGGGGGTTGGGTTTTGGGGGATTTGGGGATTGGGTTTTGGGGGATGTGTTTTGGAGGTTGGGTTTTGGGGGTTGGCTTTTGGGAGATTTGGGTTTTGGGGGATTTGGGGGTTGTGTTTTGGGGGATTTGGGTTTTGGGGGATTTGGGGGTTGGGTTTTTGGAGATTTGGGTTTGGGGGGATTTGGGGGTTGGGTTTGGGGGATTTGGGTTTTGGGGTATTTGGGGGTTGGGTTTTGGGGGACTTGGGTTAAAGAGAGTTTTGGGGATTTGGGTTTTGGGTTTTAGGCGTTTTGGGGGATTTGGGTTTTGGGAGATTTGGGTTTTGGGGACTGGGTTTTGGGGAATTTGGGGATTTGTGGATTGGGGTTGGGTTTTTGGGGATTTGGGGGCTGGGTTTTGGGGGTTGGGTTTTGGGGGATTTGGGTTTTGGAGGGTTTGGGGGATTTGGGTTTTGGGAGATTTGGGTATTGGGGAATGGGTTTTCGGGAATTTGGGATTTGGGGGAAGTGTGGATTGGTTTGGGGGTTGGGTTTTGGGAGATTTGGGATTTGGGCGTTGGGTTTGGGGGATTTGGGGGTTGGGTTTTGGGAGATTTGGGGGTTGGGCTTTTGGGGATTTGGGGTTGGGTTTTGGAGGATGGGTTTTGGGGGATTGGGAGGATGGGTTTTGAGGGGTTTGGGAGTTGGGTTTTGGGGGATGGGATTTGGGGGTTGGGATTTGGGCGTTGGGTTTTGGGGGATTTGAGGGTTGGGATTTGGGGGTTGGGATTTGGGGGATGGGGTTTGGTGGTTGGGATTTGGGTGGGGTGGGGTTGGGTTTTGGGGGATTTGGAGGTTGGGATTTGGGGATGGGTTTTGGGGAATTTGGGGGTTGGTATTTGGGGATTGGGTTTGTGTTTGGGAGATTTGGCGATTGGGTTTGGGGATTGGGTTTTGGGAGATTTGCAATTTGGGAGTTGGGTTTTTGGGGGGTGGGTTTTGGGGTTGGGTTTTGGGGGATGGGTTTTTGGGGATGGGTTTTGGGGGTTGGGTTTTAGAGGATGGGCTTTGGGGGATGGGTTTTGGGGGATTTGGGGCTTGGGTTTTGGGGGTTGGGTTTTGGGGGATTTGGGTTTTGGGGAATTTGGGGGTTGGTTTGGGGGGATCTGGGTTTTGGGGGATTTGGGGGTTGGGTTTTGTGGGATTTGGGTTTTGGGGTATTTGGCGGTTGGGTTTTGGGGGACTTGGGTTTTGGAGGGTTTGGGGGATTTGGGTTTTGGATTTGTGGGGTCGGGTTTTGGGAGTTTGGGATTTGGTTTGGGGGATTGGGTTTGGGGGTGGATTTTGGGGGTTGGATTTTTGGGGGTTGGGATTTTGGGGTTTGGTTTTGGAGGATGGGTTTTGGTGGATTTGGGTTTAGGCGGATTTGGGGTTGGGTTTTGGGGTTGGGATTTGAGGGTTGGGATTTGGCGGTTGGGAGTGGGGGATGGGTTTGGGGGATGGGATTTTGGGGTTGGGTTTTGGGGGATTTGAGGGATTGGATTGGGGGTTGGGTTTTGGGGGATTTGAGGGATTGGATTGGGGGTTGGGTTTTGGGGGATTTGAGGGATGGGATTTGGGGGTTGGGTTTTGGGGATTTGAGGGATTGGATTGGGGGTTGGGTTTTGGGGGATTTGAGGGATGGGATTTGGGGGTTGGGTTTTGGGGATTTGGGTTTGATGGATTCGGGTTTGGGGGGATTTGAGGGTTGGGATTTGGTGGTTGGGAGTGGGGATGGGTTTGGGGGATGGGATTTTGGGGTTGGGTTTTGGGGATTTGGGTCTTGGGGATTTGGGGGTTGGGATTTGGGGAGATTTGGGTTTGGGGGATTTGGGATTTGGGGGATTTGGGTTTCGGGGGAATTGTGGGTTGGGTTTGGGGGAGATTTGGGATTTGGGGGAGGGGTTTGGGGAAAGGGGCGGGGTTTGGGGGAAAGGGGCGGGGTTTGGGGGGAAGGGGCGGGGTTTGGGGAGGGGAGGGTTTTGCGGGGAGGGGTTTGCGGGGCGGAGATTTGTCGGAAATTCGGCGAAGTTTCCGACTCCTCCCAGGAAGCGGCGGCCGGAGGAAAAAATGGAAACTGGGAGAGAGAAAGAATTCCCGATCCCGGAGTGAGAGAGAATTCCCGATCCCGGAGTGAGAGAGAATTCCCGATCCCGGAGTGATTCCCGATCCCGGACTGAGAGAGAATTCCCGATCCCGGAGTGATTCCCGATCCCGGAGTGAGAGAGAATTCCCGATCCCGGAGTGAGAGAGAATTCCCGATCCCGGAGTGAATCCCGATCCCGGACTAAGAGAGAATTCCCGATCCCGGAGTGATTCCCGGTCCCGCAGTGAGTGATTCCCGGCTCCGGGGCTCCATGGACTCGGGTCGGGTCCCCGGGAGCCTGTGAAGCGGAGCCGGGATTGGGGATTGGGAGCCGGATGGACGCGGGCGGGATGGAGAAAGATTGCAGCGCCCTGGGGGAGCTCTTCCAGACCATCATGAACGACATGAAGGTGAGAAACTGAGAGAGAGAGACAGAGAGAGAGAGACAGAGAGAGAGAGAGAGACTGAGAGAGAGAGACAGACTGAGAGAGAGAGACTGACAGAGAGAGAGACTGAGAGAGAGAGAGAGACAGAGACAGACAGAGAGAGACTGACTGAGAGAGAGAGAGAGACAGACAGAGAGAGAGAGAGAGACTGAGAGAGAGAGACTGTGTGAGAGAGAGAGACAGAGACAGACAGAGAGAGACTGACTGAGAGAGACTGTGTGAGAGAGAGAGAGACTGAGAGAGAGAGAGAGACAGACTGACAGAGAGAGACTGACAGAGAGAGAGACTGAGAGAGAGAGAGAGACAGAGACAGACAGAGAGAGACTGACTGAGAGAGAGAGAGAGACAGACAGAGAGAGAGACAGACTGAGAGAGACTGACAGAGAGAGAGAGAGACTGAGAGAGAGAGAGACTGAGAGAGAGAGAGACTGAGAGAGAGAGAGACAGACAGACAGAGAGAGAGAGAGACATACAGAGAGAGAGAGAATGTGAGGGAGACACAGAGTGTGAGAGGCAGAGTGAGTGAGAGGCAGAGTGAGGGACCCTTATCCTGAGGGCAATCTGTCAGCGCGGACAATAAATCTAACGGGTGAGGGTGGGAGGTGGAGGAAGGTGGTTGTGTGGGAGAGTTGGAGCTGCAGGATGAGGGTAGGTGAGGAGGGGGGCGGTTGAGGAGTGGATGGGGTGGAGGATGAGGGGTGGTTGAGGAGGTGGAGGGTGAGGGGGTGGATGGGGTGGAGGGTGAGGGGGGTGGATGGGGTGGAGGGTGATTGAGGAGGTGGAGGGTGAGGTGGTGGTGAGGGGTAAGTGAGGAGGTGGAGGGAGAAGGGGGCGGTTGAGTGGATGGTGGAGGATGAGGGGTGGGTGAGGAGGTGGAGGGGGGGTGGTTGTGGATGGGGTGGTTGTGGATGGGGTGGTGGTGAGAGATGGTTGAGGAGGTGGAGGGTATGGGGTAGTGGGTGAGGGGTAGGTGAGGAGGTGGAGGGTGAGGGGGTGGAGGGTGAGGGGTGGTGGTGAGGGGTAGGTGAGGAGGTGGAGGATGAGGGGGTGGAGGTGAAGGCGATCATGGTCAGTGAGGGAATTTGCTGTTTTGATCTGAAATTAAGTTTTGTGTTTTCATTATTTGGGAAATGTGCTAAAATGCTTTTTAACCAATAGCATACCCTTTGGAGTGAGTAATGTTCCGACTGAGAGGTGAGGGGGGTAATGGCTGGAGTTTTGGGAAAGTCATACAGAATTTACAGTGAGGAAGGAGGCCATTCGGCCCATCGAGTCTGCACCGGTCCTTGGAAAGTGCACCCTACCCAAGGTCCACACCTCCACCCTATCCCAGTAACCCCACCTAACCTTTTAGACACTTAAGGGCAATTTATCATGTCCAACCCACCTAACCCGCACATCTTTGGACTGTGGGAGGAAACCGGAGCACCCGGAGGAAACCCACGCACACTCGGGGAGGATGTGCAGACTCCGCACAGACACAAGCAAATTTGAGAGGCTGGGGGTTGTTCACGGGGGTGGGAGGGAGCACTAGATGAATCCATCGCTGTGTTTCTGATATTAAATAGGATTAGAAATCCTAATGATTGATATATGGCTGGAATTTCAAATCATTGATCGTAATGTGACCTGTTGACTGCTTGATACTATTAACACTATGGAGACTTCAGTCATTAATGAACCGTTAAACGTTGAGGCATGGTTTGCAAACAGTTTTTCTCCAGCGTCATTTAAAACCAGCGTTTTATCGGGACTTTTCAGTCTGAAAACCCAACTTGCTGCAGAACATGTATTTTCAAATTGGTCTAATTTTCTAAACATTTAGAAAAATATTTGTGTACTTAAAGCTTGGATAGTGATGGGGAAACTATAACAGGGCTATGGAGAAAGAGCGGGGGACTTTCCAAGCCCAGTAAGCGCGCGATGGGCTGAATGGCCTCCTCTGTTGAATAATTCTACAATTGGTGAAAGATCCGCGTGCAAACATGCTCCCTCAGTTGGGAACAAAAGTTAAGACCTTCCAGATACCTGGCTTTTTGCAGTTCTGAACTTCCTTGTTGAAGGATGGTCAGACACACCGACATTAAGAAAGAGTGAGAGTCTGATAGAGATTCAGCTGTCACGAGGATCAGTGCTGCAACAGGGAATTGAATGATTCCAGCAATTGCTGTGAGTTTATGTTGACATGATTGCAGCTGCTGTAGTTACAGACACTAGTGTTTAGTGACCATCGATGTTCTGGGTGTTGTCATCAGCTACAATTGGAAAGAAGTTATACTGAACCAGTCTGTTCAAACATACGCTCTTGCTTGATCACTGCTGTCAGATTAAAATTATAACTCTTAACTTGTAACGATAACGCTGTAAACTGGGGCAGCACGATGACGCAGTGGTTAGCACTGTGGCCTCACGGCGCCGATGTCCCAGTTTCGATCCCGGCTCTGGGTCACTGTCCGTGTGGAGTTTACACATTCTCCCCGTGTCTGCGTGGGTCTCACCCCCACAACCCAAAGATGTGCAGGGTAGGGTTAGGGGACCGGTAGTTGTATTTTTCAGTCACTGTTTTCAAGAAAGATCGAACCGACAGGGGCTCTTTTCAGGTCAAGCAACCTGATAAAGGTTTTAAAATGAGGAAAGAGATTGCTTGGCAGGTTGTGGCAATTCCTTTTTGGAGTTCAAGGTCCCAGCTTCAACTCCCATTCCACTGAGGGAGTGCCACACTGCTGGAGGTCCAGTACTGAGGGAGTGCTGCACTGTCAGAGGGTCAGTTCTGAGGGAGGGCCGCACTGTCAGAGGGTGAGTACTGAGGGAGTGCTGCACTGTCAGAGGGTCAGTACTGAGGGAGTGCTGCACTGTCAGAGGGTCAGTACTGAGGGAGTGCTGCACTGTCAGAGGGTCAGTACTGAGGGAGTGTCGCACTGTCAGAGGGTCAGTACTGAGGGAGTGCCGCATTGTCAGAGGGTCAGTACTGAGGGAGTGCCGCACTGTCAGAGGGTCAGTACTGAGGGAGTGCCGCACTGTCAGAGAGTCAGTACTGAGGGAGGGCCGCACTGTCAGAGGGTCAGTACTGAGGGAGTGCTGCACTGTCAGAGGGTCAGTACTGAGAGAGTGCTGCACTGTCAGAGGGTCAGTACTGAGGGAGTGCCGCACTGTCAGAGGATCAGTACTGAGGGAGTGCTGCACTGTCAGAGGGTCAGTACTGAGGGAGTGCTGCACTGTCAGAGGGTCAGTACTGAGAGAGTGCTGCACTGTCAGAGGGTCAGTACTGAGGGAGTGCCGCACTGTCAGAGGATCAGTACTGAGGAGTGCTACACTGTCAGAGGGTCAGTACAGAGGGAGTGCCGCACTGTCAGAGGGTCAGTACTGAGGGAGTGCCACGCTGTCAGAGGGTCAGTACTGTGGGAGTGCTGCACTGTCAGAGGGTCAGTACTGAGGGAGTGCTGCACTGTCAGAAGGTCAGTACTGAGGGAGTGCTGCACTGTCAGAGGGTCAGTACTGAGGGAGTGCTGCACTGTCAGAGGGTCAGTACTGAAGGAGTGCTGCACTGTCAGAGGGAGTGCTGCACTGTCAGAGGGTCAGTACTGAACGAGTGCTGCACTGTCAGAGGGTCCGTACTGAGGGAGTGCTGCACTGTCAGAAGGTCAGTACTGAGGGAGTGCCGCGCTATCAGAGGGTCAGTACTGAGGGAGTGCTGCACGGTCAGAGGGTCAGTACTGAACGAGTGCTGCACTGTCAGAGGGTCAGTACTGAACGAGTGCTCCACTGTCAGCGGGTCAGTACTGAGGGAGTGCTGCACTGTCAGAGGGTCAGTACTGAACGAGTGCTGCACTGTCAGAGGGTCAGTACTGAGGGAGTGCCGCACTGTCAGAGGGTCAGTACTGAGGGAGTGCTGCACTGTCAGAGGGTCAGTACTGAGGGAGTGCCGCACTGTCAGAGGGTCAGTACTGAGGGAGTGCTGCACTGTCAGAGGGTCAGTACTGAGGGAGTGCCGCACTGTCAGAGGGTCAGTACTGAGGGAGTGCTGCACTGTCAGAGGGTCAGTACTGAGGGAGTGCCGCACTGTCAGAGGGTCAGGACTGAGGGAGTGCCGCGCCTTAACTACCTGTTGAAATCAAAGTGAATGGTTCCCATAAGAGTGTCAGTATGCACTGCGGTCTCTGGGAGTATGTTACTGTGCACTGGGGTCTCCGGGAGTGTGTCACTGTGCACTGGGGTCTCTGGGAGTATGTCATTGTGCACTGCGGTCTCTGGGAGTGTGTCACTGTGCACTGCGGTCTCTGGGAGTATGTCACTGTGCACTGCGGTCTCTGGGAGTATGTCATTGTGCACTGCGGTCTCTGGGAGTATGTCACTGTGCACTGCGGTCTCTGGGAGTATGTCATTGTGCACTGCGGTCTCTGGGAGTGTGTCATTGTGCACTGCGGTCTCTGGGAGTGTGTCACTGTGCACTGGGGTCTCTGGGAGTATGTCACTGTGCACTGCGGTCTCTGGGAGTATGTCACTGTGCACTGGGGTCTCTGGGAGTGTGTCACTGTGCACTGGGGTCTCCGGGAGTGTGTCACTGTGCACTGGGGTCTCTGGGAGTGTGTCACTGTGCACTGGGGTCTCTGGGAGAGTGTCACTGTGCACTGGGGTCTCTGGGAGTGTGTTACTGTGCACTGGGGTCTCCGGGAGTGTGTCACTGTGCACTGGGGTCTCTGGGAGTGCGCCACTGTGCACTGGGGTCTCTGGGGGTATGTCACTGTGCACTGGGGTCTCTGGGAGTGTGTCACTGTGCACTGGGGTCTCTGGGTGTGTGTCACTGTGCACTGCGGTCTCTGGGAGTGTGTCACTGTGCACTGGGGTCTCTGGGAGTGTGTCAGTATGCACTGCAGTCTCTCGGAGTGTGTCACTGTGCACTGCGGTCTCTGGGAGTGTGTCACTGTGCAGTGGGGTCTCAGGGAGTAAGTCAATGTGCACTGCGGTCTCTGGGAGTGTGTCACTGTGCACTGGGGTCTCTGGGAGTATGTCACTGTGCACAGGGGTCTCCGGGAGTGTGTCACTGTGCACTGGGGTCTCGGGAAGTATGTCAGTATGCACTGGGGTCTCTGGGAGTGTGTCACTGTGCACTGGGGTCTCTGGGAGTATGTCACTGTGCACTGCGGTCTCTGGGAGTGTGTCACTGTGCACTGGGGTCTCTGGGAGTGTGTCAGTATGCACTGCGGTCTCTGGGAGTGTGTCACTGTGCACTGGGGTCTCTGGGAGTATGTCACTGTGCACTGCGGTCTCTGGGAGTATGTTACTGTGCACTGGGGTCTCCGGGAGTGTGTCACTGTGCACTGCGGTCTCTGGGAGTATGTCACTGTGCACTGGGGTCTCTGGGAGTATGTCACTGTGCACTGCGGTCTCTGGGAGTATGTTACTGTGCACTGGGGTCTCTGGGAGTATGTCACTGTGCACTGCGGTCTCTGGGAGTATGTCACTGTGCACTGCGGTCTCTGGGAGTGTGTCACTGTGCACTGGGGTCTCTGGGAGTGTGTCAGTATGCACTGCGGTCTCTGGGAGTGTGTTACTGTGCACTGGGGTCTCTGGGAGTATGTCATTGTGCACAGGGGCTCCGGGAGTGTGTCACTGCACTGGGGTCTCTGGGAGTGTGTCACTGTGCACTGGGGTCTCTGGGAGTGTGTCACTGTGCACTGGGGTCTCCGGGAGTATGTCACTGTGCACTGGGTCTCTGGGAGTGTGTCACTGTGCACTGGGGTCTCTGGGAGTGTGTCACTGTGCACTGGGGTCTCTGGGAGTGTGTCACTGTGCACTGGGGTCTCTGGGAGTGTGTCACTGTGCACTGGGGTCTCTGGGAGTGTGTCACTGTGCACTGGGGTCTCTGGGAGTGTGTCATTGTTCACTGGGGTCTCCGGGAGTGTGTCACTGTGCACTGGGGTCTCCGGGAGTGTGTCACTGTGCACTGGGGTCTCCGGGAGTGTGTCACTGTGCACTGGGGTCTCTGGGAGTGTGTCACTGTGCACTGGGGTCTCTGGGAGTGTGTCATTGTTCACTGGGGTCTCCGGGAGTGTGTCACTGTGCACTGGGGTCTCTGGGAATGTGTCACTGCACTGGGGTCTCCGGGAGTGTGTCACTGCACTGGGGTCTCCGGGAGTGTGTCACTGTGCACTGGGGTCTCTGGGAGTGTGTCACTGTGCACTGGGGTCTCTGGGAGTATGTCACTGTGCACAGGGGTCTCCGGGAGTGTGTCACTGTGCACTGGGGTCTCTGGGAGTGTGTCACTGTGCACTGGGGTCTCTGGGAGTGTGTCATTGTTCACTGGGGTCTCCGGGAGTGTGTCACTGTGCACTGGGGTCTCTGGGAATGTGTCACTGCACTGGGGTCTCTGGGAATGTGTCACTGCACTGGGGTCTCTGGGAATGTGTCACTGCACTGGGGTCTCCGGGAGTGTGTCACTGTGCACTGGGGTCTCCGGGAGTGTGTCTGTATGACTCAAGGGCCCCTGGCAGTGTGTCGGTATTTTGGGCAGTGGGGAAGTCTGTAATTGTGAAAAAGCTGTTTATGACTGACCGGTGTGTTAAGGAAGTTTAATAGATACTGTTAGTGCTGAGGATCCCCTTGGCCAAGTTGACAGTTCACTGATCGAGTGCTGGGGATAGTACTCACACTGGGTGCACTGTCCTATCTGACAGCTGCAGCCTCGATTCAGCCAATTTCTTCCCTGACCAAATATTTGCTCATCCCCCCCCCCCCCCCCCCCCCCCTAATATCTCCAACTCTGGCCTGTTGTCCATGTCCTTTGGTCGTAGATTTAGAACGGGCGGCAGGTTGGTTCAGTGGTTAGCACTGCTGCCTCACAGCGCCAAGAACCCGGGTTCGATTCAGGCCCCGGGTCACTGTCCGTGTGGAGTTTGCATATTCTCCCCGTTTCTGCGTGGGCCTCACCCCCACAACCCAAAGAGCTGCAGGGTAGGTGGATTGGCCACGCTAAATTGCCCCTTACTTGAAAAAAAAACATTATGAAGCATTTTGGGGAGTTTTTTAATATGAATTCCAGTTGATTGTGGTAAATTGGTAATGATTAATTAGTTCTGTATTATATTTTTGCCTACGAACTACTTGTGTCACCAAACAGGTCGCTGGCATTTCCATCGACTCCTTCAGCTTGTTCCGATCCTTGTTTAATTAAGGAGTTGGACATGTGCCTCTGGTTAGTCAGCCTGTGATAGGAAATGAGACCTTTTGTCAAACCCCTGCTGATGTCAGTGGGTTAACTTTTCTCCTGCATCGTCTCTGACCTTAAACTGCTGCCGGACTGACTGCTGCTCTGTCGGACTGCCGCCCTGTCGGACTGCCGCCCTGTCGGACTGCCGCTCTGTCGGACTGCCGCTCTGTCGGACTGCCGCTCTGTCGGACTGCCGCTCTGTCGGACTGCCGCTCTGTCGGACTGCCGCCCTGTCGGACTGCCGCTCTGTCGGACTGCCGCCCTGTCGGACTGCCGCCCTGTCGGACTGCCGCCCTGTCGGACTGCCGCCCTGTCGGACTGCCGCTCTGTCGGACTGCCGCTCTGTCGGACTGCCGCTCTGTCGGACTGCCGCTCTGTCGGACTGCCGCTCTGTCGGACTGCCGCCCTGTCGGACTGCCGCCCTGTCGGACTGCCGCCCTGTCGGACTGCCGCTCTGTCGGACTGCCGCTCTGTCGGACTGCCGCTCTGTCGGACTGCCGCTCTGTCGGACTGCCGCCCTGTCGGACTGCCGCCCTGTCGGACTGCCGCTCTGTCGCACTGCCGCTCTGTCGCACTGCCGCTCTGTCGCACTGCCGCTCTGTCGGACTGCCGCTCTGTCGGACTGCCGCTCTGTCGCACTGCCGCTCTGTCGCACTGCCGCTCTGTCGGACTGCCGCTCTGTCGGACTGCCGCTCTGTCGCACTGCCGCCCTGTCGGACTGCCGCTCTGTCGCACTGCCGCTCTGTCGGACTGCCTGCTGCTCTGTCGGACTGCCTGCTGCTCTGTCGGACTGCCGCTCTGTCGGACTGCCGCTCTGTCGGACTGCCGCTCTGTCGGACTGCCGCTCTGTCGGACTGCCGCTCTGTCGGACTGCCGCTCTGTCGCACTGCCGCTCTGTCGCACTGCCGCTCTGTCGGACTGCTGCTCTGTCGGACTGCTGCTCTGTCGGACTGCTGCTCTGTCGGACTGCTGCTCTGTCGGACTGCCGCTCTGTCGGACTGCCGCTCTGTCGCACTGCCGCTCTGTCGCACTGCCGCTCTGTCGGACTGCCGCTCTGTCGGACTGCCGCCCTGTCGGACTGCCGCTCTGTCGGACTGCCGCTCTGTCGGACTGCCGCTCTGTCGGACTAACTGCCGGACTGCCGCTCTGTCGGACTGCCGCCCTGTCGGACTGCCGCCCTGTCGCACTGCCGCTCTGTCGGACTGCCGCCCTGTCGCACTGCCGCTCTGTCGGACTGCCGCCCTGTCGGACTGCCGCCCTGTCGGACTGCCGCCCTGTCGGACTGCCGCCCTGTCGGACTGCCGCCCTGTCGGACTGCCGCCCTGTCGGACTGCCGCTCTGTCGGACTGCCGCTCTGTCGGACTGCCGCCCTGTCGGACTGCCGCCCTGTCGGACTGCCGCTCTGTCGGACTGCCGCTCTGTCGGACTGCCGCTCTGTCGGACTGCCGCTCTGTCGGACTGCCGCTCTGTCGGACTGCCGCTCTGTCGGACTGCCGCTCTGTCGCACTGCCGCTCTGTCGGACTGCCGCCCTGTCGGACTGCCGCTCTGTCGGACTGCCGCCCTGTCGGACTGCCGCCCTGTCGGACTGCCGCCCTGTCGGACTGCCGCCCTGTCGGACTGCCGCCCTGTCGGACTGCCGCTCTGTCGGACTGCCGCTCTGTCGGACTGCCGCTCTGTCGGACTGCCGCTCTGTCGGACTGCCGCTCTGTCGGACTGCCGCTCTGTCGGACTGCCGCTCTGTCGGACTGCCGCTCTGTCGGACTGCCGCTCTGTCGGACTGCCGCTCTGTCGGACTGCCGCCCTGTCGGACTGCCGCCCTGTCGGACTGCCGCCCTGTCGGACTGCCGCCCTGTCGGACTGCCGCCCTGTCGGACTGCCGCTCTGTCGGACTGCCGCTCTGTCGGACTGCCGCTCTGTCGGACTGCCGCTCTGTCGGACTGCCGCTCTGTCGGACTGCCGCTCTGTCGGACTGCCGCTCTGTCGGACTGCCGCTCTGTCGGACTGCCGCTCTGTCGGACTGCCGCCCTGTCGGACTGCCGCCCTGTCGGACTGCCGCTCTGTCGGACTGCCGCCCTGTCGGACTGCCGCCCTGTCGGACTGCCGCTCTGTCGGACTGCCGCTCTGTCGGACTGACGCTCTGTCGGACTGCCGCCCTGTCGGACTGACGCTCTGTCGGACTGCTGCTCTGTCGGACTGCCTGCCGCCCTGTCGGACTGCCGCCCTGTCGGACTGCCGCCCTGTCGGACTGCCGCTCTGTCGGACTGCCGCTCTGTCGGACTGCCGCCCTGTCGGACTGCCGCCCTGTCGGACTGCCGCCCTGTCGGACTGCCGCCCTGTCGGACTGCCGCCCTGTCGGACTGCCGCCCTGTCGGACTGCCGCCCTGTCGGACTGCCGCTCTGTCGGACTGCCGCTCTGTCGGACTGCCGCCCTGTCGGACTGCCGCCCTGTCGGACTGCCGCTCTGTCGGACTGCCGCTCTGTCGGACTGCCGCTCTGTCGGACTGCCGCCCTGTCGGACTGCCGCCCTGTCGGACTGCCGCTCTGTCGGACTGCTGCTCTGTCGGACTGCCGCTCTGTCGGACTGCCGCCCTGTCGGACTGCCGCTCTGTCGGACTGCCGCCCTGTCGGACTGCCGCCCTGTCGGACTGCCGCTCTGTCGGACTGCCGCTCTGTCGGACTGCCGCTCTGTCGGACTGCCGCTCTGTCGGACTGCCGCCCTGTCGGACTGCCGCCCTGTCGGACTGCCGCCCTGTCGGACTGCCGCCCTGTCGGACTGCCGCCCTGTCGGACTGCCGCCCTGTCGGACTGCCGCCCTGTCGGACTGCCGCTCTGTCGGACTGCCGCTCTGTCGGACTGCCGCTCTGTCGGACTGACTGTCGGACTGCCGCTCTGTCGGACTGCCGCTCTGTCGCACTGCCGCTCTGTCGGACTGCCGCCCTGTCGCACTGCCGCCCTGTCGGACTGCCGCTCTGTCGGACTAACTGCCGGACTGCCGCTCTGTCGGACTGCCGCTCTGTCGGACTAACTGCCGGACTGTCGGACTGCCGCTCTGTCGGACTGCCGCTCTGTCGGACTGCCGCTCTGTCGGACTGCCGCTCTGTCGGACTGCCGCTCTGTCGGACTAACTGCCGGACTGTCGGACTGCCGCTCTGTCGGACTGCCGCTCTGTCGGACTGCCGCTCTGTCGGACTGCCGCTCTGTCCCACTGCCGCTCTGTCGCACTGCCGCTCTGTCGGACTGACTGCCGGACTGCCGCTCTGTCGGACTGACTGCCGGACTGCCGCTCTGTCGGACTGACTGGCGTACTGCTGGACTGCCGAACGGTGGGACTGATGGACTGCCGAACGGTGGGACTGATGGACTGCCGAACGGTCGGACTGACTGGCTGCCGGACTGACTGGCGGACTCTCGGACTGACTTCCAGTCTGTCGGACTCTCTGACTGACTGCCGGACCGACGGACTGCCGGACCGACGGACTGCCGGAAGGCTGGACTGCCGGACTGGCGTCTGGAAATGCACAGGTGACAAGTCGGTCAACCTGACATTTTTTTTAAAAATATATATATTTTATTGAAATTTTTTTACCCAAACAACAATTTTCCCCTCTTATAAAGCATACGCAACAGTAACAATACAGAAATTTTTAACAATACACAAGTAACAAAACCCCATTATCTATTGACCTAAACTAAACTACCCCCCCCCCTCCCCCTGGGTTGCTGCTGCTGGTCATCTGTCTTCCCTCTAACGTTCCCCTAGGTAGTCGAGAAATGGCTGCCACCGCCTGGTGAACCCTTGAGCCGATCCTCTCAGGGCAAACTTTATCTGCTCCAGTTTAATGAACCCCGCCATATCGTTTACCCAGGCCTCCAGTCCGGGGGGTTTCGCCTCCTTCCACATGAGTAGGATCCTGCGCCGGGCTACTAGGGACGCAAAGGCCACAACGTCGGCCTCTTTCGCCTCCTGCACTCCCGGCTCTTCCGCAACTCCAAATAGAGCTAACCCCCAGCCTGGTTTGACCCGGGCCTTCACCACCCGCGAAATCACTCTCGTCACTCCCTTCCAATACCCCTCCAGTGCCGGGCACGCCCAAAACATATGTGCGTGGTTTGCCGGGCTCCCACCGCACCTCCCACATTTGTTCTCCACTCCAAAGAACCTGCTCAATCTTGCTCCCGTTATGTGTGCTCTATGTAGCACCTTAAATTGAATCAGGCTAAGCCTGGCGCATGAGGAAGAGGAATTTACCCTGCTTAGGGCATCAGCCCACATACCCTCCTCTATCTCCTCCCCTCATTCTTCTTCCCACTTTCCTTTTAGTTCGCCCACCGACTCCTCCCCCTCTTCCCTCATCTCTCGATACATCTCTGACACCTTGCCCTCTCCGACCCACACCCTTGAAAGCACACTGTCCTGTATCCCCTGTGTCGGGAGCAACGGAAATTCCCTCACCTGTTGTCTAGTAAACGCCCTCACCTGCATATATCTCAAGAAATTTCCCCGGGGCAACTTATACTTTTCCTCCAATGCTCCCAAGCTCGCAAAAGTCCCATCTATAAATAAATCTCCCACCCTCCTAATTCCCAACTGGTACCAGCTCTGAAATCCTCCATCCATTCTTCCCGGGGCGAACCTATGGTTGTTCCTGATAGGGGACCCCACCAGGGCTCCCCGCACCCCTCTCTGTCGCCTCCACTGTCCCCATATGTTCAGTGTTGCCGCCACCACCGGGTTTGTGGTAAACCTTTTAGGTGAGAACGGTAGCGGCGCCGTCACCAGCGCCTCTAAACTCGTCCCTTTACAGGACCTTCTCTCCAGCCTTTTCCACGCCGCTCCCTCACCCTCCATCATCCATCTACGTATCATTGCCACATTGGCGGCCCAATAGTAATCGCCCAAGTTCGGTAGTGCCAATCCTCCTCTGTCCCTACTACGCTGAAGGAACCCCCTCCTTACTCTCGGAACTTTCCCTGCCCACACAAAGCTCGTGATGCTTCTATCTATTTTATTAAAGAAGGCCTTGGTGATTAATATAGGGAGACATTGAAATACAAATAAGAACCTCGGGAGGACCATCATCTTAATTGCTTGCACCCTGCCCGCCAGCGATAGAGGCTGCATGTCCCACCTCTTGAAGTCCTCCTCCATTTGTTCTACCAGCCGTGTCAGATTAAGTCTGTGCAAGGTTCCCCAGCTCCTAGCGATCTGAATCCCCAGGTATCGGAAGTTTCTTTCCACTTTCCTTAGCGGCAAACCTTCTATCTCTCTACTCTGGTCCCCTGGATGTATCACAAATAATTCACTCTTCCCCATGTTTAGCCTATACCCCGAGAATTCCCCGAACCCCCTCAAAATTCGCATAACCTCTATCATCCCCCCTGCTGGGTTCATAGAACATAGAACATAGAAAATACAGCACAGAACAGGCCCTTCGGCCCACGATGTTGTGCCGAACCTTTGTCCTAGATTAATCATAGATTATCATTGAATTTACAGTGCAGAAGGAGGCCATTCGGCCCCTTGAGTCTGCACCAGCTCTTGGAAAGAGCACCCTACCCAAACTCAACACCTCCACCCAACACCAAGGGCAATTTGGACATTAAGGGCAATTTATCATTGGCCAATTCACCTAACCCGCACATCTTTGGACTGTGGGAGGAAACCGGAGCACCCGGAGGAAACCCACGCAGACACGGGGAGGACGTGCAGACTCCGCACAGACAATGACCCAAGCTGGAATCGAACCTGGGACCATGGATCTGTGAAGCAATTGTGCTATCCACAATGCTACCGTGCTGCCCTTGAACGTTCGACACGTATAACAATAGGTCATCCGCGTATAACGAGACTCTGTGTTCTTCTCCCCCTCAAATCACCCCACTCCATTTCCTGGAGTCTCTCAACGCCATGGCCAGAGGTTCAATTGCCAACGCGAACAACAATGGAGACAGCGGGCATCCCTGTCTTGTTCCCCTATATAGTTGGAAATACTCCGATCTATGTCGACCTGTAACTACGCTTGCCGTTGGTGCCCCATAAAGAAGTCTAACCCAGCTAATAAACCCGTTCCCAAACCCAAACCTCCTTAACACTTCCCATAAATACTCCCACTCCACCCTATCAAATGCCTTCTCTGCGTCCATTGCCGCCACTATCTCTGCCTCCCCCTCCACTGAGGGCATCATTATCACCCCTAATAGCCGTCGCACGTTAACATTCAATTGTCTCCCTTTTACGAACCCTGTCTGGTCTTCGTGCACCACCCCCGGGACACAGTCCTCTATCCTCGATGCCAGTACCTTTGCCAACAATTTGGCGTCCACGTTCAATAGTGAAATAGGTCTATAGGACCCGCACTGCAACGGATCTTTGTCCCTCTTCAAAATTAGCGATATCGGGAACCCGTCTGGCCCCCGGGCCTTCCCTGCTTGCATGCTTCCCAGTCCCTTAATGACCTCGTCCACCTCAATCGGTGCCCCCAGGCCTACCACCTCCTGCTCCTCCACTTTCGGAACCTCAATTGGTCCAGGAACTGCCGCATCCCCTCCTCTCCCTCTGGGGGTTGAGACCTATACAGTTCCTCATAAAAGGTCTTGAACACCTCATTTATCTTTCCTGCCCTTCGCACCGTGTCTCCCCTTTCGTCTCTAATTCCTCCTATCTCCCTCGCTGCTGCCCTCTTTCACAATTGATGCGCCAACAGGCGACTAGCCTTTTCCCCATATTCATACCTCCTCCCCTGTGCCTTCCTCCACAGTACCTCCGCCTTTCTGGTGGTCAGAAGGTCAAACTCCGTCTGGAGTCGTCTCCTCTCCCTGTACAATTCCTCCTCCGGGTTCTCTGCAAATTCCCTGACCACCCTTACAATCTCCCCCAGTAATCTATCCCTTTCCTTGGCCTCTGTTTTCCTTTTGTGGGCCCCAATAGAGATCAGCTCTCCTCTGACCACCGCTTTTAGTGCTTCCCAAACCACTCCCACAGGGACCTCGCCGTCGTCATTGACCTCCAGATATCTCTCAATACACCCCTGCACTCTTGCACACACTCCCTCATCCGCCATCAGTCCCACATCTAATCGCCAGAGTGTTCTCTGCTCCCTGCCCTCTCCTAATTCCAGGTCCACCCAATGTGGGGCATGATCCGAAACCGCTATGGCTGAGTACTCAGCTTCTTCCACCCTAGAGATCAACGACCTTCCCAAAACAAAAAAATTATCCGGGAGTACACTTTATGGACATGGGAGAAGAAGGAAAACTCCCTAGCCCTAGGTCTAAGAAATCGCCATGGATCCACTCCCCCCATTTGGTCCATAAACCCCTTAAGTACCTTGGCCGCTGCCGGCCTCCTTCCAGTCCTTGAGCTGGATCTATCTAGCCCCGGGTCTAGCACGGTATTAAAGTCCCCTCCTAGAATCAAGTTTCCTACCTCCAGGTCCGGTATACGCCCCAGCATCCGTCTCATAAATCCTGCATCGTCCCAATTTGGGGCATACACATTAACCAACACGACCTCCATTCCCTCCAGCCTACCACTCACCATTACATATCTACCTCCGCTATCTGCTACGATGTTCTTTGCTTCAAATGCTACCCGTTTCCCCACCAAAATGGCCACCCCTCTGTTCTTTGCGTCCAGTCCTGAGTGGAACACCTGTCCCACCCATCCTTTCCTGAGCCTAACTTGGTCCGCCACCTTTATGTGCGTCTGCCCTTAGTCCTTTCAAATGTGCGAGCACTCGGGCCCTTTTTATCGGTCCGTTCAGGCCTCTCACGTTCCACGTGATCAGCCTCACTAGGGGGCTACCTGCCCCCCTCCCGTGTCGACTAGCCATTACCTTCTCTAGGCCAGTACCATATCCCGCCTCCGCGCTCGCTCCCCCAGCGTCGCACACCATCCCCGCCCACCCACTCTTTAGCCATTTCCTTTTGGATTTCCGCAGCAGCAACCCAGTTGACCCCGCCCCCCCCACCCCCCCCCCCCCCCCCCCCCGCTAGATCCCTATCTAGCTTGATTGCTCCCCCCATGTCACTTCCGTAAGTCAGCTGACTTCAACTGACCCCGGCTACTCCTGCTCACTCCTCGACCTCCCCGTGTGAGGGAACTCCCATCCGCCTTGCGCCTGTCTTCCCGCCTTATTCTTTCAGGCACGGGAACATCCGTTTACCTGACCCGCCTCTTATGGCGCAGCTCCCTTTCCCCTCCCCCTCCCCTTCCCCATTCTCCGACTGTGTCCCGTCTTTCCCCCATCACCGGCGCCCACATTTCCCCAGTGTCTCCCCCCTTCCCAGTTTGCTTCTCAATTAACTTCACCCATAACATTAACAAAATCAATAACAATAACATTTCCTGCAGCATCAGTCCCTCAGTTCCCATCCAATTTCTCTTCTTTGATGAAGGACCATGCTTCCTCCGCCGTCTCGAAATAATGGTGTCTCTCCTGATACGTGACCCATAGTCTTGCCGGCTGCAGCATCCCAAACTTCACCTTCCTTTTATGCAACACCTCTTTGGCTCGGTTGAAGCTCGCCCTCCTTCACGCCACCTACGCACTCCAATCCTGGTATATCCGTACCACAGCGTTCTCCCATCTGCTACTCCGCACCTTTTTAGCCCATCTCAGGACCTCTTCTCTGTCCTTAAGGCAGTAAAATCGCACGATTATCGCCCTCGGTGGTTCTCCCGCTTTTGGTCTTCTCGACGGAATCCGATTTGCCCACTCCACCTCCATGGGGCCCGTAGGGGCCTCAGCACCCATCAGTGAGCTCAGCATCGTACTTGCGTACGCTCCACAGTCCACTCCTTCCACACCCTCAGGGAGACCAAGTATCCGAAGGTTCTTCCTTCGCGCTCCGTTTTCTAGGGCCTCGATCCTTTCAGTGCACTTTTTATGAAGTGCCTCGTGCGTCTGAGTCTTAACCGCCAGGCCCAGGATCTCGTCCTCAATATCTGTCACCTTCTGCTCCACCACGCGGAGCTCAGTCTCCTGGGTCTTTAATGTCTCCTTGAGCCCCTCAATTGCCTGTAGCAACGGGGTCAGCACCTCCCTCTTCAGCAGCTCCACGCACCGTCTCACGATTTCATCCTGCTCAGGCCCCCATGTCGCCTGCGCTTTCTCCGCCGCCATCTTGAACTTCTCTCCCTCTGACCTTTTGGTCGATGATTCCTCGGGCTGCAGCCGCCGCCGCCGGTTTTTTCCTCCTTCGTTTGGGGGGGACTCCCTTCTCCCACACCCCACACCGGGCTGGGTCGACAAAAAATTCCCCGTTGGGGCTCTTAAAAGAGCCCGAAGGTCCGTCGGGAGCTGGAGCCGCCGAAACGTGCGGCTAGCTCGGCATCACCGCAACCGGAAGTCCCTCGGTCAACCTGACATGAGGTCACTTCATTACTCGGGTACACCTTGGATAGGTGAGGAATTTCCTTTTTAAAAAGAAAAAATATTTTCATTGGCATTTTGCACTTAATATCCAAACTTTGCAGAATAATACAGAAACAAGGATAAAAATCATCAACACAGATACCACAGGCTGTCCCTGCGTCGGTGGCAGTGGTCCCAGTTCTATCTTTTCCCCACTTTATTTACATTAGTTTGTATCAAATAGTTTTTTAGAAGTGTTCTTATCAGGACTCTTAACATTTAGTGGTGTGAGTTACACCTAATTTTACACATGTTTTACATTTATTGCCAGGACTTTACATCATTCACCATCCCACTCTCACTTATCCTTCACCCGCGGGATGGACCCGCTCATGTGTGCCTTGGTAAGGTCACTCTGTGCACCACCTTGAGCTGCATCTGGCTTAGCCCGGCACAGGAGGAGGTGGAGTTGATCCCGTGCAACGCCTCGATCCAGAGTCCTCTCCCTATCTCCATGCCCAGCTCCTCCTCCCATTTCCGTCTGGTCTTGTCCAGTGGAGTCCTGACCTTTTCCATGAGTTATCCGTAGATGTCGCCACATTTGCTGTCCCCTAACCAGCCCAACTCTTCCATTGTGACCGGAAATGTGTGTCCGCGTCTCTGCGGAATCGCTTTTGTCACCTTACGCAGAAAGTCAAACAGTTTCAGGTACCTGAGCTCATTCTCTTTCGGCAGTTGGAGCCTCTCTGAGAGTTCCCCCAGGGTCACCAGTTTAACATGTCCTTCAATCTCAGTGTACCTCTGTCCTCATTCCACGTCCCAAATGTGGCGTCTATCCATGCCGGTGTGAACCTGTGGTTGTTACAGATGGAGGGACCTCTGGACATCTCGCCAAATGGCCCTTGAACTGGTTCCATGTCCTTAGTGTGGCCACTACCACCGTGCTCCTGGAGTGTGTGTGTGTGTTGGGGGGGGGGGGGGGGGGGGGTGGTGCTGCTGGGAGTGGTGCGGTGGCCAGTGCTCGAAGGGACTTCCCCGTGCACGAGGCTTCCTCCATTTGGATCAAGTACGTTTCCAGTTCCCTTAGCCACCTCCTCACCCTTTACCCGTTTGCCGCCCAGTGGTAGAGTAGGAGGTTCGGTAAGGCCAGGAGAACCGATCGTGTCGGCAAAACAGGAAGTCGTGGGGCTTCCGGAGGGTAGGGCCAGGCCTCCCACGTGTCATTCTCGCTGTAAAATGGTCTTGCATATCCTCCAGACTCTTCCCCCAGCAGATGAAGGCCATGGTTAACCTGTCGACCCTGGTGAAGAATGATTTGGGGATGAAGATTCGGATGATCTGAACACGAAGAGGACCAGGCAGCACGTTCATTTTGACCATCAGGACCCTTCCCGCTGGCAAACGAGGGAGTGAGTCCCATCTCCACAGGATGGGGAGGTTCCACTTGTGGAGCCTCATCCAGGTGTGGGCCATTTGGATCCCCAGGTACCTGAACTTGGTTTGGGTCACTTTAAATGGCAGTTCTTGCAGCTCTGCTCCTCCATTTCAGGGGTTCACCGAGAAGATTTTGCTCTTTCCCAGGTTGAGTTTGTAACCTGAAAAGGCTCCAAACTCCCTGATGAGTCCTGTTCTATTTCCCATGCTGGCTCGGAGGTTCGACACGTCGAGGGAGCAGGTCATCCGCATAGAGCGAGACTCTGTGCCCTCTGCCCCCTTTCCAAACGCCCGTCCACCACTCGTCTGATCTGAGGCCAATGGTCAGTGGTCCGATTGTCATTGCGAACAGGAGCAAGGATAGCGGACACTCCTGCCTTCCTCCAGGGCGTTGTCTATCTGTCTACCTCCAGGGACTGGGCAAGGCCCTCCTCGCCGACCAGATTCCCGAGCATCACTGCTACATATTCTGTGGGGTTTCTCCCCTCCGTTCCCTCCGGCAGCCCCACGATTTCCAGTTTTGCCGATGGCCGCGATTTGGCCTCCTTGGTCTGAGGTCCCTTGTCGTCGTCTCCTGGGCCTCCAGCCCCCGCTCTGTATTGTCCATTGACCCCCTCATGGGGGCCGACGTGGGTTCCACTGCCCCTTGACGCTGTCAGGCGATCTTTCCTCATCTCCGCCCCGTTTCTCTGGAGGTCGGAGGTGATGAAGCTTGTCCCTTTGCCCATCAGCTCCTGGGTCTGCGCTGGGCCCTCTGCGGGGTTTGGCCCTCACTGGTTCTGTGCCCCCACGTGCGGTTCCTGCTCCGAGACTGAGGCTTCTCTCCCCTCGTCTTTACTGGCGTTCCGGCTGGACGGATGATTCTCGGGTGTAGCCCCAGCACTGATCCAGGTGAAGTTTGATCACTCAGCTCTGATCAAGGTAACAACACAGGAACGGACATTCCCTGAGCTCCTCTATTGTTCAGTCGCTTTGCTGCTGATCTTCCTACCCTTGGTTCTGTGTTACTACCCATGCCTGTTAAAAATATCTCAATCTCACTCACCCGGTCTGTATGATTCAAATCTTTGACTGTTGCCAGAATTTCTCAATTAGCACTATTACGGGAGATTAGATTAAGTGCTGTTGAGTTTAGGATTTGCTGTTAACTTATGTCGAGCTGATGATAAGACTGACTCCACGATACTCCCTCCGGGTTCAAACCTGTACTTGGGCCGGTTTGTGTACAAGTTATTTTGTGACTGCTCAGGACAGCCCCAGTCCTGTCTCTGTGGGTCTGTTGTGAAAAGAAACCTGTTCATTTCCAGGAACTAATGATCTAGCTGGCTGGGTGAGACTGGACACTTTGTGCTCACAAAGACACAGGGAGCTTGAGGGGAATAAGATGGTCACTGGGTGTAGCTGGGGCTGGTTTAGCTCTGGGCTGCAGAGCTGGTTCGTGGGGTGGCACGGCAGTTAGCACTGCTGCCTCACAGCTCCAGGGTCCTGGATTCAATTCCGGCCTCGGGTGACTGTGTGGAGTTTGCACTTTCTCCCCGTGTCTGTGAGAGTTTCCTCCAGCCAGCTGTCCCCCTCAAAGGAGAAAGCCGCCGATGGTCACCTGGGACTGTGGCGACTTTGTATTGGTGGCAGAGGGAGACAGAGATGATCATCCTGGGAGAGAATTCCAGAGAGAAGGAGATGGACTGGGGGAAACACAAATTCAGTATCAGAAGGAAAATGAGTTTAGGGTTGGTGACAGCAATGGATAACAAGGGAGGTGGACTTGAGGCAGTGGGCTGTAATGTCAAGGTGGAGTAACCCATCTTGGTGGTTGATGCGTGGGGACGATGGGGAGGGTGATTTGAAGCTCATCTTTGGACACAGCCCTGGTTAAACCCGAGTGAACAACCAGGGTGGCGATGGACGGTTTAGGAGGAGAATCAATAGCTGGAGATGTCACTCTGCATTGGTACAGGGTGGAGCTGAAACACGAGTAGACTCATGGAGGAGAGATGGATGAGGAGGTTGGTATTGGGGTGTCTGAGGAGACGCACAAGTGGGCAGTTTGAGCTGAAGTGGTGTCTAGAGGGTCTTGTTGATTGAATGGGGCAGTTGCTATAATCTGGTGTTAGACTCTTCCTGGTATCTCCGTGTTCTCGCCTAGCGAATGAATCATGGGAGTATACAAGCTGTACAATTCCAGAGGGATCCCAATGTTCCTGGGATTCACTTTGCTATGGGGTAAAGAAAGCTTGCATGTCAGTGCGTGCGCCTGAGTGCCCCCGTGGCCTGGGCACCCACATGCACCACACGCCCCTCTCTGTGTGCACCTGGTCTCTAGCTCTCCGCGCTGTTGCTGGGCATTCTGCCCTGGCTCTGCAGGGACTAAACCTGGTGCTTTGCGTAAACGTTTGAAATTTCTCGTTCCAGCTTCCAATCTTCGGGGACAGCACGGTAGCACAGTGGTTAGCACTGTGGCTTCAGAGCGCCAGGGTCCCGGGTTCGATTCCCGGCTGGGTCACTGTCTGTGCGGAGTCTGCACGTCCTCCCCGTGTCTGCGTGGGTTTCCTCCGGGTGCTCCGGTTTCCTCCCACAGTCCAAAGATGTGCAGGTTAGGTGGATTGGCCATGATAAATTGCCCTTGGTGTCCAAAAAAGGTTAGGTTGGGTTACTGGGTTCCGGGATGGGGTGGTGGGGTGCTCTTTCCAAGGGCCAGTGCAGACTCAATGGGTCGAATGGCCTCCATCTGCACTGTAAATTCTATGTTCGCTGCTGTTCATGTATTTCTCATTCAGTTTTCTGTGATTTCGCTTCAGGCAGTTGTTGATGCGCGTTTTTTAAAATTCATTTGCGGGATGTGGGTGTCGCTGGTTAGGCCAGCATTTATTGCCCAGCCCGAGTTTCCCTTCAGAAGGTGATGGTGAGCTGCCTTCTTAAACCGTTACGGTCCCTGAGGTGTAGGTACAGCCACTGTGCTGTTAGGGAGGGAGTTCCGAGATGTTGCCCCAGTGACAGTGAAGGAACGGTGATATATTTGCCAGTCAGGGTGGGGAACCTCCCAGTGGTGGGGTTCCCAGGTATCTGCTGCTGGTGCCTTCCGGGTGGTAGCATGACAAATGCAGGATATTAGAAACATTGGTTTATAAATATTTGCAATTTAAGGGTTAAAAGCCTGGGGTTAGAGTGAGTTTGACTGCAGTCGTCATGTTTAAAAGATAATGTTTGGGGCGGCACAATGGTTAGCACTGCTGCCTCACAGCACCAGAGACCCGGGTTCAAATCCAACCTTGGGTCACTGTCTGTGCGGAGTCTGCACGTTCTCCCCGTGTGCGTGGAGGGTGCTGGGAGGTAAGTCAACCTTTAAAAGCACTTCTCTTTGCAGGGGCAGGCCAGTCGATTTCGGCGGCGTGAGAGCAGCTGGTTAGTCAGTTTCAGCGGGAGCATTGCGGAAGGAGGGTGCTGGGAGGTAAGTCAACCTTTAAAAGCACTTCTCTTTGCAGGGGCAGGCCAGTCGATTTCGGCGGCGTGAGAGCAGCTGGTGAGTGGTGAGTCAGTTTCAGCAGGAGCTGAGACTTTTTCTCTTTTCTTTAAATTAGTTTTTTAGGCGGGAACAGGAAGTCGACCCGCGGACGTCTGGGAAGACCCTCACCAATAAATTCTGGTGGAGAGGTAACCCGAGACACTACACGTGTAGTGTCTCCCACCCGCCCTCCTCCTCTAACCTAATAATAAAACCATTGGTCTGAGGTAAGTACCATATTTTTATTATATTATTATTATTTTTTATAAAAATTTAATTTAGTTGTTAGCCAGATCTTGGTAGAAAGTTAGAGGAATGGCAGGGAAGGGAGTGCAATGTTCCTCCTGCAGGATGTTTGAGGTGAGGGATGCAGTTAGTGTCCCTGCTGATTTTACCTGCAGGAAGTGCTGCCATCTCCAGCTCCTCCAAGACCGAGTTAGGGAACTGGAGCTGGAGTTGGAAGAACTTCGGATCATTCGGGAGGCAGAAGGGGTCATAGATAGCAGCTTCAGGGAATTAGTTACACCAAAGATTGGAGATAGGTGGGTAACTGTAAGAGGGACTGGGAAAAAACAGTCAGTGCAGGGATCCCCTGCGGTCGTTCCCCTGAGAAACAAGTATACCGCTTTGGATACTTGTGGGGGGGACGACTTACCAGGGGTAAGCCATGGGGTACGGGCCTCTGGCACGGAGTCTGTCCCTGTTGCTCAGAAGGGAAGGGGGGAGAGGAGCAGAGCATTAGTAATTGGGGACTCTATAGTCAGGGGCACAGATAGGAGATTTTGTGGGAGCGTGAGAGACTCACGTTTGGTATGTTGCCTCCCAGGTGCAAGGGTACGTGATGTCTCGGATCGTGTTTTCCGGGTCCTTAGGGGGGAGGGGGAGCAGCCCCAAGTCGTGGTCCACATTGGCACCAACGACATAGGTAGGAAAGGGGACAAGGATGTCAGGCAGGCTTTCAGGGAGCTAGGATGGAAGCTCAGAACTAGAACAAACAGAGTTGTTATCTCTGGGTTGTTGCCCGTGCCACGTGATAGTGAGATGAGGAATAGGGAGAGAGAGCATTTAAACACGTGGCTACAGGGATGGTGCAGGCGGGAGGGTTTCAGATTTTTGGATAACTGGGGCTCTTTCTGGGGAAGGTGGGACCTCTACAGACAGGATGGTCTACATCTGAACCTGAGGGGCACAAATATCCTGGGGGGGAGATTTGTTAGTGCTCTTTGGGGGGGTTTAAACTAATGCAGCAGGGGCATGGGAACCTGGATTGTAGTTTTAGGGTAAGGGAGAATGAGAGTATAGAGGTCAGGAGCACAGATTTGACGTCGCAGGAGGGGGCCAGCGTTCAGGTAGGTGGTTTGAAGTGTGTCTACTTCAATGCCAGGAGTATACGAAACAAGGTAGGGGAACTGGCAGCGTGGGTTGGTACCTGGGACTTCGATGTTGTGGCCATTTCGGAGACATGGATAGAGCAGGGACAGGAATGGATGTTGCAGGTTCCGGGGTTTAGGTGTTTTAGTAAGCTCAGAGAAGGAGGCAAAAGAGGGGGAGGTGTGGCGCTGCTAGTCAAGAGCAGTATTACGGTGGCGGAGAGGATGCTAGATGGGGACTCTTCTTCCGAGGTAGTATTGGCTGAAGTTAGAAACAGGAAAGGAGAGGTCACCCTGTTGGGAGTTTTTTATAGGCCTCCTAATAGTTCTAGGGATGTAGAGGAAAGGATGGCGAAGATGATTCTGGATATGAGCGAAAGTAACAGGGTAGTTATTATGGGAGACTTTAACTTTCCAAATATTGACTGGAAAAGATATAGTTCGAGTACAATAGATGGGTCGTTTTTTGTACAGTGTGTGCAGGAGGGTTTCCTGAAACAATATGTTGACAGGCCAACAAGAGGCGAGGCCACGTTGGATTTGGTTTTGGGTAATGAACCAGGCCAGGTGTTGGATTTGGAGGTAGGAGAGCACTTTGGGGACAGTGACCACAATTCGGTGACGTTTACGTTAATGATGGAAAGGGATAAGTATACACCGCAGGGCAAGAGTTATAGCTGGGGGAAGGGCAATTATGATGCCATTAGACGTGACTTGGGGGGGATAAGGTGGAGAAGTAGGCTGCAAGTGTTGGGCACACTGGATAAGTGGGGCTTGTTCAAGGATCAGCTACTGCGTGTTCTTGATAAGTATGTACCGGTCAGACAGGGAGGAAGGCGTCGAGCGAGGGAACCGTGGTTTACCAGGGAAGTGGAATCTCTTGTTAAGAGGAAGAAGGAGGCCTATGTGAAGATGAAGTGTGAAGTTTCGGTTGGGGCGATGGATAGTTACAAGGTAGCGAGGAAGGATCTAAAGAGAGAGCTAAGACGAGCAAGGAGGGGACATGAGAAGTATTTGGCAGGAAGGATCAAGGAAAACCCAAAAGCTTTCTATAGGTATGTCAGGAATAAGCGAATGACTAGGGAAAGAGTAGGACCAGTCAAGGACAGGGATGGGAAATTGTGTGTGGAGTCTGAAGAGATAGGCGAGATACTAAATGAATATTTTTCGTCAGTATTCACTCAGGAAAAAGATAATGTTGTGGAGGAGAATGCTGAGCCCCAGGCTAATAGAATAGATGGCATTGAGGTACGTAGGGAAGAGGTGTTGGCAATTCTGGACAGGCTGAAAATAGATAAGTCCCCGGGACCTGATGGGATTTATCCTAGGATTCTATGGGAGGCCAGGGAAGAGATTGCTGGACCTTTGGCTTTGATTTTTATGTCATCATTGGCTACAGGAATAGTGCCAGAGGACTGGAGGACAGCAAATGTGGTCCCTTTGTTCAAAAAGGGGAGCAGAGACAACCCCGGCAACTATAGACCGGTGAGCCTCACGTCTGTAGTGGGTAAAGTCTTGGAGGGGATTATAAGGGACAAGATTTATAATCATCTAGATAGGAATGATATGATCAGGGATAGTCAGCATGGCTTTGTGAAGGGTAGGTCATGCCTCACAAACCTTATTGAGTTCTTTGAGAAGGTGACTGAACAGGTAGACGAGGGTAGAGCAGTTGATGTGGTGTATATGGATTTCAGCAAAGCGTTTGATAAGGTTCCCCACGGTAGGCTATTGCAAAAAATACGGAGGCTGGGGATTGAGGGTGATTTAGAGATGTGGATCAGAAATTGGCTAGCTGAAAGAAGACAGAGGGTGGTGGTTGATGGGAAATGTTCAGAATGGAGTACAGTCACAAGTGGAGTACCACAAGGATCTGTTCTGGGGCCGTTGCTGTTTGTCATTTTTATCAAAGACCTAGAGGAAGGCACAGAAGGGTGGGTGAGTAAATTTGCAGATGATACTAAAGTCGGTGGTGTTGTCGATAGTGTGGAAGGATGTAGCAGGTTACAGAGGGATATAGATAAGCTGCAGAGCTGGGCTGAGAGGTGGCAAATGGAGTTTAATGTAGAGAAGTGTGAGGTGATTCACTTTGGAAGGAATAACAGGAATGCAGAATATTTGGCTAATGGTAAAGTTCTTGAAAGTGTGGCTGAGCAGAGGGATCTAGGTGTCCATGTACATAGATCCCTGAAAGTTGCCACCCAGGTTGATAGGGTTGTGAAGAAGGCCTATGGAGTGTTGGCCTTTATTGGTAGAGGGATTGAGTTCCGGAGTCGGGAGGTCATGTTGCAGCTGTACAGAACTCTGGTCCGGCCGCATTTGGAGTATTGCGTACAGTTCTGGTCACCGCATTATAGGAAGGACGTGGAGGCTTTGGAGCGGGTGCAGAGGAGATTTACCAGGATGTTGCCTGGTATGGAGGGAAAATCTTATGAGGAAAGGCTGACGGACTTGAGGTTGTTTTCGTTGGAGAGAAGAAGGTTAAGAGGAGACTTAATAGAGGCATACAAAGTGATCAGGGGGTTGGATAGGGTGGACAGTGAGAGCCTTCTCCCGCGGATGGATATGGCTGGCACGAGGGGACATAACTTTAAACTGAGGGGTAATAGATATAGGACAGAGGTCAGAGGTAGGTTCTTTACGCAAAGAGTAGTGAGGCCGTGGAATGCCCTACCTGCTACAGTAGTGAACTCGCCAACATTGAGGGCATTTAAAAGTTTATTGGATAAACATATGGATGATAATGGCATAGTGTAGGTTAGATGGCTTTTGTTTCGGTGCAACATCGTGGGCCGAAGGGCCTGTACTGCGCTGTATTGTTCTATGTTCTATGTTCTATGTTCTATGCGTGGGTTTCCTCCGGGAGCTCCGGTTTCCTCCACAGTCCAAAGATGTGCAGGTTAGGTGGATTGGCCATGATAGGTTGTCTCTTAGTAATCAAAGGTTGGGTGGTGTTACGGGGATAGGGCGGAGGATTGGGCCTAGGTAAGATGCTCTTTTGGAGGTTCGGTGCAGCCCAATGGGCCAAATGGCCTCCTTCTGCACTGTAGGGATTCTACATTTCTATGATTCTAATCTTTCAGAAAATGTTTAGAAGCCAGGCGTGAAACGTGCAGGTTGGATGGATTGGCCATGCTAAATTGCCCCCAAAACATGTCCAAAAGGTTCGGTGAGGTCACTGGGTTACGGGGATAGGTAGGATGCTCCTTCAGAGGGTTGGTGCAGACACAATGGGCTGAATGGCCACCTTCTACACTGTAGTGATTCTATAACATTGACCAGTGTAAAAGCCTGGGCTGATACACTGTTTATTGACTAGGCGCAGTTCGTGCAGAGTTTATATGTTTTCAGCCTGGGGAGTTTGCGTGTTTTGGGCCTGGGGAGTTTGCGTGTTTTGGGCCTGGGGAGTTTGCGTGTTTTGGGCCTGGGGAGTTTGCGTGTTTTGGGCCTGGGGAGTTTGCGTGTTTTGGGTCTGGGGAGTTTGCGTGTTTTGGGCCTGGGGAGTTTGCGTGTTTTGGGCCTGGGGAGTTTGCGTGTTTTGGGCCTGGGGAGTTTGCGTGTTTTGAGCCTGGGGAGTTTGCGTGTTTTGGGCCTGGGGAGTTTGTGTTGCGTGTTTTGGGCCTGGGGAGCTTGTGTGTTTTGAGCCTGGGGAGTTTGCGTGTTTTGGGCCTGGGGAGTTTGTGTTGCGTGTTTTGGGCCTGGGGAGTTTGCGTGTTTTGGGCCAGGGGAGTGTGTGTTGCGTGTTTTGGGCCTGGGGAGTTTGTGTGTTTTGTGCCTGGGGAGTTTGTGTTGCGTGTTTTGGGCCTGTGGAGTTTGCGTGCTTTAGGCTTGGGGAGTTTGTGTTGCATGTTTTGGGCCTGGGGAGTTTGCGTGTTTTGGGCCTGTGGAGTTTGCGTGTTTTGGGCCTGGGGAGTTTGTGTTGCATGTTTTGGGCCTGGGGAGTTTGTGTTGCATGTTTTGGGCCTGGGGAGTTTGTGTTGCATGTTTTGGGCCAGGGGAGTTTGCGTGTTTTGGGTCTGGGAGTTTGCGTGTTTTGGGCCTGGGGAGTTTGCGTGTTTTGGGCCTTGGGAGTTTGCGTGTTTTGGGCCTGGGGAGTTTGCGTGTTTTGGGCCTGGGGAGTTTGCGTGTTTTGGGCCTGGGGAGTTTGCGTGTTTTGGGCCTGGGGAGTTTGCGTGTTTTGGGCCTGGGGAGTTTGCGTGTTTTGGGCCTGGGGAGTTTGCGTGTTTTGGGCCTGGGGAGTTTGCATGTTTTGGGCCTGGGGAGTTTGCGTGTTTTGGGCCTGGGGAGTTTGCGTGTTTTGGGCCTGGGGAGTTTGCATGTTTTGGGCCTGGGGAGTTTGCATGTTTTGGGCCTGGGGAGTTTGTGTTGCGTGTTTTGGGCCTGGGGAGTTTGCGTGTTTTGGGCCAGGGGAGTTTGTGTTGCGTGTTTTGGGCCAGGGGAGTTTGCGTGTTTTCGGCCTGGGGAGTTTGCGTGTTTTCAGCCTGGGGAGTTTGTGTGTTTTGAGACTGGGGAGTTTGTGTGTTTTGGGACTGGGGAGTTTGCGTGTTTTGGGCCTGGGGAGTTTGCGTGTTTTGGGCCTGGGGTGTTTGCGTGTTTTGGGCCTGGGGAGTTTGCGTGTTTTGGGCCTGGGGAGTTTGCGTGTTTTGGGCTTGGGGATTTTGTGTTGCATGTTTTGGGCCTGGGAAGTTTGCGTGTTTTGGGCCTGGGGAGTGTGTGTTGCGTGTTTTGGGCCTGGGGAGTTTGCATGTTTTGGGCCTGGGGAGTTTGCGTGTTTTGGGCCTGGGGAGTTTGCGTGTTTTGGGCCTGGGGAGTTTGCATGTTTTGGGCCTGGGGAGTTTGCATGTTTTGGGCCTGGGGAGTTTGTGTTGCGTGTTTTGGGCCTTGGGAGTTTGCGTGTTTTGGGCCAGGGGAGTTTGTGTTGCGTGTTTTGGGCCAGGGGAGTTTGCGTGTTTTCGGCCTGGGGAGTTTGCGTGTTTTCAGCTTGGGGAGTTTGTGTGTTTTGAGACTGGGGAGTTTGTGTGTTTTGGGACTGGGGAGTTTGCGTGTTTTGGGCCTGGGGAGTTTGCGTGTTTTGGGCCTGGGGTGTTTGCGTGTTTTGGGCCTGGGGAGTTTGCGTGTTTTGGGCCTGGGGAGTTTGCGTGTTTTGGGCCTGTAGAATTTGCGTGTTTTGGGCTTGGGGATTTTGTGTTGCATGTTTTGGGCCTGGGAAGTTTGCGTGTTTTGGGCCTGGGGAGTGTGTGTTGCGTGTTTTGGGCCTGGGGAGTTTGCGTGTTTTGGGCTTGGGCAAGTTTGTGTTGTGTGTCTTGGGCCTGGGGAGTTTGCGTTGCATGTTTTGGGCCCGGGGAGTTTGCGTGTTTTGGGCCTGGGGAGTTTGCGTGTTTTGGGCCTGGGGAGTTTGCGTGTTTGGGGCCTGGGGAGTTTGCGTGTTTTGGGCCTGGGGAGTTTGTGTTGCGTGGTTTGGGCCTGGGGAGTTTGTGTTGCATATTTTGGGCCTGGGGAGTTTGTGTTGCGTGTTTTGGGCCTGGGGAGTTTGCGTGTTTTGTGCCTGGGGAGTTTGCGCGTTTTGTGCCTGGGGAGTTTGCGTGTTTTGGGCATGGGGAGTTTGCGTGTTTTGGGCCTAGAGAGTTTGCGTGTTTTGGGCCTGGGGAGTTTGCGTGTTTTGGGCCTGGGGAGTTTGTGTGTTTTGAGTCTGGGGAGTTTGCGTGCTTTGGGTCTGCGGAGTTTGCGTGTTTTAGGCCTGGGGAGTTTGCGTGTTTTGGGCTTGGGGACTTTGCGTGTTTTGGGACTGGGGAGTTTGTGTTGCGTGTTTTGGGCCTGGGGAGTTTGTGTTGCGTGTTTTGGGCCTGGGGAGTTTGTGTGTTTTGGGCCTGGGGAGTTTGTGTTATTTGGGCCTGGGGAGTTTGCGTGTTTTGGGCCTGGGGAGTTTGCGTGTTTTGGGCCTGGGGAGTTCGCGTGTTTTGGGCCTGGGGCGTTTGCGTGTTTTGGGCTTGGGGCCTTTGCGTGTTTTGGGCTTGGGGCCTTTGCGTGTTTTGGGCCTGGGGAGTTTATGTTGCGTGTTTTGGGCCTGGGGAGTTTGTGTTGCATGTTTTGGCCCAGGGGAGTTTGCGTGTTTTGGGCCAGGGTAGTTTGCATGTTTTGGGCCTGGGGAGTTTGCGTGTTTTGGGCCTGGGGCGTTGCGTGTTTTGGGCCTGGGGAGTTTGTGTTGCGTGTTTTGGGCCTGGGGAGTTTGTGTGTTTTCAGCCTGGAGAGTTTGTGTGTTTTCAGCCTGGGGAGTTTGTGTGTTTTGGGCCTGCGGAGTTTGTGTGTTTTGGACATGTGGAGTTTGTGTTGCGTGTTTTGGGCCGGGGGAGTTTGCGTGTTTTGGGCCTGGGGAGTTTGCGTTGCGTGTTTTAGGCCTGTGGAGTTTGCGTGTTTTGGGCCTGGGGAGTTTGCGTGCTTTGGGCCTGGGGAGTTTGCGTGTTTTGGGACTCGGGTGTTTGCGTGTTTTGGGCCTGGGGAGTTTGCGTGTTTTCAGCTTGGAGAGTTTGTGTTTTTTCAGCCTGGGGAGTTTGTATGTTTTGGGCCTGGGGAGTTTGCGTTGCGTGTTTTAGGCCTGTGGAGTTTGCGTGTTTTGGGCCTGGGGAGTTTGCGTGCTTTGGGCCTGGGGAGTTTGCGTGTTTTGGGCCTGGGGAGTTTGCGTGTTTTGGGCCTGGGGAGTTTGCGTGTTTTGGGCCTGGGGAGTTTGCGTGTTTTGGGCCTGGGGAGTTTGCGTGTTTTGGGCCTGGGGAGTTTGCGTGTTTTGGGCCTGGGGAGTTTGCGTGTTTTGGGCCTGGGGAGTTTGTGTTGCGTGTTTTGGGCCTGGGGGGTTTCTGTTGCGTGTTGTGTGCCTGGGGAGTTTGTGTTGCGTGTTTTGGGCATGGGGTGTTTGTGTGTTTTGGGCATGGGGTGTTTGTGTGTTTTGGGCCTGGGGAGTTTGCGTGTTTTGGGCCTGGGGAGTTTGCGTGATTCGGGCCTGGGGAGTTTGCGTGTTTTGTGCCTGGGGAGTTTGCGTGTTTTAAGCCTGGGGTGTTTGCGTGTTTTGGGCTGGGGAATATGGGTGTTTTGGGCATGGGGAGTTTGCATGTTTTGGGCATGGGGAGTTTGCATGTTTTGGGCATGGGGAGTTTGTGTTGCGTGTTTTTTCCCTGGGTAGTTTGCGTGTCTTGTGCCTGGGGAGTTTGTGTGTTTTGGGTCTGAGTGGTGATTTTATTGTTGTGTGGAGCTAATGTATTCGCAACTTTTGAGTTGCGTTCTAATCCGGCTAACACTGAGTCAAGCAGTAAAGTATTTTGTGCCCACAATAGTATAATTAAAAAGGATTCATATAATTTAAAGCAGAGCAGACTTGTCTGAGGACAAGGGGAAAGCTGAAACAAATCAGTTAAAACAGGTTTTTTGAAGATGTCCAGCCAGAGTCTGCAGGGGTTCTAACAGCCTAATCTGTTCTGGAAAGCAAGTGTTAATCTGTGTCATCGGGATGGGGAATGGATTGAGAGCTGTATGTTTTTCCTTTCTTATTGTTTAGTTGGGAATAGAGATAGTAATTCAAGGTATTGTACTTACTGTATTTAGTAGTATTGGTTATGGATGCTGAGAGAATGTTTCCCCTTGCAAGCGGGATCAGAGACACAGTTTAAAAATAAGGGATCGCCCATTTGAGACAGAGGTGAGGAAATCTTTCCTCGCACAGGGTGATTGGTTCTGTGGAATTCTCTTCCCCAGAGAGCAGTGAAGGCCGGGTCATCGAGTACTTTTAAGACTGGGTTGGATAGATCCTTGACTGGCAAGAAAGTCAAAGGGCATGGGGGTAGAGAGGAAAGTGGAAGCCACAGGCAGGTCAGCTATGATCTTACCATGCTTGAGGGGCTGAATCCATGGAATCCCAGCCTCCGCGCAGACAGTGACCCAAACCGCGAATCGAACCCGGGACCCTGGCGCTGTGAAGCAACAGTGCTAACCGCTCTGCAGGTGAAATTTAGCAGATTGAACACCAAGAGCCCATATAAATAGAAAGGTGCAATTGTAAAGGGGGTATAGGAACAGGGTGTAAATCATTGACGGTGGCAGAGTGGGTTCAGAGAACCGGTTAGAATTTGGCACCCTGGGCTTTATCAATAGGAGCACAGACTGTATAAGCAAGGAAGTTATGTGAAGCCTATATTAACCACTGGTTTGGCATCAGCTGGAGAACTGTGTCCAGTTGTGAGCTCCACACTTTAGGAAGACGCGAGTGCAAAAAAGATTAATGAGAGTGCTCCCAGGGATAGAGAACTTCAATTATATCATCGATTGGAGAAGCGGCTGTTTTCCTTGCTGTTGAAAGAGTTGAGAGGCGATTTGATCGAGGTATTCAAAATTGTGAAGGGTCTGGACAGAATAGGGAGGGAGAAACATCCCATTGGTGGAGGGATTGAGGACCAGAGGGAGCAGATTTAAGTTAATTGGCAAAAGCAGTAATGGCAACACGAGGGGGGATCTTCTTTTTCACGGTTCGGATCTGCCTATTATTCTATTAGCAACCTAATACTGTACCCATGAGAGCAGTTATTCCTTTTCCCTTGGCATTCCCCTCCATCAAGTTCCCCCTGGATTTTATTTCTGTGACCTGGTACTGAGTTCACATGATCAGTGTGCTTGAGGGTTTCCCTGAATCATTGAATACTTTGCAGTTGTTAGTCTCTGCTCTTGTTGTCTGTTTTTATTACTTGTTTCTGTCCAATTCTTCCTGATCCCCTCTCTCTGCTGACATTGTGAAAACTTTTGCTGGGATATTTTCCACATTCAATTGTCTGAGGATTACTCACCTGTTCCTTGTCTAGCAATTGCATTATGGGAGCTTCACAAATGAGTTATATGAATGCAAGGCTGAATCTCCGCAGTGGCCCAATGTCTGCTGAGGCAATTCATGCAGCCATGCCCCTTCCTCCATGTTTTATTTAAATAGTATGTTTATTAAGGCTTTACATTTTGATAAACAAAGCAACAAAACTGGAAGTCTGACACAGCACCGCATCCAAACACGAGGCTCGACGAACATGAACACAGAGGGCTGCAGGAGAACAGGCATTAACCAGCTCGATACAATTATTGGACATAACTTGCTGCCTCTAGAAACTCGACCAGAGAACAATGGAGGAACAGGCTAAGGCCATGAAGACAGGTAAAACGATTCACACCTTCCCACACAGTGATTGCTCACAATTACCACGAGAGCTCAGGATAACTTTTTTGTTCGGACGCGCACCAAGTTACATCTCCCTGAACTCCAGCACAGAGGTATCAATGACAAACTACAGCCCCCTTTATACCCACCCTTAAAGAAAAGGCAGCATATACAACAGAAATTCACGAGAACCCTAGTTCTAAAAGAGTGTGACATAAATATCACCCAACACAACAGAACGGCAGTCTCGGGCCCAGTACAGAACCAACATCGTTCCACACAGTTACACCGAGAGGACCAGCAGTAACATGTTCGGATTACGATCAGTGCCATCAACACCTCCCAACCAAGAAAAACAAAAAGGGAAGGAGAGCTAGAACTACCAGGAGTGGATCACAGGATAACAAAGGCCCGTAGGCCACCGGACTAGACCAGGATTTATATCAGCACGCTGCTCACCAAGATGAAGGGAAGGACCATAACCCTAAAGGAGGAAAGCCCGATTGACAGGATAATTAAACACTGCCCCTCACTGTACACCATCACAATGAGGATATTAAGGCAGCACTGCCTCAACAGAGACACAAACACTGCTTTCTCATGGAAAACCCAACCACCACGAGCAAGACACTCTGGAAACCATCATATACGACGACTTGGAGGAGGGCTCCTAACTCCCCCATTGAACCATCCCCACAGGAGGCAAGAGCTCCAACAATGTTGAGAGATGGCAAATAGTCTCTCTTTTCAACAAATTGGTCAAACCCACCTCGGCATGCATCCTCATTCAATTCCTCCTGTTCTTATAGCTCTAAAACAAACAACCCCAAAAAAGCTCCCCAACCTCAAGGGAGAGTCTGTAGGAACCCTGCCTGCCCCAGGATACCGAATCTGCCCAGGCCCATCGAAGGAGACGAGCATAGATTCTTAAATTCAAAATAACAAATAACCAAATAAAGAACTGATATGGTGATCTCTAACTGGGGGGCTCTCCTCAATCTCAGTGAGGTCTTAACTAACTCTACCACCCAACTCCACACCAACCATCCACCCATCACCCTACCCTGGCTCCAGGGCAGCACGGTAGCATTGTGGATAGCACAATTGCTTCACAGCTCCAGGGTCCCAGGTTCGATTCCGGCTTGGGGCACTGTCGGTGCGGAGTCTGCACATCCTCCCCGTGTGTGCGTGGGTTTCCTCCGGGTGCTCCAGTTTCCTCCCACAGTCTAAAGATGTGCAGGTTAGGTGGATTGGCCATGATAAATTGCCCTTAGTGTTGGGTGGGGTTACTGGGTTATGGGGATAGGGTGGCGGTGTTGACCTTGGGTAGGGTGCTCTTTCCAAGAGCCGGTGCAGACTCGATGGGCCGAATTTTATGATAATCTTCATTATAAATGGGATAAGGGATGTCCAAAAAGACTCCCCATAACCACGAGGGTCACAGCACATAATAAAAAAGAGTAGAACAGACCACATTTCACAACGACTTGTAGAATCATGGGGCGCGATTCTCTGCTCCCCCGCCTTTCAGAGAATCGCCTGGGTCGCCAAATTTTCCCGCGACGCCCTCCCGCGATTCATGGAAGCGGCCAGATCGGCACAATCGCGTTTTGCGCGGCGCAGTCCAGTGAATCGCCTGAGACAGCCAAAATGGTGATTCACCGGTACCCCCGCGATTCTCAGTGCCGCATGGTCCGAGCAGCCTGCCCAAAACGGCGGGTTCCCCCCGGCGCCGTCCACACCTGGTTGCTGCCGGCGGGAACAGCGCAAGAACGCTGGGGGGGGGGGGGGGGGGGAGACTGCGGGGGGGGGGGGGAGAGACTGCGGGGGGGGGGGATCCTGCACCGGGGGGGGGCCTCAAATGGGGTCTGGTCCGCGATCGGTGCCCACCGATCGTCGGGCCGGCCTCTCTGAAGGAGGACCTCCTTTCTTCCGCAGCCCCGCAAGATCCGTCGGACATCTTCTTGCGGGGCGGATACGGGGAGGACGGCACCCACGCATGCGCGGGTGATGCCAGTTATGCGGCGCCGGCCGCGTCATGTAAGCGGCGCCAAGGCCTGGCGCGTGTAAATGACGCAGCGCCGTTCCTAGCCCATTTACGGGCCCTGAATCGGTCGGGATAGGGGCCATTTCGCGCCGTCATGAACCTCAATGGCGTTCACGACGGTGCAAACACTCTGTTTCCATTTCAGAGAATCGCGCCCATAGAATTTACAGTGCAGAAGGAGGCCATTCGATCCATCTTTGAAAGAGCACCCGAACTAGACCCACATCTCCACCCTATCCTCGTAACCCAGTAACCCCACCTAACTGTTGGACTCTAAGGGGAAATTTAGCGTGACCAATCAACCTAACCTGCACATCTTTGGACTGTGGGAGGAAACCGGAGCACCCGGAGGAAACCCACGCAGACACGGGAAGAACGTGCAGACTCCGCACAGACAGTGACCTGAGGCCAGAATTGAACCCGGGTCCCTGGTGTTGTGAAGCAGCAGTGCTAACCACTGTGTCACCGTGCCATCCATATAGTCCATCCCTAATTGCTTTGGGAAGGTGGTAGTAGCTGCCTTGAACTGCTACAGTTCATGTGGTGTAAGTACACCCATAGTGCAGTTAGTGAGGGAGTTCTAGGATTTTGCCCCAGTGACAGTGAAGGCACAGAGATATATTTCCAAGTCAGGGTGGTGAGTGACTTGAAAAAAAATGAAAAATGAAAATTGCTTCTTGTCACAAGTAGGCTTCAATGAAGTTACTGTGAAAAGCCCCTAGTCGCCACATTCCGGCGCCTGTTCGGGGAGGCTGTTACGGGAATTGAACCGTGCTGCTGGCCTGCCTTGGTCTGCTTTCAAAGCCAGTGATTTAGCCCTGTGCTAAACAGCCCCACTTGGAGGGGAACATACAGCTAATGGTGTTCCCATGTGTCTGCTGCCCTTGATCTAGTTGCAGGTTGAAAAGGTGCTGTCGAAGGAGTCCTGGTAAGTTGTTGCTGCAATGTATCTTGTAGAAAGTGTGACTACTGTCACTGTCTATCGGAGGTGAAGGGAGAAGTGATTGAGTCCAGGGGCTGTGGAACGGAGCAAATTGCTCTTTCCAGGATAGTATTGCACTGATAGGTGTTGTTGTGATTGTACCATCCAAGGAAGTGGTTAGAATTCCAGCCCTTTCCTTATCTGAAGCACACAGAGGCAGACCAGCCAGGAAGTGCCCCACATACTGTCTTATACACAGCCTCAGATCTCCTTTCATTTCATTGCAGCTGTTGGAATGTTTGGACTTGCTGTCCGAAATATGGGTTTGAAGAAAGAACTTAGTTTTCTATAGCTTTTTTCGCAAACTCAGAATGTTTATTGCCAGTAAAATACTTTTAAAGTGTTGTAGGCAATGTGACAACCAATTTTCTTCCAGTTCATTTTTACCAGATGTGTGTCACTGGAAAGGTCATCTTTCGTTTCTCATCCCTCACTGCTCATTGACAAGGTGGTGGTAAACTGCCTTCTTGGACCAGTGTAGGTACACCCACAGTGCTGCTAGGGAGGGTGTTATAGGATGTTGTCCCAGCAACAGTGAAGGAACGGTGATATATTTCATAGTTCCCAGGTATCTGCTACATTTGTTCTTCCAGATGGTAGTGATCATGGTTTTGGAAGGTGCAGTTAAAGCAACCTTGGTGAGTTACTACAGTGCATCTTGTAGATGGTACACACGGCTGCTGGTGTGGGTTGATGGTGGACATTTGAATGTTTGGGAATGAGATGCCAAACAGCTGGGCTGCTTTGTCCTGGGTGATGTTGGGCTTCTTGAATGTTGTTGGAGCAGCGCTCATCCAGGCAAGTGGAGAGTATTCCATCACACTCCTGACTTGTGTCTTGTAGATGGTGGACAGGCTTTGGGGAATCAGGAGATGAGTTACTCGCTGCAGGATTCCCAGCCTCTGACCTGCCCTGGTAGCCACAGTATGAATATGGCTAGTCCAGTTTCTGATCAATGGTAACCCCCAGGATGTTGATTGTGGGGGATTCAGCGATGGTAATGCCATTGAATGTCAAGGGGCGGTGGTTAGATCCTCTCTTGTTGGAGATGGCCTGGCACTTGTTTGGTACGACTGTAACTTGCCACTTGTCAGCCCAAGCCTGGATATTGTCCAGGTCTTGCTGCATTTGGACAGGGACTGCTTCAGTATCTGAGGAGTCGCGAATAGTGCTGAACATTATTCAATCATCAGTGAACATCAACACAATGAAACTTATGTTTTCTTTATTCATTAATGGGATGTGGACGAGGCTGGGCCAGCATTTACTGCCCATCCCTGAGGGCATTTAAGAGTCAGCCACATTGCTGTGGGACTGGAGTCACGTGTAGGCCAGATCGGGTAAGGACGGCAGATTTCCTTCCCTAAAGGACATTAGTGAACTAGATGCGTTTATACAACAATTGACAATGCTGTCATGGTCACCATTAGACTTTTAATTCCAGATTTTTAAAAAAATTGAATTCAAATTCCACCAATGGCGTGGTGGGATTGGAACCCGGGGCCCAGAGCGTTACCCTGGGTCTGTGGTGGGATTGGAACCCGGGGCCCAGAGCAGTACCCTGGGTCTGTGGTGGGATTGGAACCCGGGGCCCAGAGCGTTACCCTGGGTCTGTGGTGGGATTGGAACCCGGGGCCCAGAGCGTTACCCTGGGTCTGTGGTGGGATTGGAACCCCCTCAGTACTGACCCTCTGACAATGCAGCACTCCCTCAGTACTGACCGTCTGACAGTGCGGCACTCCCTCAGTACTAACCCTCTGACAGTGCAGCACTCCCTCAGTACTGACCCTCTGACTGTGCGGCACTCCCTCAGTACTGACCCTCTGACAGTGCAGCGCTCCCTCAGTACTGACCCTCTGACAGTGCAGCACTCCGTCAGTACTGACCCTCTGACAGTGCAGCACTCCCTCAGTACTGACCCTCTGACAGTTCAGCACTCCCTCAGTACTGACCCTCTGACAGTGCGGCACTCCGTCAGTACTGACCCTCTAACAGTGCAGCACTCCCTCAGTACTGACCGTGTGACAGTGCAGCACTCCCTCAGTACTGACCCTCTGACAGTGCGGCACTCCCTCAGTACTGACCCTCTGACAGTGCGGCACTCCCTCAGTACTGACCCTCTGACAGTGCGGCACTCCCTCAGTACTGACCCTCTGACAGTGAGGCACTCCATCAGTACTGACCCTCTGACAGTGCGGCGCTCCCTCAGTACTGACTCTCTGACAGTGCGGCACTCCCTCAGTACTGACTCTCTGACAGTGCGGCACTCCCTCAGTACTGACCGTCTGACAGTGCGGCACTCCCTCAGTACTAACCCTCTGACAGTGCAGCACTCCCTCAGTACTGACCCTCTGACTGTGCGGCACTCCCTCAGTACTGACCCTCTGACAGTGCAGTGCTCCCTCAGTACTGACCCTCTGACAGTGCAGCACTCCCTCAGTACTGACCCTCTGACAGTGCAGCACTCCCTCAGTACTGACCCTCTGACAGTGCGGCACTCCCTCAGTACTGACCCTCTGACAGTGCGGCACTCCCTCAGTACTGACCCTCTGACAGTGCGGCACTCCCTCAGTACTGACCCTCTGACAGTGAGGCACTCCATCAGTACTGACCCTCTGACAGTGCGGCGCTCCCTCAGTACTGACTCTCTGACAGTGCGGCACTCCCTCAGTACTGACTCTCTGACAGTGCGGCACTCCCTCAGTACTGACCGTCTGACAGTGCGGCACTCCCTCAGTACTAACCCTCTGACAGTGCAGCACTCCCTCAGTACTGACCCTCTGACTGTGCGGCACTCCCTCAGTACTGACCCTCTGACAGTGCAGCACTCCCTCAGTACTAACCCTCTGACAGTGCAGCACTCCCTCAGTACTGACCCTCTGACAGTGCAGCACTCCCTCAGTACTGACCCTCTGGAGTGACAGTTGTGTCTATGGGCACCAACCTCTAACTTGAACCCAAGACCTTCTCATTCGGGCAGGATTCCAATGGACTGTGGTCGGGTGATAAATCTGCTTGGCCCATAAAACAGGCAGTGACTTATACTGTGTATCATCGCCCAGAGCTAGGTTCTTGGTCTTGCTCAAGATTGATTCCACGATGAGGCATTGTAAAGATTTGTGCTTTGCTGTGTTGAGGTTAGGTGGGGTCTGTATTGAGAAATGTGAGATTTGTTGGAACTCATTGAGCCGCTGGGCAGAATCTATCGAGCAAATTGGGGTGTGTCTCATCCGGGTCACTCCTTACCCCCATGTGCAGAGTGAGGATTTTATATTTAACCCTTTGAATCCCCCAAATCTTTGCAGTCTCAAATGTTTGTTTTATATTTGACTGCCTTTGTGAGAGGGTCGTTTACCACCCCCTCTCTGCCCCCCCGCCAACCACCCACTCTCTGCCCCCCCGCCAATCACCCACTCTCTGCCCCCCCTCCAACCACCCCCTCTCTGCCCCCCCGCCAGCCACCCCCTCTCTGCCCCCCCAGCCAACCCCTCTCCGCCCCCCACCAACCACCCCCTCTCTGCCCCCCCAGCCAACCCCTCTCCGCCCCCCACCAACCACCCCCTCTCTGCCCCCCCAGCCAACCCCTCTCCGCCCCCCACCAACCACCCCCTCTCTGCCCCCCCAGCCAACCCCTCTCTGCCCCCCCAGCCAACCCCTCTCTGCCCCCCCACCAACCACCCCCTCTCTGCCCCCCCGCCAACCACCCACTCTCTGCCCCCCCGCCAGCCACCCCCTCTCTGCCCCCCCAGCCAACCCCTCTCCTCCGCTTACTCACTAAACTCTCAGCTACACTTCATTTCAGATTATTCTCTGTGAGACCAGTTACCATCCACAACAGCCACTATTTAACTTGGATCTTTACATTTCCCCATTTCAAACAACTGCTGTCAACATAAAACACTCCCAGGACAGGTACAGCACGGGGTTAGATACAGAGTAAAGCTCCCTCTACACTGTCCCCATCAAACACTCCCAGGACAGGTACAGCACGGGGTTAGATACAGAGTAAAGCTCCCTATACACTGTCCCCATCAAACACTCCCAGGACAGGTACAGCACGGGGTTAGATACAGAGTAAAGCTCCCTCTGCACTGTCCCCATCAAACACTCCCAGGACGGGTACAGCACGGGTTAGATACAGAGTAAAGCTCCCTCTACACTGTCCCCATCAAACACTCCCAGGACAGGTACAGCACGGGGTTAGATACAGAGTAAAGCTCCCTCTACACTGTCCCCATCAAACACTCCCAGGACAGGTACAGCACTGGGTTAGATACAGAGTAAAACTCCCTCTACACTGTCCCCATCAAACACTCCCAGGACAGGTACAGTACGGGGTTAGATACAGAGTAATGCTCCCTCTACACTGTCCCCATCAAACACTCCCAGGACAGGTACAGCACGGGGTTAGATACAGAGTGAAGCTCCCTCTACACTGTCCCCATCACACACTCCCAGGACAGGTACAGCATGGGATTAGATACAGAGTAAAGCTCCCTCTACACTGTCCCCATCAAACACTCCCAGGACAGGTACAGCACGGGATTTGATACAGAGTAAAGCTCCCTCTACACTTCCCCCATCAAACACTCCCAGGACAGGTACAGCATTTAGAGCTCATGTTCTATTCCATGTTGGATTGTTGGAATGCTCGGTGTTGGACTATTGCAGTCAGCGATTCCATTCTGGTGATCATCAGTGTTTGGCGGAGAGAGGGTCTTGTCATGAGGGTGAGGGTCGGTTCACACTGGGTATGAGGGCGAGGGTAGGTTCACACTGGGAATGAGGGTGTCTGAAGGTAGGTTCACACTGGGAATGAGGGCGAGGGTAGGTTCACACTGGGAATGAGGATGAGGGTAGGTTCACACTGTGAATCAGGATGAGGGTAGGTTCACACTGGGTATGAGGGCGAGGGTAGGTTCACACTGGGAATGAGGGTGTCCGAGGGTAGGTTTACACTGGGAATGAGGGTGTCCGAATGTAGGTTCACACTGGGAATGAGAGTGTCCGAGGGTAGGTTCACACTGGGAATGAGGGTGTCCGAGGGTAGGTTCACACTGGGAATGAGGGTGTCCGAGGGTAGGTTCACCCTGGGAATGAGGGTGTCTGAGGGTAGGTTCTAACAGCAGGCTTGGTTCGAGCATTCTAAACATAATGAAACAGCAATTTGCTTTCTTGACCTTGTACAATTAGAATCTGGAATGTAACTGGGAGTGTCAGGGTTACAGGCACTGTGCGTAAACATTGTCTGGGGGAAATATTATTTTGATGTGACTGGGCACGGGCTCCGGACCTGAGCTGGGGCAGGGGCTTTTCAAAGGGGCAGAGATTTTGTGGGAGACGAGGATGCACCAATAAATGCTGGGGTGCGGGCAGGGTTGGGGGGCGGTGAGTGTGTACTGCAGCCTTATTGCAGCATTATGATTGAGCTGGGAGAGATGTCAGCCTGTGTGGTTCTTGACTCGAAGGTGCTGAACTAAAGACAACTGTCAATTCAAATATATTTTGATTTCTTGTTGAAAGTTTGTCACATATTGGCTCTTCATAGAATCCTAGAATTTACAGTGCAGAAGGAGGCCATTTGTCCCATCGAGTCTACACCAGCCCTTGGAGAGAGCACCCTACTGAAGCCCACGCCCCCACCCTGTCCCCATTAGCCAGTGACCCGATCTAAACCTTTTGCACACTAAGGGGCAATTTAGCACGGCCAATCCACCTAACCTGCACATCTTTGGACTGTGGGAGGAAACCGGAGCACCCGGAGGAAACCCACGCACACACGGGGACAACGTGCAGAAGGCACACAGTGACCCAAGCAGGAATCGAACCTGAGACCCTGGAGCTGTGAAGCAACAGTGCTAACCACTGCTACCGTGCTGGCCTCCAAGTACTGAGATTAACCTGTTACTATTCATGGGAGGTGAGATGGTGGTAATGTCACAGCACAGTAACCCAGAGGCCCACAGTGCTGGGACCATTGGTTCAAACGCACCATGGCAGCTGGTGGAATTTAAATTCAATGAATAAATGTGGATATGAAGGTAGTCTCAGTAATAGTTACCTCACGACATGAAAACTGTCCGTTAGGGAAAGAAATCTGCTGTCCTTACCTGGTGTGGCTGACGTCAGCAGCCTGCTGGCCCTTAACTGGGCTGAACAAAGAACAAAGAAAAGTACAGCACAGGAACAGGCCCTTCGGCCCTCCAAGCCTGTGCCGACCATGCTGCCCGTCTCAACTAAAATCGTCTACACTTCCTGGGTCCGTATCCTTCTATTCCCATCCTATTCATGTATTTGTCAAGATGACCCTTAAATGTCCCTATCGTCCCTGCTTCCACCACCTCCTCCGGTAGCGAGTTCCAGGCACCCACTACCCTCTGTGTAAAAAAACTTGCCTCGCACATCTCCTCTAAACCTTGCCCCTTGCACCTTAAACCTATGCCCCCTAGTAATTGACCCCTCTACCCTGGGAAAAAGCCTCTGACTACCCACTCTGTCTATGCCCCTCATAATTTCATAGACCTCTATCAGGTCGCCAACCTCCGTCGTTCCAGTGAGAACAAACCGAGTTTATTCAACCGCTCCTCATAGCTAATGCCCTCCATACCAGGCAACATCCTGGTAAATCTCTTCTGCACCCTCTCTAAAGCCTCCACATCCTTCTGGTAGTGTGGCGACCAGAATTGAACACTATACTCCAAGTGTGGCCTAACTAAGGTTCTATACAGCTGCAACATGACTTGCCAATTCTTATACTCAATGCCCCGGCCAATGAAGGCAAGCATGCTGTATGCCTTCTTGACTACCTTCTCCACCTGTGTTGCCCCTTTCAGTGACCTGTGGACCTGTACACCTAGATCTCTCTGACTTTCAATACTCTTGAGGGTTCTACCCATTCACTGTATATTCCCGACCTGCATTAGACCTTCCAAAATGCATTACCTCACATTTGTCCGGATTAAACTCCATCTGCCATCTCTCCGCCCAAGTCTCCAAACAATCTAAATCCTGCTGTATCCTCTGACAGTCCTCATCGCTATCCGCAATTCCACCATCCTTTGTGTCAGCAAACTCACTAATCAGACCAGTTACATTTTCCTCCAAATCATTTATATATACTACGAACAGCAAAGGTCCCAGCACTGATCCCTGCGAAACACCACTAGTCACAGCCCTCCAATCAGAAAAGCACGCTTCCATTGCTACTATCTGCCTTCTATGACCTAGCCAGTTCTGTATCCACCTTGCCAGCTCACCCCTGGTCCCGTGTGACTTCACCTTTTGTACCAGTCTGCCATGAGGGACCTTGTCAAAGGCCTTACTGAAGTCCATATAGACAACATCCACTGCCCTACCTGCATCAATCATCTTTGTGACCTCTTCAAAAAACTCTGATCAAGTTAGTGAGACACGACCTCCCCTTCACAAAACCATGCTGCCTCTCGCTAATACGTCCATTTGCTTCCAAATGGGAGTAGATCCTGTCTCGAAGAATTCTCTCCAGTAATTTCCCTACCACTGACGTAAGACTCACCGACCTGTAGTTCCGTGGATTATCCTTGCTATCCTTCTTAAACAAAGGAACAGCATTGGCTATTCTCCAGTCCTCCGGGACATCACCTGAAGACAGTAAGGATCCAAAGATTTCTGTCAAGACCTCAGCAATTTCCTCTCTAGCCTCCTTCAGTATTCTGGGGTAGATCCCATCAGGCCCTGGGGACTTATCTACCTTAATATTTTTCAAGACGCCCAACACCTCATCTTTTGGATCTCAATGTGACCCAGGCTATCTACACACCCTACTCCAGACTCAACATCTACCAATTCCTTCTCTTTGGTGAATACTAATGCAAAGTATTCATTTAGTACCTCGCCCATTTCCTCTGGCTCCACACATAGATTCCCTTGCGTATTCTTCAGTGGGCCAACCCTTTCCCTGGCTACCCTCTTGCTTTTTATGTACGTGTAAAAAGCCGTGAGATTTTCCTTGACCCTATTTGCCAATGACTTTTCGTGACCCCTTTTAACCCTCCTGACTCCTTGCTTAAGTTCCTTCCTACTTTCCTTGTATTCCACACAGGCTTTGTCTATTCCCAGCCTTCTAGCCCTGACAAATGTCTCCTTTTTCTTTTTGATGAGGCCTACAATATCTCTCGTTATCCAAGGTTCCCGAAATTTGCCGTATTTATCCTTCTTCCGCACAGGAACATGCCGGTCCTGAATTCCTTTCAACTGCCACTTGAAAGCCTCCCACATGTCAGATGTTGATTTACCCTCAAACATCCGCCCCCAATCTAGGTTCTTCAGTTCCCGCCTAATATTGTTATAATTAGTCTTCCCCCAATTTAGCACATTCACCCTAGGACCACTCTTATCCTTGTCCACCAGCACTTTAAAACTTACTGAATTGTGGTCACTGTTCCCGAAATGCTCCCCGACTGAAACTTCTACCACCTGGCCAGGCTCATTCCCCAATACCAGGTCCAGGACAGCCCCTTCCCTAGTTGGACTATCTACATATTGTTTTAAGAAGCCCTCCTGGATGCTCCTTACAAACTCTGCCCCGTCTAAGCCCCTGGCACTAAGTGAGTCCCAGTCAATATTGGGGAAGTTGAAGTCTCCCATCACAACAACCCTGTTGTTTTTACTTGTTTCCAAAATCTGTCTACCTATCTGCTCCTCTATCTCCCGCTGGCTGTTGTGAGGCCTGTAGTAAATCCCCAACATTGTGACTGCACCCTTCTTATTCCTGATCTCTACCCATATCGCCTCGCTGACTTCTGAGGTGTCCTCCTGCAGTACAGCTGTGATAGTCTCCCTAACCAGTAGCGCAACTCCGCCACCCCTTTTACATCCCCCTCTATCCCGCCTGAAACATCTAAATCCTGGAACGTTTAGCTGCCAATCCTTCCTTCCCTCAACCAGGTCTCTGTAATGGCAACAACATCATAGTTCCAAGTACTAATCCTAGTTTTAAGTTTATCTGCCTTACCCGTAATACTTCTTGCATTAAAACATATGCACTTCAGGCCACCAGACCCGCTGTTTTCAGCAACTTCTCCCTGTCTGCTCTGCCTCAGAGCCACACTGTCCCTATTCCCTAGTTCTCCCTCAATGCTCTCACCTTCTGACCAATTGCTCCGGTACCCACCCCCCTGCCATACTAGTTTAAACCCTCCCATGTGACACTAGCAAACCTCGCAGCCAGGATATTTATGCCTCTCCGGTTTAGATGCAACCCATCCTTCTTATACAGGTCACACCTGCCCCGGAAGATCTCCCAGTGGTCCAGATAACGGAAACCCTCCCTCCTACACCAGCTGTTTAGCCACGTGTTTTGCTGCTCTATCTTCCTATTTCTAGCCTCACTGGCACGTGGCACAGGGAGTAATCCCGATATAGAACATAGAACATTACAGCGCAGTACAGGCCCTTCGGCCCTCGATGTTGCGCCGACCTGTGAAACCACTCTAAAGCCCATCTACACTATTCCCTTATCATCCATATGTCTATCCAATGACCATTTGAATGTCCTTAATGTTGGCGAGTGCACTACTGTTGCAGGCAGGGCATTCCACGCCCTTACTACTCTCTGAGTAAAGAACCTACCTCTGACATCTGTCCTATATCTATCTCCCCTCAATTTAAAGCTATGTCCCCTTGTGCTAGACATCACCATCCGAGGAAAAAGGCTCTCACTGTCCACCCTATCCAATCCTCTGATCATCAATTAAGTCACCTCTTAACCTTCTTCTCTCTAACGAAAACAGCCTCAATTCCCTCAGCTTTTCCTCATAAGATCTTCCCTCCATACCAGGCAACATTCTGGTAAATCTCCTCTGCACCCTTTCCAATGCTGCCACATCCTTCCTATAATGCGGCGACCAGAATTGCACGCAATACTCCAAATGCGGCCGCACCAGAGTTTTGTACAGCTGCAACATGACCTCATGGCTCCGAAACTCAATCCCTCTCCCAATAAAAGCTAACACACCGTACGCCTTCTTAACAACCCTCTCAACCTGGGTGGCAACTTTCAGGGATCTATGTACATGGACACAGAGATCTCTCTGCTCATCCATACTGCCAAGAAGCTTCCCATTAGCCCAGTACTCTGTCTTCCTGTTATTCCTTCCAAAATGAATCACCTCACACTTTTCTGCATTAAACTCCATTTGCCACCTCTCAGCCCATCGCTGCAGCTTATCTATGTCCTTCTGTAACTTGTAACATCCTTCCGCACTGTCCACAACGCCACCAACTTTAGTGTCAGCTGCAAATTTACTCACCCATCCTTCTACGCCCTCCAGGTCATTTATAAAAATAACAAACAGCAGTGGCCCCAAAACAGATCCTTGTGGTACACCACTAGTAACTGGACTCCAGTCTGAACATTTCCCATCAACCACCACCCTTTGTCTTCTTCCAGCTAGCTTCTTCAACCCTAGAGGTCCTGTCTTTTAACTTTCTGCCTCGCTCCCTGAACTCCTGCTGCAGGACCTCATGCCCCTTCCTGCCTATGTTGTTAGTTCCAATATGTACAACAACCTCTGCCTGTTTGCCCTCCCCCTTCAGGATGCCCTCTACCCGTTCTGAGACATCCTGGACCCTGGCACCAGGGAGGCAACATACCATCCTGGAGTCTCTTTCACGTCCACAGAAGCACTATCTGTGCCCCTGACAATCGAGTCCCCTGTGACTATTGCTCTTCTGCACTTTGACCCTCCCTGCTGAACATCAGAGCCAGCCGTGGTGCCACTGCTGTGGCTGCTCCTGTTTTCCCCTGATAGGCTATCCCCCCCGACAGTATCCAAAGGGGTATACCTGTTCGAGAGGGGGACACCACAGGGGATTCCTGCACTGACTGCCTGCCCTTTCTGGTGGTCACTCATTTCTCTGCCTGCACCTTGGGTGTGACCACATTTATATAACTGCTATCAATGACGCTTTCCGCCACCTGCATGCTCCTAAGTGCATCCAACTGCTGCTCCAACCGAACCACACGGTCTGTGAGGAGCTCCAGTTGGGTGCACTTTCTGCAGATGAAGCCATCCGGGACGCTGGAAGCCTCCCGGACCTGCCCACCTCACAGCCAGAGCACTGCACCCCTCTAACTGACATTGCATCAATTAATTCGTAAATTAAATTTAAAAAGTTTAAATATAGCGATCACTGGCGAGACGCACAGTTCAAGGGCAATTCGGGATGAGCAACAAATGCTGGCTTTGGCAGTGACCTCCACATCCTGTGTGTCGAACCCTGTCCTGCGCATGTGGCACAGGAACTTCAGGCAAGATTCTCCCTTGAAGGTGGAAATTGGAATTTGCAGTTTAAGCTATGCCACAGAATCTCACTGAACAGTGCTGTTTTAGCAATAACATAAACTATTAATAAACTTAATATAAACTAAACTCACCACAGAAAATTAACCATTTTAGTCTAAATATCTAATGGCCAGTAATTACTATTAATTGACCTCCCTGACACTGAAGATTAACAACAAATGTGGGGAATCACATTCTCCCAAACCAATGCAGGTTATAAAAATGTCACATTTAAAATGATTTTTTCAAATTTTGTTCTCTCAATCTAATTATTTCCCTTTGTTTTTTTCTGTACCTGATTTGATGTTAAATTCACCCACTTTAATTTACATTTCCATCTCAGTTTTGTGACATTAATATCAGAATCTTTCACTCTGATTGCTTAACCTTGGAGTGTGAGAGAGGACATTCAATTGGAACCCGTGCACAGTGAGAGAAGGAGAGGGGGAGAGAGAGAGTGGGGTGGGGGGGGGGGGGGGGGGGGTGGGGAATGGGGGAGAGGGGGGGAGAGAGAGAAAGAGAGAGAGGTTTAAGTTTAAGCTCGGCTCTGGAAGATGCTGTGAGTGGCTCATTGATTCATTAGAGGGCAGGATTTCATAGCTTGGTCTGATCATTGTGGTCCCAGTTCACCATTCATTCAGTCATATCCTCTCTCACTGTCTCTCTCTCTCTGTGTGTCTCTCTCTTTCTCTCTCTCCCTCCCTCTCTCTTTTTTTCTCTCTCTCTCTCTCTCTCTCCCTCCCTCTCTCTCTGTGTCTCTCTCCCTCTCCCTCCCTCTCTCTCTGTGTGTCTCTCTCTCTCTCCCTCCCTCCCTCTCTCTCCCTCTCTCTCTGTCTCTCTCTCTCTCTCCCTCCCCCCTCTCTCTCTCTCTCTCCCTCCCCCTCTCTCTCTCTTTCTCTCCCTCCCTCTCTGTGTGTGTCTCTCTCTCTCCCTCCCTCCCTCCCTCCCTCTCTCTCTCTCTCTCTCTCTCCCTCCCTCCCTCTCTCTCTCTCTCTCTCTCTCTCTGTCTCTCTCTCTCACTCTCATGCTCTCACTCTCACTGTTCACTCTGGTCCCAGTTGATCGCTCTCTTTCTCACTCGCTCTCTCACTGTGAAATTATCAGCTTGCACTTTCTATTACTTGCCAAGCAAAAATTCAAAAACCAAACATTGTATTGGGCGAGTGTAACTAATGACTGATGTCCGATGACCTGCTGCAGCAAATGTGACCCATTATTTCTTGGAATTGGGGACCCTGCTTTTCCGATTTAACCTCACTGTACAGAGTAATTTGCTGTCTAACGTGCATATAATCCAGTGAATGAAAATGTTGATTGTGGGAAGGTTAAATTTATGATTGAAGTTAGAAAATGCTTCGGGAGGGGCCAGATTTCCTTCACGTGGTCAAACGAATCAAAATGCATGGCTTCTAATGGCAAAACTCTTGAATAGTTTATTTCGGGTGGAGAGTGTGCACTCTTATCTGGAAAGGAAGTTGTTTGCTTTCAATGTGACATCGTGAGGAGGCTGCAGCTTGTGGGCGAGGCAGGAAACACGGGAGTATTTACTTCAACAAAGAAAAACTCAACAAAGTCACAGCACGGGCAAAGGAAAAGAGCAGAAAACATAAAGTGGGACAAACACAGAATCTCACAGCGCAGAACCGGGGACTTGGCTTAAGATTCTCTTAAGGTTAACGTGCAGGTTCAGTCGACAGTTAGGAAGGCAAATGCAATGTTAGCATTCATGTCGAGTGAGCTAGAATACAAGAGCAGGGATGTACTGAGGCTGTATAAGGCTCTGGGCAGACCCCATTTGGAGTATTCTGAGCAGTTTTGGGCCCCGTATCTAAGGAAGGATGTGCCGGCCTTGGAAAGGGTCCAGAGGAGGTTCACAAGAATGATCCCTGGAACGAAGAACTTGTCGTATGAGGAACGGTTGAGGACTCTGGTTCTGTACTCGTTGGAGTTTAGAAGGATGAGGGGGGATCTTATTGAAACTTACAGGATACTGCGAGGCCTGGATAGAGTGGACGTGGAGAGGATGTTTCCACTTGTAGGAAAAACTAGAAAGTGGAAAAACTAGAAGCAGAGGACACAATCTCCGACTAAAGGGACGATTCTTTAAAACAGAGATGAGGAGGAATTTCTTCAGCCAGAGGGTGGTGAATCTGTGGAACTCTTTGCCGCAGAAGGCTGTGGAGGCTAAATCACTGAGTGTCTTTAAGACAGAGATAGATAGGTTCTTGATTAATAAGGGGATCGGGGTTATGGGGAGAAAGCAGGAGAATGGGGATCAGAAAAATATCAGCCATGATTGAATGGCGGAGCAGACTCGATGGGCCGAGTGGCCCAATTCTGCTCCTAGGTCTTGTGGTCTTATGTGCCTCACTCTTTGAAAGCGATGTCCGATCAGTCCTACTCCCGGCTCTTTCTGTTCAGCCCTGCAAATTCATACTTTTCTAATATTTCACTGATTCTCTTTTGGAAGTTTTGGTTCAATCTGCAGGGTAGGACCTTGCGGTTTACTGTGTAAAAGATAGAATTCTCATCATGCCTCAGATAATCTATGTCTCTGGTTACTGACCCTCCCTCCACTGGAAACAGTTTCTGCTCATTACTCTAGCTAAACAATTCATAATTTTGAACAACTTGATCAAATCTCCCCATAACTTTCTCTGCTTTAAGGAGCACAATCCCAGATGCCCCAGCCTCTCTACATAACTGAAATCCCTCATCCCTGGCCCCAGTCTAGTCCCTCTCCTCTGCACCTTCTCCAAGGCCTTGACATCCTGACTAAAGTGTGGGGCCCAGAATTGGACCCAATACTCTAGCTGGGGTCTAACTGGTGTTTATAAAAGTTGAGCTTCATTTCCTTGCTTTCTGCCTCTATTTATAAAGCTACGGATTCTGTTTGCCTTCTGGCAGCCGTCTCAACTTGCCTTGTCCCCCAAGGTGCCATTGTCGACAGTGCCGACCTGTAGCTGTCTGATTCCACGCACGAATTAACCTCAATCCCTCCACCCAGTGAGTTTAGGCAGGGTGTTTGATTGTGGCAGCAGTGGATATACTGTGATTGCGCTTGTGGGTGAATAGGCTGCCTTGTTTCACAGCCATCAGCGAGGACACCTCAATGCTGTACCTGGTGCAGAGAGTAGCAGGGCAAGTTTCAAAAAATAATTTTCCATTGAAAGCCATTGCATTTAAATAGTGCCTTTCATGTCCTCGAGCCATCCCAAAGTGTGTTCCAGCCAATGAAGTAGGTCACACTCATAATCTGGGCAAACCCAATGGCCAATTCACACCCAGCAAAGTGGCAATGAGCAAGTAATCTGTGTTTGTGATGTTGGCTGATTTATCTGAAATATATTGGCCAGGGCGCAGTTACCCTGGGGCAATTACCCTGCTCTTCTCTGAACAGTTCTGAGATCTTTTCCATTTCGCTGAGAGGGCAGCCGGGATCTCACAATAACATTTTTAATTGTTGAAAGGGAGCTTCTCTGCTGTCATCCTCCAGGCATTAACGTTCTGTTCACTACTGCAGCGATGGGTGTCGAAGCTCCCAGGACACGATTGAAAGATTATTTCAGCTCCTGCACAATGTTCTTCCCCCAGAAACCAGGTGGATCAGTTTTTGGGGAGTCGATGGGATAGATTGCTCCTGATTACGGGGAAGTGTAATTGGTCATATGAAGGTTGTCTGAGATGTTCTGATCTGATAAGTTGCAACAGTGATGGAAGTAAATTTAATTTTAGCTCTGTTAAAACTGCCTTGTTAAACAAAGCACTTACTTACCTCACACAGGCTCTGTGCATAAGGTCTCTGTGACCTTAGCTTTGCAAAAGCTACCTGGTGATGTGCACAGCTCACTTTGTCTGATTACATCAAGGAAAGACTGGAGTGTGCAATGGGCAGTTGGAGATTTGAGAAGTGTTGAGTGTGAGGGAAGCTGCTGAGTGCAGAGTATCTGCACTCTGAGAGTTGAATTTGGAGGAGCAATCCTCTCCAGAGCAGTCCTAGAATCTAATTGACCAGTTAGCGTGATTTGTATATGGAATAGTAGACAGTGACCAGTGAGATGCAGACTCTAATTGAGGGGTTTGGAGGGGGGAAGGCGGTGGCGGGGGGGGGACGTTTATGTATAATTGGCTCTGGACATGGATATTCATCCAGGGTTTCCCTTCCTGTTCACGATCATAGATCATAGAATTTACAGTGCAGAAGGAGGCCATTTGGCCCATCGGGTCTGCACCGGCTCTTGGAAAGAGCACCCTACCAAAGACCACACCACCACCCTATCCCCATAACACAGTAACCCCACCCAACACTAAGGGCAATTTTGGACACTAAGGGCAATTTAGCATGGCCAATCCACCTAACCTGCACATCTTTGGAATGTGGGAGGAAACCGGAGCACCCGGAGGAAACCCACGCACACACGGGGAGAACGTGCAGACTCCGCACAGACAGTGACCCAAGCCGGGAATCGAACCTGGGACCCTGGAGCTGTGAAGCAATTGTGCTAACCACTATGCTACCGTGCTGCCCCTGAGAGCACTGTACGGTGGTGTGCTGACATCCCAGTCTCCAGACAACCCCCCTGACTTCCAAGTTGAATAATCCGTGATATTCACCCAGCAGAATAGAGGAATAAGCAGGAAACTGCAGACTCCTGGGGATTATCCAGCTGGTCACTCCTCCTCTCAAAGGAGGAAAATCCCAATTCTGGAAGAGGTGAATACCCTCTCTTTTCAGACTTTGGTCACATTCCTTGATCTTGATTTTGTCTTGTCTGTATGGCTTTAACACTGTCCATTACAATGCAGAATAAGGCCATTCAGCCCAGTGAGTCTGCACCTATCCTCTCAAAGAGCACCCCACCTAGCCCCACTTCCCCCACCTATCCCCATAACCCCACCTAACCTGCACATCTTTAGACTGTGGGAGGAAACCGGAGCACCCGGAGGAAACCCACGCACACACGGGGAGAACGTGCAGACTCCGCACAGACAGTCACCCGAGGTCGGAGTTGAACCCGAGGGTTCTGAGGAATGTGGGGGAACAGAGAGACTTGGGGTTCATGTCCACAGATCTCTGAAGGTTGCCACTCAAGTGGATAGAGCCGTGAAGAAGGATTATAGTGTGTTAGCGTTTATTAACAGGGGGCTTGAGTTTGAGAGCCGCGAGGTTATGCTGCAACTATACATGACCCTGGTGAGACCACATTTGGAGTATTGTGTGCAGTTCTGGTCACCTCACTATAGGAAGGATGTGGAAGCATTGGAAAGGGTGCAAAGGAGATTTACCAGGATGCTGCCTGGTTTGCAGGATAGGTTGTATGAGGAAAGGTTGAGGGAACGCGAGGGCTTTTCTCTTTGGAGCGGAGGAGGATGAGAGGTGACTTAATAGAGGTTTATAAGATAATGAGGGGGATAGATAGAGTGGACGTTCAGAGACTATTTCCTCGGGTGGATGTAGCTGTTACAAGGGGGCATAACTATAAGATGCAGGGTGGGAGATATAGGAGGGATGTCTGAGGTAGGTTCTTTACTCGAGAGTGGTTAGGGTGTGGAATGGACTGCCTGCTGTGTCAGTGGAGTCGGACACTTTAGGAACTTTCAAGCGGTTATTGGATAGGCACACGGAGCACACCAGAATGACAGGGAGTGGGATAGCTTGATCTTGGTTTTGGACAAAGCCCGGCACAACATCGAGGGCCGAAGGGCCTGTTCTGTGCTGTATTGTTCTATGTCCACTCTGTGCCCAACATTAGTACATCAGTCCTCCTTCGATAATGCACCATTTGCTGAAGTGGAGGGGGCTCAGGTTGTGACCCAGGATGCAGCCAGTTGTCAGCTGCAGAATTAATTATAGTCAGACCCTTCCACAACCCCCGTTCTCACCCCTGCCCTGGGCAATGATTTGATGCCGATTGTGAGTGATTGCCCTGCAGACTAAATGGCAAAAACGTTACCCGCACCTGTCTCAGAGACGGTAACATGTTCACAGGAGCAGCTGGTTAAACAGCCTGAGCAGTCTGGAACAGTTGGAGGGAAACACTGCTGGAATCCTGTTGGGCGCTGTGGTTTACTGGGCACAGCGCAGTGTCTCCCTAACGGCGGGAATGCTGCTGCCCTCTGCTGCTGACCAACTGGCGCCCATTCAGCCACACCACACTGCAAGCTGCAGTGATTGCAATGACTGGAGTTTACTGTGTGTCTGACAGGGAACTGCTGGTCATTGAACTCTCTCATCTTCTGCCTGAACTGATTATAATCTCACATTCCTGCCCACCCCCCATAATCTTTCACCCTCTTGTTAATGAAGAATCTTTCCAGCTCTGCCTTAAAAATATTCAAAGAATCTGCTTCTACTGCCTTGTGAGGAAGAGTCCAGAGACTCCGTATCCTCCGAGAGAAAATACATTTCTCCTCTTCGCTATTTTAAATGGGCGACCCCTTATTTTTAAATAGTTACAGCTCTAGATTCTCCCACAAGAGGAAACATCCTCTCCACATCCACCCTGTTAATACCCCTCAGGATCTTGTGATTCAATCAAGTGGCTTCTTATTCTTCTAAACACCAATGGTTGCAAACCCAACCTGTCCAACTCGTTCTCATGCGACATCCTGGCCATTCCTGGTATTATTGCCCTGCAGTCACCCACCGATGATCACTGTTTGGGCTCGGCCAAGACTGAGTTCAATCCCCCGACAGTGAGCAGGAGACTGAACCCTGGGCTCCGCTCCCTCCTCCCCCACACTGAGGAACCACGCAATCCAGGATGAGAATTAAACCAAGTTTGATGCAATGCTTGTTGCCCTGTGATTCTGGTAGAGTTTGCCAAGCTTTGGCTTTCAGTGAGTGACGGTTGTGCAAACTGGTGACATTATCCCTTCAGCAGACTAAGTGGTGGCAAACTCAGAAAACAAGGAAGCTATTGCTTGGCATTTTTATTCTTTATTCTTTGGTGGGATTTGGCCATTGCTGATAGCCAGCATTTGTTGCCCATGAGCGTTTCAAGGACAGCGCGGTAGCACAGTAGTTAGCACAGTTGCTTCACTGCAACCTGGGAACCGTTCGATTCTCGGCTTGGGTCACTGTCTGTGCAGAGTCTGCACGTTCTCCCCGTGTCTGCGTGGGTTTCCTCCGGGTGCTCCAGTTTCCTTCCACAAGTCCAAAGATGTGCAGATTAGGTGGATTGGCCACACTAAATTGCCCTTAGTGTCCAAAAAATGTTAGCTGGGGTTACGGGGATAGGGTGGAGGTGCGGGCTTAAGTAGGGTGTTCTTTCCAAGAGCCGGTGCAGACTCGATGGGCCGAATGGACTCCTTTTGCACTGTAAATTCTATGATTCAGAGGGTCTGGAGTCACATGTAGGCCAGACCGGGTAAGGACGGCAGATTTCCTTCCCTAAAGGACATTAGTGAACCAGATGTTTTTTTTACAACAACCGACAATGGTTAGCATTAGATTTAGAATCCCAGATTTTTAACAAATGTAACTTAAATTCCCCCATCTGCTGTGGTGGAATTCGAACCCGAGCCCCTTGATGATCCCTGTTTGGACTAGGCCAGGACTCGGTGCTAGCCCCCCAACAATAAGAGGGAGACTGAACTCCACTCCCTCCTCTCGGGTCTCGTGATCACTAGTCCTTCAACAATCCCAGCACGCTACTGCCTCCCCTTTTGTGGGGTGGTGAGTGTGGGGCAGGGAGTGAATTTCACTGGGCTTGGGAGAAGAGTATGTATCACACTTGGCAGCTGCAATGAGACTGTTACTGTTCAGTTCTGTAGCGTGGAAGTAGAAGCAGATTTCCTGATCAGATGCAGCTGTGAAGGATCGCAGTTCACGGACTCGAAATAAAAAGCTATTTCATTTCTGCAGACATTATTTGATAGCTCAGATTTTGAGATGCCTGTGAATTCTATTCTGTCCTCCTTCCAGTGTTAGTGCACCTTGCAGACGGCACAAATGTGTGCCAAATATAGTCTGAGTATGGGAGGCTTGTCACAGCGTCTGGATATAAATAGTACATGTGGGAAGGAACTGAAGCTCCGTAATTGATTATTGTAAACCTCATGGAGTGAGACCTCGGGTCCTCAAATATTAAATATTTAGACTCTGGTGTAATGAGTGTCGTAGTCAGCCAGACATCCAACACTGAGGTCCCTATTCTCATAGCTGAGTTGGGTCTGGATGGTTTCAGTTGGGGCAATTGGTAGTAGTGCCTCTATCGAGGGTAAGAGTCCTTCAAGGTTCCTGCTTCTCATTTATACCCAGTCATTCCATGTTTATGCCACTTGGTTAAGTCTCTCATATATATTGTCTATATATGTGTTTCTGGAACAGACCTCTTCATTCACCTGAGGAAGGAGCAGTGCTCCGAAAGCTAGTGACATCGAAACAAACCTGTTGGACTTTAACCTGGTGTTGTAAGACTTCGTACTTGGTTAAGGACAGAATCAGCTTTATTCCTTCATGGGGAACACAGGCTGCTGATATTAACAGTCTTTTTCTCAATCTGTTCTTAGTTATGCAGGCTACACGGTGGCACAGTAGCACAGTGGTTAGCACTATTGCTTCACAGCGCCAGAGTCCCAGGTTCGATTCCCGGCTTGGGTCACTGTCTGTGCGGAGTCTGCACGTTCTCCCCGTGTCTGCGTGGGTTTCCTCCGGGTGCTCCGGTTTCCTCCCACAAGTCCCGAAAGACGTGCTGTTAGGTGAATTGGACATTCTGAATTCTCCCCGTGTACCCAAACAGGCGCCGGAATGTGGCGACTAGGGTCTTTTCACAGTAACGTCATTGCAGTGTTAATGTAAGCCTACTTGTGACAATAAAGATTATTATTATAGGGCAGCCATTGTTGCCCATCCCTAATTGCCCTTGAGAAGGTGGTGGTGAGCTGCTGCCTTGAACCGCTGCAGTCCCTGAGGTGTAGGTACACCCACCGTGTTCTTAGGGAGGGAGTTCCAGGATTTTGACCCAGCAACAATGGAGGAACAGAGATATATTTCCAAGTCAGGATGGTGAGGATCCCAAGTCAGGGTTGAACTTGACAATCAGCCGTGATCATAATGAATGGTAGAGCAGGCCGAAGGGGCTGCTTCTATTTTCTATGTGTGTGTCTTTGTGAGTAGCTTGGCAATGATGATGATTTTGCTGCTTTTGCCATTATGAGTGGGAGAGGCTGTGGGTTTGCGAGGTCTGCCCAAGGCACTGCTGTAGTGTAGATGGAAGACACAGCTACCACTGTGCATCCGTGAGAGGGGGGGGGGGGAATGTTTAAGGTGGTGGGTGGAATGCCAATCAGACGGGCTGCTTTATCTGAGATGGTGTTGAAATTCTGAAGTGTTATTGGAGCTGCAGTCACCAGGCAGGTGGACACAGAGTGCATCAGTATCTGAGGATACGATACTCAAGAAAGGAGAGAAAGAGAAAGCAGTGATCAAAAGGTCAGTTAGCCTGACATCAGTCATTGGGAAAGAGCGGGAATCTATGATTAAGGAAGTCTTAACAATGCACTTGTAAAATCCACAGTATGATCAAAGTCAGCCTGGTTTTATGAACGGGAAATTGCATTTGACAAATGTATTAGGATTTTCTGAGGATGTAGCTTGGGGCGGCACGGTAGCACAGTGGTTAGCACAGTTGCTTCACAGCTCCAGGGTCCCAGATTCGATTCCCGGCTTGGGTCTGTCTGTGCAGAGTCTGCACGTTCTCCCCGTGTCTGCGTGGGTTTCCTCCGGGTGCTCCGGTTTCCTCCCACAGTCCAAAGATGTGCAGGTTAGGTGGATTGGCCATGATAAATTGCCCATAGTGTCCAAAAAGGTTAGGTGGGATTACTGGGTTATGGGGATAGGGTAGAGGTGTGGGCTTGGGTAGGGTGCTCTTTACAAGGGCCAGTGCAGACTCGATGGGCCGAATGGCCTCCTTCTGCACTGTAAATTCTATGGTTCTAAGCATGCCGTATGCCTTCCTGATTACCTTCTCCACCTGCGTTGCTACTTTCAGTGGCCTGAGTACCTGTACACCCAGACCCCTCTGCCTGTCAATACTCTGAAGGGTCTCCTAACTCTCTCAGACCAAGAATATTGTTCCCAGCTGTAGAGCAGCCATCACAGCCATAATCAAGAACCATTAAACCCAGCAATGAATCACGATCAAGAGCTTGGTGGCCTGTGTAACTCTAACACAGTGCATTTACCAAGCGTGCTTAGATAATATTGAAACTAAGTAATTGAAGGTCTCTGTTCCTCGACTTAGACTAAATTCAGGCCAGACTAATGGAATGATACCCTGTTGCTTCAATTGAAAATCCAGATTCCAGGAGATTTTGTGGTACATTTAGGTGACTGGGCCCCAAGAGATTATAAACTCTCTTCTGATATCCCTCTTGTCACTGGACTGGGCGTGGCAATTTCCAAATTCTGTTGTGCTAACTCAAAGCCAGTCTCGTTCCTATCAGCAGTGTGATGATTGTCACTGGAACCTGGGAGTCAGCAATGGGAACTGACGGCAGAATTCCCTCCCTGTTCACAATGTGCCTGCCTTGCTCATAGACAACATTAATCTGAAACCCTGCCCCTGGCTGGTTCCATTGGAATCGGAATTCCCGCAGTGCATAAGGAGGCCATTCAGCCTATAGAGTCTGTATCGACCCTCTGAATGAGCACCCCTCGCAGGCCCACTCCCCCAGCCTATTTAGCACAGTGGGCTAAACAGCTGGCTTGTAATGCAGAACAAGGCCAGCAGAGCGGAATTCCCATACCGGCCTCCCCGAACAGGCGCCGGAATGTGGCGACTAGGGGCTTTTCACAGTAACTTCATTGAACCATACCTGTGACACTAAGCGATTATTATTATTATTATCCCTGTAACCCCACCTAACATGGACACTAAGGGGCAATTTATCATGGCCAATTCATCTAACCTGTACATCTTTGGACTGTGGGAGGAAACCGGAGCACCCGGAGGAAACCCACACAGACACGGGGAGAACGTGCAGACTCCGCACAGACAGTGACCCAAGACCAGAATCGAGCCAGGGTCCCTGGTGTTGTGAGGCCGCTGTGCTAACCACTGTGCTGTCCCTTCTTGCTAAACGCCCCCTTGAGGTGTTGCGTCTTCGAATTGCATTTGTGCACAGATTGTTTGATGTGGATGGACTGTCACGGTCTAAGATTGCTAACTGTACCTGGTGTCAGTGTATTTCATCATGGTGACTCTACTTTTATTCCTCTCCAGGGTGGTTACCCAGTCTGGGAGGATTTCATCTCCAAAACTACAAAGCTGCAGTCACACCTAAGGTATTAATTTATTAATTCAGTTCATCACGAGTTATACATATTTTTTGTGATAATCCTTCCTCCCACCTGTCCTGGTCCAGCTGTATTGATTCCGCAGAAGTGGATACACTGATACCCAGATACACGGATACCCAGATACACGAATACCCGGATACACGGATACACGGATACCCGGATACACGGATACCCGGATACACGGATACCCGGATACACTGATACCCAGATACACGGATACCCGGATACACGGTTACCCGGATACACTGATACCCGGATACACGGATACCCGGATACACTGATACCCGGATACACTGATACCCGGATACACTGATACCCGGATACACTGATACCCAGATACACTGATACCCAGATACACTGATACCCCGATACACTGATACCCCGATACACTGATACCCCGATACACTGATACCCCGATACACTGATACCCCGATACACTGATACCCCGATACACTGATACCCCGATACACTGATACCCCGATACACTGATACCCCGATACACTGATACCCCGATACACTGATACCCCGATACACTGATACCCCGATACACTGATACCCCGATACACTGATACCCCGATACACTGATACCCCGATACACTGATACCCCGATACACTGATACCCCGATACACTGATACCCCGATACACTGATACCCCGATACACTGATACCCCGATACACTGATACCCCGATACACGGATACCTCGATACACGGATACCCCGATACACGGATACCCCGATACACGGATACCCCGATACACGGATACCCCGATACACGGATACCCCGATACACGGATACCCCGATACACGGATACCCCGATACACGGATACCCCGATACACGGATACCCCGATACACGGATACCCCGATACACGGGTATCCCGATACACGGGTACCCAGATACACGGGTACCCAGATACACGGGTACCCAGATACACGGGTACCCAGATACACGGGTACCCAGATACACGGGTACCCAGATACACGGGTACCCAGATACACGGGTACCCAGATACACGGGTACCCAGATACACGGGTACATAGATACACTGATACCCAGATACACTGATACCCAGATACACTGATACCCCGATACACCGATACCCCGATACCCCGATACACGGATACCCGGATACACTGATACCCCGATACACTGATACCCAGATACACTGATACCCCGATACACTGATACCCCGATACACTGATACCCAGATACACTGATACCCAGATACACTGATACCCCGATACACTGATACCCCGATACACTGATACCCCGATACACTGATACCCAGATACACTGATACCCAGATACACTGATACATAGATACATAAAAGATAGGAGCAGGAGGAGGCCTTTTGGCCTTTCGAGCCTGCTCCGCCATTCATCACCATCATATCTGATCAACCAACTCAATAGCCTAATCCTGCTTTCTCCCCATAGCCTTTGATCCCATTCTCCCCAAGTGCTATATCCAGCCGCCTCTTGAATATATAGTGAGAAGGAAGAATTGAAGGAAACATGTGGAAAAAAAAGTGCTCGGGAAATTAATAAGATTGAAAGTGATTAATCCCCAGGGCCTGCTGCACTCTCTCCCCAGGGCCTGTGCACTCTCTCCCCAGGGCCTGTGCACTCTCTCCCCAGGGCCTGTGCACTCTCTCCCCAGGGCCTGTGCACTCTCTCCCCAGGGCCTGTGCACTCTCTCCCCAGGGCCTGTGCACTCTCTCCCCAGGGCCTGTGCACTCTCTCCCCAGGGCCTGCTGCACACTCTCCCCAGGGCCTGCTGCACTCTCTCCCCAGGGCCTGCTGCACTCTCTCCCCGGGGCCTGTGCACTCTCTCCCCGGGGCCTGCTGCACTCTCTCCCCGGGGTCTGTGCACTCTCTCCCCAGGGCCTGCTGCACTCTCACCCCGGGGCCTGTGCACTCTCTCCCCGGGGCCTGTGCACTCTCTCCCCGGGGCCTGCTGCACTCTCTCCCCAGGGCCTGCTGCACTCACACCCCGGGGCCTGTGCACTCTCTCCCCAGGGCCTGCTGCACTCTCTCCCCAGGGCCTGTGCACTCTCTCCCCAGGGCCTGTGCACTCTCTCCCCAGGGCCTGCTGCACTCTCTCCCCAGGGCCTGTGCACTCTCTCCCCAGGGCCTGCTGCACTCTCTCCCCGGGGCCTGTGCACTCTCTCCCCAGGGCCTGCTGCACTCTCACCCCGGGGCCTGTGCACTCTCTCCACAGGGCCTGCTGCACTCTCACCCCGGGGCCTGTGCACTCTCTCCACAGGGCCTGTGCACTCTCTCCCCAGGGTCTGTGCACTCTCTCCCCAGGGCCTGTGCACTCTCTCCCCAGGGCCTGTGCACTCTCTCCCCAGTGCCTGTGCACTCTCTCCCCAGTGCCTGTGCGCACTCTCCCAGGGCCTGTGCACTCTCTCCCCAGGGCCTGCTGCACTCTCTCCCCGGGGCCTGTGCACTCTCTCCCTGGGGCCTGTGCACTCTCTCCCCGGGGCCTGTGCACTCTCTCCCCAGGGCCTGCTGCACTCTCTCCCCGGGGCCTGTGCACTCTATCCCCGGGGCCTGTGCACTCTCTCCCCAGGGCCCGCTGCACTCTCTCCCCAGGGCCCGCTGCACTCTCTCCCCGGGGCCTATGCACTCTCTCCCCGGGGCCTGTGCACTCTCTCCCCGGGGCCTGTGCACTCTCTCCCCAGGGCCTGCTGCACTCTCACCCCGGGGACTGTGCACTCTCTCCCCAGGGCCTGTGCACTCTCTCCCCAGGGCCTGTGCACTCTCTCCCCGGGGCCTGTGCACTCTCTCCCCAGGGCCTACTGCACTCTCTCCCCGGGGCCTGCTGCACTCTCTCCCCGGGGCCTGCTGCACTCTCTCCCCGGGGTCTGTGCACTCTCTCCCCAGGGCCTGCTGCACTCTCACCCCGGGGCCTGTGCACTCTCTCCCCAGGGCCTGCTGCACTCTCTCCCCGGGGCCTGTGCACTCTCTCCCCGAGGCCTGCTGCACTCTCTCCCCAGGGCCTGTGCACTCTCTCCCCAGGGCCTACTGCACACTCTCCCCAGGGCCTGTGCACTCTCTCCCCAGGGCCTACTGCACTTTCTCCCCAGGGCCTACTGCACTCTCTCCCCGGGGCCTGCTGCACTCTCTCCCCAGGGCCTGCTGCACTCTCTCCCCAGGGCCTGCTGCACTCTCACCCCGGGGCCTGTGCACTCTCTCCCCAGGGCCTGCTGCACTCTCACCCCGGGGCCTGTGCACTCTCTCCCCGGGGCCTGCTGCACTCTCTCCCCAGGGCCTGCTGCACTCTCTCCCCGGGGCCTGTGCACTCTCTCCCCGAGGCCTGCTGCACTCTCTCCCCAGGGCCTGCTGCACTCTCTCCCCAGGGCCTACTGCACACTCTCCCCAGGGCCTGTGCACTCTCTCCCCAGGGCCTACTGCACACTCTCCCCAGGGCCTGTGCACTCTCTCCCCAGGGCCTACTGCACTCTCTCCCCAGGGCCTACTGCACTCTCTCCCCGGGGCCTGCTGCACTCTCTCCCCAGGGCCTGTGCACTCTCTCCCCAGGGCCTGTGCACTCTCTCCCCAGGGTCTGCTGCACTCTCTCCCCAGGGCCTGTGCACTCTCTCCCCAGGGCCTGTGCACTCTCTCCCCACGGTCTGCTGCACTCTCTTCCCGGGGCCTGCTGCGTAGCTGCCAATCCTGTCCTTCCCTCAACCAGGTCTCTATAATGGCAAAAACATCATAGTTCCCAGTACTAATCCAAGCTCTAAGTACATCTGCCTTACCCGTAATACTTCTTGCATTAAAACATTCGCACTTCAGGCCACCAGTCCCGCTGTGTTCAGCAACTTCTCCCTGTCTGCTCTTCCTCAGAGCCACACTGTCCCTATTCCCTAGTTCTCCCTCAATTGTTTCACCTTCCGACCTATTGCTCCCGTGCCCACCCCCCTGCCATACTAGTTTAATCCCTCCCGTGTGACACTAGCAAACCTCGCATCCAGGATATTTATGCCTCTCCGGTTTAGATGCAACCCGTCCTTCTTATACAGGTCACACCTGCCCCGGGAGAGCTCCCAGTGGTCGCGATAACTGAAACCCACCCTCCTACATCAGCTGTTTCGCCACGTGTTTAGCTGCTCTATCTTCCGATTTCTAGCCTCACTGACACGTGGCACAGGGCGTAATCCCGAGATTACAACCCTAGAGGTCCTGTCTTTTAACTTTCTGCCTAGCTCCCTGAACTCCTGCTGCAGGACCTCATGCCCCTTCCTGCCTATGTCGTTAGTACCAATATGTACAACGACCTCTGCCTGTTTGCCCTCCCCCTTCTGGATGCCTGCTACCCGTTCAGAGACATCCTGGACCCTGGCACCAGGGAGGCAACATACCATCCTGGAGTCTCTTTCACGTCCACAGAAGCGCCTATCTGTGCCCCTGACTATAGAGTCCCCTGTGAGTATTGCTCTTCTGCACTTTGACCCTCCCTGCTGAACATCAGAGCCAGCCGTGGTGCCACTGCTCTGGCTGCTGCTTTTTTCCCCTGATAGGCTATCCCCCCCCGACAGTATCCAAAGCGGTATACCTATTCTGGTGGTCCCCTTCTGATGGTCACCCATTTCTCTGCCTGCACCTTGGGTGTGACCACATTTATATAACTGCTATCTGTGACGCTTTCCGCCACCTGCATGCTCCGAAGTGCATCCAACTGCTGCTCCAACCGAACCATGCGGTCTGTGAGGAGCTCCAGTTGGGTGCACTTTCTGCAGATGAAGCCATCCGGGACGCTGGAAGCCTCCCGGACCTGCCACATTAGGATAAATGGTCGGCACAACATTGTGGGCCGAAGGGCCTGTACTGTACTGTGCTGTATTGTTCTATGGTCCACTTTGATTGAAAATCAGTCCAATATGATACTGAGGCATACAGAGCAGCAAGGCCCTGGCTTCAATCTCTAGGCTTTGCTGACTTCAGTGGAAGTAATGTGGTTTGTGGTTTTGTTATTGATGAGTAACCCAGAGAAAGCAAAACAACTGGAGAAATTAAATTAAATTTTTTAACTAACCTGGAATATAAATCTGGTCTCAGTAACCGTGATCGTGAGCTACTGGTTTGAGTTGGAGATCAAGTGATGACCCTGCCAGGAATATACCGAATCAGAGCAGGCAGTCCAGGACGATGGCGGCATTGCGCTCAGGTGTGATGCCACACTATAGTTGAACAGCCCGCTCGCACTCGCTGTCTTGGACTGAGGCAGAAAGAGTGGGCACTTGGGTGAGCCAGGCGATCAGTTTAACTATATGGCTTTGTGCCTTTACCGAGCCAGTGTTTGAACGGTACTCCTAAAGATTGTGGAAATATCTTTGGTGAACATAATGAATCCTCTGTTTATTTCAGGACCACCATTGTGATCGCTGGATCCTTTCTGGATGCTTTTCAGAAAGTTGCAGACCTGGCAACTAACACACGAGGTGAGTGAGGTGGCTTCCAGAGCTGTGTATGTTGATGATTGTGAGTAGATTGGGCAAATACCGTGGGAGATCCATGCGGAGGTCAGCTCCTGCAGCAGAAGGGAGAAAAATACATTTATCACCCAGGAACCGGTCATCCATCCTTGCTGCTCTGTGCCAGCTGCACGCAGCCTCTTCCTGTCTCCCTTCATCTTACCTCGTCCTATTCCTTTCTCCCTCGTATGCTTCGCTGACTTCCCCTGAACTGTGTCTGTACTCTTTGCCCTTTACCACAGCCTGTGGGTGCCTTCCACATTCTCTCCATTCTCTGGGTAAAGAAGTTTCTCCTCAATTTTCCATTGGATTATTAGTGATTATCTTATATTTGTGACCCCACGTTCTGGCCTCACCAGCAAGTGGAAACTTTGTTTTTACCGGATCAAATCCTTTCCCAACTTTAAAGACATTTCCCAGGTACCCCCACTCAGTCCAAGAGCAGGGAGCCTCAGCCGGTTTGGTCTTTCGAAGTGGATATAATCTCTTAGTTGGAACTGATATCAAGATGTCATTTTTCACACAAAGAGCGGTCACCATACAGAGAAACATACATCCAAAATAGAAGCAGGAGGAGGCCATTCGGCCCTTCGAGCCTGCTCCGCCATTCATTATGACCATAATGTGGGGATGCCGGCGTTGGACTGGGGTGAGCACAGTAAGAAGCCTTACAACAGCAGGTTACAGTCCAACAGGTTTGTTTCGAGTCACTAGCTTTCAGAGTGCTGCTCCTTCCTCAGGTGAATGGATGAAGGAGCAGTGCTCCGAAAGCTAGTGATTCAAAACAAACCTGTTGGACTTTAACCTGCTGTTGTAAGACTTCTTACCATTATGATCATGGCTGATCTTCAAGTTCAATACCCTGATCCCGCCTCTCCGGATCCCTTTAGCCCCAAGAGCTGTATCTGATTCCTTCTTGAAATTAGATAATATTTTGGCCTCAACTACTTTCTGTGGGAGTGAATTCCACAGATTCACCAGTCTCTGGGTGAAGAAATCTCTCTTCACCTCAGTCCTAAAAGCTTCACCCCTTATCCTCAAACTATGACCCCTAGCTCTGGACTCCCCCACCATCGGTAACATTCTTTCTGAATCTACCATGTCTAATCCTGTTAGAATTTTATAAGTTTCGATAAGAGCCCTCATTCTTCTAAACTCCAATGAATATAATCACCTCTCCTCATCTGACAGCCCCACCATCCCAGGAATCAGCCTGGTAAACCTTCGCTGCTCTCCCTCCCTACCCCAGCATTGCCCATCGCTAATCCTACTCCAGCATTGTCCATCACCAATCCTACCCCAGCATTGCCCATCGCTAATCCTACCCCAGCATTGCCCATCGCTAATCCTACCCCAGCATTGCCCATCGCTAATCCTACTCCAGCATTGCCCATCGCTAATCCTACTCCAGCATTGCCCATCGCTAATCCTACTCCAGCATTGTCCATCGCTAATCCTACCCCAGCATTGTCCATCACCAATCCTACCCCAGCATTGTCCATCACCAATCCTACCCCAGCATTGTCCATCACCAATCCTACCCCAGCATTGCCCATCGCTAATCCTACCCCAGCATTGCCCATCGCTAATCCTACCCCAGCATTGTCCATCGCTAATCCTACCCCAGCATTGCCCATCACCAATCCTACCCCAGCATTGCCCATCGCTAATCCTACTCCAGCATTGTCCATCGCTAATCCTACCCCAGCATTGTCCATCACCAATCCTACCCCAGCATTGTCCATCACCAATCCTACCCCAGCATTGTCCATCACCAATCCTACCCCAGCATTGCCCATCGCTAATCCTACCCCAGCATTGTCCATCACCAATCCTACCCCAGCATTGTCCATCGCTAATCCTACCCCAGCATTGTCCATCGCTAATCCTACCCCAGCATTGTCCATCACCAATCCTACCCCAGCATTGCCCATCACCAATCCTACCCCAGCATTGTCCATCACCAATCCTACCCCAGCATTGTCCATCGCTAATCCTACTCCAGCATTGCCCATCGCTAATCCTACCCCAGCATTGCCCATCGCTAATCCGACTCCAGCATTGTCCATCGCTAATCCTACTCCAGCATTGTCCATCACCAATCCTACTCCAGCATTGCCCATCGCTAATCCTACTCCAGCATTGCTCATCGCTAATCCTACCCCAGCATTGCCCATCGCTAATCCTACTCCAGCATTGTCCATCACCAATCCTACCCCAGCATTGCTCATCGCTAATCCTACCCCAGCATTGCCCATCGCTAATCCTACCCCAGCATTGTCCATCGCTAATCCTACCCCAGCATTGCCCATCGCTAATCCTACTCCAGCATTGTCCATCACCAATCCTACCCCAGCATTGCCCATCGCTAATCCTACTCCAGCATTGCCCATCGCTAATCATACTCCAGCATTACCCATCGCTAATCCTACTCCAGCATTGTCCATCGCTAATCCTACTCCAGCATTGTCCATCACCAATCCTACTCCAGCATTGCCCATCGCTAATCCTACTCCCGCATTGCCCATCGCTAATCCTACCCCAGCATTGCCCATCACCAATCCTACCCCAGCATTGTCCATCACTAATCCTACTCCCGCATTGCCCATCGCTAATCCTACCCCAGCATTGCCCATCACCAATCCTACCCCAGCATTGTCCATTACTAATCCTACCCCAGCATTGCTCATCGCTAATCCTACTCCAGCATTGCCCATCGTTAATCCTACTCCAGCATTGCCCATCTCTAATCCTACTCCAGCATTGCCCATCGCTAATCCTACTCCAGCATTGTCCATCGCTAATCCTACTCCAGCATTGCCCATCGTTAATCCTACTCCAGCATTGCCCATCGCTAATCCTACTCCAGCATTGCCCATCGCTAATCCTACTCCAGCATTGCCCATCGCTAATCCTACTCCAGCATTGTCCATCGCTAATCCTACTCCAGCATTGTCCATCGCTAATCCTACCCCAGCATTGCCCATCGCTAATCCTACCCCAGCATTGCCCATCGCTAATCCTACCCCAGCATTGCCCATCGCTAATCCTACCCCAGCATTGTCCATCGCTAATCCTACCCCAGCATTGTCCATCGCTAATCCTACTCCAGCATTGTCCATCGCTAATCCTACTCCAGCATTGTCCATCGCTAATCCTACCCCAGCATTGCCCATCGCTAATCCTACTCCAGCATTGTCCATCGCTAATCCTACCCCAGCATTGTCCATCGCTAATCCTACTCCAGCATTGCCCATCGCTAATCCTACTCCAGCATTGCCCATCGCTAATCCTACTCCAGCATTGTCCATCACCAATCCTACCCCAGCATTACCCATCGCTAATCCTACTCCAGCATTGTCCATCGCTAATCGTACCCCAGCATTGCCCATCGCTAATCCTACTCCAGCATTGTCCATCGCTAATCCTACCCCAGCATTGCCCATCGCTAATCCTACTCCAGCATTGCCCATCGCTAATCCTACTCCAGCATTGTCCATCGCTAATCCTACTCCAGCATTGTCCATCGCTAATCCTACTCCAGCATTGTCCATCGCTAATCCTACTCCAGCATTGTCCATCGCTAATCCTACTCCAGCATTGTCCATCGCTAATCCTACCCCAGCATTGCCCATCGCTAATCCTACTCCAGCATTGCCCATCGCTAATCCTACTCCAGCATTGCCCATCGCTAATCCTACTCCAGCATTGCCCATCGCTAATCCTACCCCAGCATTGCCCATCGCTAATCCTACTCCAGCATTGCCCATCGCTAATCCTACTCCAGCATTGCCCATCGCTAATCCTACTCCAGCATTGTCCATTGCTAATCCTACTCCAGCATTGTCCATCGCTAATCCTACCCCAGCATTATCCAGCGCTAATCCTACTCCAGCATTATCCATCGATAATCCTACCCCAGCATTGTCCATCGCTAATCCTACTCCAGCATTGTCCATCGCTAATCCTACTCCAGCATTGCCCATCGCTAATCCTACCCCAGCATTGCCCATCGCTAATCCTACTCCAGCATTGTCCATCGCTAATCCTACTCCAGCATTATCCAGCGCTAATCCTACTCCAGCATTATCCATCGCTAATCCTACCCCAGCATTGTCCATCGCTAATCCTACTCCAGCATTGTCCATCGCTAATCCTACTCCAGCATTGTCCATCGCTAATCCTACTCCAGCATTGTCCATTGCTAATCCTACTCCAGCATTGTCCATCGCTAATCCTACTCCAGCATTGCCCATCGCTAATCCTACTCCAGCATTGTCCATTGCTAATCCTACTCCAGCATTGCCCATCGCTAATCCTACTCCAGCATTGCCCATCGCTAATCCTACCCCAGCATTGCCCATCGCTAATCCTATTCCAGCATTGTCCATCGCTAATCCTACTCCAGCATTGCCCATCGCTAATCCTACTCCAGCATTGCCCATCGCTAATCCTACTCCAGCATTGTCCATCGCTAATCCTACCCCAGCATTGTCCATCGCTAATCCTACTCCAGCATTGTCCATCGCTAATCCTACTCCAGCATTGCCCATCGCTAATCCTACTCCAGCATTGCCCATCGCTAATCCTACTCCAGCATTGCCCATCGCTAATCCTACTCCAGCATTGTCCATCGCTAATCCTACTCCAGCATTGTCCATCGCTAATCCTACCCCAGCATTGCCCATCGCTAATCCTACCCCAGCATTGCCCATCGCTAATCCTACCCCAGCATTGCCCATCGCTAATCCTACCCCAGCATTGTCCATCGCTAATCCTACCCCAGCATTGTCCATCGCTAATCCTACTCCAGCATTGTCCATCGCTAATCCTACTCCAGCATTGTCCATCGCTAATCCTACCCCAGCATTGCCCATCGCTAATCCTACTCCAGCATTGTCCATCGCTAATCCTACCCCAGCATTGTCCATCGCTAATCCTACTCCAGCATTGCCCATCGCTAATCCTACTCCAGCATTGCCCATCGCTAATCCTACTCCAGCATTGTCCATCACCAATCCTACCCCAGCATTACCCATCGCTAATCCTACTCCAGCATTGTCCATCGCTAATCGTACCCCAGCATTGCCCATCGCTAATCCTACTCCAGCATTGTCCATCGCTAATCCTACCCCAGCATTGCCCATCGCTAATCCTACTCCAGCATTGCCCATCGCTAATCCTACTCCAGCATTGTCCATCGCTAATCCTACTCCAGCATTGTCCATCGCTAATCCTACTCCAGCATTGTCCATCGCTAATCCTACTCCAGCATTGTCCATCGCTAATCCTACTCCAGCATTGTCCATCGCTAATCCTACCCCAGCATTGCCCATCGCTAATCCTACTCCAGCATTGCCCATCGCTAATCCTACTCCAGCATTGCCCATCGCTAATCCTACTCCAGCATTGCCCATCGCTAATCCTACCCCAGCATTGCCCATCGCTAATCCTACTCCAGCATTGCCCATCGCTAATCCTACTCCAGCATTGCCCATCGCTAATCCTACTCCAGCATTGTCCATTGCTAATCCTACTCCAGCATTGTCCATCGCTAATCCTACCCCAGCATTATCCAGCGCTAATCCTACTCCAGCATTATCCATCGATAATCCTACCCCAGCATTGTCCATCGCTAATCCTACTCCAGCATTGTCCATCGCTAATCCTACTCCAGCATTGCCCATCGCTAATCCTACCCCAGCATTGCCCATCGCTAATCCTACTCCAGGATTGTCCATCGCTAATCCTACTCCAGCATTATCCAGCGCCAATCCTACTCCAGCATTATCCATCGCTAATCCTACCCCAGCATTGTCCATCGCTAATCCTACTCCAGCATTGTCCATCGCTAATCCTACTCCAGCATTGTCCATCGCTAATCCTACTCCAGCATTGTCCATTGCTAATCCTACTCCAGCATTGTCCATCGCTAATCCTACTCCAGCATTGCCCATCGCTAATCCTACTCCAGCATTGTCCATTGCTAATCCTACTCCAGCATTGCCCATCGCTAATCCTACTCCAGCATTGCCCATCGCTAATCCTACCCCAGCATTGCCCATCGCTAATCCTATTCCAGCATTGTCCATCGCTAATCCTACTCCAGCATTGCCCATCGCTAATCCTACTCCAGCATTGCCCATCGCTAATCCTACTCCAGCATTGTCCATCGCTAATCCTACCCCAGCATTGTCCATCGCTAATCCTACTCCAGCATTGTCCATCGCTAATCCTACTCCAGCATTGCCCATCGCTAATCCTACTCCAGCATTGCCCATCGCTAATCCTACTCCAGCATTGCCCATCGCTAATCCTACTCCAGCATTGCCCATCGCTAATCCGACTCCAGCATTGCCCATCGCTAATCCTACTCCAGCATTGTCCATCGCTAATCCTACTCCAGCATTGTCCATCGCTTATCCTACTCCAGCATTGCCCATCGCTAATCCTACCCCAGCATTGTCCATCACTAATCCTACTCCAGCATTGCCCATCGCTAATCCTACTCCAGCATTGCCCATCGCTAATCCTACTCCAGCATTGTCCATCGCTAATCCTACTCCAGCATTGTCCATCGCCAATCCTACCCCAGCATTGCCCATCGCTAATCCTACTCCAGCATTGCCCATCGCTAATCCTACCCCAGCATTGCCCATCGCTAATCCTACTCCAGCATTGTCCATCGCTAATCCTACTCCAGCATTGTCCATCGCTAATCCTACCCCAGCATTGTCCATCGCTTATCCTACCTCTGCATTGCCCATCGCTAATCCTACTCCAGCATTGCCCATCGCTAATCCTACTCCAGCATTGCCCATCGCTAATCCTACTCCAGCATTGTCCATCGCTAATCCTACTCCAGCATTGTCCATCGCTAATCCTACTCCAGCATTGTCCATCGCCAATCCTACCCCAGCATTGCCCATCGCTAATCCTACTCCAGCATTGCCCATCGCTAATCCTACCCCAGCATTGCCCATCGCTAATCCTACTCCAGCATTGTCCATCGCTAATCCTACTCCAGCATTGTCCATCGCTAATCCTACCCCAGCATTGTCCATCGCTTATCCTACCTCTGCATTGCCCATCGCTAATCGTATCTCAACCACAAATACAAGTCTGTTTCAGGGGCACTAGCCTGAAATAGAAAGCTCCTGGAACTCGTTGCCTGAAAGTTTGCTGGAAGCAGATTCATTTGTAACTCCATGTACCTATCCCATTGCCTTTTGAAATGTCTATGTGCAGTGTTGTGTGAAAGGATTTTTATCAAAGATTAGCATTGCACGTTGGGTTACATGGTCTCCTTCGGGGCTGTATGGTTTGTGAAGTGAGGGCCATTGTCACACGTTGAACATGGGATCAGAGCCCAACAAAGGAATCCTCACCTGTTTAAAGGCGAGAATTGTAACCTTTGAGGTTGTGACAAGAACAACATAATTACCTCAGTGCTATCTGTAGAACATACAGTGGACTGACTTTGTAAATATATTGGCATTTCCTTTATGGATATATAAACCCAAGCTTTACTCTCCAACTCCCTTTTAGCAGTTTGGGAATCTGAGGTAAATTATGGAATTTTGCTGATGTCAGCAAGTGTAATTGATGGGTCATGTGACTTGCAGAGTGCTGTTGCAAGGCTGTTATTTTCCAGTGAGGTGTACACTGTTCAGTGTTGCACCTTGGAGAACAAGCTGTGCAAAATGAGCAGCTAAACCCACATCTTGTGTTAATTGTGTCCAGCTCCTGACAGCCTATAATTCACTCCTTGAAGAGTCTGATTGCCTGTGGAATCCAGCAGGCACATCTGTTCCCAAAATGAAAAGCAGGATTATCAAACGTGACTCCGAGCAGATGCCACAACTGAGTTTGCAAATTTAACCCAGCCAGCATCACAAGGGCAATGAACAGTAGTTGCTGCTTCTGAGAAAGATGTCCCCACACTCCACTAGCTTCTGGATTGGAAATAGCCATTGGCCTGTCCAATGGTGATCCACTTCACATCTGTATGTGCATATTTTTGCTCCCTCCCCCTCTCTCTCGCTCCCTTCCACCCGCCCTTCTCGCATGATACCTCTCTCCCTCCATCTTTCCCTCCCGCCCTTCTCCCTTCCTCTCTCCTGTCCTCACCAGCCACACTCCCAATCAGGCTTTCTGCAGCACTCTTTGTTCTGCCTATTTGGAAACTCTAAAGCTTCCTTTCATTTTTCAAAAATTACCGACTTTACTCTTCTACCATAAGTGTCTGCACACATTGTCCCGTCCTATCTCTGCTCACTCCTCCCTCACTCGCTCCCGCCCCCCAGTTTCAGGTATCCTGTCACTCCAGCCTTGTTAGAATGTAAGGACAGAGACCCTGCCTTCAGCTCAGCTTTTCAATGATGAAAAAAAGCCTTGTTTTGCTTTTTCCATGTTGTGATCTGGGACACGATTTTCTGGATTTTTCCACTTGCCTTGCAAAGCCAGGTTTGTTCCTTCAATAAAGAAATATTTGTTCCAGCAATTCAAATATCCAAGTTAAATAAGTCGAGTGAAATATTGTGAGATATTGGTGCCAGTTACTTCACCACGACTGTAGCCATCTGTTAACTTATAATCTTAACTTCAAACTTCTTAAACGTTGTTGTCTGAGCCTACACGTCTCCTTCCAAACTATGTGAGTTGGACTGAGTGTAAATGCTGGCAACCAGCTCTCAGGCACAGTCTCTCAGCATCAGAATCAAAAATGATCCCTGGGGCTGATAGAGTTAAGGGTATAAAGGAACTTGTTTACGACTGTTTCTCTTTAAGGGACTGTCCCTTTAATTTGTCCCTCAGTTAATTTGATTTTGTTTACTTAGCTCTTTGTGTTGAACAAATGATTTGTTCAAAGGCAGTGAATGGAGTTAAGAATCAGATCAGCCGTAATCCAATTGAGTGAGAGAACAAGCTTGATCGAATCTTCCTGTTCCTGATCCATTGGGACACGCAGATTAACTCTCTTTAAGAGAAGAATAATACTTTCATCAATGGGTTGTGTTGATTATTCCTCTTGGGTTTAGGATCACCAATCTGTCTTTTAAGTGGTCCTTGGGCAGTCTCTGATACCAATGTCTCAGTAGATTTGGCAAGGCCAAGGGATCGTGTGAACTTTTATTGGAAAAACAGAAGTGACCATTGCAGAATTGTTTAAGGAGATGTTACAGTTCCAAATGGACAAGACGAACTCGATGGTTTTAGGATTTAATCCCATTTTTCTTGAGTTGGGGAATAGAGGAGTAGCTTTATGGAGCTTCAAACTCTGAGCAGGTGAAAGATGAGAAAATATTAAAGTGCAAGATAAATAGAGAAATAATATTAGGAGACTTCAGTTAACCTCATAAAAAAGTGGGCAAAACATGGTGCTGGGGGTAAGAACATAAGAACTAGGAGTAGGAGTAGGCCATCTGGCCCCTCGAGCCTGCTCCACCATTCAATGAGATCATGGCTGATCTTTTGTGGACTCAGCTCCACTTTCCGGCCCGAACACCATAACCCTTAATCCCTTTATTCTTCAAAAAACTATCTATCTTTATCTTAAAAACATTTAATGAAGGAGCCTCTACTGCTTCACTGGGCAAGGAATTCCATAGATTCACAACCCTTTGGGTGAAGAAGTTCCTCCTAAACTCAGTCCTAAATCTACTTCCCCTTATTTTGAGGCTATGCACCCTAGTTCTGCTTTCACCCGCCAGTGGAAACAACCTGCCCGCATCTATCCTATCTATTCCCTTCATAATCTTATATGTTTCTATAAGATCCCCCCTCATCCTTCTAAATTCCAACGAGTACAGTCCCAGTCTACTCAACCTCTCCTCGTAATCCAACCCCTTCAGCTCTGGGATTAACCTAGTGAATCTCCTCTGCACACCCTCCAGTGCCAGTACGTCCTTTCTCAAGTAAGGAGACCAAAACTGAACACAATACTCCAGGTGTGGCCTCACTAACACCTTATACAATTGCAGCAGAACCTCCCTAGTCTTAAACTCCATCCCTCTAGCAATGAAGGACAAAATTTCATTTGCCTTCTTAATCACCTGTTGGACCTGGAAACCAACTTTCTGCGACTCATGCACTAGCACACCCAGGTCTCTCTGCACAGCAGCATGTTTTAATATGTTATCATTTAAATAATAATCCCTTTTGCTGTTATTCCTACCAAAATGGATAACCTCACATTTGTCAACATTGTATTCCATCTGCCAGACCCTAGCCCATTCACTTAGCCTATCCAAATCCCTCTGCAGACTTCCAGTATCCTCTGCACTTTTTGCTTTACCACTTATCTTAGTGCCGTCTGCAAACTTGGACACATTGCCCTTGGTCCCCAACTCCAAATCATCTATGTAAATTGTGAACAGTTGTGGGCCCAACACTGATCCCTGAGGGACACCACTAGCTACTGATTGCCAAGCAGAGAAACACCCATTAATCCCCACTCTTTGCTTTCTATTAATTAACCAATCCTCTATCCATGCTACTACTTTCCCCTGAATGCCATGCATCTTTATCTTATGCAACAACCTTTTGTGTGGCACCTTGTCAAAGGCTTTCTGGAAATCCAGATATACCACATCCACTGGCTCCCCGTTATCTACCGCACTGTTAATGTCCTCAAAAAGTTCCACTAAATTAGTTAGGCATGACCTGCCCTTTATGAACCCATGCTGCGTCTGCCCAATGGGACAATTTTCATCCAGATGCCTCGCTATTCCTTCCTTGATGATAGATTCCAGCATCTTCCCTACTACCGAAGTTAAGCTCACTGGCCTATAATTACCCGCTTTCTGCCTACCTCCTTTTTTAAACAGTGGTGTCACGTTTGCTAATTTCCAATCCGCCGGGACCACCCCAGAGTCTAGTGAATTTTGGTAAATTATCACTAGTGCATTTGCAATTTCCCTAGCCATCTCTTTTAGCACTCTGGGATGCATTCCATCAGGTCCAGGAGACTTGCCTACCTTTAGCCCCATTAGCTTGCCCATCACTACCTCCATGGTGATAACAATCCTCTCAAGGTCCTCACCTGTCATAGCCTCATTTCCATCAGTTACTGGCATGTTATTTGTGTCTTCCACTGTGAAGACCGACCCAAAAAACCTGTTCAGTTCCTCAGCCATTTCCTCATCTCCCATTATTAAATCTCCCTTCTCATCCTCTAAAGGACCAATATTTACCTTAGCCACTCTTTTTTGTTTTATGTATTTGTAGAAACTTTTACTATCTGTTTTTATATTCTGAGCAAGTTTACTCTCATAATCTATCTTACTCTTCTTTATAGTTTTTTTAGTAGCTTTCTGTTGCCCCCTAAAGACTTCCCAGTCCTCTAGTCTCCCACTGATCTTTGCTACTTTGTATGCTTTTTCCTTCAATTTGATACTCTCCCTTATTTCCTTAGATATCCACGGTCGATTTTCCCTCTTTTTACCGTCCTTCCTTTATGTTGGTATAAACCTTTGCTGAGCACTGTGAAAAATCACTTGGAAGGTTCTCCACTGTTCCTCAACTGTTTGACTATAAAGTCTTTGCTCCCAATCTACCTTAGCTAGTTCTTCTCTCATCCCATTGTAATCTCCTTTGTTTAAGCACAAAACACTAGTGCTTGATTTTACCTTCTCACCCTCCATCTGTATTTTAAAATCCACCATATTGTGATCGCTCCTTCCGAGAGGATCCCTAACTATGAGATCCTGAATCAATCCTGTCTCATTACACAGGACCAGATCTAGGACCGCTTGTTCCCTCGTAGGTTCCATTGCATACTGTTCTAGGAAACTATCGCGGATACATTCTATAAACTCCTCCTCAAGGCTGCCTTGACCGACCTGGTTAAACCAATCAACATGTAGAAGGAAAGGAGAGGACTTTCTGATATCTGTACAACAAAACCTTCTTGATCAATATTTCTCCCGTGTAACAAGGAAAGAAGCACAGTGGATCTGGGCAAGTGGAATGTGCCACTCTGATAGCATCTCGCAAATAGCAATCACAATGTAATTTTGTTTAGAGTCCATCTTAGTCTCCTCTGGAGGTCCCAGCATCACAGATGTCCGTCTTCAGCCAATACGATTCACTCCACGTGATATCAAGAAACGGCTGAAGGCACTGGATACTGTAAAGGTTGTGGGCCCTGACAATATTCAGGCAATAGTACTGAAGACTTGTGCTCCAGAACTTGCCGAGGTTCCACAAGATGCACTGCAGTAACTCACCAAGGTTCCTCAGACAGCACCTTCCAAACCCACGACCGCTACCATCTAGAAGGACAAGAGCAGCAGATACCTGGGAACCCCACCACCTGGAGGTTCCCCTCCAAGTCACTCACCACCCTGACTTGGAAATATATCGCTGCTCCTCCACTGTCGCTGGGACAACATCCTGGAACTCCCTCCCGAACGGCACAGTGGGTGTACCTGCACCACATGGACTGCAGCGGATCAAGAAGGCAGCTCATCACCACCTTCTGAAGGGCAATTGGGGCTGGTCAATAAATGCTGACCGAGCTAGTGACGCCCACATCCTGTAAATGAATTAAAAGAAAATTATTGAAAGAGACCAGAAAATCTCCCAAGTAAATATGCCAAGGCAAAGAGCTAATTTCAATGTTTCGAGAACGGACCTGGCACTGGTTGATTGGAGAAGATGATTCTGAGGTGAAACAGTAATGAAACAATGGAGGGAATTAATGAAAGTGAGTGTTCAGGTCCAAACCAGGTGTATTCCTTTGCAAGGTGTTGCTAACTTTTGGTTGGCTCTTAATTCATAATTTGCTCTGTTTGTTTAACCTTTGCTCTCGTGTCGCCAGGTATCTTTATGATACCACCACGAGGTTCAAGTTCAAGTAATGATCAATAACTCAACACACCAATTAGTAAGATTCAAATCAAAACACATTTATTATACACAGTACATCACTACTCATGCATAAACTCTACTTTCTAGACTGTTCCTATCACTAAAAGGCCTATACTTAGCTTCGGACTGGCCCACCAGGTCAGGGGAACAAATGGCCTTTCATTCAGGTCCTGAGTCTGTAGGATTCAAAAGCTGGTATGGACTGGTAGTTAGGAGCGCCTATCTCGTAGCGAGCATTGACTTGAGACTTACTTGGTTGGCGGCCGCTGGACAGTTCACTCTCAGGGGTTGCTTCGCGTTGCTGAGTGACCCTGTCAAGAAGGACGATTTGAACATGGGGGCTTTACTTTATAGTCCTCCGAGGCTTCCCGCCCTTCGGGGCGGACCCTGTACCTGGTTCCAAGTGATTGGACTGCGTCCCGATCACTTGGATCGATTACTGCGTCCCGATCACTTGGATCGATTTCTCCAATACTGGAGTTGTTCCCTGATCGTTGGGCGGTCCCTAAATGTCCGTTGGCCTTCCTTTGTCTTGGCCCCTGCTGGCGCCGAGGAGTCTGGCTTGGCTTTATTCACCTTAACTGTTGCATTTGTGCCTTGGAATTGCTCATTACTATGCAGATGGCTGCTGGTTTCAGTGCTGTCTGGTTTCTTACAGGGCTCAATACACATGATTTCTGTATTTGCTGGTCTTTGCCTGTGTTGGCTGAATTTCCCTGTAGTCTTTGCGGTTCTCCATTTTAAGTCGGGAAGTGGCCAACCCAGGTGGCTACAAAGGAAATGGTAGAATATACAAAGCTAAAGCAAGCTGGGTGGCAACGGCAATAAAAGTTAAAATTAAACAGAGAAAGGAGGCTTATGAGAAATATCAGGAGCAAATTCTATTTCATAACCAGGAAGATTAGGAAAATATAGGAGGGAATTAAAAAGTTATAATACAAGATGCAAAGAGGGATTGGAACAGATTGACAAGTGACATTAATTTGAGCCCTAAACCATTTTATAAACATATAAAGTGTAAATGGTTAACTAGAAACAAGTTGTACTAATTATGCGGCCAAAGGAAATTTGTCATGTAGAGGAAGAGAATGTGATCTGAGAGCAGGGATGTGTTGCTGCAATTGTTCAGGACCTTGGTGAGGCCACATCTGGAGTATTGTGGGCAGATTTGGTCTCCTTCTCTGAGGAAGGATGTTCTTGCTCTCGAGTGCTTGCAGCGAAGGTTTACCAGACTGATTCCAGGGATGGCGGGACTGTCATGTGAGGAGAGATTGACTAGGTTGGGATTGTTCTCGCTGGAGTTCAGGAGAATGAGGGGGGAATCTCATAGAGACTTATACAATTCTAACAGGACTGTTCAGGGTAGATGCAGGGAGGGTGTTCCCAGTGGTTGGGGGTGTCCAGAACCAGGGGTCACAGCCTGAGGATTCAGGGTAAACCATTTCGGACAGAGATAAGGAGACATTTCTTCACACAAAGAGTGGTGAGCCTGTGGAATTCATTACCACAGGAAGTAGTTGATGCTAAAACTTTGAATATATTCAAGAGGCGGCTGGATATAGCACTTGGCGAGAATGGGATCAAAGGCTATGGGGAGAAAGCTGGATTAGGCTATTGAGCTGGATGATCAGCCATGATGGTGATGAATGGCGGAGCAGCTCGAAGGGCCAAAAGGCCTCCTCCTGCTCCTATCGTCTATGAATCTCTGATAGTCAGAAAGTCTGACCCTTTATTGAAGGCAATGAAAACCCATCCTCTGGCGTCTCTGCAATTCTGGTGTCACATCTCGGTATAGTTGTTGATCGAATTGATGTTAATTTGGAATAAATATCACTGGGATGTCAATCATTTGTGAAGATTTGAGTTAGTTGACTTAGCCCCTCCCTTGAAATCCCATCAGTCTTTTCCAGACAGCTTGAGACTATCTGAGGACAGTGGTCACCAAGGTTCCAGTGGACCCAGTGGCTGCCGTTTGTCTGGCAGGGACCACCGAGACCACAATGAGTATCCTCAGCAGCACGATGAATTAGAAAACAGCACTTTTAATTTTAACTCCGTGTACACTGTGACAAGTTAAGAATACAAACCCTCTGTGATAGAGAAGCTTTTAAAAATGAGAATGCGAGACAAAGTTAAAAGTCACTTGGATAAATGTGGATTAATTGAGGAGAGCCAGTACAATGTGTTGAGGGACAATTGTGTTTAGCTTGATTTGTGGTTTTTGATGAGGTAATAAAGAGGGTTGATGAGGGTAATGCGGTCAAAATGGTGTACATGAACTTTGAGAAGGCATTGGATAAAGTGCCACAAGCAGTTTTGTGAGCAAAGTTATAACTCATGGAATACAAGGGAAAGTAGCAACATGGATACGGAATTAATTAGAATCACAGGAAATGGGAGTCACAGGAAACGGAGTAGTAATAAACAGATGTTTATTGGACTGGAGGAAGATATTTAGTGAGCTTCCTTGGGGGGGGGGCAGTATTAGAACCACGGCTTATCTTGATTTAGATTAATGACCTACACTTTCTAAAGGGCACATTTTAAAATATTCAGATGACACAACTTGTAAATGCTGTGAACTGTGAGGGGACTAGTGACAAATTTCCAGAATACTGATCCAGGTTGTTGGGGCAGACGTGTGGCAGATGAAATTCAATGCAGAGAAGTGTGAAGTGATTCATTTTGGTCGGAAGAATACGAAGAGACAATATAAAGGTTACAATTCTAACCGGGGTGCAGGAACAGAGGGGCCTAGGTGTATATGTGTGTAAAGCATTGAAGGTGACAGGACAGGTTGAGAGCAGTTAATAAAAATCTCAAAACACAGAAAATAGGGGCAAGAGTAAGCCATTCGGCCCATCGAGCCGGCCTGGCCATTCGGCCCATCGAGCCGGCCATTCGGCCCCCCCCCCCCCCAGCCAGAGGAAACAGCCTGCCGGCCTCCATGTTCAGCCCTGTCAGAGTTTTATACATTTCTGTTAGAACCCCTCTCATTCTAAACTCCAGTGAATACAGGCACAGTCTCTCCTCATCTGACAATCCCGCCATCCCAGGAATCAGTCTGGTGAACCTTTGCTGAACTTGCTCCATGACCAGTATATCCTTTCTTAGATAAGGAGACCACAGCTGCACACAATACTCCAGGTGTTGGGCAGCACGGTGGTGCAGTGCTTAGCACATCCTGCAGCTGCTTTGTGGCACCCTTCACTCTTTAGGAGAGGTGTAAATGCTTTGGAAGCAGTTCAGAGAAGATTGGAATGTGCGGATTGTCTTACGAGAAGAGGCTGGACAGGTTAGGCTTGTATCCGCTAGAGTTTAGAAGAGTAAGAGGCGACTTGACTGAAACATAAAATTCTGAGGGATATTGACAGGGTGGATGTGGAGAGGATGTTTCCTCTTGGGGGAGAATCGGGAACTTGAGGCCACTGTTTAAATGTATACATTTTAATGTATACATTGAGGTCTGCACCAGCCCTGGGAAAGAGCACCCCACACAAGCCCACATCTCCACCCCATCCCAGTAACCCCACCCAACCTTTCTGGACACTAAGGGGACTTGATCCAGCCCAATCCACCTAACCTGCACATCTTTTTAACTGTGGGAGGAAACCGGAGCACCCGGAGGAAACCCACGCACACACGGGGAGGATGTGCAGACTCCGCACAGACAGTGACCCAAGCCGGAATCGAACCTGGGACCCTGGAGCTGTGAAGCAATTGTGCTAACCACTGTGTTACCATGTCGCCCATACGCCTGGGATATCTCAGCGGCTTTTCCCCTTGACTTTCCCCCTGGGCTATTGGGAGATGCGGTTCATTCCTGGCCATGTTGAAGCTGGCTAGGTTTGGGTGTTCGGGCTGTTTAGGAGTGGGTCCACTTTGAACGTTCGCTTTATGGTGTTGGGCTTTCTCCTGGGCGGTCCTGGTGGGGAGTTACCTGGTGCTGGTGGTGCCAGCCCTCCCAGGGCATTCTCGTTCTTTACTTGATGTCTCACATCCTTGAAAGAGTTCCTGGATGAGCACTTGGCACGTCATAACATTCAAGGCTATGGGCTGAGTGCTGGCAAATGGGATTAGTTAGGCAGGTCAGGTGTCTTTCATATGTCTGTGCAGGCTCGATGGGCCGAAGGGTCTGTTCACTGCACTGTATTATCTGTGATTCTGTCGTGCTGGGTATGATTTACCCATTCTTGGCCCCTGCCTGGTGCGGCTGGGTCTGATATTCGAAAGGGACGGCTGGCTTGCTGATAACTTTCTTTTCTACAATAAAGGGGCAATTTCACGTGGCCAATCCTACTATGCACATCTTTGGGTTGTGGGGGTGAGACCCACGCGCACACGGGGAGAATGTGCAAACTCCACACGGACAGTGACCTCGGGCCAGGATCAAAGCCGGGCCCTTGGCGCCGTGAGGCAGCAGTGCTAACCACTGTGCAACCGTGCTGCCCAGGTTGCTGTGGTGGTGCCGGTGTTGAGGGGTTTGTGTGTGGGTGTGCATGTGACATGGCTGGGAGTCGTGCAGCCTGGAATGGCGAGCACTGTCGTCATGTTTTTAGGACTTTATCCTTTTCTTCCCTTGGTTTCTTGCGGGGTCGCGGGAATATTTCAGTGCTGGTTTAGCACAGGGCTAAATTGCTGGCTTTGAAAGCAGACCAAGGCAGGCCAGCAGCACGGTTCAATTCCCGTACCAGCCTCCCCGAACAGGCGCCGGAATGTGGCGACTAGGGGCTTTTCACAGTAACTTCATTTGAAGCCTACTCGTGACAGTAAGCGATTTTCATTTCATTTTTCATATTTGGTTTTACCCAGTAATTGTACGGAGCCAGATGTACGGAGCCAGATGTGATGTCGTTCTCGCTTCCACTTTGTACCCATGAAATGTTGAACCTTTTTTCCCCCTGCTCTATACTATTTTGTAATTTTGTTGCGTCTGTTTCTAAAATATAAAATTATGATAAATAAACTTTTAAAAAAAGGCTCCGGAAGGAAACTTGGGAAACACTTTTCCAACCTTGGGAGATTTCCTGGAATTCACATCCCCACCCAAAAACACAAGTCCCAACACCAGAACTTAGCAACTCTCGAACTATAACATTGCACAACTCACCAAACACTGTACCTCTCACATATACCCTCGATTCAGCCCATTAAGCTTCCCCCTCTCTCACATACAGCCCCCATACAGCCCACCAAGTTCCCTCCCTGTTCTTTATAAGGCGTCATTGAGCTTTCCTTAGACATGCCCCTCAAGACAGAAATCTCTCTGTGAGCAATACACTCCACAGCCCACACAGGTATTCCTATATGATACAATGTGCGTCCCATAAACCTCCCTTATTTAAACAGTCTATCACAGAACTCCCTTGTTCCCCAGTGTAACTGTCCTTCCCCATCTGGGTGTGACTCACATCACCGAGCCACCAGAAAAAAATACTCTCAAACTCGATAGCAAAAATATATACAGTTGTAGCCAGGGTTACAGTTCACTGGTTAGTTAGCAGGTTAGTTAGCAGGTTAGTTAGCAGGCAGCGATATCTAGCTGCATGGTTAATAAAGCTGTCAATTCTTATTTACTGAAAGGCAGCGTGGCCATCTCAACAGCTCATTGGATAACTGTATTGGCTGCTGTGATACTGAGACACACCAAACAAGAATGGCCAGGCTGTTCCGAGCTCGCTCTTTCGGATAATCAGCACAGTCACGGTGGGCCAGATAGCCCCCTTCTGCGCTCTATCATTCCACGATAAGCCAGGGCAAGATCTGTAGCCCTGGAATTGGCCTTAGCGCCCACAAGTCTTGGGACTGGAGTGTGGGGAGGTGTCGGGTGAAGTTCCCAAGAAGATCAAGTGGTGATTCAGGCTAGAAAGAAGATCAAAGTGAAGACGGGTTCCAACTGAACAGCAAGTGAACGTGGGCTAGTTGGTCCCAAGGGATAGCTACAAGTTCAGTGGACAAATGAGAGGACAGGATTGTTTGGGTCTTTGATATGTCTTTTCAGTTGAATAGCCCCCAACACAGAGTGAAGACTAGCACGATATGTCCTTAGATTCACAGGAAGGTCAGAGGTAGCTTCGGTCAAACATAAACACTAGTCTGGAGCTGTTGGGCCGAATGGCCTCCATATTCTATGTAACTCTCTCAATCAACAGGGGCTGAGATCCGGGAGGGATAAGGGTGCAATTGGAAACAGTGCTGAGATCCTGATGTCCACTGCACCAACTCACCCAGGATGCAAGGCTGCGTCAACAGTCAGTTAGCAGGCCATTAAATGGGCAGCACGGTGGCGCAGTGGTTAGCACTGCAGCCTCACGGCACCGAGGTCCCAGGTTCGACCCTGGCTCTGGTCACTGTCCGTGTGGAGTTTTGCACATTCTCCCCGTGTCTGCGGGGGTCTAACCCCCACAACCCAAAGATGTGCAGGGTAGGTGGATTGGCCACGCTAAATTGCCCCTTAATTGGAAAAAATGAATTGGGTACTCTAAATTAAAAAAAAACAGGCCATTAAATATTAACAAGGCGTTCACTGATACTAATGGCAGGCTGCCCTTACATCTCCAGTGAAATTAACTGTGCCAACCGTACTCCTTTGTTTGAGACAAGTGTCTCGAACGGCAGGGTAATAATCCAGGGCAATGACAATCCTGCTGGCTCCAACATGATGTTACAACAAAGAGAAGTACAGCACAGGAATAGGCCCTTCGGCCCTCTAAGCCTGTGCCGATCACGATGCCCTAACTTATAAAAACCTCCTGCCCTTACTCATAAATTTCATAGAATTTACAGTGCAGAAGAAGGCCATTCGGCTATGAGTTTGGAAGGTGCTGTCTAAGGAACCTTGGTGAGTTCCTGCAGTGCATCTTGCAGATGGTACACACGGCTGCTGGTGGAGGGAGTGAATGTTTGTGGAAGGGGAGCAATCAAGCGGCTGCTTTGTCCTGGATGGTGTTGAGCTTCTTGTGTGTTGTTGGAGCTGCACTCATCCAGGCAAGTGGAGAGTATTCCATCACACTCCTGGCTTGTGCCTTGTCGATGGTAGACAGGCTTTGGGGGGGTCAGGAGGTGAGTTACTCTCCGCAGGATTCCAGCCTCTGACCTGCCCTGGTAGCCACAGTATAAATATGGCTGGGTCCAGTTCAGTTTCTGATCAATGGTAACCCCCAGGATGTGGGGGATTCAGTAATGGTAATACCATTGTGTTACAGAATATAGTGTTCCCGGCCTTATGGGCGCCACGGTAGCACAGTGGTTAGCACTGTTGCTTCACAGCGCCAGGGCCCCAGGTTCGATTCCCGGCTTGGGTCACTGTCTGTGCGGAGTCTGCACGTCCTCCCCGTGTCTGCGTGGGTTTCCTCCCAAAGTCTGAAAGACGTGCTTGTTAGGTGAATTGGACATTCTGAATTCTCCCTCAGTGTACCCGAACAGGTGCCGGAATGTGGCGACTAGGGGAGTTTCACAATAACTTCAGTGTTAATGTAAGCCTACTTGTGACACTAATAAAGATTATTATAAAAAACAGTGGGCGGCATGGTGGTTAGCACAGTGGTTTGATCCCGGCCCCGGGTCACTGTCCGTGTGGAGTTTGCACATTCTCCCCGTGTCTGCGTGGGTCTAACCCCCACAACCCAAAGATGTGCAGGGTAGGTGGATTGGCCGCGATAAATTGCCCCTTAATTGGAAAAAATGAATTGGGTACTCTAAATTTAAGGGAAAAAACAGTGCTCGCCCCAGTACACCATTACTGGGCTTTACATTTTTCAGTGAAAAAACAAAGCTGAAATAAGGATTTCCCAACCCTCTCCATTAAGAATATCAGGCACCTGAACTTCAAAACATTTCAACCAGATCGTAACACAGTGTGTGCAGGCATGCTGCGGGATGTTGCCATGGCAACAACTTTATTATTTGCAGGTTTGGGCACAGACGGCAGGATCTTCCAGAAGTAGTTTGTGTGTGTGTGTGTGTGTGCCAGAGAGAGAGAGAGACAAAGACGGAGAGAGAGGGAGTGACAGAGAGAGAGAGACAGAGAGAGAGACAGAGAGAGAGACAGAGAGAGAGACAGAGACAGAGAGAGAGACAGAGACAGAGAGAGAGACAGAGAGAGAGAGAGAGACAGAGAGAGAGAGAGAGACAGAGAGAGAGAGAGACAGAGAGAGAGAGAGAGACAGAGAGAGAGGGAGTGACAGAGAGAGAGGGAGTGACAGAGAGAGAGAGAGAGAGACAGAGAGACAGAGAGAGAGAGACAGAGCGAGAGACAGAGCGAGAGACAGAGCGAGAGACAGAGCGAGAGACAGAGCGAGAGAGAGAGAGACAGAGAGAGAGACAGAGAGACAGAGAGAGAGACAGAGAGACAGAGAGAGAGAGGCAAAGACAGAGAGAGAGAGACAGAGAGAGAGAGAGACCGAGAGAGAGAGACAGAGACAAAGACGGAGAGAGAGAGAGAGACAGAGAGAGAGAGAGACAGAGAGAGAGACAAAGACGGAGAGAGAGACAAAGACGGAGAGAGAGACAAAGACAGAGAGAGAGACAGAGAGAGAGAGAGACAGAGAGAGAGAGAGACAGAGAGAGAGAGACAGAGAGACCGAGAGAGAGACAAAGACGGAGAGAGAGGGAGTGACAGAGAGACAGAGAGAGAGAGACAGAGAGAGAGACAAAGACGGAGAGAGAGAGAGAGAGACAGAGAGAGAGACAAAGACGGAGAGAGAGGGAGAGAGACAGAGAGAGACAAAGACGGAGAGAGAGGGAGAGGCAGAGAGGGAGAGGCGGAGAGAGGGAGAGGCGGAGAGAGGGAGAGGCGGAGAGAGGGAGAGGGAGAGGCAGGGAGAGGCGGAGAGGCAGGGAGAGGCGGAGAGGGAGGCGGAGAGGGAGAGGGAGGCGGAGAGGGAGAGGGAGGCGGAGAGGGAGGGGGAGGCGGAGAGGGGGAGGCGGAGAGGGAGAGGCCTTGTTTTTCTCCTTTAAGATACTCTTTAGAACCTACCTCTTTGACCAAGATTTTGGTCATCTGACCTAATATCTCCTTCGGTTGTTCAACATCTAATTTGCTTCATAAAGCTCCTGTGAAATGCCCTGGAATGCAATATTACATTAAAAGATGCTCGAGAAACATCAGTTGCTTTTGAGACAGAGAGAGCTTGTGTGAGAGAGTCAGACACACAAAAAACAAGAGCAAAATAACTTGAAAGCAAGTATGGCAAAGAGAGAAAAAGATACAGACACAGGACAGTGAGGGTGAGGGGGGGAATGAGCGAATAGGCCAGGGGGAAAAAGAGTGGAGGTGAAGAGAGGAAGGGGGAATAAATAAAAGGAAGAAAGAGGGTGAAAAAGAGAGATAAAAGAGACAGAAACAGGAGAGAAAAGGAGAGGCAGAGAAAGCAAGCGAGAGAAATGTAAGGAAGGGCAGAGAAAGAGGAACTGGGGAAAGAAGATTAGCCTGGAGCCACAGACATTACATAGAACACAGAACGTTGCAGTACAGGCCCTTCGGCCCTCGATGTTGCGCCGACCTGTGAAACCACTCTAAAGCCCATCTACACTATTCCCTTATCGTCCATATGTCTATCCAATGACCATTTGAATACCCTTAGTGTTGGCGAGTCCACTACTGTTGCAGGCAGGGCATTCCACACCCTTACTACTCTCCGAGTAAAGAACCTACCTCTGACATCTGTCCTATATCTATCTCGCCTCAATTTAAAGCTATGTCCCCTTGTGCTAGACATCACCATCCGAGGAAAAAGGCTTTCACTGTCCACCCTATCCAATCCTCTGATCATCTTGTATGCCTCAATTAAGTCACCTCTTAACCTTCTCTCTAACGAAAACAGCCTCAAGTCCCTCAGCCTTTCCTCATAAGATCTTCCCTCCATACCAGGCAACATTCTGGTAAATCTCCTCTGCACCCTTTCCAATGCTTCCGCATCCTTCCTATAATGCGGCGACCAGAATTGCACGCAATACTCCAAATGCGTCCGCACCAGAGTGTTGTATAGCTGCAACATGACCTCATGGCTTCAAAACTCAATCCCTCTACCAATAAAAGCTCCTTCTTAACAACCCTCTCAACCTGGGTGGCAACTTTCAGGGATCTATGTACATGGACACCGAGATCTCTCTGCTCATCCACACTGCCAAGAATCTTACCATTAGCTCAGTACTCAGTCGTCCTGTTATTCCTTTCAAAATGAATCACATGACACTTTTCTGCATTAAACTCCATTTGCCACCTCTCAGCCCAGCGCTGCAGCTTATCTATGTCCCTCTGTAACTTGTAACATCCTTCCGCACTGTCCACAACTCCACCGACTTTAGTGTCATCTGCAAATTTACTCACCCATCCTTCTACGCCCTCCTCCAGGTCATTTATAAAAATGACAAACAGCAGTGGCCCCAAAACAGATGCTTGTGGTACACCACTAGTAACTGGACTCCAGTCTGAACATTTCCCATCAACCGCCACCCTTTGTCTTCTTCCAGCTCACCAATTTCTGATCCAAACTGCTAAATCTCCCTGAATCCCATGCCTCCGTATTTTCTGCAGTAGCCTACCGTGGGAACCTTATCAAACGCTTTACTGAAATCCATATACACCACATCAACTGCTTTACCCTCATCCACCTGTTTGGTCACCTTCTCAAAACCGTGTTGACTATCTCTAATCAAATTATTCCTTTCCAGATGATTGTACATCCTATCTTTTATAAACCTTTCCAAGATTTTTCCCACAACAGAAGTAAGGCTCACAGGTCTATAGTTACCGGGGTTGTCTCTACTCCCCTTCTTGAACAAGGGGACAACATTTGCTATCCTCCAGTCTTCTGGCACTATTCCTGTAGACAAAGATGACTTAAAGATCAAGGCCAAAGACTCAGCAATCTCCACCCTAGCTTCCCAGAGAATCCTAGGATAAATCCCATCCAGCCCAGGTGACTTATCTATTTTCACACTTTCCAGAATTGCTAACACCTCCTCCTTACCATCCGACTGATTTGGTTCTGTTGCAGTATCTAAGTTCAGCTCGGAATATTTGGTGAGAAGACCACCAACATTTCACTGAGCACAGAATAGACTCTTCCAAGGGACTGGATAAAACACCAAAACAGTGATTTCCAGATTAGTAGCGGGAGCCATGCCCAACTAGGAGATTCCTGGCCTGATTCCTCGGCTGTGTAGAGCCAGCTGTTTCTACCTGAATTCACATTCAGGGTTAGAATTGGCCCATGTCCCACAGAGTCTCACTGCTTTCCAACCAACTGTGACTGCCCCTGCCCCCATTGCTGTCCAATAACACTGGGGAAGGCCATTTCAGACCACTCAGTAATATTCCCTCCATACTGAAACTCACCAAGCTGCTCTTCCCACCATTGTCATTGAAAAAATATATGATTGAGCACAGAAAGATGACATTCATCCCACTCTTTTGCTCTTTCTCCACCACCCTGCAAACTCTTCCCTTTCAACTATTTATCAAATTTCCTTTCGCAAGTTCCTATTCAACGTGCTTCCCCTGCTCTACAAGCTGCGTCTTCCAGACCATAACAACCTGTAAAATAAACTCTCATCTCTGGGTTTATTTAGCTTATCACCTTGAATTAACAACCTCTGCCGACTGACCATCCTACCAGAGGGAACAGCTTCTCCCCTCCTACTCTATCAAAACCCTTCATCATTTTGTCCACCTCTATTCAATCTCCCCATAACCTTCCCTGCTTTAAGGAGAAGAATTTCAGCTTTCCCAGACTCTCTGCGGAACATTAGGTACCACATGACGGTAACATTCTTGTAAATCCCCTCCGCACCCTCTCGGAGACTCTGACATCCTCCCAGGGCTGGATACAATACTCCCGCTGAGACATAACCAGTGGTTTTATAACCTCCTTGTCCCTCTTTGCAGCAGTTTGTGAATGAAAGGTGCGAATGTTTTCAAACATCCTCAGTTGGGGGGGGGGGCACGATAGCACAGTGGTTAGCACAGCTGCTTCATATCTCCAGGGTCCCAGGTTCGATTCCGGCTTGGGTCACTGTCTGTGCGGAATCTGCACGTCCTCCCCGTGTCTGCGTGGGTTTCCTCCGGGTGCTCCGGTTTCCTCCCACAGTCCAAAGATGTGCAGGTTAGGTGGATTGGCCATGGTAAATTGCCCCTTAGTGTCCAGAAAGGTTGGGTGGGGTTACTGGGATGGGGTGGGGGGGTGGGGCTTGGGTAGGGTGCTCTTTCCAAGGGCCGGTGCAGACTCGATGGGCTGAATGGCCTCCTTCTGCACTGTCAATTCTATGATTCTATGATAACAGCTGAAGCCTCAGTTTGGAAATTGTTCCGCTGCCAAACTCAAAACCAGTATAAACTATTCCAGGAGGCCGCACTCCCGCCAGTTAGCTTGATGCTCTTTAATAAATGCGATTGTATATAAATCTTGGAATGAAATTAAGGGTAATTGTAGGGATTAGGGGATACAGGGGGTGTAATGTAAGGGGAGGGGAAGTGGAGATTAGATTTGGTGGGTCCAGTGCCTATTCCCGCAGACTGCCAGTTCAGATCACAACCCTCAGTCACTATCTGCCCCAGCCGGCCTGGGACTGTGCATCTTTTACTGCTCAGGTCTCACCCAATTTCTAAACTAAGAAAACGGAAAGAGTTAAAAAAAATAATAATTAAGCACACATGTACCAAACTGTTCATGAATGAACCCAGTTATCAAAACAGAACAGATGACTCTTTGATATTGGTTAGAAAGAAGGGAGGCCCAGGTGGGAACAAACTGATGTCGTTTGTAACAGTGTTTGAAATGATCGGGGTGGGGGGGGAAGGAGAGAGAGAGAGACACTGAGACTGCAGAGTGGGACCTTAGACTAAGAGATTAACATTTCCAACAAAGCAATTGTAAATACAAACCAATCCAGTATCACATCTTAAAGAATGTTATCTGGCCAGAACAACATTGTAACCTGTATCTGGCAACTTAAACTGCTCTTTCTCAAGTGTACAATTATTACCCTCTCAGCTATTGTTTATTATTCTAAAGAGATACCTGATTTCATTATTACACTGAACAAAGCTATTAGCAATTCTTGCCCCATTGCCTTTACAGAACTGTCACCAAAATGTTAGAGATTTCAATGAGATGGTTCTCCAATGTTCACAGAGCACAGATTTAACACATTCTCCTACTTGAGTTCGACTCTCCTGCTAATCTTGCTATAGTAACTCAATCTAACTAACCAGTCTGCTCTAAGCCATGCGGTGGGTGTGATGCTTCTGATCTGCCCCTGTGTCGCCTGTGGAAAGAGAAAGAGCATGTGTGCTCTGTCCTTTTATATGGGTTGCCCCCTTGTGGTAGTGTCACCTCTGGTTGTCTTGACTGCCCATTGGTTGTGTCCTATTCTATGTGTTCATTAGCTGTATGTCTGCATGTCATAACATCTCCGGTGCTCCCTCTAGTGTTTACTTAGTCTTATTGTATTTACATTAACCCCTTGTATATTTACAGTGATGCATATCACCACACGTGTCAGGCATGGCCATGTGGGAAGATACTGGGGTGTGTGGGGAGGGGATGACAGTCAGTCTACAACCTTTTTACGGTAAATTCATTTTTACTGGATGTGGGCGTCGCTGGTTAGGCCAGCATTTATTGCCCATCCCTAGTTGCCCTTCAGAAGGTGGTGGTGAGCTGCCTTCTTGAGCAGCTGCAGTCCGAGGTGTAGGTACACCCACAGTGCAGTTAGTGAGGGATTTCCAGGATTTTGCCCCAGTGACAGTGAAGGAACGGCCGATATATTTCCAAGTCAGGGTGGTGAGTGACTTGGAGGGGAACCTCCAGGTGGTGGGGTTCCCAGGTATCTGCTGCTCTTGTCCTTCTAGAAGGTAGTGGTTGGGGGTTTGGAAGGTGCTGTCTGAGAAAACTTGGTGAGTTGCTGCAGTGCATCTTGTAGATCAGGATTTTTCAAAGTGCGGATCGTGAACCGCAGGTGGGTGTCGGGAGCATCGCGGAGCAATCGGTCGCTCCTGCTTTGTCCTGGATGACGTTGAGCATCTGGAGTGTTGTTGGAGCTGCGCTCATCCAGGCAAGTGGAGAGTATTCCATCACACTCCTGACTTGTGCCTGGTAGATGGTGGACAGGCTTTGGGGAATCAAGAGGTGAGTTACTCGCCGCAGAATTGCTAGCCTTTGACCTGCCCTGGTAGCCACAGTATTTATATGGCTGGGTCAATGGTAACCCCCAGGATGTTGATAGTGGGGCGTTCAGTGATAATAATGCCATTGAATGTCAAGGGGCAAAGGTTTGAGTCTCTCTCATTGGAGATGACCATTGCCTGGCACTTGTGTGGCATGAATGTTACTTGCAATTGCAGCACGGTGGCGCAGTGGTAGCACTGCAGTCTCACGGCGCATAGGTCCCAGGTTCGATTCCGGCTCTGGGTCACTGTCCGTGTGGAGTTTGCGCATTCTCCCCGTGTCTGCGTGGGTTTCGCCCCCACAATCCAAAGATGTGCAAAGTAGGTGGATTGAACACGCTAAATTGCCCCTTAATTGGAAAAAATGAATTGGGTACTCTAAATTGGACGGCTTCAGTGTGCCGAATGGTGCTGAACATCATCTGCAAACATCCCCGCATCTGATCTTATATTAGAAAGTCATTGCTGAACCAGCTGAAGATGGTTGGGCCTCGGACACTACTCCATGGAACTCCTGCAGTGATGTCCTGGTTTGATTGATTGATTGATTTATTGTCACGTACCGAAGTATAGTGAAAAGTATTTTTCTGCAGCCAAGGGGACATACACAGACAAAAAGAATCATCGACAAAGTACATTGACAAACAGTGATTGGTTAAAGTGCAGAACAAGGGGCCAAACAAAGCAAATACATGAGCAAGAGCAGCATAGGGCGTCGTGAATAGTGTTCCTACAGGGAACAGATCAGTCCGAGGGGGAGTCGTTGAGGAGTCTAGTAGCTGTGGGGAAGAAACTGTTTCTATGTCTGGATGTGGGGTCTTCAGACTTCTGTATCTTCTGCCATCTGATGGAAGGGTCTGGAAGAAAGCAATGCTTGGGTGGGAGGGGTCTCTGATAATGCTGTCTGCCTTCCTGAGACAGCGGGAGGTGTATACAGAATCAATGTGGGGGTGGCAAGCTGTGTGATGCGTTGGGCTGTGTTCACCACACTCTGCAGTTTCTTGCGATCTTGGGCCGAGCAGTTGCCGTACCAGCTGTGATGCAGCCGGATAGGATGCTCTCTATGGAACTGACACCCAACAACCACAACCATCTTCCTTTGTGCCAGGTATGACTTCAACCAGCAGAGAGTTTCCCCCGATTCCCATTGACTCCAGTTTAGTGAGGCCTGCTTGATGCCGCACTCGGTCAAGTGCTGCCTTGATCTCAGGGGCAGTCACTCTCACCTCTGGAGTTCAGCTCTTTTGTCCATATTTGAACCAAGGCAGGTGCTGAGTGACCCTGGCAGAACCCAATTCTGCTGCTGCTGATGGCCCACAGCCCCTCATGGGTGCCCATTTTTGAGTTGCTAGATCTGTTCGGAGTCTATCCCATTTAGCACAGTGGTTGTGCCACACATCACAATGGAAAGTATCCTCAATGTGAAGACGGGACTCTGTCTCCACAAGGACTGTGCGGTCGCCGCACCCCCCGATACTGTCATGGACAGATGCATCTGCGGCAGGCAGGTTGGTGGGGATGACGTCAAGTATGTTTTTCCCTCTTGGTGGTTCCCTCACCACCTACAGACCCAGTCTAGCAGTTTTGTCCTTTAGGACCTGGCCAGCTCGGTCTGTAATAGTGACTCTAATTCAGGTGTGAGCTCTGATGGGAAGGCCAGCAGGATTTCCAACTGTGTAAACCCTCATGGCTGAGCCCACCATCTTCCTCACCCACGCACTTCCCTGCTGGAGGCGCTGCCCAGCAAGCAGGAAGGGTATTCCCAGCCCATTCCCCAGACTGAGTCAGGGCTGCTGGAGCGGAGAGAGATCAGCAATGGCCACGTTTACTAATTGGAGCATCAAGCAATTTGGACTCATCCTAAAAATGCTTCTTAAAAGTTTTGACCAAAATAAGCAGAATAGATCCCAGCTCAACACTAAGCAGCTTGAGTGTGCAAATACTTTCTGAGTGTGTCTGGATGCCTAGGCCTGGGATGTGGAAGGTAGAGAGTAAACATAATATCAGACAGGTATCAGCAGGTCTGGCAGCCTGAACCAGGGAACAAAAATTCTGTGTCTCAACATGTTTCTGTCTCCCAAGGCATTAATTTTTCATTCCGTTTGATCAGTGAAAGGAATAACCTACTTTTCACAGCACAATCAGACCCCAAAAAACCGAGTTATAGTGAGAGGCGCACTTAAACATTTTAACCAGGTCTGTGATGTGTGTTAACATTGGGGGAAGGGACTGAGGAGGGACACGGTTAAAACTCAGTAAGAATGAGAGAGGCTGTCAGTGTGGAGGCAGCACACCTTCGAGGCTGGAAGCTCTGGGCTGAACCTGGACAGGGATTGAAGAACACACTCGATGTTGACCGAGTGCGTCGCTGAGGCACAGCTACAGATTCTCGCTCAGATGTCAAACCCCATCTGCTCCTTCAGATGGATGGATTAAAATAGCTTGCACTTATGAAACTTTCATCTTTCAGGACCTCCTGAAATAGCTACTTGAAGTGTAGCCACTCCTGTTCCATAGGCAAATATGGCAGCCTGAAAGCGTACAGCAAGATCCCAAAAGTACAAAAGGCACGAGGTGCGAGTTGGCTAAGATACATTGGGTAACTTCATTAATTTTATTCTTTTTAAATCTAAAGATTTTTTTTCCAATTAAGGGGCAATTTAACGTGGCCAATCCAACTACCCAGACAGTGACCCGGGGCTGGGATCGAACCTGGGACCTCGGTGCCGTGAGGCAGTGGTTCTGACCACTGCGTCACTGTGCCGCCCCTGTTTAACTTCATTAAAAAGCACGATGGTGGATAGGTAATGGCTAATATTTAAGGAACGAATGTGCACATTGGAACAGTTATATTCCTTTCTGGCAGATAGACACTACAAGATAAATAGCCCAACTACAGCTAACAAAAATAATTAAAGATAGTAAAGAAGAGTAATACAAAGTTCCATTAATTAGAAAAATTAGCAAGCCTGAGGATTAGGAGCAGTTCAGAATTCAACAAAGGAGAATCAAGAGATTGACTAACAGGGAGAAAAGAAAATATGAGAGTAAACTTGCAAGTAACATAGAAGCGGACCGCGGTGGCGCAGTGGTTAGCACTGCTGCCTCACGGCGCTGAGGTCCCAGGTTCGATCCTGGCTCTGGGTCACTGTCCGTGTGGAGTTTGCACATTCTCCCCGTGTCTGCGTGGGTTTCACCCCCACAACCCAAAGATGTGCAGGGTAGGTGGATTGGCCACGCTAAATTGCCCCTCAATTGGAAAAAATAAGAATTGGGTACTCTAAAAAAAATTTTTTTTTAATAATTTTAAAAACATAGAAGCGGACTGTTAAAGATCCAACACGTCTTTAAAAAGAAAGTGAATGAAGACCGAAAGGGGGGGATTTATAATAGAGAACAAGAAAATGGCAGGGCAATTAAACAACTATGTTGGCAGCATGGTGGCACAGTGGTTAGCATTGCTGCCTCACAATGCCAGGGTTCAATTCCAGCCTCAGATGATTTTATGTGCACTGTACCTTCTGCACTGTAAATTCTATGATAATCTATGTGTGGAGTTTGCATTTCCTCCCCGTGTCTGCGTGGGTTTCCTCCGGGTGCTCCGGTTTCCTCCCACAGCCCAAAGATGCATGGGTTAGATGCTAAATTTCCCCTTTGTGTCCTAAGATGTGCAGGTTAGGTGGGGTTATGGGGATAGGGAGGGGGGGTGGTCTTTCAGAGGGTTAGTGCAGACTTCTTGAGCTGAATGGCCTCCTTCTACACTGTAGGAATTCTATGTTTGTATGTCTTCACAGAGGAAGACACAAATAACTTTCCAGAAATGCAAGGAACAAAGGGTCCAGTCAGGAGGAATTGAACAAAAGTGGTATTACTAGAAAAATGGTGCTGGGAAATTGGTTGCCCCGGATAGTCCACAGCCCAGGGGAGTAAAGCAGGTGCCATGGAAATAACGGATGTGTTGATTGTCATCTTCCAAAATTCTGTAGATTCTGGAATAGTCCCAGCAGGTTGGAGGGTGGAAAATATAACCTTGCTATTTCAAAAAGGAGGGAGGGAGAAAACAGGGAATTGCAGAGCAGTTAGCCTGACGTCAATAGTAGAGGAAATTCTAGAGTCTATTATAAAGGATGCCAGAAGAGGACAGTTAGAAAATATCAATGGGATTAGATAAAGTCAACATGGATTTATGACAGAGAAAACATGTTTCATAAATTTACTGGAGTTTTTTGAAGATGTAACTAATAGAATGGATAAGGGTGAACCAGTGGATGTGGTGTATTTGGATTTTCAGAAAGCTTTCGATAAAGTCCCACATAAGAAGTTAGTGTGAAAAATTAACGCACATGGGATTGGAGATAATACAGTGGCATGGATTGAGAATTGGTTAGCTGACAGTACACGGAGAGTAGGAATAAATGGGTCTTTTCAAAGTGACAGCCAGTGACTAATGGGGTCCCGCAGGGGTCAGAGCTTGGGACCCGGCTTTTCACAATATACAGCAATGATTTGGGTGAGGGAACCAAAAGTAATATTTCCAAGATAACACAAAACATGGTGGAAATGCGAGTTGCGAGGAGGATGTTAAAAGGTTTCAAGGTGATTTAGATGTGTTGAGTGAGTGGGCAAATACATGGCAAATGCAGTATAATGTGGATAAATGTGAAATTATCCACTTCGGACAGAGAAACAGAATGAGAGAGTATTATTTAAATGGTGACAGATTGGGAAATGTTGACATACAGAAGGGACCTGGGTGTCCTTGTACACCAGTCACTGAAAGCAAACATGCAGGTACAGCATGTTCGGAAGGTAAATGATATGTTGACCTTCATTGCAAGAGGACTTGAGTGTGGAGCAAGGATGTCTTACTGCAGCTGTATAGGGCCTTGGTGAGAATACACCTGGAGTATTGTTTTTTTAAATAAGTGTAGAGTACCCAATTACTTTTTTCCAATTAAAGGGCAATTTAGCGTGGCCAATCCACATACCCTGCACATCTTTGGGTTGTGGGGGTGAAACCCACGCAGACACGGGGAGAATGTGCAAACTCCACACAGACAGGGATCCGTGGCCGGGCTCAAACCTGGGACCTCGGCTCCGTGAGGCTGCAGTGCGACGGGATATGCTAGGGGAGGGGGATCAGCTAGAAGGCATGGTCCACGCTGGTACCAATGACTTGGGTAGGAAAGGGGATGAGGTCTCCTAAAGTCAAACCTTAGGGAGCTAGGAAGGAGATTGAAAAGCAAGACCTCAAAAGCAGTAATCTCAGGATTGCTCCCAGACCCATGTGCAAGTGAGTGCAGCAACAGGAGAATTGAGCCATTAAACCTATGGCTGGAAAGCTGGTTTAGGAGGGAGGGCATCAGATTACTGAGGCATTGGGAACAGTCCTGGGGAATGTGGGACTTGTTCAAGCCAGTCTACACCTGAACTGGATTGGGACGAAAATCCTTGCAGGGTGTTAAGCCACCCTGGGCGAGTGCGCGGTCAATTCCAGCCCCACACGCCCCGGAGTCACAACACGAGTGAATTAACCAATAAATCTTATAAAAATTCCCAAAATCTTTGGCCCTTAGCTGCCCAATAATTACAGGCACTAGGTTTGTAGGTTGAAACACAATTACTCTTTATTTATCACACGATTAATTATGAAAGGTACAGCAGACACAAATATTAATAAGTACCCAGCTCCTACTTTAACTTGCCTTCCCACTCACACACACACAAGACAGACAGACATAATGGGGTGGAAAAGGGGGAAAAAACATAAGTGAAAGAGAAATGAGTCTTTGCTTCAGGTGACGGTCCGCGCAAGCTTCAGGTGACGGTCCTCGCAAGCTTCAGGTGTCGGTCCGCGCAAACTTCAGGTGACGGTCCGCGCAAGCTTCAGGTGACGGTCCGCGCAAGCTTCAGGTGACGGTCCGCGCAAGCTTCAGGTGACGGTCCGCGCAAGCTTCAGGTGACGGTCCGCGCAAACTTCAGGTGACGGTCCGCGCAAGCTTCAGGTGACGGTCCGCGCAAGCTTCAGGTGACGGTCCGCGCAAGCTTCAGGTGACGGTCCGCGCAAGCTTCAGGTGACGGTCCGCGCAAACTTCAGGTGACGGTCCGCGCAAGCTTCAGGTGACGGTCCTCGCAAGCTTCAGGTGACGGTCCGCACAAGCTTCAGGTGACGGTCCGCGCAAGCTTCAGGTGACGGTCCGCACAAGCTTCCCCCACAGTAGCTTCGGGAAACACAGTCCTTCTTTTGCAGCTGTACTGTCCCTGTTTCATCTGACTTTGCTCTCAGTTTATGGCCTGCCTTCAGGTTCTGTTTTCAGAAACCCAACACCAACAGGCATATTGGAAAGAGAGAGTCAACTGGATCTTTTTCGGAGAGGCTTGGCAGCAGTTTTCTGGAAGGATTTTGTTGGTTCTTTTCCCTCCATTTTCACGACCAAAAGTGAAACTAAAATGGAATCTTGTGGCTCTCAAAAACATTCCAGTGGGATAATATCCAATCAGCACCGGTTACCAGGCAGAGCACAGCCTTTTAGGTCAAATCATAGGCCACCAGCCACATCAATCAAACTGAGTCATCACTGAGGCCAGCCAATCTCCAGTCACCAGTCGAAAGAACGCACAGTCTTCTGGATCCTGCTGTTCGAATTAAAGGCACAGGCCAACACTCCCTTCTGCTTGAATTCAAATGACAGACTGTCTTAAAGACACGTGTCCATTAATCATCCATGGATCAAAAATGTAACTGAAAGAATAAAGGAAAGGGAAAATAAGGGAAGAAACAGAAGGATCCTTACTAGGGAGATTTGCCAGCACTGTGGGGAGGGTGGGCGTGGGTTAAATTAGATTGGCAGGGAATTGGGGACCTGAGGGCAAATTCAGAGCAGGGAACTGGAGAAATCATATTATCATAGAATTTACAGTGCAGAAGGAGACCATTTGGCCCATCGAGTCGGCACTGGCCCTTGGAAAGAGCACCCTGCCCAAGCCCACACCTCCACCCTATCCCCGTAACCCAGTAACCCCACTCAATCTTTTTGGACATTAAGGGCAATTTAGAATGGCTAATCCACCTAACCTGCACATCTTTGGACTGTGGGAGGAAACCGGAGCACCCGGAGGGAACCCACGCACACACGGGGAGGACGTGGGCGACCATTCTGTAGAGAGATTATAATATAGTTAGATTTAGCATCATTATGGAAAAGGACAAAATAGGACAGGAGTAAAAGTTCTAAATTGGGGGAAGACAAATTTGAAAAAACTGAGAAGTGAGTTGGCGAGTGGACTGGACCCAGTTATTCGAAGGAAAAATGGTGTTGGGTCAGTGGGAGGCATTTCAAAGGGAAAGGTTCTGTGGGCACAATGTAAACATGTCCCCAAAAAGAAAAGGGGTAGTCCTGCCAAAACCCAGAGTCCCTGCTTATCCTGAAACATACAGGCCAAGATAAAGCAGAAAAAGAAAGCTTATAAATCCTAAAAGTATACAAAGTGCATGGGTAAAGTAAAAATGTAAATTAGGAAACAAAGAGAGGATACGAAAGAACATTGGATGATAAAATCAAAGAAAATCCTCGTGCTTTACCAGTACATTAAGAGCAAGAGAATAATTAAGGAAAAGGTGGAGCCTATCAGAGATGTCCATGGTAACTCGTGGGTTGATTCAGAAGATGGGTTGTGAAGAAGGCCTATGGAGAGTTGGCCTTTATTGGTAGAGGGATTGAGTTCCGGAGTCGGGAGGTCATGTTGCAGCTGTACAGAACTCTGGTACGGCCGCATTTGGAGTATTGCGTACAGTTCTGGTCACCGCATTATAGGAAGGACGTGGAGGCTTTGGAGCGGGTGCAGAGGAGATTTACCAGGATGTTGCCTGGTATGGAGGGAAAATCTTATGAGGAAAGGCTGACAGACTTGAGGTTGTTTTCGTTGGAGAGAAGAAGGTTAAGAGGAGACTTAATAGAGGCATACAAAATTATCAGGGGGTTGGATAGGGTGGACAGTGAGAGCCTTCTCCCGCGGATGGATATGGCTGGCACGAGGGGACATAACTTTAAACTGAGGGGTAATAGATATAGGACAGAGGTCAGAGGTAGGTTCTTTACGCAAAGAGTAGTGAGGCCGTGGAATGCCCTACCTGCTACAGTAGTGAACTCGCCAACATTGAGGGCATTTAAAAGTTTATTGGATAAACATATGGATGATAATGGCATAGTGTAGGTTAGATGGCTTTTGTTTCGGTGCAACATCGTGGGCCGAAGGGCCTGTACTGCGCTGTATTGTTCTATGTTCTATGTTCTATGTATGTGGGCTGGGATCTCGATGAGCACTTTGTCTCTGTCTTCACTAAAGAGAGAGATGATGCAGACATTCTAGTTAAAGAGGAGGAGTGTGAAATATTAGCTACAATAAACATAACGAGAGAGGAAGTATTGGAGGGACTGGCATCCTTGACGATGGATAAGTCACCAGGGCCGGATAGATTGTATCCCTAAGGAAACCAGGGAAGAAATAGCAGATACTCTGAGGATCATTTTGCAATCCTCACTAGATACAGGCGAGGTCCCAGAGGATTGGAGGTCTGCAACGTTGTACCATTATTTAAAAAGGGTGTGAGGGAGAGGCCAGGGAACGATAGGCAGGTCAGTCTGACTGCGGTGATCGGCAAATTATTGGAAACAATTTCTGAAAGGCAGGATAAATTTCACTTAGAAAAGCACAGATTGATCAGGGATGGTCAGCATGCTTTTGTTTGGGGAAGATCATGTCTAACTATTGAGGAAGTAACAAGGAGGATTGATGAGGGTAGTGCAGTGGATGTTATCTACATGGATTTCAGTAAGTTACTTGACAAGGCCCCACATGGCAGACTGGTCAGAAAAGTGAGATCTCATGGGATATGGGGGGAGGTGGCAGGTTGGATCCAAAATTGGCTCAGTGACGGGAAACAAATTGTAATTGTTTAATGGATTGGATTTGCGAATGGAAAGCAGTTTCCACGGTGTTCCACAGGGCTCCGATTAATGATTTAGACTTAAATGTGGGAGGTGTGATTGGGAAATTCACAGATGACTCAATAATTGACGTGTGGTCGATAGTGAAGAGGATAGTTGTCAACTCCAGAAATGTCAGTGGTTTGGTTGGGTGGGCAGAGAAGTGGCAAATGGAGTTCAATCTGGAAAAGTGTGAGGCAGTGCGTTCGAAGAGGACAAACAAAGCAAGGGAATGCTCAATAAACAGGAAGATATTGAGAGGGGTTGAGGAAGTGAGACACCTTGGAATGCATGTCCACAGGTCCCTTAAGGAGAGGTGGATAAGGAGGTGAAGAAAGCAGATAGAACACTCTTCTTTATTGGCTGTGGTATGGAATACAAAAGCAGGGATGTAATGATGGAACTGTAAAACACACTGGCTAGGCCACAGCTGAGGTTTTGTGGACAGTTCTGGTCACCACATTATAAGAAATATATAATTGCTCTGGAGAGAGTGAAGAGAGAGATTGACAAGAATGTTGCCAGGGATTGAAAATCACAGCTATGACGAGAGATTGGATAGGCTTGGGTTGTTTTCATTAGAACAGAGGTGATGGAGGGGTTTGAGGGATCTGGATAGAGTGGAGAAGAAAACTGGTTTCCCCAGGCTGCGGGTTAATTACCAGGTGGCATAGACTTAACGTGATTGCCGGAGCGATTCGATTGGTCGTGAAGAAAAACCTTTCACCCAGCGAGTGGTGGGTATCTGAAATGCACCGTCTAAGCTGGCGGTTGAGGCTGAAACACTAAACTCACTTAATAGGTACCAGGATCTACATTTAAAGTTGTGTAACCGGGTGCGGGAAAGTAGGATTAAAATGAGTGGCTAGTTCCCTTTTTATCTTTTCTGGCTGGTGCAGTCAAAATGGGCTGAATGGCCTCTTTCTCCACCACATCATTTCTAGGCTTCTGATAAGGTGACTAATCCCGTGCACAGTAATGGGTCTCACTAGTGCCTGTTTTTTAATCTAAAGTGCCCAATTCTTTTTTCCAATTAAGGGGCAATTTAGCGTGGCCAATCCACCTACCCTGCACATCTTTGACCCACGCAAACACGGGGAGAATGTGCGAACTCCACACAGACAGTGACCCGGGGCCAGGATCGAACCCGGGTCCTCGGCACCATGAGGCAGCAGTGCTAACCACTAGTGTCGATTTAACTGAAGCATAACCTCCCGACTTATGTATTCAATTCCCCTCGCAATATTTGCTGTACCTGTATACTAACCTTCTATGATTCATGCACTCGGCCACCCAGACCCCTCTGCATCTCAGAGCTCTGCAATCTCTCACCATTTAGATAATAAACTTCTCAGTTTCAAACAAAGAACAAAGAACAAAGAAATGTACAGCACAGGAACAGGCCCTTCGGCCCTCCAAGCCCGTGCCGACCATACTGCCCGACTAAACTACAATCTTCTACACTTCCTGGGTCCGTATCCTTCTATTCCCATCCTATTCATATATTTGTCAAGATGCCCCTTAAATGTCCCTATCGTCCCTGCCTCCACTACCTCCTCCGGTAGTGCGTTCCAGGCACCCACTACCCTCTGCGTAAAAAACTTGCCTCGTACATCTACTCTAAACTTTGCCCCTCTCACCTTAAACCTATGCCCCCTAGTAATTGACCCCTCTGCCCTGGGGAAAAGCCTCTGACTATCCACTCTGTCTATGCCCCTCATAATTTTGTATACCTCTATCAGGTCGCCCCTCAACCTCCTTCGTTCCAGTGAGAACAAACCGAGTTTATTCAATCGCTCCTCATAGCTTATGCCCTCCATACCAGGCAACATTCTGGTAAATCTCTTCTGCACCCTCTCTAAAGCCTCCACATCCTTCTGGTAGTGTGGCGACCAGAATTGAACACTATACTCCAAGTGTGGCCTAACTAAGGTTCTATACAGCTGCAACATGACTTGCCAATTCTTATACTCAAATCCCCGGCCAATGAAGGCAAGCATGCCGTATGCCTTCTTGACTACCTTCTCCACCTGTGTAGCCCCTTTCAGTGATCTGTGGACCTGTACTCCTAGATCTCTTTGACTTTCAATACTCTTGAGGGTTCTACCATTCACTGTATATTCCCTACCTGCATTAGCCCTTCCAAAATGCATTACCTCACATTTGTCCAGGTTAAACTCCATCTGCCATCTCTCCGCCCAAGTCTCCAGACAATCTAAATCCTGCTGTATCCTCAGACAGTCCTCATCGCTATCCGCAATTCCACCAACCTTTGTGTCGTCTGCAAACTTACTAATCAGACCAGTTACATTTTCCTCCAAATCATTTATATATACTACAAAGAGCAAAGGTCCCAGCACTGATCCCTGTGGAACACCACTGGTCACAGCCCTCCAATTAGAAAAGCATCCCTCCATTGCTACCCTCTGCTTTCTATGGCCTAGCCAGTTCTGTATCCACCTTGCCAGTTCACCCCTGATCCCGTGTGACTTCACCTTTTGTACTAGTCTACCATGAGGGACCTTGTCAAAGGCCTTACTGAAGTCCATATAGACAACATCTACTGCCCTACCTGCATCAATCATCTTAGTGACCTCCTCGAAAAACTCTATCAAGTTAGTAAAAACTCTATCAAGTTTCACTTTTCAAGAAAGGACAGTTTCACATTTTCTCACATTACACTCCATTAGCCAGATCTTAACCTATCTTTATCTTTTTGTAAACTCCTTATGTCCTCTTCACAATTTACTTTCCTGCCTATCTGTGTGTCATCAACAAATTTGGCAACTATTCCTTCATCCCAGTGATTTATATAAATTGTAAACAGTTGAGGCCCCAGCACTGATCCCTGTGACACACCAGGGGCTGGTTTAGCACGGTGGGCTAAACAGCTGGCTTGTAATGCAGAACAAGGCAGCAGCGCGGGTTCAATTCCCGTACCAGCCTCCCCGAACAGGCGCTGGAATGTGGCGACTAGGGGCTTTTCACAGTAACTTCATTTGAAGCCTACTTGTGACAATAAGCGATTATTATTATTGTTATTACTTGTCACCTCCTGTCAACCTGCAAAAGGCCCATTTATATCTACTCTCTGTTACCTGTTAGTTAGCCAATACATTTATAGCATAAGCTTTCATTTCCAGCAATAACCTTCAATATGACGCCCTACCAAATTCCACCTGGAAATCTGAGTACAGTCCATCTACCGGTTCCCATTTATCTGCAGCATAGGTTACGTCTCCAAAGAACACCAAATAGTTGGTCAAACATAATTTCCCTTTCACAAAACCATGTTGACTCTGCCTGATTACCTTTGGATTTTCCAAGTGTATGATATAACTTCTTTAATAATAGTTTCGAACATTTTCCCCATGACAGATGTTAAGTTAACTGGCCTGTAGTTCCCAACTTTCTGTCTCCCTCCCTTTTTGAATAATGGGACTAATTTGGTCTTTCTGCTCCACATGAGCCTCCTACAACCCTTCTTTATCTCATCCTATCAGCGTAGCCTTCTATCCTTTTTTCCCTAATGTGTTTATCTAACTTTGCCATAAGTGCATTTATACTATTCACCTCATCCTTATCTGAGAGGATTGTTTACATATGACCGTCACTGTTTATAGATGGAAGGGTGCCAGAAACTAACTAATTCACCTCAGACACTCCCTGTGAACTCCACATCCTCACCACTCTCTGGATAGATAAGGTTCTCCCGAATTCCCTATTGGATTTCTTGATGACTGTCTTATATTGATGGCTTTTAATTCTGGTTGTCTCCACAAGTGTGAACACCGTTTCAATATTTGCCCATCAAAGCGTCTGATAATCTTAAAGACCTATATCAGGCCACTCCTCGATCTACTCTTTCCTAAAGAGCAGGTTCTGGCCTGGTCCATTCTTTCCTGATGTGTATAACCTCTGATGTCATCCAAGTGAATCTTTTTTGCACCTTCTCCAGTTTCACCCTCTACATCTTTTTATTAATATGGAGACCAGAACTGTTCACAGTACTCCAGGTGTGGTCTAATAAAGTTTAACCTAATGTTCGAGGACAGTTTATCTTGCTGCCTTGGTGTCAGTATTGACTGGAAACTAATTTTACCACCTGCTGAGATAGAAATTTTACAGCACAGGATACCATTCAGTCCATCTTGTCTGGGAAAATCGGAAAAGAGCTGTCCGTTCTAATTCCACCTTCCAGTTCTTGGTCCGCAGCCTTGTAGGACACAGCATCTCGTGTGTATATCCAAGCGTTTCTGCTTTTCAGACACTGAATTTCAGACTCCGACTGAGAGACACCTTCGTGTTTTGTGAATTGAGATTATTTACAGTTTCAGTGTGATTTCTCTCCTGTGTTTGCGATGTTATTGAATGTAATGGTTGGAGGATATTGTTCCACTCTCTCGCTCTCTGTCCTCTCTCCACCTATCCCCTTTCAGGAATGAATTCCTCAATCAGTCTGCTGCTGAATTGTGTTTCACTTTCAGTCAGGCTCAGTGTTTGAACCAAGCTCAGGAAACAAACTCACAAACAAACCTCACTTCCCGGATATCCAGCCCCTAAACAGTTTGGTTCTATTTACAGCATCATTTCCACCTCCGCTGAGGATTTAGTGATTAGAGGGATGTCAAGGGGTCTGCTTCTTGGGTTCTTAATGAGTAAAACTGAATGTTCCAGCAATGATGTCACTGGGTTTTTTTGGGGGTGGGGGAATACTGATAATCACACTGGTTTGAATCTGCTCAGTTTAGGATTCTGCCCGGGCCAGCAGTCACCTGACATCCTTATATTACCACCTGTTAAGATAGAAATGGTCCAAACATGGAGAGATGAGCTGAATTCCGTCTGAGATTAGAGTCAATGCCCTGGACATCAAAGCAGCATTTGACTCGAGTGCGGTCGCATCAAGGAACTGGAGCAAAGGTGAAGTCAGTTGTAATCGGGGAAACTCTCCGCTGGATGGACTCGTACCTAGCACTGTCTTTACAACACCGCCTCCATTTTTCAGTATTTCTAACTCCCCGTTCAACCTTCTCTGCCCTTGAGGTCACATTCACCAATTGCCTGGTTCCATCTGAAGTCCCTGGACACGGTTACCGTCAACAAGGCACATGCTGCAACCAGCAGGAGGAGGGGGAGAGAGAGCGGGGAGATGCAAGCGAGTCACGGAATAGAGATGAAAAAGAAAGGGTTGGGGGGGCGGTGTGGGGAGGGACAAGGGAGTAAAACGGTAGATAGACATCTGTAAATATACTGCACCCAGGACAACCTGGGAACGGCAACAAAGCAACATTGTTCATCGGGGGGGGGTCTCGGCCACAGCGGGAGAGAAATCAATTGTATGTAATATCTGTACTGACTTCTGTCTGTCTTTTTATCTCCTTTTATACCTAGCTCGTTTTTGTCTTGTTTGTTTTTCTCTGCCTGTTGTGACTATGTACAGTGTAACATGTAACGAGTTGGGAAATACAAAATGTGAAAACCCAAGAAAAACATTAGAAATTCTTAAACAAAAAACAAGGCACGTGCTCATGAACCCCCTCTCACTCAGATCACAATGGTACTGATCGCACAGAATCCCTCCCTTTGAACCATTTAAGTTATCTACTGAACTCTGACGACACTGAAACAACAGCAATATGTATTTTCCAATTGTAAACCTCGCTGATGTTACCTGCGAAAGTGTCTCAAAACCCCAAAGGGTAACTTCTTCTTGGTGGTGTATTTTTGTTTGGAATAATGTGAGGGACAATGTACAACCCAGTGAGGAACCAGTTCAGTCATTGTGTAAACCATTAATAATGATATTGACTAAAGTTAGGGTATTACAGTGGTTAGCACTGTTGCTTCACAGCTCCAGGGTCCCAGGTTCGATTCCCGGCTTGGGTCACTGTCTGTGCGGAGTCTGCACGTTCTCCCCGTGTGTGCGTGGGTTTCCTCCGGGTGCTCCGGTTTCCTCCCACAGTCCAAAGATGTGCAGGTTAGGTGCATTGGCCACGCTAAATTGCCCCTTCGTGTCCAAAGAGGTCAGGTGAGGTTACTGGGTTACAGGGATAGGGTGGAGGTGTGGGCTTAAATGGGGTGCTCTTTCCAAGAGCCAGTGCGGACTCGATGGGCCGAATGGCCTCCTTCTGGACTGTAAATTCTATGAAAAGAAAAACACAACAAATAATTCACATAAACTATGATATTTAAGTATATGAATAACTAAACAAACCATTTTAACTGAAGTTACCTCTTGTTTCTAAAATATATCCGCCTTCCCTGAACTCGGAGACAGCCCTTTTCCCAGACAATATCCAATTTTAAAAACTGTGTTGGTCAAATCCAGTCAATAGTTACCCCAGAATACCGCCTAGGTGACCAAGTCTGTGAAAAGTTTCTTCCTGGTTCAGCGAAGGCACAAAACTGCGGCTTGAGAATAATATGTTATTATTATGAGTATCTGCAATGTGCCGTGGCACAGAATATTAGGTGGAACATGGCTCAGATCACAGATGGAGCTGGCCTGTCTGACTGTTGGATGGAGAACTAACCTTTCTCCCCAATGAGGGTGCTAGCAGTTATACTGTTCAATCTCTTTGATATTCCCCCCTGTGGATTCTGCTGTCTACCTCGCTCCAAATCCTTACCTTTAGAAGTACAACCTCCCTGATCTCTGATAAACAATCCGATATGGCCATTCGCACCTCAATATCTCGTAACCTTTACTGGGCAGATCACATTGCATTATTCCGCTAGGTATCTGCTAGTGTTGTTATTTTCTGGTATTTTCATCTCAAATGCACGACTAATCTCGTTAACCTCCCACATTCCTGACACAATCCGCAATCGGTTGACCTTCCAATCTTCAGCTCTGTCCTTTCCAGTTGGATAACATACATCGGAACACCCGGTGCTATTTGAACACCAGGATCTGTATAAAAATGCCAAGCAGAAAACTGTTCCATTCAGAAAGAACTTTCCCTGCTTTCTCTTGGCACTAATTCTAAGTGTCTTCTGAATTGCCGAATAGAAAACACTCGCGTACCCAATCCCGCTGCAATTAGCTTTGTATTTACCCCTTGCTTCTTAGCTGTTTATTCCCATGGCAACCTTGGGTCATTTGGCATTCCTTTGAACCTAGTGATGTAATTATCAGGAAACTATTTAACCCTCTTTCAGAATACTCTCGAGCTCACTTTGTTCTTAAAGGGACATTGCACAAAAGCAAATCCAGGCTATTCCCAGCATATGGGTCATCACACTGGACTCCCAACATCTGGTGAGGGTCCACAGCTGCTGCTGCAGTATTCATCACCCTGAATGTCGGGTGAGGACCAGATCATTGAGGTTAAATTTATCTCACACTGCTTGGGTATTGCTGAAGAAAATACATTTTGTCAAAGTTTTTCATCTTACACTCATCAGAACAATCACAAGAGTACCAATGTCAGGCGAAACAACGTCTTTATACTGTATGAGAGGAGAGTGCTGATTGGTACCAGGGACCTGTGAAACCTCACCCAGGGGTGAGCCCCTATCTTTGGGGAATGAGTTGAGGGAAGGGCAGCATTTTCAGCCTGAACTTTCCATTGGATTCACACTCCGCTGTTAGTGATGGCACCCAAGGAGCATTCACAGCAAAAGTCAAAATGATTCAACAGAAAACCGAGCTGCGGCTAACATTTATTGTCTGCGTCATTGAACTTCAAACAAATAGTTCTCACTGCCTCGATGTCCGCAATATTAGTGCACAGCAGAGAAGATAGAAAGGCGTTTTGTTCTGTGTTTTCTCTGTAGAACAGGGTTTTCTTGTTTAAACTGGCTGAGCTCATATATTCACACAGATCATCTTGTTCAAACAAGCCCTGTTCAGCGAGCTGCTACCTTGCCCACTTTGAGACGCAGGTAGTAATTAACAGGGCGGAGCTGTCTGCTTGTCAAAACAGCAACTTCCAAATGTTTCCATATATCTGTAATGTTGACTCATTAATGGAACATTTAAATGCTCTTTACATCTGATGGCTCCTGTTCCATTTCACTAAGGCTGGGCGGTGGGAGGTTTGGTTTCAACAGGACTCGATTGCATCCTCCGGGCCACAAGGGACAGACCTCACACTGGCGATGATCCCAGAGCCAGTTCGTCATGCGGAGGTCAATGGGGGGGTTGTTGCTGGTCTGTTCTATGGCGGAGCAGATGATGGTTGAGCTCAAGTTGTGGTTTGCGTGATATCAACAGATAGCACAGGAACAGCTGGATTATTAGGAGCAAGAGGACTTCACTCTCCAATTTTTAGCCAATCCTTACCGCATGCCTTATTTTTATTATTACTTATTATTCCTGACACAGTGAGATAGTATCCGTGAACCAATAGATTGTGTCAGCAATGGCTTCCTGTCAGGAGGTCATGGCTTCAAGACCCACACCAGTGGCTTGTGAACAGACTCCAGGCTGACTCTCACAGGGCAGTACTGAGGGAGTGCCGCACTGTCAGGGCACAGGGCAGTTTAGTTGGGCAGCATGGTCGGCACGGGCTTGGAGGGCCGAAGGGCCTGTTCCTGTGCTGTACATTTCTTTGTTCTTTGTTTGTTTGTCAGTACTGAGGGTGTGCTGCACTGTCAGTGGGTCAGTACTGAGGGAGTGCTGCACTGTCGGAGGGTCAGTACTGAGGGAGTGCTGCACTGTCAGTGGGTCAGTACTGAGGGAGTGCCGCACTGTCAGAGGGTCAGTACTGAGGGAGTGCTGCACTGTCGGAGGGTCAGTACTGAGGGAGTGCTGCACTGTCGGAGGGTCAGTACTGAGGGAGTGCTGCACTGTCAGTGGGTCAGTACTGAGGGAGTGCCGCACTGTCAGAGGGTCAGTACTGAGGGAGTGCCGCACTGTCAGAGGGTCAGTACTGAGGGAGTGCTGCACTGTCAGAGGGTCAGTACTGAGGGAGTGCTGCACTGTCAGAGGGTCAGTACTGAGGGAGTGCTGCAATGTCAGAGGGTCAGTACTGAGGGAGCGCTGCACTGTCAGAGGGTCAGTACTGAGGGAGTGCTGCACTGTCAGAGGGTCAGTACTGAGGGAGTGCCGCACTGTCAGAGGATCAGTACTGAGGGAGTGCTGCACTGTCAGAGGGTCAGTACTGAGGGAGTGCCGCACTGTCAGAGGGTCAGTACTGAGGGAGTGCTGCCCTGTCAGAGGGTCAGTACTGAGGGAGTGCCGCACAGTCAGAGGGTCAGTACTGAGGGAGTGCCGCACTGTCAGAGGGTCAGTACTGAGGGAGTGCTGCACTGTCAGAGGGTCAGTACTGAGGGAGTGCTGCACTGTCAGAGGGTCAGTACTGAGGGAGTGCCGCACTGTCAGAGGGTCAGTACTGAGGGAGTGCTGCACTGTCAGAGGATCAGTACTGAGGGAGTGCTGCCCTGTCAGAGGGTCAGTACTGAGGGAGTGCTGCCCTGTCAGAGGATCAGTACTGAGGGAGTGCTGCCCTGTCAGAGGGTCAGTACTGAGGGAGTGCCGCACTGTCAGAGGGTCAGTACTGAGGGAGTGCCGCACTGTCAGAGGGTCAGTACTGAGGGAGTGCTGCACTGTCAGAGGGTCAGTACTGTGGGAGTGCCGCACTGTCAGAGGGTCAGTACTGTGGGAGTGCCGCACTGTCAGAGGTGCCATTTCTGAACAAAATGTTCAGCCAAAGTCTTATCTCCCTCACAGGTGTGTCCCATTGTGCTGTTGAAAGAAGAGCAGACGTGGTCTCCATAGTGTCCTGGCCAATATTTATCCCTCAGCCAACAACACAAAAAACATGATCTGGTCATAAAGTTCTAGAGCCAAACAGCACAGAAAAGGCCCTTCAGCCCATCGCATCTGCGCCGGCCAAAAACACCCACCTGACCATTCTAACCCCATATCCCAGCACGTGGCCCATCGCCGTGTCTGCCCTGGGATCGCAAGCGCACATCTAAATACTTCTTCAGTGTTATGCGGGTCTCTGCCCCCACCCCCCTTTCAGGCAGCGAGTTCCAGACTCCCACCCCCCTCTGGGTGAAAAGGGTTTCCTCACATCCCCTCTAAACCTCCTGCCCCTCACCTTAAATCAACACATTGCTGGTTGTGAGATCTTACTGTGCACAAATGTGCTTCCTACATTGCAAACATGATCAAAGCTCAGAAGTGTATGTGTGCTGTGGGGTGAACAGAGAACATAGAACAGTACAGCACAGCCCTTCAGCCCACGATGTGCCGACCATTTACCCTAATCTAAGATCAACCTAACCTCCACCCCTTCAATTTACTGCTGTCCATGTGCCTGTCCAAGAGTCGCTTAAATGTCCCGAATGACTCTGACTCCACCACCTCTGCTGGCAGTGCATTCCACACACCCACCACTCTCTGTGTAAAGAACCTCTGACATCTCCCCTATACCTTCCTCCAATCACCTTAAAATTATGTCCCCTCGTGACGGCCATTTCCACCCTGGGGAAAAGTCTCTGGCTATCCACTCTATCCATGCCTCTCATCACCTTGTCCTCCTCTATCAAGTCACCTCTCTGCCTTCTTCGCTCCAGTGAGAAAAGCCCTCGCTCCCTCAACCTTTCTTCATAAGACATGCCCTCCAGTCCAGGCAGCATCCTGGTAAATCTCCTCTGTACCCTCTCCAAAACATCCACACCCTTCCTATAATGGGGCGACCAGAACTGGACACAATATTTCAAGTGTGGTCTAACCAGGGTTTTATAAAGCTGCAGCAAAACCTCACGGCTCTTAAACTCAATCCCCCTGTTAATGAAAGCCAACACACCGTACGCCTTCTAAACAACCCTATGTACCTGGGTGGCAACTTTGAGGGATCTATGTACGTGGACCCCAAGATCCCTCTGTTCCTCCACACTTCCAAGAATCCTGCCTTGAACCCTGTATTCAGCATTCAAATTCGACCATCCAAAATGGATCACTTCACATTTATCTAGGTTGAACTCCATCTGCCACTTCTCAGCCCAGCTCTGCATCCTGTCAATGTCCTTTTGTACCCTGCAACAACCCTCAACACTATCTACAACACCCCCAACTTTCATGTCATTGGCAAACTTAGTAACCCACCCTTCCACTTCCTCATCCAAGTCATGTATAAAAACCACAAAGAGCAGAGGTCCCAGAACAGATCCTTGCGGGACACCACTGGTCACCGACCTCCAGGCGGAATACTTTCCATCCACTACCACTCGCTGTCTTCTTTCGGCCAGCCAATTCTGTATCCAGACAGCCAAATTTCCCTGTATCCCATTCCCCCCCCAACCTTCTGAATGAGCCTACCATGGGGAACCTTATCAAATGCCTTGCTGAAATCCATATATACCACATCCGCTGCCCGACCTTCAACAATGTGTCTCATCACATCCTCACAGAATTCAATGAGGCTTGTGAGGCGTGACCTGCCCCTCACAAAGCCATGCTGACTATCTTTAATCAAACTATGTTTTTTCAAATAATCATAAATCCAATCTCGCAGAATCCTTTTCAATATTTTGCTCACCACAGACGTAAGACTGATGGGTAGAGTAAACATCTGCTGTGGGAGGAGTATATTTGTTATTGTACATTTGGCCATTGTTAATCGAGTGGTGCCTGTGTCCTGTGATCTATCCACATGAGATTCCATCTTAGTTCTGTAAACACGGAGATGATGAGTGAGGGCAAGGAATGGTGAGCAGTGCTAACCACTGTGCTACCGTGCCGCTCTCAGGGTAAGCAGGTGGGTGACATCAGACACTTTGGGTGAAATTTAAGGGCTTTGCTGCCCCGCGTGACAATCCTCGAGCAGCACGGTAGCACAGTGGTTAGCACTGTTGCTTCACAGCTCCAGGGTACCAGGTTGGATTCCCGGTTTGGGTGACTGTCTGTGCGGAGTCTGCACGTTCTCCCCGTGTCTGCGTGGGTTTCCTCCGGGTGCTCTGGTTTCCTCGCACAAGTCCTGAAAGACGTGCAGGTTAGGTGAATTGGACATTTTGAATTCTCCCTCAGTGTACCCGAACAGGCGCCAGAATGTGGCGACTAGGGACTTTTCACAGTAACTACACTGCAGTGTTAATGTAAGCCTACTTGTGACAGTAATAAAGATTATTATTATTCATGCTGAGCAACGAAGGGTTGCTGGCCTCTGATTGGCCAGCTGCTCTAAGCCGATAGAGCACCCCAGCTGTCCAGTGGCATTAATACGCCGGCTCTTCCTGAAACAGATGAGGTGGGGCTCCCGTGGAAACGTTCACGGCCTCCATTAAATACCCACTCCTCCCTTACAGCTCTATCCAGAGCAATCAGCCACACACCCGCTAGAAAATAATTTTCACCCTCACTGGAAGGTTTCCTGTTCCTGCTCTATCTTTATCCAGAGAGCATTTTGGTGTGTTCTGTCGAATGGTAGCAGTCTGTACAAGCCCGATTGGTAATACTGATGTGGAGGTATTTTACCAGAGTTTGTGTGCCACAATCCAGTACCATGAGCTGTCAAGGCAGCCAGAGAAAGGAGTGGTGTGTCAAGTAGCGATGTGGAGAAATGTCTCGCGTATGTGAGAGACTTGCTTTGTAGCTGTGGTATTTAGAACTTCGTAAGAAAGTTTGTGGCGGAATTTTTTTCCTGTGAGTGTGTGGCCAAACCGTCCCCATCAAACACTCCCAGGACAGGTACAGCACGGGTTAGATACAGAGTAAAGCTCCCTCTACACTGTCCCCATCACACACTCCCAGGACAGGTACAGCACGGGGTTAGATACAGAGTAAAACTCCCTCTACACTGTCCCCATCAAACACTCCCAGGACAGGTACAGCACGGGGTTAGATACAGAGTAAAGCTCCCTCTACACTGTCCCCATCAAACACTCCCAGGGCAGATACAGCACGGGGTTAGATACAGACTAAAGCTCCCTCTACACTGTCCCCGTCAAACACTCCCAGGACAGGTACAGCACAGGGTTAGATACAGAGTAAAGCTCCCTCTACACTGTCCCCATCAAACACTCCCAGGACAGGTACAGCACGGGGTTAGATACAGAGTAAAGGTCCCTCTACACTGTCCCCATCAAACACTCCCAGGACAGGTACAGCACTGGGTTAGATACAGAGTAAAGCTCTCTCTACACTGTCCCCATCAAACACTCCCAGGACAGGTACAGCACGGGGTTAGATACAGAGTAAAGCTCCCTCTACACTGTCCCCATCAAACACTCCCAGGACAGGTACAGCACTGGGTTAGATACAGAGTAAAGCTCTCTCTACACTGTCCCCATCAAACACTACCAGGACAGGTACAGCACTGGGTTAGATACAGAGTAAAGCTCTCTCTACACTGTCCCCATCAAACACTCCCAGGACAGGTACAGCACGGGTTAGATACAGAGTAAAGCTCCCTCTACACTGTTCCCATCAAACACTCCCAGGACAGGTACAGCACGGGGTTAGGTGCAGAGTAAAGCTCCCTCTACACTGTCCCCATCAAACACTCCCAGGACAGGTGCAGCACGGGGTTAGATACAGTGTAAAGCTCTCTCTGCACTGTCCCCATCAAACACTCCCAGGACAGGTGCAGCACGGGGTTAGATACAGAGTAAAGCTCCCTCTACACTGTCCCCATCAAACACTCCCAGGACAGGTACAGCACGGGGTTAGATACAGAGTAAAGCTCCCTCCACACTGTCCCCGTCAAACACTCCCAGGACAGGTACAGCACAGGGTTAGATACAGAGTAAAGCTCCCTCTACACTGTCCCCATCAAACACTCCCAGGACAGGTACAGCACGGGGTTAGATACAGAGTAAAGGTCCCTCTACACTGTCCCCATCAAACACTCCCAGGACAGGTACAGCACTGGGTTAGATAGAGAGTAAAGCTCTCTCTACACTGTCCCCATCAAACACTCCCAGGACAGGTACAGCACGGGGTTAGATACAGAGTAAAGCTCCCTCTACACTGTCCCCATCAAACACTCCCAGGACAGGTACAGCACGGGGTTAGGTACAGAGTAAAGCTCCCTCTACACTGTCCCCATCAAACACTCCCAGGACAGGTGCAGCACGGGGTTAGATACAGTGTAAAGCTCTCTCTGCACTGTCCCCATCAAACACTCCCAGGACAGGTGCAGCACGGGGTTAGATACAGAGTAAAGCTCCCTCTACACTGTCCCCATCAAACACTCCCAGGACAGGTACAGCACGGGGTTAGATACAGAGTAAAGCTCCCTCTACACTGTCCCCGTCAAACACTCCCAGGACAGGTACAGCACAGGGTTAGATACAGAGTAAAGCTCCCTCTACACTGTCCCCATCAAACACTCCCAGGACAGGTACAGCACGGGGTTAGATACAGAGTAAAGGTCCCTCTACACTGTCCCCATCAAACACTCCCAGGACAGGTACAGCACTGGGTTAGATACAGAGTAAAGCTCTCTCTACACTGTCCCCATCAAACACTCCCAGGACAGGTACAGCACGGGGTTAGATACAGAGTAAAGCTCCCTCTACACTGTCCCCATCAAACACTCCCAGGACAGGTACAGCACTGGGTTAGATACAGAGTAAAGCTCTCTCTACACTGTCCCCATCAAACACTACCAGGACAGGTACAGCACTGGGTTAGATACAGAGTAAAGCTCTCTCTACACTGTCCCCATCAAACACTCCCAGGACAGGTACAGCACGGGTTAGATACAGAGTAAAGCTCCCTCTACACTGTTCCCATCAAACACTCCCAGGACAGGTGCAGCACGGGGTTAGATACAGTGTAAAGCTCCCTCTACACTGTTCCCATCAAACACTCCCAGGATAGGTACAGCACGGGGTTAGATACAGTGTAAAGCTCTCTCTGCACTGTCCCCATCAAACACTCCCAGGACAGGTGCAGCACGGAGTTAGATACAGAGTAAAGCTCCCTCTACACTGTCCCCATCAAACACTCCCAGGACAGGTGCAGCACGGGGTTAGATACAGTGTAAAGCTCTCACTGCACTGTCCCCATCAAACACTCCCAGGACAGGTACAGCACGGGGTTAGATACAGAATAAAGCTCCCTCTACACTGTCCCCATCAAACACTCCCAGGACAGGTGCAGCACGGGGTTAGATACAGAATAAAGCTCCCTCTACACTGTCCCCATCAAACACTCCCAGGACAGGTACAGCACGGGGTTAGATACAGAGTAAAGCTCCCTCTACACTGTCCCCATCAAACACTCCCAGGACAGGTACAGCACGGGTTAGATACAGAGTAAAGCTCCCTCTACACTGCTCTGTGTTGTATGAAATTGGACAATTCTCTAATGAAGTGGACAGGTTTTGACAACACAATTCCTCTGCAGAGAACCAGCATGGACTTGATGTGTTGAATGGCCTCTTTTTGTGTGCCATGAATGACTCTGGCAGATGTGTGGGGAAAGCTGGGTGTAGATCTTGGCATTGCCAGTGGCTGGAGCTCAGGCACTCTCTCTCAGCTGGGTAAAGGAATTTGTTTTCAAAATAGTGACAGGTCTTCCTTGATTGCTGATTATCACAGATCTAAATGCATTCTCTTGCAGAACGGTAATGATTTGTCTCGAAATAACAAAGAGGAAATCCTCCCCCTGTTCTGTGTTGCTAACACATTTTCCCTGTGGTACTGAGATTAAATGAGTGCTGGAGAACAAACGCTACATTGAAAAAGGAAGCATGGATTTGGGCCAACACTGCTGTATGGAAATGGTGTTCATTACAGAGTACATAAAATGCAAACTATACTCCATTGTGTATTTACAAATTTCTATCATTTGGATCTACTTTGCGGCAGTTAAATTCAACTCGCAGTTATTGTGTTTCTCAAAGGAGTTATTTTCTCTGTTGCCATTGGTTACCAAATGAACCATCTTCTGGCATGTTTGTGGTTCTGACTTCTCCCGGGGCTGAGTTCAAAACCAGCGCTGTTTCTAACCGTGACACTGGATATGTCCATGCGGTTTCCAGGAACTCTCACCCTGCTCTTCGTTTCCTGATCACCTACATGGTGGCCACCTGTCATCAGAGGGGCTTAAAAATCTGAGAACACGCACGAACAGACTCAAAAACAGCTTCTTCCCCGCTGTTACCAGACTCCTAAACGACCCTCTTATGGACTGAGCTCATTAACACCACACCCTGTCTGCTTCATCCGATGCCGGTGTCTATGTATTTACATTGTGGACCTTGTGTTGCCCAATTATGTATTTTCTTTTTATTTTCTTTTATTTCCATGTACTAAATGACCTGTTTGAGCTGAACGCAGAAAATTACTTTTCACTGAACCTCGGTACACGTGACAATAAACAAATCCAAATCCAAAGATCTTCACAGACAGTTTGTGCTGACCAGGGCCGGGATTGGTCTGGGCCGGGATTGGTCTGGGCCGGGATTGGTCTGGGCCGGGATTGGTCTGGGCCGGGATTGGTCTGGGCCGGGATTGGTCTGGGCCGGGATTGGGTTCGGCTGGGATTGGTCTGGACCGGGTTTGGGTTCGGCTGGGATTGGTCTGGGCCGGGATTGGTCTGGGCCGGGATTGGTCTGGGCCGGGATTGGTCTGGCCCGGGATTGGTCTGGGCCGGGATTGGTCTGGCCCGGGATTGGTCTGGCCCGGGATTGGGTTCGGCTGGGATTGGGTTCGGCTGGGATTGGTCTGGGCCGGGATTGGGTTCGGCTGGGATTGGTCTGGGCCGGGATTGGTCTGGGCCGGGATTGGTCTGGGCCGGGATTGGTCTGGGCCGGGATTGGGTTCGGCTGGGATTGGTCTGGACCGGGATTGGTCTGGGCCGGGATTGGGCTGGGCCGGGATTGGGCTGGGCCGGGATTGGGTTCAGCTGGGATTGGTCTGGGCCGGGATTGGGTTCGGCCGGGATTGGTCTGGGCCAGGATTGGTCTGGCCCGGGATTGGTCTGGCCCGGGATTGATCTGGCCCGGGATTGGTCTGGGCCGGGATTGGGCTCGGCCGGGATTGGGCTGGGCCGGATTGGTCTGGGCCGGGATTGGGTTCGGCAGGGATTGGTCTGGGCCGGGATTGGGCTCGGCCGGGATTGGTCTGGGCATGTCTTATGAAGAAAGGTTGAGGGAGCGAGGGCTTTTCTCACTGTAGCGAAGAAGGCAGAGAGGTGACTTGATAGAGGTGTACAAGGTGATGAGAGGCATGGATAGAGTGTATAGCCAGAGACATTTCCCCAGAGCGGAGATGGCTGTCACGAGGGGACATAATTTGAAGGTGATTGGAGGAAGGTATAGGGGAGATACCTGCCAAGAGTTACAAGTTAGCTAGGAAGGACCTAAAGAGAGAGCTAAGAAGAGCCAGGAGGGGACATGAGAAGTCTTTGGCAGGTAGGATCAAGGATAACCCTAAAGCTTTCTATAGATATATCAGGAATAAAAGAATGACTAGGGTAAGCGTAGGGCCAGTCAAGGACAGTAGCAGGAAGTTGTGCTTGGAGTCCGAGGAGATAGGAGAGGTGCTAAATGAATATTTTTCGTCAGTATTCACACAGGAAAAAGACAATGTTGTCGAGGAGAATACTGAGATTCAGGCTACTAGACTAGAAGGGCTTGAGGTTCATAAGGAGGAGGTGTTAGCAATTCTAGAAAGTGTGAAAATAGATAAGTCCCCTGGGCCGGATGGGATTTATCCTAGGATTCTCTGGGAAGCTAGGGAGGAGATTGCTGAGCCTTTGGCTTTGATCTTTAAGTCATCTTTGTCTACAGGAATAGTGCCAGAAGACTGGAGGATAGCAAATGTTGTCCCCTTGTTCAAGAAGGGGAGTAGAGATAACCCCGGTAACTATAGACCAGTGAGCCTTACTTCTGTTGTGGGCAAAGTCTTGGAAAGGTTTATAAGAGATAGGATGTATAATCATCTGGAAAGGAATAATTTGATTAGAGATAGTCAACATGGTTTTGTGTAGGGTAGATCGTGCCTCACAAACCTTATAGAGTTCTTTGAGAAGGTGACCAAACAGGTGGATGAGGGTAAAGCAGTTGATGCGGTGTATATGGATTTCAGTAAAGCGTTTGATAAGGTTCCCCATGGTAGGCTACTGCAGAAAATACGGAGGCATGGGATTCAGGGTGATTTAGCAGTTTGGATCAGAAATTGGCTAGCTGGAAGAAGACAAAGGGTGGTGGTTGATGGGAAATATTCAGACTGGAGTCCAGTTACTAGTGGTGTACCACAAGGATCTGTTTTGGGGCCACTGCTGTTTGTCATTTTTATAAATGACCTGGAGGAGGGCGTAGAAGGACGGGTGAGTAAATTTGCAGATGACACTAAAGTCGGTGGAGTGTGGATAGTGCGGAAGGATGTTACAAGTTACAGAGGGACATAGATAAGCTGCAGCGCTGGGCTGAGAGGTGGCAAATGGAGTTTAATGCAGAAAAGTGTGAGGTGATTCATTTTGGAAGGAATAACAGGAAGACAGAGTACTGGGCAGAGAGATCTCGGTGTCCATGTACATAGATCCCTGAAAGTTGCCACCCAGGTTGAGAGGGTTGTTAAGAAGGCGTACGGTGTGTTAGCTTTTATTGGTAGAGGGATTGAGTTTCTGAGCCATGAGGTCATGTTGCAGCTGTACAAAACTCTGGTGCGACCGCATTTGGAGTATTGCGTGCAATTCTGGTCGCCGCATTATAGGAAGGATGTGGAAGCATTGGAAAGGGTGCAGTGGAGATTTACCAGAATGTTGCCTGGTATGGAGGGAAGATCTTATGAGGGAAGGATGAGGGACTTGAGGCTGTTTTCGTTCGAGAGAAGAAGGTTAAGAGGTGACTTAATTGAGGCATACAAGATGATCAGAGGATTGGATAGGGTGGACAGTGAGAGCCTTTTTCCTCGGATGGTGATGTCTAGCACGAGGGGACATACCTTTAAATTGAGGGGAGATAGATATCAGACAGATGTCAGAGGTAGGTTCTTTATTCAGAGAGTAGTAAGGGCGTGGAATGCCCTGCCTGCAACAGTAGTGGACTCGCCAACACTAAGGACATTCAAATGGTCATTGGATAGACATATGGACGATAAGGGAATAGTGTAGATGGGCTTTAGAGTGGTTTCACAGGTCGGCGCAACATCGAGGGCCGAAGGGCCTGTACTGCGCTGTTATGTTCTAAGTTCTAGATGTCAGAGGTAGGTTCTTTACACAGAGAGTGGTGGGTGTGTGGAATCACTGCCAGCAGAGGTGGTGGAGTCAGAGTCATTAGGGACATTTAAGCAACTCTTAGGCACATGGACAGGAGTAAATTGAAGGGTTGTAGGTTAGGTTGATCTTAGATTTGGATAAATGGTCGGTGCAGCATCGTGGGCTGAAGGGCCAGTGCTGTGCTATATTCAATGTTCTATAATGGAGAGAAGTTATTGTTTTTAAAAATTTCTGAAAAAAATTCCGATAAGGGACAATTTAGCGTGGCCAGTCCACCTACCCTGCACATCATCATCATAGAGATCTTTGGGTTGTGGAGGTAAGACCAATGCAGACACGGGGAGAATGTGCAAACCCCACACGGAATCGACCCTGGGACCTTGGCACCGTGAGGCAGCAGTGCTAACCACTGCATCACCATGCTGCCCACTTGGGGAGTGAATGTTTAATGTTGAAGTGGGGGCTCCTTTGTCCTGGATGGTGTTGAGCTTCTTCAGTGGAACTGGACTTGATGTTTGGTGCCAGTGTCTCCCCCCGCCAGTGTCTCCCCCCGCCAGTGTCTCCCCCCGCCAGTGTCTCCCCCCGCCAGTGTCTCCCCCCGCCAGTGTCTCCCCCCGCCAGTGTCTCCCCCCGCCAGTGTCTCCCCCCGCCAGTGTCTCCCCCCGCCAGTGTCTCCCCCTGCCAGTGTCTCCCCCTGCCAGTGTCTCCCCCTGCCAGTGTCTCCCCCTGCCAGTGTCTCCCCTGCCAGTGTCTCCCCCTGCCAGTGTCTCCCCCTGCCAGTGTCTCCCCCCGCCAGTGTCTCCCCCCGCCAGTGTCGCCCCCCGCCAGTGTCGCCCCCCGCCAGTGTCGCCCCCCGCCAGTGTCTCCCCCGCCAGTGTCTCCCCCCGCCAGTGTCTCCCCCCGCCAGTGTCTCCCCCGCCAGTGTCTCCCCCCGCCAGTGTCTCCCCCCGCCAGTGTCTCCCCCCGCCAGTGCCTCCCCCCGCCAGTGTCTCCCCAGCCAGTGTCTCCCCCCGCCAGTGTCGCCCCCCGCCAGTGTCTCCCCCCGCCAGTGTCTCCCCCGCCAGTGTCTCCCCCGCCAGTGTCTCCCCCCGCCAGTGTCTCCCCCCGCCAGTGTCTCCCCCCGCCAGTGTCTCCCCCCGCCAGTGTCTCCCCCCGCCAGTGTCTCCCCCCGCCAGTGTCGCCCCCCCGCCAGTGTCTCCCCCCGCCAGTGTCTCCCCCCGCCAGTGTCTCCCCCGCCAGTGTCGCCCCCCGCCAGTAATATTATCAGGAGTTTGAACTCCCAGATCAGGGTTTTGTTCTGATGACTCTGGTCCTTCAGAACACCTGACGAATCATCTGCAACAAAGCCCAGGAAACAAACGAAGACCATTTGATTCGAGGACCAGGCTGCACAGCACCAAGAATCTGTGCTCCTTAAACACAATTCCATTCAGCAGCTCCGGCCGGAACATTCCCACTTGAGGCAGGGGTTCCGAAACCGTTTACCCATCTCTGTCCCAGAACAGCTTCTGGGAATTGGGTGTGAGCATCCTCCACATCCACTGCCGTTAGCTCCCGATCGGAGGATCCCACTCCCTCCCATCCCATAACTTCATCGAGCTCTCAGCCACCGAGTTTATGTGAGCTGCAGACTAACGGCCCTCACTACAGCCTGTTGATTGGAAGCTGCTCCTATCATCATCTTCCAGACCCTTCACGCCAGCCACTGACCCTTCATTGGTGACTAACTGTCGCCCATATTGGTGTTTCATTATCCAGGGGCTCCCTTTGTAGCTGGTAAAATTGCAGCTGTACACCCCCAGCAGGAATATAGAGCGAGATAATCTGAGGCCAGTATTTTTTCCAATGATATTATTGATGTTACCGAGACAGAGAATGGAATCAAGAAGCGGGGTTGTTGGGGGGGGGTAGCAGGGGGTCAGTGCAGAGCTGGCTCGAGGCAGCAGCACCAACGGCAATCTAGATTATTAATATTTGCTGTTAAAAGTTGCCACAAAGTTGCCTGAGCTCACGAGACAGGAAAACGACTCAAATTGTGGCTGCTTTAGCCGGGTATTTTTGTCTGTGATCCTGAGATGTACTTGTCAAACCGCTTGGTCAGATTCCTCTCTCTCTCTCTCTTTCTCTCTCTCTCTTTTTATTCTTCCAAATGAAAACCATTCTTGCCCCCGTTGCCCCATCTTAAAACTCATCCGTGTACCAAATCGTTAAAGCCTCTCGATCAAAACCTTTTTGCATGCAGGCGTGAAATGTCTGGGTTGGGGGTGTAATGTTTAAGCTCCGTTGTGTTAGCCCCACCCTGGTACCGTGATACACTGCTGGGTAATATTTAATTTAGACACAGGTTAAAGTGGGTGCAGTCACTGTTTTCCAGTGTTTCCTCCTTGATTGTTGATGGACGGTTGAAGCACACACGGGCAGTGAGTGCTGGGACACGAATATGGCATTCCGGACTGTCAGCTGTGGGGAATTGTCCTGAATCGTGTCAGTTCCATCCAGAGCTGTGTTTATCTTTGGTTGGAGATTTACATTAATATTTCAGGGAGTGGCAGTGTCGATGTAAATCAACCTTTGAGCAACGACCAATGTTTTGTTGCTATAGTAACATATTTTCTTCATGCAGACAGCAGCAGAACACCTAATATCGAAGTTAATGTGCATCAGGGTTTAGCTTTTCTGGAAGATTACTTCTTGCTGCACTTGAAAAAAAGAATGAAAATCGCTTACTGTCACAAGTAGGCTTCAATGAAGTTACTGTGAAAAGCCCCTAGTCGCCACATTCCGGCGCCTGTTCGGGGAGGCTGGTACGGGAATTGAACCGTGCTGCTGGCCTGCCTTGGTCTGCTTTAAAAGCCAGCGATTTAGCCCAGTGAGCTAAACCAGCCCCTTAAGGGAGGAGTGACCAAATATTGTTTTTTGTCCACACCGTGGGCGAAATTCTCCGGAAACTACGCGATGTCCGCCGACTGGCGCCCAAAACGGCGCAGATCAGACGGGCATCGCGCCGCCCCAAAGGTGCGGAATTCTCCGCATCTTTGGGGGCCGAGCCCCAACCTTGAGGGGCTAGGTCAGCGCCGGACGAATTTCCGCCCTGCCAGCTGGCGGAAAAGGCCTTTGGTGCCCCGCCAGCTGGCGCGGAAATGACATCTCCGGGTGGCGCATGCGCGGGAGCGTCAGCGGCCACTGACGGCATTCCCACGCATGCGCATTGGAGGGAGTCTCTTCTGCCTCCGCCATGGTGGAGACCGTGGCGGAGGCGGAAGGGAAAGAGTGCCCCCACGGCACAGGCCCGCCCGCGGATCGGTGGGCCCCGATCGCGGGCCAGGCCACCGTGGGGGCACCCCCCGGGGCCAGATTGCCCCGCGCCTTGTCCCGCCGGTAAGGTAGGTGGTTTAATTTACGCCGGCAGGACAGGCATTTTAGCGGCAGGACTTCGGCCCATCCGGGCCGGAGAATCGAGCGGGGGGGGGGGGGGGGGGCCGCCAACCGGCGCGGCGCGATTCCCGCCCCCGCCGAATCTCCGGTGCCGGAGACTTCAGCAACCGGCGGGGGCGGGATTCACGCCAGCCCCCGGCGATTCTCCGACCCAGCGGGGGGTCGGAGAATCTCGCCTCGTATTCCTCATGAAAAATTAAACTAAACTCGTCGACAAGAACAAGTCCCACATCTGGGAATGAATTTGTTTTTAAACTTTACTTTGAAGATAAGCTTATTAAAAGAGGGCTGTACATCTTGGAGTTAGCCTGACTCCATTTCTGTAGTTTACACATCAACTCCTGTTTATATCGAACTTTCCACGTCTGGGAACTCTTGACAGGAACTTTATCCAAAATAAAGGATTGACACCGAACTAAATAAGGGATATTTGAACCCATGATCAAAGGGTTGGTCAAAAAGAAAGATGTTAGCAAGCAGAAAGAGAGATGATGGGACTATAATTGGAGGAATGTGGAGATCCAGGAAAGTGTAAAGGTGGGAGGGGGGGGGGGGATTTGAACGCATTTTTAAAGCTAAAATTGAGAGGTTGCTTCAGCGGAAGCCAGCGTGGTTCAGTGAACAGGACGGGTGCAAGTTGGGATCTCGACAGCAGAATCACTTCAAACTGATGGAGGAGAGCTGGCCAAGAGTGCACCGGAGTTACCGAATCATAGATCCCGATTTCAGCAGCTGAAGAACTGAGGCAGGGATGGCGCTCGGTGATATTATGGAGTTGGGAATAGGAGGTCTTGGTAAAGGCTTGGAAATGTGGCTGGAAGCTCATCTCGAGGTCAAATACAACACCAAAGTTGCAAATTTCATAGAATTTCATAGAATTTACAGTGCAGAAGGAGGCCATTCGGCCCATCGAGTCTGCACTGGCTCTTAGAAAGAGCACCCTACCCAAGGTCCACACCTCCACCCTATCCCCATAACCCAGTAACCCCACCCAACACTATAGTAGGGCAATTTTGGACACTAAGGGCAATTTAGCACGGCCAATCCACCTAACCTGCACATCTTTGGACTCGGTCCGTATCCCTCTATTTCCTCCCTATTCATGGACCCATCCAGATGCCTCTTAAATGTTGCTAATGTGCTTTTGGATGATGTCGCTGAGAAAAATGGGAAATAGGAGAGGAGCAAAGATAAATCCAATGTTACCGAGCAGGAAGAGAAGCCATTGTAAGTGATTCTCTGGTTACGATTAGGTACTAGACTGGACCCAGGTGGGATCAGTCCCACCCAGCTGGACGACAGTGAAGGTGGGTCGGAGGAGGTTGGTGCAGCCAAACATGTCAAAGGCTGCAGGCAGGTGGAGGAGGGTGAGGAGGGGGAAAGTTCACCTTGGTCACAGTCACACGGAGTCAGGGTGTCAAACGGATAGATTCACACAGAGAGTTCTGCAAGTGTTTTCAGTATGATCTGTAACGTCACTGTTAACATGTGTAAATGTAGTTTCCACTAAAGGAACAGTGGCAGAATGGGGACAACTGGAGAATTTCACCCACAAGGATTGCCTCTGGTATAAAGGAACACAGGCTTTGTCCCAATTTGAGCTCAGAATTCTGAATTCTCAACATTTCTGTGGAATGATGTCTTTATAAGATGAGCGTGAAAAAGAATTTCCCAAAGGACTGGAAAAGAAAGACTTATATTTCTGCAGAGCCTTCCACAATGCCAGATCCCAACGTTCTTCCCCGTCAGTGTAATATTTAATGAAATGTAGGCGCTGTTGAAATGTAGCAAACAGCCAGCTTCATCACAACAGCCTACTGGCAACAATAGGACATACTCAGGAAGGTCATACTGGCACTGGAGCGGGTCCAGCGGAGATTCACACGGATGATCCCAGGAATGGTAGGCCTAACATACGATGACCGTCTGAGGATCCTGGGATTATATTCATTGGAGTTTAGGAGGTTGAGGGGAGATCTAATAGAAACTTACAAGATAATGAATGGCTTAGATAGGGTGGATGTAGGGAAGTTGTTTCCATTAGCAGGGGAGACTAGGACCCGGGGGCACAGCCTTAGAATAAAAGGGAGTCACTTTAGAACAGAGATGAGAAATTTCTTCAGCCAGAGAGTGGTGGGTCTGTGGAATTCATTGCCACAGAGGGCGGTGGAGGCCGGGACGTTGAGTGTCTTTCAGACAGAAGTTGATAAATTCTTGATTTCTCGAGGAATTAAGGGCTATGGAGAGAGAGCGGGTAAATGGAGTTGAAATCAGCCATGATTGAATGGTGGAGTGGACTTGATGGGCCGAATGGCCTTACTTCCGCTCCTATGTCTTATGGTCTTCATACGACAATGTACAGCAACGCTGTGCTGAGTGGTGCTGTTCAGGGATAAATATAGAGCAGACCTTGGATATATTAGCCTGCTGTTCTTCGGATAGTGACCATGGAATCATGTACATCCACCCAAGAGGACATATGGGGCAGTACAGTTTAACATCTCGTCTCAAAAAACAGCATCTCCAATCATACAGCACTCCCTCTGTACTGACTCTCTGACAGTGCAGCGCTCCCTCAGTACTGACTCTCTGACAGTGCAGCGCTCCCTCAGTACTGACCCTCTGACAGTGCAGCACTCCCTCTGTACTGACCCTCTGACAGTGCAGCGCTCCCTCACTGACCCTCTGACAGTGCGGCACTCCCTCAGTACTGACCCTCTAACAGTGCAGCACTCCGTCAGTACTGACCCTCTGACAGTGCAGCACTCCCTCAGTACTGACCCTCTCACAGTGCGGCACTCCCTCAGTACTGACCCTCTGACAGTGCAGCGCTCCCTCACTGACCCTCTGACAGTGCAGCGCTCCCTCAGTACTGACCCTCTAACAGTGCAGCACTCCCTCAGTACTGACCCTCTGACAGTGCAGCACTCCCTCAGTACTGACCCTCTCACAGTGCGGCACTCCCTCAGTACTGACCCTCTGACAGTGCAGCGCTCCTGCAGTACTGACCCTCTGACAGTGCGGTCAGTACTGACCCCCTGACAGTGCAGCACTCCCTCAGTACTGACTCTCTGACAGTGCAGCGCTCCCGCAGTACTGACCCTCTGACAGTGCGGCACTCCCTCAGTACTGACCCTCTGACAGTGCGGCACTCCCTCAGTACTGACCCTCTGACAGTGCAGCACTCCCTCAGTACTGACCCTCTGACAGTGCAGCACTCCCTCAGTACTGACCCTCTGACAGTGTGGCACTCCCTCAGTACTGACCCTCTGACAGTGCAGCACTCCCTCAGTACTGACCCTCTGACAGTGCAGCACTCCCTCAGTACTGACCCTCTGACAGTGCAGCACTCCCTCAGTACTGACCCTCTGACAGTGCAGCACTCCCCCAGTACTGACCCTCTGACAGTGCAGCACTCCCTCAGTACTGACCCTCTGACAGTGCAGCACTCCCTCAGTACTGACCCTCTGACAGTGCAGCACTCCCTCAGTACTGACCCTCTGACAGTGCAGCACTCCCCCAGTACTGACCCTCTGACAGTGCAGCACTCCCTCAGTACTGACCCTCTGACAGTGCAGCACTCCCTCAGTACTGACCCTCTGACAGTGCAGCGCTCCCTCAGTACTGACCCTCTGACAGTGCAGCACTCCCCCAGTACTGACCCTCTGACAGTGCAGCACTCCCTCAGTACTGACCCTCTGACAGTGCGGCACTCCCTCAGTACTGACCCTCTGACAGTGCAGCACTCCCTCAGTACTGACCCTCTGACAGTGCGGCGCTCCCTCTGTACTGACCCTCTGACAGTGCAGCGCTCCCTCAGTACTGACCCTCTGACAGTGCAGCACTCCCTCAGTACTGACCCTCTGACAGTGCGGCACTCCCTCAGTACTGACCCTCTGACAGTGCAGCACTCCCTCAGTACTGACCCTCTGACAGTGCAGCACTCCCTCAGTACTGACCCTCTGACAGTGCGGCACTCCCTCAGTACTGACCCTCTGACAGTGCAGCGCAGTCTATCTGATGACACATTACACCAAGTGTCAGCTTGCCCCTTGCATGGATGTAAAAGATTCCACAGCTCAGATTTCAGAGAAGATCAGGGAGTTTTCCCGGGCGTGCTGCTCCATATTTATCTCAACCTCAAACATTTCATAATTTATCTCAGACGTTCGCTGCCAGTCACGTGTTTGAGGAATTGGGAGAGTTTGTCGCGGAACAGAACCCAGCAATAATCTGTGAGAGTGACGAGTGTCCTGGAAAAATACTCTGCACGGCCTTCCTCAGATACTGGTCCAATTGTTAAATAATCAGACCACACTTCAGTAAATATTTATACTTCGGCTGGACTGAGCCAGGGTTTGATTCATTGACCGCTCATGGCACTACCTCCAGAGCCCACATTCACTTAGCTCAGCTGTGGAGCAGACGTCTGCTGCAGGAAGATTGGATCTTAGCAGAGAGAAGTTCAAACAGGCCTGTAATCGGCAATTCGATCAATAATCCATCTGCAAAATACGTTCCAGACACTGACCATTCAGTGTAGCCGCTATGTACCCACACTCTGTTCAACCATACTCCTGTCTGTCGGACTATCACACACACACACTGGTCCCCCACTGCCTCAGCCTGACGCACTCTCCTTGCCTCACCCTCCCTATCATCACCGCTCCACTTCAGCTAAAGGATCTATTCTCACCTTTTGTCCCGTTGCCTTCACTGTTTTTCTCATTCCTTCACTCCGCAGGATTTGGAAACTCGGTTCTGATAACTACAGCAATCGGGTCTGGATTCTCACTGCTCCCAGGGCTCTTCCTGTGCCTTTCTCAATTTAAACAAATCATACCTTGGGAATTAAGACTCCCTGTGCAAAGTGAATCTTCCTACCGGGTGCCAGTGACGGGGCGAAAGAACTGGGGCTTCCTTGAAAATAAAATCCAGAACCTACTGGGAAACATGTCAACAAAATTCAGTACATAGAAAATAGGAGCAGGAGGAGGCCATTCGGCCCATCAAGCCTGCTCCGCCATTCATTATGATCATGGCTGATCATCAAGTTCAATACCCTGATCCTGCCCCCCCCCCCCCCCCCCCCCCCCCCCCCATACCCCTTGATCCCTTTCGGCCCAAGAGCTATATCTTTTTATTTGTTTTTTTTTAAATAAAATTAGACTTTTTCCAATTAAGGGGCAATTTTAAAAAAAATTAAATTTTAGCAAAGTTTTTCATAATAAATAGTAATAATCCTAACACAGCAAAATAGAGTGAACATTAACATAGTGCAAAAAGAGAATATACAACAGCAATTGACTAGACGTGACCCCACGCGCCTCAGTCTTCCCACACCCTCCCAACGGAGCCCCCACCCCCACTCCCCTACGGGTCGCTGCTGCTGCTGACGTTTTAATTTTCCCTGAGAAGCCGTCGGACGGTATTATGCCCCCACTCAACAGCAGCTCTGTACACTTGGCAAAATTATTTACACACATAAGTAGGCATCTGTTCGTGGTGTTGTCGTCCCTTGCTTCTCCCAGACGGAGTTCGCTGCCGTTGTTGTCTCATTCCGCTTCTGCGCCCCTCCCGTCTTCCCCGTTTTCTCTGTTCCTGTGGACGTTAAGTTTGTTAACATTTCCCTGCCCCCCTCTCCCCCTCCTTGGCTCTCCTCTATTGTTCCGTCTCTTCCCCCCCTCTGACCCTCGGATGGCCAATTTGATTTTCTCCATTTGGAGAGATTCCGAGAGGTCAGACAGCCAGTCTGCAGCTTTGGGTGCTGCTGACCGCCAGCCAGTCTGCAGCTTTGGGTGGTGCTGACCGCCAGCCAGTCTGCAGCTTTGGGTGCTGCTGACCGCCAGCCAGTCTGCAGCTTTGGGTGGTGCTGCCCGCCAGCCAGTCCGCAGCTTTGGGTGGTGCTGCTGACCGCCAGCCAGTCTGCAGCTTTGGGTGGTGCTGACCGCCAGTCAGTCTGCAGCTTTGGGTGCTGCTGACCGCCAGCCAGTCTGCAGCTTTGGGTGCTGCTGACCGCCAGCCAGTCTGCAGCTTTGGGTGGTGCTGCTGACCGCCAGCCAGTCCGCAGCTTTGGGTGGTGCTGACCGCCAGTCAGTCTGCAGCTTTGGGTGGAGCTGCTGACCGCCAGCCAGTCCGCAGCTTTGGGTGGTGCTGCTGACCGCCAGCCAGTCTGCAGCTTTGGGTGGTGCTGCTGACCGCCAGCCAGTCTGCAGCTTTGGGTGGTGCTGACCGCCAGCCAGTCCGCAGCTTTGGGTGGTGCTGACCGCCAGTCAGTCTGCAGCTTTGGGTGGTGCTGCTGACCGCCAGCCAGTCTGCAGCTTTGGGTGCTGCTGACCGCCAGCCAGTCTGCAGCTTTGGGTGCTGCTGACCGCCAGCCAGTCTGCAGCTTTGGGTGGTGCTGACCGCCAGTCAGTCTGCAGCTTTGGGTGGAGCTGCTGACCGCCAGCCAGTCCGCAGCTTTGGGTGGTGCTGCTGACCGCCAGCCAGTCTGCAGCTTTGGGTGGTGCTGCTGACCGCCAGCCGAACAGGATTCTACGGCGGGCGATCAGGGAAGCAAAGGCAAGGGCGTCCGCCCGCCTCCCCAGGAATAGATCTGGCTGGTCTGAAACCCCGAAGACCGCCACTTTCGGGCACGGCTCCACCCTCACCCCCACCACCTTAGACATTGCCTCGAAGAAGGCTGTCCAGCTAAGGGGCAATTTAGCGTGGCCAATCCACTTACCCTGTACATCTTTGGGTTGTGGGGGTGAAACCCACGCAGACACGGGGAGAATGTGCAAACTCCACACGGACAGTGACCCAGAGCCGGGATCGAACTTGGAACCTCGACGCTGTGAGGCAACAGTGCTAACCACTGCGCCACTGTGCTCCCCCCAGAGCTATATGTAATAATAATAATAGGCTACATTAACACTGCAATGAAGTTATTGTGAAACTCCCCGAGTCGCCACATTCCGTCGCCTGTTCGGGTACACGGAGAATTCAGAATGTCCAAATGACCTAACAGCACGTCTTTCAGGACTTGTGGGAGGAAACTCCGCAGGCAGGAAGGGAATGGGTGACCACCAGACAGAGCAACAGAGCGAGGCAGGTAGTGCAGGAATCTCCTGTGGTCATTCCCCTGCAGAACAGATATACCGTTTCGGATACATTGAGGGGAATGGCCTCTCAGGGTAAAGCAGCAACAGCCAAACTCGTGGCACCGCGGTTGGTTCTGCTGCAGAGGGGAGGGGGGATAAGTGTGACAGTGCAATAGTTAGAGGGGATTCACAGGTGTTTCTGTGGCCGCAAACGAGACTCCAGGATGGTATGTTGCCTCCCTGGTGCTAGGGTCAAGGATGTCTCGGAGCGGGTACAGGACATTCTGGAGGGAGAGGATGAACAGCCAGTGGTCGTGGTACACATCAGTACAAACGACAGAGTAAAAAAAGGGATGAGGTCCTAAAAGCAGAATACAGGGAGCGAGGACGGAAGTTAAGAAATCGGACCTCGAAGGCAGTGATCTCAGGATTACTACCGGTGCCACGTGCTAGTCAGAGTGGAAATGACAGGATATATAGGATGAATACGTGGCTGAAGGGATGGTGTCAGGGGGAGGGTTTCAGATTCCTGGGGCATTGAGACCGGTTCTGGGGGAGGTGGACCTGTACAAACTGGACGGGTTATACCTGGGCAGGACTGGGACTGATGTCCTAGGGGGGCTATTTGCTCGAGCGGTTGGGGAGGGTTTAAACTAATGTGGCAGGGGGGTGGGAACCTACGCAAGGAGTCAGAGAAAGAGGGAGCAAGGACAAAAGCAAAAGGTAGAAAAGTGAATTAGAAAAGTGATCGTTGGAGAAACCAGGGACAAAATTCAAACAGGGCAGTAGAGAAAAATATTGGGAGCAAGACAAGCATTGTGAAAAAGACAAACTTAAAGGCTCTGTGCCTTACTGCACGGAGCATTCGCAATAAAGTGGGTGAACTAATCGCGCAGATAGATATAAAAGGGTGTGATGTAATTGGGATGACGGAGACATGGCTGCAGGGGGACCAGGGATGGGAACTGAATGCCCCAGGATTCTCAGTATTTAGGAAGGACAGGCAGAAAAGAAAAGGTGGTGGCGTGGCACTGCTGGTTAAAGAGGAAATTAACACAATAGAGAGAAAGGATATTAGCTCTGACAATGTGGAATCTGGATGGGGAGAGTTGAGAAATACCAAGGGACAAAAAACATCGGTGGGTGTCACATATAGACCCCCAAACTGCACTGGTGAGGTTGGGAATGGCATTAAACAAGAAATTAGTGATGCATGTAATAAGGGAACATCGGTGATCATAGGTGATTTTAATCTTCACATAGATTGGGCAAGTCAAATTAGCCACAATGCCGGAGAGGAGGAATTCCTGGAGTGTTTACGGGACGGTTTTCTTGACCAATATGTGGAGGAACCAACTAGAGAGCAGGCCATCTTAGACTGGGTACTGTGTAATGAGAAGGGAATAATTGCCAATCTGACTGTACGAGACTCCTTGGGGATGAGCGACCATAACATGATAGAATTTTTTATCAAGATGGAGAGTGAAGTAGTTGATTCGGAGACTAGGGTGCTGAATCTTAATAAAGGGAACTGTGAGGATATGAGGCGTGAGTTGGCCTTGATAGATTGGGGAGAGTTACTTAAAGGGATGACAGTGGATAGACAATGGCAAACATTCAAGGAACGCATGGAGGAACTACAGCAACTGTTCATTCCTGTCTGGCACAAAAGCAAAGGGGGTAAGAGGGCCAATCCATGACTTACAAAGGAAATTAGAAATAGTATCTGATCCAAGGAAGAAGCATACAGACTGGCCAAGAAAAATAATAGGTCTGAGGATTGAGAGTAGTTGAGAATTCAGCAAAGAAGGACGAAGGGATTGATTAAGAAGGGGAAAGTACAGTACGAAAGGAAGCTTGCAGGGAAGATAAAGACTGACACTAAGAGTTTCTATAGATATGTGAAGAGAAAGAGATTGGTAAAGAGAAATGTAGGCCCACAGCAGACAGAAACAGGGGAATGCATAATAAGGGACAATAAGAAATAATAAGAAATGGCTGAGCAATTGAATACATACTTTGGTTCTGTCTTCACAAATGAGGACACAAATCAGATCCCAGAAATGTTGGAAAATGAAAGGTTTAGTGAGACGGAAGAACTGAGGGAGATCAACATCAGTAGAGAAATGGTGCTGGGAAAACTGATGGGATTGAAGGCGGATAATTCCCCAGGGCCTGAGAATCTGCATCCCAGAGAGCTTAAGGAGCTGGCTCTGGAAATAATGGACACATTGGTGGTCATCTTCCGGGATTCTATAGACTCTGGAACTGTCTCTGCAGATTGGAGGGTAGCTCACATCACTCCGATATTCAAAAAGGGAGGTAGAGAGAAAGCAGGGAATTATAGACCAGTAAGCCTAGCATCAGTAGTGGGGAAAATGCTTGAATCCATTATCAAGGACTTTATAGCGGAACATTTAGAAAGCAGTGGCAGGATCAGTCAGAGACAGCATGGATTTATGAAGGGAAAATCATGCTTGACAAATCTGTTGGAATTCTTTAAAGAGGTAACCAGTACAGTCGACAAGGGGGAGCCAGTCGATGTAGTATATTTGGACTTTCAGAAGGCATTTGACAAAGTCCCGCATAAGAGATTATTGTGCAAAATTAAAGTGCATGGGATTGGGGGAAGTGTACTGAGGTGGATAGAAAACTGGTTGGCAGAGAGGAAACAAAGAGTAGGGATTAATGGGTCCTTTTCAAATTGGCAGGCAGTAACCAGTGGGGCACCACAGGGATCGGTGCTGAGACCCCAGCTATTCACAATATATGTTAATGATTTGGATGAGGGAACAAAATGTAACATCTCAAAGTTTGCAGATGATACTAAATTAGGTGGGAGGGTGAATTGTGACGAGGATGCAGGGATCCTACAGCAAGGTCTGGACAGGTTGGGCGAGTGGGCAAACCAATGGCAGATGCAGTATAATTTGGATAAGTGTGAGGTTATTCATTTTGGAAGCAAAAACAGGAAGGCAGATTGCTCCCTGAATGGTTGTAAATTAGGAGAGGGGAGTGTGCATCGGGACCTGGGTGTCCTTGTGCACCAGTCGCTGAAGGTAAGCATGCAGGTGCAGCAGGCGGTCAAGAAGGCTAATGGTATGTTGGCCTTCATTGCGAGAGGTTTCGAGTATAGAAGCAGGGATTTGTTGCTGTAATTGTTCAGTGCCTTGGTGAGGCCATACTTAGAGTATTGTGGACAGTTTTGGTCTCCTTCTGAGGAAGGATGTTCTTGCTCTCGAGGGAGTGCAGAGAAGGTTTACCAGACTGATTCCAGAGATGTTGGGACTGTCATATGAGGAGAGATTGACTATGTTGGGATAGTTCGAGGGGGGATCTCATAGAGACTTATAAAATTCTAACGGGACTAGACAGGGAAGATGCAGGAAAGATGTTACCATTGATGGGTCCAGAACCAGGGGTCACAGCCTGAGGATTCAGGGTAAACCATTTCGGACAGAGATAAAAAGACATTTCTTCACCAAAAGAGTGGTGAGCCTGTGGAATTCATTACCACAGGAAGTACTTGATGCTAAAACATTGAATATATTCAAGAGGCGACTGGATATAGCACTTGGGGAGAATGGGATCAAAGGCTAGCGGGGAGAAAGCAGGATTAGGCTATTGAGTTGGATGATCAGCCATGATGGTGATGAATGGCGGAGCAGGCTCGAAGGGCTGAAAGGCCTCCTCCTGCTCCTATCTCCTATGTATCTATGTTTGTATAAATGTTATGCGGGTCTCTGCCTCCACCACCCTTTCGACAGCGAGTTCCAGACTTCCAGCACCCTCTGAGTGAAAAGGTTTTCCTCATCTCAATCCTAAATGACCCACTCCACATCCTGACCGAGTGTGTGACCCCCAACTCCAGATCTCAAGGTGAAGACTCTTTCAGCCAATAAGTGAGCTATTGGTTGTAACTTGCACGTTGGAATTTGTTAGACTGTTCAGGGAGTAGCTCCCTGGTGATTATGATTGTCACCTCGATTCTTGTAGAAGGTGTGTTTGAATATCTGAGAGACAGTAGATCCCGTGTTGAACAATAAAATGTCAAATTCCTGCAGGCTTCAAAACTTCAAACTGGCCTTCAGCTCTCCAGGTCCGAAACTCTGGAATCCTCCTTAACACCCCCCCAACCAATCACAACAGCTGAAAAGCCACTCCTTTGTTTTTGAACTTGTTTTTCATCTTGAGATCTCAATGATCCTGTAGTTGTGACACTTTTTATTTGATTTACGTTCTTGTGAAGCAGCTTGGGGTATTTTCAGAATTAACAGAGGTATGTGGGCGTCGCTGGGCTGGACCAGCATTTGTTGTCCATCCCTAACTTTCCTTGAACTGAGTGACTCGCTCGGCCGTTTCAGAGACCGTGATGCCGGCGTTGGACTGGGGTGAGCACAGTAAGAAGTCTTACAACACCAGGTTAAAGTCCAACAGGTTTGTTTTCAATCACTAGCTTTCGGAGCACTGCTCCTTTCTCAGGTGAATGAATAGGTGCGTCCCAGAAACACATGTATAGAGAGTCAATGATGCAAGGACTCGCATTCAAAGTCTCATCGTGCATCATTGACTTTGTCTTTATATGTATTTGTGGAACCCACCTATTCACTCACCTGAGGAAGGAGCAGCGCTCCGAAAGCTACTGACTTCAAACAAACGTGTTGGACTTTAACCTGGTGTTGTAAGGTTTCAGAGGACAGTTAAGAGTCACCCACATTGCTGTGGGTCTGGAGTCACATGTAGGCCAGACCGGGTAAGGACGGCAGATTTCCTTCCTTAAAGGACATTTGGATTTGTTTATCGTCACGTGTACCGAGGTACAGTGAAAAGTATTTTTCTGCGAGCATCTCAAACCGATCAGTACGTGAAAGAAAAGTACATAATACAAGGTACACAATATAAATCCAGAGACACCGGTATCTGTATTTGACATAAGTGAACAACAAATTAAAATTGAATCCAAATTAAAATCTGTTTTCAGACAACCTGACCGAGTGTTAACTATTTGGGTGTTTTATTTATAGTTAATGATGAGGAATCTCTCTCTCTAATACCCTGAGCTGTGGAATCCAGGGCAATTTGAAACCTCGCTTTATGCTAAAAGGGGAATGTAATTGCACATAGTTAGTTATTTAAACTCCAAACCTCAGAATCCTTTCCACCAGAATGGCTCCGAAATAGAAACCAGATACAAGTGTTCAAGAATCCCAGCTCACCCTGTAATCTGGACATTTAAAATTTTCCCACAGTTTGCAGTTTGACTTGACTATTTATTTGAGAATCCCTGGCTGCTGAATTTTGGGGGGATGGGATAAATTTGTCTTCATACCCACACGGCTGCCTCTCTGCTGTACCTCAGCACGGGTCAGTCAGAAGATTCATGTCAGGAACGGATGGATATTGAGGATGGACAATCTTTGATTGGATTTGTTTATTGTCACGTGTACCGAGGTACAGTGAAAAGTATTTTTCTGCGAGCAGCTCAACAGATCATTGAATAAATGAAAAGAAAAGAAAATATATAATTGGGCAACACAAGGTCCACAATGTAACGAGATAACACTGGCACCGGGTGAAGCATACAGGGTGTAGTGTAAATGAGGCGTTTAGGAGTCTGGTAACAGCGGGGAAGAAGCTGTTTTTGAATCTGTTCAGGGGATGGACAATCGGGATGGATATTGGGGATGGACAATCGGGATGGATATTGGGGATGGACAATCGGGATGGATATTGGGGATGCTGAGGTCAGACAGGTCAAGTACTGTTTATTCAAACTGCCAAAGGATTGTGGGAGCAGTGGAGTGATTCAGGGTGGTGTTCCCTTGCCCTCCGTTCCCGTCCACCACTCCTCCCCTCGCCCTCCACTCCCCTCTGTTCCCCTCGCCCTCCCCTCGCCCTCCGCTCCCCTCGCCCTCCGCTCCCCTCGCCCTCCGCTCCCCTCGCCCTCCGCTCCCCTCGCCCTCCGCTCCCCTCGCCCTCCGCTCCCCTCGCCCTCCGCTCCCTTTACCCTCCATTCACCTCACCCCTCTGCTCCCCTCACCCTCCCCTCTGCTCCACTCGCCCTCCACTCCCCTCTCCCACTCCCCTCGCCCTGCACTCCCCTCACCCTCCACTCCTCTCGCCCTTCGCTCCCCTCGCCCTTCACTCCCCTCGCCCTCTACTCCCCTCGCCCTCTACTCCCCTCGTCCTCCACTCCCCCCGCCCTCCACTCCCCCCGCCCTCCGCTCCCCCCGCCCTCCGCTCCCCTCGTCCTCCTCTCCCCTCGTCCTCCGCTCCCCTCGTCCTCCGCTCCCCTCGTCCTCCGCTCCCCTCGTCCTCCTCTCCCCTCGTCCTCCGCTCCCCTCGTCCTCCGCTCCCCTCGTCCTCCGCTCCCCTCGTCCTCCGCTCCCCTCGTCCTCCGCTCCCCTCGTCCTCCGCTCCCCTCGTCCTCCGCTCCCCTCGTCCTCCGCTCCCCTCGTCCTCCGCTCCCCTCGTCCTCCGCTCCCCTCGTCCTCCGCTCCCCTCGTCCTCCGCTCCCCTCGTCCTCCGCTCCCCTCGTCCCCTGCTCCCCTGGCCCTCCACTCACCTCGCCCTCCACTGCCCTCGCCATGCACTCCCCTCCTCCCTCACCCTCCATCATCCCCCTGCTCCCCGCTCTTCCCCCGCTCCAATCTCTGGTTTACATCTCAATCTGGTACCAGCCGCTATGCAGCATCTTGTTTTCTATATTCTCTCCCAGGTTTGTCGCTCAGACAGTCTGTCCTCTCCTCACTGCAGACAGTGAATCATCTGCAAGGAAAATGCACAGTGTCTCTGCCAAGATATATAACTCAATCCAGGTGCTCCGAGCCCGCACTGAATGTGCTACTCGGCTGCAAGATATAATCCACTCACTCCTCACTGGCCCGGGAATCCTCACTGGCCTGGGAATCCTCACTGGCCCTGGGAATCCTCACTGGCCCGGGAATCCTCACTCTCCCTGGGAATCCTCACTCTCCCTGGGAATCCTCACTGTCCTGGGAATCCTCACTGGCCTGGGAAACCTCACTGGCCCTGGGAATCCACACTGGCCTGGGAATCCTCACTGGCCCTGGGAATCCTCACTGGCCTGGGATTCCTCACTGGCCCTGGGAATCCACACTGGCCTGGGAATCCTCACTGGCCCTGGGAATCCACACTGGCCTGGGAATCCTCACTGGCCTGGGAATCCTCACTGGCCTGGGAATCCTCACTGACCCGGGAATCCTCACTGACCCGGGAATCCTCACTGACCCGGGAATCCTCACTGACCCGGGAATCCTCACTGGCCTGGGAATCCACACTGGCCCTGGCAATCCACACTGCCCTGGGAATCCTCATTGGCCTGGGAATCCTCACTGGCCTGGGAATCCTCACTGGCCGGGGAATCCTCACTGACCCGGGAATCCACACTGCCCACTCACTGGCCCGGGAATCCTCACTGTCCCGGGAATCCACACTGTCCCGGGAATCCACACTGTCCCGGGAATCCTCATTGTCCCGGGAATCCTCACTGTCCCTGGGGATCCTCACTGGCCCTGGGAATCCTCACTGCCCACTCACTGGTCTGGGAATCTTCACTGGCCCTGGGAATCTTCACTGGCCCTGGGAATCCTCACTGGCCCTGGGAATCCTCACTGGCCCTGGGAATCCGCACTGTCCCTGGGAATCCTCACTGTCCCTGGGGATCCTCACTGTCCCTGGGGATCCTCACTGTCCCTGGGGATCCTCACTGTCCCTGGGGATCCTCACTGGCCCAGGAATCCTCACTGCCCTGGGAATCCTCACTGGCTGTGAAGCCTCACTGTCCCGGGAATCCTCACTGGCCCGGGAATCCTCACTGGCCCGGGAATCCTCACTGCCGCTCACAAGTCCTGGAATCCTCACTGGCCCGGGAATCCTCACTGTCCCGGGAATCCTCTCTGCCCGCTCACTGGCCCGGGAATCCTCACTGTCCCGGGAATCCTCACTGGCCTGGAAATCCTCACTGTCATGGGAATCCTCACTGCCCGCTCACTGGCCTGGGAATCCTCACTGGCCCGGGAATCCTCACTGTCCCGGGAATCCTCACTGCCCGCTCACTGGCCTGGGAATCCTCACTGTCCCGGGAATCCTCACTGTCCCAGGAATCCTCACTGTCCCGGGAATCCTCACTGGCACGGGAATCCTTACTGTCCCGGGAATTCTCACTGCCGCTCACTGTCCCGGGAATCCTCACTGGCCCGGGAATCCTCACTGGCCCGGGAATCCTCACTGGCCTGGGAATCCACACTGCCCCTCTCTGGCCCGGGAATCCTCACTGGACCAGGAATCCTCACTGTCCCGGGAATCCTCACTGCCGCTCACTGGCCCGGGAATCCTCCTGGCCCGGGAATCCTCACTGGCCCGGGAATCCTCACTGGCCCGGGAATCCTCACTGGCCCGGGAATCCTCACTGGCCTGGGAATCCTCACTGGCCGTGAACCCTCACTGGCCCGGGAATCCTCACTGCCTGCTCACTGGCCCGGGAATCCTCACTGGCCCTGGGAATCCTCACTGGCACGGGAATCCTTACTGGCACGGGAATCCTCACTGGCACGGGAATCCTTACTGTCCCGGGAATTCTCACTGCCGCTCACTGTCCCGGGAATCCTCACTGGCCCGGGAATCCTCACTGGCCCGGGAATCCTCACTGGCCCGGGAATCCTCACTGGCCTGGGAATCCACACTGCCCCTCACTGGCCCGGGACTCCTCACTGGCCCGGGAATCCTCACTGGCCCAGGAATCCTCACTGTCCCGGGAATCCTCACTGTCCCGGGAATCCTCACTGCCGCTCACTGGCCCGGGAATCCTCACTGGCCCGGGAATCCTCACTGGCCCGGGAATCCTCACTGGCCGTGAATCCTCACTGGCCCGGGAATCCTCACTGCCTGCTCACTGGCCCGGGAATCCTCACTGGCCCTGGGAATACTCACTGGCCCTGGGAATCCTCACTGGCCCTGGGATTCCTCACTGGCCTGGGAATCCTCACTGGCCTGGGAATCCTCACTGGCCCGGGAATCCTCACTGCCTGCTCACTGGCCCGGGAATCCTCACTGGCCCTGGGAATACTCATTGGCCCTGGGAATCCTCACTGGCCCTGGGAATCCTCACTGGCCTGGGAATCCTCACTGTCCCGGGAATCCTCACTGTCCCGGGAATCCTCACTGTCCCCGGGAATCCTCACTGCCCGCTCACTGGCCCGGGAATCCTCACTGTCCCGGGAATCCACACTGTCCCGGGAATCCTCACTGTCCCTGGGGATCCTCACTGGCCTGGGAATCCTCACTGCCCACTCACTGTCCCGGGAATCCTCACTGTCCCTGGGGATCCTCACTGGCCTGGGAATTTTCACTGCCCACTCACTGGTCTGGGAATCTTCACTGGCCCTGGGAATCCTCACTGGCCCTGGGAATCCTCACTGGCCCTGGGAATCCTCACTGGCCCTGGGAATCCACACTGCCCTGGGAATCCTCACTGTCCCTGGGGATCCTCACTGGCCCAGGAATCCTTACTGCCCTGGGAATCCACACTGCCCGCTCACTGGCCCGGGAATCCTCACTGGCCCGGGAATCCTCACTGTCCCGGGAATCCTCACTGGCCCGGGAATCCTCACTGGCCCGGGAATCCTCACTGGCCCGGGAATCCTCACTGCCGCTCACTAGTCCGGGAATCCTCACTGGCCCGGGAATCCTCACTGTCCCGGGAATCCTCTCTGCCTGCTCACTGGCCCGGGAATCCTCACTGTCCCGGGAATCCTCACTGGCCTGGAAATCCTCACTGTCCCGGGAATCCTCACTGCCCGCTCACTGGCCTGGGAATCCTCACTGGCCCGGGAATCCTCACTGTCCCGGGAATCCTCATTGGCACGGGAATCCTTACTGTCCAGGGAATTCTCACTGCCGCTCACTGTCCCGGGAATCCTCACTGGCCCGGGAATCCTCACTGGCCCGGGAATCCTCACTGGCCTGGGAATCCACACTGCCCCTCACTGGCCCGGGAATCCTCACTGGCCCGGGAATCCTCACTGGCCTGGAAATCCTCACTGTCATGGGAATCCTCACTGCCCGCTCACTGGCCTGGGAATCCTCACTGGCCCGGGAATCCTCACTGTCCCGGGAATCCTCACTGCCCGCTCACTGGCCTGGGAATCCTCACTGTCCCGGGAATCCTCACTGTCCCAGGAATCCTCACTGTCCCGGGAATCCTCACTGGCACGGGAATCCTTACTGTCCCGGGAATTCTCACTGCCGCTCACTGTCCCGGGAATCCTCACTGGCCCGGGAATCCTCACTGGCCCGGGAATCCTCACTGGCCTGGGAATCCACACTGCCCCTCACTGGCCCGGGAATCCTCACTGGACCAGGAATCCTCACTGTCCCGGGAATCCTCACTGCCACTCACTGGCCCGGGAATCCTCCTGGCCCGGGAATCCTCACTGGCCCGGGAATCCTCACTGGCCTGGGAATCCTCACTGGCCGTGAACCCTCACTGGCCCGGGAATCCTCACTGCCTGCTCACTGGCCCGGGAATCCTCACTGGCCCTGGGAATCCTCACTGGCACGGGAATCCTTACTGTCCCGGGAATCCTCACTGCCCGCTCACTGGCCTGGGAATCCTCACTGGCCCGGGAATCCTCACTGTCCCGGGAATCCTCACTGGCACGGGAATCCTTACTGTCCCGGGAATTCTCACTGCCGCTCACTGTCCCGGGAATCCTCACTGGCCCGGGAATCCTCACTGGCCCGGGAATCCTCACTGGCCCGGGAATCCTCACTGGCCTGGGAATCCACACTGCCCCTCACTGGCCCGGGACTCCTCACTGGCCCGGGAATCCTCACTGGCCCAGGAATCCTCACTGTCCCGGGAATCCTCACTGTCCCGGGAATCCTCACTGCCGCTCACTGGCCCGGGAATCCTCACTGGCCCGGGAATCCTCACTGGCCCGGGAATCCTCACTGGCCCGGGAATCCTCACTGGCCGTGAATCCTCACTGGCCCGGGAATCCTCACTGCCTGCTCACTGGCCCGGGAATCCTCACTGGCCCTGGGAATACTCACTGGCCCTGGGAATCCTCACTGGCCCTGGGATTCCTCACTGGCCTGGGAATCCTCACTGGCCTGGGAATCCTCACTGGCCGTGAATCCTCACTGGCCCGGGAATCCTCACTGCCTGCTCACTGGCCCGGGAATCCTCACTGGCCCTGGGAATACTCATTGGCCCTGGGAATCCTCACTGGCCCTGGGAATCCTCACTGGCCTGGGAATCCTCACTGTCCCGGGAATCCTCACTGTCCCGGGAATCCTCACTGTCCCCGGGAATCCTCACTGCCCGCTCACTGGCCCGGGAATCCTCACTGTCCCGGGAATCCACACTGTCCCGGGAATCCTCACTGTCCCTGGGGATCCTCACTGGCCTGGGAATCCTCACTGCCCACTCACTGTCCCGGGAATCCTCACTGTCCCTGGGGATCCTCACTGGCCTGGGAATTTTCACTGCCCACTCACTGGTCTGGGAATCTTCACTGGCCCTGGGAATCCTCACTGGCCCTGGGAATCCTCACTGGCCCTGGGAATCCACACTGCCCTGGGAATCCTCACTGTCCCTGGGGATCCTCACTGGCCCAGGAATCCTTACTGCCCTGGGAATCCACACTGCCCGCTCACTGGCCCGGGAATCCTCACTGGCCCGGGAATCCTCACTGTCCCGGGAATCCTCACTGGCCCGGGAATCCTCACTGGCCCGGGAATCCTCACTGGCCCGGGAATCCTCACTGCCGCTCACTAGTCCGGGAATCCTCACTGGCCCGGGAATCCTCACTGTCCCGGGAATCCTCTCTGCCTGCTCACTGGCCCGGGAATCCTCACTGTCCCGGGAATCCTCACTGGCCTGGAAATCCTCACTGTCCCGGGAATCCTCACTGCCCGCTCACTGGCCTGGGAATCCTCACTGGCCCGGGAATCCTCACTGTCCCGGGAATCCTCATTGGCACGGGAATCCTTACTGTCCAGGGAATTCTCACTGCCGCTCACTGTCCCGGGAATCCTCACTGGCCCGGGAATCCTCACTGGCCCGGGAATCCTCACTGGCCTGGGAATCCACACTGCCCCTCACTGGCCCGGGAATCCTCACTGGCCCGGGAATCCTCACTGCCGCTCACTGGCCTGGGAATCCTCACTGGCCCGGGAATCCTCACTGGCCCGGGAATCCTCACTGCCTGCTCACTGGCCCGGGAATCCTCACTGGCCTGGGAATCCTCACTGGCCTGGGAATCCTCACTGGCCTGGGAATCCTCACTGGCCCGGGAATCCTCACTGGCCCCGGGAATCCCCACTGTCCCCGGGAATCCTCACTGTCCCGGGAATCCTCACTGGCCCCGGGAATCCTCACTGTCCCGGGAATCCTCACTGCCCGCTCACTGGCCCGGGAATCCTCATGGGCCCGGGAATCCTCACTGTCCCGGGAATCCTCACTGCCGCTCACTGTCCCGGGAATCCTCACTGTCCCGGGAATCCTCACCGCCCTCTCACTGGCCCGGGAATCCTCACTGTCCCGGGAATCCTCACTGGCCTGGAAATCCTCACTGTCCCGGGAATCCTCACTGCCCGCTCACTGGCCTGGGAATCCTCACTGGCCCGGGAATCCTCACTGTCCCGGGAATCCTCACTGGCACGGGAACCCTTACTGTCCCGGGAATTCTCACTGCCGCCCACTGCCCCGGGAATCCTCACTGGCCCGGGAATCCTCACTGGCCCGGGAATCCTCACTGGCCCGGGAATCCTCACTGGCCCGGGAATCCTCACTGGCCCGGGAATCCTCACTGTCCCGGGAATCCTCACTGTCGCTCACTGGCCCGCGAATCCTCACTGGCCCAGGAATCCTCACTGGCCCGGGAATCCTCACTGGCCTGGGAATCCTCACTGGCCGTGAATCCTCACTGGCCCGGGAATCCTCACTGCCTGCTCACTGGCCCGGGAATCCTCACTGGCCCGGGAATCCTCACTGTCCCGGGAATCCTCACTGGCCCCGGGAACCCTCACTGGCCCAGGGAATCCTCACTGGCCCCGGGAATCCTCACTGGCCCGGGAATCCTCACTGGCCCGGGAATCCTCACTGCCCGCTCACTGGCCCGGGAATCCTCACTGGCCCGGGAATCCTCACTGTCCCGGGAATCCTCACTGCCACTCACTGTCCCGGGAATCCTCACTGTCCCGGGAATCCTCACCGCCTGCTCACTGGCCCGGGAATCCTCACTGGCCCGGGAATCCTCACTCGCCCGGGAATCCTCACTGCCCGCTCGCTGGCCTGGGAATCCTCACTGGCCCGTGAATCCTCACTGCCCGTTCGCTGGCCTGGGAATCCTTACTGGCCCGGGAAACCTCACTGCCTGCTCAGTGGCCCGGGAATCCTCACTGTCCCGGGAAACCTCACTGCCTGCTCACTGGCCCGGGAATCCTCACTGTCCCGGCAATCCTCACTGCCCGCTCGCTGGCCTGGGCAGAGATTAAAATGCTGCCGATTCTCTCACAATTCGCACCATTCTGAAATCCTCTCTGAAGTTGCCGAAATGGCCTCCAATCCTGTGATACACGTAGAGGCCAAGCAACAGGAGCTTGTGTCTCTTTTGTGTTTCGGCCTTTTAAAGTGGAGAGGTTGAGCCTGTTAATGGGTTCCGAGCTACCGGACATGCCACACACTTACAGCAGCTTTAACATGAAGCTTTAGACTGTTCTTTTTTTAAAATTTAGAGTACCCAATTCATTTTTTCCAATTAAGGGGCAATTTAGCGTGGCCAATCCACCTACCCTGCATATCTTTGGGTTGTGGGGGCGAAACCCACGCAAACACGGGGAGAATGTGCAAACTCCGCACAGACAGTGACCCGGGGCCGGGATCGGAACTGGGACCTCGGTGCCGTGAGGCAGCAGTGCTAACCACTGCACCACCGTGCCACCCAACTTTATACTGTTCTGACTTTACTGTCTTTATGGTCTGGCATTTTTTGACTTTGTTCCTTGAATCAGTGGATTTGGAGGGAGGGGAGGGTGAGCGTCAAGTCTGGAACACTGTTCATAAAAGCAACTGGGGATGCTGAAAACTGCAACAAAAACAGAGACTACTGGACAATCGCAGCAGGTCTGACAGCCTCTGTGGAGAGAGAGGGGAGCGAACGTTTCCAGTCTAGGTGTCTCAAAGAGTCATCAGACTCGAAACATCAGCTCCCTTGTCTCTCCACCAATGCTGTCAGGCCTGCTGAGATTGTCCAGCATTCTGTGTCCTGGAACACTGTTGGTTGAGCTGGGCTGGCGATCAGCATCGTGTCCAGGCTAAGAAGCAGAATACAGAGCAAAGCTTGGTGCACCTCACCCCTATCGACCAGAGTAAAGCTCCCTCTACACTGTCCCCATCAAACACTCCCAGGACAAATACAGCATGGGGTTAGATTCAGAGTAAAGCTCCCTCTACACTGCCCCCATCAAACACTCCCAGGACAGGTACAGCATGGGGTTAGACACAGAGCAAAGCTCCCTCTACACTGTCCCCATCAAACACTCCCAGGACAGGTACAGCACGGGGCTAGATACAGAGTAAAGCTCCCTCTACACAGTCCCCATCAAACACTCCCAGGACAGGTACAGCACGGGGTTAGATACAGAGTAAAGCTCCCTCTACACTGTCCCCATCAAACACTCCCAGGACAGGTACAGCACGGGGTTAGATACAGAGTAAAGCTCCCTCTACACTGTCCCCATCAAACACTCCCAGGACAGGTACAGCACGGGGTTAGATACAGAGTAAAGCTCCCTCTACACTGTCCCCATCAAATACTCCCAGGACAGGTATAGCACGGGGTTAGATACAGAGTAAAGCTCCCTCTACACTGTCCCCATCAAACACTCCCAGGACAGGTACAGTGCAGGTCAGATACAGAGTAAAGCTCCCTCTACACTGTCCCCATCAAACACTCCCAGGACAGGTATAGCACGGGGTTAGATACAGAGTAAAGCTCCCTCTACACTGTCCCCATCAAACACTCCCAGGACAGGTACAGCACGGGGTTAGATACAGAGTAAAGCTCCCTCTGGACTGTACTCATGTAAATGAATAAGTTGCTGTAATTGACATGATTTATATATTTTTATTTCAGGTGCCACTAAGGAGATTGGTTCAGCTCTGACCAGGATGTGTATGAGACACCGCAGCATCGAGACCAGGCTCAAACAGCTCACTGCGTAAGTCTGTTTTACAAATTATCTTCATTTTCCAAACAGACCCTCCGTCTCAATTTTTGCTGTCTGCTGGTCCCATTCTATCTCATTCTCTTGTTCTTCTTCTCACTCTCTCTTCTTTTATTGTGCTTTTTCTTTATCACGCTCCCTCTCTTGCTCCCTGAACACATTTCCTCATCACTTTGCTGAATTGTTTCTTTTCCCTGACAGGGCTCTGACTGACAGCCTGATAAACCCTCTGGAGGGTCGAATCGAGGAGTGGAAGAAAATGGCTAATCAACTGGACAAAGACCACGCCAAGGGTAACTGACCCGGCACTCACGATCCGGCCCGAGAATCCCGCTAGCAATTCAGCGCTTTCCCTCCCGCCCCACTGCTCACCCTCGTAGTCAGCCCCTTAGATCACCGTCGCGTCCCGCCGCTCCCCCTCCCTCCCACGGCCCACCCCACCGCACCCCCTCGCTGCCGCTCCCCCTCCCACCCACGCCGCTCCCCCTCGCGGTCCACCCCGCCGCTCCCCCTCGTGCCCCGCCGCTCCCCCTCGCGGTCCACCCCGCCCCTCCCCCTCGCGGTCCGCCCCGCCGCTCTCCCTCAGTGCCGGCCCGCCTCACCGCTCCCCCTCGCGGTCCGCCTCGCCCCTCCCCCTCACGGTCCGCCTCGCCCCTCCCCCTCGCAGTCCGCCTCGCCCCTCCCCCTCGCGGTCCGCCCCGCCCCTCCCCCTCGCGGTCCGCCCCGCCCCTCCCCCTCACGGTCCGCCTCGCCCCTCCCCCTCGCGGTCCGCCCCGCCCCTCCCCCTCACGGTCCGCCTCGCCCCTCCCCCTCGCGGTCCGCCCCGCCCCTCCCCCTCACGGTCCGCCTCGCCCCTCCCCCTCGCGGTCCGCCCCGCCCCTCCCCCCCCCCTCACGGTCCGCCTCACCCCTCCCCCTCACGGTCCGCCTCGCCCCTCCCCCTCGCGGTCCGCCCCGCCCCTCCCCCTCACGGTCCGCCTCGCCCCTCCCCCTCGCGGTCCGCCACGCCGCTCTCACTCAGTGCCGGCCGGCCTCACCGCTCCCCCTCGCAGTCCGCCACTCCGCTCCCCATCACGGTCCGCCTCGCCCCTCCCCCTCGCAGTCCGCCTCGCCCCTCCCCCTCGCGGTCCGCCCCGCCCCTCCCCCTCACGGTCCGCCTCGCCCCTCCCCCTCGCGGTCCGCCCCGCCCCTCCCCCTCACGGTCCGCCTCGCCCCTCCCCCTCGCGGCCCGCCTCACCGCTCCCCCTCGCGGTCTGCCCCGCCCCTCCCCCTCACGGTCCGCCCCGCCCCTCCCCCTCGCGGCCCGCCACGCCGCTCTCCCTCAGTGCCGGCCCGCCTCACCGCTCCCCCTCGCAGTCCGCCACTCCGCTCCCCATCACGGTCTGCCTCACCACTCCCCCTCACAGTCCGCCCCGCCCCTCCCCCTCACGGTCCGCCCCGCCCCTCCCCCTCGCGGTCCGCCCCGCCGCTCTCCCTCAGTGCCGGCCCGCCCCGCCCCTCCCCCTCGCGGTCCGCCCCGCCCCTCCCCCTCACGGTCCGCCCCGCCCCTCCCCCTCGCGGTCCGCCCCGCCGCTCTCCCTCAGTGCCGGCCCGCCACTCCCCCTCGCGGTCCGCCCCGCCCCTCCCCCTCACGGACCGCCCCGCCCCTCCCCCTCACAGTCCGCCACGCCGCTCTCACTCAGTGCCGGCCGGCCTCTCCACTCCCCCTCGCGGTCCGCCACTCCGCTCCCCATCACGGTCCGCCACTCCGCACCCCCTCACGGTCCGCCCCGCCACTCCCCCTCGCGGTCCGCCCCGCCGCTCTCCCTCACGGTCCGCCTCTCCGCACCCCCTCACGGTCCGCCCCGCCACTCCCCCTCGCGGTCCGCCACTCCGCTCCCCATCACGGTCCGCCCCGCCACTCCCCCTCGCGGCCCGCCACGCCGCTCTCCCTCAGTGCCGGCCCGCCTCTCCGCTCCCCCTCACGGTCCGCCCCGCCACTCCCCCTCGCGGTCCGCCCCGCCACTCCCCCTCGCGGTCCGCCACTCCGCTCCCCCTCACGGTCCGCCCCGCCACTCCCCCTCGCGGTCCGCCCCGCCACTCCCCCTCGCGGTCCGCCCCGCCACTCCCCCTCGCGGTCCGCCCCGCCACTCCGCCTCGCGGTCCGCCACTCCGCTCCCCCTCGCGGCCCGCCACGCCGCTCTCCCTCAGTGCCGGCCCGCCCCGCCACTCCCCCTCGCGGTCCGCCACTCCGCTCCCCATCACGGTCCGCCTCTCCGCACCCCCTCACGGTCCGCCCCGCCACTCCCCCTCGCGGTCCGCCCCGCCACTCCCCCTCGCGGTCCGCCACACCGCTCTCCCTCAGTGCCGGCCCGCCTCTCCGCTCCCCCTCGCGGTCCGCCCCGCCCCTCCCCCTCACGGACCGCCCCGCCACTCCCCCTCGCGGTCCGCCACACCGCTCTCACTCAGTGCCGGCCGGCCTCTCCACTCCCCCTCGCGGTCCGCCACTCCGCACCCCCTCACGGACCGCCTCGCCCCTCCCCCTCACGGACCGCCCCGCCCCTCCCCCTCACAGTCCGCCACACCGCTCTCACTCAGTGCCGGCCGGCCTCTCCACTCCCCCTCACAGTCCGCCACACCGCTCTCCCTCAGTGCCGCCCCGCCACTCCCCCTCGCGGTCCGCCCCGCCGCTCTCCCTCAGTGCCGCCCCGCCACTCCCCCTCGCGGTCCGCCACACCACTCCCCCTCGCGGTCCGCCCCGCCACTCCCCCTCGCGGTCCGCCCCGCCACTCTCCCTCAGTGCCGGCCCGCCTCTCCGCTCCCCCTCGCGGTCCGCCACTCCCCCTCGCGGTCCGCCCCGCCGCTCCCCCTCGCGGTCCGCCACACCGCTCTCCCTCAGTGCCGGCCCGCCCCGCCACTCCCCCTCACAGTCCGCCACGCCGCTCCCCCTCGCGGTCCGCCCCGCCACTCCCCCTCGCGGTCCGCCCCTCCGCTCCCCATCACGGTCTGCCTCACCGCTCCCCCTCGCGGTCCGCCCCGCCACTCCCCCTCGCGGTCCGCCCCGCCGCTCCCCCTCGCGGTCCGCCACTCCGCTCCCCCTCGCGGTCCGCCCCGCCGCTCCCCCTCGCGGTCCGCCACACCACTCCCCCTCACGGTCCGCCCCGCCACTCCCCCTCGCGGTCCGCCACACCGCTCTCCCTCACTGCTGGCCCGCCTCTCCGCTCCCCCTCGCGGTCCGCCACTCCGCTCCCCCTCGCGGTCCGCCCCGCCACTCCCCCTCGCGGTCCGCCACTCCGCTCCCCCTCACGGTCCGCCACGCCACTCCCCCTCACGGTCCGCCCCGCCACTCCCCCTCGCGGTCCGCCACGCTGCTCTCCCTCACTGCTGGCCCGCCTCTCCGCTCCCCCTCGCGGTCCGCCACTCCGCTCCCCCTCGCGGTCCGCCCCGCCACTCCCCCTCGCGGTCCGCCACACCGCTCTCCCTCACTGCTGGCCCGCCTCTCCGCTCCCCCTCGCGGTCCGCCACTCCGCTCCCCCTCGCGGTCCGCCCCGCCACTCCCCCTCGCGGTCCGCCACTCCGCTCCCCCTCACGGTCCGCCACGCCACTCCCCCTCGCGGTCCGCCCCGCCACTCCCCCTCGCGGTCCGCCACTCCGCTCCCCCTCACGGTCCGCCCCGCCACTCCCCCTCACGGTCCGCCCCGCCACTCCCCCTCGCGGTCCGCCACGCTGCTCTCCCTCACTGCCGGCCCGCCTCTCCGCTCCCCCTCGCGGTCCGCCACTCCGCTCCCCCTCGCGGTCCGCCCCGCCACTCCCCCTCTCGGTCCGCCCCGCCACTCCCCCTCGCGGTCCGCCCCGCCACTCCCCCTCGCGGTCCGCCCCGCCACTCCCCCTCGCGGTCCGCCACACCGCTCTCCCTCAGTGCCGGCCCGCCTCTCCGCTCCCCCTCGCGGTCCGCCACACCGCTCTCCCTCAGTGCCGGCCCGCCTCTCCGCTCCCCCTCGCGGCCCGCCCCGCCACTCCCCCTCGCGGTCCGCCCCGCCACTCCCCCTCGCGGTCCGCCCCGCCACTCCCCCTCGCGGTCCGCCTCGCCCCTCCCCCTCGCGGTCCGCCTCTCCGCTCCCCCTCGCGGTCCGCCACACCGCTCTCCCTCAGTGCCGGCCCGCCTCTCCGCTCCCCCTCGCGGTCCGCCACACCGCTCTCCCTCAGTGCCGGCCCGCCCCGCCACTCCCCCTCGCGGTCCGCCCCGCCACTCCCCCTCGCGGTCCGCCCCGCCACTCCCCCTCGCGGTCCGCCCCGCCACTCCCCCTCGCGGTCCGCCACGCCGCTCTCCCTCAGTGCCGGCCCGCCCCGCCACTCCCCCTCGCGGTCTGCCCCGCCACTCCCCCTCGCGGTCTGCCCCGCCACTCCCCCTCGCGGTCCGCCACGCCACTCCCCCTCGCGGTCCGCCACGCCGCTCTCCCTCAGTGCCAGCTCGCCTCACCGCTCTATCCCATCCCCCGCTCTATCCCTGGACTCCTGCACATTTATTTCCCTCAAGCAGCTCCTGTTCCACCACCCTCACTGGCACTGAGTCCCAGAGTTCTTCCTCACATTCCTGCTGCATCTGCAACTTAAATATGTGTCCCCCTAGTCCTTACGTCCTCAGGTAATGGGAACAGCTTTTCCTTGGTCCATCTTATCCAAACCTGTCATAATTCTACACACCTTGAGCAAATCTCCCCCATTCTCCTGGCAGCAATGGAGACTAATCCCAGCTTCCCAACCGAAATTTGCAGCTGAACTCGTCCATGTTGCCAAAGGTGCAGCAAAATAGTGTTGTGCACAAGTGTCTGTGCACAAGTGTCCAGGACTACAAACAAAGAACAAAGAAATGTACAGCACAGGAACAGGCCCTTCGGCCCTCCAAGCCCGTGCCGACCATACTGCCCGACTAAACTACAATCTTCTACACTTCCTGGGTCCGTATCCTTCTATTCCCATCCTATTCATATATTTGTCAAGATGCCCCTTAAATGTCCCTATCGTCCCTGCCTCCACTACCTCCTCCGGTAGTGAGTTCCAGGCACCCACTACCCTCTGCGTAAAAAACTTGCCTCGTACATCTACTCTAAACTTTGCCCCTCTCACCTTAAACCTATGCCCCCTAGTAATTGACCCCTCTACCCTGGGGAAAAGCCTCTGACTATCCACTCTGTCTATGCCCCTCATAATTTTGTATACCTCTATCAGGTCGCCCCTCAACCTCCTTCGTTCCAGTGAGAACAAACCGAGTTTATTCAATCGCTCCTCATAGCTTATGCCCTCCATACCAGGCAACATTCTGGTAAATCTCTTCTGCACCCTCTCTAAAGCCTCCACATCCTTCTGGTAGTGTGGCGACCAGAATTGAACACTATACTCCAAGTGTGGCCTAACTAAGGTTCTATACAGCTGCAACATGACTTGCCAATTCTTATACTCAATGCCCCGGCCAATGAAGGCAAGCATGCCGTATGCCTTCTTGACTACCTTCTCCACCTGTGTAGCCCCTTTCAGTGATCTGTGGACCTGTACTCCTAGATCTCTTTGACTTTCAATACTCTTGAGGGTTCTACCATTCACTGTATATTCCCTACCTGCATTAGCCCTTCCAAAATGCATTACCTCACATTTGTCCAGGTTAAACTCCATCTGCCATCTCTCCGCCCAAGTCTCCAGACAATCTAAATCCTGCTGTATCCTCAGACAGTCCTCATCGCTATCCGCAATTCCACCAACCTTTGTGTCGTCTGCAAACTTACTAATCAGACCAGTTACATTTTCCTCCAAATCATTTATATATACTACAAAGAGCAAAGGTCCCAGCACTGATCCCTGTGGAACACCACTGGTCACAGCCCTCCAATTAGAAAAGCATCCCTCCATTGCTACCCTCTGCCTTCTATGGCCTAGCCAGTTCTGTATCCACCTTGCCAGTTCACCCCTGATCCCGTGTGACTTCACCTTTTGTACCAGTCTACCATGAGGGACCTTGTCAAAGGCCTTACTGAAGTCCATATAGACAACATCTACTGCCCTACCTGCATCAATCATCTTAGTGACCTCCTCGAAAAACTCTATCAAGTTAGTGAGACACGACCTCCCCTTCACAAAACCGTGCTGCCTCTCACTAATACGTCCATTTGCTTCCAAATGGGAGTAGATCCTGTCTCGAAGAATTCTCTCCAGTAATTTCCCTACCACTGAAGTAAGGCTCACCGGCCTGTAGTTCCCGGGATTATCCCTGCCACCCTTCTTAAACAGAGGAACAACATTGGCTATTCTCCAGTCCTCCGGGACATCCCCTGAAGACAGCGAGGATCCAAAGATTTCTGTCAAGGCCTCAGCAATTTCCTCTCCAGCCTCCTTCAGTATTCTGGGGTAGATCCCATCCGGCCCTGGGGACTTATCTACCTTAATATTTTTTAAGACACCCAACACCTCGTCTTTTTGGATCACAATGTGACCCAGGCTATCTACACCCCCTTCTCCAGACTCAACATCTACCAATTCCTTCTCTTTGGTGAATACTGATGCAAAGTATTCATTTAGTACCTCGCCCATTTCCTCTGGCTCCACACATAGATTCCCTTGCCTATCCTTCAGTGGGCCAACCCTTTCCCTGGCTACCCTCTTACTTTTTATGTAAGTGTAAAAAGCCTTGGGATTTTCCTTAACCCTATTTGCCAATGCCTTTTCATGACCCCTTCTAGCCCTCCTGACTCCTTGCTTAAGTTCCTTCCTACTTTCCTTATATGCCACACAGGCTTCGTCTGTTCCCAGCCTTTTAGCCCTGACAAATGCCTCCTTTTTCTTTTTGACGAGGCCTACAATATCACTCGTCATCCAAGGTTCCCGAAAATTGCCGTATTTATCTTTCTTCCTCACAGGAACATGCCTGTCCTGTATTCCTTTCAACTGACACTTGAAAGCCTCCCACATGTCAGATGTTGATTTGCCCTCAAACATCCGCCCCCAATCTATGTTCTTCAGTTCCCGCCTAATATTGTTATAATTAGCCTTCCCCCAATTTAGCACATTCATCCTCGGACCACTCTTATCCTTGTCCACCAGTACTTTAAAACTTACTGAATTGTGGTCACTGTTACCGAAATGCTCCCCTACTGAAACATCTACCACCTGGCCGGGCTCATTCCCCAATACCAGGTCCAGTACCGCCCCTTCCCTAGTTGGACTGTTTACATATTGTTTTAAGAAGCCCTCCTGGATGCTCCTTACAAACTCTGCCCCGTCTAAGCCCCTGGCACTAAGTGAGTCCCAGTCAATATTGGGGAAGTTGAAGTCTCCCATCACCACAACCCTGTTGTTTTTACTCTTTTCCAAAATCTGTCTACCTATCTGCTCCTCTATCTCCCGCTGGCTGTTGGGAGGCCTGTAGTATACCCCCAACATTGTGACTGCACCCTTCTTATTCCTGATCTCTACCCATATAGCCTCACTGCCCTCTGAGGTGTCCTCTCGCTGTATAGCTGTGATACTCTCCTGAACAAGTAGCGCAACTCCGCCTCCCCTTTTACATCCCCCTCTATCCCGCCTGAAACATCTAAATCCTGGAACGTTTAGCTGCCAATCCTGCCCTTCCCTCAACCAGGTCTCTGTAATGGCAACAACATCATAGTTCCAAGTAGTAATCCAAGCTCTAAGTTCATCTGCCTTACCCGTAATGCTCCTTGCATTAAAACATATGCACTTCAGGCCACCAGACCCGCTGTGTTCAGCAACTTCTCCCCGTCTGCGCTGCCTCAGAGCCACACTGTCCCTATTCCCTAGTTCTCCCTCAATGCTCTCACCTTCTGACCTATTGCTCCCGTGCCCACCCCCCTGCCATACTAGTTTAAACCCTCCCGTGTGACACTAGCAAACCTCGCGGCCAGGATATTTATGCCTCTCCGGTTTAGATGCAACCCGTCCATCTTATACAGGTCACACCTGCCCCGGAAGAGCTCCCAGTGGTCCAGATAACAGAAACCCTCCCTCCTACACCAGCTGTTTAGCCACGTGTTTGTCTGCTCTATCTTCCTATTTCTAGCCTCACTGGCACGTGGCACAGGGAGTAATCCCGAGATTACAACCCTCGAGGTCCTGTCTTTTAACTTTCTGCCTAGCTCCCTGAACTCCTGCTGCAGGACCTCATGCCCCTTCCTGCCTATGTCGTTAGTACCAATATGTACCACGACCTCTGCCTGTTTGCCCTCCCCCTTCAGGATTCCCTCTACCCGTTCGGAGACATCCTGGACCCTGGCACCAGGGAGGCAACATACCATCCTGGAGTCTCTTTCACGTCCACAGAAGCGCCTATCTGTGCCCCTGACTATAGAGTCCCCTATAACTATTACTCTTCTGCGCTTTGACCCTCCCTTCTGAACATCAGAGCCAGCCGTGGTGCCACTGCTCTGGCTGCTGCTGTTTTCCCCTGATAGGCTATCCCCCCCGACAGTATCCAAAGGGGTATATCTGTTCGAGAGGGGGACAACCACAGGGGATTCCTGCACTGACTGCCTGCCCTTTCTGGTGGTCACCCATTTCTCTGCCTGCACCTTGGGTGTGACCACACTTACATAACTGCGATCTATGACGCTTTCCGCCACCTGCATGCTCCTAAGTGCATCCAATTGCTGCTCCAACCGAACCATGCGGTCTGTGAGGAGCTGCAGTTGGGTGCACTTTCTGCAGATGAAGCCATCCGGGACACTGGAAGCCTCCCGGACCTGCCACATCTCACAGTCAGAGCACAGCACCCCTCTAACTGACATTGCGTCAATTAATTAAAATTAAAATTTGTCTTTTAGGATACAAGATTGTGTGGCTTCCTCTAGGAGCACGAGGGACCCCCCCCCCCCCCCCCCCCCCCCCCCAAGCTGAGATTGGACTTGATATTGCTGAAGGAGGCTATGAGAAACGAATGAATCTGTAGTTAGCCCATTGTTGCTTACACACCATCTCCTAATCCCTTCTCACCCAGTGCTGTATACAACTTTCATTAACTACAGCTCTGTGCGTGTTCCAAGATAATGATTGGGCAAGAGGTTCATGGAAACTGCTCCCACAATTCTGGCATGGAATTTGTGGTCTGGGGAACAGACTGTGACATGTCATCAGCAACAATTCACAGAGCTGGTTGTGAAATGTCAAAAAAACATCAAAACAGTGAATGATGTGGAACACGACTCCACTGCTACTTCTGTGAAACTCACTTCATTTTAAACCCTCTTCACTAACGGTGTCTCTCCACTGCTTATTTTTGCAGAATACAAGAAAGCTCGACAGGAGATTAAGAAGAAATCGTCTGATACACTGAAACTGCAGAAGAAAGTGAAAAAAGGTTTGTGAAAGTTGGAAAATCTGGGTTTACCAACCTCGTGTATTTGACGGGCTTGAGGGGCTGACGGGAAGTCCTCTGTTATTGAGTGTCTATCAGCCAAGTTCAAACAAGGGAAAGACCCAAGAGTAACCAGGCAACTGAATGCGACTCTCAATAACCCCTGGAAGTATTACAAATGAAACAATTGGTGATTGCTTAACCCTCTCCGTGTTTCAAATTACCACTTACTAACCATCCATTGGTTAATGTACAAGCTGAAAATGAAACCCCTCACATAACAATTATTACAAGAGAGTTCTGCGGAAGTGATTAAACATTGTCTTAAATTAAGGGTTCGCTCGTCAGATATCCCTCCTTCCTCAGTGCTTTATGAAATTAAAATTGTGCTCTCTATGCTTGGGCAGGGGTTTATTTTGTATCATTAATTGAAAGTATCTGCCAGATACGGATAATTATTTATTGACTTTCGATGATTTTAAATATTGTCCAGCTGGACTCAAACTGTAGCATGTGGCCGATAGAAAGAACAAAGGACTTGCATTTATAGAGAACGTAGAAACTAGGAGCAAGAGTATGCCATTCGGCCCATCGAGCCTGCTCCACCATTCAGTATAATCATAGCCAATCCTCTATGAACGAGTACTTTTCTTCAGTATTTACGAATGAGAGGGGCCATATTGTTGGAGAGGACCGTGTGAAACAGACTGGTAAGCTCGAGGAAATACTTGTTAGGAAGGAAGATGTGTTGGGCATTTTGAAAAACTTGAGGATAGACAAGTCCCCCGGCCTGACGGGATATATCCAAGGATTCTATGGGAAGCAAGAGATGAAATTGCAGAGCCGTTGGCAATGATCTTTTCGTCCTCACTGTCAACAGGGGTGGTACCAGGGGATTGGAGAGTGGCGAATGTTGTGCCCCTGTTCAAAAAATGGAATAGGGATAACCCTGGGAATTACAGGCCAGTTAGTCTTACTTCGGTGGTAGGCAAAGTAATGGAAAGGGTACTGAAGGATAGGATTTCTGAGCATCTGGAAAGACACTGCTTGATTAGGGATAGTCAGCACGGATTTGTGAGGGGTAGGTCTTAAGACCATAAGACATAGGAGTGGAAGTAAGGCGATTCGGCTCATCAAGTCCACTCCACCATTCAATCATGGCTGATTTCAACTCCATTTACCCGCTCTCTCTCCATAGCCCTTAATTCCTCGAGAAATCAAAAATTTATCAACTTCTGTCTTAAAGACACTCAACGTCCTGGCCTCCACCGCGCTCTGTGGCAATGAATTCCACAGACCCACCACTCTCTGGCTGAAGAAATTTCTCCTCATCTCTGTTCTAAAGTGACTCCCTTTTATTCTAAGGCTGTGCCCCCGGGTCCTAGTCTCCCCTGCTAATGGAAACAACTTCCCTACATCCACCCTATCTAAGCCATTCATTATCTTGTAAGTTTCTATTAGATCTCCCCTCAACCTCCTAAACTCCAATGAATATAATCCCAGGATCCTCAGACGTTCATCGTATGTTAGGCCTACCATTCCTGGGATCATCCGTGTGAATCTCCGCTGGACCCGCTCCAGTGCCAGTATGTCCTTCCTGAGGTGTGGGGCCCAAAACTGCTCACAGTATTCTAAATGGGGCCTAACTAATGCTTTATAAAGCTTCAGAAGTACATCCCTGCTTTTATATTCCAAGCCTCTTGAGATGAATGACAACATTGCATTTGCTTTCTTAATTACGGACTCAACCTGCAAGTTTACCTTTAGAGAATCCTGGACTAGGACTCCCAAGTCCCTTTGCACTTCAGCATTATGAATTTTGTCACCGTTTAGAAAATAGTCCATGCCTCTATTCTTTTTTCCAAAGTGCAAGACCTCGCACTTGCCCACGTTGAATTTCATCAGCCATTTCTTGGACCACTCTCCTAAACTGTCTAAATCTTTCTGCAGCCTCCCCACCTCCTCCATACTACCTGCCCCTCCACCTATCTTTGTATCATCGGCAAACTTATCCAGAATGCCCCCAGTCCCGTCATCTAGATCGTTAATATATAAAGAGAACAGCTGTGGCCCCAACACTGAACCCTGCGGGACACCACTCGTCACCGGTTGCCATTCCGAAAAATAACCTTTTATCCCAACTCTCTGCCTTCTGCCTGACAGCCAATCGTCAATCCATGTTAGTACCTTGCCTCGAATACCATGGGCCCTTATTTTACTCAGCAGTCTCCCGTGAGGCACCTTATCAAAGGCCTTTTGGAAGTCAAGATAGATAACATCCATTGGCTCTCCTTGGTCTAACCTATTTGTTATCTTTTCAAAGAACTCTAACAGGTTTGTCAGGCACGACCTCCCCTTACTAAATCCATGCTGACTTGTCCTAATCCGACCCTGCACTTCCAAGAATTTAGAAATCTCATCCTTAACAATGAATTCTAGAATCTTGCCAACAACCGAGGTTAGGCTAATTGGCCTATAATTTTCCATCTTTTTCCTTGTTCCCTTCTTGAACAGGGGGGCTACAACAGCGATTTTCCAATCCTCTGGGACTTTCCCTGACTCCAGTGACTTTTGAAAGATCATAACTAACGCCTCCACTATTTCTTCAGCTATCTCCTTTAGAACTCTAGGATGTAGTCCATCTGGGCCTGGAGATTTATCAATTTTTAGACCTCTTAGTTTCTCTCGCACTTTCTCCTTTGTGATAGCTACCATATTCAACTCTGCCCCCTGACTCTCTCTTGCCTTACAAGTCTTATTGAATTCTTTGAGGAGGTGACCAAGCATGTGGATGAAGGTAAAGCAGTGGATGTAGTGTACATGGATTTTAGTAAGGCATTTGATAAGGTTCCCCATGGTAGGCTTCTGCAGAAAGTAAGGAGGCATGGGATAATGGGAAATTTGGCCAGTTGGATAACGAACTGGCTAACCGATAGAAGTCAGAGAGTGGTGGTGGATGGCAAATATTCAGCCTGGATCCCAGTTACCAGTGGCGTACCGCAGGGATCAGTTCTGGGTCCTCTGCTGTTTGTGATTTTCATTAATGACTTGGATGAGGGAGTTGAAGGGTGGGTCAGTAAATTTGCAGACGATACGAAGATTGGTGGAGTTGTGGATAGTGAGGAGGGCTGTTGTCGGCTGCAAAGAGACATAGATAGGATGCAGAACTGGGCTGAGAAGTGGCAGCTGGAGTTTAACCCTGAAAAATGTGAGGTCCATTTTGGAAGGACAAATATGAATGCGGAATACAGGGTTAACGGTAGAGTTCTTGGCAATGTGGAGGAGCAGAGAGATCTTGGGGTCTATGTTCATACATCTTTGAAAGTTGCCACTCAAGTGGATAGAGCTGTGAAGAAGGCCTATGGTGTGCTAGCGTTCATTAACAGAGGGATTTAATTTAAGAGCTGTGTGGTAATGATGCAGCTGTACAAAACTTTGGTAAGGCCACATTTGGAGTACTGTGTACAGTTCTGGTTGCCTCATTTTAGGAAGGATGTGGAAGCTTTGGGAAAGGTGCAAAGGAGATTTACCAGGATGTTGCCTGGAATGGAGAGTAGGTCTTACGAGGAAAGGTTGAGGGTGCTAGGCCTTTTCTCATTAGAACGGAGAAGGATGAGGGGCGACTTGATAGAGGTTTATAAGATGATCAGGGGAATAGATAGAGTAGACAGTCAGAGACTTTTTCCCCGGGTGGAACAAACCATTACAAGGGGACATAAATTTAAGGTGAATGGTGGAAGGTATAGGGGGGGATGTCAGAGGTAGGTTCTTTACCCAGAGAGTAGTGGGGGCATGGAATGCACTGCCTGTGGATGTAGTTGAGTCGGAAACATTAGGGACTTTCAAGCAGCTATTGGATAGGTACATGGATTACGGTAAAATGATATAGTGTAGATTTATTTGTTCTAAGGGCAGCACGGTAGCATTGTGGATAGCACAATTGCTTCACAGCTCCAGGGTCCCAGGTTCGATTCCGGCTTGGGTCACTGTCTGTGCGGAGTCTGCACATCCTCCCCGTGTCTGCGTGCGTTTCCTCCGGGTGCTCCAGTTTCCTCCCACAGTCCAAAGATGTGCAGGTTAGGTGGATTGGCCATGATAAATTGCCCTTAGTGTCCAAAATTGCCCTTAGTGTTGAGTGGAGGTGTTGACTTTGGGTAGGGTGCTCTTTCCAAGAGCCGGTACAGACTCAATGGGCCGAATGGCCTCCTTCTGCACTGTAAATTCAATGATAATCTATGATTAATCTAGGACAAAGGTTCGGCACAACATCGTGGGCCGAAGGGCCTGTTCTGTGCTGTATTTTTCTGTGTTCTATCTCAACACCGCACTCCTGATACCCCTTGGCCTCCAATCTCCTGATCTCCGACTTTGAGTCGAGGTACGTTCCTCAGGTTTTGCCACAAAAAGCAGAATATTCTAAGTGTTGATGTTCAAAGAGACTTGGGCTCCCTTGTACAAAGAACGCAGAATGTTAGTCTGCAGGTGAAGCAAGCAATTCGGAAGGCACGTGACAGGTTGGCTGCAAGGAGATTGGATACAGGGATAAAGAAGCCTTGTTACAATTGCAGACGGTTTATGTGAGACCCCATCTGGAATATTGTGTGCATTTCTGTCTCCACGTTTAAAAGAGGATATAGTTGCATTGGTGACGATACAGCGAAGGTTCACTCCGAAGATGGGGTTATTCTATACGAGACGCTGAGTAAATTGAGCTTGTATTTCCTGCGTATGGAAGAATGGGCAGAAAAGTCATCGAAGGAGACAGAATTGGGAAGGGGTGTGATGGGGTGGATGCGGAGAGATTCTTTCCCCTGGTCGGGGAATCTAAACCCCGGGGGCACAGTCTCCAGATAATCAGTTCACGTTGTGATGAGGAGAAATTTCTTCACTCAGAGTTGGGAATCTTTGGAGTTTTCCAGCCGGGAGGGTTGTGGATGCTCCACTGTGGATTACATTTAGGGCCGGAATGGAGTGATTTTTGGTTTCCCCTGGAATTATGGGATTTGGGCGGGAAAGTGGAGCTGAAGACCAAAATCAGCCAATGGGACACTGAATGGTGGAGCAAAGTTGACCAGTTGGCCGTATGGTCCAATCCTGCTGTTAACTTCTGGCTGCTGTTGTATAAAGAGTCAGAGATTCTGCACCTTCTCACAAACACCTTTATTTTCCTTTAACACAACTCTGTACAAAACTCTATCATCACATCACGTGCCCCAAAGGCCACCTGAAGCTTCTTTACATATCAGTGTCAATTATTGGATACTTAACATAAATGAGACATTTAATTGGAATGCCTCTTAAACCCATTCCTTAACACCTGCTCCTATTTCTTCTGTTCTTGTGACTACACTGGGGTTTGCCGGCCTGGGCTATGGGCCCGAGGTCTCTGAAGGAGGGACTTGAACCCACAATGCTCTCACTCTGAGGGGGGCGGGGGGAGGTGATAACCTCTGAACATCAGCCTGCACTATGGGGGGGGGGGGGGTTGGTTGAGGAGGGAAAGAGCTTCAGCTGAATGTACAAACATAGTGTGGGAAGTAAGATGAAGAATGAAATATCTTTTGTCATTTTGTAAATGAAGGAAAGGGAGGAACTTGCATTCTAAACAAATCCTGTGACTCTGACCGATTGGAATCTGAGCCCACTTACGATCCCAGTTTAACATTTTTTTACAAAACCTGGAGGACCAGAGTCACAGGATGGTTAATTAGTTCAACAACAAGAAAACATTTATTAAACATTTAAAAAATTGGATTATTATAAAATGCTCCTTTACTCCCCCCTTAGCTTAACGAATACACACAGATTTAAAGGTTAATATGGATTACAAGTACACCTTAAGTTACAATGGTCTCATTAAAAGAAAAGTCCCTTTCAAGCACACAAGATGACTGTAGTCAAATTCACACAATCTGCTCCGAATCCTTCCAGATGATGATCAGATAAAAGTTTCCAAACTCTTATTCCCCAAAACACGCTTTAATATCTTCTCTCATAATTATGATTTCCCTGAGTGGTTTGCATACTGAAAAACAATCCAGGTCTTACAAATGACCCTTTTAATGAAAGCTTCTGCTCCACTTTTAGCGGCGAATCAGTCCAGGATTTTACTCCGCCCTTTTTAGATTTTCTTGGTCTCATATGTTTTACTCCAAGATCCAGCCGCTGATTTCCATAGCTATTTCAACACACGTTTCAGTAAAATCTCACAAACCTGAAAATCACTCCAGATCTTTCTGACATCTCTGCCTTCTTCTCAGCTCTGTCTATCTTTACTGAACAGTTCTCGGTTCCAGTACCTTTAGGCTTCTTGGAAACTTCTCTCCATTTTTCTAGTTTCCTTAACTATCTGTTTTTCCGATTTCTGCACTTGTTTTCTTAACCGTTGCTTTTCATCTAACAAAGCTGATAGAGACGTTCCCTCTCTGGCCTTCATCGAATCAGAGGATCCCTACAGTGCCGAATGAGGCCATTTGGCCCATCGAGTCTGCACCGACTCTCTGAAAGAGCACCCTACCCATGTCTACTCCCCCATCCACCCCACCCCATCCCTGTAACCTAACCTGGACACTAAGGAGCAATTTAGCATGACCAAACCATGTAACCTGTTCATCTTTGGACTGTGGGAGGAAACCGGAACACCCGGAAAAAACCCACGCAGGCACGGGGAGAGTTCCACACAGTCATCCAAGGTCAGAATTAAACCTGGGTCCCTGGGTCTGTGAGGTAGCATTGCTAACTATGGTGCTGCTCCTAAACCAACTGCTTCTAACTATCCTTCAAAATCAACAGCTTCTAGCAGAGCTGTAAGAACTGCCTTCTCTCTCTCTACCTATCTCAACGTCCCACAAATTCAGCTAAAATTAAAACCTAAATGCTTCTCTCCCTTACAAGGCCCCAGTTGCTAAGCAACTTCCACATGCTTATGCCTTTTATTATTCTTCACGCCATAGCCCTCGCTAAACACAAAGTTGAAAATTAACCAACCCCCACACATACAAACACCTTTGTCCAGCATGAATCTAACTCTAGGTTTTTCCCTTCCAGGCACAGAAACAGTCAAATTAAACCCACTCAAAACTATACCTTATTTCTATTGTTTACTAATACAATTCCAATTCACTTAAAACTGTTTTCATAAGACTGGGATAAAAGGATTAAATGAAATAAAACTCTGTCTTGGTGAAGTGGGAAATAAACAGCATCAGAAACCTACCTTGAGGCCAGTTTATCGCTCATTGGTGATACTTGTAACCTTGTTACATTTACAGGCAGTCCTCAGTCTCTGAATCCGCTGCTCGGTAAATGTTGGTCTTTTTCCCTAAATGCGTTTCCCACAATTATAAATGAGATCCCTGGATAATTATCAACATTCTTTCACTTATAGTTGAGACAGCAGGCGGTGCGGTGAATGGGCATTGCAACTCAGAGAATCATAGAATTTACAGTGCAGAAGGAGGCCATTTGGCCCATCGATTCTGCACAGGCCCTTGGAAGCCCACACCTCCACCCTATCCTCATAACCCAGTAACCCCACCTAACCTTTTTGGACACCAAGGGGAAATTGATCATGGCCAATCCACCTAACCTGCACATCTTTGGACTGTGGGAGGAAACCGGAGCACCCGGAGGAAACCCACGCAGACACGGGGAGAACGTGCAGACTCCACACAGACAGTGACCCAGCAGGGAATTGAACCAGTGACCCTGGAGCTATGAAGCAACAGTGCTAAGCACTGTGCTACCGTACTGTCCACGTATCTGTTGGTCTAGGGTGATGACGAGGGAGCAGGGCTGGGAGGATGCAATAGGTTAGGGTTGGGGTCCCCTTTCCTGAGACCCTGCTGGAAATGGCAAATTACATCTGCATTTTCCATATATACAGAGATATTTGATCAATTCAAGGTAAAACAGCACCTTGCTGGTTTACTGGCCGACCAGTCCTCACTGACCTGGTTTATGCAGTGGGCAGGCAGTTGGGCTCCTTCACAAAGGAATAAAAGATGAGACAGTATCCCAAGGTAGCTACTGCAATCAATGTTGGAACCTCATCCACAGCCAGTTTGTGAACAGTTCATTATGAATTAATAACAGACTTGTGACCATTGAGCAGAAAAGTCAATCCCTGTGGTTTGAGAATCACTCCTCCAGCAAGCGATGTTCACCATCAGCTTATTTGATTTGATTTATTATTGTCACATGTATTAGTACACAGTGAAAAGTATTGTTTCTTGCCTGCTGTACAAACAATGCACACCGTACACAGGGAAGGAAGGAGAGACTGCAGAATATAATGTTACTGTTAAAGCAAGGCGTAGAGAAAAGATCAACTTAATGGAGGAACAAAATGAATTGAGCTGTTGATTAGGGCGCGGGAGGTGATGTGCGTAATGGCTGCAGAAGTATTTTCCTGACTGTGGATTTAATCCTCGCTGGGAGTTTCTGCTGCTTAACCTGAGAGAGGAAACAGAGGCTCTGGCCCATTGTCGGGCTGGACGTTTAACGCCCGAGGCTCGATCCCGGCATCAGACTGGAGGGAAAGAGATTTGGAATTCGGATTTTCTGTAGCTCCTTTCATAAACTCCAAAGGTCCCAAAGTGCTGACAACAACAACTTGTACTTGTATAGCGCCTTCAATGTCACAAAACATACCAAAGCATTTCACAGGAGCTTTATGAAGCAAAGTCCGCACTGGACCATGAGCTGCTAGTCAGGTGAATGGTTAAAAGTTTGTTTGTGGGTTTTAAGGAGCAGGGTAAAGGAAGAGTGGGAGGCGGACACGTTTAGGGAGGGAATTCCAGAGCTTAGGACCCAGGCAGCAGAAGGCACGGCCACCAGTGGCGGGGTAATTTAAATCAGAGATGCTCAGGGGGCCAGGTAGAGCGGAGCACAGATATCCCGGGGGAGGGGGGCATTTATTTGCTGAAAATGTAAAAATCAAGGCGTCGTTTAACTGGGGGCCGAGGTAGATCATCGAGCAAACCCGCGATGGGGGAAGAGGACTTGCTGCGTTGAAGGACAAATAGAATGGAAATAGAATATTGGGGACCGGCCCGCAGTGTGTTTGAATAGTGAAGTCCAGGGTTAACAGAGAAGGTAACAGGCTGAAGGTTTGAGCAGCTGATACTCTGAGGCAAGGGTGGAGGTGGGGTTATATTTCAGAGGTGGAAATGGGTGGTTTCAGTGCGAATAGGAGATTGAAGCTCATCTCGGGGTCAGAAATAAAACTGAGGTTGCAAACAGTTTTGTTTGGCCTCAGAACGTTATGAGGGAGAGAAATGGAGTTGGTAGCTGAGGACGGCGTCTCAGGTGGAGTCGGTGGCTGGAGACTGCGTCTCAGGTGGAGTCGGTGGCTGGAGACTGCGTCTCAGGTGGAGTCGGTGGCTGGAGACTGCGTCTCAGGTGGAGTCGGTGGCTGGAGACTGCGTCTCAGGTGGAGTCGGTGGCTGGAGACTGCGTCTCAGGTGGAGTCGGTGGCTGGAGACTGCGTCTCAGGTGGAGTCGGTGGCTGGAGACTGCGTCTCAGATGGAGTCGGTGGCTGGAGACTGCGTCTCAGGTGGAGTCGGTGGCTGGAGACTGCGTCTCAGATGGAGTCGGTGGCTGGAGACTGCGTCTCAGGTGGAGTCGGTGGCTGGAGACTGCGTCTCAGATGGAGTCGGTGGCTGGAGACTGCGTCTCAGGTGGAGTCGGTGGCTGGAGACTGCGTCTCAGGTGGAGTCGGTGGCTGGAGACTGCGTCTCAGATGGAGTCGGTGGCTGGAGACTGCGTCTCAGATGGAGTCGGTGGCTGGAGACTGCGTCTCAGGTGGAGTCGGTGGCTGGAGACTGCGTCTCAGGTGGAGTCGGTGGCTGGAGACTGCGTCTCAGATGGAGTCGGTGGCTGGAGACTGCGTCTCAGATGGAGTCGGTGGCTGGAGACTGCGTCTCAGGTGGAGTCGGTGGCTGGAGACTGCGTCTCAGGTGGAGTCGGTGGCTGGAGACTGCGTCTCAGGTGGAGTCGGTGGCTGGAGACTGCGTCTCAGATGGAGTCGGTGGCTGGAGACTGCGTCTCAGGTGGAGTCGGTGGCTGGAGACTGCGTCTCAGGTGGAGTCGGTGGCTGGAGACTGCGTCTCAGGTGGAGTCGGTGGCTGGAGACTGCGTCTCAGGTGGAGTCGGTGGCTGGAGACTGCGTCTCAGGTGGAGTCGGTGGCTGGAGACTGCGTCTCAGGTGGAGTCGGTGGCTGGAGACTGCGTCTCAGGTGGAGTCGGTGGCTGGAGACTGCGTCTCAGGTGGAGTCGGTGGCTGGAGACTGCGTCTCAGATGGAGTCGGTGGCTGGAGACTGCGTCTCAGGTGGAGTCGGTGGCTGGAGACTGCGTCTCAGGTGGAGTCGGTGGCTGGAGACTGCGTCTCAGATGGAGTCGGTGGCTGGAGACTGCGTCTCGATGGAGTCGGTGGCTGGATACTGCGTCGCAGGTGGAGTCGGTGGCTGGAGACTGCGTCTCAGGTGGAGTCGGTGGCTGGAGACTGCGTCTCAGATGGAGTCGGTGGCTGGAGACTGCGTCTCAGATGGAGTCGGTGGCTGGAGACTGCGTCTCAGATGGAGTCGGTGGCTGGAGACTGCGTCTCAGATGGAGTCGGTGGCTGGAGACTGCGTCTCAGGTGGAGTCGGTGGCTGGAGACTGCGTCTCAGGTGGAGTCGGTGGCTGGAGACTGCGTCTCAGGTGGAGTCGGTGGCTGGAGACTGCGTCTCAGATTGGGGAATCCTGAGGTTAGGTTGAGGAGTTGCGATTCCCAGCGGATGAAGTGAAGCTGAGCGAGACTTGAAGACTCTGGGATGGTGAGGAGCCTCTTGAGGGAGACTGGGAGCTGGAGACATTTTATTATCGAGGGAACGCATACATCATTTATAAAAGAGAGCCTCCGTTTTGCGTGATTTCCTCACTGCCTCGTCAGCATCTTGACACCTCCTATTTGTGAGGGAATGTTTAGAAGTTGATGCTTAACTTAATGCTTTAGAAAATAGGTTTAAAAATGATTTAACATGCCCACTTTTTAAGCCTCTTTTCTGACCCAGTTTTTCTATGTGAAAGTACGAGTGAGGGTTATCTTGGCTTCAGGGTGCATTCTGTCAGTGTCTGCGATGAGTCACTTCATATTTAGCAGCTTACATTGGTCAATGGAAATGATGACCTGTGTGTTGGAGGTTAACCACTGGAATTGGAAAATTCTCCTTCAAAGTGATTAATGAATTGAATCGAATGTTAGCACCCCACCCCCCTCCCAGCTCCATTTCCCTCTATTTTTCCAGAACTTTCTGGCTCTACCTTTGGATTCCAGCCCAGTCGACGCTGATGAGAGGTCCTTCATTGTGCGTGAAGGGATGGGTGAGATATCTTATAGTATTCGCTTAGCCCACTCCCGAAACCCTCCACTTTAGAAGGTGCTGGATCACATTGCCCCCAAGTGTGAGCCTCTGCAGTGAGGCTTGGCAAGATGTTCAATGGAGAGGGTATGTGGTAGAATCCACACAGTCTCTGACATCCCTCAATCTTGCTCAGAGCAGGGGAGGACTCCCCAGTGTCCTGGACACCATATTTATCAAACAACATCATTAAATTTAGAGTACCTAGCAATTATCGCACTGCTGTTTGTGAGAATCGCAGAATCACACAGTGCAGAAAAGGCCCTTCAGCCCATCGAGTCCACACCGATGCATGGAAAACACCTGGCGTGTCGACCTAATGCCATTTGCCAGCACTTGGCCCATAGCCTGGAATGTCAAGCCGAGCCAAGTGCTCATCCAGGTACTTTTTAAAGGATGTGAGGCAACCCACCTCTCCCCCACCCCCCCAGGCAGCGCGTTCCAGACCCGCCTCTCCCCCCCTCCCAGACAGCGCGTCCCAGACCCGCCTCTCCCCCCCTCCCAGACAGCGCGTCCCAGACCCGCCTCTCCCCCCCTCCCAGGCAGCGCGTCCCAGACCCGCGTCCCCCACCCCCCCAGGCAGCGCGTTCCAGACCCGCCTCTCCCACCCTCCCAGGCAGCGCGTCCCAGACCCGCCTCTCCCACCCTCCCAGACAGCGCGTCCCAGACCCGCCTCTCCCACCCTCCCAGACAGCGCGTCCCAGACCCGCCTCTCCCACCCTCCCAGGCAGCGCGTCCCAGACCCGCCTCTCCCACCCTCCCAGGCAGCGTGTCCCAGACCCGCCTCTCCCCCCCTCCCAGGCAGCGCGTCCCAGACCCGCCTCTCCCCACCCCCTCCCAGGCAGCGCGTCCCAGACCCGCCTCCCCCACCCCCCCAGGCAGCGCGTTCCAGACCCGCCTCTCCCCCCCCTCCCAGGCAGCGCGTTCCAGACCCGCCTCTCCCCCCCTCCCAGACAGTGCGTTCCAGACCCGCCTCTCCCACCCTCCCAGGCAGCGCGTCCCAGACCCGCCTCTCCCACCCTCCCAGGCAGCGCGTCCCAGACCCGCCTCTCCCCCCCCCTCCCAGACAGTGCGTTCCAGACCCGCCTCTCCCACCCTCCCAGGCAGCGCGTCCCAGACCCGCCTCTCCCACCCTCCCAGGCAGCGCGTCCCAGACCCGCCTCTCCCCCCCTCCCAGGCAGCGCGTCCCAGACCCGCCTCTCCCACCCTCCCAGGCAGCGCGTCCCAGACCCGCCTCTCCCACCCTCCCAGGCAGTGCGTCCCAGACCCGCCTCTCCCAGCCTCCCAGGCAGCGCATTCCAGACCCGCCTCTCCCCCCCTCCCAGGCAGCGCGTTCCAGACCCGCCTCTCCCACCCTCCCAGGCAGCGCGTCCCAGACCCGCCTCTCCCACCCTCCCAGGCAGCGCGTTCCAGACCCGCCTCTCCCACCCTCCCAGGCAGCGCGTCCCAGACCCGCCTCTCACCACCCCCTCCCAGGCAGCGCGTCCCAGACCCGCCTCTCCCCCCCTCCCAGGCAGCGCGTCCCAGACCCGCCTCTCCCACCCTCCCAGGCAGCGCGTCCCAGACCCGCCTCTCCCCACCCCCTCCCAGGCAGCGCGTCCCAGACCCGCCTCTCCCACCCTCCCAGGCAGCGCGTTCCAGACCCGCCTCTCCCACCCTCCCAGGCAGCGCGTCCCAGACCCGCCTCTCCCACCCTCCCAGGCAGCGCGTCCCAGACCCGCCTCCCCCCCCTCCCAGGCAGCGCGTCCCAGACCCGCCTCTCCCCCCCCCTCCCAGGCAGCGCGTTCCAGACCCGCCTCTCCCACCCTCCCAGGCAGCGCGTTCCAGACCCGCCTCTCCCACCCTCCCAGGCAGCGCGTCCCAGACCCGCCTCTCCCCACCCCCTCCCAGGCAGCGCGTCCCAGACCCGCCTCTCCCACCCTCCCAGGCAGCGCGTCCCAGACCCGCCTCTCCCCACCCCCTCCCAGGCAGCGCGTCCCAGACCCGCCTCTCCCCCCCCCCCCCTCCCAGGCAGCGCGTCCCAGACCCGCCTCTCCCCCCCCCTCCCAGGCAGCGCGTCCCAGACCCGCCTCTCCCACCCTCCCAGGCAGCGCGTCCCAGACCCGCCTCTCCCCCCCCCCACTCCCAGGCAGCGCGTCCCAGACCCGCCTCTCCCCCCCCCTCCCAGGCAGCGCGTCCCAGACCCGCCTCTCCCCCCCCCCCCCCTCCCAGGCAGCGCGTCCCAGACCCGCCTCTCCCACCCTCCCAGGCAGCGCGTCCCAGACCCGCCTCTCCCCCCCCCCCCCCCTCCCAGGCAACGCGTCCCCGACCCGCCTCCCCCCCCCCCCCCTCCCAGGCAGCGTGTCCCAGACCCGCCTCTCCCACCCTCCCAGGCAGCGCGTCCCAGACCCGCCTCTCCCCCCCCCCCTCCCAGGCAGCGCGTCCCAGAGCCGCCTCTCCCCACCCCCTCCCAGGCAGCGCGTCCCAGACCCGCCTCTCCCCCCCCCCCCTCCCAGGCAGCGCGTCCCAGAGCCGCCTCTCCCCACCCCCTCCCAGGCAGCGCGTCCCAGACCCGCCTCTCCCCCCCCCCCCCCTCCCAGGCAACGCGTCCCCGACCCGCCTCCCCCCCCCCCCCCTCCCAGGCAGCGTGTCCCAGACCCGCCTCTCCCACCCTCCCAGGCAGCACGTCCCAGACCCGCCTCTCCCCCCCCCCCTCCCAGGCAGCGCGTCCCAGAGCCGCCTCTCCCCCCCCCCCCTCCCAGGCAGCGCGTCCCAGACCCGCCTCTCCCCCCCTCCCAGGCAGCGCGTCCCAGACCCGCCTCTCCCCCCCCCTCCCAGGCAGCGCGTCCCAGACCCGCCTCCCCCACCCCCCCAGGCAGCGCGTCCCAGACCCGCCTCTCCCCCCCCCCTCCCAGACAGTGCGTTCCAGACCCGCCTCTCCCACCCTCCCAGGCAGCGCGTCCCAGACCCGCCTCTCCCACCCTCCCAGGCAGCGCGTCCCAGACCCGCCTCTCCCCCCCTCCCAGGCAGCGCGTCCCAGACCCGCCTCTCCCCACCCCCTCCCAGGCAGCGCGTCCCAGACCCGCCTCTCCCACCCTCCCAGGCAGTGCGTCCCAGACCCGCCTCTCCCACCCTCCCAGGCAGCGCGTCCCAGACCCGCCTCTCCCCACCCCCTCCCAGGCAGCGCGTCCCAGACCCGCCTCTCCCACCCTCCCAGGCAGCGCGTTCCAGACCTGCCTCTCCCCCCCCCTCCCAGGCAGCGCGTCCCAGACCCGCCTCTCCCACCCTCCCAGGCAGCGCGTCCCAGACCCGCCTCCCCCCCCCTCCCAGGCAGCGCGTCCCAGACCCGCCTCTCCCCCCCCCCCCTCCCAGGCAGCGCGTTCCAGACCCGCCTCTCCCACCCTCCCAGGCAGCGCGTTCCAGACCCGCCTCTCCCACCCTCCCAGGCAGCGCGTCCCAGACCCGCCTCTCCCCACCCCCTCCCAGGCAGCGCGTCCCAGACCCGCCTCTCCCACCCTCCCAGGCAGCGCGTCCCAGACCCGCCTCTCCCCACCCCCTCCCAGGCAGCGCGTCCCAGACCCGCCTCTCCCCCCCCCCTCCCAGGCAGCGCGTCCCAGACCCGCCTCTCCCCCCCTCCCAGGCAGCGCGTCCCAGACCCGCCTCTCCCACCCTCCCAGGCAGCGCGTCCCAGACCCGCCTCTCCCCCCCCCCCCCTCCCAGGCAGCGCGTCCCAGACCCGCCTCTCCCACCCCCCCTCCCAGGCAGCGCGTCCCAGACCCGCCTCTCCCCCCCCCTCCTCCCAGGCAGCGCGTCCCAGACCCGCCTCTCCCACCCTCCCAGGCAGCGCGTCCCAGACCCGCCTCTCCCCCCCCCCCCCTCCCAGGCAACGCGTCCCCGACCCGCCTCCCCCCCCCCCCTCCCAGGCAGCGTGTCCCAGACCCGCCTCTCCCACCCTCCCAGGCAGCGCGTCCCAGACCCGCCTCTCCCCCCCCCCCCCTCCCAGGCAGCGCGTCCCAGACCCGCCTCTCCCACCCTCCCAGGCAGCGCGTCCCAGACCCGCCTCTCCCCCCCCCCTCCCAGGCAGCGCGTCTCAGACCCGCCTCTCCCCCCCTCCCAGGCAGCGCGTCCCAGACCCGCCTCTCCCCCCCTCCCAGGCAGCGCGTCCCAGACCCGCCTCTCCCCCCCTCCCAGGCAGCGCATCCCAGACCCGCCTCACCCACCCTCCCAGGCAGCGCGTCCCAGACCCGCCTCTCCCCCCCTCCCAGGCAGCGCGTCCCAGACCCGCCTCTCCCACCCTCCCAGGCAGCGGGTCCCAGACCCGCCTCTCCCACCCTCCCAGGCAGCGCGTCCCAGACCCGCCTCTCCCCCCCCCCCCCTCCCAGGCAGCGCGTCCCAGACCCGCCTCTCCCACCCTCCCAGGCAGCGCGTCCCAGACCCGCCACTCCCACCCTCCCAGGCAGCGCGTCCCAGACACGCCTCTCCCACCCTCCCAGGCAGCGCGTCCCAGACCCGCCTCTACCCCCCCCCCTCCCAGGCAGCGCGTCCCAGACCCGCCTCTCCCACCCTCCCAGGCAGCGCGTCCCAGACCCGCCTCTCTCTCCCCCCCCCCCCCCCTCCCCGGCAGCGCGTCCCAGACCCGCCTCTCCCCACCCCCTCCCAGGCAGCGCGTCCCAGACCCGCCTCTCCCACCCTCCCAGGCAGCGCGTCCCAGACCCGCCTCTCCCCACCCCCTCCCAGGCAGCGCGTCCCAGACCCGCCTCTTCCCCCCCCCCCCCCCCCCCCCCCCCCCGGCAGCGCGTCCCAGACCCGCCTCTTCCCCCCCCCCCCCCCCCCTCCCAGGCAGCGCGTCCCAGACCCGCCTCTTCTCCCCCCCCCCCTCCCAGGCAGCGCGTCCCAGACCCGCCTCTCCCCCCCCCTCCCAGGCAGCGCGTCCCAGACCCGCCTCTCCCCCCCTCCCAGGCAGCGCGTCTCACACCCGCCTCTCCCACCCTCCCAGGTTACATTTAAAAATAATATTTAATTAACTGTAAAGTGCTTTGGAAGATCCAGAGGTTGGGAAAAGTGCTGTAGAGATACCGGGGGGTGGGGGGGGTGGCGGGGGGGGCTGGGGGGTCCTGCAAGGATTAGCCAGTAGGAGAAAGTTCCCCTGGTGATTTTATTCCCTTTCTGGATCACTGAGATCAGATTTTATTTTTTTAATTTTGAGTACCCAATTCATTTTTTCCAATTAAGGGGCAGTTTATCGTGGCCAATCCACCTACCCTGCACATCTTTGGGTTGTGGGGTGAAACCCACACAAACACAGGGAGAATGTGCAAACTCCACACGGACAGTGACCCAGAGCCAGGATCGAACCTGGGACCTCTGCGCTGTGAGGCAGCAGTGCTAACCACTGTGCCACCATGCTGCCTGCTCAGAGATTAAGATTTTCAACGTTAGAAGCCTGGGACGTGTTGTAATTTACTGGTCATGGGCAGTGCTCCTTCACATTAGATCATGGCCGTATAGGGAGTTGGGACTTGTCTATTGTCAACAAATTTTAGCTTCTCTTAGTTTGCACATTGATGCCGGAGTTGGAAGTTGTGGGTTTAAGGTCCACAGCGAATTCTGAACCATTCAAATTTAGATTGCAGAGTGAATTGTCCTGCCATAAACCAGTGTCCACAACATCAATTAACTGCACGTTGTCCTCCTTATTCTTTGTGCGACCTCTCCCACCTCTCCCACCCTCCCAGGCAGCGCGTCCCAGACCCGCCTCTCCCACCCTCCCAGGCAGCGCGTCCCAGACCCGCCTCCCCCCCCTCCCAGGCAGCGCGTCCCAGACCCGCCTCTCCCCCCCCCTCCCAGGCAGCGCGTTCCAGACCCGCCTCTCCCACCCTCCAAGGCAGCGCGTTCCAGACCCGCCTCTCCCACCCTCCCAGGCAGCGCGTCCCAGACCCGCCTCTCCCCACCCCCTCCCAGGCAGCGCGTCCCAGACCCGCCTCTCCCACCCTCCCAGGCAGCGCGTCCCAGACCCGCCTCTCCCCACCCCCTCCCAGGCAGCGCGTCCCAGACCCGCCTCTCCCCCCCCCTCCCAGGCAGCGCGTCCCAGACCCGCCTCTCCCCCCCTCCCAGGCAGCGCGTCCCAGACCCGCCTCTCCCACCCTCCCAGGCAGCGCGTCCCAGACCCGCCTCTCCCCCCCCCCTCCCAGGCAGCGCGTCCCAGACCCGCCTCTCCCCCCCCCCTCCCAGGCAGCGCGTCCCAGACCCGCCTCTCCCCCCCCCCCCCCCTCCCAGGCAGCGCGTCCCAGACCCGCCTCTCCCACCCTCCCAGGCAGCGCGTCCCAGACCCGCCTCTCCCCCCCCCCCCTCCCAGGCAACGCGTCCCCGACCCGCCTCCCCCCCCCCCCCTCCCAGGCAGCGTGTCCCAGACCCGCCTCTCCCACCCTCCCAGGCAGCGCGTCCCAGACCCGCCTCTCCCCCCCCCCTCCCAGGCAGCGCGTCCCAGACCCGCCTCTCCCCACCCTCCCAGGCAGCGCGTCCCAGACCCGCCTCTCCCACCCTCCCAGGCAGCGCGTCCCAGACCCGCCTCTCCCCCCCCCCCCCCCCCCCCCCCCCTCCCAGGCAGCGCGTCCCAGACCCGCCTCTCCCACCCTCCCAGGCAGCGCGTCCCAGACCCGCCTCTCCCACCCTCCCAGGCAGCGCGTCCCAGACCCGCCTCTCCCACCCTCCCAGGCCGTGCGTTCCAGACCCGCCTCTCCCCCCCCTCCCAGGCAGCGCATTCCAGACCCGCCTCTCTCTCCCCCCCCCCCCCCCCCCCTCCCAGGCAGCGCGTCCCAGACCCGCCTCTCCCCCCCCCCCCCCCCCCCCCCCCCGGCAGCGCGTCCCAGACCCGCCTCTTCTCCCCCCCCCCCCCCCTCCCAGGCAGCGCGTCCCAGACCCGCCTCTTCTCCCCCCCCCCCCTCCCAGGCAGCGCGTCCCAGACCCGCCTCTCTCCCCCCCCTCCCAGGCAGCGCGTCTCACACCCGCCTCTCCCACCCTCCCAGGTTACATTTCAAAATAATATTTAATTAACTGTAAAGTGCTTTGGAAGATCCAGAGGTTGGGAAAAGTGCTGTAGAGATACCGGGGGGTGGGGGGGGGGCGGGGGGGGGGGCTGGGGGGTCCTGCAAGGATTAGCCAGTAGGAGAAAGTTCCCCTGGTGATTTTATTCCCTTTCTGGATCACTGAGATCAGATTTTATTTTTTTTAATTTTGAGTACCCAATTCATTTTTTCCAATTAAGGGGCAGTTTATCGTGGCCAATCCACCTACCCTGCACATCTTTGGGTTGTGGGGTGAAACCCACACAAACACAGGGAGAATGTGCAAACTCCACACGGACAGTGACCCAGAGCCAGGATCGAACCTGGGACCTCTGCGCTGTGAGGCAGCAGTGCTAACCACTGTGCCACCATGCTGCCTGCTCAGAGATTAAGATTTTCAACGTTAGAAGCCTGGGACGTGTTGTAATTTACTGGTCATGGGCAGTGCTCCTTCACATTAGATCATGGCCGTATAGGGAGTTGGGACTTGTCTATTGTCAACAAATTTTAGCTTCTCTTAGTTTGCACATTGATGCCGGAGTTGGAAGTTGTGGGTTTAAGGTCCACAGCGAATTCTGAACCATTCAAATTTAGATTGCAGAGTGAATTGTCCTGCCATAAACCAGTGTCCACAACATCAATTAACTGCACGTTGTCCTCCTTATTCTTTGTGCGACCTTGTTCTGTACAATGCCTCTGTACACTTTGCCTTTAGTAAATGACCTTGAAGTGACTAGTTCAGAGAAATGTGTTTACTCTGCATGAGCACAGTTCGAGTGAAATGATGTCAGCCCAGTGTCACTTTGCAAACTGGAATACCTGAATTTTTCACATTTGAGGTGGACCGTTTGATGTTTCCCGAATGTTACAACATGAGGTGACATCCCCCCCCGCCCCCCACCCCCCCACTTCCTGCAAGGAAACTATAAACGACAGTGGAGAGACCAAAGCTGGGGACTATGTACAGTTTGGGACTCCTTACCTGAAGAATATATTTGCCTTAGAGAGAATGCAGAGGGTGCTTATTTTGCAATGGGAAGGGTGTTCCATGAGGAACGATTGAGTACAATGAGCCTATGTTCTCTGAAGCCAAGAAGCATGAGAGAGGGTCTCATTGAGATCTTCTTACTGAGCTTGGGATGGGTAAATGCTGTTGCCCCTGCTGGGAAAGGAGCATTCACCTGAGGAAGGAGCAGTGCTCCGTAAGCGAGTGTTTGAAACAAACCTGTTGGACTTTAACCTGGTGTTGTAAGACTTCTTACTGGGAAAGTTCAGAGTGAGTGGGTGCAGTCTCAGGATAAGCTGAAGAGTCCCCAATTGTATTGAAATGTATTCCCTGAAGTATCATCACGTGACTTGTCCCCATGCTTCACCCACTAGTCCGTCAATACACCTTGCTAATGACACACTGCTCCTTATACCAATTGCAAAGTAAAAAGACTCGTTACCCAGTTGGATACCGGAATGTCAGCCCATCGCCCTTCTGTCCCTTTTTCAGTATTTTTAGACGTGACAGAGATAAATGACAGAATCGCAGAATCACACCGTGCAGAAGAGGCCCTACAGCCCATCGAGTCTGCACCGATATATGAAAGACACCTGAGCCAACCTAATCCCTTCTGCCTTAAGAGATCTATGGACAAACAGGCCATTCATTGAATGCTTTCTTGTCAAATTACTCCTTCCAAAGTGTATCACCTCACACTTTTCAGGGTTAAATTCCATCTGTCACTTTTCTGCCCATTTGACCACAACATTTACATCTTCCTGTAACCCAAGACACTCCACCTCACTGTTAACCACCCGGCCAATCTTTGTGTCATCTGCAAACTTACTGATCCCATCCCCCACATAGTCATCTAAGTCATTTATATAAATGACAAACAATAGGTGACCCAGCACAGGTCCCTGTGGTACCCCACTGGTCACTGGCTTCCAGGCACAAAAGCAGCCGTCTGTCATCACCCCCTGTCTCCTACAGCTCAGCCAAATATGAATCTACCTTCTCAAATCCCCCTGTATCCCAAGTGCATTAGCCTTCTTTATAAGTCTCCCATGTGGGACCTCGTCAAAGGCTTTGTGAAATCCATGTAAACTACATCAACTGCACTACCCTCATCTATACACCTGGTCACATGCTCAAAAAATATCAATCAAATTTGTTAGGCATCACCTCCCTCTGACAAAGCCATTCTAGATTGGAGGGAGGGTTATACCTGTGCAACCTGTCCTCACAATTTAACCCTTTAGCCTTGGTAACATTCTGATCTGCACTGAAACCCTACAAGGCCAGTCTCTCTTCCTGAAGACCAGTACCCAGAAATGGACACAGGTACTCCAGGTGGGGTCTGACGAATGCTCTGTACAACTGAAGCATCTTTGTATCCCTGGTGCTAAAGGCCAATATTTCATTGACATTTTTCAAATCTCTGTCTGGTGGCATAGGGTGTGTGGGAAGTGGAGGATGCAAATCTCGCTAATGAAGCCCCTCCACTCTCAGCTGCCCAGGATCGATTGGATAATACTGAGCTGATTGTGACAACATCTCACTGGAAACAGCTTTTTCATGCGACAGCTTTTCACTGGTGTACTAGACCGTGTGATAACTCAACAAATAAAGGATGTAGTAGCTGAGCATTTAGAAATACACAGTATTATCAAGCAGAGTCAGCATAGCTTCATGAAGGGGAAATAATGGCTCACAAATTAACTTGAATTTTTTGATGTGGTAAGGAGCAGGATAGATGAAGGAGAACCAGTATATGTAATATACTTGGATTTCCAAAATGCGTTTGATAAGGTGCTTATTAAGATCAGAGCCCATGGTGTTGTGGGTAGCATATTAGCACGGATAGAGCATTGGCTAACTGATAGAAGACAGAGTTGGGATAAGAGTGGCTTTTTCAGGATGGCAATCGGAAACCAGTGGAGTGCCACAGGAATCCGTGCTGGGACCACAATTATTTACAATATATATTAATGGCTCAGATGAGGAAAGTGAATGTACTATTGGCAAGTTTGTGGATGACACAAAACAGGTGGGAGGGGAAGTGGTGTGGATGACACAGAATCTACAGAGGGATAGCCAGGTTAGCTGAGCTGGGAAAAACCTGACAGATGTAATATAATGTAGGAAAATGTGAAGTTCTGCTCTTTGGTAGGAAGAATAAAGGAGCTGAATATTATTTAAATAGAGAGAGATTGCAGAAAGCTGCAGTACAGAGGGATTTGGAGGGCCTTGTGCGTAAATCATAAAAAGCTAGCATGCAAGTTCAGCAGGAAATTGGGAAGCAAATGGAATATTGGCCTTTATTACAAAGGGATTGGAGGACAAAAATAGGTGAGTATTGGTAAAATTGTACAAGACACTAGTTAGATCACATCTGGAATACTGTGAACAGTTTTGATCCCCTTATCTAAGGAAAGACATACTGGCATTGGAGGCCATTCAGAGAAGGTTCACTCGCTTAATCCTGGGCATGGAGGGATTTTGTTATGAGGAGAGGTTGAGTAAGTTGGGGCTGTACTCATTTGCCTGCACTCCACTGCCAGAACCACAAACTGACCTTGTTCCTCCCATTAATTACATCATCTGGATCCTACTAAAATATCCCATGGCCTGCTTAGCTAGGCCTAAACACCATCCCTCATTAATGATCTACATCCCGAGGGCAGCAAGGTGGCGCAGTGGATAGCACTGGGACTACGGCGCTGAGGACCTGTGTTCAAATCCCGGCCCCGGGTCACTGTCCGTGTGGAGTTTGCACATTCTCCCTGTGTCTGCGTGGGTCTCACTCCCACAACCCAAAGATGTGCAGGTTAGGTGGATTGGCCGCGCTAAATTGCCCCTTAATTGGAAAAAAAATAATAATTGGGTACTCTAAATTTATTTTTAAAAATTAATGATCTACATCCCCAAAACATAAACAATGTTACATTAGCCATCTCTGTAAACAGGTAAATGGTTAAAATCAATGATTATCTCACCTTTATGACTCCTTAATCACAGCTTTAGCCTGTATGTATCTTAAACCAGGGTTTTTAATAACATTATTGCAACAAACTATAATAAATAACCACTTCTACATTCATTACACTGATGCCTGTTTGTTGCCTTTGCCATTATCAATGCAGCTCACAAAACACTTTTTCATGTAAGTCTCCTTTACGAACACAGGTTAAATCATCTGTGTTTCTCTCCGCCCAGAAGGGGGTTTCTGGGAAGGCATAGGGACATTTGAAATAACAAACTGCAGCAATTTCTGAAAGTGCTTCAGGAAATGGGCTTGAAAACCCTGGAGGGCTTCCAGAATGCAGGAAAATGCTTCCTCCGTGCAATCCAATCCCAGGAAATAAATAACTAAATAACTGGAAACAGCTGGAACGCCCAAGAGTTTGGGTGAAGCGGGATGCAAGGCTCATGGCGATGTGTGGTTGTGAGCGACTATCTCGTCCGCACTCACCTGTTGCTGGTCATGATTGGCCAGAGAGTGGAGCCGGACAGGTCACTGAGGTGACCAAGTTGGGGAAACCGGACCAAAATGAGAGAGTTCAATAAGGAAAGGAAACGGATTTCCCCTGAACTCTATTCCAATGAGGGTTGCCTGGCTGCCTTTTAGAAGTGTTTCTAGTTTTACTAAGAACTGTGAGCGGAGGAACCTTCTCGCTTCCTGACCAAATTTAGACCCATCCCTTTCCCTCTTGTCCTCACCTGTATCCTCCCCACCCCAAAGACGGGGGGTGTGGGGGAGGGAAGGAGAGCGGAGTTTCACAACCAGTGACATACGTTTGAATTCTAGCAGCAAGCTCAGACATGCAGCAATACTGTCAGCCAGGGCCCTGGGAAAATTCCTCAGCTCTTTGAATAGTACCCGTGAAATCCAGCTGGGAAGGCTGGCAGCTTAATGTTTGATCCGGACAGTGGCACCTCGGAGAGCGTGGCGCGCTGGGTGTGTCAGCCTGGCTTCTGAGCTTGGGGTCTCTGGCGTGGGGCGTGGATCCGGAGTGTGTTGAGGCAGTTACGGTGGTGCAGATGTAATTCCAACATCACCTCCTGAAACTCAGTCACAGTTTTGGGTTCCAGTGGCAGAAAAAATGAACCAAAATTGGAGCATTTTGGAAATTCCTCATTAATTGTTTGCCCCTAACTTGGGAGGAAATGGAATGTGCTGTGAAATGAGGCTTGCCTTCGGAGGTAAAGATGAAAGGCTGTGGATATCACTTGTTTATATATTTTGCTCAGTAAAGTCATTGAGATCTGAAAAGGTCACACGACACACATTTACAGAGTGCATTCGAGAGTCAGGTGGAAACTCAGTGTAACTAGATCACAACTTATTGTGTTGCCATACCAGGTGAGCCCGGAAGAATTTCTCACTTAACTGGGGGAACAGGACTGGTCGGTTCAAAAACAACTGACCAGAATCTCCACTGCTCGGTGCAATTAACTCTTCAACTGCTGGTTTTGGATGTCCAACTTTTCAAGAACATGTGTTTCTATAACACCTCCTACGAACTGAGTTTATTCCCGCACCAGCACAAACAAACTTCAGGCTGATACTTCAGTGCAGTACTGAGGGAGTGCCGCACTGTCAGAGGGTCAGTACTGAGGGAGTGCTGCACTGTCAGAGGGTCAGTACTGAGGGAGTGCCGCACTGTCAGAGGGTCAGTACTGAGGGAGTGCCGCACTGTCAGAGGGTCAGTACTGAGGGAGTGCTGAACTGTCAGAGGGTCAGTACTGAGGGAGTGCCGCACTGTCAGAGGGTCAGTACTGAGGGAGTGCTGCACTGTCAGAGGGTCAGTATTGAGGGAGTGCCGCACTGTCAGAGGGTCAGTACTGAGGGAGTGCCGCACTGTCAGAGGGTCAGTACTGAGGGAGTGCCTCACTGTCAGAGGGTCAGTACTGAGGGAGTGCCGCACTGTCAGAGGGTCAGTACTGAGGGAGTGCCGCACTGTCAGAGGGTCAGTATTGAGGGAGTGCCGCACTGTCAGAGGGTCAGTACTGAGGGAGCGCTGCACTGTCAGAGGGTCAGTACTGAGGCAGTGCCGCACTGTCAGAGGGTCAGTACTGAGGCAGTGCCGCACTGTCAGAGGGTCAATACTGAGGGAGTGCCGCACTGTCAGATGGTCAGTACTGAGGGAGTGCTGCACTGTCAGAGGGTCAGTACTGAGGGAGCGCTGCACTGTCAGAGGGTCAATACTGAGGGAGTGCCGCACTGTCAGAGGGTCAGTACTGAGGGAGTGCTGCACTGTCAGAGGGTCAGTACTGAGGGAGTGCTGCACTGTCAGAGGGTCAGTACTGAGGGAGTGCTGCACTGTCAGAGGGTCAGTACTGAGGGAGTGCTGCACTGTCAGAGGGTCAGTACTGAGGGAGTGCTGCACTGTCAGAGGGTCAATACTGAGGGAGTGCTGCACTGTCAGAGGGTCAGTACTGAGGGAGTGCTGCACTGTCAGAGGGTCAATACTGAGGGAGTGCCGCACTGTCAGAGGGTCAGTACTGAGGGAGTGCTGCACTGTCAGAGGGTCAATACTGAGGGAGTGCTGCACTGTCAGAGGGTCAGTACTGAGGGAGTGCTGCACTGTCAGAGGGTCAGTACTGAGGGAGTGCTGCACTGTCAGAGGGTCAGTGCTGAGAGAGTGCTGCACTGTCAGAGGGTCAGTGCTGAGGGAGTGCTGCACTGTCAGAGGGTCAGTACTGAGGGAGTGCCGCACTGTCAGAGGGTCAATACTGAGGGAGTGCCGCACTGTCAGAGGGTCAGTACTGAGGGAGTGCTGCACTGTCAGAGGGTCAATACTGAGGGAGTGCCGCACTGTCAGAGGGTCTTCTAAACTCCAGTGAATATAATCCGAACCGAATTAGTCTCTCCTCATATGACAGTCCCGCCATCCCAGGAATCAGTCTGGTAAACCTTCGCTGCTCTCCCTCCACAGCAAGAACATTCTTCCTCAGATAAGGGGACCAAAACTGCCCACAATACTCCAGGTGTGGCCTCACCAATTCCCTTTACAATTACAGTAAAACATCTCTATTCCTATACTCCAATCCTCTCGCTATGAAGCCCAACATACCATTTACCTTCTTTACTGCCGGCTGTACCTGCCGCTTACTTTCAGCGACTGATGCACGAGGACACCAAGGTCTCGCTGAGTATCCACCGCTCTCAATTTACACCCATTCAAATAATAATCTGCCTTTCTATTTTTGCTACCAAAGTGGATAACCTCACATTTATCCACATTATACTGCATCTGCCGTGCATGTGCCCACTCCCTCAGCCTGTCCAAATCCCGCTGAAGCATCTCTGCATCCTCCTCACAGCTCACCCTCCCACCCAACTTCGTATCATCTGCAAATTTGGAGATAATTTAGTTCCCTTGTCCAAACCTTTACTATATAATGTGAACAGTTGGAGTCCTAGCACAGATCCCTGCGGTACCCCACAGCCACTGCCGGCCAATCGGAAACAGACCCATTTATTCCAACTTTTTGCTTCCTGTTTTCTAACCAGCTTTCTATCCATCTCAAGACACTGGCTGTAATCCCATGCACTTTAACTTTACATAGTAATCTGCTATGTGAGAGCTTGTTGAAAGCCTTCTGATAGTCTAAATAAACCACATCCACTTGTCCTCCCCGGTCAACTCTGCTCGATACATCTTCAAAGAATTCCAATAGATTTGTCAAGAATGATTTCCCTTTTGTAAATCCACGCTGACTTTGTCTGATTACACCCTTGCTTTCCAAATGCTGTGCTGTGAAATCCTTGATAGGGGCTGGTTTAGCACAGTGGGCTAAATAGCTGGCTTGCAATGCAGAACAATACCAGCAGCGCAGGTTCAATTCCCGTACCAGCCTCCCCGAACAGGCGCCGGAATGCGGTGACTAGGGGCTTGTCACAGTAACTTCATTGAAGCCTACTTGTGACAATAAGCGATTATTATTATTATTATTATTATTATTATTATTATTATTATTATTATTATTATTATTATTATTATTATTATTGATAATGGGCTCCAGCAACTTCCCCACTACCGGCGTCAGGCTTACTGGTCTATAGTTTCCTGTTTTCTCTCTACCTCCCTTTTTGAATAGTGGGGTTACATTAGCTACCCTCCAATCTGCAGGAACCATTCCAGAGTCCAACAAATTTTGGCAAATGACCACCGATGGATCTACTATTTCTAGGGTCACTTCCTTATGTACTCTGGGATGAAGGCATGTGCCTTGATGATATTTTATACCTTATCTAAAAATATCGATCTCCGGGGCACACCAACTTTATCACAAATACATGAAAGATCTCGATTGATTGATTTTTATTGTCTCATGTACCGAAGTACAGTGAAAAGTATTTTTCTGCGGCCAAGGGAACGTACACACTACGTACATAGTAGACAAAAGAATAATCAACAGAGAACATTGACAAATGGCACATCGACAAGACCTTCAGTCTTGAAGAACGGTACCTGAATGAGGGAGAATGGGTCAAATTCAACCAAGTGTAGCGGCCACTGAGAAGATATTCCCAGGAGCGATCAGCACGATGAAGAAAGTTCTGGAATAACATTGGAAAGAAAGCTCCGAGAATTATTCTTGGAAACTGGGAGAGGGGGCTGTAGATTTGTTCTTGGGGAATGACCGGCGAGGGTCGGCGCAGACCCGAATGGCCGCCTCCTGCACAGGAGGAATTCTGTGGTTCTGGGAAAGACTGAGGTTCCTAATTGTTCAGTGGGTGGAGAAGAGACGGTGTTGGAGAGGGGATTAGAGAAGGGGTTGATGGGAATACAGCAGTCACATGCAGAGTGTGAAAACAACTGGTGTGGCTAAATGGCCCTGAGCAAGTTGTTCATTCTCAGTTATTGTGAGGAGAGTGGGAAGTTCCTGGTTTGTGAGGTTGTGTGATGACCAGGGGCTCACGTTGTCCACTTTATTACCCTGTGCAGGTGGCTGAGAAACAGATCCAATTACTGGAGGCAGGGTCTGGGCTTGTACAAACACGATGCAAACATGTGTCCTGACTGTGATGTGTGCACAGAAGCTGCTGGATATCTGTGTTGGAATGTGGTTGTTATGGTAACAGATTAGCCTACTGCAAACCTGTTAGCAGTGTCACTGTATCCCGCGTACCCCACCCTTCACAAAGGGTCCAGAATATTCCGAGGGTAAGCTCAGCTCCTTGTTGGAAAGCTGCTCCGTCAGCAGTCACACACGTGAGGCCTGTTTACCAGGCTGCCGGAGCAGGGGCGATCCTGGGATTTTTCACATGCTCCTGCTGAAAGAAACCATAACAAAAAAAACCCAAATCTGATTTAACTGTGAGATTGAGCGACTTTCCATAATCCACAGATCAAAAAAGATCCAACATAATTACCTTGCTCCAAATTCCTGCCAGTTTTAAAGAGCTATTGAGCTTGTGAATGATTAAACCATCACTGCTCATGGTTAATACTCGGATTTAATCAGAGAGGCAGTTCCTGGAGCTCTCAGCTCCGGACACCACCAGAATCTGTTTTCTTAAGTGATTAAATCATTTCCAAGATTAACTTTGTTAATGTGTTGAATTTCACCTGCACCTTATCAGTTCTGTGACCGTTGCGAAAATCCACGTCCCAGTTTGGTTCCGCTCGTATCACTCACTACTGAGGGTGACAGGGTGAGGGAACAGAAACCCAAACTCAATCCAGACAGTCTCTCGAGTACTGAGGGAGCACTGACAGAGGGTCAGTACTGAGGGAGTGCCGCACTGACAGAGGGTCAGTACTGAGGGAGTGCTGCACTGTCAGAGGGTCAGTACTGAGGGAGTGCCGCACTGACAGAGGGTCAGTACTGAGGGAGTGCTGCACTGTCAGAGGGTCAGTACTGAGGGAGTGCTGCACTGACAGAGGGTCAGTACTGAGGGAGTGCTGCACTGTCAGAGGGCCGGTACTGAGGGAGTGCCGCACTGTCAGAGGGTCAGTACTGAGGGAGTGCCGCACTGTCAGAGGGTCAGTACTGAGGAGGTGCCGCACTGTCAGACGGTCAGTACTGAGGGAGTGCCTCACTGTCAGAGGGTCAGTACTGAGGGAGTGCTGCACTGTCAGAGGGTCAGTACTGAGGGAGTGCCGCACTGTCAGACGGTCAGTACTGAAGGAGTGCCGCGCTGTCAGAGAGTCAGTACTGAGGGAGTGCTGCACTGTCAGAGGGTCAGTACTGAGGGAGTGCTGCACTGTAAGAGGGTCAGTACTGAGGGAGTGCCGCACTGTCAGAGGGTCAGTACTGAGGGAGTGCCGCACTGTCAGAGGGTCAGTACTGAGGGAGTGCTGCACTGTCAGAGGGTCAGTACTGAGGGAGAGCCGCACTGTCAGAGGGTCAGTACTGAGGGAGTGCCGCACTGTCAGAGGGTCAGTACTGAGGGAGTGCTGCACTGTCAGACGGCCAGTACTGAGGGAGTGCTGCACTGTCAGAGGGTCAGTGCTGAGGGAGTGCTGCACTGTCAGAGGGTCAGTACTGAGGGAGTGCCGCACTGTCAGAGGGTCAGTACTGAGGGAGTGCTGCACTGTCAGAGGGTCAGTACTGAGGGAGTGCTGCACTGTCAGAGGGTCAGTACTGAGGGAGTGCGGCACTCACAGAGGGTCAGTACTGAGGGAGTGCCACACTGTCAGAGGGTCAGTACTGAGGGACTGCTGCACTGTCAGAGGGTCAGTACTGAGGGAGTGCCGCCCTGTCCGAGGGTCAGTAGTGAGGGAGTGCTGTACTGTGAGAGGCTCGGAAGTGAGGGAGTGCCGCACTGTCAGAGGGTCAGTACTGAGGGAGTGCATCACTGTCAGAGGGTCGGTAGTGAGGGAGTGCTACACTGTCAGAGGGTCAGTACTGAGGGTGTGCTGCACTGTCAGAGGGTCAGTACTGAGGGAGTGCTGCACTGTCAAGAGTGTCAGACTGAGGGTGTGCTGCACGGTCAGAGGGTCAGTACTGAGGGAGTGCCGCGCTGTCAGAGGGTCAGTACTGAGGGAGTGCTGCACTGTCAGAGGGTCAGTACTGAGGGAGTGCGGCAATGTCAGAGGATCAGTACTGAGGGAGTGCTGCACTGTCAGAGGGTCAGTACTGAGGGAGTGCTGCACTGTCAGAGGGTCAGTACTGAGGGAGTGCGGCAGTGTCAGAGGGTCAGTACTGAGGGAGTGCTGCACTGTCAGAGGGTTAGTACTGAGAGAGTGCTGCACTGTCAGAGGGTCAGTACTGAGGGAGTGCCGCACTGTCAGAGGGTCAGTACTGAGGGAGTGCTGCACTGTCAGAGGGTCAGTACTGAGGGAGTGCGGCAATGTCAGAGGATCAGTACTGAGGGAGTGCTGCACTGTCAGAGGGTCAGTACTGAGGGAGCGCTGCACTGTCAGAGGGTCAGTACTGAGGGAGTGCTGCACTGTCAGAGGGTCAGTACTGAGGGAGTGCCGCACTGTCAGAGGGTCAGTACTGAGGGAGTGCTGCACTGTCAGAGGGTCAGTACTGAGGGAGTGCTGCACTGTCAGAGGGTCAGTACTGAGGGAGTGCTGCACTGTCAGAGATGATATTGTTTAAACAACAGAAAAGCTCCTTTGGATATAATAAACTTCATAGACACCACATGTAGATGAGCAGGGCAATGCCTCTTCCTGACCTCGCTGATATTTATCCTTCAGCCGATTGGACTGAAACCTTTTCACTATTGCATTTTTGTGGTTTTATTGCTGTGTTCATTTCCGTATTAGTCAGAGTTGTGGATCATGCATGAAGCATTTTCAGACATGCCGGAGTGATGTAAATGCAAGTCTGATCACAGATCTGTGAAGCTGTTTAATTCAGCCTCTGTGCTTGTCGTGATGGCTGTGTGTTGCTAATTTTGCCTTAGTTCAATTGCTCTGTTTTATTACCTTTGCTCTCAAGTCGCCAGGTATCCTTATGATACCGCCACGAGGTTCAAGTCCGAGTAATGATCAATAATCCAATACACCACTTAGTAAGATTCAAATCAAAGCACATTTATTATACACAGTAATCGCTACTCATGCATAAATTCTACGTCTCAGCTACTTCTACAACTAACAGGCCTATACTTAGCTTCGGACTGGCCCACCAGGTCAGGGGAACAAATGGCCTTTCGTTCGGGTTCTGAGTCCGCGGGATTCGAAGTTGGTACGGATTGGTAGCTCGGAGCGCCTATCTCGTAGCGAGCGTTGAATTAAACTTACGAGTTTGATCTTCACTGCTCCGGTCACGGTCAATGTTGGTTCTTGATGCTGGGTGACCCGGGCAGGAAGGGGAGCTGAAGAGGAGCAGCTGACGAGTGAAGATTTTAATTATAAAGGATCTTCTGAGGAAGAGAGCGACTTGAACTTGGGGCTCAATTCTTCTAGTTCCCAGGGGCTTCCTGCCTTTCGGGGCGGACCCTGTGCCTGGTCCCAAGTGATTGGACTCAGTTCCAATCACTTGGTTCGATTTTCTCCAATGCTGGAGCGGTTCCCTGATCGAGGGGCGGTCTTGAGGTGCTCGGTCACCTCCTTTGTGTAGGCTCCTGCTGGTGCCGAAGAGTCTGGTTTGGCTTTGTCTGTCTAAATGTTGCTTATTGTTCCCGGGGATTGCTCATTAGTATGCAGATGGCTGTTGCTTTGTTATGCTGATGGTTGCTGGTATCGATATTGTCTGGCCTTTCCAGAGGTAAATACACAGCCAACCTGCAGCTGCTGGTTTTAGTCTTGTTGGCTGACTTTCCCATCAGCCTTTGCCGTTCATCATTTTGAATCTGGAGTTGGCCAATTTAAGTTGCTACATGTGTCCTCAGCGGGCAGACTCCACTCGCAGTGAGGCTCATCCCATTTTCCATTGGACATATTCCTGGAGATTTCACCACCTGACCTCCAACCTCTCCACGCCCGTGCTCCTGCCACGCCTTGCATTTATATAGCGCCTTTCGCAACCACAGGACTTCCCAAAATGTTTGACAGCCACAGTGGAGTTCTTGATTCGCCACGGCTGCAATGTCGGAAAGACAACACTCAATCTGTTCCCAAACGCAGAAACTGCTCACTGACCAGATAACTCTTCCCATGTCGAGCGAATGATTTCTATTGGCCAGGACCCGGGGTAGTGACTGCGGAATATTTGACTTTGGTTTGAGAGGCGGGATGGGCTGATCGGAGAGAGTCGTTCAATCCCCGCCCTGGATGAATTGTGTGAGAGGGAGAAGGGCCTCGAGTCGTTGGCAGTGTTTTATTCTGAGAATCTCGAGCAGATATCACCTTAAACAGCATGGTATTCCCGGAGGGATGAGCGGGAGGACCTTCAGAGGGAGCAAACATCGAGGTGAAGGCCATCCATTCAGCCGCCCCTCAGATAATCGCAGCTGAGCAATAAGCAGTGAGTGTCTCACTGTCTCACATCCTCTGTCTGAGAACATTCAAACTCCAGCTCTCACATTGCATTTGTCTTTGTTGAGTGTGTTGCATTAAATAGTGAGTACAGAGGTAAGCTACAGTTCGTAAGATCCACAAAGTGTGACGCAATCCAGCACATTGTAACCATGGCAAAGGATTCATAATTAATCACTGAAACCATTACACAGTCCAGCCTTCTCCTGTCCCTTAATTAAACTTTACTGCTCCACGACCTCACTGCTCCACGACCTCACTGCTCCACGACCTCACTGATCCACACACAGGCCCTGCCCCCCCGATGGGTCTGACTCCGTCTCCAAGACCTGGATATTAATTAGAATGGGTTGTGTAGGGGAGAGTGGAGTCGGAGGATCCGGAGACCGAGTTTCTTCAGCCCCGCGTGATGGGGTTTAGGTGCCAGCCTGCGGAAGGTTTGTTGCTGGCAGCTTTCCCCGTCTAGAAGTCAGCCTGATTTGGCAGGTTTGTCTTTCAATCAGCTAGCAGGAGGATGTAGGAACAGATAGACCCAAACTCGAGCCCTGGGTATGGTCCAGTTCTGAATCCAAAGAGATTTCTTGCCCCTTGGGCCTTTGTAAGAAGGGGTGTGGGAGCCTGGGGAGCTGCTCTGTCCCTCGGCCCACAAGCCGTGCTGTAAAGGAGCTGCCGTCAATCTGACTCTACCCTCGCTTCTCTTCAGCAGCCACTTTCCCAAATTCTGGGAATTTCAGCCAATCACGGATAAACCGGTAAAACCGATTAAATGCCAGGCTGCCAGATTCATTCCGGTATTTAAATTGCCGTCCTACCGTGTGTGAGCAGATTGCCTACCCCTGCCCTGCCTCGCAACCCGGGAGAGAGGCTTCAGATTTTTTAAATTTAACACCAGGCAACTCATCTATTTTTGTTAAAATTCAGCCCCATGTCCTCATTTGCCCCCCCTGTGTCTGCCCCCCTCCACCCTGTAATCTCTTCCTCCATTCGCCATTTCCCCCCATCTCCACTCCTCAACCCCTCTATCGCGAACGGCCATTCTTTATACAAAGTTTTTGTCCCCACTCACGTTATCTCCTTTTCCTGACAGCGCAGGATTGGAGGGGGAGCGGTGAGCGGGATGGGGGGGTGAGCGGGATGGGGGGTGAGCGGGATGGGGGGGGAGTGAACGGGATGGGGGGGTGAGCGGGATGGGGGGGAGCGGGATGGGGGGTGAGCGGGATGGGGGGGGAGTGAATGGGGTAGGGGGGTGAGCGGGATGGGGGGTGAGCGGGATGGGGGGGTGAGCGGGATGGGGGGGTGAGCGGGATGGGAGGTGAGCGGGATGGGGGGGGTGAGCGGGATGGGGGGGGAGTGAACGGAATGGGGGGTGAGCGGAATGGGGGGTGAGCGGAATGGGGGGTGAGCGGGATGGGGGGGTGAGCGGGATGGGGGGTGAGCGGGATGGGGGGAGTGAACGGGATGGAGTGTGTGAGCGGGATGGGAGGGAGTGAGCGGGATGGGGGGGTGAGCGGGATGGGGGGAGCGGAATGGGGGGGTGAGCGGGATGGGGGTGAGCGGGATGGGAGGGTGAGCGGGATGGGGGGGTGAGCGGGATGGGAGGGTGAGCGGGATGGAGGGTGAGCGGGATGGGGGGTGAGCGGGATGGGGGGGTGAGCGGGATGGGGGGGAGCGGGATGGAAGGTGAGCGGGATGGGGGCTGAGCGGAATGGGGGCTGAGCGGGATGGGGGGCTGAGCGGGATGGGGGGTGAGCGGGATGGGGGGCTGAGCGGGATGGGGTGGGTGAGCGGGATGGAGGGCTGAGCGGGATGGGGGGGAGTGAACGGGATAGGGGTGAGCGGGATGGGGGGGCACGGTGATTGGGGGGGTGATCGGGATGGGGGGATGAGCGGGATGGGGGGGCACGGTGACTGGGGGGTCATCGGGATGGGGGAGTGAGCGGGATGGGATGGGGAGGGGGCACGGTGACTGGGGGGGTGAGCGGGATGGGGAGGGGGCACGTTGATTGGGGGGGTGATCGGGATGGGGAGCGGGCACGGTGATTGGGGGGGTGATCGGGATGGGGGGGCACGGTGATTGGGGGTAATCGGGATGGGGAGTGAGCGGGATGGGGGGCACGGTGATTGGGGGGGGTGATCGGGATGGGGGATGAGCGGGATGGGGGGGTGAGCGGGATGGGGGGCTGAGCGGGATGGGGGGGGGAGTTAGCGGGATGGGGGGTGAGCGGGTTGGGGGGCACGGTGATTGGGGGGTGTGCTTTGTTAAACTGCTGGTCAATCTCTGCTCAGGTGAACATTAAAGGTCCCTCAGCAATATTTGAAGGTTAATTCAGTATTTTGTGGATCCTGCATGAATGAAGATTAACGATTGATTCTTTCCAGTGTCTGAGATTTTGTAAATTATAGATATCCCACTAATAAAAACAGACATTCTTATTTCCTTTGTTACGTGCCTGAGACAGAATGAATTGACTACATTAAGTGTGGTTTAATAATTAAACAAAGGACACAATAGGTTGTGGTTCGTAGCATCTGTTAAACAATGGCCAGTGTACATTGTCATCTTGTTATTCACCGGAACCAACCACAGTAACTGGTTAGGTTAGTGATATACTGCTCACTGGTTAGGTTAGTGATATACTGCTCACTGGTTAGAACATAAGAACTAGGAGCAGGAGTCGGCCTTCTGGCCCCTCGAGCCTGCTCCACCATTCAATGAGATCATGGCTGATCTTTTGTGGACTCAGCTCCACTTTCCGGCCCGAACACCATAACCCTTAATCCCTTTATTCTTCAAAAAACTATCTATCTTTATCTTAAAAACATTTAATGAAGGAGCCTCTAATGCTTCACTGGGCAAGGAATTCCATAGATTCACAACCCTTTGGGTGAAGAGGTTCCTCCTAAACTCAGTCCTAAATCTACTTCCCCTTATTTTGAGGCTATGCCCCTAGTTCTGCTTTCACCCGCCAGTGGAAACAACCTGCCCGCATCTATCCTATCTATTCCCTTCATAATTTTCTATGTTTCTATAAGATCCGCCCTCACCCCTCTAAATTCCACCGAGTATAGTCCCAGTCTGCTCAACCTCTCCTCGTAATCCAACCCTTCAGATCTGGGATTAACCTAGTGAATCTCCTCTGCACACCCTCCAGTGCCAGTACGTCCTTTCTCAAGTCAGGAGACCAAAACTGAACACACTACTCCAGGTGTGGCCTCACTAACACCTTATACAATTGCAGCATAACCTCCCTAGTCTTAAACTCCATCCCTCTAGCAATGAAGGACAAAATTCCATTTGCTTTCTTAATCACCTGTTGCACCTGTAAACCAACTTTTTGCGACTCGTGCACTAGCACACCCAGGTCTCTCTGCACAGCAGCATGTTTTAATATTTTATCATTTAAATAATCCCTTTTGTTGTTATTCCTACCAAAATGGATAACCTCACATTTGTCAACATTGTATTCCATCTGCCAGACCCTAGCCCATTCACTTAGCCTATCCAAATCCCTCTGCAGACTTCCAGTATCCTCTGCACTTTTTGCTTTACCACTTATCTTAGTGTCGTCTGCAAACTTGGACACATTGCCCTTGGTCCCCAAATCTAAATCATCTATGTAAATTGTGAACAATTGTGGGCCCAACACTGATCCCTGAGGGACACCACTAGCTACTGATTGCCAAGCAGAGAAACACCCATTAATCCCCACTCTTTGCTTTCTATTAATTAACCAATCCTCTATCCATGCTACTACTTTCCTATTAATATCATGCATCTTTATCTTATGCAACAACCTTTTGTGTGGCACCTTGTCAAAGGCTTTCTGGAAATCCAGATATACCACATCCATTGGCTCCCCGTTACCTACAGACACACACACAGACACACACACACAGACACACACACACAGGCACACACACACAGGCACACACACAGGCACACACACACAGACACACACACACAGACACACACACACAGACACACACACAGACACACACACACAGACACACACACAAGCAAACACAGGCACACACACACACAGGCACGCACATACAGGCACACGCACACAGGCACACACACAGACATGCACACACAGGCACACACACACAGGCGCACACACAGGCGCACGCGCACACAGGCACACAGACAGACACACAGGCACATACACACACAGGCACACACACAGACAGGCACACACACAGGCACACACACACACACACAGGCGCACGCGCACACAGGCACACAGACAGACACAGGCACACACACAGACACACACTCAGGCACACACACACACAGACAGACACACAGGCACACACACACACAGGCACACACACAGACACACACACGGACACACACAAGGACACACACACGGACACACACACACAGGCGCACACACACAGACACACAAACACACAGACACACACACGGACACAGACACACAAAGCTGCAAGACCAAAATGAACGACAAATCATCCATCAACGGCGGAGGGAAGGGCCGAAGACAGGGCCCGAAAATAACATGAGTGGGTAGGAGGAGGGGGGAGCCAAAAAGGAAGAACATGTATATTGTAAATAATAACCGTTTCGGTTTTCTCCTGTACAGTGTAAAAATGTAAACTTCAATAAAAATATTTATTTTAAAAAAGGTTAGTGACATGTTGCTAACGGGTTTAGTAAATTAAATGTTTCTAACTGGGTGGCACAGTGGTTAGCACTGCTGCCTCAGAGCGCCAGGGTCTCGGGTACAATTTTCACTTGGGTGACAGTCTGTGTGGAGTCTCCCCGTGTCTGCGTGGGTCCGGTTTCCTCCCACAGTCCAAAGATGTGCAGGTTACGTGGATTGGCCATGATAAATTGCCCTTAGCGTCCAAAAAGGTGAGATGGGGTTATTGGGTTACAGGAATAGGGTGGGGATACTGAGGGAGTGCTGCACTGTCAGAGGGTCAGTACTGAGGGAGTGCTGCACTGTCAGAGGGTCAGTACTGAGGGAGTGCCGCACTGTCAGAGGATCAGTACTGAGGGAGTGCTGCACTGTCAGAGGGTCAGTACTGAGGGAGTGCCGCACTGTCAGAGGGTCAGTACTGAGGGAGTGCCGCACTGTCAGAGGGTCAGTACTGAGGGAGTGCCGCACTGTCAGAGGGTCAGTACTGAGGGAGCGTTGCACTGTCGGAGGGTCAGTACTGAGGGAGTGCTGCACTGTCAGAGGGTCAGTACTGAGGGAGCGTTGCACTGTCGGAGGGTCAGTACTGAGGGAGTGCTGCACTGTCAGAGGGTCAGTATTGAGGGAGTGCCGCACTGTCGCAGGGTCAGCACTGAGGGAGAGCTGCACTGTCAGAGGGTCAGTACTGAGGGAGTGCTGCACTGTCAGAGGGTCAGTATTGAGGCAGTGCCGCACTGTCAGAGGGTCAGTACTGAGGGAGTGCTGCACTGTCGCAGGGTCAGTACTGAGGGAGAGCTGCACTGTCAGAGGGTCAGTACTGAGGGAGAGCTGCACTGTCAGAGGGTCAGCACTGAGGGAGTGCTGCACTGTCAGAGGGTCAGTACTGAGGGAGTGCCGCACTGTCAGAGGGTCAGTACTAAGCAAGCGTTGCACTGTCGGAGGGTCAGTACTGAGGGAGTGCTGCACTGTCAGAGGGTCAGTACTGAGGGAGTGCCGCACTGTCAGAGCGTCAGTACTGAGGGAGTGCAGCACTGTCAGAGGGTCAGTATTGAGGGAGTGCCGCACTGTCAGAGGGTCAGTACTGAGGGAGTGCCGCTCTGTCAGAGGGTCAGTACTGAGGGAGTGCTGCACTGTCAGAGGGTCAGTACTGAGGGAGCGTCGCACTGTCGGAGGGTCAGTACTGAGGGAGTGCTGCACTGTCAGTGGGTCAGTACTGAGGGAGCGTCGCACTGTCAGAGGGTCAGTACTGAGGGAGTGCCGCACTGTCAGAGTGTCAGTACTGAGGGAGCGTTGCACTGTCGGAGGGTCAGTACTGAGGGAGTGCTGCACTGTCGGAGGGTCAGTACTGAGGGAGTGCTGCACTGTCAGAGTGTCAGTACCGAGGGAGTGCTGCACTGTCAGAGGGTCAGTATTGAGGGAGTGCCGCACTGTCAGAGGGTCAGTACTGAGGGAGTGCTGCACTGTCAGAGGGTCAGTATTGAGGGAGCGCCGCACTGTTGCAGGGTCAGTACTGAGGGAGAGCTGCACTGTCAGAGGGTCAGTACTGAGGGAGTGCCGCACTGTCAGAGGGTCAGTACTGAGGGAGTGCTGCACTGTCAGAGGGTCAGTATTGAGGGAGCGCCGCACTGTTGCAGGGTCAGTACTGAGGGAGTGCTGCACTGTCAGAGGTCAGTACTGAGGGAGAGCTGCACTGTCGGAGGGTCAGTACTGAGGGAGTGCTGCACTGTCAGAGTGTCAGTACCGAGGGAGTGCTGCACTGTCAGAGGGTCAGTACTGAGGGAGCGCCGCACTGTTGCAGGGTCAGTACTGAGGGAGTGCTGCACTGTCAGAGGGTCAGTATTGAGGGAGTGCCGCACTGTCAGAGGGTCAGTACTGAGGGAGTGCTGCACTGTCAGAGGGTCAGTACTGAGGGAGTGCCGCACTGTCAGAGGGTCAGTACTGAGGGAGTGCCGCACTGTCAGAGGGTCAGTACTGAGCGAGTGCCGCACTGTCAGAGGGTCAGTACTGAGGGAGTGCCGCACTGTCAGAGGGTCAGTACTGAGGGAGTGCCGCACTGTCGGAGGGTCAGTACTGAGGGAGTGCTGCACTGTCAGAGTGTCAGTACCGAGGGAGTGCTGCACTGTCAGAGGGTCAGTATTGAGGGAGTGCCGCACTGTCAGAGGGTCAGTACTGAGGGAGTGCTGCACTGTCAGAGGGTCAGTATTGAGGGAGCGCCGCACTGTTGCAGGGTCAGTACTGAGGGAGAGCTGCACTGTCAGAGGGTCAGTACTGAGGGAGTGCCGCACTGTCAGAGGGTCAGTACTGAGGGAGTGCTGCACTGTCAGAGGGTCAGTATTGAGGGAGCGCCGCACTGTTGCAGGGTCAGTACTGAGGGAGTGCTGCACTGTCAGAGGTCAGTACTGAGGGAGAGCTGCACTGTCGGAGGGTCAGTACTGAGGGAGTGCTGCACTGTCAGAGTGTCAGTACCGAGGGAGTGCTGCACTGTCAGAGGGTCAGTACTGAGGGAGCGCCGCACTGTTGCAGGGTCAGTACTGAGGGAGTGCTGCACTGTCAGAGGGTCAGTACTGAGGGAGTGCCGCACTGTCAGAGGGTCAGTACTGAGGGAGTGCCGCACTGTCAGAGGGTCAGTACTGAGGGAGTGCCGCACTGTCAGAGGGTCAGTACTGAGGGAGCGCTGCACAGGAAGAGCTGTGTTCCATTCAGCCCCAATATACTGCTCTGCCATTGAATTAGATTATGTCTTGTCTATATTTAACTCCGCCTAGCTGACATTGCTCCCAGTCCCACCATATCCTTATCCAACTAAACTCAGGAATCGCCATCGTGAAATTTTCAGTTGATTCCCAACATTCACAGCTTCTTTGGGGAAAAGTCCGGATTTCCAGAACCCTTAGTGTGCAAAGTGCTTTCTTATGGTGCCCCTGAATGGGCTGGCTCGAATTGCAGATCCTGCCCCCCACCCTGGACTCTCTCTCTTCTCTTCTCTCTCTCTCTCTCCTCCTCCTCCTCCTCCTCCTTTCCCCCCCCCCCCCCCCCCTCCAGAATGGGGGGTCTGATGTGAGCTGGGCTGGGATAGAGCTGAGCTGGAGTGGACTGGGCTGGGTTGGGCTAGGCTGGTCTGATCTGAGCTGGGCTGGGCTCGTCTCGTCTCGTCTGATCTGAGCTGGGCTGGGCTGGGCTAGTCTTGACTGGTCTGGTCTGAGCTGGCCTGGACTGGTCTGGATTCGTCTGACCTGAGCTGGGCTGGGCTGAGCTGGGCTGGGCTGAGCTGGGCTGGACTGATCTGGGCTGCGCTGGACTGATCTGGGATGGACTGGTCTGGGATGGGCTGGTCTGGACTGGTCGGCTCTGAGCTGGGCTGGTCTGTCTGGTCTGGTCTGATACGGTCTGGGCTGGGCTGGTCTGAGCTGGGCTGGGCTGAGCTGGGCTGGGCTGGGCTGGTCTGAGCTGGGCTGGGCTGAGCTGGGCTGGGCTGGGCTGGTCTGAGCTGGGCTGGGCTGGGCTGGGCTGGGCTAGGCTGGGCTGGGCTGGGCTGAGCTGGGGTGGGCTGGGCTGGGCTGGGCTGAGCTGAGCTGGGCTGGGCTGAGCTGGGCTGGGCTGGGCTGGGCTGGGCTGGGCTGGGCTGAGCTGGGCTGAGCTGGGCTGAGCTGGGCTGGGCTGGGCTGGGCTGGGCTGGGCTGGGCTGGGCTGGGCTGAGCTGGGGTGGGCTGGGCTGAGCTGAGCTGGGGTGGGCTGGGCTGAGCTGGGTTGGGCTGGGCTGGGCTGGGCTGGGGTGGGCTGGGCTGGGGTGGGCTGAGCTGGGCTGGGCTGGGCTGAGCTGAGCTGGGCTGAGCTGGGCTGAGCTGGGTTGGGCTGAGCTGGGCTGAGCTGGGCTGAGCTGGGCTGAGCTGGGCTGAGCTGGGTTGGGCTGAGCTGGGCTGAGCTGAGCTGAGCTGGGCTGAGCTGGGCTGGGCTGGGGTGGGCTGGGTTGGGCTGAGCTGGGCTGGGCTGGGCTGGGCTGGGCTGGGCTGAGCTGAGCTGAGCTGGGCTGAGCTGGGCTGAGCTGGGTTGGGCTGAGCTGGGCTGAGCTGGGCTGAGCTGGGCTGAGCTGGGCTGAGCTGGGTTGGGCTGAGCTGGGCTGAGCTGAGCTGAGCTGGGCTGAGCTGAGCTGGGCTGGGCTGAGCTGAGCTGGGCTGAGCTGAGCTGGGTTGGGCTGAGCTGGGTTGGGCTGAGCTGGGTTGGGCTGAGCTGGGCTGAGCTGGGCTGAGCTGGGTTGGGCTGAGCTGGGCTGAGCTGAGCTGAGCTGGGCTGAGCTGGGCTGGGCTGAGCTGAGCTGGGCTGAGCTGGGCTGAGCTGGGTTGGGCTGAGCTGGGCTGAGCTGGGCTGAGCTGGGTTGGGCTGAGCTGGGCTGAGCTGAGCTGAGCTGGGCTGAGCTGGGCTGGGCTGAGCTGAGCTGGGCTGAGCTGGGCTGGGCTGAGCTGGGCTGGGCTGAGCTGGGCTGGGCTGGGCTGAGCTGAGCTGGGCTGGGCTGGGCTGGGCTGGGCTGGGCTGGGCTGAGCTGGGCTGGGCTGGGTTGGGCTGAGCTGGGCTGAGCTGGGCTGAGCTGGGCTGAGCTGGGCTGGGCTGGGCTGAGCTGAGCTGGGCTGGGCTGAGCTGGGCTGAGCTGGGCTGGGCTGGGCTGAGCTGAGCTGGGCTGGGCTGGGCTGGGCTGGGCTGGGCTGGGCTGAGCTGGGCTGAGCTGGGCTGGGCTGAGCTGGGCTGGGCTGGGCTGAGCTGAGCTGGGCTGGGCTGAGCTGGGCTGGGCTGGGCTGGGCTGGGCTGGGCTGGGCTGAGCTGGGCTGGGCTGGGCTGGGCTGGGCTGAGCTGGGCTGGGGTGGGCTGGGCTGGGCTGGGCTGGGCTGGGCTGGGCTGGGCTGGGCTGGGCTGGGCTGGGCTGGGCTGGGCTGGGCTGGGCTGGGCTGGGCTGGGCTGGGCTGGGCTGAGCTGGGCTGGGCTGAGCTGGGCTGGGCTGGGCTGGGCTGGGCTGGGCTGGGCTGGGCTGGGCTGAGCTGGGCTGGGCTGGGCTGGGCTGAGCTGGGCTGGGCTGGGCTGTTGTCACGTGTATTGGTATACAATGAAAAGTATAGCTTCTTCAGACGCTTTGAAATAAAGACCAAAGCTGAATGACAATATTTGCTGTGGACCTGGTGGTGTTGTCTTGATGGTGATGAGTCAGTTAATTGTTTGAAGTGAGAGAAAAACCTTCTCCTTTGAGATCAGCTATATTGTTTTGGGGAATTCTGTTTGATTTCTGTGGCTCAGACTTGTGGCTCGTCACTGCCACCCAGTGGTCTGGCCTGTGTTGTGCAGTCACTGCGCTAATAACCAGCTCCGCTTCGTCACACAAAACAAAAGGTGCAGATCGATTCTCATTTCAAGATTGGAGGTCACAGAAATCTGGATTCCACGGAGAAAGGGACTATGTGGTCAAATAATTGAAGGTACTGACCAGCGTCTGGTTTAGCACAGTGGGCTAAACAGCTGGCTTGTAATGCAGAACAATACCAGCAGCGCGGGTTCAATTCCCGTACCGGCCTCCCCGAACAGGCGGCGGAATGTGGTGACTAGGGGCTTTTCACAGTAACCTCATTGAAGCCTACTCGTGACAATAAGCGAGTATTATTGTTACCTGCCAGGTGCCGCTGAGCGTGAGTTGAGTGATTCACGCCGGCCCATCGGGGCCCGGAGAATCGCCGGGGGGGGGGCGCTGCCAACGGCCCCCGACCAGCGAGGCGTGATCCCTGCCCCCGCCCGAAAAACAGCGCCGGAGAATACGGCAGCCGGCGGCGGGGCGGGATTCGTGCCGCCCCCTTGGGATTCTCCGATCCGGCGGGGAATCGGAGAATCCCGCCCATTCTCTTTCTCAATTCAAGATCTCTTGTGTGCCTCCCCCCCCCCCCGCATGTGAGTGACTAGAATACATTGGTGTCGCTGAATCCTCATCAGAGTGACATCTTATCATAAACTCTTCACAGAATGAAGACTTTCTGACTGTGTCTAACTTTCTGCTGCAATAAAGTTTCACGAATAACATTTGAGTGGAGCAGTTGCTCTCCTGGTCTTTACAAGTGGTCATTAGATCCAGAACTGACCTGGCTGTTGGAACCTTAGTTACAGATATTTTATGCAGAGATTGTCAGCTGGATATTGGATCAGTAGTGTCAGCCTGGATTATATTTAGATTAATTCTCGAGATGTGAGCACCATGGGCAAGACTGGCAATTATTGTCCATCCCTCGTTCCCCCCCCCCCCCCCCCCCGCACAAGAGGGTGGGTGTGAGTCGTTTCCTCAAATTGCTGCAGCCCCATGATTGTCTGAGTGCTGTTTAGAAGTCGTTACAACATCGGAACAGTCCATTCGGCCCACGTGCTCTGTGCTGGTCTTTCTGCTCCACACCAGCCTCCTCCTGCCCCCGTTCATCTCAGTCCATCACCATATCCTTCAGTTTTATCCAGCTTCCTCTTAACTGTCTCTACTCTATTCACCCCACCCCACTCCCAGTGGGGGCGAGTTCCACATTCTCACTACTCTCTGGATCAGGTTTCTCCTGAATTCCATATCCAGTTTATTAGTGACTGTCTTATATATGGCCTCTAATCCTGATCTCTCCTATAAGTGGAAACTTCTCTACGTTTATCCTATCAAACCCTTTCATGATTTTAAAGATCTTTTTGGCGACACAGTGGTTAGCACTGCTGCTTCACAGCACCAGGGACCCGGGTTCAAATCCAACCTCGGGTGACTGTCTGTGTGGAGTCTGCACATCCTCCCCGTGTGTGCGTGGGTTTCCTCCGGGTGCTCCGGTTTCCTCCCACAGTCCAAAGATGTGCAGGTTAGGTGGATTGGCCATGATAAATTGCCCCTAAGTGTCCAAAAGGATAGGTGGAGTTGCGGGAAGTGGGCGTGGCTAGGGCGCTCTTTCCGAGGATCGGTGCAGACTCGATGGGCTGAATGGCCTCCTATTCTATGATCTGTTCCGTCACCCGTCAGTTTTTTCTTTTCCAGAGAAATGAGCACAGACGACAGTTTTTCTTGATAGTTTTAACCTCTCAGTCTGGTACCATCCATGTGACTTTTAGAACATAGAACATTACAGCGCAGTACAGGCCCTTCGGCCCTCGATGTTGCGCCGACCTGTGAAACCACTCTAAAGCCCATCTACACTATTCCCTTATCGTCCATGTGTCTATCCAATGACCATTTGAATGCCCTTAGTGTTGGCGAGTCCACTACTGTTGCAGGCAGGGCATTCCACGCCCTTACTACTCTCTGAGTAAAGAATCTACCTCTGACATCTGTCTGATATCTATCTCCCCTCAATTTAAAGCTATGTCCCCTCGTGCTAGACATCACCATCCGAGGAAAAAGGTTCTCACTGTCCACCCTATCCAATCCTCTGATCATCTTGTATGCCTCAATTAAGTCACCTCTTAACCTTCTTCTCTCTAACGAAAACAGCCTCAAGTCCCTCAGCCTTTCCTCGTAAGATCTTCCCTCCATACCAGGCAACATTCTGGTAAATCTCCTCTGCACCCTTTCCAATGCTTCCACATCCTTCCTATAATGCGGCGACCAGAATTGCACGCAATACTCCAAATGCGGCCGCACCAGAGTTTTGTACAGCTGCAACATGACCTCATGGCTCCGAAACTCAATCCCTCTACCAATAAAAGCTAACACACCGTATGCCTTCTTAACAACCCTCTCAACCTGGGTGGCAACTTTCAGGGATCTATGTACATGGACACCGAGATCTCTCTGCTCATCCACACTGCCAAGAATCTTACCATTAGCCCAGTACTCTGTCTTCCTGTTATTCCTTCCAAAATGAATCACCTCACACTTTTCTGCATTAAACTCCATTTGCCACCTCTCAGCCCAGCACTGCAGCTTATCTATGTCCCTCTGTAACTTGTAACATCCTTCCGCATTGTCCACAACTCCACCGACTTTAGTGTCATCTGCAAATTTACTCAACCATCCTTCTACGCCCTCCTCCAGGACATTTATAAAAATGACAAACAGCAGTGGCCCCAAAACAGATCCTTGTGGTACACCACTAGTAACTGGACTCCAGTCTGAACATTTCCCATCAACCACCACCCTTTGTCTTCTTCCAGCTAGCCAATTTCTGATCCAAACTGCTAAATCACCCTGAATCCCATGCCTCCGTATTTTCTGCAGTAGCCTACCATGGGAAACCTTATCAAACGCTTTACTGAAATCCATATACACCACATCAACTGCTTTACCCTCATCCATCTGTTTGGTCACCCTCTCAAAGAACTCAATAAGGTTTGTGAGGCACGACCTACCCTTCACAAAACCGTGTTGACTATCTCTAATCAAATTATTCCTTTCCAGATGATTATACATCCTATCCCTTATAAACCTTTCCACGATTTTTCCCACAACAGAAGTAAGGCTCACTGGTCTATAGTTACCGGGGTTGTCTCTACTCCCCTTCTTGAACAAGGGGACAACATTTGCTATCCTCCAGTCTTCTGGCACTATTCCTGTAGACAAAGATGACTTCAAGATCAAGATTTGTTTTTGCTCTTTCTGCAATGTCTCCAAAACATTATTATAACGTTGCCGACCACAACTCTTAGGTCGGGAGTTCCAGAATTTTTGACCAAAAGTATTAACTAAAGACCCAGAATGGGCCTCAACCCATGATCTGCTAACCTGGAGATAAGAGTGGCGGTAACACTGGTTATAGGTGAGGGAGTGGGGGCAGTGCTGGGGTGGGGGAGGTGGGGGGTCCACAGTGCCGGGGGGGGGTTGTGCCGGGCCGGGGGGAGGGGGGTCCACAGTGCCGGGGGGGGGGGGGGGCGGTGGCAGTACCGGGGCAAGGGGGCAGTGCTGGGCCCATGGGGGTGGGGGAGCCCACAGTGCCAGGGCCGGGGGGTGCACACTGATCTATCTCCATGCACCAGATTGGGTGTTTTCGGTGTTGCTGCTGCTGATGTGGTTATATACTGTGCTGGCCCCTGGGGCAGGTGTGCTGACCGGTATCTCGTGCTGTGTTACAGGGAAGGAGGATGTGAGGCTACAATTGGACACAGCTTTACAGGACGTCAATGACAAGTATGTCCTGCTGGAGGAGACGGAGAAGCAAGCTGTGGTGCGAGCTCTCATCGAGGAACGCAGTCGCTTCTGTACATTTGTTACCCTACTGAGACCTGTGCTGGTAAGTCAGACACCGGGGGGGGAGACGGACTACCCCCAGTGCCCCCCCCCCCAATACCCTTTGACCTGAGTGTCAATTAAAAATCTATTTAATCCAGCCTTTAAAATATTCAATAACTCAACCCCCACTGCTCTCTGAGAAATAACCGGGGATTCTCTGCGGGCGGGATGCTCCGTTTTGCCGACAGCCCGGGGGGTTCCGGCGTGGGGCTGCTCCACAATGGGAAACCACACTGACCAGCCGGCCAAACGGAGCATCCCGACAGCATGCTGAACCAGAAATCAGGGACGGAGAATCCAGCCCAATGAAAAAGGAAATGAAAATGAAAATCACTTATTGTCACAAGTCGGCTTCAATGAAGTTACTGTGAAAAGCCCCTAGTCGCCACATTCCGGCGCCTGTTCGGGGAGGCTGGTACGGGAATCGAACCGTGCTGCTGGCCTGCCTTGGTCTGCTTTCAAAGCCAGCGATTTAGCCCAGTGCTGAATCAGCCCATGTCTTCCATGCCAATCTTGGAGCTGCAGATTCAGCTCCCTAATCTGATTTACCAAATGCCAATTTGCTCCTGGCTCGGTTAATAATCCAGAGCGTATTACCTTGTAGGTTCTACTCTTTATTTTAGCCCCAGATTTCTCAAACTCCCTGTGTGGAACCATTTCCCTACAACGTTGATACTGACACGGATCCTCCGTCTCTCACTGCAAGTGTCTCTCCAGCCCCCAGCAGATGCTCTGAACCCTGGCACTGGGCAGGCAACACAACCTTCTCACCCACAGCTACAGCAAACTGCAGTTGAAACCACAACCGGATCAGCCATGGCCTTATTAAATGATGCAGCAGAAAGGGCCGCATGGCCTAATCCATCCGCCCTATCAATCTATCCACCCTGCAGTCCCACTCTAATCCATCCACCCTGCAGTCCCACTCTAATCCATCCACCCTGCAGTCCCACTCTAATCCATCCACCCTGCAGTCCCACTCTAATCCATCAACGCTGCAACAACTCCAAACGTGTTGGACAATTGCAAGTACTGAGGCTCCCCCACTTCTCCCTTCTCCATTCCCATATCAGTTACCTTCGCCATCACAACCACCTGTCCCTGACCATGGAACAAATCAAATGACCCTAGCCTGAGGGTATCACTGCCCTCTGGGACAGAGTCACCGTGACGTTCTCCCTCCCTGATGTGTCACAGTGTCCGCAGCTCAGCCTCCCTGATGTGTCTCACTGTCCGCAGCTCATCCTCCCTGATGTGTCTCAGTGTCCGCAGCTCAGCCTCCCTGATGTGTCTCAGTGTCCGCAGCTCAGCCTCCCTGATGTGTCTCACTGTCCGCAGCTCAGCCTCCCCTTAGCTGAAACTTCGAGAGTCGCAGAATCTCACTGTGGATCCATCAGGTCCCACATACTGCAGCCGCAACACATCACCTACCCTGCCATCTTTAATAGGTTTTTATTAACTAATTATTTTCTTAATTCATTGAATACATCTACGCCTGTTTGTGCTTCTATTATTATTTAAGAAAGGTTCTACTTCCCGATTCAAAATCCATAGGTTAGATAAAGTGAATGAGAAATACACAGCATCCAATCACCGACCAGTTTTACTGTGATGTCACAGCGTAGCTCTCATTTCCGAATGCACGTTCTGATTGGAACCCCTCCCCCCAAGAAAATCTCGCTGATTAATAACCCCCGCATCCCGATATCTTGTTGAAAAATAACCCCTGCACCCCGATATCTCGCTGATTAATAACCCCCGCACCCCGATATCTCGCTGATTAATAACCCCTGCACCCCGATATCTCGCTGATTAATAACCCCTGCACCCCGATATCTCGCTGATTAATAACCCCCGCACTCTGATATCTCGCTGATTAATAACCCCCGCACCCCAAAATTGTGCTGATTAATAACCCCCGCACCCCGATATCTCGCTGATTAATAACCCCCGCGCCCCAATATCTCGCTGAATAATAACTGTGGTGTTGGGTGTTCTAACACACAGAAGAGCCAACACAGTTGCATATGGTACAACACTTGTTTATTTAAACTCACTATTTACAACTTGGTCTTTGCACTCTGCACGTGGGGGGCTCCCTGCTTGTGGTGTTTCAACAGCTCTTTCATGCTTCCTTCTCCCCAGACCTACTGACCTCCAGGTGTCGTGCTCGTGCTTTTTATGTGGTTGGTGTTCTTGTCTGTGATTGGTTGTGGTGTTGTGTACTCTGATTTGCCTGTTAGTGTGTCCATCATGATGTGTGTGTTTGAATATCATGACATCCCCCCTTTTTACAAAGATATGTGCCTACGTGGTAATAAATATGATCGTGACGTGAGTGCATCTAAGAGTGTGTGTGTGTCGTGTGCAGCATGTGTCTATGACGGAACTATGTACATGGGGCGATGTCGAGTGCGTCACATGAATCCAGTTGTACCATAACATAACAGAAATTCGAACGAGAGAAGAAGAAAAAAAATTTTGAACAGTTGTCCAGTCAGACGACATCTGGAACGATAAACAACAACAGGTTATCATGTAAAATTGTCCAACTTATTAAACATATGAACTGTATTATAAGTCCATTCTAATGGGTTTGCGACGAATTCGGGTTGACCGCCTTAAGGGTGGATCACGAACCACCGGCTGCTGTGCAGGCATGGCCATGGGTGGCGATGGAAAGGGCGTGATGTGCGGCAGCTCCACAAAGTCATCCTCGGAAGCCTGTTGAGGATCTGGCGTGTTGTGTGGCTGTGAACGTGGAAGTCGGCGAAGGGCGCGCCGATTGCGGCGACGCACGGAACCATCCGGCATGCGAACCAGGAACGAGCGGGGAGCCACTTGTCGGAGGACTTCGGCCGGTGCTGACCAGCCACCATACGGTTGATGGACGCGTACTTTGTCTCCGGAGGACAGGGGGGGCAGGTCCGTCGCTCGTGTGTCGTACCGACCTTTCTGGCGATCACGCTGCAGTTGCATGTCCCGAAGAACCGCCTCATGGTCTGTTGTCGGTGCCAGGACGGAAGGTACCGTCGTCCTGAGGGAGCGACCCATTAGTAGCTGCGCTGGCGAGAGGCCCGTGGATAACGGGGCCGATCGATAGGCCAGCAAGGCAAGGTTAAAGTCCGATCCGGCATCAGCCGCCTTGCACAGGAGCCGCTTTGCGATGTGGACACCCTTTTCAGCCTTCCCGTTCGATTGTGGATGCAGAGGGCTGGATGTCACATGAGTGAAACCATATGCTGCGGCAAAGGACGACCATTCACGGCTGGCAAAACAAGGTCCATTGTCTGACATGACAGTCCTTGGAATGCCATGGCGAGCAAACGTTTCCTTGCAGGCCCCAATGACTGCGGACGACGTCAGATCATGGAGAGGCATGACTTCCGGGTAGTTTGAGAAGTAGTCTATAATAACAATGTAATCTCTGCCGAGCGCGTGAAATAGGTCAACACCCACCTTCGCCCAGGGGGACGTCACCATCTCGTGTGGTAGAAGTGTTTCCGGAGGTTGCGCCGGCTGAAACCTCTGACAGGTTGTGCAGTTGAGCACCATGTTGGCTATGTCTTCATTAATACCCGGCCAATATACCGCCGCCCGGGCCCTTCGTCTGCATTTTTCGACACCCAGGTGGCCTTCGTGTAGTTGACGAAGAATCATCTGGCGCACACTGTGTGGAATGACGATCCTATGCGATTTCATAAGGACCCCGTCTATATTGGTGAGATCATCTCGCACATTGTAAAACTGGGGGCACTGCCCTTTTAGCCACCCTTCCGTCATGTGGCGCATCACTCGCTGCAGCAGAGGGTCAGTCGCCGTCTCTGCGCGTATGTGGGCCAGACAAGGATCATCAGCTGGCATATTTGCTGCTGTCAGAGTCACGTGTGCCTCAATTTGACGCACGAACCCCTCCGCATCTGGTGGTGTGCTCACTGCTCGGGAAAGAGTGTCCGCCACTATGAGTTCCTTCCCCGGAGTGTAGATCAGTTCAAAATCGTACCTCCTGAGTTTGAGTAAGATGCGCTGGAGGCGAGGAGTCATGTCGTTCAGGTCTTTGTTAATGATGTTGACCAGGGGGCGGTGGTCAGTTTCGACCGTGAATCGTGGCAGGCCATACACATAGTCGTGGAACTTGTCCAGTCCAGTTAACAAGCCCAGGCATTCTTTTTCGATTTGCGCGTAGCGCTGTTCGGTAGGGGTCATGGCTCGTGAGGCATACGCAACCGGGGCCCATGATGACGTGCTGTCTTTTTGCAGGAGTACCGCTCCAATACCAGATTGGCTGGCGTCTGTTGAGATCTTTGTAGGGCGAGTCGCGTCAAAGAAGGCCAGCACTGGTGCCGTGACCAGTTTGTGCTTGAGCTCCTCCCATTCCTGCTGATGCGACTGGTGCCAGTTGAATTCCGTCGATTTTTTTACGAGATGGCGCATGTTTGTTGTATGAGAAGCCAGGTTGGGAATGAACTTCCCAAGGAAGTTGACCATGCCCAGGAATCTTAAGACAGCCTTCTTGTCAGCCGGTCGTGGCATGGCTGTGATGGCGCTAACCTTGTCTGCATCGGGACGGACCCCGGACCTTGAGATGTGGTCCCCGAGGAATTTCAGCTCCGTCTGGCCGAAAGCACACTTCGCACGGTTGAGACGCAGGCCATTTTGCCGTATGCGGGTGAAGACACGTCGAAGACGATGCATGTGTTCCTGCGGAGTGGTGGACCAAATGATGATATCGTCCACATATACACGTACCCCTTCGATGCCTTCCATCATCTGCTCCATAATGCGGTGGAATACTTCAGATGCCGAAATGATGCCGAATGGCATCCGGTTGTAGCAGAATCTGCCAAAAGGGGTGTTGAATGTGCATAGTCTTCGGCTGGCCGGGTCCAGTTGGATCTGCCAGAATCCTTTGGACGCATCCAATTTAGTGAATATGTTGGCTCGCGCCATCTCGCTGGTGAGGTCTTCTCGTTTTGGGATGGGATAGTGTTCCCGCATGATGTTGTTGTTCAGATCTTTTGGATCTATACATATACGGAGCTCGCCAGAGGGCTTCTTTACACAGACCATGGAGCTGACCCATGGCGTGGGCTCCGTGACCTTGGATAGGACCCCTTGGTCCTGAAGAATCTGCAGTTGTGCCTTGAGGCGGTCTTTGAGAGGCGCAGGAACCCTGCGAGGTGCGTGAACGACAGGGATGGCGTCCGGTCTGAGTCGAATCTTGTACGTGTGTGGCAATGTCCCCATGCCTTCAAAAACCTCCTGGTTGTGAGCGAGGAGGGAATGGAGATTCGCGTGGAACTCAGCATCCGGGAAGTCGGATATCTCATCTGGAGAGAGAGACATGATGCGCTGTACCAGGTGAAGGACCTTACACGCTTGTGCGCCCAGTAACGAGTCCTTTGATGAGCCCACAACTTCGAAGGGGAGTGTGGCCGTGTACCCCTTGTGAGTCACCTGTAGCTGGCAAGATCCTGCGGACGGGATAACGTTCCCGTTATAGTCAACCATCTTAAGCCGGGATGGTGTGATGAGTGGTTTGACCTTCATGGCCTGGACTGCAGAGTAAGCAATCAGGTTGGCGGATGCGCCGGTGTCCAGACGGAAGGCGACGCGCGATCGGTTGACCGTCAGGGTGGCACACCACTCATCGTCTGGATTGATGGCATTGACCTTGTTGACATCAATGACGGCAACTCTGAAGTCATCCTGGTCATCTGCATCACTTAACTGGAAGTCTTGATGCGTGGGCTGGACGGTCCTGACTCGTGTGCGAGGTTGTCGAGGATGCGCCGGATCCATGGGTTGAGCCGCACGACAGCGGGCTGCGTAGTGGCCTATCATGGCACATCTGTTGCACTGTTGGTATTTTGCAGGACATTGCCCTTTTAAGTGTAGACCTCCACACTTGCTGCACGTCATGACGTCACGGCGTTCGTTGCGCCACTGCGCATGCGCAGTGCGATCTTGCGGTGGGCGCGCCTGCGCAGTGCGTCCCTCGTTGTGGCCGTTATTCTTGGCGCGCACCTGCGCGGGAGACCGCGAAAAGCGCGGGAAGCGGCCGCTGTCGTCCGGGCCGTGGGGCGGGAAGAAATCGACGGCCTGGATGCGTTCAACGTCGTGGGCGGCCTGGCTTGCCGATTCGACGGCTGGGGACCCCCTCCGTGCCAACTCGGACGCCTGAAATCGGGCAAAACGGCAGGTCGCATTTTCATGGAGGACACAGGCTTCCACAGCAGACGCTAAGGTGAGGCTCTTTATTTTAAGAAGCTGCTGGCGTAGGCCACTGGAGGCAACGCCAAAAACAATCTGGTCCCTGATCATGGACTCTGTGGTGGTGCCGTAACCGCAGGACTGCGCTAGAATCCGGAGGTGCGTCAAAAAGGGTTGAAAAAGCTCCTCCTTACCTTGCAGGCGTTGCTGAAAGATGTATCTTTCGAAAGTTTCGTTTACTTCAGTTTGAAAGTGCTGGTCCATTTTGAGGATGACCGTGTCATATTTGGCCTGGTTTTCGCCTTCCTCGAACACCAGTGAATTAAAGACATCATTTGGGTGGGGGCCTGCGTAGAAGAGGAGCATTGCAATCTTCGAATCATCCGAGACATTCTGTTTTTCGGTGGCACGGATGTACAGGTCAAATCGCTGCCTGTAGAGCTTCCAGTTGGTGCCTAGGTTCCCCGTGACTTGCATCGGCTGCGGTTTGCCGGTGTGGTCCATGTCCAGAATGGCAGGTTGGTAGGCAGGTATCGATCCACTCCTGTACCATGTGGTGTTGGGTGTTCTAACACACAGAAGAGCCAACACAGTTGCATATGGTACAACACTTGTTTATTTAAACTCACTATTTACAACTTGGTCTTTGCACTCTGCACGTGGGGGGCTCCCTGCTTGTGGTGTTTCAACAGCTCTTTCATGCTTCCTTCTCCCCAGACCTACTGACCTCCAGGTGTCGTGCTCGTGCTTTTTATGTGGTTGGTGTTCTTGTCTGTGATTGGTTGTGGTGTTGTGTACTCTGATTTGCCTGTTAGTGTGTCCATCATGATGTGTGTGTTTGAATATCATGACAATAACCCCCGCACCCCAATATCTCACTGATTTATAAATCCCCTCCCGCTCTGTCCCTCTGATATCCCGCTGATTTATAAATCCCGCCCCCCCGCTCTGTCCCTCCGATATCTCGCTGATTTAGAAATCTCCCCCCGCTCTGTCCCGCCGATATCTGGCTGATTTATAAATCCCCTCCCGCTCTGTCCCGCCGATATATCGCTGATTTATAAATCCCCTCCCACTCTGTCCCTCCGATATCTCGCTGATTTATAACCCACCCGCTCTGTCCCTCCAATATCTCGCTGATTTATAAATCCCCTCCCGCTCTGTCCCGCCGATATATCGCTGATTTATAAATCCCCTCCCACTCTGTCCCTCCGATATCTCGCTGATTTATAAATCCCCTCCCGCTCTGTCCCGCCGATATCTCGCTGATTTATAAATCCCCTCCCGCTCTGTCCCTCCGATATCTCGCTGATTTATAAATCCCCTCCCACTCTGTCCCTCCGATATCTCGCTGATTTATAAATCCCCTCCCGCTCTGTCCCTCTGATATCTTGCTGATTAATAAATCCCCTCCCGCTCTGTCCCTCCGAAATCTCGCTGATTTATAAATCACCTCCCACTCTGCCCCGCCGATATCTCGCTGATTTATAAATCCCCTCCCGCTCTGTCCCTCCGATATCTGGCTGATTTATAAATCCCGTCCTGCTCTGTCCCTCCGATATCTCGCTGATTTATAAATCCTGTCCTGCTCTGTCCCTCCGATATCTCGCTGATTTATAAATCCCCTCCCGCTCTGCCCCGCCGATATCTCGCTGATTTATAAATCCCATCCTGCTCTGTCCCTCCGATATCTCGCTGATTTATAAATCCCCTCCCGCTCTGCCCCGCCGATATCTCGCTGATTTATAAATCCCCTACCCCTCTGTCCCTCCGATATCTCGCTGATTTATAGCCTTCCCCCGGCTCTGTCCTGCCGATATCTCGCTGATTTATAAATCCCCTCCCGCTCTGTCCCTCCGATATCTCGCTGATTCATAAATCCCCTCCCGCTCTGTCCCTCCGATATCTCGCTGATTTGTAAATCCCCTCCCTCTCTGTCCCTCCGATATCTCGCTGATTTATAACCCCCGCCGATATCTCGCTGATTTATAAATCCCCTCCCGCTCTGTCCCTCCGATATCGCGCTGATTTATAAATCCTCTCCCGCTCTGTCCCTCTGATATCTCGCTGATTTATAAATCCCCTCCCGCTCTGTCCCTCCGATATCTCGCTGATTCATAAATCCCCTCCCGCTCTGTCCCTCCGATATCTCGCTGATTTGTAAATCCCCTCCCTCTCTGTCCCTCCGATATCTCGCTGATTTATAACCCCCGCCGATATCTCGCTGATTTATAAATCCCCTCCCGCTCTGTCCCTCCGATATCTCGCTGATTTATAAATCCCCTCCCGCTCTGTCCCTCCGATATCTCGCTGATTTATAAATCCCCTCCCACTCTGTCCCTCCGATATCTCGCTGATTTATAAATCCCCTCCCGCTCTGTCCCTCTGATATCTTGCTGATTAATAAATCCCCTCCCGCTCTGTCCCTCCGAAATCTCGCTGATTTATAAATCACCTCCCACTCTGCCCCGCCGATATCTCGCTGATTTATAAATCCCCTCCCGCTCTGTCCCTCCGATATCTGGCTGATTTATAAATCCCGTCCTGCTCTGTCCCTCCGATATCTCGCTGATTTATAAATCCTGTCCTGCTCTGTCCCTCCGATATCTCGCTGATTTATAAATCCCCTCCCGCTCTGCCCCGCCGATATCTCGCTGATTTATAAATCCCATCCTGCTCTGTCCCTCCGATATCTCGCTGATTTATAAATCCCCTCCCGCTCTGCCCCGCCGATATCTCGCTGATTTATAAATCCCCTACCCCTCTGTCCCTCCGATATCTCGCTGATTTATAGCCTTCCCCCGGCTCTGTCCTGCCGATATCTCGCTGATTTATAAATCCCCTCCCGCTCTGTCCCTCCGATATCTCGCTGATTCATAAATCCCCTCCCGCTCTGTCCCTCCGATATCTCGCTGATTTGTAAATCCCCTCCCTCTCTGTCCCTCCGATATCTCGCTGATTTATAACCCCCGCCGATATCTCGCTGATTTATAAATCCCCTCCCGCTCTGTCCCTCCGATATCGCGCTGATTTATAAATCCTCTCCCGCTCTGTCCCTCTGATATCTCGCTGATTTATAAATCCCCTCCCGCTCTGTCCCTCCGATATCTCGCTGATTCATAAATCCCCTCCCGCTCTGTCCCTCCGATATCTCGCTGATTTGTAAATCCCCTCCCTCTCTGTCCCTCCGATATCTCGCTGATTTATAACCCCCGCCGATATCTCGCTGATTTATAAATCCCCTCCCGCTCTGTCCCTCCGATATCTCGCTGATTTATAAATCCTCTCCCGCTCTGTCCCTCTGATATCTCGCTGATTTATAAATCCCCTCCCGCTCTGTCCCTCCGATATCTCGCTGATTTATAAATCCCCTCCCTCTCTGTCCCTCCGATATCTTGCTGATTTATAACCCCCGCCGATATCTCGCTGATTTATAAACCCCCTCCCACTCTGTCCCTCCGATATCTCGCTGATTTATAACCCCCGCCGATATCTCGCTGATTTATAAATCCCGTCCTGCTCTGTCCCTCCGATATCTCGCTGATTTATAAATCCCCTCCCTCTCTTCCCTCCGATATCTTGCTGATTTATAACCCCCGCCGATATCTCGCTGATTTATAAATCCCCTCCCGCTCTGTCCCTCTGATATCTCGTTGATTTATAAATCCCCCCTCCGCTCTGTCCCGCCGATATCTCGCTGATTTATAAACCCCCTCCCGTTCTGTCCCTCCGATATCTCGCTGATTTATAAATCCCCTCCCACTCTGTCCCGCCGATATCTCGCTGATTTATAAATCCTCTCCCGCTCTGTCCCTCTGATATCTCGTTGATTTATAAATCCCCTCCCGCTCTGTCCCTCCGATATCCCGCTGATTTATAAATCCCCTCCCGCTCTGTCCCTCCGATATCTCGCTGATTTATAAATCCCCTCCCACTCTGCCCCGCCGATATCTCGCTGATTTATAAATCCCCTCCCGCTCTGTCCCTCCGATATCTCGCTGATTTATAAATCCCCTCCCACTCTGCCCCGCCGATATCTCGCTGATTTATAAATCCCCTCCCGCTCTGTCCCTCCGATATCTGGCTGATTTATAAATCCCGTCCTGCTCTGTCCCTCCGATATCTGGCTGATTTATAAATCCCGTCGTGCTCTGTCCCTCCGATATCTCGCTGATTTATAAATCCCCTCCCGTTCTGCCCCGCCGATATCTTGCTGATTTATAAATCCCCTACCCCTCTGTCCCTCCAACATCTCGCTGATTTATAAATCCCCTCCCGCTCTGTCCCTCCGATATCTCGCTGATTTATAAATCCCCTCCCGCTCTGTCCCTCCGATATCTCGCTGATTTATAAATCCTCTCCCGCTCTGTCCCTCTGATATCTCGTTGATTTATAAATCCCCTCCCGCTCTGTCCCTCCGATATCTCGCTGATTTATAAATCCCGTCCTGCTCTGTCCCTCCGATATCTCGCTGATTTATAAATCCCCTCCCTCTCTGTCCCTCCGATATCCTGCTGATTTATAACCCCCGCCGATATCTCGCTGATTTATAAATCCCCTCCCACTCTGTCCCTCCGGTATCTCGCTGATTTATAAATCCTCTCTCGCTCTGTCCCTCTGATATCTCGTTGATTTATAAATCCCCCCGCTCTGTCCCTCCGATATCTCACTGATTAATAAACCCCCCCCGCTCTTTCCTCCGATATCTCGCTGGTTATAAATCCCCCCCCCCCCCCCCCCCGCTCTGTCCCTCCGATATCTTGCTGATTTATAACCCCCGCCGATATCTCGCTGGTTTATAAATCGCCCTCCCGCTCTGTCCCTCCGATATCTCACTGATTAATAAACCCCCCCCCCCCGCTCTGTCCCTCCGATATCTCGCTGGTTTATAAATCCCCCCCCCCGCTCTGTCCCTCCGATATCTTGCTGATTTATAAATCCCCTCCCGCTATGTCCCTCCGATATCTCGCGGTTTATAAATCGCCCCCCCCGCTCTGTCCCTCCGATATCTTGCTGATTTATAAATCCCCTCCCGCTATGTCCCTCCGATATCTCGCGGTTTATAAATCGTCCCCCCGCTCTGTCCCTCCGATATCTTGCTGATTTATAAATCCCCTCCCGCTATGTCCCTCCGATATCTCGCTGGTTTATAAATCCCCTCCCGCTCTGTCCCTCCGATATCTCGCTGATTTATAACCCCCGCCGATATCTCGCGGTTTATAAATCGCCCCCCCCGCTCTGTCCCTCCGATATCTTGCTGATTTATAACCCCCGCCGATATCTCGCTGATTTATAAATCCCCTCCCGCTCTGTCCCTCCGATATCTCGCTGATTTATAACCCCTGCCGATATCTCGCTGATTTATAAATCCCCTCCCGCTCTGCCCCGCCGATATCTCGCTGATTTATAAATCCCCTACCCCTCTGTCCCTCCGATATCTCGCTGATTTATAGCCTTCCCCCCGCTCTGTCCTGCCGATATCTCGCTGATTTATAAATCCCCTCCCGCTCTGTCCCTCCGATATCTCGCTGATTTATAACCCCCGCCGATATCTCGCTGATTTATAAATCCTCTCCCCGTCTGTCCCGCCGATATCTCACTGATTAATAATCCCCCTGCCCCACGCCCTGACTCAACTCCAATTTCCATTCCCTTTTATGTGAGGACATTTTTCCTACAATCACCACTAAAAGGCTTGGCTGAAACTTTAAGGCTCTGGACCTTCTCCCCACCAGAGGAAATAATTTCTCTCTATCGACCCCATCAAATCCTTTAATCACCCTCAACCCCTCCATCAGGCCACCTTCTTTTTAGGAACTATAGGCCCAGTGAATAAAGTGGGTCAGGACTCAAATCGCAGACACTAATGAAGCTGCTACTGATTTCAGCTGAAGTTTGGCTCCTTTAGATGTAAAGGTACCTGCACCTTGTGAAATAGTCTCGCTATCTAATGGAATGACCTTTAGTTCATGAAAATATCCAGCCGACTGTTAATATTGAAAGTATTGATTTCTCTTCCCCACACAGGGCGAGGAGATTGGAATGCTCGGAGAGGTCACACACTTACAAACTATTTTAGAAGACCTGACAAACCTGACGGCTGAACCTCAGAAATTGCCTCCTGCGAGTGAACAAGTGAGTGGCTTTTGACACCTTTGCAGCAACTTTCTCCCTCTCCAGCATCGAGTAGGCAAATTCCCAAGCCCAGTTGGCAATGGTCACTGTGGGTTTTGCTCTGCGACTGCAAGAGGCATCACTCAGAGTCCCTCTCTCCACCGCCCCCTCTCTTTGTGAACCTGCTCAGCACAACCCCAGATCCACCCAGGGATCTGCTGTGTCAAGGAGCGAGCGCGCCTCACAGTCCCAGGATTGAAGCTGCTCAGCCGTGTGCAATTCTGACTCCCTGACTCCTGACAGTTTTAACTGCTTTTGTGTATTTAAATAAATAATTTTTTGAGAAATTAAATCTTGAAATATCGACAAAAGGGCACCCCAACCTGGCTACAGCACCAACAACAACAATTTGTATTTATATAGCGCCTTCAACGTTGTGAAACATCCCAAGGTGCTTCACAGGAATAGTATCAAAGAAAATTTGACAGTGAGCCAAATAAGGACATATTGGGGCAGGAGAGGTGGGTTTTCAGGAGCATCTTAAAGGAGAGGGAGGCAGTGAAATTTAGGGAGAGGATTCCAGATAGGGCCCGACCCACCTACGTCGCGCTATGACCAAGAAAGAACAACAGCGCCTATACTTCCTATCTGGGGCTGGTTTAGCACACTGGGCTAAATCGCTGGCTTTTAAAGATGCCCAAGGCAGGCCAGCAGCATGGTTCAATTCCCGTAGCAACCTTCCCGAACAGGCGCTGGAATGTGGCGACTAGGGGCTTTTCACAGTAACTTCATTGAAGCCGACTTGTGACAATAAGCGATTTTCATTTCATTTCATTTCAGAGTTATAGGCCCCAAGCAGCTACAGGCACGGCTGCCAATGGTGGAGCAGTGACCATTAGAGAGAGGGGGGGGGAGGGGAATTAGGTGAGCACAAATATCTCGAAGAGTTGCAGGGCTGGAGAGTACAGAGGGAGTGAAGGACATGGTCATGGAGGGATTTGAAAACCAGGATGAAAAGTTTAAACTCGGGGGCGTCTCCCAGCGACTTACGTTTGTTTGGGTGCCTCGTGGGCACAGTAATGATCCTGTTACAGAGTAATAATCCAGGGAATGTGATTTCAAATCCCGATGGGACAATTTGGGGGATTTTGAATTAATTTCACAAATGTGGAAATTAAGAGCTGGTCTCAGTAGCAGTGATCCCAGAGCTGTTCGATTGTTAAAACTCCAACTGGTTCATTAATATCCTTTCAAGGAAAAAATCCCCTGCCGTCCTGATCCATTCTGAGTCTTCGCGTGATTCCTGACCTTCACCAACAGACCCTGCCCTCTGCAATGGGCCAGCCAGCCGCTCAGTTCATTCAGGGAGAGCTACCATCGCATTCTTCAACCATTAGGGATGAGCAATAAACGTGGGTCGAGCCAGTTACCAACCCATCCCCACAATTAATTTTTTTAATTGAGGTCAATACGATTTGACTTGCTGCTGTTGGGTAAATTCCTGACTTGCAAAACTAAAGAGCCGGTCATTGACTTCAGGAAGCAAAGTACTGTACACACCCCTGTCAGCATCAACGGGGCCGAGGTGGAGATGGTTAGCAGTTTCAAATTCCTAGGGGTGCACATCACCAACAATCTGTCCTGGTCCACCCACATCGACGCCACGGCCAAGAAAGCACAACAGCGCCTATACTTCCTCAGGAAACTAAGGAAATTCGGCATGTCCACACTAACTCTTCCCAACTTTTACAGATGTACATAGAAAGCATCCTTTCTAGCTGCATCACAGCCTGGTATGGCAACTGCTCGGCCCAAGACCGCAAGAAACTTCAGAGAGTCGTGAACATCGCCCAGTCCATCACACAAACCTGCCTCCCATCCATTGACTCCATCTACACCTCCTGCTGCCTGGGGAAAGCGGGCAGCATAATCAAAGATCCCTCCCACCCGGCTTACTCACTCTTCCAACTTCTTCCATCGGGCAGGAGATACAAATGTCTGAGAACACGCACGAATAGACTCAAAAACAGCTTCTTCCCCGCTGTTACCAGACTCCTAAACGACCCTCTTATAGACTGAACTGATATCTCCACACATCTTCTCTGCTGTGTAGCACTACACTCCTGTATGCTTCACCCTGTGTCTATGTATTTACATTGTATATTTATCGTATGTCCTATGTTTTTTTCATGTATGGAACGATCTGTCTGGACAACAGAACAATACTTTTCACTGACAAATCAAATCCAAATCCCTGTTCTTAAACTCCATCCCACTAGCAATGAAGGACAACATTCCATTTGCCTTCTTAATTACCTGCTGCACCTGCAAACCAAATTTTGTGATTCATGCACAAGGATACCCAGGTCCCTCTGCACAGCAGCATGCTGCAATTTTTTACTATTTAAATAATAGTCCATTTTGCTGTTTTTCCTACCAGAATGGATGACCTCACATTTACCAACATTGTACTCCATCTGCCAGACTCTTGCCCACTCACTTAAACTATCTATATTCCTCTGCAGGTTTAGTGTCCTCTGCACACTTGGCTATACCACTTATCTTAGTGTCATCTGCGAACTTTGACACATTGCACTTGGTCCCCAACTCCAGACCAACTATATAAATTGTGAACAATTGCAGACCCAACACTGATCCCTGAGGGACACCACTAGCCACTGATCGCTAACGAGAAAAACACCCATTTATCCCCACTCTTTGCTTTCTGTTAGTTAACCAATCCTCAATCCATGCTAATACATTACCCCTTGGTTGAAAGTTACATTTATTTGTACAAGATTGTTCTAATGTTCAATGAATCTATTACTCTTCCCACATTCCACATGGCAGAGATTAGACCCTGGGCCCCATTCAGGGGACTCAAGTTAAAGTCTGCTGTTCAGCATAGTTAGTGAAGTGATTCAAGCTCTCAGGCAGAAAAGATTCCTCACAGATCGAGGCTCTGTTTTGCCTGGCAGCCTCGATCGTTCTTTCCTCCCTCCCCACCCTGTTTTTGTGACCCTCCACCACCACCCCAATCTTGGGGAAGGCCCCGGAAACTGCCCCCCCACTACCTGGTAAGTCCCCTCTGGGCCTGACTCTTAGCTGTGGCACCCTGGCAGTGCCCAGGTGCCAGTTTGTCACCTAACTCTATCCCCAACCACCTCTGCAGTTTCTGACTATGTTTGTGTTCTCTCTCGTTGACAGGTGATCTTGGATTTGAAGGTGGCAGACGATTATAACTACACCTATCACACTCCTCCCTCATCTCCCAGCAGCTCCCACTCTCGGAGAGGGACTATCAGCAGGTGGGCAGCCGACTGTGCTAACCTGGGTTTCTCTGTGTTAGTTTGTTAGCCTTGCACTAGCCTATAGTCTCTTCCTCCGCTAGCATCTAGGCTGGGTTCAGATAAAACTCCAACTCTCCACCTTAAATTACTGGAATTCAAACAAAGAACAAAGAAAAGTACAGCACAGGAACAGGCCCTTCGGCCCTCCAAGCCCGTGCCAACCATGATGCCCGACTAAACTACAATCTTCTACACTTCCGGGGTCCGTATTCCTCTATTCCCATCCTATTCATGTATTTGTCAAGATGCCCCTTAAATGTCACTACCGTCCCTGCTTCCACCACCTCCTCCGGCAGCGAGTTCTAGGCACCCACTACCCTCTGCGTAAAAAACTTGCCTCGTACATCTCCTCTAAACCTTGCCCCTCACACCTTAAACCTATGCCCCCTAGTAATTGACCCACTCTACCCTGGGGAAAAGCCTCTGACTATCCACTCTGTCTATGCCCCTCATAATTTTGTAGGCCTCTATCAGGTCTCCCCTCAACCTCCGTCGTTCCAGTGAGAACAAACCGAGTTTATTCAACCTCTCCTCATAGCTAATACCCTCCATACCAGGCAACATCCTGGTAAATCACTTCTGCACCCTCTCTAAAGCCTCCACATCCTTCTGGTAGTGTGGCGACCAGAATTGAACACTATACTCCAAGTGTGGCCTAACTAAGGTTCTATACAGCTGCAACATGACTTGCCAATTCTTATACTCAGTGCCCCGGCCAATGAAGGCAAGCATGCCGTATGCCTTCTTGACTACCTTCTCCACCTGTGTTGCCCCTTTCAATGACCTGTGGACCTGTACATCTAGATCTCTCTGACTGTCAATACTTTTGAGGGTTCTACCATTCACTGTATATTCCCGACCTGTATTAGACCTTCCAAAATGCATTACCTCACATTTGTCCGAATTAAACTCCATCTGCCATCTCTCTGCCCAAGTCTCCAAACAATCTAAATCCTGCTGTATCCTCTGACAGTCCTCATTACTATCCGCAATTCCACCAACCTTTGTGTCGTCTGCAAACTTACTAATCAGACCAGTTACATTTTCCTCCAAATCATTTATATATACTACGAACAGCAAAGGTCCCAGCACTGATCCCTGTGGAACACCACTAGTCACAGCCCTCCAATCAGAAAAGCATCCTTCCATTGCTGCTCTCTGCCTTCTATGACCTAGCCAGTTCTGTATCCACCTTGCCAGCTCACCTTTGATCCCGTGTGATTTCCCCTTTTGTACTAGTCTACCATGAGGGACCTCGTCAAAGGCCTTACTGAAGTCCATATAGACAACATCCACTGCCCTACCTGCATCAATTATCTTTGTGACCTCCTCGAAAAACTCTATCAAGTTAGTGAGACACGGCCTCCCCTTCACAAAACCATGCTGCCTCTCGCTAATACGTCCATTTGCTTCCAAAGTAGTAGATCCTGTCACGAAGAATTCTCTCCAGTAATTTCCCTACCACTGACGTAAGGCTCACCGGCCTGTAGTTCCCTGGATTACCCTTGCTACCCTTCTTAAACAAAGGAACAACATTGGCTATTCTCCAGTCCTCCGGGACATCACCTGAAGACAGTGAGGATCCAAAGATTTCTGTCAAGGAATCTTAAAGCTAAGCCAGGCTGGGTTGTAGCTAAAACCATTCCTTGTTTGACCCTCCCTGCTATCTTTCACCTTGGAGTTGGCATTTTATCTATGTTCATTGTAAAGAGTATGCAAGGTCGCTTAGATTGCTGACGCACCATTATTGCGGCACTAGCTAGGTGACCTGATGGAGGTGTTTAAAATTACAAAGGGGGGTTTGATAGAGGAGACACAGAGAAGATGTTTCCAGTTATGGGGCAGATCAGAACCAGGGACCACCAATATCAGGCAGACCCGAATAGATCCAATCGGGAATTCGGGAGAGACTTCTTTACCCAGAAAGAGAGGGGAGAATGTGGAACTCGCTCGCGAGTGGCGGAGACAAATAACAGGGATATATTTAAGGGAAGATGGATAAACAGATGAGGAAGAAGGATTACAAGGATATGGCGATGAGGTGGGAGGAGGCTCGTGTGGATCAGAAACACCACTATGGAGCTGATGGGCCGAATGGCCTGGTTCTGTGCTGTAAATTAAATGTAAAACGTATGGAAAAGCATCTGTAAAAGTTGACGGATGGTGTGGTTAATAAAGACGGAGTGTGATGTGACACTCAGGTGCTGGATATTATAGCAGTGGGGAGTGATGGACTGAATGCTACCTAACCAGGAATGTGTCGCCATGGCGATGGGACAAGTGGTGTGGAGGAAAACTAATCAGATTTCTCTATCTGCCATTCCTGCAGCAGCTGTCAGTACCCACAATCTTCAGGCAGACACGCCAGCATTCCCAACTTCCAATCTGCTTCTCCATCAATGGAAACGCTTCATATTCAAACCCCATCTGTGACAGCAGCTGATGGTACGAGTCAGGTAAGAATCGAATCTCACTCCAAACCTGCCTTTCCTTCATTCCACCGACAGTTGTGGTGTCTGCTGCCGCCCGGGTCTCGCTGACCTGTGCTGCCCGGGAGTCACTGCCCTGTGCTGCCCGCCTCTCGCTGCCCTGTGCCCACCGCCTCTCGCTGCCCTGTGCCCACCGCCTCTCGCTGCCCTGTGCCCACCGCCTCTCGCTGCCCTGTGCCCACCGCCTCTCACTGCCCTGTGCCCACCGCCTCGCTGCCCTGTGCCCACCGCCTCTCGCTGCCCTGTGCCCACCGCCTCTCGCTGCCCTGTGCCCACCGCCCCTCGCTGCTCTGTGCTCGCTGCCCTGTGCCCACCGCCTCTCGCTGCCCTGTGCCCACCGCCTCTCGCTGCCCTGTGCCCACCGCCTCTCGCTGCCCTGTGCCCACCGCCTCTCGCTGCCCTGTGCTGCCCGCCTCTCGCTGCCCTGTGCCCACCGCCTCTCGCTGCCCTGTGCCCACCGCCTCTCGCTGCCCTGTGCCCACCGCCTCTCGCTGACCTGTGCTGCCCGCCTCTCGCTGCCCTGTGCCCACCGCCTCGCTGCCCTGTGCCCACCGCCTCTCGCTGCCCTGTGCTGCCCGCCTCTCACTGCCCTGTGCTGCCCGCCTCTCGCTGCCCTTTGCCCACTGCCTCTCGCTGACCTGTGCTGCCCGCCTCTCGCTGCCCTGTGCCCATCGCCTCTCACTGCCCTGTGCCCACCGCCTCTCGCTGCCCTGTGCTCACAGCCTCTCGCTGCCCTGTGCCCACAGCCTCTCGCTGCCCTGTGCCCACAGCCTCTCGCTGCCCTGTGCCCACCGCCTCTCGCTGCCCTGTGCCGCCCGCCTCTCGCCCTGTGCCCACAGCCTCTCGCTGCCCTGTGCCCACCGCCTCTCGCTGACCTGTGCCCGCCCGCCTCTCGCTGCCCTGTGCCCACCGCCTCTCGCTGCCCTGTGCCCACCGCCTCTCGCTGCCCTGTGCCCACCGCCTCTCGCTGCCCTGTGCCCACCGCCTCTCGCTGCCCTGTGCCCACCGCCTCTCACTGCCTGTGCCCACCGCCTCTCGCTGCCCTGTGCCCACCGCCTCTCGCTGCCCTGTGCCCACCGCCTCTCGCTGCCCTGTGCCCACCGCCTCTCGCTGCCCTGTGCCCACCGCCTCTCGCTGCCCTGTGCCCACCGCCTCTCGCTGCCCTGTGCTGCCCCCCTCTCGCTGCCCTGTGCCCACCGCCTCTCGCTGCCCTGTGCCCACCGCCTCTCGCTGCCCTGTGCCCACCGCCTCTCACTGCCCTGTGCCCACCGCCTCTCGCTGCCCCCCTCTCGCTGCCTTGTGTCCACCGCCTCTCGCTGCCCTGTGCCCACCGCCTCTCGCTGCCCTGTGCCCACCGCCTCTCGCTGCCCTGTGCCCACCGCGCCTCGCTGCCCTGTGCCCACCGCCTCTCGCTGCCCTGTGCCCACCGCCTCTTGCTGGCCCGTGCCCACCGCCTCTCACTGCCCTGTGCCCACCGCCTCTCACTGCCCTGTGTCCACCGCCTCTCGCTGCCCTGTGCCCACCGCCTCTCGCTGCCCTGTGCCCACCGCCTCTCGCTGCCCTGTGCCCACCACCTCTCGCTGCCCTGTGCCCACCGACTCTCGCTGCCCTGTGCCCACCGCCTCTCGCTGCCCTGTGCCCACCGCCTGTCGCTGCCCTGTGCCCACCACCTCTCGCTGCCCTGTGCCCACCGACTCTCGCTGCCCTGTGCCCACCGCCTCTCGCTGCCCTGTGCCCATCGCCTGTCGCTGCCCTGTGCCCACCGCCTCTCGCTGCCCTGTGCCCACCACCTCTCGCTGCCCTGTGCCCACCGCCTCTCGCTGCCCTGTGCCCACCGCCTCTCGCTGCCCTGCGCTGCCCGCCTCTCGCTGCCCTGTGCCCACCGACTCTCGCTGCCCTGTGCCCATCGCCTGTCGCTGCCCTGTGCCCACCGCCTCTCGCAGCCCTGTGCCCACCGCCTCTCGCTGCCCTGTGCCCGCCTCTCGCTGCCCTGTGCCCACCGCCTCTCGCCGCCCTGTGCCGCCCGCCTCTCGCCGCCCTGTGCTGCCCGTCTCTCGCCGCCCTGTGCTGCCCGCCTCTCACTGCCCTGTGCTGCCCGCCTCTCGCTACCCTGTGCCCACCGCCTCTCGCTACCCTGTGCCCACCGCCTCGCACTGCCCTGTGCTGCCCGCCTCTCGCTGCCCTGTGCTGCCCGCCTCTCGCTGCCCTGTGCCCACCGCCTCTCGCTGCCCTGTGCCCACCGCCTCTCGCTGCCCTGTGCCCACCGCCTCTCGCTGCCCTGTGCCCACCGCCTGTCGCTGCCCTGTGCCCACTGCCTCTCGCTGCCCTGTGCCCACCGCCTCTCGCTGCTCTGTGCCCACTACCTCTCGCTGCCCTGTGCCCACCGCCTCTCGCTGACCTGTGCCCACCGCCTCTCGCTGCCCTGTGCCCACCGCCTCTCGCTGCCCTGTGCCCACCGCCTGTCGCTGCCCTGTGCCCACCGCCTCTCGCTGCCCAGTGCCCACCGCCTCTCGCTGCCCTGTGCCCACCGCCTCGCTGCCCTGTGCCCACCGCCTCTCGCTGCCCTGTGCTGCCCGCCTCTCACTGCCCTGTGCTGCCCGCCTCTCGCTGCCCTGTGCCCACTGCCTCTCGCTGACCTGTGCTGCCCGCCTCTCGCTGCCTTGTGCCCACCGCCTCTCGCTGCCCTGTGCCCACAGCCTCTCGCTGCCCTGTGCCCACAGCCTCTCGCTGCCCTGTGCCCACCGCCTCTCGCTGCCCTGTGCTGCCCGCCTCTCGCCCTGTGCCCACCGCCTCTCGCTGCCCTGTGCCCACCGCCTCTCGCTGACCTGTGCCCACCCGCCTCTCGCTGCCCTGTGCCCACCGCCTCTCGCTGCCCTGTGCCCACCGCCTCTCGCTGCCCTGTGCCCACCGCCTCTCGCTGCCCTGTGCCCACCGCCTGTCGCTGCCCTGTGCCCACCGCCTGTCGCTGCCTGTGCCCACCGCCTCTCGCTGCCCTGTGCCCACCGCCTCTCGCTGCCCTGTGCCCACCGCCTCTCGCTGCCCTGTGCCCACCGCCTCTCGCTGCCCTGTGCTGCCCCCCTCTCGCTGCCCTGTGCCCACCGCCTCTCGCTGCCCTGTGCCCACCGCCTCTCGCTGCCCTGTGCCCACCGCCTCTCACTGCCCTGTGCCCACCGCCTCTCGCTGCCCCCCTCTCGCTGCCCTGTGCCCACCGCCTCTCGCTGCCCCCCTCTCGCTGCCCTGTGCCCACCGCCTCTCGCTGCCCCCCTCTCGCTGCCCTGTGCCCACCGCCTCTCGCTGCCCCCCTCTCGCTGCCCTGTGCCCACCGCCTCTCGCTGCCCCCCTCTCGCTGCCCTGTGCCCACCGCCTCTCGCTGCCCTGTGCCCACCGCCTCTCGCTGCCCTGTGCCCACCGCCTCTCGCTGCCCTGTGCCCACCGCCTCTCGCTGCCCTGTGCCCACCGCCTCTCACTGCCCTGTGCCCACCGTCTCTTGCTGCCCTGTGCCCACCGCCTCGCGCTGCCCTGTACCCACCGCCTCTCGCTGCCCTGTGCTGCCCGCCTCTCGCTGCCCTGTGCTGCCCGCCTCTCGCTGCCCTGTGCTGCCCGCCTCTCGCTGCCCTGTGCCCACCGCCTCTCGCTGCCCTGTGCCCACCGCCTCTCGCTGCCCTGTGCCCACCGCCTCTCGCTGCCCTGTGCCCACCGCCTCTCACTGCCCTGTGCCCACCGCCTCTCGCTGCCCCCTCTCGCTGCCTTGTGTCCACCGCCTCTCGCTGCCTTGTGTCCACCGCCTCTCGCTGCCCTGTGTCCACCGCCTCTCGCCGCCCTGTGCTGCCCGCCTCTTGCTGCCCTGTGCTGCCTGCCTCTCGCTACCTTGTGCCCACTGCCTCGCACTGCCCTGTGCTGCCCTCCTCTCGCTGCCCTGTGCTGCCCACCTCTCGCTACCCTGTGCCCACCGCCTCTCGCTGCCCTGTGCCCACCGCCTCTCGCTGCCCTGTGCCCACCGTCTCTTGCTGCCCTGTGCCCACCGCCTCGCGCTGCCCTGTGCCCACCGCCTCTCGCTGACCTGTGCTGCCCGCCTCTCGCTGCCCTGTGCTGCCCGCCTCTCACAGCCCTGTGCCCACCGCCTCTCGCCACCCTGTGCTGCCCGCCTCTCGCCGCTCTGTGCCCACCGCCTCTCGCTGCCCTGTGCCCACCGCCTCTCGCTGCCCTGTGCCCACCGCCTGTCACTGCCCTGTGCCCACCGCCTCTCGCTGCTCTGTGCCCACCACCTCTCGCTGCCCTGTGCCCACCGCCTCTCGCTGCCCTGTGCCCACCGCCTCTCGCTGCCCTGTGCCCACCGCCTCTCGCTGCCCTGTGCCCACCGCCTCTCGCTGCTCTGTGCCCACCACCTCTCGCTGCCCTGTGCCACCCACCTCTCGCTGCCCTGTGCCCACCGCCTCTCGCTGCCCTGTGCCCAACGCCTCTCACTGCCCTCTGCTGCCCATCTCTCACTGCCCTGTGCCCACCGCCTCTCACTGCCCTGTGCCCACCGCCTCTCGCTGCCCTGTGCCCACCGTCTCTTGCTGCCCTGTGCCCACCGCCTCGCGCTGCCCTGTGCCCACCGCCTCTCGCTGCCCTGTGCTGCCCGCCTCTCGCTGCCCTGTGCTGCCCGCCTCTCGCTGCCCTGTGCTGCCCGCCTCTCACAGCCCTGTGCCCACCGCCTCTCGCCACCCTGTGCTGCCCGCCTCTCGCCGCTCTGTGCCCACCGCCTCTCGCTGCCCTGTGCCCACCGCCTCTCGCTGCCCTGTGCCCACCGCCTCTCGCTGCCCTGTGCCCACCGCCTCTCGCTGCCCTGTGCCCACCGCCTCTCGCTGCCCTGTCCCCACCGCCTCTCGCTGCCCTGTGCCCACCGCCTCTCGCTGCCCTGTGCCCACCGCCTCTCGCTGCCCTGTGCCCACCGCCTCTCGCTGCCCTGTGCCCACCGCCTCTCGCTGCCCTGTGCCCACCGCCTCTCGCTGCCCTGTGCCCACCGCCTCTCGCTGCCCTGTGCCCACCGCCTCTCGCTGCCCTGTGCCCACCGCCTCTCGCTGCCCTGTGCCCACCACCTCTCGCTGCCCTGTGCCCATCGCCTCTCGCTGCCCTGTGCCCACCGCCTCTCGCTGCCCTGTGCCCACCGCCTCTTGCTGCCCCTTGCTGTATTATTGCTCTAACCAACAAAGGTCTCTGGTTCATTGAAGGGTTAATTCTGTATAAAACCCCAAAATCAGGCCCTCAGACAGTGAAAACCTGATTATATACCTGCAACTTACTGGGTTTCCCAGCTTAGCCTGAGACCTGCAGTAGAACCGGTGGCGAGTTTATCCATCGAGGGGAGTGAGCACCTCCTCATATGTTGGCTTATTCAGATTATCCTCGAGTCTGGACAGGTGTGGATCCAGTTCTTATTTCATGGTGAATTTTAGTTTTGCCCATGATTCGCTCCCCCACTGCCTGAATGTGCGGTCTCACACCAGGGCCCGGCTTACTGGACCAGGGCTACCTCCAGCCAGAGGCTTCATTCTTTGTGCAGGATTAATGTGGGTTAGCTGTTTGGCCATGGAGGAAGCACTGAAATATTGAACCCGTTTCTGGCTGTCCAATCATAAAAATTATCAGTTACTCAATACCTTAGAAATACACATCCTTCATAATAAAGTGAAAGTGTTTCATCTGTACCCCTAGCCCCCTGAGCCCCCACAGTTGCACTTGAGAACAAAGAGTCAGACTCATTTAAAAAAAACCTGGGGTTAGGAAAATACCGGTTACCCTGAATTAATGGATCCCTTCAGAGCTATGAAAATAAACAATCTGATTCTCCCCTTTGAACCTGTCTCAACCTGTCAATCGAAAAGCTTTTGGCAGGCAAAGGAGTGTGAAATTGAATGTAAACAATCCAGTTCAAAGCTTTCAGCCTTCTAGCCAAACACGCTGAGGTGGTTTTCACATAGTCAGTTTCATTGCCCTTTGACGTTAGAAGTCTGTGTTGACCTTCTTCACACAGACTTTTAAACCTGGCATAAAAACAGAAAACACTGGACAATCACAGCAAATCTGACAGCCTCTCTGAAAGAGTCACCAGACTCGGAACCTTCGCTCCCCTCTCCACAGAGGCTGTCAGACCTGCTGCCATTGTCCAGAATTTTCTGTTTTTAGTTCAGATTTGCAGTAATTTGCTTTAAACTTGGCATCCTGACTGACTTTCTAAAGGGCTTTGGGGTACAGAGGAGAACATATTCACTTTATTATGTGAAAACTTTATTTTTTACATACTGACTGATGGAGAGACAGCCAATCGAGCCCCATCCTTGGGACGACCCCGGTCTGAGCCCCTCCAGCCCAGCACAAGCCCCCCTGACCCCCACCTCCCACGATGGACCCCCATCGGCACCCTGGCCCAATTATTGGGAGGATACTTACCACCTTGCCACCCCTCAGACTGCAAGTCGCCAGGCCCACATTGCTCGATACGTGGACCAATTCACACCAAACCCCAGCACCTCCTGGGAGATTCCCGCCCGGTGAGTGAATGGTACGTCCTGTCTGTCAATGACATGTAAAATAGATCTAATGAGTTACATGTGCAGGGTCCTGGGGTCTGGGAAGCCCGGATGGGACATCGGAAAACCCGCTTTGGCAGGCAGGGTAGGCACGGGATGCAACGGGATGCTGCATGACACGAAGCCCGATTTTGGCCCGACCCAGGATTCCAGAGGCCATCGCGAATCCCGAATCTAGCAGGTGGACCTGGAGGATCCCGGCAGTTATCTTTGGGGAGAGATGGGAGACATGGGGCTATTTTCATTCGAATAAAGGTCTTTAAACCCCTCCAGAGTCCCGTGTGTTTCAGTGAGTATATAACTCCAGAGTATATAAGCCTAATTTACTCACAAGGCAGCCCCTCAGCCCAGGGACCTAACTAGTGAACCTTTGCTGTATCAATTCAAGTATATCGTTCCTTAAATGTGGAGATCGAAACTGCCCAGAGTATTCCAGATGCACGATCACAAAGATCTGTACACTTGTTGTATGATTTCATTACTCCTGCTCTCCAATCTGTTTGCAATAAAGGCAGAAACAGTTTTGAGGGAGGTTGATAAATAATTGGAATAGGGAAATGTGAAAGGGCAGGGTCTCGGGAGTGAGTGGAGAATTCATTCAGAGCGCTGGCAAAGGCTGGAGGGGCTGAATGGCCTCGTTCTGTGCTGGCACCCTCTGTAATCCTGAATGAGGAATGTTGTACCACTGTGGCTGCTGTGGTCAGTTTAAATAGATCTTCATATCCGGAGCCTGGAGACCCCTTTGAATTCAGAGATGCAAGTGTGATGTATCTGTCCGAGGCCTCAGTGTGGAACCTCCTCCTACCTGATGCATTAATCTAACACTGACTGATGAGTATTTTGTAGCAGTTCAGCTGCTTGTTGCTGTGATGTTACAAGTGAAGTTTACGATGTCATTTCTTTTTTTAAAAATATATTTATTCAGAATTTTTCAACAAAGTTTTCAACCATACAAACAACCCCCCCCCGGCGTTACAAAAAGAAAGAAAGCTTGCATAGCAACACATAAACATAGCAAGTCAATATTGGATTCCTCCCGTACATGTCAGTTTTCCAGATCATTCATGTGTTTTCTTGCTCAAATGCCCCCCAGAAACCCCCCCCCCGGCCGCTGCCACCACGAACGATGTGCCCCCCCCCCCCCCCCCCCCCCCCGCCCCGGGTTGCTGTTGCTGCTGTCCGACCTTCCTCTAACGCGAGATAGTGTAGGAACGGTTGCCACCGCCTGTAGAACCCCTGCGCAGACCCTCTCAAGGCAAACTTAATCCTCTCCAACTTTATGAACCCAGCCATGTCGTTTATCCAGGCCTCCAGGCTAGGGGGCTTCGCCTCCTTCCACATTAGCAAGATCCTTCGCCGGGCTACTAGGGACGCAAAGGCCAGAATGCCGGCCTCTTTCGCCTCCTGCACTCCCGGCTCGTCCACTACTCCAAATATAGCTAGCCCCCAGCTTGGCTTGACCTGGACTTTCACCACCTTAGATACTGTTCCCGCAATTCTCCTCCAGAACCACTCCAGTGCCGGGCATGACCAAAACATATGGACATGGTTCGCCGGGCTCCCTGAGCACCTTCCACATCTGTCCTCTACCCCAAAGAACCTACTCGACCTCGCCCCCGTCAAGTGCGCTCTGTGGACCACCTTAAACTGTATCAGGCTAAGCCTGGCACACGAGGAGGAGGAATTAACCCTACCTAGGGCATCAGCCCACAGACCCTCCTCAATCTCTTCCCCCAGTTCCTCTTCCCGTTTACCCTTCAGCTCCTCTGCCAAAGCCTCCCCCTCTTTCATCTCCTGGTATATCGCCGACACCTTGCCCTCCCCGACCCATACGCCCGAAATCACCCTGTCTTGAATCCCCTGTGCCGGGAGCAGCGGGAATTCCCTCACCTGCCGCCTCACAAACACCCTCACTTGCATGTACCGGAAGACATTTCCCGGGGGTAGTCCAAATTTCTCCTCTAGCGCCCCTAAGCTCGCAAACGTCCCATCGATGAACAGGTCCCCCATTCTTCTAATCCCTGCCCGATGCCAGCTCTGAAACCCCCCGTCCATCCTTCCTGGGACAAACCGATGGTTATCCCTAATCGGGGACCACGCCGAGGCTCCCAACGCTCCCCTGTGTCGTCTCCACTGTCCCCAGATCTTTAGCGTCTTGTGTTAATGTAGACTCTGCCATACACTCCGTTCCACCACCTCACACTCAACCCTGCAGCAGCTACCCCAAAACCCTAGCAATCTCCTAGCAACCCCCCTCCACCATATTCCAGTGTTGCTTTGCATGTCCCACTGTGGTACATGTGAGACAGGCGACGATGCAGATGAGCTGTCTCTGCCTACCATACACTTTCATCAGTATTCCACCTTCGAGGGGGGGGGGCATGTTATGGGGAATTTTGGGGGGTTTACGGGGAAGGTGGGCATGGGGAGGGGGCTGCGGGGAAGGTGGGTGTGGGGAGGGGGCTGCGGGGAAGGTGGGGGAGGGGGCTGTGGGGAATGTGGGGGAGGGGGCTGCGGGGAAGGTGGGAAGGGGGCTGCGGGGAAGATGGGGGAGGGGGCTGCGGGGAAGGTGGAGGAGGGGGCTGCGGGGAAGGTGGGGAGGGGCTGCGGGGAGGGTTATGGAGTGGGAAGGGTTGTGAGGGTGGGACAGGGAGTTATAATCTTTATTGTCACAAGTAAGCTTACATTAACACTGCAATGAAGTTACTGTGAAATCCCCTAGTCGCCACATTCCAGCACCTGTTCGGGTACACAGAGGGAGAATTCAGAATGTCCAATTCACCTAACAGCACGTCTTTCGGGATTTGTGGGAGGAAACCGGAGCGCCCGGAGGAAACCCACGCAGACACGGGGAGAACGTGCAGACTCCGCACAGACAGTGACCCAGCGGGGAATCGAACCTGGGACCCTAGAGCTGTGAAGCAACAGTGCTAACCACTGTGCCACCGTGCCTGTGTAGGGACGAGAGCTGTGGGGGTACTTTGGGAGTTCACTCAGAGTGGGTGTGTTGTGTGTGTGCTGAATGCTGAAGCGAAACAAGCAGTGACGATTTACTCCATGTTAATCCTGTTTATTGCTGCCATGTCCATTCAAATCGCTGCCTCACACTATCCCGGACTTTCAAAGGGTTTAATAACTAAAAATGTTCACGGTTATGATTTCTAATCTTTCTACTTCCTGTCTCTCTCTCTCTCTTCCTCCCTCTCTCTCTTTCCTATTTTTTGCTTTAATTCTTGGCTTGACCTGCAGATGTCTACCAGTTCAGCATCCTCCGAGACATCCGAAACTTGGAGGTCGTTTAGCGAATGCAGCTCTCCCACTTCTCTCTGCTCTGGCTCCAAGACTGGGCTGTGGGCAGCAACCAGCAAGGTGATAACAGCCTCTTCCGTGCCAGGTTTGAGTGCTGGGTCCTGAGGGTGGGTCAGAGGAAAGCACAGGGTGCACTGGGTCCTACCCAAGCTGTGTAACTACAGAGCTGCAATAACTGGAGCAGGGTTTGTGGAAACAACCTCCAAGCTGCATGGGGTCGTGACAGATACGGTGTATCGGGCTGCACCACATCTGGCTGGGACCTTCCTATTCTCTTTGTGGCTCCTCTCACTTTAGTAACTTACAATGGCGCAGGGGGGAGGGGTGCTGACAATGACAGGGGTTGGAGGTGGAGGAAGACTGATGGTTTGAAAGAGGGTGCTTTCAGAGAGTGGAGGCTGACGACGTTGATGGAGTGAGAGAACTTGGCAGGAGTTCACGTTCCTGGGCCCTGCGATACAGGTCGATGGCGGATGAGGCAGGCTCTGTGGACCAGCATCACTCTGATTTGATCAAGTGACACAAATTAATCGGAAGTCCAGTTCCATCAACCTAGCTTTCGAGGAAATTTTCTTTCACGCCTTTTCTCCATTTCTCCATCTCTTTCTATATTCTTCCTGTTTCTGTTCCACAGAAGGTAGGAGTATGGAGAGTTGTTGAGGTGACTGGGTGGGTGAAGAAGTATAACACTATATCACACTGAGGTACAGTACTGGTGGGGACGGGTCTGTCACTGTGTAACACTGGGGTACAGTCCTGGTGGGGACGGGTCTCACTGTATAACACTGGGGTGCAGTACTGGTGGGGACGGGTCTGTCACTGTATAACACTGGGGTACAGTACTGGTGAGGACGGGTCTGTCACTGTTTAACACTGGGGTACAGTACTGGTGGGGACGTGTCTGTCACTGTATAACACTGGGGTACAGTACTGGTGGAGACAGGTCTGTCACTGTGTCACACTGGGGTACAGTCCTGGCAGGGACGGGTCTGTCACTGTATAACACTGGGGTACAGTACTGGTGGGGACGGGTCTGTCGCTGGGTAACACTGGGGTACAGTATGGGTGGGGACTGGTCTGTCACTGTATAACACTGGGGTACAGTACTGGTGGGGACGGGTCTGTCACTGTATAACACTGGGGTACAGTACTGGTGGGGACAGGCCTGTCACTGTATAACACTGGGGCACAGTACTGGTGGGGACGGGTCTGTCACTGTATCACACTGGGGTACAGTACTTGTGGGGATGGGTCTGTCACTGTTTAACACTGGGGCACAGTACTGGTGGGGACGGGTCTGTCACTGTATAACATTGGGGTACAGTACTGGTGGGGACGGGTCTGTCACTGTATAACACTGGGGTACAGTACTGGTGGGGACAGGCCTGTCACTGTATAACACTGGGGTACAGTACTGGTGGGGACGGGCCTGTCACTGCATAACACTGGGGTACAGTACTGGTGGGGACGGGTCTGTCACTGTATAACACTAGGGTACAGTACTGGTGGGGACGGGTCTGTCACTGTATAACACTGGGGTACAGTACTGGTGGGGACGGGTCTGTCACTGTATAACACTGGGGTACAGTACTGGTGGGGATGGGTCTGTCACTGTATAACATTGGGGTACAGTACTGGTGGGGACGGGTCTGTCACTGTATAACACTGGGGTACAGTACTGGTGGGGACAGGCCTGTCACTGTATAACACTGGGGTACAGTACTGGTGGGGACGGGTCTGTCACTGTATCACACTGGGGTACAGTACTGGTGGGGACGGGTCTGTCACTGTATAACACTAGAGTACAGTACTGGTGGGGACGGGTCTGTCACTGTATAACACTGGGGTACAGTACTGGTGGGGATGGGTCTGTCACTGTATAACACTGGGGTACAGTACTGGTGGGGACGGGTCTGTCACTGTATAACACTAGAGTACAGTACTGGTGGGGACGGGTCTGTCACTGTATCACACTGGGGTACAGTACTGGTGGGGACGGGTCTGTCACTGTATAACACTAGAGTACAGTACTGGTGGGGACGGGTCTGTCACTGTATAACACTGGGGTACAGTACTGGTGGGGACGGGTCTGTCGCAGTATAACACTGGGGTACAGTACTGGTGGGGGTGGGTCTGTCACAGTATAACACTGCGGTACAGTACTGGTGGGGACGGGTCTGTCACTGTATAACACTGGGGTACAGTACTGGTGGGGACGAGTCTGTCGCTGTATAACACTGGGGTACAGTACTGGTGGGGACGTGTCTGTCACTGTATAACACTGGGGTACAGTACTGGTGGGGACGGGTCTGTCACTGTATAACACTGGGGTACAGTACTGGTGGGGACGGGTCTGTCACTGTGTAACACTGGGGTACAGTACTGGTGGGGATGGGTCTGTCACTGTATAACACTGGGGTACAGTACTGGTGGGAACGGGTCTGTCACTGTATAACACTGGGGTACAGTACTGGTGGGGACGGGTCTGTCGCTGTATAACACTGGCGTACAGTACTGGTGGGGACGGGTCTGTCGCTGTATAACACTGGGATACAGTACTGGTGGGGACGGGTCTGTCCCTGTATAACACTGGGGTTCAGTACTGGTGGGGACGGGTCTGTCACTGTATAACACTGGGGTACAGTACCGGTGGGGACGGGTCTGTCACTGTATAACACTGGGGTACAGTACTGGTGGGGACGGGTCTGTCACTGTGTAACACTGGGGTACAGTACTGGTGGGGACGGGTCTGTCACTGTATAACACTGGGGTACAGTACTGGTGGGGATTGGTCTGTCACTGTATAACACTGGAGTACAGTACTGGTGGGGACGGGTCTGTCACTGTATAACACTGGAGTACAGTACTGGTGGGGACGGGTCTGTCACTGTATAACACTGGGGTACAGTACTGGTGGGGACGGGTCTGTCACTGTATAACACTGGGGTACAGCACTGGTGGGGACGGGTCTGTCACTGTGTAACACTGGGGTACAGTACTGGTGGGGACATGTCTGTCACTGTATAACACTGGGGTACAGTACTGGTGGGGACGGGTCTGTCACTGTATAACACTGGGGTACAGTACTGGTGGGGACGGGTCTGTCACTGTGTAACACTGGGGTACAGTACTGGTGGGGATGGGTCTGTCACTGTATAACACTGGGGTACAGTACTGGTGGGAACGGGTCTGTCACTGTATAACACTGGGGTACAGTACTGGTGGGGACGGGTCTGTCGCTGTATAACACTGGCGTACAGTACTGGTGGGGATGGGTCTGTCGCTGTATAACACTGGGATACAGTACTGGTGGGGACGGGTCTGTCCCTGTATAACACTGGGGTTCAGTACTGGTGGGGACGGGTCTGTCACTGTATAACACTGGGGTACAGTACCGGTGGGGATGGGTCTGTCACTGTATAACACTGGGGTACAGTACTGGTGGGGACGGGTCTGTCACTGTGTAACACTGGGGTACAGTACTGGTGGGGATTGGTCTGTCACTGTATAACACTGGGGTACAGTACTGGTGGGGACGGGTCTGTCACTGTATAACACTGGGGTACCAGTACTGGTGGGGTCAGGTCTGTCACTGTATAACACTGGAGTACAGTACTGGTGGGGACGGGTCTGTCACTGTATAACACTGGAGTACAGTACTGGTGGGGACGGGTCTGTCACTGTATAACACTGGGGTACAATACCGGTGGGTACGGGTCTGTCACTGTATAACACTGGGGTACAGTACTGGTGGGGACGGGTCTGTCACTGTGTAACACTGGGGTACAGTACTGGTGGGGACGGGTCTGTCACTGTATAACACTGGGGTACAGTACTGGTGGGGATTGGTCTGTCACTGTATAACACTGGGGTACAGTACTGGTGGGGACGGGTCTGTCACTGTATAACACTGGGGTACAGTACTGGTGGGGTCAGGTCTGTCACTGTATAACACTGGAGTACAGTACTGGTGGGGACGGGTCTGTCACTGTATAACACTGGAGTACAGTACTGGTGGGGACGGGTCTGTCACTGTATAACACTGGGGTACAATACCGGTGGGTACGGGTCTGTCACTGTATAACACTGGGGTACAGTACTGGTGGGGACGGGTCTGTCACTGTATAACACTGGGGTACAGTACTGGTGGGGACGGGTCTGTCACTGTGTAACACTGGTATACAGTACTGGTGGGAACGGGTCTGTCGCTGTATAACACTGGAGTACAGTACTGGTGGGGACGGGTCTGTCACTGTGTAACACTGGTATACAGTACTGGTGGGGACGGGTCTGTCACTGTATAACACTGGGGTACAGTACTGGTGGGGACGGGTCTGTCACTGTATCACACTGGGGTACAGTACTGGTGGGGACGGGTCTGTCACTGTATAACACTGGGGTACAGTACTGGTGGGGACGGGTCTGTCACTGTATAACACTGGGGTACCAGTACTGGTGGGGTCAGGTCTGTCACTGTATAACACTGGAGTACAGTACTGGTGGGGACGGGTCTGTCACTGTATAACACTGGAGTACAGTACTGGTGGGGACGGGTCTGTCACTGTATAACACTGGGGTACAATACCGGTGGGTACGGGTCTGTCACTGTATAACACTGGGGTACAGTACTGGTGGGGACGGGTCTGTCACTGTGTAACACTGGGGTACAGTACTGGTGGGGACGGGTCTGTCACTGTATCACACTGGGGTACAGTACTGGTGGGGACGGGTCTGTCACTGTATCACACTGGCGGACGGTACTGGTGGGGACGGGTCTGTCACTGTATAACACTGGGGTACAGTACTGGTGGGGACGGGTCTGTCACTGTATAACACTGGGGTACAGTACTGGTGGGGACGGGTCTGTCACTGTATAACACTGGGGTACAGTACTGGTGGGGACGGGTCTGTCACTGTATAACACTGGGGTACAGTACTGGTGGGGACGGGTCTGTCACTGTGTCACACTGGGGTACAGTCCTGGCGGGGACGGGTCTGTCACTGTGTCACACTGGGGTACAGTCCTGGCGGGGACGGGTCTGTCACTGTTTAACACTGGGGTACAGTCCTGGTGGGGACAGGTCTGTCACTGTGTCACACTGGGATACAGTCCTGGCAGGGACGGGTCTGTCACTGTATAACACTGGGGTACAGTACTGGCGGGGACGGGTCTGTCGCTGGGTAACACTGGGGTACAGTATGGGTGGGGACGGGTCTGTCACTGTATAACACTGGGGTACAGTATTGGTGGGGACAGGTCTGTCACTGTATAACACTGGGGTACAGTACTGGTGGGGACAGGCCTGTCACTGTATAACACTGGGGTACAGTACTGGTGGGGACGGGTCTGTCACTGTATCACACTGGGGTACAGTACTGGTGGGGATGGGTCTGTCACTGTTTAACACTGGGGTACAGTACTGGTGGGGACGGGTCTGTCACTGTATAACACTGGGGTACAGTACTGGTGGGGACAGGCCTGTCACTGTATCACACTGGGGTACAGTACTGGTGGGGACGGGTCTGTCACTGTATCACACTAGGGTACAGTACTGGTGGGGACGGGTCTGTCACTGGATAACACTGGGGTACAGTACTGGTGGGGACGGGTGTGTCACTGTATAACACTGGGGTACAGTACTGGTGGGGACGGGTCTGTCACTGTATAACACGGGTACAGTACTGGTGGGGGCGGTTCTGTCACTGTATAACACTGGGGTACAGTACTGGTGGGGACGGGTCTGTCACTGTATAACACTGGGGTACAGTATTGGTGGGGACGGGTCTGTCGCTATATAACACTGGGGTACAGTACTGGTGGGGACGTGTCTGTCACTGTATAACACTGGGGTACAGTACTGGTGGGGACGGGTCTGTCGCTGTATAACACTGGGGTACAGTACTGGTGGGAACGGGTCTGTCGCTGTATAACACTGGGGTACAGTACTGGTGGGGACGTGTCCGCCACTGTATAACACTGGGGTACAGTACTGGTGGGGACGGGTCTGTCACTGTATAACACTGGGGTACAGTACTGGTGGGGACGGGTCTGTCGCTGTATAACACTGGGGTACAGTACTGGTGGAGACGGGTCTGTCACTGTATAACTCTGGGGTACAGTACTGGTGGGGACAGGTCTGTCACTGTATAACACTGGGGTACAGTACTGGTGGGGACGGGTCTGTCACTGTATAACACTGGGGTGCAGTACTGATGGGGATGGGTCTGTCACTGTATAACACTGGGGTGCAGTACTGGTGGGGATGGGTCTGTCACTGTATAACACTGGGGCACAGTACTGGTGGGGACGGGTCTGTCACTGTATAACACGGGTACAGTACTGGTGGGGACAGGTCTGTCACTGTATAACACTGGGATACAGTACTGATGGGGATGGGTCTGTCACTGTATAACACTGGGGTGCAGTACTGGTGGGGATGGGTCTGTCACTGTTTAACACTGGGGTACAGTACTGGGGATGGGTCTGTCACTGTATAACACTGGGGTACAGTACTGGTGGGGATGGGTCTGTCACTGTATAACACTGGGGTACAGTACTGGTGGGGACGTGTCTGTCACTGTATAACACTGGGGTACAGTACTGGTGGGGATGGGTCTGTCACTGTATAACACTGGGGTGCAGTACTGGTGGGGACGGGTCTGTCACTGTATAACACTGGGGTACAGTACTGGTGGGGACGTGTCTGTCACTGTATAACACGGGTACAGTACTGGTGTGGATGGGTCTGTCACTGTATAACCCTGGGGTACAGTACTGGTGGGGACGGGTCTGTCACTGTATAACACTGGGGTACAGTACTGGTGGGGACGTGTCTGTCACTGTATAACACTGGGGTACAGTACTGGTGACGGGTCTGTCACTGTATAACACTGGGGTACAGTACTGGTGGGGACGTGTCTGTCACTGTATAACACTGGGGTACAGTACTGGTGGGAACGGGTCTGTCGCTGTATAACACTGGAGTACAGTACTGGTGGGGACGGGTCTGTCACTGTGTAACACTGGTATACAGTACTGGTGGGGACGGGTCTGTCACTGTATAACACTGGGGTACAGTACTGGTGGGGACGGGTCTGTCACTGTATCACACTGGGGTACAGTACTGGTGGGGACGGGTCTGTCACTGTATAACACTGGGGTACAGTAATGGTGGGGACGGGTCTGTCACTGTATCACATGGGGTACAGTACTGGTGGTGACGGGTCTGTCACCGTATAACACTGGGGTACAATACTGGTGGGGACGGGCCTGTCACTGTATAACACTGGGGTACAGTACTGGTGGGGACGGGTCTGTCACTGTATCACACTGGGGTACAGTACTGGTGGGGACGGGTCTGTCACTGTATCACACTGGCGGACGGTACTGGTGGGGACGGGTCTGTCACTGTATAACACTGGGGTACAGTACTGGTGGGGACGGGTCTGTCACTGTATAACACTGGGGTACAGTACTGGTGGGGACGGGTCTGTCACTGTATAACACTGGGGTACAGTACTGGTGGGGACGGGTCTGTCACTGTATAACACTGGGGTACAGTACTGGTGGGGACGGGTCTGTCACTGTGTCACACTGGGGTACAGTCCTGGCGGGGACGGGTCTGTCACTGTGTCACACTGGGGTACAGTCCTGGCGGGGACGGGTCTGTCACTGTTTAACACTGGGGTACAGTCCTGGTGGGGACAGGTCTGTCACTGTGTCACACTGGGATACAGTCCTGGCAGGGACGGGTCTGTCACTGTATAACACTGGGGTACAGTACTGGCGGGGACGGGTCTGTCGCTGGGTAACACTGGGGTACAGTATGGGTGGGGACGGGTCTGTCACTGTATAACACTGGGGTACAGTATTGGTGGGGACAGGTCTGTCACTGTATAACACTGGGGTACAGTACTGGTGGGGACAGGCCTGTCACTGTATAACACTGGGGTACAGTACTGGTGGGGACGGGTCTGTCACTGTATCACACTGGGGTGCAGTACTGGTGGGGATGGGTCTGTCACTGTTTAACACTGGGGTACAGTACTGGTGGGGACGGGTCTGTCACTGTATAACACTGGGGTACAGTACTGGTGGGGACAGGCCTGTCACTGTATCACACTGGGGTACAGTACTGGTGGGGACGGGTCTGTCACTGTATCACACTAGGGTACAGTACTGGTGGGGACGGGTCTGTCACTGGATAACACTGGGGTACAGTACTGGTGGGGACGGGTGTGTCACTGTATAACACTGGGGTACAGTACTGGTGGGGACGGGTCTGTCACTGTATAACACGGGTACAGTACTGGTGGGGGCGGTTCTGTCACTGTATAACACTGGGGTACAGTACTGGTGGGGACGGGTCTGTCACTGTATAACACTGGGGTACAGTATTGGTGGGGACGGGTCTGTCGCTATATAACACTGGGGTACAGTACTGGTGGGGACGTGTCTGTCACTGTATAACACTGGGGTACAGTACTGGTGGGGACGGGTCTGTCGCTGTATAACACTGGGGTACAGTACTGGTGGGAACGGGTCTGTCGCTGTATAACACTGGGGTACAGTACTGGTGGGGACGTGTCCGCCACTGTATAACACTGGGGTACAGTACTGGTGGGGACGGGTCTGTCACTGTATAACACTGGGGTACAGTACTGGTGGGGACGGGTCTGTCGCTGTATAACACTGGGGTACAGTACTGGTGGAGACGGGTCTGTCACTGTATAACTCTGGGGTACAGTACTGGTGGGGACAGGTCTGTCACTGTATAACACTGGGGTACAGTACTGGTGGGGACGGGTCTGTCACTGTATAACACTGGGGTGCAGTACTGATGGGGATGGGTCTGTCACTGTATAACACTGGGGTGCAGTACTGGTGGGGATGGGTCTGTCACTGTTTAACACTGGGGTACAGTACTGGGGATGGGTCTGTCACTGTATAACACTGGGGTACAGTACTGGTGGGGACGGGTCTGTCACTGTATAACACTGGGGTACAGTACTGGTGGGGACGTGTCTGTCACTGTATAACACTGGGGTACAGTACTGGGGATGGGTCTGTCACTGTATAACACTGGGGTACAGTACTGGTGGGGACGTGTCTGTCACTGTTTAACACTGGGGTACAGTACTGGGGATGGGTCTGTCACTGTATAACACTGGGGTACAGTACTGGTGGGGACGGGTCTGTCACTGTATAACACTGGGGTACAGTACTGGTGGGGACGGGTCTGTCACTGTATAACACTGGGATACAGTACTGATGGGGATGGGTCTGTCACTGTATAACACTGGGGTGCAGTACTGGTGGGGATGGGTCTGTCACTGTTTAACACTGGGGTACAGTACTGGGGATGGGTCTGTCACTGTATAACACTGGGGTACAGTACTGGTGGGGACGGGTCTGTCACTGTATAACACTGGGGTACAGTACTGGTGGGGACGTGTCTGTCACTGTATAACACTGGGGTACAGTACTGGTGGGGATGGGTCTGTCACTGTATAACACTGGGGTGCAGTACTGGTGGGGACGGGTCTGTCACTGTATAACACTGGGGTACAGTACTGGTGGGGACGTGTCTGTCACTGTATAACACGGGTACAGTACTGGTGTGGATGGGTCTGTCACTGTATAACCCTGGGGTACAGTACTGGTGGGGACGGGTCTGTCACTGTATAACACTGGGGTACAGTACTGGTGGGGACGTGTCTGTCACTGTATAACACTGGGGTACAGTACTGGTGACGGGTCTGTCACTGTATAACACTGGGGTACAGTACTGGTGGGGACGTGTCTGTCACTGTATAACACTGGGGTACAGTACTGGTGGGGACGGGTCTGTCACTGTATAACACTGGGGTACAGTACTGGTGGGGATGGGTCTGTCACTGTATAACACTGGGGTACAGTACTGGTGACGGGTCTGTCACTATAACACTGGGGTACAGTACTGGTGGGGATGGGTCTGTCACTGTATAACCCTGGGGTACAGTACTGGTGGGGACGGGTCTGTCACTGTATAACACTGGGGCACAGTACTGGTGGGGACGGGTCTGTCACTGTGTAACACTGGGGTACAGTACTGGTGGGGACGGGTCTGTCACTGTATAACACTGGGGTACAGTACTGGTGGGGACGGGTCTGTCGCTGTATAACACTGGGGTACAGTACTGGTGGGGATGGGTCTGTCTCTGTATAACACTGGGATACAGTACTGGTGGGGATGGGTCTGTCACTGTATCACACTGGGATACAGTACTGGTGGGGATGGGTCTGTCACTGTGTAACACTGGGGTACAGTACTGGTGGGGATGGGTCTGTCACTGTGTAACACTGGGGTACAGTACTGGTGGGGACGGGTCTGTCACTGTATAACACTGGGGTACAGTACTGGTGGGGACGGGTCTGTCGCTGTATAACACTGGGGTACAGTACTGGTGGGGATGGGTCTGTCTCTGTATAACACTGGGATACAGTACTGGTGGGGATGGGTCTGTCACTGTATCACACTGGGATACAGTACTGGTGGGGATGGGTCTGTCACTGTATAACACTGGGGTACAGTACTGGTGGGGATGGGTCTGTCACTGTATAACACTGGGGTACAGTACTGGTGGGGATGGGTCTGTCACTGTATAACACTGGGGTACAGTACTGGTGGGGACGGGTCTGTCACTGTATAACACTGGGGTACAGTACTGGTGGGGACGGGTCTGTCACTGTATAACACTGGGGTACAGTACTGGTGGGGACGGGTCTGTCACTGTATAACACTGGGGTACAGTACTGGTGGGGACGGGTCTGTCACTGTATAACACTGGGGTACAGTACTGGTGGGGACGGGTCTGTCACTGTATAACACTGGGGTACAGTACTGGTGGGGACGGGTCTGTCACTGTATAACACTGGGGTACAGTACTGGTGGGGACGGGTCTGTCACTGTATAACACTGGGGTACAGTACTGGTGGGGATGGGTCTGTCACTGTATAACACTGGGGTACAGTACTGGTGGGGATGGGTCTGTCACTGTATAACACTGGGGTACAGTACTGGTGGGGACGGGTCTGTCACTGTATAACACTGGGGTACAGTACTGGTGGGGACGGGTCTGTCACTGTATAACACTGGGGTACAGTACTGGTGGGGACGGGTCTGTCACTGTATAACACTGGGGTACAGTACTGGTGGGGACGGGTCTGTCACTGTATAACACTGGGGTACAGTACTGGTGGGGACGGGTCTGTCACTGTATAACACTGGGGTACAGTACTGGTGGGGACGGGTCTGTCACTGTATAACACTGGGGTACAGTACTGGTGGGGATGGGTCTTTCACTGTATAACACTGGGGTACAGTACTGGTGGGGACGGGTCTGTCACTGTATAACACTGGGGTACAGTACTGGTGGGGACGGGTCTGTCACTGTATAACACTGGGGTACAGTACTGGTGGGGTCGGGTCTGTCTCTGTATAACTCTGGGGTACAGTACTGGGGGGACGGGTCTGTCACTGTATAACACTGGGGTACAGTACTGGTGGGGACGGGTCTGTCACTGTATAACACTGGGATACAGTACTGGTGGGGACGGGTCTGTCACTGTATAACACTGGGGTACAGTACTGGTGGGGACGGGTCTGTCACTGTATAACACTGGGGTACAGTACTGGTGGGGACGGGTCTGTCACTGTATAACACTGGGGTGCAGTACTGGTGGGGACGGGTCTGTCACTGTATAACACTGGGGTACAGTACTGGTGGGGACGGGTCTGTCACTGTATTACACTGGGGTACAGTACTGGTGAGGACGGGTCTGTCACTGTATTACACTGGGGTACAGTACTTGTGGGGACTGGTCTGTCAATGTATAACACTGGGGTACAGTACCGGTGGGGACGGGTCTGTCACTGTATAACACTGGGGTACAGTACTGGTGGGGACGGGTCTGTCACTGTGTAACACTGGGGTACAGTACTGGTGGGGACGGGTCTGTCAATGTATAACACTGGGGTACAGTACTGGTGGGGACGGGTCTGTCAATGTATAACACTGGGGTACAGTACCGGTGGGGACGGGTCTGTCACTGTATAACACTGGGGTACAGTACTGGTGGGGACGGGTCTGTCACTGTATTACACTGGGGTACAGTACTGGTGGGGACGGGTCTGTCAATGTATAACACTGGGGTACAGTACCGGTGGGGACGGGTCTGTCACTGTATAACACTGGGGTACAGTACTGGTGGGGACGGGTCTGTCACTGTATAACACTGGGGTACAGTACTGGTGGGGATGGGTCTTTCACTGTTTAACACTGGGGTACAGTACTGGGGGGGGACGGGTCTGTCGCTGTATAACACTGGGGTACAGTACTGGTGGGGACGGGTCTGTCGCTGTATAACACTGGGGTACAGTACTGGTGGGGATGGGTCTGTCTCTGTATAACACTGGGATACAGTACTGGTGGGGATGGGTCTGTCACTGTATCACACTGGGATACAGTACTGGTGGGGATGGGTCTGTCACTGTATAACACTGGGGTACAGTACTGGTGGGGATGGGTCTGTCACTGTATAACACTGGGGTACAGTACTGGTGGGGATGGGTCTGTCACTGTATAACACTGGGGTACAGTACTGGTGGGGACGGGTCTGTCACTGTATAACACTGGGGTACAGTACTGGTGGGGACGGGTCTGTCACTGTATAACACTGGGGTACAGTACTGGTGGGGACGGGTCTGTCACTGTATAACACTGGGGTACAGTACTGGTGGGGACGGGTCTGTCACTGTATAACACTGGGGTACAGTACTGGTGGGGACGGGTCTGTCACTGTATAACACTGGGGTACAGTACTGGTGGGGACAGGTCTGTCACTGTATAACACTGGGGTACAGTACTGGTGGGGACGGGTCTGTCACTGTATAACACTGGGGTACAGTACTGGTGGGGATGGGTCTGTCACTGTATAACACTGGGGTACAGTACTGGTGGGGATGGGTCTGTCACTGTATAACACTGGGGTACAGTACTGGTGGGGACGGGTCTGTCACTGTATAACACTGGGGTACAGTACTGGTGGGGACGGGTCTGTCACTGTATAACACTGGGGTACAGTACTGGTGGGGACGGGTCTGTCACTGTATAACACTGGGGTACAGTACTGGTGGGGACGGGTCTGTCACTGTATAACACTGGGGTACAGTACTGGTGGGGACGGGTCTGTCACTGTATAACACTGGGGTACAGTACTGGTGGGGACGGGTCTGTCACTGTATAACACTGGGGTACAGTACTGGTGGGGATGGGTCTGTCACTGTATAACACTGGGGTACAGTACTGGTGAGGACGGGTCTGTCACTGTATAACACTGGGGTACAGTACTGGTGGGGACGGGTCTGTCACTGTATAACACTGGGGTACAGTACTGGTGGGGTCGGGTCTGTCTCTGTATAACACTGGGGTACAGTACTGGTGGGGACGGGTCTGTCACTGTATAACACTGGGGTACAGTACTGGTGGGGACGGGTCTGTCACTGTATAACACTGGGATACAGTACTGGTGGGGACGGGTCTGTCACTGTATAACACTGGGGTACAGTACTGGTGGGGACGGGTCTGTCACTGTATAACACTGGGGTACAGTACTGGTGGGGACGGGTCTGTCACTGTATAACACTGGGGTGCAGTACTGGTGGGGATGGGTCTGTCACTGTATAACACTGGGGTACAGTACTGGTGGGGACGGGTCTGTCACTGTATTACACTGGGGTACAGTACTGGTGAGGACGGGTCTGTCACTGTATTACACTGGGGTACAGTACTGGTGGGGACGGGTCTGTCAATGTATAACACTGGGGTACAGTACCGGTGGGGACGGGTCTGTCACTGTATAACACTGGGGTACAGTACTGGTGGGGACGGGTCTGTCAATGTATAACACTGGGGTACAGTACTGGTGGGGACGGGTCTGTCAATGTATAACACTGGGGTACAGTACCGGTGGGGACGGGTCTGTCACTGTATAACACTGGGGTACAGTACTGGTGGGGACGGGTCTGTCACTGTATAACACTGGGGTGCAGTACTGGTGGGGACGGGTCTGTCACTGTATAACACTGGGGTGCAGTACTGGTGGGGACGGGTCTGTCACTGTATAACACTGGGGTACAGTACTGGTGGGGACGGGTCTGTCACTGTATAACACTGGGGTACAGTACTGGTGGGGACGGGTCTGTCACTGTATAACACTGGGGTGCAGTCCTGGTGGGGACGGGTCTGTCACTGTATAACACTGGGGTACAGTACTGGTGGGGACGGGTCTGTCACTGTATAACACTGGGGTACAGTACTGGTGGGGACGGGTCTGTCACTGTATAACACTGGGGTACAGTACTGGTGGGGACGGGTCTGTCACTGTATCACACTGGGGTACAGTACTGGTGGGGACAGGTCTGTCACTGTATAACACTGGGGTACAGTACTGGTGGGGACGGGTCTGTCACTGTATAACACTGGGGTACAGTACTGGTGGGGACGTGTCTGTCACTGTATTACACTGGGGTACAGTACTGGTGAGGACGGGTCTGTCACTGTATTACACTGGGGGACAGTACTGGTGGGGACGGGTCTGTCAATGTATAACACTGGGGTACAGTACCGGTGGGGACGGGTCTGTCACTGTATAACACTGGGGTACAGTACTGGTGGGGATGGGTCTTTCACTGTTTAACACTGGGGTACAGTACTGGGGGGGGACGGGTCTGTCGCTGTATAACACTGGAGTACAGTACTGGTGGGGACGGGTCTGTCACTGTATAACACTGGGGTACAGTATTGGTGGGGAGGGGTCTGTCACTGTATAACACTGGGTTACAGTACTGGTGGGGACGGGTCTGTCACTGTATAACACTGGAGTACAGTACTGGTGGGGACGGGTCTGTCACTGTATAACACTGGGGTACAGTATTGGTGGGGAGGGGTCTGTCACTGTATAACACTGGGGTACAGTACCGGTGGGGACGGGTCTGTCACTGTATAACACTGGGGTACAGTACTGGTGGGGATGGGTCTTTCACTGTTTAACACTGGGGTACAGTACTGGTGGGGACGGGTCTGTCGCTGTATAACACTGGAGTACAGTACTGGTGGGGACGGGTCTGTCACTGTATAACACTGGGGTACAGTATTGGTGGGGAGGGGTCTGTCACTGTATAACACTGGGGTACAGTATTGGTGGGGAGGGGTCTGTCACTGTATAACACTGGGGTACAGTACCGGTGGGGACGGGTCTGTCACTGTATAACACTGGGGTACAGTACTGGTGGGGACGGGTCTGTCGCTGTATAACACTGGGGTACAGTACCGGTGGGGACGGGTCTGTCACTGTATAACACTGGGGTACAGTATTGGTGGGGAGGGGTCTGTCACTGTGTAACACTGGGGTACAGTACCGGTGGGGACGGGTCTGTCACTGTATAACACTGGGGTACAGTACTGGTGGGGATGGGTCTTTCACTGTTTAACACTGGGGTACAGTACTGGGGGGGGGACGGGTCTGTCACTGTATAACACTGGGGTACAGTACTGGTGGGGACGGGTCTGTCGCTGTATAACACTGGAGTACAGTACTGGTGGGGACGGGTCTGTCGCTGTATAACACTGGGGTACAGTACTGGTGGGGACGGGTCTGTCGCTGTATAACACTGGGGTACAGTACTGGTGGGGATGGGTCTGTCGCTGTATAACACTGGAGTACAGTACTGGTGGGGACGGGTCTGTCACTGTATAACACTGGGGTACAGTACTGGTGGGGACGGGTCTGTCACTGTATAACACTGGGGTGCAGTACTGGTGGGGATGGGTCTGTCACTGTTTAACACTGGGGTACAGTACTGGGGATGGGTCTGTCACTGTATAACACTGGGGTACAGTACTGGTGGGGACGTGTCTGTCACTGTATAACACTGGGGTACAGTACTGGTGGGGATGGGTCTGTCACTGTATAACACTGGGGTGCAGTACTGGTGGGGACGGGTCTGTCACTGTATAACACTGGGGTACAGTACTGGTGGGGACGTGTCTGTCACTGTATAACACGGGTACAGTACTGGTGTGGATGGGTCTGTCACTGTATAACCCTGGGGTACAGTACTGGTGGGGACGGGTCTGTCACTGTATAACACTGGGGTACAGTACTGGTGGGGACGGGTCTGTCACTGTATAACACTGGGGTACAGTACTGGTGGGGACGTGTCTGTCACTGTATAACACTGGGGTACAGTACTGGTGACGGGTCTGTCACTGTATAACACTGGGGTACAGTACTGGTGGGGACGTGTCTGTCACTGTATAACACTGGGGTACAGTACTGGTGGGGACGGGTCTGTCACTGTATAACACTGGGGTACAGTACTGGTGGGGATGGGTCTGTCACTGTATAACACTGGGGTACAGTACTGGTGACGGGTCTGTCACTATAACACTGGGGTACAGTACTGGTGGGGATGGGTCTGTCACTGTATAACCCTGGGGTACAGTACTGGTGGGGACGGGTCTGTCACTGTATAACACTGGGGCACAGTACTGGTGGGGACGGGTCTGTCACTGTGTAACACTGGGGTACAGTACTGGTGGGGACGGGTCTGTCACTGTATAACACTGGGGTACAGTACTGGTGGGGACGGGTCTGTCGCTGTATAACACTGGGGTACGGTACTGGTGGGGATGGGTCTGTCTCTGTATAACACTGGGATACAGTACTGGTGGGGATGGGTCTGTCACTGTATCACACTGGGATACAGTACTGGTGGGGATGGGTCTGTCACTGTATAACACTGGGGTACAGTACTGGTGGGGATGGGTCTGTCACTGTGTAACACTGGGGTACAGTACTGGTGGGGACGGGTCTGTCACTGTATAACACTGGGGTACAGTACTGGTGGGGACGGGTCTGTCGCTGTATAACACTGGGGTACAGTACTGGTGGGGATGGGTCTGTCTCTGTATAACACTGGGATACAGTACTGGTGGGGATGGGTCTGTCACTGTATCACACTGGGATACAGTACTGGTGGGGATGGGTCTGTCACTGTATAACACTGGGGTACAGTACTGGTGGGGATGGGTCTGTCACTGTATAACACTGGGGTACAGTACTGGTGGGGATGGGTCTGTCACTGTATAACACTGGGGTACAGTACTGGTGGGGACGGGTCTGTCACTGTATAACACTGGGGTACAGTACTGGTGGGGACGGGTCTGTCACTGTATAACACTGGGGTACAGTACTGGTGGGGACGGGTCTGTCACTGTATAACACTGGGGTACAGTACTGGTGGGGACGGGTCTGTCACTGTATAACACTGGGGTACAGTACTGGTGGGGACGGGTCTGTCACTGTATAACACTGGGGTACAGTACTGGTGGGGACGGGTCTGTCACTGTATAACACTGGGGTACAGTACTGGTGGGGACGGGTCTGTCACTGTATAACACTGGGGTACAGTACTGGTGGGGATGGGTCTGTCACTGTATAACACTGGGGTACAGTACTGGTGGGGATGGGTCTGTCACTGTATAACACTGGGGTACAGTACTGGTGGGGACGGGTCTGTCACTGTATAACACTGGGGTACAGTACTGGTGGGGACGGGTCTGTCACTGTATAACACTGGGGTACAGTACTGGTGGGGACGGGTCTGTCACTGTATAACACTGGGGTACAGTACTGGTGGGGACGGGTCTGTCACTGTATAACACTGGGGTACAGTACTGGTGGGGACGGGTCTGTCACTGTATAACACTGGGGTACAGTACTGGTGGGGACGGGTCTGTCACTGTATAACACTGGGGTACAGTACTGGTGGGGATGGGTCTGTCACTGTATAACACTGGGGTACAGTACTGGTGGGGACGGGTCTGTCACTGTATAACACTGGGGTACAGTACTGGTGGGGACGGGTCTGTCACTGTATAACACTGGGGTACAGTACTGGTGGGGTCGGGTCTGTCTCTGTATAACACTGGGGTACAGTACTGGTGGGGACGGGTCTGTCACTGTATAACACTGGGGTACAGTACTGGTGGGGACGGGTCTGTCACTGTATAACACTGGGATACAGTACTGGTGGGGACGGGTCTGTCACTGTATAACACTGGGGTACAGTACAGGTGGGGACGGGTCTGTCACTGTATAACACTGGGGTACAGTACTGGTGGGGACGGGTCTGTCACTGTATAACACTGGGGTACAGTACAGGTGGGGACGGGTCTGTCAATGTATAACACTGGGGTACAGTACCGGTGGGGACGGGTCTGTCACTGTATAACACTGGGGTACAGTACTGGTGGGGACGGGTCTGTCACTGTATTACACTGGGCTACAGTACTGGTGGGGACGGGTCTGTCAATGTATAACACTGGGGTAGAGTACTGGTGGGGACGGGTCTGTCAATGTATAACACTGGGGTACAGTACCGGTGGGGACGGGTCTGTCACTGTATAACACTGGGGTACAGTACTGGTGGGGACGGGTCTGTCACTGTATTACACTGGGGTACAGTACTGGTGGGGACGGGTCTGTCAATGTATAACACTGGGGTACAGTACCGGTGGGGACGGGTCTGTCACTGTATAACACTGGGGTACAGTACTGGTGGGGACGGGTCTGTCACTGTATAACACTGGGGTACAGTACTGGTGGGGATGGGTCTTTCACTGTTTAACACTGGGGTACAGTACTGGGGGGGGACGGGTCTGTCGCTGTATAACACTGGGGTACAGTACTGGTGGGGACGGGTCTGTCGCTGTATAACACTGGGGTACAGTACTGGTGGGGATGGGTCTGTCTCTGTATAACACTGGGATACAGTACTGGTGGGGATGGGTCTGTCACTGTATCACACTGGGATACAGTACTGGTGGGGATGGGTCTGTCACTGTATAACACTGGGGTACAGTACTGGTGGGGATGGGTCTGTCACTGTATAACACTGGGGTACAGTACTGGTGGGGATGGGTCTGTCACTGTATAACACTGGGGTACAGTACTGGTGGGGACGGGTCTGTCACTGTATAACACTGGGGTACAGTACTGGTGGGGACGGGTCTGTCACTGTATAACACTGGGGTACAGTACTGGTGGGGACGGGTCTGTCACTGTATAACACTGGGGTACAGTACTGGTGGGGACGGGTCTGTCACTGTATAACACTGGGGTACAGTACTGGTGGGGACGGGTCTGTCACTGTATAACACTGGGGTACAGTACTGGTGGGGACGGGTCTGTCACTGTATAACACTGGGGTACAGTACTGGTGGGGACGGGTCTGTCACTGTATAACACTGGGGTACAGTACTGGTGGGGATGGGTCTGTCACTGTATAACACTGGGGTACAGTACTGGTGGGGACGGGTCTGTCACTGTATAACACTGGGGTACAGTACTGGTGGGGACGGGTCTGTCACTGTATAACACTGGGGTACAGTACTGGTGGGGACGGGTCTGTCACTGTATAACACTGGGGTACAGTACTGGTGGGGACGGGTCTGTCACTGTATAACACTGGGGTACAGTACTGGTGGGGACGGGTCTGTCACTGTATAACACTGGGGTACAGTACTGGTGGGGACGGGTCTGTCACTGTATAACACTGGGGTACAGTACTGGTGGGGACGGGTCTGTCACTGTATAACACTGGGGTACAGTACTGGTGGGGATGGGTCTGTCACTGTATAACACTGGGGTACAGTACTGGTGGGGACGGGTCTGTCACTGTATAACACTGGGGTACAGTACTGGTGGGGACGGGTCTGTCACTGTATAACACTGGGGTACAGTACTGGTGGGGTCGGGTCTGTCTCTGTATAACACTGGGGTACAGTACTGGTGGGGACGGGTCTGTCACTGTATAACACTGGGGTACAGTACTGGTGGGGACGGGTCTGTCACTGTATAACACTGGGATACAGTACTGGTGGGGACGGGTCTGTCACTGTATAACACTGGGGTACAGTACTGGTGGGGACGGGTCTGTCACTGTATAACACTGGGGTGCAGTACTGGTGGGGACGGGTCTGTCACTGTATAACACTGGGGTGCAGTACTGGTGGGGACGGGTCTGTCACTGTATAACACTGGGGTACAGTACTGGTGGGGACGGGTCTGTCACTGTATTACACTGGGGTACAGTACTGGTGAGGACGGGTCTGTCACTGTATTACACTGGGGTACAGTACTGGTGGGGACGGGTCTGTCAATGTATAACACTGGGGTACAGTACCGGTGGGGACGGGTCTGTCACTGTATAACACTGGGGTACAGTACTGGTGGGGACGGGTCTGTCAATGTATAACACTGGGGTACAGTACTGGTGGGGACGGGTCTGTCAATGTATAACACTGGGGTACAGTACCGGTGGGGACGGGTCTGTCACTGTATAACACTGGGGTACAGTACTGGTGGGGACGGGTCTGTCACTGTATAACACTGGGGTGCAGTACTGGTGGGGACGGGTCTGTCACTGTATAACACTGGGGTGCAGTACTGGTGGGGACGGGTCTGTCACTGTATAACACTGGGGTACAGTACTGGTGGGGACGGGTCTGTCACTGTATAACACTGGGGTACAGTACTGGTGGGGACGGGTCTGTCACTGTATAACACTGGGGTGCAGTACTGGTGGGGACGGGTCTGTCACTGTATAACACTGGGGTACAGTACTGGTGGGGACGGGTCTGTCACTGTATAACACTGGGGTACAGTACTGGTGGGGACGGGTCTGTCACTGTATAACACTGGGGTACAGTACTGGTGGGGACGGGTCTGTCACTGTATCACACTGGGGTACAGTACTGGTGGGGACAGGTCTGTCACTGTATAACACTGGGGTACAGTACTGGTGGGGACGGGTCTGTCACTGTATAACACTGGGGTACAGTACTGGTGGGGACGGGTCTGTCACTGTATTACACTGGGGTACAGTACTGGTGAGGACGGGTCTGTCACTGTATTACACTGGGGTACAGTACTGGTGGGGACGGGTCTGTCAATGTATAACACTGGGGTACAGTACCGGTGGGGACGGGTCTGTCACTGTATAACACTGGGGTACAGTACTGGTGGGGATGGGTCTTTCACTGTTTAACACTGGGGTACAGTACTGGGGGGGGACGGGTCTGTCGCTGTATAACACTGGAGTACAGTACTGGTGGGGACGGGTCTGTCACTGTATAACACTGGGGTACAGTATTGGTGGGGAGGGGTCTGTCACTGTATAACACTGGGTTACAGTACTGGTGTGGACGGGTCTGTCACTGTATAACACTGGAGTACAGTACTGGTGGGGACGGGTCTGTCACTGTATAACACTGGGGTACAGTATTGGTGGGGAGGGGTCTGTCACTGTATAACACTGGGGTACAGTACCGGTGGGGACGGGTCTGTCACTGTATAACACTGGGGTACAGTACTGGTGGGGATGGGTCTTTCACTGTTTAACACTGGGATACAGTACTGGTGGGGACGGGTCTGTCGCTGTATAACACTGGAGTACAGTACTGGTGGGGACGGGTCTGTCACTGTATAACACTGGGGTACAGTATTGGTGGGGAGGGGTCTGTCACTGTATAACACTGGGGTACAGTACTGGTGGGGACGGGTCTGTCACTGTATAACACTGGGGTACAGTACTGGTGGGGATGGGTCTTTCACTGTTTAACACTGGGGTACAGTACTGGGGGGGGACGGGTCTGTCGCTGTATAACACTGGGGTACAGTACTGGTGGGGACGGGTCTGTCGCTGTATAACACTGGGGTACAGTACTGGTGGGGATGGGTCTGTCTCTGTATAACACTGGGATACAGTACTGGTGGGGATGGGTCTGTCACTGTATCACACTGGGATACAGTACTGGTGGGGATGGGTCTGTCACTGTATAACACTGGGGTACAGTACTGGTGGGGATGGGTCTGTCACTGTATAACACTGGGGTACAGTACTGGTGGGGATGGGTCTGTCACTGTATAACACTGGGGTACAGTACTGGTGGGGACGGGTCTGTCACTGTATAACACTGGGGTACAGTACTGGTGGGGACGGGTCTGTCACTGTATAACACTGGGGTACAGTACTGGTGGGGACGGGTCTGTCACTGTATAACACTGGGGTACAGTACTGGTGGGGACGGGTCTGTCACTGTATAACACTGGGGTACAGTACTGGTGGGGACGGGTCTGTCACTGTATAACACTGGGGTACAGTACTGGTGGGGACGGGTCTGTCACTGTATAACACTGGGGTACAGTACTGGTGGGGACGGGTCTGTCACTGTATAACACTGGGGTACAGTACTGGTGGGGATGGGTCTGTCACTGTATAACACTGGGGTACAGTACTGGTGGGGACGGGTCTGTCACTGTATAACACTGGGGTACAGTACTGGTGGGGACGGGTCTGTCACTGTATAACACTGGGGTACAGTATTGGTGGGGAGGGGTCTGTCACTGTATAACACTGGGTTACAGTACTGGTGTGGACGGGTCTGTCACTGTATAACACTGGAGTACAGTACTGGTGGGGACGGGTCTGTCACTGTATAACACTGGGGTACAGTATTGGTGGGGAGGGGTCTGTCACTGTATAACACTGGGGTACAGTACCGGTGGGGACGGGTCTGTCACTGTATAACACTGGGGTACAGTACTGGTGGGGATGGGTCTTTCACTGTTTAACACTGGGATACAGTACTGGTGGGGACGGGTCTGTCGCTGTATAACACTGGAGTACAGTACTGGTGGGGACGGGTCTGTCACTGTATAACACTGGGGTACAGTATTGGTGGGGAGGGGTCTGTCACTGTATAACACTGGGGTACAGTACTGGTGGGGACGGGTCTGTCACTGTATAACACTGGGGTACAGTACTGGTGGGGATGGGTCTTTCACTGTTTAACACTGGGGTACAGTACTGGGGGGGGACGGGTCTGTCGCTGTATAACACTGGGGTACAGTACTGGTGGGGACGGGTCTGTCGCTGTATAACACTGGGGTACAGTACTGGTGGGGATGGGTCTGTCTCTGTATAACACTGGGATACAGTACTGGTGGGGATGGGTCTGTCACTGTATCACACTGGGATACAGTACTGGTGGGGATGGGTCTGTCACTGTATAACACTGGGGTACAGTACTGGTGGGGATGGGTCTGTCACTGTATAACACTGGGGTACAGTACTGGTGGGGATGGGTCTGTCACTGTATAACACTGGGGTACAGTACTGGTGGGGACGGGTCTGTCACTGTATAACACTGGGGTACAGTACTGGTGGGGACGGGTCTGTCACTGTATAACACTGGGGTACAGTACTGGTGGGGACGGGTCTGTCACTGTATAACACTGGGGTACAGTACTGGTGGGGACGGGTCTGTCACTGTATAACACTGGGGTACAGTACTGGTGGGGACGGGTCTGTCACTGTATAACACTGGGGTACAGTACTGGTGGGGACGGGTCTGTCACTGTATAACACTGGGGTACAGTACTGGTGGGGACGGGTCTGTCACTGTATAACACTGGGGTACAGTACTGGTGGGGATGGGTCTGTCACTGTATAACACTGGGGTACAGTACTGGTGGGGACGGGTCTGTCACTGTATAACACTGGGGTACAGTACTGGTGGGGACGGGTCTGTCACTGTATAACACTGGGGTACAGTACTGGTGGGGACGGGTCTGTCACTGTATAACACTGGGGTACAGTACTGGTGGGGACGGGTCTGTCACTGTATAACACTGGGGTACAGTACTGGTGGGGACGGGTCTGTCACTGTATAACACTGGGGTACAGTACTGGTGGGGACGGGTCTGTCACTGTATAACACTGGGGTACAGTACTGGTGGGGACGGGTCTGTCACTGTATAACACTGGGGTACAGTACTGGTGGGGATGGGTCTGTCACTGTATAACACTGGGGTACAGTACTGGTGGGGACGGGTCTGTCACTGTATAACACTGGGGTACAGTACTGGTGGGGACGGGTCTGTCACTGTATAACACTGGGGTACAGTACTGGTGGGGTCGGGTCTGTCTCTGTATAACACTGGGGTACAGTACTGGTGGGGACGGGTCTGTCACTGTATAACACTGGGGTACAGTACTGGTGGGGACGGGTCTGTCACTGTATAACACTGGGATACAGTACTGGTGGGGACGGGTCTGTCACTGTATAACACTGGGGTACAGTACTGGTGGGGACGGGTCTGTCACTGTATAACACTGGGGTGCAGTACTGGTGGGGACGGGTCTGTCACTGTATAACACTGGGGTGCAGTACTGGTGGGGACGGGTCTGTCACTGTATAACACTGGGGTACAGTACTGGTGGGGACGGGTCTGTCACTGTATTACACTGGGGTACAGTACTGGTGAGGACGGGTCTGTCACTGTATTACACTGGGGTACAGTACTGGTGGGGACGGGTCTGTCAATGTATAACACTGGGGTACAGTACCGGTGGGGACGGGTCTGTCACTGTATAACACTGGGGTACAGTACTGGTGGGGACGGGTCTGTCAATGTATAACACTGGGGTACAGTACTGGTGGGGACGGGTCTGTCAATGTATAACACTGGGGTACAGTACCGGTGGGGACGGGTCTGTCACTGTATAACACTGGGGTACAGTACTGGTGGGGACGGGTCTGTCACTGTATAACACTGGGGTGCAGTACTGGTGGGGACGGGTCTGTCACTGTATAACACTGGGGTGCAGTACTGGTGGGGACGGGTCTGTCACTGTATAACACTGGGGTACAGTACTGGTGGGGACGGGTCTGTCACTGTATAACACTGGGGTACAGTACTGGTGGGGACGGGTCTGTCACTGTATAACACTGGGGTGCAGTACTGGTGGGGACGGGTCTGTCACTGTATAACACTGGGGTACAGTACTGGTGGGGACGGGTCTGTCACTGTATAACACTGGGGTACAGTACTGGTGGGGACGGGTCTGTCACTGTATAACACTGGGGTACAGTACTGGTGGGGACGGGTCTGTCACTGTATCACACTGGGGTACAGTACTGGTGGGGACAGGTCTGTCACTGTATAACACTGGGGTACAGTACTGGTGGGGACGGGTCTGTCACTGTATAACACTGGGGTACAGTACTGGTGGGGACGGGTCTGTCACTGTATTACACTGGGGTACAGTACTGGTGAGGACGGGTCTGTCACTGTATTACACTGGGGTACAGTACTGGTGGGGACGGGTCTGTCAATGTATAACACTGGGGTACAGTACCGGTGGGGACGGGTCTGTCACTGTATAACACTGGGGTACAGTACTGGTGGGGATGGGTCTTTCACTGTTTAACACTGGGGTACAGTACTGGGGGGGGACGGGTCTGTCGCTGTATAACACTGGAGTACAGTACTGGTGGGGACGGGTCTGTCACTGTATAACACTGGGGTACAGTATTGGTGGGGAGGGGTCTGTCACTGTATAACACTGGGTTACAGTACTGGTGTGGACGGGTCTGTCACTGTATAACACTGGAGTACAGTACTGGTGGGGACGGGTCTGTCACTGTATAACACTGGGGTACAGTATTGGTGGGGAGGGGTCTGTCACTGTATAACACTGGGGTACAGTACCGGTGGGGACGGGTCTGTCACTGTATAACACTGGGGTACAGTACTGGTGGGGATGGGTCTTTCACTGTTTAACACTGGGATACAGTACTGGTGGGGACGGGTCTGTCGCTGTATAACACTGGAGTACAGTACTGGTGGGGACGGGTCTGTCACTGTATAACACTGGGGTACAGTATTGGTGGGGAGGGGTCTGTCACTGTATAACACTGGGGTACAGTATTGGTGGGGAGGGGTCTGTCACTGTATAACACTGGGGTACAGTACCGGTGGGGACGGGTCTGTCACTGTATAACACTGGGGTACAGTACCGGTGGGGACGGGTCTGTCACTGTATAACACTGGGGTACAGTACTGGTGGGGACGGGTCTGTCACTGTATAACACTGGGGTACAGTACTGGTGGGGATGGGTCTGTCACTGTATAACACTGGGGTACAGTACTGGTGAGGACGGGTCTGTCACTGTATAACACTGGGGTACAGTACTGGTGGGGACGGGTCTGTCACTGTATAACACTGGGGTACAGTACTGGTGGGGTCGGGTCTGTCTCTGTATAACACTGGGGTACAGTACTGGTGGGGACGGGTCTGTCACTGTATAACACTGGGGTACAGTACTGGTGGGGACGGGTCTGTCACTGTATAACACTGGGATACAGTACTGGTGGGGACGGGTCTGTCACTGTATAACACTGGGGTACAGTACTGGTGGGGACGGGTCTGTCACTGTATAACACTGGGGTACAGTACTGGTGGGGACGGGTCTGTCACTGTATAACACTGGGGTGCAGTACTGGTGGGGACGGGTCTGTCACTGTATAACACTGGGGTACAGTACTGGTGGGGACGGGTCTGTCACTGTATTACACTGGGGTACAGTACTGGTGAGGACGGGTCTGTCACTGTATTACACTGGGGTACAGTACTGGTGGGGACGGGTCTGTCAATGTATAACACTGGGGTACAGTACCGGTGGGGACGGGTCTGTCACTGTATAACACTGGGGTACAGTACCGGTGGGGACGGGTCTGTCAATGTATAACACTGGGGTACAGTACTGGTGGGGACGGGTCTGTCAATGTATAACACTGGGGTACAGTACCGGTGGGGACGGGTCTGTCACTGTATAACACTGGGGTACAGTACTGGTGGGGACGGGTCTGTCACTGTATAACACTGGGGTGCAGTACTGGTGGGGACGGGTCTGTCACTGTATAACACTGGGGTGCAGTACTGGTGGGGACGGGTCTGTCACTGTATAACACTGGGGTACAGTACTGGTGGGGACGGGTCTGTCACTGTATAACACTGGGGTACAGTACTGGTGGGGACGGGTCTGTCACTGTATAACACTGGGGTGCAGTACTGGTGGGGACGGGTCTGTCACTGTATAACACTGGGGTACAGTACTGGTGGGGACGGGTCTGTCACTGTATAACACTGGGGTACAGTACTGGTGGGGACGGGTCTGTCACTGTATAACACTGGGGTACAGTACTGGTGGGGACGGGTCTGTCACTGTATCACACTGGGGTACAGTACTGGTGGGGACAGGTCTGTCACTGTATAACACTGGGGTACAGTACTGGTGGGGACGGGTCTGTCACTGTATAACACTGGGGTACAGTACTGGTGGGGACGTGTCTGTCACTGTATTACACTGGGGTACAGTACTGGTGAGGACGGGTCTGTCACTGTATTACACTGGGGTACAGTACTGGTGGGGACGGGTCTATCAATGTATAACACTGGGGTACAGTACCGGTGGGGACGGGTCTGTCACTGTATAACACTGGGGTACAGTACTGGTGGGGATGGGTCTTTCACTGTTTAACACTGGGGTACAGTACTGGGGGGGGACGGGTCTGTCGCTGTATAACACTGGAGTACAGTACTGGTGGGGACGGGTCTGTCACTGTATAACACTGGGGTACAGTATTGGTGGGGAGGGGTCTGTCACTGTATAACACTGGGTTACAGTACTGGTGGGGACGGGTCTGTCACTGTATAACACTGGAGTACAGTACTGGTGGGGACGGGTCTGTCACTGTATAACACTGGGGTACAGTATTGGTGGGGAGGGGTCTGTCACTGTATAACACTGGGGTACAGTACCGGTGGGGACGGGTCTGTCACTGTATAACACTGGGGTACAGTACTGGTGGGGATGGGTCTTTCACTGTTTAACACTGGGGTACAGTACTGGTGGGGACGGGTCTGTCACTGTATAACACTGGGGTACAGTACTGGTGGGGACGGGTCTGTCACTGTATAACACTGGGATACAGTACTGGTGGGGACGGGTCTGTCACTGTATAACACTGGGGTACAGTACTGGTGGGGACGGGTCTGTCACTGTATAACACTGGGGTACAGTACTGGTGGGGACGGGTCTGTCACTGTATAACACTGGGGTGCAGTACTGGTGGGGATGGGTCTGTCACTGTATAACACTGGGGTACAGTACTGGTGGGGACGGGTCTGTCACTGTATTACACTGGGGTACAGTACTGGTGAGGACGGGTCTGTCACTGTATTACACTGGGGTACAGTACTGGTGGGGACGGGTCTGTCAATGTATAACACTGGGGTACAGTACCGGTGGGGACGGGTCTGTCACTGTATAACACTGGGGTACAGTACTGGTGGGGACGGGTCTGTCAATGTATAACACTGGGGTACAGTACTGGTGGGGACGGGTCTGTCAATGTATAACACTGGGGTACAGTACCGGTGGGGACGGGTCTGTCACTGTATAACACTGGGGTACAGTACTGGTGGGGACGGGTCTGTCACTGTATAACACTGGGGTGCAGTACTGGTGGGGACGGGTCTGTCACTGTATAACACTGGGGTGCAGTACTGGTGGGGACGGGTCTGTCACTGTATAACACTGGGGTACAGTACTGGTGGGGACGGGTCTGTCACTGTATAACACTGGGGTACAGTACTGGTGGGGACGGGTCTGTCACTGTATAACACTGGGGTGCAGTACTGGTGGGGACGGGTCTGTCACTGTATAACACTGGGGTACAGTACTGGTGGGGACGGGTCTGTCACTGTATAACACTGGGGTACAGTACTGGTGGGGACGGGTCTGTCACTGTATAACACTGGGGTACAGTACTGGTGGGGACGGGTCTGTCACTGTATCACACTGGGGTACAGTACTGGTGGGGACAGGTCTGTCACTGTATAACACTGGGGTACAGTACTGGTGGGGACGGGTCTGTCACTGTATAACACTGGGGTACAGTACTGGTGGGGACGTGTCTGTCACTGTATTACACTGGGGTACAGTACTGGTGAGGACGGGTCTGTCACTGTATTACACTGGGGTACAGTACTGGTGGGGACGGGTCTATCAATGTATAACACTGGGGTACAGTACCGGTGGGGACGGGTCTGTCACTGTATAACACTGGGGTACAGTACTGGTGGGGATGGGTCTTTCACTGTTTAACACTGGGGTACAGTACTGGGGGGGGACGGGTCTGTCGCTGTATAACACTGGAGTACAGTACTGGTGGGGACGGGTCTGTCACTGTATAACACTGGGGTACAGTATTGGTGGGGAGGGGTCTGTCACTGTATAACACTGGGTTACAGTACTGGTGGGGACGGGTCTGTCACTGTATAACACTGGAGTACAGTACTGGTGGGGACGGGTCTGTCACTGTATAACACTGGGGTACAGTATTGGTGGGGAGGGGTCTGTCACTGTATAACACTGGGGTACAGTACCGGTGGGGACGGGTCTGTCACTGTATAACACTGGGGTACAGTACTGGTGGGGATGGGTCTTTCACTGTTTAACACTGGGGTACAGTACTGGTGGGGACGGGTCTGTCGCTGTATAACACTGGAGTACAGTACTGGTGGGGACGGGTCTGTCACTGTATAACACTGGGGTACAGTATTGGTGGGGAGGGGTCTGTCACTGTATAACACTGGGGTACAGTATTGGTGGGGAGGGGTCTGTCACTGTATAACACTGGGGTACAGTACCGGTGGGGACGGGTCTGTCACTGTATAACACTGGGGTACAGTACTGGTGGGGACGGGTCTGTCGCTGTATAACACTGGGGTACAGTACCGGTGGGGACGGGTCTGTCACTGTATAACACTGGGGTACAGTATTGGTGGGGAGGGGTCTGTCACTGTGTAACACTGGGGTACAGTACCGGTGGGGACGGGTCTGTCACTGTATAACACTGGGGTACAGTACTGGTGGGGATGGGTCTTTCACTGTTTAACACTGGGGTACAGTACTGGGGGGGGGGGGGGTCTGTCACTGTATAACACTGGGGTACAGTACTGGTGGGGACGGGTCTGTCGCTGTATAACACTGGAGTACAGTACTGGTGGGGACGGGTCTGTCGCTGTATAACACTGGGGTACAGTACTGGTGGGGACGGGTCTGTCGCTGTATAACACTGGGGTACAGTACTGGTGGGGATGGGTCTGTCGCTGTATAACACTGGAGTACAGTACTGGTGGGGACGGGTCTGTCACTGTATAACACTGGGGTACAGTACTGGTGGGGACGGGTCTGTCACTGTATAACACTGGGGTACAGTACTGGTGGGGACGGGTCTGTCACTGTATAACACGGGTACAGTACTGGTGGGGACAGGTCTGTCACTGTATAACACTGGGATACAGTACTGATGGGGATGGGTCTGTCACTGTATAACACTGGGGTGCAGTACTGGTGGGGATGGGTCTGTCACTGTTTAACACTGGGGTACAGTACTGGGGATGGGTCTGTCACTGTATAACACTGGGGTACAGTACTGGTGGGGACGTGTCTGTCACTGTATAACACTGGGGTACAGTACTGGTGGGGATGGGTCTGTCACTGTATAACACTGGGGTGCAGTACTGGTGGGGACGGGTCTGTCACTGTATAACACTGGGGTACAGTACTGGTGGGGACGTGTCTGTCACTGTATAACACGGGTACAGTACTGGTGTGGATGGGTCTGTCACTGTATAACCCTGGGGTACAGTACTGGTGGGGACGGGTCTGTCACTGTATAACACTGGGGTACAGTACTGGTGGGGACGGGTCTGTCACTGTATAACACTGGGGTACAGTACTGGTGGGGACGTGTCTGTCACTGTATAACACTGGGGTACAGTACTGGTGACGGGTCTGTCACTGTATAACACTGGGGTACAGTACTGGTGGGGACGTGTCTGTCACTGTATAACACTGGGGTACAGTACTGGTGGGGACGGGTCTGTCACTGTATAACACTGGGGTACAGTACTGGTGGGGATGGGTCTGTCACTGTATAACACTGGGGTACAGTACTGGTGACGGGTCTGTCACTATAACACTGGGGTACAGTACTGGTGGGGATGGGTCTGTCACTGTATAACCCTGGGGTACAGTACTGGTGGGGACGGGTCTGTCACTGTATAACACTGGGGCACAGTACTGGTGGGGACGGGTCTGTCACTGTGTAACACTGGGGTACAGTACTGGTGGGGACGGGTCTGTCACTGTATAACACTGGGGTACAGTACTGGTGGGGACGGGTCTGTCGCTGTATAACACTGGGGTACGGTACTGGTGGGGATGGGTCTGTCTCTGTATAACACTGGGATACAGTACTGGTGGGGATGGGTCTGTCACTGTATCACACTGGGATACAGTACTGGTGGGGATGGGTCTGTCACTGTATAACACTGGGGTACAGTACTGGTGGGGATGGGTCTGTCACTGTGTAACACTGGGGTACAGTACTGGTGGGGACGGGTCTGTCACTGTATAACACTGGGGTACAGTACTGGTGGGGACGGGTCTGTCGCTGTATAACACTGGGGTACAGTACTGGTGGGGATGGGTCTGTCTCTGTATAACACTGGGATACAGTACTGGTGGGGATGGGTCTGTCACTGTATCACACTGGGATACAGTACTGGTGGGGATGGGTCTGTCACTGTATAACACTGGGGTACAGTACTGGTGGGGATGGGTCTGTCACTGTATAACACTGGGGTACAGTACTGGTGGGGATGGGTCTGTCACTGTATAACACTGGGGTACAGTACTGGTGGGGACGGGTCTGTCACTGTATAACACTGGGGTACAGTACTGGTGGGGACGGGTCTGTCACTGTATAACACTGGGGTACAGTACTGGTGGGGACGGGTCTGTCACTGTATAACACTGGGGTACAGTACTGGTGGGGACGGGTCTGTCACTGTATAACACTGGGGTACAGTACTGGTGGGGACGGGTCTGTCACTGTATAACACTGGGGTACAGTACTGGTGGGGACGGGTCTGTCACTGTATAACACTGGGGTACAGTACTGGTGGGGACGGGTCTGTCACTGTATAACACTGGGGTACAGTACTGGTGGGGATGGGTCTGTCACTGTATAACACTGGGGTACAGTACTGGTGGGGATGGGTCTGTCACTGTATAACACTGGGGTACAGTACTGGTGGGGACGGGTCTGTCACTGTATAACACTGGGGTACAGTACTGGTGGGGACGGGTCTGTCACTGTATAACACTGGGGTACAGTACTGGTGGGGACGGGTCTGTCACTGTATAACACTGGGGTACAGTACTGGTGGGGACGGGTCTGTCACTGTATAACACTGGGGTACAGTACTGGTGGGGACGGGTCTGTCACTGTATAACACTGGGGTACAGTACTGGTGGGGACGGGTCTGTCACTGTATAACACTGGGGTACAGTACTGGTGGGGATGGGTCTGTCACTGTATAACACTGGGGTACAGTACTGGTGGGGACGGGTCTGTCACTGTATAACACTGGGGTACAGTACTGGTGGGGACGGGTCTGTCACTGTATAACACTGGGGTACAGTACTGGTGGGGTCGGGTCTGTCTCTGTATAACACTGGGGTACAGTACTGGTGGGGACGGGTCTGTCACTGTATAACACTGGGGTACAGTACTGGTGGGGACGGGTCTGTCACTGTATAACACTGGGATACAGTACTGGTGGGGACGGGTCTGTCACTGTATAACACTGGGGTACCGTACAGGTGGGGACGGGTCTGTCACTGTATAACACTGGAGTACAGTACTGGTGGGGACGGGTCTGTCACTGTATAACACTGGGGTGCAGTACTGGTGGGGACGGGTCTGTCACTGTATAACACTGGGGTACAGTACTGGTGGGGACGGGTCTGTCACTGTATTACACTGGGGTACAGTACTGGTGAGGACGGGTCTGTCACTGTATTACACTGGGGTACAGTACTGGTGGGGACGGGTCTGTCAATGTATAACACTGGGGTACAGTACCGGTGGGGACGGGTCTGTCACTGTATAACACTGGGGTACAGTACTGGTGGGGACGGGTCTGTCACTGTATTACACTGGGGTACAGTACTGGTGGGGACGGGTCTGTCAATGTATAACACTGGGGTAGAGTACTGGTGGGGACGGGTCTGTCAATGTATAACACTGGGGTACAGTACCGGTGGGGACGGGTCTGTCACTGTATAACACTGGGGTACAGTACTGGTGGGGACGGGTCTGTCACTGTATTACACTGGGGTACAGTACTGGTGGGGACGGGTCTGTCAATGTATAACACTGGGGTACAGTACCGGTGGGGACGGGTCTGTCACTGTATAACACTGGGGTACAGTACTGGTGGGGACGGGTCTGTCACTGTATAACACTGGGGTACAGTACTGGTGGGGATGGGTCTTTCACTGTTTAACACTGGGGTACAGTACTGGGGGGGGACGGGTCTGTCGCTGTATAACACTGGGGTACAGTACTGGTGGGGACGGGTCTGTCGCTGTATAACACTGGGGTACAGTACTGGTGGGGATGGGTCTGTCTCTGTATAACACTGGGATACAGTACTGGTGGGGATGGGTCTGTCACTGTATCACACTGGGATACAGTACTGGTGGGGATGGGTCTGTCACTGTATAACACTGGGGTACAGTACTGGTGGGGATGGGTCTGTCACTGTATAACACTGGGGTACAGTACTGGTGGGGATGGGTCTGTCACTGTATAACACTGGGGTACAGTACTGGTGGGGACGGGTCTGTCACTGTATAACACTGGGGTACAGTACTGGTGGGGACGGGTCTGTCACTGTATAACACTGGGGTACAGTACTGGTGGGGACGGGTCTGTCACTGTATAACACTGGGGTACAGTACTGGTGGGGACGGGTCTGTCACTGTATAACACTGGGGTACAGTACTGGTGGGGACGGGTCTGTCACTGTATAACACTGGGGTACAGTACTGGTGGGGACGGGTCTGTCACTGTATAACACTGGGGTACAGTACTGGTGGGGACGGGTCTGTCACTGTATAACACTGGGGTACAGTACTGGTGGGGATGGGTCTGTCACTGTATAACACTGGGGTACAGTACTGGTGGGGACGGGTCTGTCACTGTATAACACTGGGGTACAGTACTGGTGGGGACGGGTCTGTCACTGTATAACACTGGGGTACAGTACTGGTGGGGACGGGTCTGTCACTGTATAACACTGGGGTACAGTACTGGTGGGGACGGGTCTGTCACTGTATAACACTGGGGTACAGTACTGGTGGGGACGGGTCTGTCACTGTATAACACTGGGGTACAGTACTGGTGGGGACGGGTCTGTCACTGTATAACACTGGGGTACAGTACTGGTGGGGACGGGTCTGTCACTGTATAACACTGGGGTACAGTACTGGTGGGGATGGGTCTGTCACTGTATAACACTGGGGTACAGTACTGGTGGGGACGGGTCTGTCACTGTATAACACTGGGGTACAGTACTGGTGGGGACGGGTCTGTCACTGTATAACACTGGGGTACAGTACTGGTGGGGTCGGGTCTGTCTCTGTATAACACTGGGGTACAGTACTGGTGGGGACGGGTCTGTCACTGTATAACACTGGGGTACAGTACTGGTGGGGACGGGTCTGTCACTGTATAACACTGGGATACAGTACTGGTGGGGACGGGTCTGTCACTGTATAACACTGGGGTACAGTACTGGTGGGGACGGGTCTGTCACTGTATAACACTGGGGTACAGTACTGGTGGGGACGGGTCTGTCACTGTATAACACTGGGGTGCAGTACTGGTGGGGACGGGTCTGTCACTGTATAACACTGGGGTACAGTACTGGTGGGGACGGGTCTGTCACTGTATTACACTGGGGTACAGTACTGGTGAGGACGGGTCTGTCACTGTATTACACTGGGGTACAGTACTGGTGGGGACGGGTCTGTCAATGTATAACACTGGGGTACAGTACCGGTGGGGACGGGTCTGTCACTGTATAACACTGGGGTACAGTACTGGTGGGGACGGGTCTGTCAATGTATAACACTGGGGTACAGTACTGGTGGGGACGGGTCTGTCAATGTATAACACTGGGGTACAGTACCGGTGGGGACGGGTCTGTCACTGTATAACACTGGGGTACAGTACTGGTGGGGACGGGTCTGTCACTGTATAACACTGGGGTGCAGTACTGGTGGGGACGGGTCTGTCACTGTATAACACTGGGGTGCAGTACTGGTGGGGACGGGTCTGTCACTGTATAACACTGGGGTACAGTACTGGTGGGGACGGGTCTGTCACTGTATAACACTGGGGTACAGTACTGGTGGGGACGGGTCTGTCACTGTATAACACTGGGGTGCAGTACTGGTGGGGACGGGTCTGTCACTGTATAACACTGGGGTACAGTACTGGTGGGGACGGGTCTGTCACTGTATAACACTGGGGTACAGTACTGGTGGGGACGGGTCTGTCACTGTATAACACTGGGGTACAGTACTGGTGGGGACGGGTCTGTCACTGTATCACACTGGGGTACAGTACTGGTGGGGACAGGTCTGTCACTGTATAACACTGGGGTACAGTACTGGTGGGGACGGGTCTGTCACTGTATAACACTGGGGTACAGTACTGGTGGGGACGGGTCTGTCACTGTATTACACTGGGGTACAGTACTGGTGAGGACGGGTCTGTCACTGTATTACACTGGGGTACAGTACTGGTGGGGACGGGTCTGTCAATGTATAACACTGGGGTACAGTACCGGTGGGGACGGGTCTGTCACTGTATAACACTGGGGTACAGTACTGGTGGGGATGGGTCTTTCACTGTTTAACACTGGGGTACAGTACTGGGGGGGGACGGGTCTGTCGCTGTATAACACTGGAGTACAGTACTGGTGGGGACGGGTCTGTCACTGTATAACACTGGGGTACAGTATTGGTGGGGAGGGGTCTGTCACTGTATAACACTGGGTTACAGTACTGGTGTGGACGGGTCTGTCACTGTATAACACTGGAGTACAGTACTGGTGGGGACGGGTCTGTCACTGTATAACACTGGGGTACAGTATTGGTGGGGAGGGGTCTGTCACTGTATAACACTGGGGTACAGTACCGGTGGGGACGGGTCTGTCACTGTATAACACTGGGGTACAGTACTGGTGGGGATGGGTCTTTCACTGTTTAACACTGGGATACAGTACTGGTGGGGACGGGTCTGTCGCTGTATAACACTGGAGTACAGTACTGGTGGGGACGGGTCTGTCACTGTATAACACTGGGGTACAGTATTGGTGGGGAGGGGTCTGTCACTGTATAACACTGGGGTACAGTATTGGTGGGGAGGGGTCTGTCACTGTATAACACTGGGGTACAGTACCGGTGGGGACGGGTCTGTCACTGTATAACACTGGGGTACAGTACTGGTGGGGACGGGTCTGTCACTGTATAACACTGGGGTACAGTAAAGGTGGGGACGGGTCTGTCGCTGTATAACACTGGAGTACAGTACTGGTGGGGACGGGTCTGTCGCTGTATAACACTGGGGTACAGTACTGGTGGGGACGGGTCTGTCGCTGTATAACACTGGGGTACAGTACTGGTGGGGATGGGTCTGTCGCTGTATAACACTGGAGTACAGTACTGGTGGGGACGGGTCTGTCACTGTATAACACTGGGGTACAGTACTGGTGGGGACGGGTCTGTCACTGTATAACACTGGGGCACAGTACTGGTGGGGACGGGTCTGTCACTGTATAACACTGGGGCACAGTACTGGTGGGGACGGGTCTGTCACTGTATAACACTGGGGCACAGTACTGGTGGGGACGGGTCTGTCACTGTATAACACTGGGATACAGTACTGGTGGGGACGGGTCTGTCACTGTATAACACTGGGGTACAGTACTGGTGGGGATTGGTCTGTCACTGTATAACACTGGGGTACAGTACTGGTGGGGACGGGTCTGTCACTGTATAACACTGGGGTACAGTACTGGTGGGGACGGGTCTGTCACTGTATAACACTGGGGTACAGTACTGGTTGGGATGGGTCTGTCACTGTATAACACTGGGGTACAGTACTGGTGGGGATGGGTCTGTCACTGTATAACACTGGGGTACAGTACTGGTTGGGATGGGTCTGTCACTGTATAACACTGGGGTACAGTACTGGTGGGGACGGGTCTGTCACTGTATAACACTGGGGTACAGTACTGATGGGGACGGGTCTGTCACTGTATAACATGGGGTACAGTACTGGTGGTGACGGGTCTGTCACCGTATAACACTGGGGTACAGTACTGGTGGGACGGGTCTATCACTGTATAACACTGGGGTACAGTACTGGTGGGGACGGGTCTGTCACTGTATAACACTGGGGTACAGTACTGGTGGGGACGGGTCTGTCACTGTATAACACTGGGGTACAGTACTGGTGGGGACGGGTCTGTCACTGTATAACACTGGGTTACAGTACTGGTGGGGAGGGGTCTGTCACTGTATAACACTGGCGTGCAGGACGGATAGAGATCGGATGGAAATTGGGAACCTGGGATTTTAACTGTGACAATAGGTCATGTTCTCTTTAGATTTTACATTTTAAATTAATTCAGATCTTGTTCAGTTGTTTTTAATGAACGTTCCTTCAGCAAATTGCTGATTGGCTGGTTCTAAGTGGGTGATTGCTTTCATTCGCTTTACCATCACTGCACTGTCTACAGCGATTGGGGAAACTCCGAATGGATTCCAACATAAATGCAGTCCTGGACTGTTTTCCAGGCAGAGGCGGCGTATGTTGTGCGATTAAATCCGGTTGATCAGGAGGATCTCAGTGTTGTGTCCTGAGTTAGGCTGGGTTGTGATGGAATGTGTTCCCTGGTCTCTGTATTCAAGGAAAGACAAAAATCAGCTGGATTCCCAGGATCTGACGGTTACATCAGGAGGAGAGGCTGCAGGAAGGTGGATTGTATTGCCTTGTGTTTAGCGGGTTGGGAGTGTGCTGGAGCGGGTTCACAATCCCCGAGGAGCTGAACCCCAGAGTAACGCTGAGGGTGAGATAGTGCAATTGGAGAAGTTACAGGTTGGCACAATTGAAGAGGAAGAAGGACTTTCCAATGGTCAATTAACAGGGAAGGAAGTTCTGTATCCCTGAATGATGACCTGTGGTCTGGGATCAAACCCACATTCGGTCTAATAGACTGACGATCGCTGAGCTATGACGTGTATCCATATCACAGTAGAAACTGCCAAAGATACAATGCCAATTTCACCCGAGATGTGAAATATTTTTGTGAACCATTTACCCAACAGATATTCAGAGTGTCATTTCCCAAAAATCATTAAATGATTGCTCTCTGTTTAAACCAGGACTGGGCAAAGTTACCACCGACGGACCACCTGCAGGGCAGCAACCTCCAGCTGAAGGAAGCATCTTCTTATCAGTTGATTGGAGCAAATGGACCCCAAGCACCAATGGAGGCCAGTGTGTATACACAGGCCACAGACAGACCACCGTCCATGACAATGACTGCTGCTTGCAAGGTACCCCAGTGAAAAATACACACTTGCATTTCTGTAGCATCTTTTACGCCTTCAGAATGTCAGCAAAGTAGTTTCTGGAGTACGGTCACTATTGTGATGTAGGAAATGCAGCTGTCACTGTGCACAGCAAGATCCCACAAAGGGCAAGGTGATAATGCCCAGATAATGTTTGTTCGTGATGTGGATTGAGTGGGAATTATTGGCCAGGACACTGGGGAGAACTCCCCAGCCCTTCTTTAAAGACTGTGGAATGGGATTCGAACCCACAAGTTTCTGAGTGAGTTACCATCTGAGCACTTCAGTGCCAACCTCACTCGGGTGAAGAGGCTCGGTCTTTCTCTCCCCGTGCCGTGACCTAAGAGGGTGCTGGCGACCAGGGACTTTCATTTGATTCCTGTCAATCCGTGATTATGTTTGGCAAAGTACTGCAGTGGTTCGTTGTTGCCTTCTGCAGTATGACTGCCCCAGGAAAGTCCCGCCTGCCCTCAGGTGTACCGGAAGGGTTCACAGGCTGATAATCAACCGGTTTGCCACGTCACAAATGCATCTTCCTTAGCTATCAAATTCTGTAGTGAAACTCCGAGACAGGGGCACGACGCACTCAAGCCCTATGTCTCTGACTCACTCTGACAGGACAGAATTGCTTTTTGTCAGTGGGGTCAGTGGTGATGTGCATCACTGTAAATACACAAGGGGTTAATGTAAATACACTAAGACTAAGTAAGCACTAGAGGGAGCACCAGAGACGTCATGACATGCAGACATACAGCTAATGAACACATGGAATACGACACGACCAATGAGCAGTCAAGACACCCAGAGGTGGCATTACCACAAGGGGGCATTACACAATCCATATAAAAGGACTGGGCACACATGCTCTGTCTCTTTCCACAGGCGACACTTAGAGGGTAGGACAGGGGCAGATCAGAAGCATCACACCCACCACGTGGCTTAGAGCAGACTGGTTAGTTAGACTGAGTTACTATAGCAAGATTAGCAGGAGAGACGGACTCATAGAGAACTGTGCTAATGGTTCAATAAATCACATTGAACTTACTTCAAAGTCTGGAGTATCTTTTGGTCAAAGCTGCATCGAGTTGCAGCCTGTGTTATCCCAGAGTACATAACACAACATGGTACCAGTAGTGCCTGTTAAATCAGCAAGATCCGTGACTACCAGCAAACAGCACTCAGGCAAGATGATCGAGATTCCGGTTCCTCAGCAGCTCAGGAACCATGGCAATCTCAGTGCCAACTGGCGTGCATTCAAGCAGAGATTTGAGATTTACATGGTAGCATCCGACCTAGATGGCGTGACGAATGCTGAGAAGATAGATCTTCTACTCACCATTGCGGGTGAAAATGCAACAGAAATCTTCAACTCCTTCAAGTACTCCAAAGGGCAGGACAAGAGAGACTTCCAGAGAGTCCTGGACAAGTTTGAAAACTACTGAACACAACAGAAATCGGTAAAACTGGCGCCTATACTCCCCACGAGGCAAAGGTAGGCTTGCAGCAGAGGCAAACGGCAATTTTGATTCGCAGCCATCTTGCGCAAGGAGCCGCACATGCGCAGTTCCCGAGAATACGCGAACCAGCGAAACAGTTTCACGCATGCGCGAGAAGCCGCGCATGCGCAGTTGCAAAAAGAGCGCACAGTGAAAAAAAGAGCGCACAGTGAAGGAAAAGCGATCTGCGCATGCGCAATCCATTCCTACGCTCTACGTCACCAGCGACATGACGTCAGAGGCCCCGGACCACACCCATTTAAAGGGGAAATGTCTGAAAATAGTGGAAAAAACATTTTAAAGCCAGAAAACACAATTCTTTCACCTGGAACGACAGCACAATGCCTGAACTTCGACCAGTAGCTGAGAGTAGCCTCCACAGAACCCTGCAACAAGCAGTTGGCACCGCCCTAAGAGATGATTTAGTCCTTGAAGACCACGACTCAGACGATGATTTCATCATTGGACGTGGCGACCTCAGTACCAAATCTGAACCGCAACGAGATGTGTTGTACATTGAAGCATCCGACACAGACATGGACGAGTTCTTCGGATTTGAGGATCCTCAGCTCAGCATAGACGACATCCCGACCATGAGTACAGGATTCTGTTGCAGCCTGACGCCAAGAGACAGAGAGCGGTACAAGCCCACAGAGAGCGGCCTGATGCCAAGAGACAGAGAGCGGTACCAGCCCACTGAGAGTGGCCTGACGCCAAGAGACAGAGAGCGGGACAAGCCCACAGAGAGCGGCCTGACGCCAAGAGGCAGAGAGCGGTACAAGCCCACAGAGAGCGGCCTGAAGCCAAGAGGCAGAGAGCGGTACAAGCCCACAGAGAGCGGCCTGACGCCAAGAGACAGAGAGCGGGACAAGCCCACAGAGTGCGGCCTGACGCCAAGAGGCAGAGAGCGGTACAAGCCCACAGAGAGCGGCCTGAAGCCAAGAGACAGAGAGCGGTACAAGCCCACAGAGAGCGGCCTGACGCCAAGAGACAGAGAGCGGTACAAGCCCACAGAGAGTGGCCTGCAGCCAAGAGACAGAGAGCGGTACAATCCCACAGAGAGCGGCCTGACGCCAAGAACAGAGAGCGGGACAAGCCCACAGAGAGCGGCCTGAAGCCAAGAGACAGAGAGCGGTACAAGCCCACAGAGAGCGGCCTGACGCCAAGAGACAGAGAGCGGTACAAGCCCACAGAGAGCGGCCTGACGCCAAGAGGCAGAGAGCGGTACAATCCCACAGAGAGCGGCCTGACGCCAAGAGACAGAGAGCGGTACAAGCCCACAGAGAGCGGCCTGACGCCAAGAGACAGAGAGCGGTACAAGCCCACAGAGAGCGGCCTGACGCCAAGAGACAGAGAGCGGTACAATCCCACAGAGAGCGGCCTCACGCCAAGAGACAGAGAGCGGTACAAGCCCACAGAGAGCGGCCTGACGCCAAGAGACAGAGAGCGGTACAAGCCCACAGAGAGCGGCCTGACGCCAAGAGACAGAGAGCGGTACAAGCCCACAGAGAGCGGCCTGACGCCAAGAACAGAGAGCGGTACAATCCCACAGAGAGCGGCCTGACGCCAAGAGACAGAGAGCGGTACAAGCCCACAGAGAGCGGCCTGACGCCAAGAACAGAGAGCGGGACAAGCCCACAGAGAGCGGCCTGAAGCCAAGAGACAGAGAGCGGTACAAGCCCACAGCGAGCGGCCTGACGCCAAGAGACAGAGAGCGGTACAAGCCCACAGAGAGCGGCCTGACGCCAAGAGACAGAGAGCGGTACAAGCCCACAGAGAGCGGCCTCACGCCAAGAGACAGAGAGCGGTACAACCCCACAGAGAGCGGCCTGATGCCAAGAGACAGAGAGCGGTACAATCTCACAGAGAGCGGCCTGATGCCAAGAGACAGAGAGCGGTACAAGCCCACAGAGTGCGGCCTGACACCAAGAGACCGAGAGCGGTACAATCCCACAGAGAGCGGCCTGACGCCAAGAGACAGAGCGCGGTACAATCCCACAGAGAGCGGCCTGACACCAAGAGAGTGGTCCACGCACCACGAAGAGTCCCCAACTCCGCACAGAAAGCGATGACAGACTCCACAGCAGACCATTGCACGTCTCCACACAGAGAACGATGCCAGACTCCACAGAGAGAGCGATACAAGCCTCCACAGCGAGCTCGTTGACAGACTCCACAATGGAAGCAACGCAAGACTCCAGAGCGCAGTCCTTGCATGAACAAGACCATGAAGGTCTAGCAACCTTAGCTGAGCAATCAGCAGCAGACGATGCAAGTCTGCCATGCTCAAGTGCACAGCAAGACCACTATGACAGTCTACCACGCTCACATGAACAACAGAAAGACTATAACAGTCTGCCCAGATTACTTGAGCCACCAGAAGAAGACTCTGACAGTCTACCCAGCTCATCTAACCAACAAGAAGACACTGAAGGTCTACCCACTGTATGTGAGACAAGTGACGAAGGCTTCACAATTCCCATACAAGATGTGCGACATCTCAGCGAGACTGACAGATCCCAGCTAGTATGTACAGAGGCACTCGACAATCAAAGTGAGGCTACTAGTGACTCCAGTGACACCACGTTAATTCAAACCTCATCTACTCGAACCTCTCCACAAGAACCTGAAATGACTCCAGACGGGGAGCATCGACAAGCCAAAGATGATTCCAGTGAACCGGACATGACTCCAGACGGGGAGCGCCGAGGAATCCGAGACGGCACGCTCAGTAAGACAGCAGATGTCACAAAGGACACTGACACAAGTAACTTTGTGAAGGACTTGAATTCTCCACTCGGTGTGGTCATTGAGCGCAACAAACACAACAACAAGCAGGTCAATAACAACAATAGAACAACAACTGGTACGACATGGTACAACTCTGCCCATGGAGGACAATGTTACTGCTCAGCTCAGAACAATGGCGAGAGTGCAAACATACCATGGCATGTCAACGCATCTTACCAATTCACATTTGCTACACTACGGACAAGCAAACCAATTTCGGGAAAGATATCATCAAGAATCGCTACCACAAGCATAAAAAGAAAAAAGTCCACCTCAGACAATGAAGTGATTTGACGGTTTGAACTCCTCCTGATGACTTCTTGGTTACGTAAACACCAGGACTCTGACGGCATTCACAAGGGAATGACAACATCGACATCGACAGGGCAGCACGGTAGCATTGTGGATAGCACAATTGCTTCACAGCTCCAGAGTCCCAGGTTCGATTCAGGCTTGGGTCACTGTCTGTGCGGAGTCTGTACGTTCTCTCCGTGTGTGCGTGGGTTTCCTCCGGGTGCTCCGGTTTCCTCCCACAGTCCAAAGATGTGCAGGTTAGGTGGATTGGCCAAGCTAAATTGCCCTTAGTGTCCAAAATTGCCCTTAGTGTTGGGTGGGGTTACTGGGTTATGGGGATTGGGTGGAGGTGTGGACTTGGGTAGGGTGCTCTTTCCAAGAGCCGGTGCAGACTCGATGGGCCGAATGGCCTCCTTCTGCACTGCAAATTCTATGTAATCGACACTTCCATAACAGCACAAGAAAGCCACTCGACCGTGTAAATTCATGAACTTTGGACCCATAAACTATTATTTGGTATTGTATAATCATCACTGTCATCATGACTTGTACATCTCATCACTTATCTACCTATTTTGTTCAATTTTCTTTAACAAAGTACAGAAAATATGTAACACGAAAAAAGGGGGGATGTGGTGATATTCATCACTGTAAATACACAAGGGGTTAATGTAAATACACTACGACTAAGTAAACACTAGAGGGAGTACCAGAGACGTCATGACATGCAGTCATACAGCTAATGAACACATAGAATAGGACACGACCAATGAGCAGTCAAAACACCCAGAGGTGGCATTACACAACCCATATATAAGGACAGGGCACACATGCTCTGTCTCTTTCCACAGGCGACACTTAGAGGGTAGGACAGGGGCAGATCAGAAGCATCACATCCAGCACGTGGCTTAGAGCAGACTGGTTAGTTAGACTGAGTTACTATAGCAAGATTAGCAGGAGAGTCGCACTCATGGAGAACTGTGCTGATGGTTCAATAAATCACATTGAACTTACTTCAAAGTCTGGAGTATCTTTTGGTCAAAGCTGCATCGAGTTGCAGCCTGTGTTATCCCAGAGTACATAACACAACAGGGTCGATGTGACTGATTGTTTAGCATTGCGTATTTTAATGCCTGTCGATTCTCACTACTCCCAATCAATTGAATGCCGGTTGTCCACAGAGTGATATTAATTGTAAAGATGCACCCACTTCATCACTCTGTGTTTTGCAGCCACAGGTAGGAGAGATGAGTGCTCGAGAACATCTGGCCTTAACCCTGAGTCAAGGGATAAATCTGGACGCTCAAAGGAGCAGCCGCGACTCCCTGCATTGCTCTAGCGGTTACAGCACCCAGACCACCACACCATCATGCTCCGAGGACACCATCCCCTCCCACGGTAAGGAACTGCAAACCAATGGGAAGCAAAGGACAGGATTGGCAATTGGGTCCAGTCATATAGCAGCGAGGGTACTGTAACAAAATGATTATATTACTGCATCAGCAATCCAGACGCCTGCGATGGTCAGAGACATGAGTTCAAATCTCACCAATTTAAATTCAGTGGATTACATAAATCTGCAATAAAAGCTGGTCTCAATGATTGGAGAGAAACTGTAATTAAATTGTTTATAATAAACACTGGCCTGTCAACGGTTTCAGGGGATGTTAAGGGTCACCCACATTGCTGTGGGTCTGGAGTCACATGTAGGCCAGACCGGGTCAGGACGGCAGATTTCCTTCCCTAAAGGACATTAGGTTTTTATAATCGCTGATAGTTTCACGGTCACCATCGCTGAGGCAAGCCTCAAACTCCAGATTTATTCATGAAATTTACATTTCCCCAGCTTCCATGGTAAGATTTGAACTCAAGTCCTCGAAGTATTACCTGGGCATCTGGTCATATCCAGTGACATTAACACTACAGCACTATCTCCCTCTAAATTCTTGAGCAGAATATTGACAAGAAAACATTGAATATGTTAACTAAAAGGCATACGAAGTGCAGTCTGTTGCTACAAATGGTACCCATCATATCCATGCAGACTTTTTACCTGTATCAATCCCCAAATTAATCCCACTGCCCCACCCCATAGCCCTGTATCAATCCCCAAATTAATCCCACTGCCACACCCCATAGCCCTGTATCAATCCCCAAATTAAACCCACTGCCCCACCCCATAGCCCTGTATCAATCCCCAAATTAATCCCACTGCCCCGCTCTCTCCCCATAGCCCTGTATCAATCCCCAAACTAATCCCACTGCCCCACCCCGTAGTCCTGTATCAATCCCCAAATTAATCCCACTGCCCCACCCCATAGTCCTGCATCAATCCCCAAATTAATCCCACTGCCCACCCCATAGTCCTGTATCAATCCCCAAATTAATCCCACTGCCCCGCTCTCTCCCCATAGCCCTGTATCAATCCCCAAATTAATCCCACTGCCCCACCCCATAGTCCTGTATCAATCCCCAAATTAATCCCACTGCCCCGCTCTCTCCCCATAGCCCTGTATCAATCCCCAAACTAATCCCACTGTCCCGCTCTCTCCCCATAGCCCTGTATCAATCCCCAAATTAATCCCACTGCCCCACCCCATAGTCCTGTATCAATCCCCAAATTAATCCCACTGCCCCACCCCATAGCCCTGTATCAATCCCCAAACTAATCCCACTGCCACGCTCTCTCCCCATAGCCCTGTATCAATCCCCAAACTAATCCCACTGTCCCGCTCTCTCCCCATAGCCCTGTATCAATCCCCAAATTAATCCCACTGCCCCACCCCATAGTCCTGTATCAATCCCCAAATTAATCCCACTGCCCCACCCCATAGCCCTGTATCAATCCCCAAACTAATCCCACTGCCACGCTCTCTCCCCATAGCCCTGTATCAATCCCCAAACTAATCCCACTGCCCCGCTCTCTCCCCATAGCCCTGTATCAATCCCCAAACCAATCCCACTGCCCCGCTCTCTCCCCATAGCCCTGTATCAATCCCCAAACTAATCCCACTGCCCCGCTCTCTCCCCATAGCCCTGTATCAATCCCCAAATTAATCCCACTGCCCCACCCCATAGTCCTGTATCAATCCCCAAATTAATCCCACTGCCCCACCCCATAGCCCTGTATCAATCCCCAAATTAATCCCACTGCCCCACCCCATAGCCCTGTATCAATCCCCAAATTAATCCCACTGCCCCACCCCATAGTCCTGTATCAATCCCCAAATTAATCCCACTGCCCCACCCCATAGTCCTGTATCAATCCCCAAATTAATCCCACTGCCCCACCCCATAGCCCTGTATCAATCCCCAAATTAATCCCACTGCCCCACCCCATAGATCTGTATCAATCCCCAAATTAATCCCACTGCCCCACCCCATAGCCCTGTATCAATCCCCAAACTAATCCCACTGCCCCGCTCTCTCCCCATAGCCCTGTATCAATCCCCAAACTAATCCCACTGCCCTGCTCTCTCCCCATAGCCCTGTATCAATCCTCAAATTAATCCCACTGCCCCACCCCATAGCCCTGTATCAATCCCCAAACTAATCCCACTGTCCCGCTCTCTCCCCACAGCCCTGTATCAATCCCCAAACTAATCCCACTGCCCTGCTCTCTCCCCATAGCCCTGTATCAATCCTCAAATTAATCCCACTGCCCCACCCCATAGCCCTGTATCAATCCCCAAACTAATCCCACTGTCCCGCTCTCTCCCCACAGCCCTGTATCAATCCCAAATTAATCCCACTGCCCCGTTCTCTCCCCATAGCCCTGTATCAATCCCCAAATTAATCCCACTGCCCCACCCCATAGCCCTGTATCAATCCCCAAACTAATCCCACTGCCCCCACAGCCCTGTATCAATCCCAAATTAATCCCACTGTCCCACTCTCTCCCCAAAGCCCTGTATCAATCCCAAACTAATCCCACTGTCCCACTCTATCCCCATAGCCCTGTATCAATCCCAAACTAATTCCACTGTCCCACTCTCTCCACAAAGCCCTGTATCAATCCCAAACTAATCCCACTGTCCCACTCTATCCCCATAGCCCTGTATCAATCCCAAACTAATCCCACTGCCCCGCTCTCTCCCCATAGCCCTGTGTCAATCCCCAAACTAATCCCACTGCCCCGCTCTCTCCCCATAGCCCTGTATCAATCCCAAACTAATCCCACTGCCCCACTCTCTCCCCATAGCCCTGTATCAATCCCAAACTAATCCCACTGCCCCACTCTCTCCCCATAGCCCTGTATCAATCCCAAACTAATCCCACTGCCCCACTCTCACCCCATAGCCCTGTATCAATCCCCAAACTAATCCCACTGCCCCGCTCTCTCCCCATAGCCCTGTATCAATCCCAAACTAATCCCACTGCCCCATTCTCTGCCCATAGTCCTGTATCAATCCCCAAACTAATCCCATTGCCCCGCTCTCTCCCCATAGCCCTGTATCAATCCCCAAACTAATCCCACTGCCCCGCTTTCTCCCCATAGCCCTGTATCAATCCCAAACTAATCCCACTGCCCCACTCTCACCCCATAGCCCTGTATCAATCCCCAAACTAATCCCACTGCCCCGCTCTCTCCCCGTAGCCCTGTATCAATCCCAAACTAATCCCACTGCCCCACTCTCTCCCCATAGCCCTGTATCAATCCCCAAACTAATCCCACTGCCCCGCTCTCTCCCCATAGTCCTGTATCAATCCCCAAACTAATCCCATTGCCCCGCTCTCTCCCCATAGCCCTGTATCAATCCCCAAACTAATCCCACTGCCCCGCTTTCTCCCCATAGCCCTGTATCAATCCCAAACTAATCCCCCTGCCCCACTCTCTCCCCATAGCCCTGTATCAATCCCAAACTAATCCCCCTGCCCCACTCTCCCTGCCTTGTCTAAAAATTTTCGAGAACAACATTGCCCAAGCAGGTTCCCACTGTGACAGCTTTTTCAATAGATTATACCGAAAATAGAAGAAGTAGACCATTCAGCCTCGGCCTCACTGCTCTTGATGACATTAAAGTCTAAAAAGATCTTGGGCAGCATGGTGGTGCAGTGGTTAGCACTGCTGCCTCACGGCGCCGAGGACCCGGGTTCAACCCTGGCCCGGGTCACTGTCTGTGTGGAGTTTGCACATTCTCTCCGTGTCTACGTGGGTTTCACCCCCACAACCCAAAGATGTGCAGGGTAGGTGGATTGGCCACGCTGAATTGCCCCCTAATTGGAATAAAAAGAATTGGGTACTCTAAATTTATTTTTTTAAATTAAATGTAAAAGGATCTATCTGTTGAACACATTTCAGTGTCTTGGTCTCCAGAGCCTCTGTGATTGGGAATTCCACAGGTTCACTGCCCTGTGAGTGAAGACATGTTTCCTTATCTCAGCCCTGAATAGTCTATCCCGTACCCTGAGACTGTGTCCCCAGGTTCAGGATTCCCCAACCAGGGAAAACATCCTCCCTGCATCTAGTCTGTCCAACTCTGTTAGAATTTTACTTGGTTCAATGAGCTCGCCTCATCCTTCTAGACTCTAGTGAATTAGGCCCCGTCAAACCAACCTCTTCTCAAACGACGTTCCCGCTAATTTGGTATCAGCCGGGTGGATCTCCGCTGCACTCCCTCTACGGCAAGTCCGTTTCTCAGATAGGGAGACCAAAACTGCACTCAATACTCCAGGCGTGGAGTTGGGAGTTCTGAAGGTGGAAATTATTTCCTGCAGTTTGTTGATGTGGTTTTGAATTTTGCTGGTTGTTTTACAGCAGTGAAGAAGGAACAGTCCCTGATCGGTGAGTTGTAAAATTATTTGTGTCATTCTAAAACAATAAATGTGAAGCTGCGGGGAAGCAGGCAGATTATTGAAGGGGTTAATCTGACCAGAACAGAAGTGTAAATTTCTGAGAGGCAGGATGTATTATGAAGCAGTTTTCAGATTCATAGCGATGCAGAGAGCTCATCATATACACAGCAAGACCCCATAATCTATGCCATCAGATGGGTGATTAATATTAATAATCACTTATTGTCACAAGTAGGCTTCAATGAAGTTACTCCGGCGCCTGTTCGGGGAGGCCGGTACGGGAATTGAACCCGCGCTGCCGGCCTTGTTCTGCATCACTAGCCAGCTGTTTAGCCCACTGTGCTAAACCAGCTCCTAATAAAATCACTTCATGATGAACATTCGTGAGAACATTGGGATCCTTGATCACCTCCTCAACTGGAGTACTGACCCTCTGACAGTGCGGCACTCCCTCAGTACTGACCCTCTGACAGTGCAGCACTCCCTCAGTACTGACCCTCTGACAGTGCAGCACTCCCTCAGTACTGACCCTCTGACAGTGCAGCATTCCCTCAGTACTGACCCTCTGACAGTGCGGCGCTCCCTCAGTACTGACCCTCTGACAGTGCAGCACTCCCTCAGCACTGACCCTCTGACAGTGCAGCGCTCCCTCAGTACTGACCCTCTGACAGTGCGGCACTCCCTCAGTACTGACCCTCTGACAGTGCAGCACTCCCTCAGCACTGACCCTCTGACAGTGCAGCGCTCCCTCAGTACTGACCCTCTGACAGTGCGGCACTCCCTCAGTACTGACCCTCTGACAGTGCAGCTCTCCCTCAGTACTGACCCTCTGACAGTGCAGCACACCCTCAGTACTGACCCTCTGACAGTGCAGCACTCCCTCAGTACTGACCCTCTGACAGTGCAGCTCTCCCTCAGTACTGACCCTCTGACAGTGCAGCTCTCCCTCAGTACTGACCCTCTGACAGTGCAGCTCTCCCTCAGTACTGACCCTCTGACAGTGCGGCACTCCCTCAGTACTGACACTGACAGTGCAGCGCTCCCTCAGTACTGACCCTCAAACAGTGCAGCACTCCCTCAGTACTGACCCTCTGACAGTGCAACACTCCCTCAGTACTGACCCTCTGACAGTGCAGCGCTCCCTCAGTACTGACCCTCTGACAGTGCAGCACTCCCTCAGTACTGACCCTCTGACAGTGCAGCGCTCCCACAGTACTGACCCTCTGACAGTGCAGCACTCCCTCAGTACTGACCCTCTGACAGTGCGGCGCTCCCTCAGTACTGACCCTCTGACAGTGCAGCACTCCCTCAGTACTGACCCTCTGACAGTGCAGCTCTCCCTCAGTACTGACCCTCTGACAGTGCGGCACTCCCTCAGTACTGACCCTCTGACAGTACGGCACTCCCTCAGTACTGACCCTCTGACAGCGCAGTACTCCCTCAGTACTGACCCTCTGACAGTACGGCACTCCCTCAGTACTGACCCTCTGACAGTGCAGCACTCCCTCAGTACTGACCCTCTGACAGTGCGGCACTCCCTCAGTACTGACCCCCTGACAGTGGAGTGCTTCCATCGTACTGACCTGAACTGGCATTCCATCCTCCACCTTGAATATTCACTCCCTCCACCACCATTGCACAGTGGCCACAGTGTGTACCCTCTACAGGGACATAGGCAGCAGATACATGGGAGCACCACCAACCGCAAGTTCCCCTTATAGCTACTGACCACCCTGACTTGGAAATATATTGCCGTTCACTGTCACGGGGTTAAAATGCTGGAACTCCCTCCCTAACAGCACAGTGGTTGTACCTACACCTCAAGGACTGCAGCGGGTTGGAGGAGGCAGCTCACCGCCACCTTGGCAGTGTGTACAGGCTTTGTCAGCAATGGCCACATCCTTGAAATGAATAAAGGAAAGGTAAAGGTAAGGAGGGTTTAAACTAGTATGGCAGGGGGGTGGGCACGGGAGCAATAGGTCAGAAGGTGAGAGCATTGAGGGAGAACTAGGGAATAGAGACAGTGGGGCTCTGAGGCAGAGCAGACAGGGAGAAGTTGCTGAACACAGCGGGTCTGGTGGCCTGAAGTGCATATGTTTTAATGCAAGAAGTATTACGGGTAAGGCAGATGAACTTAGAGCTTGGATTACTACTTGGAACTATGATGTTGTTGCCATTACAGAAACCTGGTTGAGGGAAGGGCAGGATTGGCAGCTAAACGTTCCAGGATTTAGATGTTTCAGGCGGGCTAGAGGGGGATGTAAAAGGGGAGGCGGAGTTGTGCTACTGGTTAGGGAGAATATCACAGCTGTACTGCGGGAGGACACCTCAGAGGGCAGTGAGGCTATATGGGTAGAGATCAGGAATAAGAAGGGTGCAGTCACAATGTTGGGGGTATACTACAGGCCTCCCAACAGCCAGCGGGAGATAGAGGAGCAGATAGGTAGACAGATTTTGGAAAAGAGTAAAAACAACAGGGTTGTGGTGAGGGTAAACTTCAACTTCCCCAATATTGACTGGGACTCACTTAGTGCCAGGGGCTTAGACGGGGTGGAGTTTGTAAGGAGCATCCAGGAGGGCTTCTTAAAACAATATGTAGACAGTCCAACTAGGGAAGGGGCGGTACTGGACCTGGTATTGGGGAATGAGCCCGGCCAGGTGGTAGATGTTTCAGTAGGGGAGCATTTCGGTAACAGTGACCACAATTCAGTAAGTTTTAAAGTACTGGTGTACAAGGATAAGAGTGGTCCTAGGATGAATGTGCTAAATTGGGGGAAGGCTAATTATAACAATATTAGGCGGGAACTGAAGAACATAGATTGGGGGCGGATGTTTGAGGGCAAATCAACATCTGACATGTGGGAGGCTTTCAAGTGTCAGTTGAAAGGAATTCAGGACCGGCATGTTCCTGTGAGGAAGAAGGATAAATACGGCAATTTTCGGGAACCTTGGATAACGAGAGATATTGTAGGCCTCGTCAAAAAGAAAAAGGAGGCATTTGTCAGGGCTAAAAGGCTGGGAACAGACGAAGCCTGCGTGGAATATAAGGAAAGTAGGAAGGAACTTAAGCAAGGAGTCAGGAGGGCTAGAAGGGGTCACGAAAAGTCATTGGCAAATAGGGTTAAGGAAAATCCCAAGGCTTTTTACACGTACATAAAAAGCAAGAGGGTAGCCAGGGAAAGGGTTGGCCCACTGAAGGATAGGCAAGGGAATCTATGTGTGGAGCCAGAGGAAATGGGCGAGGTACGAAATGAATACTTTGCATCAGTATTCACCAAAGAGAAGAAATTGGTAGATGTTGAGTCTGGAGAAGGGTGTGTAGATAGCCTGGGTCACATTGAGATCCAAAAAGACGAGGTGTTGGGGGTCTTAAAAAATATTAAGGTAGATAAGTCCCCAGGGCCTGATGGGATCTACCCCAGAATACTGAAGGAGGCTGGAGAGGAAATTGCTGAGGCCTTGACAGAAATCTTTGGATCCTCACTGTCTTCAGGGGATGTCCCGGAGGACTGGAGAATAGCCAATGTTGTTCCTCTGTTTAAGAAGGGTAGCAAGGATAATCCAGGGAACTACAGGCCGGTGAGCCTTACTTCAGTGGTAGGGAAATTACTGGAGAGAATTCTTCGAGACAGGATCTACTCCCATTTGGAAGCAAATGGATGTATTAGTGAGAGGCAGCATGATTTTGTGAAGGGGAGGTCGTGTCTCACTAACTTGATAGAGTTTTTCGAGGAGGTCACTAAGATGATTGATGCAGGTAGGGCAGTGGATGTTGTCTATATGGACTTCAGTAAGGCCTTTGACAAGGTCCCTCATGGTAGACTAGTACAAAAGGTGAAGTCACACGGGATCAGGGGTGAGCTGGCAAGGTGGATACAGAACTGGCTAGGTCATAGAAGGCAGAGAGTAGCAATGGAAGGGTGCTTTTCTAATTGGAGGGCTGTGACCAGTGGTGTTCCACAGGGATCAGTGCTGGGACCTTTGCTCTTTGTAGTATATATAAATGATTTGGAGGAAAATGTAACTGGTCTGATTAGTAAGTTTGCAGACGACACAAAGGTTGGTGGAATTGCGGATAGCGATGAGGACTGTCAGAGGATACAGCAGAATTTAGATTGTTTGGAGACTTGGGCGGAGAGGTGGCAGATGGAGTTTAATCTGGACAAATGTGAGGTAATGCATTTTGGAAGGTCTAATGCAGGTAGGGAATATACAGTGAATGGTAGAACCCTCAAGAGTATTGAAAGTCAAAGAGATCTAGGAGTCCAGGTCCACAGGTCATTGAAAGGGGCAACACAGGTGGAGAAGGTAATCAAGAAGGCATACGGCATGCTTGCCTTCATTGGCCGGGGCATTGAGTATAAGAATTGGCAAGTCATGTTGCAGCTGTATAGAACCTTAGTTAGGCCACACTTGGAGTATAGTGTTCAGTTCTGGTCGCCACACTACCAGAAGGATGTGGAGGCTTTAGAGAGGGTGCAGAAGAGATTTACCAGAATGTTGCCTGGTATGGAGGGCATTAGCTATGAGGAGCGGTTGAATAAACTCGGTTTGTTCTCACTGGAACGAAGGAGGTTGAGGGGAGACCTGATAGAGGTCTACAAAATTATGAGGGGCATAAACAGAGTGGATAGTCAGAGGCTTTTCCCCAGGGTAGAGGGGTCAATTACTAAGGGGCATAGGTTTAAGGTGAGAGGGGCAAGGTTTAGAGTAGATGTACGAGGCAAGTTTTTTACGCAGAGGGTAGTGGGTGCCTGGAACTCGCTACCGGAGGAGGTGGTGGAAGCAGGGACGATAGTGACATTTAAGGGGCATCTTGACAAATACATGAATAGGATGGGAATAGAGGGATACGGACCCAGGAAGTGTAGAAGATTGTAGTTTAGTCGGGCAGCATGGTCGGCACGGGCTTGGAGGGCCGAAGGGCCTGTTCCTGAGATGTACATTTCTTTGTTCTTTGTTTGTAAAGAACAGTCAGAGAGATCTCGGTGTACAGGTCCACAGGTCACTGAAAGGGGCAGCACAGGTGGAGAAGGTAGTCAAGAAGGCATACGGCATGCTTGCCTTCATTGGCCGGGACATTGAGTATAAGAATTGGCAAGTCATGTTGCAGCTGTATAGAACCTTAGTTAGGCCACACTTGGGGTATAGTGTTCAATTCTGGTCACCACACTACCAGAAGGAAGTGGAGGCTTTAGAGAGGGTGCAGAAGAGATTTACCAGGATGTTGCCTGGTATGGAGGGCATTAGCTATGAGGAGCGGTTGAATAAACTCGGTTTGTTCTCACTGGAACGACGGAGGTTGAGGGGCGACCTGATAGAGGTCTACAAAATTATGAGGGGCATAGACAGGGTGGATAGTCAGAGGCTTTTCCTCAGGGTAGAGGGGTCAATTACTAGGGGACATAGGTTTAAGGTGTGAGGGGCAAGGTTTAGAGGAGATGTATGAGGCAAGTTTTTTACGCAGAGGGTAGTGTGTGCCTGGAACTCGCTGCCGGAGGAGGTGGTGGAATCAGGGACGATAGTGACGTTTAAGGGCCATCTTGACAAATACATGAATAGGATGGGAATAGAGGGATACGGACCCCGGAAGTGCAGAAGATTTTAGTTTAGTCGGGCAGCATGGTCGGCACGGGATTGGAGGGCCGAAGGGCCTGTTCCTGTGCTGTACATTTCTTTGTTCCTGTACACCCCCTAATCTCCCAAACCTCATGGGTTGAATTTGTTATACGATTAACTTGGATTTCTTAGTGTTTGAATAAAATTGCAGCATTTTAACAGCGTCAGCCTAGCTTGGCTCCATTGTAAAATGATGCACAGATACTTTGTACAAACAGGCCTCTCTGTTATTGGTGGTCCCTGCTTCCTTCAGGGTTTATTTCAGAGTGTGGTTGTGTGTGTGTTTCCATATTAATTTCTATTCTCTCTCTTAGTGTCCGACTATGATTACATCTCACTGCATGGGGAACAGGAGCTGCCTGATCAGATTGATTTTGATAAATCCTCCACCATTCCCAGGAATAGTGACATCAGCCTGAATTACAGGAAAATGTTCCAGACTAAGCGGCCAGCTTCCACAGTCAGTCTCCTGGTTGACCCTGAGTCCATGATGATGTCTCACGTAGCTACGATTCGAAGGAAGCCTTCCAGCAAACCAACATTCCGACGTGGCACCATTAGCGGCGTGCCCATTCCCATCCGGACTCCCGTGGTGCCCATTCCAGGGCCACCTGTGTCGAGTAAGCCGACCGGCCTGGCAGCCTCTCGGACAGGCAGCGAGGGGTCAGTCAGCCTGCATGGGGGGCGCTCCAGTTTCGTGCAGAGGAACCCGGGGATTTGTAGCTCAACCCAAAGTCTGAGCATGGCCCAGAACCCCGGTTACTCCCTCGTACCAGAGAAACCGATTGCGGTCAGCAGCAGCCTCCAGCGCTCAGCTCCCAATCTCCAAAATGCCCAAGAATCCAAACCTGCCAGAACTCCGACAGGAAATGGACTGACTCCTCACCTGGGCATCACGGAGTGTTCCCAAAGGACTGGCAGGATTGACAATGTTGCCGCTACCCCCTCACCAATGGAGGGAGGCGATGATGTTTTGTCCATGATTCGCAGGGGTGTCAAACTGAGAAAGACTTTAACCAATGACCGATCAGCCCCCAAGATCATTTAAAAGAGACAAAGTGGGGCGAATGCACACATGGAAACCCCTCATGTTGTCCCCTTCACGCTCTGTATTTTGTTTCAAAACTGGTTACAGTTCTTTCACTCCTCATTCTCGAATTAAACTGTTGATGCACAAAATATCATCAAGAACCGGTCACATCCCAGCTCTCCTGATGTCTGGGGAATCCTCACGCCTCCTGTAACAGGTCTCAGGCTGGGAGACTGTGTCTCATGGACTACGGGAGGAGGGGATGGAGTTTGTGAGACTGGGTCACATAGTCCCAGCAGGTGATGAGGTGTGACCCCTGCTGAGTCAGCCCTTTGCAGCAGGGGCTAAAAGTGGCCTCAGCACCCAGGTTAGAGATGGAAAATCGACTCTGGTTCCTGCTCCTGAATGCTGACTTAAACGATACTCAAAATGGCGATGTGTGAATGTTGGGTGAGGGTAAGATGAGGACTGCGAGATCTCACTGCCTTGGACGTCAGACTCCGTCACAGCCCGGATGTGGCCCTGTGGGGAAAGTGAGAGAACTTCCATGGACCTTACCCCAGCCAATAGCTTCAGAAGAGAATGGGAAGAATTCAGGGTGGGGTGGGGATGGGGGATACCACCCCTGCCTCCCCCCGAAATACTGAAACAAACTGTACTTGTTCCTTGCAGTTATGTTCACTGCCAGGAGCGTGATTGGTCCATTTGAAGTGTGTTTTGAGGTGGAGAGGCATGGAAATAATTTTGCAATGACACTTCGGGGATCTGCTCAGAATTTTCAACGTGAAGCTTCTTACAAAGGATTTGTTTTCAACAAAGTTTATAAAGGACATTTTTTCTGATACTTGGTGGAAAGCAGCATCTGCCCTTACAGAAACCTCAGCAGTTTGCTTGTGTTCATTTCTAAACCCGCAAGGTTTAAAAAAAACTGCAGATGGTGGGCAACAACAGATTTATTTTTTTCCTTGTGAATCTTAACAACATCGAAAGATATTTATTTGTGTCAAAATTGTGAAAGCTTCTGTTTGTATAATGAGTTCTTGCAGCAAATATTGAAACTCCACCACCTCTCATTGAAGTGGAAGCTTTAAATGGTAAAGATTATAGTTTGTATATGTTAGTTTTAAATCCCTTTTAAATTTTATTCTATACTGCTGGTGCCTATCGCATTGCTTTGTGCTGCCACCTTTACAGACTGAGCTCGAGGGGTGAGGTTTGTCAGTGTGTGCGCAGACCTATTTAATTATTGTTCTTTTGGCTTAAGTGGGCAGTGTTTTAAAATTGTCAGAGCATCTAAATTTTAATCGGGTATTTAAGTACGTTGGCAATGTGAGCAGTCTGCTAAATGTTTTCTTTTAAATTCTTGGTTTAGCAACAAGTGCATCTCGCCTCTAAGATTTGTACATCAACACATTCCTCTGCTGTCTGATGTGAGCACACTGTAATGTTCTAAAGAGCGTGCCTGCTAACTCATGGCTGGTGACCACTGGCTGGAGCTGATGCCAGCTGACCCACAGCTGGTGCCAAATAATCTGTTCTCACTCAGTCAAAACTGACCAGAACCTCCATTAATATCCCCTCCGATCCATCGTGTGAATCCTTGAAGGATCAGAAAACTTGTTGATGAATAATCACTTCAACTGATGTAGAGCAGAAAATCAAAATCAATTGTGGGGTGCAACCTATATTTCGAGAAACTTTTCTTCAGCTCCCTACAGTAAGCTGTCAAACTGTTGTCATTGTTCAGAACTCTGTGAGGCAGAAGATTTTAATGGAGGAGTGTTTTGGAATTACACATTTAATTGTAGGGAGCAGGGATGGAGTTGGTGTGAAATTGAACAGTAGCCCCAGAAAACGATTAATGTTCATCCTAACTCTCTGCCACACATTGAGATGACGACAGTTACGGGTTTACAGGTGAGACATGTAGACCAACTCTCTGTGCTTTAGTTAATGCTCTCTGCGCAGGAGGTAACTTTCCTGAAGAATGCTTCCTGTGATTTCCTGAGAAATGGAGGGACTGATGACTATATTTAAATGTCCGGTGTTTTGTCAGCATTGTTTTTAAAAACGCATTTTCCAGATTTGATTTTGCGTTAATATATTAGCTTTTATTTTTAAGATTGTACAATGATTTCAGAAGCTGCAGGGTTTTTCAGCTCCTGGTGCCCTTCTCGAATTTGTCTGCCACCTCCTCTCCTCAGCCACATCTCACACACCAGCTCTCGCCCACTGGGCCAGGCACCCTAATTCAGTGCCTGACTGTGAAAGGGAACACTTTCTGCCAATCTGGTCTCTCTGAAAGTGCCTCTTCCCAATAAATGTGCCAATTTCAGCTCTCAAAATTAAAGATTTTTGAGTGGTTTTGGATAAATGCTGTGTGAATATCTGGACCTAAAGGGCAGTCACAGATTCTTGAATTATTTCCAAAGCCCAACACTGGTGGACAACATAAACTTGCTTTACAGCTAAAACCAGATTCACCAATCTCATACACAAATACATATATATTTTCCACTATATTTTATACAATCAGAGACGACTATCAGTTTTGTTGCAATACTTGAGCAAGTAGCATATTTGTAGGAAAAACTGATTGGACCACGTTTGCTTTTTCAGAGAAAAAAGTTGTTACAGCACCTGGCAATTCGGTCCATCAGGTCCAATCTGGCTCCCCCAAGGAGCAATTTTTTTAAATTAATTCATTGGATGTGGGCCCTGCTGGTTAGGCCCAGCATTTATTGCCGATCCCTAGTTGCCCTTCAGAAGTTGGTGGTGAGCTGCCTTCTTGAACCGCTGCAGTCCCTGAGGTGTAGGTACACCCACAGTGCTGTTAGAGAGGGGGTTCCAGGATGTTGACCCAGTGACAGTGAAGGAACGGCGATATATTCCCAAGTCAGAGGGCTGCACGATGGCGCAGTGGTTAGCATTGCTGCCTCACGGCGCCGAGGTCCCAGGTTCGATCCCGGCTCTGGGTCGCTGTCCGTGTGGAATTTGCACATTCTCCCCGTGTTTGCGTGGGTTTCACCCCCACAACCCAAAGATGTGCAGGGTAGGTGGATTGAACATGCTAAATTGCCCCTTAATTGGAAAAAATGAATTGGGTACTTTAAATTTTTTTTTAAATATTCCCAAGTCAGGGGGGCGAGTGACTTGGAGGGGAACCTCCAGGTGGTGGGGTTCCCAGGTATCTGCTGCTCTTGTCCTTCTAGATGGTCGTGGGTTTGGAAGGTGCTGTCTGAGGAACCTTGGTGAGTTACTGCAGTGAATCCTGTAGATGGTACACGGCTGTCACTGTTCGCCGGTGGTGGAGGGAGTGAATGTTTGTGGAAGGGGAGCAAGCGTGGCTGCTTTGTCCTGGATGGTGTCGAGCTCCTTGAGTGTTGTTGGAGCCGCGCTCATCCAGGCAAGTGGAGAGTATTCCAGTGCTGCCCCTCCCCCACATTCAAGTTCATTCATCCTTTCACATATTTAGAAAATGTAGAAAGATTTAGGACACAGAAAGAGGCCACTTTGACCATTGTGGCTGCACCAGCTGAGAAATGAGTCACGTAGACTAACCCCATTTTCCAGAACATTACGAGAATTCAGTTGCTTATCCGAATACCTTCGGCAGAGTTGAGGGTTTCCTGCCTCTACTACCCTCCCAGGCAACGAGTTCCAGACCCTCACAGCCTTCCAGGTGAAAAGATTTTTCCTTATCTCCCCTTTAATCCTCCAGCAATCACTTTAAATCTGTGGCCCCTAGTCACTGACCTGACTGCTGAAATAAACAGGCCCGTCGCATCCACTCGACCCAGACCCTACACAACCTTGTACATCTCCATCAAATCTCCCGTCAGCCTCCTCTCTTCAAGGGGGAATAGCCCCAGCCTGTCCAACCTTCCCGCATGGCTGTAAGTTTCAATTGAAAACTGAATTGCTCCTCTTTGATAAATCAATGTTAAATATGGAACAAATGTTGGTCAATTTAATCGTAAGAGCAGATCATGCCAGGAACACTGGGTTTTGCTGGCTCCAACTGTCTTGCTGGTGGTGCGCATTTCAGTATCAGGAGCTCGAGTTAAATATAGGAAATTCCAGATTCCCACTCCTGTTTGTGTGGAAAAATTATGCCTGCACCACGCAGCCTGACTCGAACTTTAAGGTTCTCATTCTGAATTTCCTCCCAAGAAAATAATTTCTCCGGATTTACCCCATCAAATCACTTTATCATTTCAAAGACTTCAGTCAAATCATCTCTCAACCCTTTAAACACAAGAGAATTCTAGTTAGGTTTATGCAACCTGTCCTCCTAAATCAGCGTTTTGAGCCACAATGAATTGGCGGCAACCCCCCCCCCCCCATCCCGATTCAATGTATTCTCCTTGGGCCCAGAACTGAAGGTTCTGACGAGCTGACTCCTCTGCTCTCTGTAACACTGCATCCTGCCCTTCAGTCTAGGTCATTAATGAGGGTGAACTTTATTGGCCAGACCCTGTTTTAGCAGCAACTTGAATCTCCTAATCACAAAGGAGTAACATTAACCCAGCTGGACTGGGTATAAAAGCAAGGCCCAAAAACGGCAATCAGAGCCGATTTTACAGTTGTTACTGTGCATTGAGTCTGCACCAGCTCTCCGTATGAGAAATCCACCTAGTACCATTCTCGCGCCTTACCCCTGTCACCCTGCACATTCTTCCTTTTCAGATAACAGTCTGATTCTCTTCTGGATACTTCAATTGAACCTGCCTCCTCCACACTCTCAGGCAATGCATTCCAGGCAATATCTCCCCGTCAATACACAGACTTTCTCCACATTACAAAATAACCTCTCTGCAAAAATAATCAGTGGTCTATATTTGGATTCACGCCCTATGAAGAATAGAGAACAAGACCTCTCAACGAAAGTGTATTCTTTCACAAACAAAAACAGAAAATACTGGACAATCTCAGAATGTCTGACAGCCTCTGTGGAGAGAAGAGGAGCTAATGTTTCGAGTTTGGATGACTTCGTCAAAGATGCTGTCAGACCTGCTGAGATTGTCCAGTATCCTCTGTTTTTGTTTCAGATTCCAGCATCCGCAGTAATTTGCTTTTATTTAAGTCTATTTGCCAGGGTGGGGGGGGCAGTGGCGTAGTGGTTAGCACTGCTGGCGACGACCCGGTTTGATCCTGGATCCGGGTAACTGTCCGTGTGGAGTTTGCACATTCTCCCTGTGTATGCATGAGTCTCACCCTCACAACCCAAAAATACGTGCAGGGTAGGTGAATTTGCTACGCTAAATTGCCCCTTAATCGGAAATAAATGACTTGGGTATTCTAAATTTATTTTAAAAATTTAAGCCTATTTTCACCGTCTGTCCCATCTCCACGTCGCAATGTCTGATTCACCTCTTTATAAACATCTCCTTATTGCAAGGTTCCAGGATATTCATTCACCCTCAGAGCTTCTCTCCCCAATGCAGACCCTCACTCCCGTGTCTATTCCCTGCTCGACCTTTCCTCATCTACCCTCAGCTCATTTCTATCACTATTTTCAGTCTCATTTCTCTCTGAGCAGTGTTGAAATGCAGTCTTTCTCCCGTAATAAACCCAGAACCTAGTCAATGTTGGCCCATTTAAGTGATATGAGAATCTTTAGTGAAAATCCTGCAATCTTAAACTATAGAGCTGTTTATGCAGTCTGATTAATCTAGGACAAAGGTTCGGCACAACATCGTGGGCCGAAGGGCCTGTTCTGTGCTGTATTTTTCTATGTTCTATGTTTTGTATTGGTGTGAGTTGGTGCCTAGGGCAGAAACCTTTAACAGTTACACTGCATTTTTGGTGTATCAAGATCTCTCTCTCTCTCTCTTCCCCCTCCCACCCACAATGTGAATCAACATTGGCTGAAGCAGCACAGAACTTAGGGAAGAATTTGGCAAACACTTGTTTTAAGGAAACCCCCAAGATTTGTGCCAAGCCTCCGAATGCAGGAGTGGTGAAAGAAGAATTGTAGCACTTGCAGACGGTGCTGCTCAGGTTTTGAGAGACTCTGGATTGTTGGAGAAAAGGAAGTAGTGTGCGGGGCTGAGACAGGAGGCAAACAAAAGTGGAGGGAAGTGGTAGGAAAGGTCAGGAAATCAGTTCCAGACAATAATAATAATAAGTGCTCTTTCGGAAGGTTGAGAGTGAGCAGTGCAGGAGAAGGGAGGGTCCAAGATCTTTCAACTCTGTGCATTAGTAAATCAACCTGTCTAGTGAGTCCCCCTTGTATGATTGGTCAGTGATGAATGTGCCAAATTCTCGCATATGGAGTGAATGTCTTTTTAAGAAATGTTAATTGCACTCTGCTTGTAATCTATATTATTCAGCAGTAGCCAGCAGTACTATGTTTCTGGAGATAGATTGGTGAATGTGACAGTACTGATGACCTTAAAAGGAGGGAAATCAGTTAACACTGTGAGATATACTAAAGTGTTTTATTCAGGAATGGGTCATTTGCTGCCCATTTTAATTATGGAGTGTATAGTTCTCAAAATAAAAACCAAAGTTAAAATATTTATCAAATATAGTAAGAAAGGAGTGACGGGGGAGGGAAAGGACAATCTGGAAATCTGCAACAATTTGGCCCCTTGTTTATCCACCTCTTGAATCTTGATTCAAATCCGATCCAGACCTGGCAAAATGAAAGTCTTGCGTGTGTTTGTAGGCTGGTTGTAAAGTATCTGGGGTGGGTAGTGGAGGGGTGGTGGGGGGGTTGCTGCAGGTGCCGGCCCAATGGCATTGCATCATCAACCCACTAGCAGAACAACACCTACTTCAGGACAAATTAACATGAGCCTAGCAACCTCATCCAAGCTCCGGTTTGTGTTATGGCCTGGATTCTAAGCAAGGGAACTAAACAAGCTCTCCCACATTATTTCTGCAATGGCCATCAGGGTTGACCTATACACTGACTATTATCAGGGCTCAACCCTCTGCCCAAGTGGCTGGCTGGATGTGGCGCTTTGGCCATTTACAGTGTGTATGTCACAATGCCATTGCCAAGATAACAGCAAAGTTTGTGCATCATGGAGTCAGCTTTGAGAATTGTGTGCTTGCTGTTGGTGAGGGGGGGGGGGGGGAGATGGAAATAGATAGGGGATGTCCAGCAAAAAAAGATTGCCTTCACTGCTGGTCTCCAAAACATCCCAGAGCAAGTTTATCTCAACGCGTTTATTCTGTGGGAGCAAGCAGCAGACAAGCAAAACAAAGAAGCTTTAGGGAGGATGCAAACATGGGAAATGGCCTTGTACAGGATATGATGTATGGGACGATCTCCCAGTTTGGGGCACTGTGGAAGCAATGTGACTATCTCATTGTCACTTATATTCTAATCAGGGGCGTTTGATACTGCCAGCCAAAAGTGACAAATTTCATTCCCAACACTGGCACCTCTGACCTCAATAAGCACAAAAGACAAATACACAGGAGTATTTTTGCATAATCATTGCACTTTAGAACAGAAACCAGGTTATTTAGCGGTAGGTAAAAGGAATTATCAGAGCCTTTTTATTAAATTCCATACATTTTGAAAATTGTGTTGATCATTTGCAAGTGCTCAATTCGAATTTCTATTTCATTTTACCATGTGCGAAGGTGAAAACATTTTTATTTGACGAATTTTCATAAAGCATTTTTCTTCCAGATTGTTGAATACTAAATGTTTATTAAAAATTAGATGATTTATAGAGACAGTATTCCTTTGTTACAAGTTGAACCAAAATTCTGCAGTAGGATCTTTGAACAAAGCAGAGTTTAATCTATCAACGCCCAGATAAAGTTTTAAAAATTAATAATTACATTTTTACATCAAATTCTCAATATATATATACTGTTGTACAATATGAAACAGTTCAGATCTTTGAAGCCTGACAGTTTATTGTCAATTATAAATCCTCCTGTGGGTAGATAGTTTACTGTAAGTCTGGTTGTAAATGGGATCTTGGCACTGTCCACAGTCCAACTATAATTACTGAATCTCCCTGGAAAGATCTTACGGTGGGAAATTAATAGACCTGAGGGGAGAGTCTGATTCAAACTCTGCCTCAATATCTGTTCATTTCTTTTATTGTCTTTTCTTTCACTGTTTGCTTGGATTATGCACTAGTTGGGAAGTAGACAGCTGATTGGCTGCATCGAGGGGCTGGTTTAGCACAGTGGGCTAAACAGCTGGCTTGTAATGCAGAACACGGCCAGCAGCGTGGGTTCAATTCCTGTAACAGCCTCCCCGAACAGGCGCCGGAATGTGGCGACTAGGAGCTTTTCACAGTAACTTCATTGAAGCCTACTTGAACAATAAGCGATTATTATTATTATTATTATTATTATTATTATTGCAGTGACCATGACAACACAAAGCAGCTGCTGCAAAGGTTCCCAGGGACCCGGGTTCGATTCCGGCCTCGGGTTACTATCTGCGGAGTCTGCACGTTCTCCCCGTGTGTGCGTGGGTTTCCTCCGGGTGCTCCGGTTTCCTCCCACAGTCCAAAGATGTGCGGGTTAGGTGGATTGGCCGTGATAAATTGCCCGAGTATCCAAAAGGTTAGGTTGGGTTACGAGGATAGGGTGGGGGAGTGGGCCTAGGTAGGCTGCTCTTTCAGAGGGTCGGTGCAGACCCGATGGGCCTTCTGCACTGTAGGAATTCTGTGAGTCGACTCACTGGACACATGATTAGGCAATCCCAGATTCCATCTGATTCTGTAGAATCTGACAGCTCAGTAGTAGATTGTAAATTTGAGCCTTCACTACTTTGCTGTGACTTTGAACTCTGGTCCTCTTAGAGAATAAATTGTCTTTTTTTCCAAACAATCAGAATTCCCTCTGAATGTTTTGCAAGAAGCAACAAATTTCTGCAAAATTCACCATCCTAAATGCTCCGACATTCATCGCCACGTAATCTTGGGCAACGGATTTACCCGCGCTTGGGGATGTTTTTATTGCTTTCCAGTGCAATGGGTTTGGAATAAAGACAGTTTCACGGTGTCAGTGAGTTGAACAACTCTTGTGACTCACAAGTGATCATTTCAGTATGAACGCTTTGGTTCACGCTTCTCACTGGCAGAGTTACTGCATTGTTCCCACAGAATGTCCTCACCCGGGAGTAGACTGGTCTGAAATCATCGCTCTGCTTCGTTCCTGACAGTCCTGTCTTCACAAAGCAGAGCACGTGGCTTTAACGCTATTACTGGCGCAAACTCCAGCTTGCTTTCCAATCGAAACCTTGCAAAGGACAATGATTTTTCACCAGAGTCTTTCTGTTCAGGGACGTCTGACTGAGTTGGGGGGGGTGATGGCACTGATCCAGATACTTCTGTGATATCACCTCACTGCACAACTCTTTGAAACAAAGAAATGGGGGGAGGGAAAGGACTGGATTCTGATTCCAATCAGCTGAAAATGGCACCAAAGTTTCTTGATCTGCAAGATTTTCTTTTTCGAATATTGACCAAAATGGATACTGTCTCTTTAAAACCCTGTTGCTAACGTTGTGTTTGATTGTTGGGTTGTTTGACCTTTGATCTCTTCTCCTTTGTTGTGTAATATAAGGATTCTAGTTTTTTTTTTCTTTGTAGTGACTTCTGCCTTAAATTAAAGGAATATGGGGAAATGTTCTGCTGCACTGCGTCTTTATTTTAGTGTAAATCCCAACAAACGAGCTCCGCAGGAACCTTTCCATTCAGAATTGAACTGTTTAGTGTGTGTATAAAAAATATAATTTGAATGTCAATGGAGTGAGTTCATTAACATTTGAACATTCTTTCAAATTCCTGTTCAAAACAAATGTTTTTTTTAATAGATTACTGATTAAATCACAAGTTTACAACACAAGGCCATTCTGTGCATTGAGCATCTGCTTCCTCTTTGTTCAGGCCGCTGGCACTTTCCTCCTCTCAGTCCGTTGCTCCGTAACTTTCCCCATTTCAAATATTTATCCAATTTTCCCTTAAAAGCTGCAGCGATCCCGGACTCACCGCCCCTTGGGGCACGCAGCCTGGAGGCATGAGCTGTCCCAGATTTCCCACCGTGGAGGCCAAGCCTGCCAGCGAACTCCGGTCGAACCTCCGCCCCTTTGGATCATTTCTGCTTTGGGCACAGATGGCCTATTGGGGGCAACACCGAGAAAGTAACCTTCATCCAAATGCTGTCAACTTGAAATTAAACCAACTGGATGACCAGCACCAACTCAGGTGTATCAAATCTGGTGAATGCACTGCAGTGTTTTCAGACAGTAGAGGTCTCTACCACCTTCCTGAGGGCAATTCAGAGTGGGCAATAAATGCTTGACTTGCCGTGACGGTCACATCCAACAATTATATAACAAAAGAAACTTATCAGCTGACTGGAATTAAAGCTCAATGTGTCAGGCTGTGGCTATCTACCCCAATGTGATGGGTGTGTTACAGAAATGGGCGAGTTCTGGATCTACCCCAATGTGATGGGGGGTGTTACAGAAATGGGCGAGTTTTAGATCTACCCCAATGTGATGGGGTGTGTTACAGAAATGGGCGAGTTCTGGATCTCCCCCAATGTGATGGGTGTGTTACAGAAATGGGCGAGTTTTAGATCTACCCCAATGTGATGGGGGGTGTTACAGAAATGGGCGCGTTTTAGATCTACCCCAATGTGATGGGGGGTGTTACAGAAATGGGCGAGTTTTAGATCATTGTTAGATCTTTTTCTTTTTTTCTTAAATTTTAGAGTACACAATTCATTTTTTCCAATTAAGGGGCAATTTAGCATGGCCCATCCACCTACCCTGCACATAATAATAATCGTTTATTGTCACATCTTTGGGTTGTGGGGGCGAAACCCACGCAGACACGGGGAGAATGTGCAAACTCCACACGGACAGTGACCCAGAGCCGGGATCGAACCTGGGACCTCGGCGCCGTGAGGCAACAGGGCTAACCACTGCGCCACCGTGCTGCCCCAGTCATTCTTATATAAAACCTATCTGGGGGAAGAGACTAAATCGAAGCAACTGTGATTCTCAAAATTCTTGGCCTGATGCTCTCCCAGCAGAAAACAATTGATTCCATCAGTCTTAAGCTCTCGCAAACATTCTGATTGGTTCTGTGCATTCTGACAGACCTGATTGGTCTGATCCCGGTGATGAGGGGGTGAATTGTGAGGGTTTTCCTTCTCCATTGGTTATTCAGGAAGCTCCATGTCTCCCTCTGTATAGCTGGATTTTCCCAATTTCTGCCAGGTGACTGATGATGCGAGTCTCGCAGGTTGCGTTGTGTACGCCTGTTATGTGGAAAGCTCCAGCTAACCGGTTATTTTCCCAATAGTGGTGCCAGTTACCGTCCTTGTCCACACCATAGCCAAATACCGATAGCTGTTGGTTAGAATGAAGGAGTTAATGACGGGGAAATCCTTAACAGAAACTCATTACCTTGGTGCTCTGCACATTTCCCTGCAGAAGGAGCTGAAGGAGACAAAACGGTCACAAAATTGTTCTGTGCAAAGCAGCAGAAAGAAAGACCTGGATCGAGCCTACCTCACCTTAATGTCTCCGAGCAAAAGTCTGTAAAGTTCCACAAAGTCACAACCTTGTGAGGCATCGCAATCTGGATGCTGCCCACAATGGGCAGGATCCAGATTTGCATGTTCAAATGTGCTGACTTGAATATGTTTGTGCCAGAGTTACGGCAGAGCTAACACCCGTGTCGCGGACACCCCGGGCGAGCGCCATTAAGCCCTGGTGGACCATGTGTAATGGTATTTGGGGGGGGGGGTCTCCCAGGTGATCGGGGTCCGCTGGGTGATTGGGCAAGGTGGTACCCTGGCACCCCCAATTCCACCCAGCACCACACCACACCAGCCCAGCACCCTGGCAGTGCCACCCCCTAAGTGTGGCCTCGGGGGTGGGGTGGGGGAGGCGTTCATTGCCGAGGCCCAGAAATAAAGCAGAGTCCCGTTTAATGGCGGGGCAGTTCTCAGCGCTGACATTTTTGTAAATCTCTTTGCGCTCTCTCCAGTTTGTTTCCCATTGTTACGATCCCAGTTGATAAACTGGGTGGGAATATTCCAGAATGGAACCCTGGCTAAAAGACTCAGGGCGGGATTCTCCGTTTCTGAGACTAAGTATTGACGGCGACACAGAATTCCTGGACTTTCACAACACAAAAACTGGCGCCACACCTGGACCGATTCCGCTACCGCTGAGGGGCAGCACCGGTGCCACGTGGAACACAATCGATTCAATGAAAAACGGTGTCGGATTCGCCGGGCCCGTGATTGACAAGCTGCAGCCGCACATACACATTACAATCCCCACACACACTCATCCCAGACGCACACACACACTACACTCCCCACACACACTCATCCCAGCCACACACACACATTACACTCCCCACACACACTCATCCCAGCCGCACACACCCATTACACTCCCCACACACACACATCCCAGCCACACACACACATTACACTCCCCACACACACTCAGCCAGTGCCATCTTGTTGGCTGGGATGTGGTGGAGCGTGCCCATCCTGCTGATGGGCCGGCAGGGGCCAGAGGGCACCTGGTGGCTTGTGGGGACACCTATACAACCGTGGCCCTAAGTTCACAGTGGGCTGTTGGCGGCGTGCACAGCTGCATGGCTGCCTTGCCGGCAGCAACAATGGTGTTCCGTGTCCGTCCACCCCGACCCCACAGCCTTCCTCCTGGCCACCCTCCTCTACTCCCCCCCGACCCTGACAGTAGCCCTCCGGCCAGCGGCACAACTGTCAGCAAACCATGGCGATGTTGGACACTTTCCTCTCCCCCTCAGCAGCCGCCAGGCCGGTTGCACGATTTTTAAAAGCACAAATGAACCGCGCATCGGGAACTCGGCCATCGGAGGCGGAGCATCATGGAGGCCTCGGAAAATCCGGGCCATGCCCGCTAATGACATGCAAACAGCGTTTACTGTATGTGCATTCCGGAGACTATTGATGCCGCTGCCAAGGTGATGGAGAATTGCGATTTGGCATCAGATCGGCACCTGCCTCGATTTTGGCATTGGAACCTGTTCACCATCCAATCGCCTTTCCCGATTTCGACATTGGCCAACAGAGAATCCCGCCCCATAACTTTTACTTCTTTTGAAGAGAACTTTGGGGAACAGAGTCACGGGACCGTTAATTAATTTTAACAAGAAAAAAAAATCTTCAACATGAAAAGTTGGATTATTACACAATACTCCAGTCCAGGATTTCACACCAACCCCTTTAGGATTTCTTTGTCTTGACTGCTATGGAAACTGCGCACAATTGCTTTAACTTTCAATTCCCAGACTCTATTTAAATGGCATCAAACTTTTCATCTAACTCTGAAGTCTGCTGTTCCACTTTAAATCTGGTTACTGCAATTGTCTCTCTAACTCAGAACACTTTGTTTATTCTTCCTTGAATTATTCTGAACAATACCTTGATCTCTTTTCAGTTGTCTTGAACACTCTTTCGGTCCCAATTCCCTGGTTATCTGGACTGTAACTTGCACTTTAGGAAGCCTGCCTCTTTTCAACTCCCTTCCTGTCCAATCCAGTCTGTCTTCTAGCAGGATTAAGAGATGTTCTGTCTCCAACTGCCCTGGCTTCTAGTTAAAACCAAGAACAAAGGAAAGCCCTTCCCTCTGGGGAATGGGCCCATGTGGCACCCCTGCTATTACTATTTATTCTTCACATCATAGCCCTCTCTTAGAAATACTGTTGGAACTTAACCAACCCCCGCACATACAAAACACCTTTGTCCAGCATCAATCTGAACTATAGGTTTCATCCTTCCAGGCACAGAAACATTGCATTAAACCCACATAAAACTATACTATAGTAGCAACAGGGGGAGTTCGCAGGGAGACGTTTATTCACCTTTACAGCAGCACATACATAAGGCCCAGTTACACATTACCGGGTCCTTACTCCTTCCTATCGACTACTACAGAGGCCGGCTTATTATACCAATGGTGGTTAATTCCAGGTCCAATCAGGACAAGGGAACAATCATCCCCAGCTGGGTGAACCTAATGCATATTACATACAGGTTATTACACAGATCTTATTTCTAATGTTTGCCAATAGCAATCCCTTAAAGCTACCATCATGCTCCTAACAGCACCCTTCCTAAAGTGTGGTGCACAGAACTGTGCACATTAAATCAGCTGATGTCTGACTAGTGTCTCATACAAGTTCAGCATAACCTCCTTGCTCTTGTACTCTCTGCCACTATTAATAAAGTACAGAATACTCGATGCCTGTCCTGCCACCCAGGTCCCTCTGGTCCTTTAAGGATTTTGCCCCTTATTTTATATCGTCTCTCCATGTTCTTCCTACCAAAATGCATCACCTCACACTTCTCCGCATTGAACTTCATCTGCCACCTATCTGCCCATTTCGCCAACTTGTCTATGTCCCTTTGAAGTTCTGCATTGTCCTCACAGTTTACACTTCCAAGTTTTGTGTCATCTGCAAACTTGAAATTGTCCCATGCACACAAGATCTAGATCATTAATATATCTCAGGAAAAGTAAGGATCCCAATCCCGATGGTCCCTGGGAAACACCACTACAAACCGTCCTCCAGCCTGAAAAATATCCATTGACCATTGCTCGCAATTTTCTATTACTCAGCCAATGTTGCATCCAAGTTGCTACTGTCCCTTTTTGTTCCATGAGCTAGAACGTTTCTTTCAAGTCTGTTGTGTGGCACTGTATCGAATGTCGTCTGAAAGTCCATGTACACCACATTAACAGCATTACCCTCATCAACCCTCTCTGTTCTCTCCTCAAAAATACAAGTTAGTTTTTTTAAATGCATTTAGAAAACCCAATTCTTTTTTTTTTCCTAGTTAAAGGGCCAATTTAGCATCTTGGCCAATCCACCTACCCTGCACATCTTTATGTTGTGGGGGTGAGACCCACGCAGACACGGGGAGAATGTGCAAACTCCACCCGGACAGTGACCCGGGGCCGTGAGGCAGCAGTGCTAACCACTGCACCACCGAGCCGCCCCAAGTTACGTAAAGATGATTTCCCCTTTAGAAATGCAAGCTGGCTCTTCCTAATCAACCCACATTTTACCATGTGACTTGTAATTCCATCCCAAATAATTGTTTCCAGAAGCTTCCCCACCACTCAAGTTAAACTGACAGGCCTGCAATTGCTGAGCTTATCTTTCTTTGACCAAGGATGTCACATTTGCAATTCTCATGTCCTCCGGCACCTCCCTGAGGCTCGGGAATGCTTGAGGATTATGGACAGCACCCTAGGAATTTACATTCTCACTTCCTTCCATATTGCTGCACTTTCTGACTGCACTCCTCACAGGAACCAACACTTTCACCAGAATCCAAACCGGAAAACTGATTAGTGAGCGGGGCCCAAGGCTCCTGCACCCCCTGCCTCCTTCCTTTGGACTGCCTGGCAGTCACCCACTACCTTTCTTTTTTAAAATAAATTTAAAGTACCCAATTATTTTTTTTTCCAATTAAGGAGCAATTTAGCGTGGACAATCCACCTACCCTGCACATCTTTGTGTTGTGGGGGTGAAACCCACGCAGACACGGGGAGAATGTGCAAACTCCACACGGACAGTTACCCAGAGCCGGGATTCGAACCCGGGTCCTCAGCGCCGTGAGGCACCAGTGCTAACCGCTGTGCCACCGTGCTGCCCTACCCATTCCCTTTCTGCTTCCACGTTCCTAACCTTCAGAGTGGCCACCTTTCTGAACCTGTTATCCACGTAGCTCACAGCCAGAGTGACTGCAAGCCCTACTCGAGCTCCAAACCCTGAAGTTTATCTTTCTGCAGCTGGTAGCACTTCCTTCACATGTGGGTCATCTCGGATAACAGCAGAGTCCACTGTTTCCCACATATTACAGGACGTATATTTCACACAGCTGAGCTTATCTGCCATGTTTTAAATTTACTTCCCTTGTGTTAGCTTTATTTTACTTTGGTTTACTTGTATTACTTTATTTTATTGGCTCTTACTCAAATCCAAACAGGTACTTCTTTAAAAAATAATAAGCTTGTGGGGTTAATGAGGAAAGGTGGAGACAGAGAGGGTGGGGGACATGGTAGGGAGGGCAGGTTGTGGTTGTTAGTTACTTATTTAGTTATGATGTGATTTCCTGTTTGTTCTCTTTTTGGACTTGATTTTGGTCGTTTTTGAAGGTTATTTATAAATGCCTTAATAAAAATACTATTAAAAATATAATAATAAGCTTGTCTAATTTACAGCTATTTAAAGACACCCCCTAGCAGTAGTTTCACATCAACCAATGAATTTATGCATTTCCTGTGATGTAACTCTTTGATTTTCAGTTTGGAAATAGAGCTCCGACAGTGAGGCTTTACACGAGATCCATAAGATCATAAAACATAGGAGCAGAATTAGGCCACTCGGCCCATCGAGTCTGCTCCGCCATTCAACCATGGCTGATATTTTTCTCATCCCCATTCTCCTGCCTTCTCCCCATAACCCCGGATCCCCTTATTAATCAAGAACCTATCTATCTCTGTCTTAAAGACACTCATTGATTCGGCCTCCACAGCCTTCTGTGGCAAAGAGTTCCACAGATTCACCACCCTCTGGCTGAAGAAATTCCTCCTCGTCTCTGTTTTAAAGAATCATCCCTTTAGTCTGAGATTGTGTCCTCTGGTTCTAGTTTTTCCTATTCACTCTATTCAGGCCTCGCAGTGTCCTGTAAGTTTCAATAAGATCCCCCCCCTCATCCTTCTAAACTCCAACGAGTACAGACCCAGAGTCCTCAACCGTTCCTCATACGACAGGCTCTCCATTCCAGGGAACATTCTTGTGAACCTCCTCTGGACCATTTCCAAGGCCAGCACATCCTTCCTTAGATAGAGGGCCGACAGCTGCTCACAATATTCCAAATGGGATCTGACCAGAGCCTTATACAGCCTCAGAAATACATCCCTGCTCTTGTATTCTAGCCCTCTCGACATGAATGCTAACATTGCATTTGCCTTCCTAACTGCTGACTGAACCTGCACGGTAACCTTAAGAGAATCGGGAACAAGGACCCCCAAGTCCCTTTGTGCTTCTGATTTCCTAAGCATTTCCCCATTTAGAAAATAGTCTATGTCTCCATTTCGCCTTCTGAAGTGCATAACCTCACACTTTTCCACATTGTATTCCATCTGCCACTTCATTGCCCACTCTCCTAGCTTGTCCAAGTCCTTCGGCAACCTCCCCACTTCCTCAATACTATCGGTCCCTCTACAGATCTTTGTATCATCTGCAAACTTAGCAACAGTGCCTTCAGTACCTTCCAGATCATTAATGTATATTATGAAAAGTTGTGGTCCCAGCACCGACCCCTGAGGCACACCACTGGTCACCGGCTGCCATCCTGAAAAAGACCCTTTTATCCCCACTCTCTGCGTTCTGCCAGTCAGCCAATCCTCTATCCATACCAGGGTCTTATCCTTAACACCATGGGCTCTTAACTTATTTAACAGTCTCCTATGCGGCACCTTGTCAAAGGTCTTCTGGAAATCTAAATAAATCACGTCCACTGGTTCTCCTTTGTCTAACTTCCTTGTTACCATCTCAAAGAACTCTAACAGATTTGTCAGGCATGACCTCCCTTTGACAAAGCCGTGCTGACTCAGTCCTATTTTACCATGCACTTCCAAGTGCTTCGCGATCTCATCTTTAATAACAGACTCTAAAATCTTACCAATGACCGAAGTCAGGCTAACTGGCCTATAATTTCCCATCTTCTGCCTCCCTCCCTTCTTAAACAGCGGTGTTACATTAGCCACTTTCCAATCCTCTGGGACCCTTCCTGCCTCCAGTGATTCCTGAAAGATCACTACCATTGTCGACACAATTTCCTCAGCTATCTCTTTTAGGACCCTGGGGTGTAGTCCATCCGGTCCAGGTGACTTATCCACCTTCAGACCTTTCGTTTTCCCCCGAACCTTCTGCTTAGTGATGGCCACTACACTCACCTCTGCCCCCTGACTTTCCTGAAGTTCTGATATGTCACTGGTGTGATCCAATCTGAGACTGATGCAAAGTAACTGTTCAGTTCCTCTGCCATGTCGAGCTTTGTGGTAGTTTTGATGTTGCTCTGATAGAAATGCTAGTTGAGTGCTCAGCTTAATGTCCACTAAATGACCTCAGCTTGACCTGGACCAAAAAACAGGGGCCGGGATTCTCCCCTACCCAACGGGGCGGGGGGTCCAGGCGTAATGGAGCGGCGGGAACCACTCTGGCGTCGGGCCGCCCCAAAGGTGTGGAAGTCTCCGCACCTTTAGGGGCCAAGCCCTCACCTTGAGGGGCTCGGCCCGCGCCGGAGTGGTTTCCGCTCCACCGGCTGGCGTGGAAGGCCTTTGGCGCTCCGCCAGCCGGGGCCGAAAGGACTTCGCCGGCCTGTGTAGGTCCACGCATGCGCGGGAGCGTCAGCAGCTGCTGACATCATCCCCGCGCATGCGCAGGGGAGGGGGTCTCTTCCGCCTCCGCCATGGTGAAGGCGGAAGGAAAAGAGTGCCCCCATGGCACAGGCCCACCCACGGATTGGTGGGCCCCGATCGCGGGCCAGGCTACCGTGGGGGCACCCCCCGGGGCCAGATCGCCCCGCGCCCCCCCCAGGACCCCGGAGCCCACCCGCGCCGCCTGCTCCCGCCGGTAAGGTAGGTGGTTTAATCCACGCCGGCGGGAGAGGGTTGACAGCGGTGGGACTTCGGCCCATCACAGGTCGGAGAATCCCACCGAGGATCTCGAATGGGATTACACCATTTCCAATGCCCAGCTGAACCATTCGCCACTCCTCAGATAATGAAGCAGTCCATGGCCAAATGCAGCAAGACCTGGACAATCTCCAGGCTTGGGCTGACAAGAGGCAAGTTTCATTCGCACCACACAAGTGGCAGACGAGGCAAGCTGCAGTTTGGCATCTGTCAATTTTCAGTGGCAAAGCACTCAGTCTACACTTTGATTCCCCATTTGAGACTCTGAGGCGGGATTCTACAATCCCACGCCGGGCCCCTGTAGGGCTCCACCATATTGCCCGGAGGCCCACACGGAGATGGCCGTGGCGCGCATGCGCGGACCCACGCTGGCCGTGTGGGGCCAGCATTCGGCGCTGGAGCAGCGCACAGCACTCCGGCGCCGTTCTAGCCCCCGAGGAAGGGGAGAATGACTGGGCCTGGAGGCCCGTTGACACCGGCGTCAAATCCGTAAGAGGGAGAATCACACTGACCTCAATACTGGTAACTTAGTGCTGAAGGAATCGCTCTTGGTTTCTCCGCTCTTACCTGATCACAGATGTGAAGACCGAAGATGAGAGCCAGCATCCCAGTCGAGGGATATCTTCCGTGGTGCTCAGTCCATTCATCGTGGACATACTTGAAAAAGGTCGGATGAAAGATGCTGATCTAGTGGGATGATAATGTAGGAATGTTATAAATGACACCAGGTGGGATGGGAAATGTTTTAATTAATTTACAAAAGAACAAAGAAATGTACAGCACAGGAACAGGCCCATCGGCCCTCCAAGCCCATGCCGACCATGCTGCCCGTCTAAACTAAAATCTTCTACACTTCCTGGGTCCATATCCTTCTATTCCCATCCTATTCATATATTTGTCAAGATGCCCCTTAAATGTCCCTATCGTCCCTGCTTCCACCACCTCCTCCGGTAGTGAGTTCCAGGCACCCACTACCCTCTGCGTAAAAAACTTGCCTCGTACATCTACTCTAAATCTTGCCCCTCTCACCTTAAACCTATGCCCCCTAGTAATTGACCCCTCTGCCCTGGAGAAAAGCCTCTGACTATCCACTCTGTCTATGCCCCTCATAATTTTGTATACCTCTATCAGGTCTCCCCTCAACCTCCTTCGTTCCAGTGAGAACAAACCGAGTTTATTCAACCGCTCCTCATAGCTAATGCCCTCCATACCAGGCAACATTCTGGTAAATCTCTTCTGCACCCTCTCTTAAGCCTCCACATCCTTCTGGTAGTGTGGCGACCAGAATTGAACACTATACTCCAAGTGTGGCCTAACTAAGGTTCTATACAGCTGCAACATGATTTGCCAATTCTTATACTCAATGCCCCGGCCAATGAAGGCAAGCATGCCGTATGCCTTCTTGACTACCTTCTCCACCTGTTGCCCCTTTCAATTACCTGTGGACCTGTACACCTAGATCTCTCTGACTTTCAATACTCTTGAGGGTTCTACCATTCACTGTATATTCCCTACCTGCATTAGACCTTCCAAAATGCATTACCTCACATTTGTCCGGATTAAACTCCATCTGCCATCTCTCCGCCCAAGTCTCCAGACAATCTAAATCCTGCTGTATCCTCCGACAGTCCTCATCGCTATCCGCAATTCCACCAACCTTTGTGTCGTCTGCAAACTAACTAATCAGACCAGTTACATTTTCCTCCAAATCATTTATATATACTACAAAGAGCAAAGGTCCCAGCACTGATCCCTGTGGAACACCACTGGTCACAGCCCTCCAATTAGAAAAGCATCCCTCCATTGCTACTCTCTGCCTTCTATGGCCTAGCCAGTTCTGTATCCACCTTGCCAGCTCACCCCTGATCCCGTGTGACTTCACCTTTTGTACAAGTTACCATGAGGGACCTTGTCAAAGGCCTTACTGAAGTCCATATAGACAACATCTACTGCCCTACCTGCATCAATCATCTTAGTGACCTTCTCGAAAAACTCTATTAAGTTAGTGACACACGACCTCCCCTTCACAAAACCGTGCTGCCTCTCACTAATACGTCCATTTGCTTCCAAATGGGAGTAGATCCTGTCTCGAAGAATTCTCTCCAGTAATTTCCCTACCACTGAAGTAAGGCTCACCGGCCTGTAGTTCCCGGGATTATCCTTGCTACCCTTCTTAAACAGAGGAACAACATTGGCTATTCTCCAGTCCTCCGGGACATCACCTGAAGACAGCGAGGATCCAAAGATTTCTGTCAAGGCCTCAGCAATTTCCTCTCCAGCCTCCTTCAGTATTCTGGGGTAGATCCCATCAGGCCCTGGGGACTTATCTACCTTAATATTTTTTAAGACCCCCAACACCTCGTCTTTTTGGATCACAATGTGACCCAGGCTATCTACACCCCCTTCTCCAGACTCAACATCTACCAATTCCTTCTCTTTGGTGAATACTGATGCAAAGTATTCATTTAGTACCTCGCCCATTTCCTCTGGCTCCACACATAGATTCCCTTGCCTATCCTTCAGTGGACCAACCCTTTCCCTGGCTACCCTCTTGCTTTTCATGTACGTGTAAAAAGCCTTGGGATTTTCCTTAACCCTATTTGCCAATGACTTTTCGTGACCCCTTCTAGCCCTCCTGACTCCTTGCTTAAGTTCCTTCCTACTTTCCTTATATTCCACGCAGGCTTTGTCTGTTCCCAGCCTTTTAGCCCTGACAAATGCCTCCTTTTTCTTTTTGACGAGGCCTACAATATCACTCGTCATCCAAGGTTCCCGAAAATTGCCGTATTTATCTTACTTCGTCACAGGAACATGCCGGTCCTGTATTCCTTTCAACTGCCACTTGAAAGCCTCCCACATGTCAGATGTTGATTTGCCCTCAAACATCTGCCCCCAATCTATGTTCTTCAGTTCCCGCCTAATATTGTTATAATTAGCCTTCCCCCAATTTAGCACATTCATCCTCGGACCACTCTTATCCTTGTCCACCAGTACTTTAAAACTTACTGAATTGTGGTCACTGTTACCGAAATGCTCCCCCACTGAAACATCTACCACCAGGCCGGGCTCATTCCCCAATACCAGGTCCAGTACCGCCCCTTCCCTAGTTGGACTGTCTACATATTGTTTTAAGAAGCCCTCCTGGATGCTCAAACTCCGCCCCGTCTAAGCCCCTGGCACTAAGTGAGTCCCAGCCAATATTGGGGAAGTTGAAGTCTCCCATCACCACAACCCTGTTGTTTTTACTCTTTTCCAAAATCTGTCTACCTATCTGCTCCTCTATCTCCCGCTGGCTGTTGGGAGGCCTGTAGTAAACCCCCAACATTGTGACTGCACCCTTCTTATTCCTGATCTCTACCCATATAGCCTCACTGCCCTCTGAGGTGTCCTCTCGCAGTACAGCTGTGATATTCTCCCGAACAAGTAGCGCAACTCCACCTCCCCTTTTACATCCCCCTCTATCCCGCCTGAAACATCTAAATCCTGGAACGTTTAGCTGCCAATCCTGCCCTTCCCTCAACCAGGTCTCTGTAATGGCAACAACATCATAGTTCCAAGTACTAATCCAAGCTCTAAGTTCATCTGCCTTACCCGTAATGCTCCTTGCATTAAAACATATGCACTTCAGGCCACCAGGCCCGCTGTGTTCAGCAACTTCTCCCCGTCTGCTCTGCCTCAGAGCCACACTGTCCCTATTCCCTAGTTCTCCCTCAATGATCTCACCTTCTGACCTATTGTTCCCGTGCCCACCCCCCTGCCATACTAGTTTAAACCCTCCCGTGTGACACTAGCAAACCTCGCGAGGATATTTATGCCTCTCCGGTTTAGATGCAACCCGTCCTTCTTATACAGGTCACACCTGCCCCGGAAGAGCTCCCAGTGGTCCAGATAATGGAAACCCTCCCTCCTACACCAGCTGTTTAGCCACGTGTTTAGCTGCTCTATCTTCCTATTTCTAGCCTCACTGGCACGTGGCACAGGGAGTAATCCCGAGATTACAACCCTCGAGGTCCTGTCTTTTAACTTTCTGCCTAGCTCCCTGAACTCCTGCTGCAGGACCTCATGCCCCTTCCTGCCTATGTCGTTAGTACCAATATGTACAACGACCTCTGCCTGTTTGCCCTCCCCCTTCTGGATGCCTGCTACCCGTTCGGAGACATCTTGGACCCTGGCACCAGGGAGGCAACATACCATCCTGGAGTCTCTTTCACGTCCACAGAAGCGCCTATCTGTGCCCCTGACTATAGAGTCCCCTATTACTATTACTCTTCTGCGCTTTGACCCTCCCTTCTGAACATCAGAGCCAGCCGTGGTGCCACTGCTCTGGCTGCTGCTGTTTTCCCCTGATAGGCTATCTCCCCCGACAGTATCCAAAGGGGTATATCTGTTCGAGAGGGGGACAACCACAGGGGATTCCTGCACTGACTGCCTGCCCTTTCTGGTGGTCACCCATTTCTCTGCCTGCACCTTGGGTGTGACCACATTTACATAACTGCGATCTATGACGCTTTCCGCCACCTGCATGCTCCTAAGTGCATCCAATTGCTGCTCCAACCGAACCATGCGGTCTGTGAGGAGCTCCAGTTGGGTGCACTTTCTGCAGATGAAGCCATCCGGGACGCTGGAAGCCTCTCGGACCTGCCACATCTCACAGTCAGAGCACAGCACCCCTCTAACTGACATTGCGTCAATTAATTAAAATTAAAATTTGTCTTTTTTTTTAATATATTTTTTAAAATTTCAAAGTTACTGTCAACTATCTGTTTCCTAGCACTAGATTTCTAATAGAAATGCGATAGCTAACTATAGTACTCTCCGATCTCTGGCTTAGATATCCCTCTAAATTATAATTAAGTTATTATGTTTAATTAGTTATCAAATACTAGCCACTCTGGCCACAGCTTTTCTGTGATGTCACTTCAGTTTCCCCCCGACACACAATTTGAAAAAAGGTATAAAAGTAAAAATAAGTAAAAATCACCTACTTACCTTCTTACCTTCTGAGTGTCTTAGATGTTCTCAGGTTCTCTCGCTGACAGAGACTGCTCCTCCACCTCCGAACCTTGACCTGCACAATGCTAATAATATAATAATAATATAATATGGCACTTACCTCACACCAATGGGTCTTATTATTAGGTTAGAGGAGGAGGGGGGGTGGGAGACACTACATGTGTAGTGTCTCGGGTTTCCTCTCCACCAGAATTTATTGGTTGGGGGGGGACTTCCCAGAGGTCCGCGGGTCGAACTTCCGGTTCCTGCCTTATATAAAAACAAATAAAACAGAAAAGAAGAACAGACACGGGACCAGGTAAGGGTTTTTAAATTACCTACTCACCTCCCAGAGGGCCCCTGCGCACCGCTGCCGCCGAAATCCAAAGGGCTGCTCCTGTAAAGGTAAGTGGTTTTAAAGTCGCTACTCACCTCCCAGAGGGCCCCTGCGCACCGCTGCCGCCGAAATCCAAAGGGCTGCTCCTGTAAAGGTAAGTGGTTTTAAAGACACTACTCACCTCCCAGAAGGCCCCTGCGCACCGGGATGTGGGTGTCGCTGGTTAGGCCCAGCATTTATTGCCCATTCCTGATTGCCCTTCAGAAGGTGGTGGTCAGCTGCTTGAACCGCTGCAGACCCTAGGTGTAGGTACACCCACAGTGCAGTTAGTGAGGGATTTCCAGGATTTTGCCCCAGTGACAGTGAAGGAACGGCGATATATTTCCCAGTCGGGGTGGTGAGTGACTTGGAGGGGAACCCCCAGGCGGTGGGGTTCCCAGGTATCTGCTGCTCTTGTCCTTCTAGATGGTAGAGGTCGTGGGTTTGGAAGGTGTTGTCTAAGGAACCTTGGGCAGTTACTGCAGTGAATCTTGAAGATGGGACACACGGCTGCCACTGTTTGTTGGTGATGGAGGGTTTGAATGTTTGTGGAAGGGGGAGCAATCAAGCGGGGCTGCTTTGTCCTGGATGGTGTTGAGCTTCTGGAGTGTTGTTGGAGCTGCGCTCATCCAGGCAAGTGGAGAGTATTCCATCACACTCCTGACTTGTGCCTTGTAGATGGTGGGCAGGCTTTGGGGAGTCAGGAGGTGAGATACTCACTGCAGAATCCAAAGCCTCTGACCTGCCCTGGTAGCCACAGTATTAATGTGGCTGGGTCCAGTTCAGTTTCTGATCAATGGTAACCCCCAGGATGTTGATTGTGGGGATTCACTGATGGTAATGCCATTGAATGTCAAGGGATGATGGTTAGATCCTCTCTTGTAGGAGGTCGTCATTGCCTGGCACTTGTGTGGCACGAATGTAACTTGCCACTTGTCAGCCCAAGCCTGGATATTGTCCAGGTCTTGCTGCATTTGGACAGGGACTGCTTCATTATCTGAGGAGTTGCAAATGGTGCTGAATATTATACATCCCCATTTCTGACCTTATGATGGAAGGGAGGCCATTGATGAAGCAGCTGAAGATGGTTGGACCGAGGACACTACCCTGAGGAACTCCTGCAGTGATGTCTTGGAGCTGAGATGATTGACCTCCAATCACCACAACCATCTTCCTTTGTGCCGGGTATGACTCCAACCAGCGGAGAGTTTTCCCCCTGATTCCCATTGACTCCAGTTTAGCGAGGGCTCCCTGATGCCATACTCGGTCAAATGCTGCCTTGATGTCAAGAGCAGTCACTCTCACCTCCCCTCTGACATTCAGCTCTTTTGTCCGTGTTTGAACCAAGGCTACAATGAGGTCAGGAGCTGAGTGACCCTGACGGAACCCAAACTGAACGTCAGTGAGCAGGTGATTGCTAACCTCTCATTCTTCTAAATACCAATGAGTACAGTGTAAAGAACCTCTTTTACATCCTTGTCTGATCCTGGTTTCCTTTTTAATGCCTGACCTGCTGGCTGTCTTTAAAACTGCAGACTTTTGGTTTTGAACTGAAACACCCCACTGCAAGCTGCTATTTGAACTGGCAAAGGCACATCTCTTGATGCAGTGTGCTCTGTGGCATAGCTCGTGATGTCATTTTGATGCACTTGGCTAGCAGGAAATCCCCCCCTTCTGAAACTGAGGGACATTTTCTGTTTTTTATAGGGATTGGTAGAGCCTTTTAGAAGATTATGGAACAAAAGGCAGGTTCCATTTTTGCTTTCAGTTTTGTTCTGAGAAGGGGTTTGGCAGAAGCCTGTTAACTATCTCTCCCAGAAAGGCTGGAACTTCTCTCTCTGATTTCTCGGCTGGAGTGAGAAGGTCTGGACTCTATCAGTCCTGTGAACTTTAACCTCAGATCAAAAGGCTGTAGGCAGTGTCCAGCCAGATCTGTAAAAGCCTAAACCCTGTTTGGAAGGCTGGGGAAGGCACAGCGCTGGTAGCTCTCCCCTGATATCTCTAGAGATCTGGCAAAGGGCATTTTACTTTCTCTTCACTACAGTTAATCCTGATCTGCAGAAAGAGCAGACAAAGCGTTCCAGAGGCATAGTGGATGGAAAACTCTCTTTGCACAGACCGCCGGGGAATCGTCTCTGGGAAAGCCCAGGTTAGTGGAAGTGAAGGTAACTCTCCAGAGAAATTCTTACAATCCTACTTGGGACAAACATTAGAAGATTCAAACCAACCGATCATTTCAACACTTGTCGTCACTGGAAGATCGCTGACTACAAAGATTCATCTCGCACCCTTTTAATCTCTGTTATTGTCGATCCTTTCCCTACCCACAGCATGTGTGTGTCTGGGTGGAGGGTGGGAAGGGGTTTGGGGAATAACGAGATGAGCAGTCCATTCTTCTATTATAACCATTACACGTTCATCTCTCCTCTTGTTATTAAAAAAGTCCTTTTTTAAAGTTTTACTTACAAATCTGTTGCCTGTAAATCGTTGGAGCAGTTAAGGGTCAAAGATCTCGGGGGCGATTCTCCGAGCCACGCGCCGGGCCGGAGAATCGGCGCAACCGCGCCACGACGCCGGCGTGTGATTCTCCGAGGTGCGGAGAATCGCCGCCATTTGCGCGGGCGCGTCTGGCGCTGCAAAAGGAGGCTGGAGCGGCGTGAACTGCTCCAGCGCCGTGCTGGCCCCCTGTGGGGTTCACGACGGCGCGAGCTCTTGGGCCCAATATTGGAGAATCGCCCCCTCAGGACAATATACAAATTATTGGTTAATTCACTTATGTTGGTCTCCGGGGTCTGTAGTGCTGGAATTGACCGTACACTCGCCCAGGGGTGTTGTAACTACAGGCCCAATCTACTCAACCTCTCCTCAAATGAAAATCCCTCCATACCCAGGATCAACCCAGTGAACCTTCTCTGGACTCTGGTCATCCTCTCCACTTCCCCTCCCACCTATTTTTGTGTCATCCACAAACTTGGCAATAGTACATTCGTTCCCTCGTTCTTGAGGTTTCCTTTAGTTGAGGCAGAAAGACTCTGGAATAAATGGCGGCTAATGGACATCAGGCAAGATCTTGGAGAAAACATTGCAGGAGGACAATCTGAACACTTGGAATTAGTCTGCACAGAGATACTAGAGTCAGCTTCTCAGTATATACAGACGCAGAGACACACAGAGACATACGCACACACTCCCACACTGAACTCAAGTGCATGCACAGGCACATGCACCTGTGCGCACACCGAGCATGCACACATGCACACATACCCATATGCACACACACCTGTGTGCACACCCATGCTTGCAGGCACCCGCACACACACACAACCAAACGTGCACATGCATGTGTTCACAAGTACATACACACAAATACACACTCACGCATGCACACATGCATGCACATGTGCACAACACCATGCACACACAAACACACATGCACACAGACACGCACACATTCAAGAATGCACACACACCCTGCACGTATACGCCCACGCACACAAGCACAAACGCACACACTCGCGCTATTGGATTTAACAATTATTTTGGGGGGTCCTTAAAGAGAAACAGCTAAAACTATACTGGAAAATAAAACAATTCTTGAAAAATACTGAATCTGCAGAAGTATGATCAATTATAAAAAATGACTAAACTATTGAACCCCAACCACGACTGTCTATAGATACTGACAGATGTTTCAAAAGATGGACCGATTCACTGTACAAATATGTCCAGAGAAACGATACAAAGGTTCATTCAATGAATTTTCAACAATCTAGCAACAATGGCATAAGCTGAGACTAGACATGACACACAGAGTTTGATCATGGGACAGAATGCATGAGAACGGTGCGGTGTCAGGAAGGATAATTAATTTGGAGTAATTGATTAATGTCCAATTAACCAATCACCTGTTAGGTGACTGACACTGTCCTGAACGATTCAGGGGGGTCTCAGCTGAGAATTAGATCCAATAAGAGTAAATAAGGGGTTAGACCATAGATATGGATTCCCTTAAACGTAAGACCTCATGGGCAAGGTTTCGTTCTTGAATTCCTGCCTTTCTGAGTTCTTGAATCATCTATCTGTTTAGAACATAGAACATAGAACAATACAGCGCAGTACAGGCCCTTCGGCCCACGATGTTGCACCGAAACAAAAGCCATCTAACCTACACTATGCCATTATCATCCATATGTTTATCCAATAAACTTTTAAATGCCCTCAATGTTGGCGAGTTCACTACTGTAGCAGGTAGGGCATTCCACGGCCTCACTACTCTTTGCGTAAAGAACCTACCTCTGACCTCTGTCCTATATCTATTACCCCTCAGTTTAAAGTTATGTCCCCTCATGCAAGCCATTTCCATCTGCGGGAGAAGACTCTCACTGTCCACCCTATCCAACCCCCTGATCATTTTGTATGCCTCTATTAAGTCTCCACTTAACCTTCTTCTCTCCAACGAAAACAACCTCAAGTCCATCAGCCTTTCCTAAGATTTTCCCTCCATACCAGGCAACATCCTGGTAAATCTCCTCTGCACCCGCTCCAAAACCTCCACGTCCTTCCTATAATGCGGTGACCAGAACTGTACGCAATACTCCAAATGCGGCCGTACCAGAGTTCTGTACAGCTGCAACATGACCTCCCGACTCCGGAACTCAATCCCTCTACCAATAAAGGCCAACACTCCATAGGCCTTCTTCACAACCCTATCAACCTGGGTGGCAAATTTCAGGGATCTATGTACATGGACACCTAGATCCCTCTGCTCATCCACACTTTCAAGAACTTTACCATTAGCCAAATATTCCGCATTCCTGTTATTCCTTCCAAAGTGAATCACCTCACACTTCTCTACATTAAACTCCATTTGCCACCTCTCAGCCCAGCTCTGCAGCTTATCTATATCCCTCTGTAACCTGCTACATCCTTCCACACTATCGACAACACCACAGTATCGTCTGCAAATTTACTCACCCACCCTTCTGCGCCTTCCTCTAGGTCATTGATAAAAATGACAAACAGCAACGGCCCCAGAACAGATCCTTGTGGTGCTCCACTTGTAACTGAACTCCATTCTGAACATTTCCCATCAACCACCACCCTCTGTCTTCTTTCAGCTAGCCAATTTCTGATCCACATCTCTAAATCAGCCTCAATTCCCAGCCTCCGTATTTTCTGCAATAGCCTACCGTGGGAACCTTATCAAACGCTTTGCTGAAATCCATATACACCACATCAACTGCTCTACCCTCATCTACCTGTTCAGTCACCTTCTCAAAGAACTCAATAAGGTTTGTGAGGCATGACCTACCCTTCACAAAGCCATGCTGACTATCCCTGATCATATTATTCCTATCTAGATGATTATAAATCTTGTCTCTTATAATCCCCTCCAAGACTTTACCCACTACAGACGTGAGGCTCACCGGTCTATAGTTGCCGGGGTTGTCTCTGCTCCCCTTTTTGAACAAAGGGACCACATTTGCTGTCCTCCAGTCCTCTGGCACTATTCCTGTAGCCAATGATGACATAAAAATCAAAGCCAAAGGTCCAGCAATCTCTTCCCTGGCCTCCCAGAGAATCCTAGGATAAATCCCATCAGGTCCCGGGGACTTATCTATTTTCAGCCTGTCCAGAATTGCCAACACCTCTTCCCTACGTACCTCAATGCCATCTATTCTATTAGCCTGGGGCTCAGCATTCTCCTCCACAACATTATCTTTTTCCTGAGTGAATACTGACGAAAAATATTCATTTAGTATCTCGCCTATCTCTCCAGACTCCACACACAATTTCCCATCCCTGTCCTTGACTGGTCCTACTTTTTCCCTAGTCATTCGCTTGTTCCTGACATACCTATAGAAAGCTTTTGGGTTTTCCTTGATCCTTCCTGCCAAATACTTCTCATGTCCCCTCCTTGCTCGTCTTAGCTCTCTCTTTAGATCCTTCCTCGCTACCTTGTAACTATCCATCGCCCCAACTGAAACTTCACACCTCATCTTCACATAGGCCTCCTTCTTCCTCTTAACAAGAGATTCCACTTCCTTGGTAAACCACGGTTCCCTCGCTCGACGCCGTCCTCCCTGCCTGACCGGTACATACTTATCAAGAACACGCAGTAGCTGATCCTTGAACAAGCCCCACTTATCCAGTGTGCCCAACACTTGCAGCCTACTTCTCCACAAAGTAATTTAAAGTAATTCCTTTATGGTTTTATGTTCAACGCTTTTTGATCTGTTCTGACCAGTTTATGTATTATTTTGATCTTGGTTTTCGATTTAATTTTGTGCAAATACATTCAGTGAATTCTTGAAAAATAAAGAGTGTTTTGGATACCTCTTGAACTCCCGAAGAGAGATAAGAAGATCTTACACGCGCGCACACCTGTACATGCAGACAGGCATGCGCACATGCACACACACCCACACATGTGCACACACCCATGCAGCACACACACACACACACCCGAACACACAGTCATGCACAAACACATGCACACACACATATACACAACCAAAGGCACACAACTACGCACACACACAAACTGGACCCGGGCCCTCGGGAGGCCATATTTGGGGTGTCGGACCAGCCGGGGGTTGGAAACGGTTGCGGAGGCAGATGTTGTAGCCTTCGCCTCGTTGATCACCCGAAGGCGAATCCTGTTAGGGTGGAGATCAACCTCTCCACCCTGTGCCCTGGGGGGCCTGCTGGAATTCTTGACGCTTGAAAAGGTCAAACTTGAACTGAGGGGAAAGATGGAGGGGTTCTACAATTCATGGGCGTTATTCATTATGCACTCTCGAGAATTGGATTACATCGAACATTAGGCGGAGAGGGGGGGGGGGGGGGGGTGCGGGGGGGGGGGGGGGGGGACTGTGTGTGTTAATGGTGACTATGGATGATTCCTGATTCCTTTTTGTCATTTTTTATCTTCATATGCGGGCTAATGTTTGGGGATTTGATGGGAGGATGGGATTGTTGTTATTGATATGTGGATTGACATTACATTCGTTACTGATTATTGTTTATTGTTGGGTGTAAATTTGGGAGAAAATGTGAAAAAAGAGAATAAAAATATATTTTTTAAAAACACCGCACACACAAATGCGTGCACACCTGCACTCCCACACGTGTACATGCACGGGCACGCACAGATGTGCACATGCACACACGTGCACCCACACATGCATGCAGACATACACACACACCCATGCGTGCACATACATGAACACATCCGTATAGATACCTGCACGCCCACATGCACAGGCTTGGGCAGGCACCCACTCATACACCACCGCACACACACGTTCACTAATGCACAGAATCATACACAAAAAACCCAAACAGGTACTTGCAAACACCTTTCATACCCATGTATATTGATGCATGTATATTTGCATTTTCATATTTTTGCACACCTCCACATAATTGGCTAATGTATTTAAATCATGTGAACATGGGACAAGTAATTATAACAATATAAACCAGCTCGTCTCACCTTGTCTCGATCAGCTTTAATGTAACTTTTCACTCTCCTGTACATCCTGGAAAGGAAGAATGAAAGGAGGTGTTTAGTGCAGGTGTAATACACTCAGAAACAGCAGGGGGCACGAGAGCAGAATGTGGGTGAGGGGAGATTGAATTCCTGACGATTGTGGAGGGAAGAAGTGTGGTGTTGGGTGCTCTGGTGCACAGATGAGCCAACACAGTTGTATGTGGTACAACTCTATTTTATTTTAACTCTTATAATACAGTTCGTTCTGGATACTCTGCACGTGCTGTCTCCCTGAGTGTGTTTGGTAGCAGATGTGTCCTGGTCCTCCTCTGCAGCTAATACTGACCACCGGGGGTCGTGTCTGTGCTTTTATATCTTTCTGTCATTGGTTGTGGTGTTGTGTGTTCTGATTTGTCTGTTGGTGTGTCTATCATGATGTGTGTGTTTGAATATCATGACATCCCCCCTTTTTACAAAGATATGTGCCTACGTGGTTATAAATATAATTGTGTCGTGAGTGCATCTAAGAGTGTGTGTGTGTGTTATGTACAGCGTGTGTATATGACGTAACTATTTACATGGGGCGATGTCGGGTGCGTCACACTAACAAGGTTGTACCATAACAAAACTTGGATGCGAGAGAAAAAAAAAACTTGAACATTGGTCCGGTCAGACGATATCTGGAACAATAAACAACAACAGGTTATAATACAGAAGTGTTTGACTTTTTGAACGTATGAACAGCGTTATAAGTCCAGTCTAATGGGTGACCGCCTCAAGAATGGGCTGGTCCTCAAGCCGGTTCAGCTGTGGAGATTTGGGGTCACACTGGTTCACCTTGGACTGTTGGAGGTGATGCTGTTGCCGAAGTCTCTACTTTACCATTTGTTGTACTTCGTGCAGTGCTTGGTTTTTTCATTCGTGCAAATATAACATTCAACATCTTTGTTAGTGGTGCCTTGGCTGTGGTTTGGTTCTGGTGGCGATGGAAGGGGCATGATCCGTGGCATCTCCACGAAGTCATCCTTGGGAACCAGTGGAGGATCCGGCGTGTGCGTACGGTTCAGTTGCGAGCGTGGAAGGCGGCGCAAAGCTCGCTGATTGCGCCTACGCACCAATCCATCCGCCCTGCATGCCAGGAACAAGGTGGAGTCTTTTTTCTTTTTATGTTTGTGGTGGACGGCATCTTGTAGCCGATGGGTCGTTGCCATCGAAGTAGCACCATCACTAATATCATGCAAGGCGATGACTGTGCCAGATGTGGAAGTTGGCCGAGACCGTGCACGCTGGTTCCGGCCACCTGCTATGCCGGAAGGGCGACTCCGCAGAGAAACGTCGAAGCATGTCGCCTTGGAGAGAGAATTGTTGCTCGCATCAACGTCTGGCGATGGCGCGAATTGGTGTGTCCATCTTGGACCGCCGGTGCTGGTTGCCACTGCCGACCCAGTGGGACTGCCACGCGATCCATTCCCTGTCGCCGTGGCATCCGCCGTCACCCTGAGCGTGCCATCACCGAGGCCGCGACACCGCCCGTCCGGAGCAAGGTCTGGCGTGCGCAAATCAGAGTCGGCGCTTGGCTGCTCCCCATCTGGAGTCCGGTCTGCCTTCCGTCGATGCCCCCCGTCCGGAGTCCCAACAGGTTCACTGGAGGCAGCCGAGATTCCCTGAAGCTGCACTTCTGGAGTCGGAACATGCAGGAATGCACCAACCAGTGGAGAGGCTCGAGCCATCGAGGGTGGAAGCGGTGCGCCGCCACCGCAGTCGTCAGTGGTCCCACCGTGATCGTCGAGTGCCTCGGTACGCACTAGGCGAGGTCTGTCACCTTGCACCTTTTGCATGGGAAGTGGGATGCTGTCGTCACTCGTCTCACATCCCGTGGATAGATCCTCATTAGCAGCTTGCTGTTCACTAGGGTTGGATAAATTGTCAGAGTTTTCATCTGGTGGTGCACACCATGTCGGTGGACTGTCATTGTCTTGCCGTTGTCCTTCATTTGGGCTTTTCTTCTTTGGAATTTTAAATCTTCCCCCAGACATTGCAGAACCTTGTTTATTACCCCCAAATTCTCCCATATGTATGGTCTCGAATATAGGATCCAATGTTTCTATCGACATTGTACTATTTTCCAAAGAACATTCCGTTTCACTTTTCTTCTCAGGTACCTCATATGTATCTTTGTCTAATGTACATGCCTTCATGGTCTCTGGGTCTGATTTTGCTGGGACTGGCATGGTCACAGTCTCTCTTTTACTGTTCTCAATTGCCCACATTATACTCCCCATACATAACTGCTTAATCACTGGGGTTAGTGTGGTACAATGGATAATCGGGTCGACCTTATCTGCATCTTCACCATTAGTGGAAAGCACACTTGGTTCACTTGAAACTGCTGTGGGTTTTAAATTCGTTATCTGGCTACTCGATGTCGGTGTCCTCAGGATTCTTGCTCCAATGTTCTGCTCATTTATCAGTGGAGTGTGTATAGGTTCAATGCAATTAATGTTCCCCTCAAGGTTTGAAGAGTCATTACTGACTAACTGCTGGTCTCCGAAGTTGGGATTTTTGCGGCGTTGTGTTGAAGGGAGACATTTGTCCCTGCTGTAGATATGATTCAGGTTGTGTTATTTCCATTACCTGAGGATCAATGTCGTGTCCATTTTTTCGATCCGTACTAAAACACTGGCAATTCTCAGTCTGCTCCTTGCAAGTTAAACATTCAATAAATTTCTTTAGCAAATCCTCAGCATCCTTCTGTGGCCGTGCAGCATTATTAATCTCTGTTCGGCTATAATGATCCTGAAGGTCAGCGCATAAACCTTTTTTCTTCGGGCTTGGACGAGGCGATTCTTTTGGCTTGTCTTCAGTTGGGCTTGAACAGTCATCAGCGCTGTGCCCTTCATTGTAGCATGAGAGACCTTCATGGTCATGCTGCTGTGTAGTGGAGCATGGTAGGCTGTTATAGCCTTCTTGCTGTTCACGTGAGCATGGCAGACTTGCATCATCTGCCGCTGGTTGGTCAGGAGAGGTTGCTAGACCCTCATGGTCATGTTCCTGCAAGGACTGCACATTGGAGTCTTGCGTTGCTTCTATCGTGGAGGCTGTCCACGAGCTCTCTGTGGAGGCTTGTGACACTGGAGTCACTTCTTGTTCGTGCAAGGACTGCGCTCTGGAGTCTTGCGTTGCTTCTATCGTGGAGGCTGTCCACGAGCTCTCTGTGGAGGCTTGTGACACTGGAGTCACTTCTTGTTCGTGCAAGGACTGCGCTCTGGAGTCTTGCGTTGCTTCTATCGTGGAGGCTGTCCACGAGCTCTCTGTGGAGGCTTGTGACACTGGAGTCACTTCTTGTCCGTGCAAGGACTGCGCTCTGGAGTCTTGCATTTCTGCAATTGTGGAGTCTGTCCACGAGCTTGCTGTGGAGGCTTGTGACACTGGAGTCACTTCTGGTTCATGCGAGGACTGCGCTCTGGAGTCGTGCATGTCTTCTTTCATAGAGTCGGGAACGTTGAGCGGGACGTGGACCACGCTCTGTGTGGCAGCAGGGCGCTCTCCGTGTGCTTGCACCGCTCCCTGTCTGTTAATGTCAGGCTGCAGCATCATCCGGTACTGATAAGTTGGAACGTCATATCTGCTGGATTGAAGATCCTCAAATCCGAAAAATGAATCCGCATCTGCGTCGGATTCAATGTGGGGGCCGCCAATGTGCAACACGAAAGGTTCGTCCGAGTCATAGTCGTATAGGACCACGGAGCTATCATTGGGCTCGCGAGGTCCGGAAACACTGTAAAGATCGTCATCGAAGTATTCGAGGTCGGAATCATCGGCTTGTGCGTAGGTAACTGCTTGTCGGAGGGTTCTTCGGAGGTCAAATTCATCTCCTGGGTCAATTTGCGGCACTGTGCTGTCATTCCAGGTGAGGGAAGGTTGTTTTACAGCTTTAACAGATTTTTGTTTTTTTGATTTGGGACGTTTCTCTTTTAAATTGGATTTGGGACGTTTCCCCTTTAAATTGGTGCAGTCTGGGGCCTCTGACATCCTGACGCTCGGTATGTAGCACGTAGGAAGCGACTGCGCATGCTCAAATCGCTGTTCCTTTACCGATGGCCATTTTCTTGACTGCGCATGCGCAGCATCTCGCGCATGCGCAAACGAAACTTCCGGTTCTGCGCACTGCTCGCGCAACTGTGCTAGCGTGATACCTTTAGCAAGATGGCCGCCGACCTCGACCCAGCCCCCTCTCAGGCCCGGGATTTCGGCCTCTGGGAATTCGGGCTCCGGGATCCCAGCCACGAGGTGAGTACTGCAGCTTTTCTTACCTTTACTTGCCGATTGGATTGCGTTTTCTTCACAGTACTTGGAGAATTTGTCCAGGACTGCCTGGTAATCGTACCTTTGCTGCCTCCTGAAGAACCTGAACCTTGTGAATATTTCTCTTGCCCTTGCACCGGCGATGATGAGGAAAAATTCAATTTTTTCGCTATCATCCAGGTCTTGGAGTTCAGCTGCCACCAGGAACAATTCGAACCATTGCCGGAATCGCCGCCAGTTTTCGCGGAGATCGCCGTAGCACTGGAGCGGCTGCGGAACCGGGAGCTCTATCATTTTGCCTGGGCACTGCTGGTTGTCTGTGTACACGGAGGTATGCCGGCAGGTATCGATCCACTCCTGCACCATGTGGTGTTGGGTGCTCTGGTGCACAGATGAGCCAACACAGTTGTATGTGGTACAACTCTATTTTATTTTAACTCTTATAATACAGTTCGTTCTGGATACTCTGCACGTGCTGTCTCCCTGAGTGTGTTTGGTAGCAGATGTGTCCTGGTCCTCCTCTGCAGCTAATACTGACCACCGGGGGTCGTGTCTGTGCTTTTATATCTTTCTGTCATTGGTTGTGGTGTTGTGTGTTCTGATTTGTCTGTTGGTGTGTCTATCATGATGTGTGTGTTTGAATATCATGACATCCCCCCTTTTTACAAAGATATGTGCCTACGTGGTTATAAATATAATTGTGTCGTGAGTGCATCTAAGAGTGTGTGTGTGTGTTATGTACAGCGTGTGTATATGACGTAACTATTTACATGGGGCGATGTCGGGTGCGTCACACTAACAAGGTTGTACCATAACAAAACTTGGATGCGAGAGAAAAAAAAAACTTGAACATTGGTCCGGTCAGACGATATCTGGAACAATAAACAACAACAGGTTATAATACAGAAGTGTTTGACTTTTTGAACGTATGAACAGCGTTATAAGTCCAGTCTAATGGGTGACCGCCTCAAGAATGGGCTGGTCCTCAAGCCGGTTCAGCTGTGGAGATTTGGGGTCACACTGGTTCACCTTGGACTGTTGGAGGTGATGCTGTTGCCGAAGTCTCTACTTTACCATTTGTTGTACTTCGTGCAGTGCTTGGTTTTTTCATTCGTGCAAATATAACATTCAACATCTTTGTTAGTGGTGCCTTGGCTGTGGTTTGGTTCTGGTGGCGATGGAAGGGGCATGATCCGTGGCATCTCCACGAAGTCATCCTTGGGAACCAGTGGAGGATCCGGCGTGTGCGTACGGTTCAGTTGCGAGCGTGGAAGGCGGCGCAAAGCTCGCTGATTGCGCCTACGCACCAATCCATCCGCCCTGCATGCCAGGAACAAGGTGGAGTCTTTTTTCTTTTTATGTTTGTGGTGGACGGCATCTTGTAGCCGATGGGTCGTTGCCATCGAAGTAGCACCATCACTAATATCATGCAAGGCGATGACTGTGCCAGATGTGGAAGTTGGCCGAGACCGTGCACGCTGGTTCCGGCCACCTGCTATGCCGGAAGGGCGACTCCGCAGAGAAACGTCGAAGCATGTCGCCTTGGAGAGAGAATTGTTGCTCGCATCAACGTCTGGCGATGGCGCGAATTGGTGTGTCCATCTTGGACCGCCGGTGCTGGTTGCCACTGCCGACCCAGTGGGACTGCCACGCGATCCATTCCCTGTCGCCGTGGCATCCGCCGTCACCCTGAGCGTGCCATCACCGAGGCCGCGACACCGCCCGTCCGGAGCAAGGTCTGGCGTGCGCAAATCAGAGTCGGCGCTTGGCTGCTCCCCATCTGGAGTCCGGTCTGCCTTCCGTCGATGCCCCCCGTCCGGAGTCCCAACAGGTTCACTGGAGGCAGCCGAGATTCCCTGAAGCTGCACTTCTGGAGTCGGAACATGCAGGAATGCACCAACCAGTGGAGAGGCTCGAGCCATCGAGGGTGGAAGCGGTGCGCCGCCACCGCAGTCGTCAGTGGTCCCACCGTGATCGTCGAGTGCCTCGGTACGCACTAGGCGAGGTCTGTCACCTTGCACCTTTTGCATGGGAAGTGGGATGCTGTCGTCACTCGTCTCACATCCCGTGGATAGATCCTCATTAGCAGCTTGCTGTTCACTAGGGTTGGATAAATTGTCAGAGTTTTCATCTGGTGGTGCACACCATGTCGGTGGACTGTCATTGTCTTGCCGTTGTCCTTCATTTGGGCTTTTCTTCTTTGGAATTTTAAATCTTCCCCCAGACATTGCAGAACCTTGTTTATTACCCCCAAATTCTCCCATATGTATGGTCTCGAATATAGGATCCAATGTTTCTATCGACATTGTACTATTTTCCAAAGAACATTCCGTTTCACTTTTCTTCTCAGGTACCTCATATGTATCTTTGTCTAATGTACATGCCTTCATGGTCTCTGGGTCTGATTTTGCTGGGACTGGCATGGTCACAGTCTCTCTTTTACTGTTCTCAATTGCCCACATTATACTCCCCATACATAACTGCTTAATCACTGGGGTTAGTGTGGTACAATGGATAATCGGGTCGACCTTATCTGCATCTTCACCATTAGTGGAAAGCACACTTGGTTCACTTGAAACTGCTGTGGGTTTTAAATTCGTTATCTGGCTACTCGATGTCGGTGTCCTCAGGATTCTTGCTCCAATGTTCTGCTCATTTATCAGTGGAGTGTGTATAGGTTCAATGCAATTAATGTTCCCCTCAAGGTTTGAAGAGTCATTACTGACTAACTGCTGGTCTCCGAAGTTGGGATTTTTGCGGCGTTGTGTTGAAGGGAGACATTTGTCCCTGCTGTAGATATGATTCAGGTTGTGTTATTTCCATTACCTGAGGATCAATGTCGTGTCCATTTTTTCGATCCGTACTAAAACACTGGCAATTCTCAGTCTGCTCCTTGCAAGTTAAACATTCAATAAATTTCTTTAGCAAATCCTCAGCATCCTTCTGTGGCCGTGCAGCATTATTAATCTCTGTTCGGCTATAATGATCCTGAAGGTCAGCGCATAAACCTTTTTTCTTCGGGCTTGGACGAGGCGATTCTTTTGGCTTGTCTTCAGTTGGGCTTGAACAGTCATCAGCGCTGTGCCCTTCATTGTAGCATGAGAGACCTTCATGGTCATGCTGCTGTGTAGTGGAGCATGGTAGGCTGTTATAGCCTTCTTGCTGTTCACGTGAGCATGGCAGACTTGCATCATCTGCCGCTGGTTGGTCAGGAGAGGTTGCTAGACCCTCATGGTCATGTTCCTGCAAGGACTGCACATTGGAGTCTTGCGTTGCTTCTATCGTGGAGGCTGTCCACGAGCTCTCTGTGGAGGCTTGTGACACTGGAGTCACTTCTTGTTCGTGCAAGGACTGCGCTCTGGAGTCTTGCGTTGCTTCTATCGTGGAGGCTGTCCACGAGCTCTCTGTGGAGGCTTGTGACACTGGAGTCACTTCTTGTTCGTGCAAGGACTGCGCTCTGGAGTCTTGCGTTGCTTCTATCGTGGAGGCTGTCCACGAGCTCTCTGTGGAGGCTTGTGACACTGGAGTCACTTCTTGTCCGTGCAAGGACTGCGCTCTGGAGTCTTGCATTTCTGCAATTGTGGAGTCTGTCCACGAGCTTGCTGTGGAGGCTTGTGACACTGGAGTCACTTCTGGTTCATGCGAGGACTGCGCTCTGGAGTCGTGCATGTCTTCTTTCATAGAGTCGGGAACGTTGAGCGGGACGTGGACCACGCTCTGTGTGGCAGCAGGGCGCTCTCCGTGTGCTTGCACCGCTCCCTGTCTGTTAATGTCAGGCTGCAGCATCATCCGGTACTGATAAGTTGGAACGTCATATCTGCTGGATTGAAGATCCTCAAATCCGAAAAATGAATCCGCATCTGCGTCGGATTCAATGTGGGGGCCGCCAATGTGCAACACGAAAGGTTCGTCCGAGTCATAGTCGTATAGGACCACGGAGCTATCATTGGGCTCGCGAGGTCCGGAAACACTGTAAAGATCGTCATCGAAGTATTCGAGGTCGGAATCATCGGCTTGTGCGTAGGTAACTGCTTGTCGGAGGGTTCTTCGGAGGTCAAATTCATCTCCTGGGTCAATTTGCGGCACTGTGCTGTCATTCCAGGTGAGGGAAGGTTGTTTTACAGCTTTAACAGATTTTTGTTTTTTTGATTTGGGACGTTTCTCTTTTAAATTGGATTTGGGACGTTTCCCCTTTAAATTGGTGCAGTCTGGGGCCTCTGACATCCTGACGCTCGGTATGTAGCACGTAGGAAGCGACTGCGCATGCTCAAATCGCTGTTCCTTTACCGATGGCCATTTTCTTGACTGCGCATGCGCAGCATCTCGCGCATGCGCAAACGAAACTTCCGGTTCTGCGCACTGCTCGCGCAACTGTGCTAGCGTGATACCTTTAGCAAGATGGCCGCCGACCTCGACCCAGCCCCCTCTCAGGCCCGGGATTTCGGCCTCTGGGAATTCGGGCTCCGGGATCCCAGCCACGAGGTGAGTACTGCAGCTTTTCTTACCTTTACTTGCCGATTGGATTGCGTTTTCTTCACAGTACTTGGAGAATTTGTCCAGGACTGCCTGGTAATCGTACCTTTGCTGCCTCCTGAAGAACCTGAACCTTGTGAATATTTCTCTTGCCCTTGCACCGGCGATGATGAGGAAAAATTCAATTTTTTCGCTATCATCCAGGTCTTGGAGTTCAGCTGCCACCAGGAACAATTCGAACCATTGCCGGAATCGCCGCCAGTTTTCGCGGAGATCGCCGTAGCACTGGAGCGGCTGCGGAACCGGGAGCTCTATCATTTTGCCTGGGCACTGCTGGTTGTCTGTGTACACGGAGGTATGCCGGCAGGTATCGATCCACTCCTGCACCATGTGGTGTTGGGTGCTCTGGTGCACAGATGAGCCAACACAGTTGTATGTGGTACAACTCTATTTTATTTTAACTCTTATAATACAGTTCGTTCTGGATACTCTGCACGTGCTGTCTCCCTGAGTGTGTTTGGTAGCAGATGTGTCCTGGTCCTCCTCTGCAGCTAATACTGACCACCGGGGGTCGTGTCTGTGCTTTTATATCTTTCTGTCATTGGTTGTGGTGTTGTGTGTTCTGATTTGTCTGTTGGTGTGTCTATCATGATGTGTGTGTTTGAATATCATGACAAGAAGGATGCAGACTTCCTGGTAATGGGCAGACTTCCTGGTAATGGGCAGACAACATGTCAGATAAAAATTCAACATGAAAAAGTGGGAAATGATGTATTAACATATAAACAGAGAAAGATAGATGGCACAAGAGATCATTCAACACCTCTTGTGTGCTATCTGAAAAAGCTATCAAGTCTAACCCTACTTTCCAGCTCTTAGTCGATAGCCATGAGACGCTTCAAGTGCATATCCCAGAATTTGTTTAATGCAGTGAAGATTTCTGCCTCTTTCAGGCAGAGAGTTCCAGACTCGACCACCCTCTAGTTGAAAATATTACTCCTCAATTCCCCTCTAATCCTTCTACCAATTATTTTACTGATTCAGAAAATAGGTCATGAGGAACATAGCAATTAGGAGCAGAAGTCTTCAATTCAGTCCTTGGAGCCTGCCCCGACATTCAGTCAGATCAGACCTGATCCCAGCCTCAAATCTACCTCCCTAACTGTTGCCATAGTCCTTTGACCCATTTTTAAAATCAGAAATATATCTACGTCCTTCTTGAAACCATGTAATGCTTTTATACCATTTAAACCGCACTATGGGGCAGCGAGTTCCACAAATTCACCACCCTCAGTTCTAAATCTACCGCCTCTCAACCTATATCTGTGACCTCTCATTCCAGATTGCCCCACAAGGGGGAGCATTTGGTCTACGTTTACTTTATCAATCCCTTTTAGTATTTTATACACCTCGATCAGTTCCCCTCTCATCCTTCTAAACTCCAGCGAGTATAAACCCAAACTGTTTAATCTCTGCTCACTGTTTAACCATCTCTCTTCTAGGGGCGGGTTTAGCACAGTGGGCTAAACAGCTGGCTCGTAAAGCAGGACAAGGCAGGCCAGCAGCGCGGGTTCAATTCCCGTACCAGCCTCCCCGAACAGGCGCCGGAATGTGGTGACTTTTCACAGTATCTTCATTGAAGCCTACTTGTGACAATAAGTGATTATTATTATTATCATACACCAACCCTTTCATCCCCGAATCAATCTGGTGACCCTCCTCTGAACTGCCTCCAATCACCACATCCTTTCTCAAATAAGGAGACCGAAACTGGACACAATACTCCAGATGTGGTCTCACCAACACCCTATACAATTGCAACAACACTTCTCTACTTTTATACTCCAGTCCTTTTGCAATAAACGCTAACGTTCCATTTGCCTTTTTAATTACCGGCTGCACCTGCAAACCGACTTTCTGTGATTCATGAACAAAGACACCCAGATCCCTCTGCCCAGCTCCCCCTGCCCAGCTCCCTCTGCCCAGCTCCCCCTGCCCAGCTCCCTCTGCCCAGCTCCCCCTGCCCAGCTCCCTCTGCCCAGCTCCCCCTGCCCAGACACATTTTGAATCTGCTTTGCGTTTAGATAATAATTTGCCTTTCTATTTTTTTGGCCAAAATGGATAACCTCACACTTATCCATGTAATAATAACAATAATAATTGCTAATTGTCACAAGTAGGTTTCAATGAAGTTACTGTGAAAAGCCCCTAGTCGCCACATTCCGGCACCTGTTCAGGGAGGCTGGAACGGGAACTGAACCCATGCTGCTGGTCTTGCTCTGCATTACAAGCCAGCTGTTTAGCCCACTGTGCTAAACCAGCCCCTGCAAAGCTCCATCTGCCAGATTTTGGCCCAATCTCCGAGCCTACCTATATCCGTCTGTAAACTCTGTATCTCCTCTTCATTGCCTGGTGTCCCACCTATTTTAGTATCATCCGCAAATTTTGCTATGTTACACTCTGTCCCTGCTTGCAGATCATTTATATAAATTGTAAACAGTTGAGGTCCGAGGACTGACCCCTGTGGCACCCCGCTCGTTACAGTTCACCAGCCAGAGAAGGACCCATTTATCCCGACCCTCTGCTTTCTGTCAGTCAGTCCTCAATCCAATCTAGTACTCTACCCCCAGTCCCCTGCGACCTCACCTTCTGGATCAGCGTTTTTTGCGGCACCTTGTCAAATGCCTTCTGGAAGTCTAGATGTACCACATCCACAGGTTCCCCATTATCCACCTTGCTGGTTACATCCTCGAATAACTCAAACAAGTTTGTCAAGCATGACTTACCCCTCGTAAAACCTTCCTACCCACTCCATTTAGGCCCCTTATCATTTTCTACACCTCAATTAAGGTTTCCCTCAGGTTCCTCTGTTCTATTGAAAACAACACCAGTCTATCCAATCTTTTGTCCCTCCATAGTGCAGTCTCATCTTTCCTATAGTGCGGTGACCAGGAGCAGACGCAATGCTCAAGCCGCAGTATAACTTGTGGTTTATACATTTCCAGCATAACCTCCTTGTCTTATATTCCATGCCTTGACTAATAAAGCTCCATAGCTTGTGCGCTTTCTTAACCATCTACCTACTTGTCCAATCACATTCAGGAATCTCTGGATATTCACTCCAATCTACCGCTGTTCCTCTGCACTCTCAGTATCCGCACATTTATTGTCTATTCCTTTCCCAAATGCATTGCCTCACACATCTCTGCACTGAATTCCATTTGTCACTTTTCCGCCAACAGTGGCAGGATCGGACAGAGTCAGCATGAATTGATGAAGGGGAAATCATGCTTGACAAATCTACCGGAATTCTTCGAGGATGTAACTAGTAGAGTTGACGAGGGGGAGCCAGTCGATGTGGTTTATTCGGACTTTCAGAAGGCTTTTGACAAAGTCCCACATGAGAGATTAGTGTGTAAAATTAAAGTGCATGGGATTAGGGGGAGTGTATTGAGATGAATGAAAACTGGTTGGCAGACAGGAAACTAAGAGTAGGAATTAACAGGTCTTTTTCCAAGTGGCCGGCAGTGACTAGTGGGGTACTACAGGCATCGGTGCTGGGAACCCAGCTAGTCACAATATATATTAATGAGTTAGATGAGGGAACTAAAACGTAATATCTCCAAATTTCAGATGACACAAACCTTTTTTTTAAATTTAGAGTACCCAATTCTTTTTTTCCAATTAAGGGGCAATTTAACGTGGCCAATCCACCTACCCTGCACATCTTTGGGTTGTGGGGGTGAAACCCACAGACACGGGGAGAATGTGCAAACTCCACACGGACAGTGACCCAGAGCCGGGTTCGAACCACAGCGCCGTGAGGCAGCAGTGCTAACCACTGCGCCACCGTGCTGCCCCTGGTGACACAAACCTGGGTGAGCTGTGAGGAGGATGCAGAGATGCTTCAGTGTGATTTGGACAGGCTGAGTGAGTGGGTAAATGAATGGTAGATGCAGTATAATTTGGAGAAATGTGAGGTTATCCACTTTGGTAGCAAAAACGAGAAGGCAGACTATTATCTGAATGGCCATAAATTAGGAGGGGGGAATGTGCACCGAGACCTGGGTGTCCTCCTGCACCAGCCACTGAAGGTAAGCATGCAGGTACAGCAGGTGGTAAAGAAGGCTAATGGTATGTTGGCCTTCATAGCGAGAGGATCCGAGTACAGAAGCAGGGATGTCTTGCTGTAATTATACAGGGCCTTGGTGAGGCCACACCTGGAGTATTGTGAGCAGTTTTAGTCTCCTTATCTGAGGAAGGATGTTCTTGCTCCAGAGGGAGAGCAGCGAAGGTTTACCAGACTGATTCCTGGGATGGCGGGACTGATGTATGAGGAGAGATCGAGTCGGTTAGGATTGTATTGGCTGGAGTTCAGAGGGGGAATCTCATAGAAGCCTATAAAATTCGAACAGGACTGGACAGGGTCGATGCAGGAAGGATGTTCCCGATGGTGGGGGTGTCCAGAACCAGGGGTCACAGTCTGAGGATACGGGGTAGACCATTTAGGACAGAGATGAGGAGACATTCCTTCACCCAGAGAGTGGTCGGCCGGTGGAATTCGTCACCACAGGAAGGAGTTGAGGGCAAACATTGTATGTTTTCAAGCAGCAGTTAGATATAGCAGTTAGGGTGAAGGCGATCAGAGGATATGGGGGGAAAGCGGGATGAGGCTACTGAACCTGATGATCAGCCATGATCAGAATGAATGGCGGAGCAGGCTCGAGGGGCCGAATGGCCTCCTCCTGCTGCTATTTTCTGTTTCTATAACTTCCTGTAGTCTACAGCGATCCTCACCACTGTCAACCACATAAACAATTTTTCTATCCTTTGTAAACATCTTGATGATATCCCATTTACTGGCATGTACATCATTTGATATTAACCACGGAGAGCATGGAATCCATTGCTCAGCTCCATGGAAACCCACTACAAACAGTTTTCCAGTCACAGAAATATGTGTCAAGCCTTATCCTGTTTCCTGTCACTCGGTAAAGTTTATGGTACGTTGGCGAGACCACGCATTGGCTGCAACAACGAATGAACGGACATCGCGCGACAATCACCAGGCAGGATTGTTCCCTTCCAGTCGGGGAACACTTCAGCAGTCAAGGGCATTCAGCCTCTGATCTCCGGGTAAGCATTCTCCAAGGCGGCCTTCAGGACACGCGACTACGCAGAATCGCCGAGCAGAAACATATAGCCAAGTTCCGCACACATGAGTACGGCCTCAACTGGGACCTGGGATTCATGTCGCATTACATTCATCCCCCACCATCTGGCCTGCGAAATCCTACCAACTGTCCTGGCTTGACACAATTCACACCTCTTTAACCTGGGGTTACCCCATCTCTGGATCTGTAAAGATTTAATTACCTGCAAATGCTCGCATTCCAAGCATTGTCTTGCATCTTTGAATTTGTCTATATATATGTTTCTGGAACCTGCCTCTTCATTCACCTGAGGAAGGAGCAGTGCTCCGAAAGCTAGTGATTTGAAACAAACCTGTTGGACATGAACAGGAATATTTAGAGAGCAATGGAATAGACGAGGCAGAGTAATGGGATAGAGCGGGGGGAGCAATGGGATAGAGTGGGGGGGGAGCGTTGGGATAGAGCAGGGGAGCAATGGGACAGACAGGGGGGAGCAATGGGATAGAGCAGGGGGAGCAATGGGATAGAGCAGGCGGAGTAATGGGATAGAGCGGGGGGAGCAATAGGATAAGGGGGAGCAATGGGATAGAGCGGGGGGAGCCACGGGATAGGGCAGGGGGAGTAACGGGATAGAGCGGGGGAGCAGTGGGATAGAGCGGGGGGAGCAATGGGATAGTGCGGAGGGAGGTATGGGATAGAGCGGGAGTGCAATAGGATAGAGCGGGAGGAGGTATGGGATAGAGCGGGGGAGTAATGGGATGGAGCAGAGGGAGCAATGGGATAGAGCGGGGGAGCAATGGGACAGAGCGGGAGGTACGGGATAGAGCGGGGGGAGCAATGTGATAGAGCAGGGGGAGCAATGGGATAGAGCGGGGGAGCAATGGGCTAGAGCGGGGAGCAATGATCAATGGGATAGAGTGGGGGGAGCAATGGGATAGAGAGGAGGGGAGGTATGGGCTAGAGCCGGGGAGCAATGGGATAGAGCGGGGGAGCAATGGTCAATGGGATAGAGCGGGGAAGCAATGATCAATGGGATAGAGCGGGGAAGCAATGATCAATGGGATAGAGCGGGGAAGCAATGATCAATGGGATAGAGCGGGGGGAGCAATGGGATAGAGCGGGGGGAGCAATGGGATAGAGCGGGGGGAGCAATGGGATAGAGCGGAGAGAGCAATTGGATAGAGTGGAGGTAGCAGTGGGATAGAGCGGGGGGAGCGATGGGATAGAGCGGGGGGAGCGATGGGATAGAGCGGGGGGAGCAAAGGGATAGAGAGGGGGGAGCAATGGGATGGAGCGGGGAGCAATGGGATAGAGCGGGAGGAGCAATGGGCCAGAGCAGGGGGAGCAATGGGGTAGAGCGGTGGGAGCAATGGGATAGAGCAGGGGGAGCAATGGGATTGAGCGGGGGGAGCAATGAATAGAGCGGGGTGGGCAATGGGATAGTGCGGAGGGAGGTATGGGATAGAGCGGGAGGAGGTATGGGATAGAGCAGGGGAGCAATGGGATGGAGCAGAGGGAGCAATGGGACAGAGCGGGAGGTATGGGATAGAGCGGGGGGAGCAATGGGATAGAGCAGGGGGAGCAATGGGGTAGAGCGGGGGGAGCAATGGAGTAGAGCGGGGGGAGCAATGGGATAGAGAGGGGGAGCAAAGGGATAGAGCAGGGGGAGCAATGGGGTAGAGCGGGGGGAGCAATGGGATAGAGTGGGGGGAGTAATGAGATAGAGCAGGGGGAGCAATGGGGTAGAGCGGGGGGAGTAATGGGGTAGAGCGGGGGGAGTAATGGGATAGAGCGGGGGGAGCAATGGGGTAGTGCGGGGAGCAATGGGGTAGAGCGGAGGAGCAATGGGGTAGAGCGGGGGGAGCAATGGGGTAGAGCGGGGGCGGCGATGGGATAGAGCGGGGGAGCAATGGGGTAAAGCGGGGGGAGCAATGGGGTAGAGCGGGGTAGCAATGGGGTAAAGCGGGGGAGCAATGGGGTACAGCGGGGAGCAATGGGGTAGAGCGGGGAGCAATGGGGTAAAGCGGGGGAGCAATGAGGTAGAGCGGGGGAGCAATGGGGTAGAGCGGGGGAGCAATGGGGTAGAGCGGGGGAGCAATGGGATAGAGTGGGGGGAGTAATGGGATAGAGCGGGGGAGCAATGAGATAGAGCAGGGGGAGCAATGGGGTAGAGCGGGGGGAGTAATGGGATAGAGCGGGGGGAGCAATGGGGTAGTGCGGGGAGCAATGGGGTAGAGCGGGGGAGCAATGGGGTAGAGCGGGGGGAGCAATGGGGTAGAGCGGGGGCAGCGATGGGATAGAGCGGGGGGAGCAATGGGGTAGAGCGGGGGGAACGATGGGGTAGAGCGGGGGCAGCGATGGGAGAGAGCGGGGGGAGCAATGGGGTAGAGCGGGGGAGCAATGGGGTGGAGCGGGGTAGCAATGGGGTAAAGCGGGGAGCAATGGGGTAGAGCGGGGGGAGCAATGGGGTAGAGCGGGGAGCAATGGGGTACAGCGGGGGAGCAATGGGGTAAAGCGGGGGAGCAATGGGGTAGAGCGAGGGGAGCAATGGGGTAGAGCGAGGGGAGCAATGGGGTAGAGCGGGGGAGCAATGGGGTAGAGCGGGGGAGCAATGGGGTAAAGCGGGGGGAGCAATGGGGTAAAGCGGGGGGAGCAATGGGGTAGAGCAGGGGGAGCAATGGGGTAGAGCAGGGGGAGCAATGGGGTAGAGCGGGGGAGCAATGGGGTAAAGCAGGGGAGCAATGGGGTAGAGCGGGGGAGCAATGGGATAGAGTGGGGGAGCAATGGGATAGAGCGGGGGGAGCAATGGGGTAGAGCGGGGGGGGCAATGGGGTAGAGCGGGGGGAGCAATGGGATAGAGCGGGGGGAGCAATGGGGTAGAGCGGTGGAGCAATGGGGTAAAGCGGGGGGAGCAATGGGGTAAAGCGGGGGGAGCAATGGGGTAGAGCAGGGGGAGCAATGGGGTAGAGCAGGGGGAGCAATGGGGTAGAGCGGGGGAGCAATGGGGTAAAGCAGGGGGAGCAATGGGGTAGAGCGGGGGAGCAATGGGATAGAGTGGGGGAGCAATGGGGTAGAGCGGGGAGCAATGGGGTAGAGCGGGGGGAGCAATGGGGTAGAGCGGGGAGCAATGGGGTAGAGCGGTGGGAGCAATGGGGTAGAGCGGGGAGCAATGGGGTAGAGCGGGGGAGCAATGGGGTAGAGCGGGGGGAGGTATTGGCTAGCTAATGACCTTATCTGTTTATTTGGCGGTGTTACCCGTGCATTAAATGTTGGCCAGGGCTCTTTTTCAGAATATTACCCTGGGAGCTTTTTCATCCAGTGAAGATATCAGATGGGTCCTCAGTTTAATGTCTCCCATAGTTCAGATATTCTCATAGTTTCAATACGACAATATTACTTTTTAATAGCTTTTTAATTCCTAATTTTATTTAATTAATTGAATTAGCTGCCATGGTGAGATTTGAACTAATTTCTCCAGGTGGTTCTGAATTTCACATGACCGCATTTCTGCCAACCCACCTCATTCCATTCCCCTCAGCTGTATTTAACCTTCGAGCTGTGACACCTGCCCTATTCAGAGTGGGCCACATCCACAGGAGCTGGGCACGTTAGTGAGGCATCAGCATTCTCCTTACAGATGATCACTAAGTTTGTCTTCGGCTACATTTTACTTACAGAATGTTTTTTCTGTTTGACAGGACATTCATAAACCATAGTAGATCCTGAGGTTTAAACGGAACCAGTACCAGATGAACATTGGATTCAAGGTCCTTGGCACTCTCTGGGTACATAAAGTGGTGGGTGGTCTTCTTGCCCACATCAGCCTCATATCCCGTTGTCACTGCCCCGTTCATTCTAAGGTGAAAAGCCAAAGTGTTACTGCCATGGTCAAATTCACACAAAGAACAAAGAACTAAGAAATGTACAGCACAGGAACAGGCCCTTCGGCCCTCCAAGCCCTTGCCGACCATGATGCCCGACTAAACTACAATCTTCTACACTTCCTGGGTCCGTATCCCTCTATTCCCATCCTATTCATGTATTTGTCAAGATGCCCCTTAAATGTCACTATCGTCCCTGCTTCCACCACCTCCTCCGGCAGCGAGTTCCAGGCACCCACTACCCTCTGTGTAAAAAACTTGCCTCGTACATCTACTCTAAACCTTGCCCCCCGCACCTTAGACCTATGCCCCCTAGTAATTGACCCCTCTATCCTGGGGAAAGACCTCTGACTATTCACTCTGTCTATGCCCCTCATAATTTTGTAGACCTCTATCAGGTCTCCCCTCAACCTCCGTCGTTCCAGTGAGAACAAACCAAATTTATTCAACCGCTCCTCATAGCTAATGCCCTCCATACCAGGCAACATCCTGGTCAATCTCTTCTGCACCCTCTCTAAAGCCTCCACATCCTTCTGGTAGTGTGGCGACCAGAATTGAACACTATACTCCAAGTGTGGCCTAACTAAGGTTCTATACAGCTGCAACATGACTTGCCAATTCTTATATTCAATGCCCCAGCCAATGAAGGCAAGCATGCCGTATGCCTTCTTGACTACCTTCTGTGTTGCCCCTTTCAGTGACCTGTGGACCTGTACACCTATTACAGGTGTTACACCTGTACACCTGTACAAATTCAAATTCTTCCGTCAAAACCTTAAGGTGCAAGACTAATGGGCTAGATTGCCTGTTCTTGAGACTAAGTGCACCCATTTAATGGTTCCTTGCAACATCAAAAGCAATTAAGTGTTGTCTGCTGTGACAAAGAGGAAGTGAAATCACTTAGCTCCCTTTGATGTGGTGAGGAAATGTCAATCATTTCAAGAGTGTTTATAAACATTGTGGTTAGCATCAAAGCAAGGTACTAGCGATGCATTCAAACGTGAAGGGAAACGTAGACCAATAATCCACCAAGCACCTGTCTCTGGACTAATAAAACTGTCAATCACTGGCTAGTGCAATGTATTGCTGTGTGAAATTGAATGAAAGATTTGCATTTCAAAGGCAGTCATGGGATTTGAAGCCATTTGAAGTCTACTGGGCTTTTGAGAAACCTTCTGACACTTGTAACAACTGCTGCTTTAAACACTTTTATGTGAGGCAGTAGATGTAAGGGAAGGGCAAGTGAAAATGCAGTGATTCTGCCCTATACTGCCTGGACTGCTCTTTAGCTTGCAGGCGGGGTCTCTGATGGGGGGTCCGATGGGGGAACCTGTTGGGGGGGTCTGATGGGGATGGATGTGTGGGGCAAGATTTGCATTGTGGGAGAGAGGGGCCCTTCCAATGAACTTTAAGGGGCTCCAGCGCCGAGGATATTTTTCAGCAGGTGTTCCATTCTCCACCGATCAGTAAACCCAATCCCAGCATCGGACAATGGAGTATGCATCCCAATGACTGGCTTTTACTCAAAGTTCCCTGTCTGATGGCATCCCAAATTCCCAACAGTTTTGCGTGGAGAGTTAAGGTACCCTACCAGAGGAATAGGCAGGAAGGTTTCTGCTGCTGCTATTCAATCATTGCATTGCATTATCTGTGGATGATTGGGTCTGTAAAAGGTGGGCAGTGATGTAAGAGGTGGGCAGTGATGTAAGAGGTGGCAGTGATGTAAGAGGTGGCAGTGATGTAAGAGGTGGGCAGTGATGTAAGAGGTGGCAGTGATGTAAGAGGTGGGCAGTGATGTAAGAGGTGGCAGTGATGTAAGAGGTGGGCAGTGATGTAAGAGGTGGCAGTGATGTAAGAGGTGGCAGTGATGTAAGAGGTGGCAGTGATGTAAGAGGTGGGCAGTGATGTAAGAGGTGGGCAGTGATGTAAAAGGTGGGCAGTGATGTAAGAGGTGGCAGTGACGTAAGAGGTGGGCAGTGATGTAAGAGGTGGCAGTGATGTAAGAGGTGGGCAGTGATGTAAGAGGTGGGCAGTGATGTAAGAGGTGGCAGTGATGTAAGAGGTGGGCAGTGATGTAAGAGGTGGCAGTGATGTAAGAGGTGGCAGTGATGTAAGAGGTGGGCAGTGATGTAAGAGGTGAGCAGTGATGTAAGAGGTGGCAGTGATGTAAGAGGTGGGCAGTGATGTAAGAGGTGGGCAGTGATGTAAGAGGTGGCAGTGATGTAAGAGGTGGGCAGTGATGTAAGAGGTGGCAATGATGTAAGAGGTGGCAGTGATGTAAGAGGCGGGCAGTGATGTAAGAGGTGGCAGTGATGTAAGAGGTGGGCAGTGATGTAAGAGGTGGCAGTGATGTAAGAGGTGGCAGTGATGTAAGATGTGGCAGTGATGTAAGAGGTGGGCAGTGATGTAAGAGGTGGCAGTCATGTAAGAGGTGGCAGTGATGTAAGAGGTGGGCAGTGATGTAAGAGGTGGCAGTGATGTAAGAGGCGGGCAGTGATGTAAGAGGTGGGCAGTGATGTAAGAGGTGGCAGTGATGCAAGAGGTGGGCAGTGATGTAAGAGGTGGCAGTGATGTAAGAGGTGGCAGTGGTGTAAGAGGTGGCAGTGATATAAGAGGTGGGCAGTGATGTAAGAGGTGGCAGTGATATAAGAGGTGGGCAGTGATGTAAGAGGTGGGCAGAGTTCCACCAGCTCCCACAGGAAAATAGACAAGCCAATCATATTTAATTGAAGAATGAGCTCTGCAGACTCTGTGCACTGAGATTGCAGCCGTTGACCAGGTGACTCAATGGAAATCGATGTGAGGACACCCAGACTCCAGGGTGAGGAGTTGACCACACAATAATCTTCAATTAAAGTTTTCCAGCAACTTCCAGCATTCAGTTTCTGGAGCTGCTGGTGACCACCCACAGTGCGGGATGGGCAGGGGACACAGTGCGGGATGGACAGAGGGACACAGTGCGGGATGGACAGAGGACACAGTGCGGGATGGGCAGAGGGACACAGTGCGGGATGGGCAGGGGACACAGTGCGGGATGGACAGAGGGACACAGTGCGGGATGGGCAGGGGACACAGTGCGGGATGGACAGAGGGACACAGTGCGGGATGGGCAGGGGACACAGTGCGGGATGGACAGAGGGACACAGTGCGGGATGGTCAGAGGGACACAGTGCGGGATGGGCAGAGGGACACAGTGCGGGATGGGCAGGGGACACAGTGCGGGATGGACAGAGGGACACAGTGCGGGATGGTCAGAGGGACACAATGCGGGATGGGCAGGGGACACAGTGCGGGATGGGCAGAGGGACACAGTGCGGGATGGGCAGGGGACACAGTGCGGGATGGACAGAGGGACACAGTGCGGGATGGTCAGAGGGACACAGTGCGGGATGGACAGAGGGACACAGTGCGGGATGGGCAGAGGGACACAGTGCGGGATGGGCAGGGGACACAGTGCGGGATGGGCAGAGGGACACAGTGCGGGATGGGCAGAGGGACACAGTGCGGGATGGGCAGAGGGACACAGTGCGGGATGGGCAGGGGTCACAGTGCGAGGGACACAGTGCGGGATGGACAGAGGACACAGTGCGAGGGATACAGTGCGGGATGGACAGAGGGACACAGTGCGGGATGGACAGAGGACACAGTGCGAGTGATACAGTGCGGGATGGACAGAGGGACACAGTGCGGGATGGACAGAGGACAAAGTGCGAGGGACACAGTGCGGGATGGACAGAGGACACAGTGCGAGGGATACAGTGCGGGATGGACAGAGGGACACAGTGCGGGAAGGACAGAGGGACACAGTGCGGGATGGGCAGGGGACACAGTGCGAGGGACACAGTGCGGGATGGGCAGAGGGACACAATGCGGGATGGGCAGGGGACACAGTGCGGGATAGGCAGAGGGACACAGTGCGGGATGGACAGAGGGACACAGTGCGGGATGGACAGAGGGACACAGTGCGGGATGGGCAGAGGACACAGTGCGGGATGGACAGAGGACACAGTGCGGGATGGGCAGAGGACACAGTGCGGGATGGACAGAGGACACAGTGCGGGATGGACAGAGGGACACAGTGCGGGATGGGCAGAGGGACACAGTGCGGGATGGACAGAGGGACACAGTGCGGGATGGGCAGAGGGACACAGTGCGGGATAGGCAGAGGGACACAGTGCGGGATGGACAGAGGGACACAGTGCGGGATGGACAGAGGGACACAGTGCGGGATAGGCAGAGGGACACAGTGCGGGATGGACAGAGGGACACAGTGCGGGATGGGCAGAGGGACACAGTGCGGGATGGACAGAGGGACACAGTGCGGGATGGGCAGGGGACACAGTGCGGGATGGACAGAGGGACACAGTGCGGGATGGGCAGGGGACACAGTGCGGGATGGGCAGAGGGACACGGTGCGGGATGGGCAGGGGACACAGTGCGGGATGGAAAGAGGGACACAGTGCGGGATGGGCAGGGGACACAGTGCGGGATGGGCAGAGGGGCACAGTGCGGGATGGGCAGAGGGACACAGTGCGGGATGGACAGAGGGACACAGTGCGGGATGGACAGAGGGACACAGTGCGGGATGAGCAGGGGACACAGTGCGAGGGACACAGTGCGGGATGGGCAGAGGGACACAATGCGGGATGGGCAGGGGACACAGTGCGGGATGGACAGAGGGACACAGTGCGGGATGGGCAGGGGACACAGTGCGGGATGGACAGAGGGACACAGTGCGGGATGGGCAGGGGACACAGTGCGGGATGGGCAGAGGGACACAGTGCGGGATGGGCAGGGGACACAGTGCGGGATGGACAGAGGGACACAGTGCGGGATGGGCAGGGGACACAGTGCGGGATGGGCAGAGGGGCACAGTGCGGGATGGGCAGGGGACACAGTGCGGGATGGGCAGGGGACACAGTGCAGGATGGGCAGAGGGACACAGTGCGTGATGGGCAGAGGGACACAGTGCGGGATGGGCAGGGGACACAGTGCGAGAGACACAGTGCGGGATGGGCAGGGGACACAATGCGGGATGGGCAGAGGGACACAGTGCGAGGGACACAGTGCGGGATGGGCAGGGGACACAATGCGGGATGGGCAGAGGGACACAGTGCGGGATGGGCAGAGGGACAGAGTGCGAGAGACACAGTGCGGGATGGGCAGGGGACACAATGCGGGATGGGCAGAGGGACACAGTGCGGGATGGGCAGAGGGACACAGTGCGAGAGACACAGTGCGGGATGGGCAGAGGGACACAGTGCGGGATGGGCAGGGGACACAGTGCGGGATGGGCAGAGGGACACAATGCGGGATGGGCAGGGGACACAGTGCGGGATAGGCAGAGGGACACAGTGCGGGATGGGCAGAGGGTCACAGTGCGGGATGGGCAGAGGGACACAGTGCGGGATGGACAGGGGACACAGTACGAGGGACACAGTGCGGGATGGGCAGAGGACACAGTGCGGGATGGACAGAGGACACAGTGCGGGATGGGCAGAGGGACACAGTGCGGGATGGGCAGGGGACACAGTGCGGGATGGACAGAGGGACACAGTGCGGGATGGGCAGGGGACACAGTGCGGGATGGGCAGAGGGACACAGTGCGGGATGGGCAGGGGACACAGTGCGGGATGGGCAGGGGACACAGTGCAGGATGGGCAGAGGGACACAGTACGTGATGGGCAGAGGGATACAGTGCGGGATGGGCAGGGGACACAGTGCGAGAGACACAGTGCGGGATGGGCAGGGGACACAGTGCGGGATGGGCAGGGGACACAGTGCGGGATGGACAGAGGACACAGTGCGGGATAGGCAGAGGGACACAGTGCGGGATGGGCAGAGGGACACAATGCGGGATGGGCAGGGGACACAGTGCGGGATGGGCAGAGGGACACAGTGCGGGATGGGCAGAGGGACACAGTGCGGGATGGGCAGAGGGACACAGTGCGGGATGGGCAAGGGACACAGTGCGGGATGGGCAGAGGGACACAGTGCGGGATGGGCAGGGGACACAGTGCGGGATAGGCAGGGGACACAGTGCGGGATGGGCAGAGGGACACAGTGCGGGATGGGCAGAGGGACACAGTGCGGGATGGGCAGGGGACACAGTGCGGGATGGACAGAGGATACAGTGCGGGATGGGCAGAGGACACAGTGCGGGATGGACAGAGGACACAGTGCGGGATGGGCAGAGGGACACAGTGCGGGATGGGCAGAGGGACACAGTGCGGGATGGGCAGAGGATACAGTGCGGGATGGGCAGAGGACACAGTGCGGGATGGACAGAGGACACAGTTCGGGATGGGCAGAGGACGCAGTGCGGGATGGACAGAGGGACACAGTGCGGGATGGGCAGAGGGACACAGTGCGGGATGGGCAGAGGATACAGTGCGGGATGGGCAGAGGACACAGTGCGGGATGGGCAGAGGACACAGTTCGGGATGGGCAGAGGACACAGTGCGGGATGGACAGAGGGACACAGTGCGGGATGGGCAGAGGGACACAGTGCGGGATGGGCAGAGGACACAGTTCGGGATGGGCAGAGGACACAGTGCGGGATGGACAGAGGGACATAGTGCGGGATGGGCAGAGGACATAGTACGGGATGGGCAGAGGACACAGTGCGGGATGGGCAGAGGACACAGTGCGGGATGGGCAGAGGACACAGTTCGGGATGGGCAGAGGGACACAGTGCGGGATGGGCAGGGGACACAGTGCGGGATGGGCAGGGGACACAGTGCGGGATGGGCAGAGAGACATAGTGCGGGCTGGACAGAGGACACAGTGCGGGATGGACAGAGGACACAGTGCGGGATGGACAGATGGACACAGTGCGGGATGGCAGGGGACACAGTGCGGGATGGACAGAGGGACACAGTGCGGGATGGACAGAGTCACACAGTGCGGGATGGGCAGAGGGACACAGTGCGGGATGGACAGAGAGACACAGTGCGGGATGGGCAGGGGACACAGTGCGGGATGGGCAGGGGACACAGTGCGGGATGGGCAGGGGACACAGTGCGGGATGGGCAGGGGACACAGTGCGAGGGACACAGTGCGGGATGGACAGAGGACACAGTGCGAGGGATACAGTGCGGGATGGACAGAGGGACACAGTGCGGGATGGACAGAGGACACAGTGCGAGGGATACAGTGCGGGATGGACAGAGGGACACAGTGCGGGATGGACAGAGGACAAAGTGCGAGGGACACAGTGCGGGATGGACAGAGGACACAGTGCGAGGGATACAGTGCGGGATGGACAGAGGGACACAGTGCGGGAAGGACAGAGGGACACAGTGCGGGATGACCAGGGGACACAGTGCGAGGGACACAGTGCGGGATGGGCAGGGGACACAGTGCGGGATAGGCAGAGGGACACAGTGCGGGATGGGCAGGGGACACAGTGCGGGATGGACAGAGGGACACAGTGCGGGATGGGCAGGGGACACAGTGCGGGATAGGCAGAGGGACACAGTGCGGGATGGGCAGGGGACACAGTGCGGGATGGACAGAGGGACACAGTGCGGGATGGGCAGAGGGACACAGTGCGGGATGGGCAGGGGACACAGTGCGGGATGGGCAGGGGGACACAGTGCAGGATGGGCAGAGGACACAGTGCGGGATGGGCAGGGGACACAGTGCGGGATGGACAGAGGGACACAGTGCGGGATGGGCAGAGGGACACAGTGCGGGATGGGCAGGGGACACAGTGCGGGATGGGCAGAGGATACAGTGCGGGATGGGCAGGGGACACAGTGCGGGATGGGCAGAGGGACACAGTGCGGGATGGACAGAGGGACACAGTGCGGGATGGGCAGAGGGACACAGTGCGGGATGGGCAGAGGGACACAGTGCGGGATGGGCAGAGGGACACAGTGCGGGATGGGCAGGGGACACAGTGCGGGATGGGCAGAGGGACACAGTGCGGGATGGGCAGAGGATACAGTGCGGGATGGGCAGGGGACACAGTGCGGGATGGGCAGAGGGACACAGTGCGGGATGGACAGAGGGACACAGTGCGGGATGGGCAGAGGGACACAGTGCGGGATGGGCAGAGGGACACAGTGCGGGATGGGCAGGGGACACAGTGCGGGATGGGCAGAGGGACACAGTGCGGGATGGGCAGAGGATACAGTGCGGGATGGGCAGAGGGTCACAGTGCGGGATGGGCAGGAGACACAGTGCGGGATGGGCAGGGGACACAGTGCAGGATGGGCAGAGGGACACAGTGCGTGATGGGCAGAGGGACACAGTGCGGGATGGGCAGGGGACACAGTGCGGGATGGGCAGAGGGACACAGTGCGGGATGGACAGATGGACACAGTGCGGGATGGGCAGAGGGACACAGTGCGGGATGGGCAGGGGACACAGTGCGAGAGACACAGTGCGGGATGGGCAGGGGACACAGTGCGGGATGGGCAGGGGACACAGTACGAGGGACACAGTGCGGGATGGGCAGGGGACACAGTGCGGGATGGATAGAGGACACAGTGCGGGATAGGCAGAGGGACACAGTGCGGGATGGGCAGAGGGACACAATGCGGGATGGACAGAGGGACACAGTGCGGGATGGGCAGGGGACACAGTGCGGGATGGACAGAGGGACACAGTGCGGGATGGGCAGGGGACACAGTGCGGGATGGGCAGGGGACACAGTGCGGGATGGACAGAGGGACACAGTGCGGGATGGACAGAGGACACAGTGCGGGATGGGCAGAGGGACACAGTGCGGGATGGGCAGGGGACACAGTGCGGGATGGGCAGGGGACACAGTGCGGTATGGGCAGAGAGACACAGTGCGGGATGGACAGAGGACACAGTGCGGGATGGACAGAGGACATAGTGCGGGATGGGCAGAGGACATAGTGCGGGATGGGCAGAGGACACAGTGCGGGATGGACAGATGGACACAGTGCGGGATGGGCAGGGGACACAGTGCGGGATAGGCAGAGGGACACAGTGCGGGATGGACAGAGGGTCACAGTGCGGGATGGGCAGAGGGTCACAGTGCGGGATGGGCAGAGGGACACAGTGCGGGATGGGCAGAGGGACACAGTGCGGGATGGGCAGAGGACACAGTGCGGGATGGGCAGGGGACACAGTGCGGGATGGACAGAGGGACACAGTGCGGGATGGGCAGAGGGACACAGTGCGGGATGGGCAGAGGACACAGTGCGGGATGGGCAGAGGGACACAGTGCGGGATGGGCAGAGGGACACAGTGCGGGATGGACAGAGGGACACAGTGCGGGATGGACAGAGGGACACAGTGCGGGATGGGCAGAGGACACAGTGCGGGATGGACAGAGGGACACAGTGCGGGATGGACAGAGGGACACAGTGCGGGATGGACAGAGGGACACAGTGCGGGATGGACAGAGGACACAGTGCGGGATGGGCAGAGGACACAGTGCGGGATGGACAGAGGACATAGTGCGGGATGGGCAGGGGACACAGTGCGGGATGGACAGAGGACACAGTGCGGGATGGGCAGAGGGACACAGTGCAGGATGGCCAGAGGACACAGTGCGGGATGGACAGAGGGACACAGTGCGGGATGGGCAGAGGACACAGTGCGGGATGGGCAGAGGGACACAGTGCGGGATGGGCAGGGGACATAGTGCGGGATGGACAGAGGGACACAGTGCAGGATGGGCAGGGGACACAGTGCGGGATGGGCAGAGGGACACAGTGCGGGATGGGCAGAGGGACACAGTGCGGGATGGACAGAGAGACATAGTGCGGGATGGGCAGAGGGACACAGTGCGGGATGGGCAGAGGGACACAGTGCGGGATGGGCAGAGGACACAGTGCGGGATGGACAGAGGACACAGTGCAGGATGGGCAGGGGACATAGTGCGGGATGGATAGAGGGACACAGTGCGGGATGGGCAGAGGACACAGTGCGGGATGGGCAGAGGACACAGTGCGGGATGGGCAGGGGACATAGTGCGGGATGGACAGAGGGACACAGTGCGGGATGGACAGAGGGACACAGTGCAGGATGGGCAGAGGACACAGTGCGGGATGGACAGAGAGACATAGTGCGGGATGGACAGAGGGACACAGTGCAGGATGGGCAGAGGACACAGTGCGGGATGGACAGAGGGACACAGTGCGGGATGGACAGAGGACACTGTGCGGGATGGGCAGGGGACACAGTGCGGGATGGACAGAGGACACAGTGCGTGATGGGCAGAGGGACACAGTGCGGGATGGACAGAGAGACACAGTGCGGGATGGACAGAGGAAACAGTGCGGGATGGACAGAGGACATAGTGCGGGATGGGCAGAGGACATAGTGCGGGATGGGCAGAGGACATAGTGCGGGATGGGCAGAGGGACACAGTGCGACACAGTACGAGGGACACAGTGCGGGATGGGCAGGGGACACAGTGCGGGATGGATAGAGGACACAGTGCGGGATAGGCAGAGGGACACAGTGCGGGATGGGCAGAGGGACACAGTGCGGGATGGGCAGGGGACACAGTGCGGGATGGACAGAGGGACACAGTGCGGGATGGACAGAGGACACAGTGCGGGATGGGCAGAGGGACACAGTGCGGGATGGGCAGGGGACACAGTGCGGGATGGGCAGGGGACACAGTGCGGTATGGGCAGAGAGACACAGTGCGGGATGGACAGAGGACACAGTGCGGGATGGACAGAGGACATAGTGCGGGATGGGCAGAGGACATAGTGCGGGATGGGCAGAGGACACAGTGCGGGATGGACCGATGGACACAGTGCGGGTTGGGCAGGGGACACAGTGCGGGATAGGCAGAGGGACACAGTGCGGGATGGACAGAGGGTCACAGTGCGGGATGGACAGAGGGTCACAGTGCGGGATGGGCAGAGGGACACAGTGCGGGATGGGCAGAGGGACACAGTGCGGGATGGGCAGAGGACACAGTGCGGGATGGGCAGGGGACACAGTGCGGGATGGACAGAGGGACACAGTGCGGGATGGGCAGAGGGACACAGTGCGGGATGGGCAGAGGACACAGTGCGGGATGGGCAGAGGGACACAGTGCGGGATGGGCAGAGGGACACAGTGCGGGATGGACAGAGGGACACAGTGCGGGATGGACAGAGGGACACAGTGCGGGATGGACAGAGGGACACAGTGCGGGATGGGCAGAGGACACAGTGCGGGATGGACAGAGGGACACAGTGCGGGATGGACAGAGGGACACAGTGCGGGATGGACAGAGGGACACAGTGCGGGATGGACAGAGGACACAGTGCGGGATGGGCAGAGGACACAGTGCGGGATGGACAGAGGACATAGTGCGGGATGGGCAGGGGACACAGTGCGGGATGGACAGAGGACACAGTGCGGGATGGGCAGAGGGACACAGTGCAGGATGGCCAGAGGACACAGTGCGGGATGGACAGATGGACACAGTGCGGGATGGCAGGGGACACAGTGCGGGATGGACAGAGGGACACAGTGCGGGATGGACAGAGTCACACAGTGCGGGATGGGCAGAGGGACACAGTGCGGGATGGACAGAGAGACACAGTGCGGGATGGGCAGGGGACACAGTGCGGGATGGGCAGGGGACACAGTGCGGGATGGGCAGGGGACACAGTGCGGGATGGGCAGGGGACACAGTGCGAGGGACACAGTGCGGGATGGACAGAGGACACAGTGCGAGGGATACAGTGCGGGATGGACAGAGGGACACAGTGCGGGATGGACAGAGGACACAGTGCGAGGGATACAGTGCGGGATGGACAGAGGGACACAGTGCGGGATGGACAGAGGACAAAGTGCGAGGGACACAGTGCGGGATGGACAGAGGACACAGTGCGAGGGATACAGTGCGGGATGGACAGAGGGACACAGTGCGGGAAGGACAGAGGGACACAGTGCGGGATGACCAGGGGACACAGTGCGAGGGACACAGTGCGGGATGGGCAGGGGACACAGTGCGGGATAGGCAGAGGGACACAGTGCGGGATGGGCAGGGGACACAGTGCGGGATGGACAGAGGGACACAGTGCGGGATGGGCAGGGGACACAGTGCGGGATAGGCAGAGGGACACAGTGCGGGATGGGCAGGGGACACAGTGCGGGATGGACAGAGGGACACAGTGCGGGATGGGCAGAGGGACACAGTGCGGGATGGGCAGGGGACACAGTGCGGGATGGGCAGGGGGACACAGTGCAGGATGGGCAGAGGACACAGTGCGGGATGGGCAGGGGACACAGTGCGGGATGGACAGAGGGACACAGTGCGGGATGGGCAGAGGGACACAGTGCGGGATGGGCAGGGGACACAGTGCGGGATGGGCAGAGGATACAGTGCGGGATGGGCAGGGGACACAGTGCGGGATGGGCAGAGGGACACAGTGCGGGATGGACAGAGGGACACAGTGCGGGATGGGCAGAGGGACACAGTGCGGGATGGGCAGAGGGACACAGTGCGGGATGGGCAGAGGGACACAGTGCGGGATGGGCAGGGGACACAGTGCGGGATGGGCAGAGGGACACAGTGCGGGATGGGCAGAGGATACAGTGCGGGATGGGCAGGGGACACAGTGCGGGATGGGCAGAGGGACACAGTGCGGGATGGACAGAGGGACACAGTGCGGGATGGGCAGAGGGACACAGTGCGGGATGGGCAGAGGGACACAGTGCGGGATGGGCAGGGGACACAGTGCGGGATGGGCAGAGGGACACAGTGCGGGATGGGCAGAGGATACAGTGCGGGATGGGCAGAGGGTCACAGTGCGGGATGGGCAGGAGACACAGTGCGGGATGGACAGAGGGACACAGTGCGGGATGGGCAGGGGACACAGTGCGGGATGGGCAGAGGGACACAGTGCGGGATGGGCAGGAGACACAGTGCGGGATGGGCAGGGGACACAGTGCAGGATGGGCAGAGGGACACAGTGCGTGATGGGCAGAGGGACACAGTGCGGGATGGGCAGGGGACACAGTGCGAGAGACACAGTGCGGGATGGGCAGGGGACACAGTGCGGGATGGGCAGGGGACACAGTACGAGGGACACAGTGCGGGATGGGCAGGGGACACAGTGCGGGATGGATAGAGGACACAGTGCGGGATAGGCAGAGGGACACAGTGCGGGATGGGCAGAGGGACACAATGCGGGATGGACAGAGGGACACAGTGCGGGATGGGCAGGGGACACAGTGCGGGATGGACAGAGGGACACAGTGCGGGATGGGCAGGGGACACAGTGCGGGATGGGCAGGGGACACAGTGCGGGATGGACAGAGGGACACAGTGCGGGATGGACAGAGGACACAGTGCGGGATGGGCAGAGGGACACAGTGCGGGATGGGCAGGGGACACAGTGCGGGATGGGCAGGGGACACAGTGCGGTATGGGCAGAGAGACACAGTGCGGGATGGACAGAGGACACAGTGCGGGATGGACAGAGGACATCGTGCGGGATGGGCAGAGGACATAGTGCGGGATGGGCAGAGGACACAGTGCGGGATGGACAGATGGACACAGTGCGGGATGGGCAGGGGACACAGTGCGGGATAGGCAGAGGGACACAGTGCGGGATGGACAGAGGGTCACAGTGCGGGATGGGCAGAGGGTCACAGTGCGGGATGGGCAGAGGGACACAGTGCGGGATGGGCAGAGGGACACAGTGCGGGATGGGCAGAGGACACAGTGCGGGATGGGCAGGGGACACAGTGCGGGATGGACAGAGGGACACAGTGCGGGATGGGCAGAGGGACACAGTGCGGGATGGGCAGAGGACACAGTGCGGGATGGGCAGAGGGACACAGTGCGGGATGGGCAGAGGGACACAGTGCGGGATGGACAGAGGGACACAGTGCGGGATGGACAGAGGGACACAGTGCGGGATGGACAGAGGGACACAGTGCGGGATGGGCAGAGGACACAGTGCGGGATGGACAGAGGGACACAGTGCGGGATGGACAGAGGGACACAGTGCGGGATGGACAGAGGGACACAGTGCGGGATGGACAGAGGACACAGTGCGGGATGGGCAGAGGACACAGTGCGGGATGGACAGAGGACATAGTGCGGGATGGGCAGGGGACACAGTGCGGGATGGACAGAGGACACAGTGCGGGATGGGCAGAGGGACACAGTGCAGGATGGCCAGAGGACACAGTGCGGGATGGACAGAGGGACACAGTGCGGGATGGGCAGAGGACACAGTGCGGGATGGGCAGAGGGACACAGTGCGGGATGGGCAGGGGACATAGTGCGGGATGGACAGAGGGACACAGTGCAGGATGGGCAGGGGACACAGTGCGGGATGGGCAGAGGGACACAGTGCGGGATGGGCAGAGGGACACAGTGCGGGATGGACAGAGAGACATAGTGCGGGATGGGCAGAGGGACACAGTGCGGGATGGGCAGAGGGACACAGTGCGGGATGGGCAGAGGACACAGTGCGGGATGGACAGAGGACACAGTGCAGGATGGGCAGGGGACATAGTGCGGGATGGATAGAGGGACACAGTGCGGGATGGGCAGAGGACACAGTGCGGGATGGGCAGAGGACACAGTGCGGGATGGGCAGGGGACATAGTGCGGGATGGACAGAGGGACACAGTGCGGGATGGACAGAGGGACACAGTGCAGGATGGGCAGAGGACACAGTGCGGGATGGACAGAGGGACACAGTGCGGGATGGACAGAGGACACTGTGCGGGATGGGCAGGGGACACAGTGCGGGATGGACAGAGGACACAGTGCGTGATGGGCAGAGGGACACAGTGCGGGATGGACAGAGAGACACAGTGCGGGATGGACAGAGGAAACAGTGCGGGATGGACAGAGGACATAGTGCGGGATGGGCAGAGGACATAGTGCGGGATGGGCAGAGGACATAGTGCGGGATGGGCAGAGGGACACAGTGCGACACAGTACGAGGGACACAGTGCGGGATGGGCAGGGGACACAGTGCGGGATGGATAGAGGACACAGTGCGGGATAGGCAGAGGGACACAGTGCGGGATGGGCAGAGGGACACAGTGCGGGATGGGCAGGGGACACAGTGCGGGATGGACAGAGGGACACAGTGCGGGATGGACAGAGGACACAGTGCGGGATGGGCAGAGGGACACAGTGCGGGATGGGCAGGGGACACAGTGCGGGATGGGCAGGGGACACAGTGCGGTATGGGCAGAGAGACACAGTGCGGGATGGACAGAGGACACAGTGCGGGATGGACAGAGGACATAGTGCGGGATGGGCAGAGGACATAGTGCGGGATGGGCAGAGGACACAGTGCGGGATGGACCGATGGACACAGTGCGGGTTGGGCAGGGGACACAGTGCGGGATAGGCAGAGGGACACAGTGCGGGATGGACAGAGGGTCACAGTGCGGGATGGGCAGAGGGTCACAGTGCGGGATGGGCAGAGGGACACAGTGCGGGATGGGCAGAGGGACACAGTGCGGGATGGGCAGAGGACACAGTGCGGGATGGGCAGGGGACACAGTGCGGGATGGACAGAGGGACACAGTGCGGGATGGGCAGAGGGACACAGTGCGGGATGGGCAGAGGACACAGTGCGGGATGGGCAGAGGGACACAGTGCGGGATGGGCAGAGGGACACAGTGCGGGATGGACAGAGGGACACAGTGCGGGATGGACAGAGGGACACAGTGCGGGATGGACAGAGGGACACAGTGCGGGATGGGCAGAGGACACAGTGCGGGATGGACAGAGGGACACAGTGCGGGATGGACAGAGGGACACAGTGCGGGATGGACAGAGGGACACAGTGCGGGATGGACAGAGGACACAGTGCGGGATGGGCAGAGGACACAGTGCGGGATGGACAGAGGACATAGTGCGGGATGGGCAGGGGACACAGTGCGGGATGGACAGAGGACACAGTGCGGGATGGGCAGAGGGACACAGTGCAGGATGGCCAGAGGACACAGTGCGGGATGGACAGAGGGACACAGTGCGGGATGGGCAGAGGACACAGTGCGGGATGGGCAGAGGGACACAGTGCGGGATGGGCAGGGGACATAGTGCGGGATGGGCAGAGGGACACAGTGCGGGATGGGCAGAGGGACACAGTGCGGGATGGGCAGAGGGATACAGTGCGGGATGGACAGAGGGACACAGTGCGGGATGGACAGAGAGACATAGTGCGGGATGGGCAGAGGGACACAGTGCGGGATGGGCAGAGGGACACAGTGCGGGATGGGCAGAGGACACAGTGCGGGATGGACAGAGGACACAGTGCGGGATGGGCAGGGGACATAGTGCGGGATGGACAGAGGGACACAGTGCGGGATGGGCAGAGGACACAGTGCGGGATGGGCAGAGGACACAGTGCGGGATGGGCAGGGGACATAGTGCGGGATGGACAGAGGGACACAGTGCAGGATGGGCAGAGGACACAGTGCGGGATGGACAGAGAGACATAGTGCGGGATGGACAGAGGGACACAGTGCAGGATGGGCAGAGGACACAGTGCGGGATGGACAGAGGGACACAGTGCGGGATGGACAGAGGACACAGTGCGGGATGGGCAGGGGACACAGTGCGGGATGGACAGAGGACACAGTGCGTGATGGGCAGAGGGACACAGTGCGGGATGGACAGAGAGACACAGTGCGGGATGGACAGAGGAAACAGTGCGGGATGGACAGAGGACATAGTGCGGGATGGGCAGAGGACATAGTGCGGGATGGGCAGAGGACATAGTGCGGGATGGGCAGAGGGACACAGTGCGGGATGGGCAGAGGGACACAGTGCGGGATGGGCAGAGGGACACAGTGCGGGATGGACAGAGGACACAGTGCGGGATGGACAGAGGACATAGTACGGGATGGGCAGAGGACATAGTGCGGGATGGGCAGAGGGACACAGTGCGGGATGGGCAGAGGGACACAGTGCGGGATGGGCAGAGGACACAGTGCGGGATGGACAGAGGACACAGTGCGGGATGGACAGAGGACATAGTACGGGATGGGCAGAGGACATAGTGCGGGATGGGCAGAGGGACACAGTGCGGGATGGGCAGAGGACACAGTGCGCGATGGGCAGAGAGACACAGTGCGGGATGGACAGAGGGACACAGTGCGGGATGGGCAGAGGACACAGTGCGGGATGGGCAGAGGACATAGTGCGGGATGGGCAGAGGGACACAGTGCGGGATGGGCAGAGGACACAGTGCGGGATGGGCAGAGGACACAGTGCGGGATGGGCAGAGGGACACAGTGCGGGATGGACAGAGGACACAGTGCGGGATGGGCAGAGGACATAGTGCGGGATGGGCAGAGGGACACAGTGCGGGATGGGCAGAGGACATAGTGCGGGATGGGCAGAGGGACACAGTGCGGGATGGGCAGAGAGACACAGTGCGGGATGGGCAGAGGACACAGTGCGGGATGGGCAGAGGGACACAGTGCGGGATGGGCAGAGGACACAGTGCGGGATGGGCAGAGGACACAGTGCACACTGTGTCCATTAACATTTCACACTCGGCCTTCTGTCTGAAACTGTCGGGAATCTGGGCACCGCAACAGAGGATCTCTGGGAAAACCGTGATGCCTGAAAACTGTGGGAAAACATTCTGTATTCTTGGAACTGAGAGAGTTATAATTGGACCGATTACATTTCAAAACTTGCCTTATAACAAAATCCTGCGAATCAATCAGCTCGCCATAATTTGATCCTTTGAGATTCCCAGAGTTTCCAACAACGGCACAGCTCCGACATCGGCAGGGAGAGGCAGACTGAGATGGATCTGATTTCGGCATGGCCTCAAACAGCTTGCTGTGGATGATATTGACTCTCGGATGCCGAGATTGGAGCGTCTGGAGAGGAAAACAATGATAGTCACCATCCAGGCATTTATGAGAAAAACAAAGCAGGGTCAGAGCTGGGGTCAGTGGTGGGATCGGGGTCAGGCAGAGGTCAATAGGTCGGGGGAACAGGGTCAGTGTAGGTTGGGGTGGGGTGGAGTCAGGGGATGGGGTATGGGGGTCAGGTGTCAGGTGGTGGGTTCGGGGTCAGGGTGTTAGTGAGGATGTGGTACTTAGATTACAGAGCATTTTTTTTAAAATGTAGAATACCCAATTCATTTTTTCCAATTAAGGGGCAATTTAGCGCGGCCAATCCACCTACCCTGCACATCTTTAGGTGTGGGGGTGAAAACCACGCAGACACGGGGAGAATGTGCAAACTCCACACGGACAGTGACCTGGAGTCGGGATCGAACCTGGGACCTCGGCGCAGTGAGGCAGCAGTGCTAATCACTGCGCCACCGTGCTGCCCTGAGATTACAGAGTATGAGTCAAACAGCTATGTGTCCCCGTCATCCTGATGCCAAATGAGATGGGTCAGGAAATCAGGGAGATCATTGGCGGGATTCTCCATTCCTCAGACTAAGTTTTGACGCCAGGGCAGGATTCGTGCAGTTCCACGACAGGCAGCCTAGCGTCGCACCCGGACCGATTCCGGCATTACGTGGAACACAATCGATTCCAATGAGAAAAGGTGCCGGATTCACCGGGTCCGTGATTGACACTCGTGAGGCTGACAAGCTGCAGCCGCACACACACATTACACTCCCCACACACACTCATCCCAGCCGCACACACACATTGCACTCCCCACACACACTCATCCCAGCCGCACACACACATTACACTCCCCACACACACTCATCCCAGCCTCACACACACATTACACTCCCCACACACACTCACCCCAGCCACACACACATTACACTCCCCACACACACTCATCCCAGCCGCACACACACATTACACTCCCCACACACACTCATCCCAGCCGCACACACTCATTACACTCCCCACACACACTCATCCCAGCCGCACGCACATTACACTCCCCACACACACTCACCCCAGCCACACACACATTACACTCCCCACACACACTCATCCCAGCCGCACGCACATTACACTCCCCACACACACTCACCCCAGCCACACACACATTACACTCCCCACACACACTCATCCCAGCCGCACACACACATTACACTCCCCCCACATACTCATCCCAGCCGCACACACACATTACACTCCCCACACACACTCACCCCAGCCGCACACACACATTACACTCCCCACACACACTCATCCCAGCCGCGCACACAGATTACACTCCCCCCACACACTCATCACAGCCGCACACACACATTACACTCTCCACACACACTCACCCCAGCCGCACACACCCATTACACTCCCGACACACACTCATCTCAGCCGCACACACATTACACTCCCCACACACACTCATCCCAGCCGCACACACACATTACACTCCCCACACACACTCATCCCAGCCGCACACACACATTACACTCCCCACACACACTCATCCCAGCCACACACACACATTACATTCCCACACACTCATCCCAGCCGCACGCACATTACACTCCCCACACACACTCACCCCAGCCACACACACATTACACTCCCCACACACTCATCCCAGCCGCACATGCACATTACACTCCCCACACACACTCACCCCAGCCACACACACATACACTCCCCACACACACTCATCCCAGCCGCATGCACATTACACTCCCCACACACACTCACCCCAGCCACACACACATTACACTCCCCCACACACTCATCCCAGCCGCACGCACATTACACTCCCCACACACACTCACCCCAGCCACACACACATTACACTCCCCACACACACGCATCCCAGCCGCACACACACATTACACTCCCCACACACACTCATCCCAGCCGCACGCACATTACACACCCCACACACACTCACCCCAGCCACACACACATTACACTCCCCACACACTCATCCCAGCCGCACATGCACATTACACTCCCCACACACACTCACCCCAGCCACACACACATACACTCCCCACACACACTCATCCCAGCCGCACGCACATTACACTCCCCACACACACTCACCCCAGCCACACACACATTACACTCCCCCACACACTCATCCCAGCCGCACGCACATTACACTCCCCATACACACTCACCCCAGCCACACACACATTACACTCCCCACACACACTCATCCCAGCCTCACACACACATTACACTCCCCACACACACTCATCCCAGCCGCACACACACATTCCACTCCCCACACACACTCAACCCAGCCGCACACACACATTACACTCCCCCACACACTCATCCCAGCCGCACACACACATTCCACTCGCCACACACACTCACCCCAGCCACACACACATTACACTCCCCACACACACTCACCCCAGCCACACATGCACATTACCCTCCCCACACCCACTCATCCCAGCCGCACACACAATACACTCCCCACACACACTCATCCCAGCCGCGCACACACATTATACTCCCCACACACTCATCCCAGCCTCACACACACACATTACACTCCCCACACACACTCATCCCAGTCGCACGCACACATTACACTCCCCACACACACTCATCCCAGCCGCACACACACATTACACTCTCCACACACACTCATCCCAGCCGTACATACACATTACACTTCCCACACACACTCATCCCAGCTGCACACACACATTACACTCTCCACACACACTCATCCCAGCCGTACATACACATTACACTTCCCACACACAGTCATCCCAGCCGCACACACACATTACACTCCCCACACACTCATCCCAGCCTCACACACATTACACTCCCCACACACACTCATCCCAGTCGCACGCACACATTACACTCCCCACACACACTCATCCCAGCCGCACACACACATTACACTCTCCACACACACTCATCCCAGCCGCACATACACATTACACTTCCCACACACACTCATCCCAGCCGCACACACACATTACACTCCCCACACACACTCATCCCAGCCGCACACACACGTTACACTCCCCACACACACTCATCCCAGCAGCAGATACACATTACACTCCCCCACACACACTCATCCCAGCCGCACACACACATTACACTCCCCACACACACTCATCCCAGCCGCACACACATATTACACTCTCCACACACACTCATCCCAGCAGCAGATACACATTACACTCCCCCACACACACTCATCCCAGCCGCACACACACATTACACTCCCCACACACACTCATCCCAGCAGCAGATACACATTACACTCCCCCACACACACTCATCCCAGCCGCACACACACATTACACTCCCCACACACACTCATCCCAGCCGCACAAACACATTACACTCCCCACACACACTCATCCCAGCCGCACGCACACATTACACTCCCCACACACACTCATCCCAGTCGCACATACAGATTACACTCCCCACACACACTCATCCCAGCCGCACACACACATTGCACTCCCCACAGACACTCAGCCCAGCCGCACACACACACTGCACTCCCCACACACTCATCCCAGCCGCACACACACATTACACTCCCCACACACACTCAGCCCAGCCGCACACACACTGCACTCCCCACACACTCATCCCCGCCGCACACGCACATTACACTCCCCACACACACTCATCCCAGCCGCACACATACATTGCACTCCCCACAGACACTCAGCCCAGCCGCGCACACACACTGCACTCCCCACACACTCATCCCAGCCGCACACACACATTACACTCCCCACACACTCATCCCAGCCGCACACACACATTACACTCCCCGCACACATTACACTCCCCGCTCTCACTCATCCCAGCCGCGCACACACATTACACTCCCCACACACACTCATCCCAGCCGCACACACACATTACACTCCCCACACACTCATCCCAGCCGCACACACACATTACACTCCCCACACACTCATCCCAGCCACACACACACACAGCACTCCCACACACACTAATCCCAGCCGCACGTACACATTACACTTCCCACACACACTCATCCCAGCCGTACCTACACATTACACTCCCCACACACACTCATCCCAGCCGCACACACATTACACTTCCCACACACACTCATCCCAGCCGCACACACACATTGCACTCCCCACACACACTCATCCCAGCCGCACACACACATTACACTCCCCACACACACTCATTCCAGCCACACGCACATATTACACTCCCCACACATACTCATCCCAACCGCCCACACACATTACACTACCCACACACACTCATCCCAGCCGCACACACACATTACACTCCCCACACACACTCATCCCAGCCGCACACACATTACACTCCCCGCACACACTCATCCCAGCCGCACACACATTACACTCCCCACACACACTCATCCCAGCCGCACACACACATTACACTCCCCACACACACTCATCACAGCCGCACACACACATTACACTCCCCACATACACTCATCCCAGCCGCACACACACATTACACTCCCCACACACACTCATCCCAGCCGCACACACACATTACACTCCCCACACACACTCATCCCAGCCGCACACACACATTACTCTCCCCGCACACACTCATCCCAGCTGCACACACACATTACACTCCCCACACACACTCATCCCAGCTGCACGCACACATTATACTTCCCACACACACTCATCCCAGCCGCACACACACATTACACTCCCCACACACACTCATCCCAGCCGCACACACACATTACACTCCCCACACACACTCATCCCAGCCGCACACACACATTACACTCCCCACACACACTCATCACAGCCGCACACACACATTACACTCCCCACACACACTCATCCCAGACGCACACACACATTACACTCCCCACACACACTCATCCCAGCCGCACACACACATTACACTCCCCACACACACTCATCCCAGCCGCACACACACATTACACTCACCGCACACACTCATCCCAGCCGCACACACACATTACACTCCCCACACACACTTATCCCAGCCGCACACACACTTCACACTCCCCACACACACTCATCCCAGCCACACACACACATTACACTCCCCACACACACTCATCCCAGCCGCACACACACATTACACTCCCCGCACACACTCATCCCAGCCGCACACACTCATTACACTCCCCACACACACTCATCCCAGCCGCACGCACATTACACTCCCCACACACACTCACCCCAGCCACACACACATTACACTCCCCACACACACTCATCCCAGCCGCACGCACATTACACTCCCCACACACACTTATCCCAGCCGCACACACACTTTACACTCCCCACAGACACTCATCCCAGCCTCACACACACATTACACTCCCCACACACACTCACCCCAGCCACACACACATTACACTCCCCACACACACTCATCCCAGCCGCACACACACATTACACTCCCCACACACACTCATCCCAGCCGCACACACTCATTACACTCCCCACACACACTCATCCCAGCCGCACGCACATTACACTCCCCACACACACTCACCCCAGCCACACACACATTACACTCCCCACACACACTCATCCCAGCCGCACGCACATTACACTCCCCACACACACTCACCCCAGCCACACACACATTACACTCCCCACACACACTCATCCCAGCCGCACACACACATTACACTCCCCCCACATACTCATCCCAGCCGCACACACACATTACACTCCCCACACACACTCACCCCAGCCGCACACACACATTACACTCCCCACACACACTCATCCCAGCCGCGCACACAGATTACACTCCCCCCACACACTCATCACAGCCGCACACACACATTACACTCTCCACACACACTCACCCCAGCCGCACACACCCAATACACTCCCGACACACACTCATCTCAGCCGCACACACATTACACTCCCCACACACACTCATCCCAGCCGCACACACACATTACACTCCCCACACACACTCATCCCAGCCGCACACACACATTACACTCCCCACACACACTCATCCCAGCCACACACACACATTACATTCCCACACACTCATCCCAGCCGCACGCACATTACACTCCCCACACACACTCACCCCAGCCACACACACATTACACTCCCCACACACTCATCCCAGCCGCACATGCACATTACACTCCCCACACACACTCACCCCAGCCACACACACATACACTCCCCACACACACTCATCCCAGCCGCATGCACATTACACTCCCCACACACACTCACCCCAGCCACACACACATTACACTCCCCCACACACTCATCCCAGCCGCACGCACATTACACTCCCCACACACACTCACCCCAGCCACACACACATTACACTCCCCACACACACGCATCCCAGCCGCACACACACATTACACTCCCCACACACACTCATCCCAGCCGCACGCACATTACACACCCCACACACACTCACCCCAGCCACACACACATTACACTCCCCACACACTCATCCCAGCCGCACATGCACATTACACTCCCCACACACACTCACCCCAGCCACACACACATACACTCCCCACACACACTCATCCCAGCCGCACGCACATTACACTCCCCACACACACTCACCCCAGCCACACACACATTACACTCCCCCACACACTCATCCCAGCCGCACGCACATTACACTCCCCATACACACTCACCCCAGCCACACACACATTACACTCCCCACACACACTCATCCCAGCCTCACACACACATTACACTCCCCACACACACTCATCCCAGCCGCACACACACATTCCACTCCCCACACACACTCAACCCAGCCGCACACACACATTACACTCCCCCACACACTCATCCCAGCCGCACACACACATTCCACTCGCCACACACACTCACCCCAGCCACACACACATTACACTCCCCACACACACTCACCCCAGCCACACATGCACATTACCCTCCCCACACCCACTCATCCCAGCCGCACACACAATACACTCCCCACACACACTCATCCCAGCCGCGCACACACATTATACTCCCCACACACTCATCCCAGCCTCACACACACACATTACACTCCCCACACACACTCATCCCAGTCGCACGCACACATTACACTCCCCACACACACTCATCCCAGCCGCACACACACATTACACTCTCCACACACACTCATCCCAGCCGTACATACACATTACACTTCCCACACACACTCATCCCAGCTGCACACACACATTACACTCTCCACACACACTCATCCCAGCCGTACATACACATTACACTTCCCACACACAGTCATCCCAGCCGCACACACACATTACACTCCCCACACACTCATCCCAGCCTCACACACATTACACTCCCCACACACACTCATCCCAGTCGCACGCACACATTACACTCCCCACACACACTCATCCCAGCCGCACACACACATTACACTCTCCACACACACTCATCCCAGCCGCACATACACATTACACTTCCCACACACACTCATCCCAGCCGCACACACACATTACACTCCCCACACACACTCATCCCAGCCGCACACACACGTTACACTCCCCACACACACTCATCCCAGCAGCAGATACACATTACACTCCCCCACACACACTCATCCCAGCCGCACACACACATTACACTCCCCACACACACTCATCCCAGCCGCACACACATATTACACTCTCCACACACACTCATCCCAGCAGCAGATACACATTACACTCCCCCACACACACTCATCCCAGCCGCACACACACATTACACTCCCCACACACACTCATCCCAGCAGCAGATACACATTACACTCCCCCACACACACTCATCCCAGCCGCACACACACATTACACTCCCCACACACACTCATCCCAGCCGCACACACATATTACACTCTCCACACACACTCATCCCAGCCGCACAAACACATTACACTCCCCACACACACTCATCCCAGCCGCACGCACACATTACACTCCCCACACACACTCATCCCAGTCGCACATACAGATTACACTCCCCACACACACTCATCCCAGCCGCACACACATATTACACTCTCCACACACACTCATCCCAGCCGCACAAACACATTACACTCCCCACACACACTCATCCCAGCCGCACGCACACATTACACTCCCCACACACACTCATCCCAGTCGCACATACAGATTACACTCCCCACAGACACTCAGCCCAGCCGCACACACACACTGCACTCCCCACACACTCATCCCAGCCGCACACACACATTACACTCCCCACACACACTCAGCCCAGCCGCACACACACTGCACTCCCCACACACTCATCCCCGCCGCACACGCACATTACACTCCCCACACACACTCATCCCAGCCGCACACATACATTGCACTCCCCACAGACACTCATCCCAGCCGCACACACACATTACACTCCCCGCACACATTACACTCCCCGCTCTCACTCATCCCAGCCGCGCACACACATTACACTCCCCACACACACTCATCCCAGCCGCACACACACATTACACTCCCCACACACTCATCCCAGCCGCACACACACATTACACTCCCCACACACTCATCCCAGCCACACACACACACAGCACTCCCACACACACTAATCCCAGCCGCACGTACACATTACACTTCCCACACACACTCATCCCAGCCGTACCTACACATTACACTTCCCACACACACTCATCCCAGCCGCACACACACATTGCACTCCCCACACACACTCATCCCAGCCGCACACAAATTACACTCCCCACACACACTCATCCCAGCCGCACACACACATTACACTCCCCACACACACTCATTCCAGCCACACGCACATATTACACTCCCCACACATACTCATCCCAACCGCCCACACACATTACACTACCCACACACACTCATCCCAGCCGCACACACACATTACACTCCCCACACACACTCATCCCAGCCGCACACACACATTACACTCCCCACACACACTCATCCCAGCCGCACACACATTACACTCCCCGCACACACTCATCCCAGCCGCACACACATTACACTCCCCACACACACTCATCCCAGCCGCACACACACATTACACTCCCCACACACACTCATCACAGCCGCACACACACATTACACTCCCCACATACACTCATCCCAGCCGCACACACACATTACACTCCCCACACACACTCATCCCAGCCGCACACACACATTACACTCCCCACACACACTCATCCCAGCCGCACACACACATTACTCTCCCCGCACACACTCATCCCAGCTGCACACACACATTACACTCCCCACACACACTCATCCCAGCTGCACGCACACATTATACTTCCCACACACACTCATCCCAGCCGCACACACACATTACACTCCCCACACACACTCATCCCAGCCGCACACACACATTACACTCCCCACACACACTCATCCCAGCCGCACACACACATTACACTCCCCACACACACTCATCACAGCCGCACACACACATTACACTCCCCACACACACTCATCCCAGACGCACACACACATTACACTCCCCACACACACTCATCCCAGCCGCACACACACATTACACTCCCCACACACACTCATCCCAGCCGCACACACACATTACACTCACCGCACACACTCATCCCAGCCGCACACACACATTACACTCCCCACACACACTTATCCCAGCCGCACACACACTTCACACTCCCCACACACACTCATCCCAGCCACACACACACATTACACTCCCCACACACACTCATCCCAGCCGCACACACACATTACACTCCCCGCACACACTCATCCCAGCCGCACACACTCATTACACTCCCCACACACACTCATCCCAGCCGCACGCACATTACACTCCCCACACACACTCACCCCAGCCACACACACATTACACTCCCCACACACACTCATCCCAGCCGCACGCACATTACACTCCCCACACACACTTATCCCAGCCGCACACACACTTTACACTCCCCACAGACACTCATCCCAGCCGCACACACACATTACACTCCCCACACACACTCATCCCAGCCGCACACACACATTACACTCCCCACACACACTCACCCCACCCTCACTCCCACTCCACCCTCACCCTCCTCTTCCCCACACCACCCTCTCCCCCCTCACCCCCACACCGCCCTCACCCCCCCTCACCCCCACACCCCCATACCACACTGACACCCCCTCACCCCCACACCACCCTCACCCCCACACCACCCTCTCTCCCCTCACCCCACACTGCCCTCACCCCCTCTCACCCCCACACCTCCCTCACCCCCACACCACCCTCTCCCCCTCACCCCCACAGTCCTCACCCCCAACACCCCCACACCACCCTCACCCCCACACCACCCCCCTCACCCACCTCACCACCACCCTCACCACCACCCTCACCCCCCTCACCACAACACCACCCTCACCCCCACACCACCCTCTCCCCCTCACCCCCCTCACCCCTACACCACCCCCTCACCCCCCTCACCGCCATCCTCACCCCCCTCACCACCACCCTCACCCCCCTCCAGCCCCCTCCCCGCCACCCTCACCCCCCTCACCCCCACTCCACCCTCACCCTCACCCCCACACAACCCCCGCCCCCACACCACCCCCGCCCCCACTCCCATTCACCCTCACACCCACCCCCCTTACTCCCACACCCCCCTACCATGACCCTCACCCCCACATCACCCTCACCCGCCCACCCCCACACCACCCCCCTCACCCACACACCACCCTCACCCCCCCCTTCACTCCCACACCACCCTCACCCCAACAGCACCTTCACCCTCAGACCATCCCCCGCCCCCCCCCCCCCCCACCCCCCCCTCCCACCCTTAGACCACGTGTCCTGACTTGCGGACCTGCTGGTTTGGGGGTTCCTTCTGGTGTCCCCCACCCCAGTCACAGCCGCAGCCAGAGCCCGGGGTGCAGGTCAGCGATGAGAATGATATTGTGATGGACGGGAGCCATCAACCCAAGACCCAGGACACCCCTGTGCTCGAGTCTGGGGACGACCCTGACTTCTCGTCACAACTTCTCCAACACCCTCCACCATCCCAGAGACACTCACCTCGGCGGGGCAGCTTAGTGCAGAGGCTCCTGCGACACTCTTAGCTGCTGCGATACAGCAGGTGGAGGTCGGAAGTCCCGAGGGGGCAGGCGTCTGGCGGGTTTCGGGCTTCTGGAACAGACAGTCCATCGATTGCGGAGATGCCGTCACCGAGCCAGGGACTATACGAGGGGTTGTCAGCGACCATCCAGTACCTGCAGGAGCAGGAGGAGGCGTCGGGCATGCATGGCTCCCAGGCCTACACCACACGGGTGGTGTCCACGGTGAAGTCTTGGCTGCGATGGTTTTGGCTGTGGATCAGCCTGTCCAAGGCCTGGGGCAGTCCGTGCAGGCGGGGGCCGAGGCCCAGGGCAGGGCTACCCTCTCACAGGCAGCCATGTGCCAGAGCCTGCTGGAGATTGCAGCGGTGCTCCTCAGCGTGGCCCAGCTGGTGCAGCCGCAGGGCATCCCCCAGGGCTGCAGCGACCAGCGGGAAGGCCACCATTGCTGGTTGTATTCCAATATCCATTGTCTGCAGGGGGTTGAAGGCTGGCATCTTAGCTTGGCGCGTGCCCCCGACCCAACCAGGTCCCATGGGCTGCATGGTGCCCACGGTTGGCACTGCGTACTTTGCCCCCACATGTTCTCCCTCCACTCTCTCCCATCCCCCCACCCCTGGCCCCGTTGATGCCCGGCAACCTGGGGGCCTCTGGCCTGGTGTCCATCCCTGCTGCCAGGGGTACCGTCGGCTCATGCTGACCATGCCAGTGGTACGCTCCCACCCACACATCCGGAGGCCCCCTAGAGGGGCTACTATGGCCATTGCCCTTGTGCGGGCCGCATGATGCCCTGCTGGTGGGTGGCGGTTACTTTAGGGGGGTATGAGGGAAGGTAGGATGCGGGGCGGGGGTTGGGAGCACCTATATGGCTGGTGTCATTCTGCAGAACTAGGGGCTGGGGTGGGTGGTCAGTGGGATGTACAGCAAGATGGCTGCCTTGCAGGCCGCAGCAATGGCAGTCTGTGCCTGGACACCGCCCCAGTCCAGTGGTGGGTCACCCCGACCCCATGGTCCTCCCCCTGTCACGCCCCCACCCTGGCCAGTGTCCTGCCCGGCAGCCCACAGTCACACCTCTCCATGTCCTACCTCCCCTCTCTCCCTCACCAGTCACGGTGCCTGTTTCTCGGTTTTTAAAAGCAGAAGTGAACCTCACCGTCAGACATTCGCTGTGGTGGAGGCGGAGGCTCCGGAGAATACCGGGTCAGGCCCGCTAATGATTTGCCAACTGCGTTCACTGTACGTGCGGAGTGGAACGTGGAACGCATTGAGACCGCTGTCGAGGCGACGGAGAATTCCGATCTGGTGCCTCCCACGAGTCCGGCGTCAAAACCGATTCCCCGCACAATCGCGTTTCCTCATTCTGCTGTCAGCTGACACTCCTCCGGCGGTCCACCGGTCCCTGGCGGGCATAGGGAGCTCCTGGGCCGGGTGCAACCTCCTCCAGCGGAATTCCGCCCAAGTCTTTCACAGCAGTGAGGGTGGATTTCCGTATAAACTGCAATTGTGTCACCGAGGTTATTGACACTCTGACATATTGTGTTGGGTTACCCGTATAACCCTCTCCCACTTTCCATCAATCAAATCTTAATCCAAAGGGTGGCATGTGACATTTGGAAAGATTCTAAGGAGAGCATCACCTTGCGCTCGGGAATGTCAAAATAGCAAAGCCGTTTAGCTCACTTGCTTTCTCCCCGAACTGTAAAACAGCAGTGACTGGGGAAGGGAAACATATACAGACAGCAACAGTTAAACCTGCTTACCTGGAGCATATTGGCCAGGAAATACACAAATAAATGAATGAGAACGATTGTGAGAGGATCAGAATAAGAGTTTTGTTTGAGTTTTGCTACAGGTACTGTCATTTCGTTCCAGGGATCTGTATTCAGTGGTTAGCACTGCTGCCTCAGAGCACCAGGGACCCAGGTTCAATTCTTGCCATGAGTGACTGTGTGGAATTTGTACTTTCTCCCCCTGTCGGCGTGGGTTTCCTCCGGGTGCTCCGGTTTCCTCCCACAGTCCAAAGATGATGTAGAGATGCCGGCGTTGGACGGGGGTGAGCACAGTAAAAAGTCTTACAACACCAGGTTAAAGTCCAACAGGTTTGTTTCAAATCACTAGCTTTCGGAGCGCTGCTCCTTCCTCAGGTGAACCCGGCTCTAGCTGCCGATAAGCCCCGGAGAATTGCCGGGTCCGTGGCCGCGCCATGCTTCACGGCGGTGGCTGCTGGCGGATCCAACCCACGAGATAGTCCCACCCTTCGGCCGGCCAGTGCGCGCCGGACTTCGCCCCCCCCCCACCCCCCCCACCCCCACAGTGCCCCCAGCCACAAATAATGTCCCCCCTTACCCGTGCATCGGCCCTCCCCCGACTGTTGCAGCGCTGGACTGAGTCCGCAGCCGCCACGCCGATTTCCCGATGGGTGAGACCCCACGTGAACTCGGCCGGTCGGGGGTGGAGCATCGGGGGGTGGGCCTCAGCCACCGCTTTGGAGGAGGCGGAGCATTGCAAAAACGGCACCACCCCTGATTACATCGAAAACTTGGATTCTCCAGCTGATCACCGAACGTGATTTCGGCGTCGGAGACCGGAGAATTCCATCACCCCCCCTCTGCATAAAATGAATGTGAGGAAGTCACATCCCTCTGCACAGTGGATTCATACCTTTATAAAAACGCCAGTCCCACTCTGCAAAGATACAAGGATGGATCTGTGAGAAATGGAAAGATGTCATCGTGATTTAGGACGGACCCTCACTCTTGCTGTGCACCGACGGGGCCAGGGTTGTGGGGATGGGGGAGGGGGAACTTGCAAGGGCAGAGTCCGCAGTGCCAGGCTGTTGGACCTGGTTGGGCAAAGGGCCCCGAGTGTCTGCAAAGAGAACCTGGCATTGTCTTTAATGTTCCTCATCAGAAAACGCAACCATTTTGAAGGGTCCCTGGCTCTAACACTGCCTTATATGGAAACCTCCCAAACCCCTCCGAGGACCAGAACAGCAGACCACCACCTTCAAGTTCCCCTTCAAATCACACACCATCCTGACTTGGAAATATCTCACCAGTTCTTCAGCATTACTGAGTTAAAATCCTGGAATTTCTGCCCGAGCAGAGCAGTGCTCCTGACCACACAGACTGCCAAGATTAGCTCAACAACACATCTGGTGAAATAATATTATTTGAGATGTAATTTTTAATGTCAGTTTAACTTACCAGCCACCACAAAAGGACCTCCCGGGGAATATTCTCATTATTACTAGTCAATTGTGGCTGAATACTTGAATTAAATCTCCTGTCGAACCAATGGGAGATGCCTCGATCTGAGATACAGGTCTCACAACTGCAAGTATTCTTCAGACACAATGGTTCCTCCTTCACTAGCCTATGGCTGTAGATAAAGTATGTGGGAGACACAAAGCAACAGATGACAAGGAAAGACTTTATCCTTTTGTGAAATTTCTTTCTGAAATGACAGACCATGGTGCAGTTCAGCTGGCGATCTCTCAGCTCCTGGTAAAATCTCGCTGAATGCTGAGGGATCTTCAAAAACTATCATCTCCGATGGTTCATTTCATCCTTGAACAATATTCTGAGCTGAAAGTTTTAAAGTATAAGAGAATAATTTAGTTAGTTAGAATGACTAACAAAACGAGATTATTTCGCTGTCAGGCACACGAAAGCACTGCCTGCATGTTCGTGTCCAAGTCACTCACCATCCTTACTTGAACCATATCGCTGTCGTTGAGTCTCTCCCTAACAGCACGGTGGGTGTACCTACACCTCAAGGACTACAGCGGTTCAAGGCGGCTCACCACCACTTTCTGAAGGGCAATTAGGGATGGGCAACAATTGCTGGCCTGACCAGCGACATCCACACACCATGAAAAAATGAAAAAAAACGATCCCTCTTCCCTATAAAACAAAGGGGGCGCGATTCTCTGCTCCCGCGCTGGTTTGAAGAATCGCTGGGCGCGCCATTTTTCCCCGAGACGCCGGTCCAACGCCGTCCCGGGATGCACCCAAGCGGCGAGAACGGCCCGGTCGCGTTCTGCGCGGCGCAGGCCGGAGAATCGCCCAGGACACCCAAAATGGCGATTCTCCGCTACACCCACTATTCTCCGGCCCGGATGGGCCGAGCCGCCTGCCAAAAAACGACGGCTTCCCGCCGGCGCCATCCACACCTGGTCGCTGCCGGCGGGAACAGCGCGGGAACGCTGGGGGGGCGGCCTGTGGGGGGGGCGAGGGAGGTTCTTTCACCGGGCTTGCACTCAAAAGGGGTCTGGCCCGCCATCGGTGCCCACCAATCGGCGAACCGGCCTCTCTGAAGGAGGACCTCCTTTCCTCCGCGCCCCACAAGATCCATCCAACATCTTCATGCGGGGCGGCCTCGGGGAGGACGGCAACCACGCATGCGCGGGTGACGCAAGTTACGTGGCGCCGGCCGCGTCATTTAAGCGGCGCCGCCCGGCGCGCACTGACGCCGCTGCTTTCGCGACACGCCCCCTCAAGTTTCTCGCAGCCCCGATCCTAGCCCATTTTCGGGCCCTGAATCGGTCGAGATCGGGGCCGTTTCGCGCCGTCGTGAACTTCGACGCCGTTCACGACGACGTGGGCACTTATTCGCGGGAGCGGAGAATCACGCCCAGGGTTCCTGCAACTTACTGTGAACAATGTTAAGGAGGGTGTCATTATGATTGGCCAAATCCATAAAACCAAAGATACAGGAGCAGAATTAGGCCATTCGGCCCATGGAGTCTATTCCACCATTCAATGATAGATGATATTTTCCTCATCTCCATTCTCCTGCCTTCTCCCCGTAACCCCTGATCTTCAGATTAATCAAGAAATCTCCTTATTAATCAAGAACACCAGATTTGTGCTTGAGGTGCTGTTACTACAAGGCTTCAGACCAGGAGCTGGAAGGTGGAATTAGACAGAATAGTTCTTCCCGAGAACATAAGAACTAGGAACGGGGGTCAGCAATTTAGTCTCTCGAGCCTGCTCCACCATTCAGTATGATCATGGAATCTCATCCTGGCCTGAACTCCACCGTCCTGCCCGTTCTCCATAACCCTTCAACCCATTCCCAATTAAAAATCTGTTGAACTCCTCCTTAAATTTACTCACTGTCCCAGCATGCACCGCACTCTGGGGTAGCGAATTCCAGATTCACAACCCTTTGGGAGAAGTAGTTTCTCCTCATCTGTGTTTTAAATTTGCTATCCCTTATCATAGAATCCTTACAGTGCAGAAGGAGGCCACTTGGCCCATCGAGTCTGCACTGGCCCTCTGAAAGAGCCCCCCTCCCAGGCCCAAACCCCCCACTATAAATGCCAAAATTCCATTTGCTTTCTTTATTACCTGCTGTACCGGCATGCTCGTTTTCTGACTCGTGCACAGGGACACCCAGATCCCTCTGCATCGGAGCTCCCCGAAGTCTATCCCCATTTAAATAAGAAGTTGCCTTTCTATTTTTTCAACCAAAGTGGATGACCTCACACTTATCCACGTTAAACTCCATCTGCCGCATTTTGGCCCACTCTCCTAACTTATCTATACCCATTTTGTAAGGTTCTTATTTCCTCTTTGTAACTTACTGTCCTACCTATTTTAGTGTCATCTGCAAATTTGGCAATAGAATCTTCTATCTCAGTATCCAAGTAAATAGCTGGGGCCCAGGGACCGAACCCTGGGGCCCAGGGACCGAACCCTGGCGCCTGAGGACCGAACCCTGGGGTCCAGGGACCGAACCCTGGGGCCTGAGGACCGAACCCTGGGGCCCAGGGAGCGAACCCTGGGGCCCAGGGACCGAACCCTGGCGCCTGAGGACCGAACCCTGGGGTCCAGGGACCGAACCCTGGGGCCTGAGGACCGAACCCTGGGGCCCAGGGACCGAACCCTGGGGCCCAGGGACCGAAACCTGGGGCCTGAGGACCGAGCCCTGGGGCTCGAGGACTGAACCCTGGGGCACAGGGACCGAACCCTGGGGCCTGAGGACCAAACTCTGGGGCCCAAGGACCGAACCCTGGGGCCTGAGGACCGAACCCTGGGACCTGAGGACCGAACCCTGGGACCTGAGGACCGAACCCTGGGGCCCAGGGACCGAACCCTGGGGCCCAGGGACCGAAACCTGGGGCCCAGGGACTGAAACCAGGGGCCTGAGGACCGAACCCTCTGGCCCCCCACTCGTTACATTGTGCCACCCAGAAAAAGACCCATTTATCCCGACTCTCTGTCTCCTGGCCGTCAGCCAGTCTTCGATCCAAGATGATAAATTACTCCAAATCCCATGTGATCTAATCTTGTGATTTAACTTCTGTGCGGCACCTTATCAAACGTCTGCCGGAAGTCCAGATATACATCTACAGGATCCCATTATAATTACTCAAGATGGCGCCAGAGCGTGGCGACTCTCTGCGAGTTCTCCCCACAGATCCTCTCCCTTTTATCACCGTTCCAACCTTTTAAAACTCAATTCTAACACTTATATAATCACTAATCATGGTCTTTTATGTTTACTTTCTGGTCCAGATAGTCTCTGACTTCTGAGGATTGACCCACATGACCTGTGCCCCTGGGGACTATAAAGTAAAGCCCCCAAGTTCAAATCGTTCTTCTTTGGCAGGGTCACTCAGCAACTTGAACCAACCCTTGACAGTGACCTGTCTTGTTGCCTCCAAGCAAGTAAGTCTCAAGTCAACGCTCGCTACGAGATAGGTGCTCCTAGCTACCAGTCCATACCAGCTTTTGAATCCCGCAGACTCAGAACCTGAACGAAAGGCCATTTGTTCCCCAGACCTGGTGGGCCAGTCCGAAGCTAAGTATAGGCCTGTTAGTTGTAGAAATAGCCTAGAAAGTAGAGTTTATGCATGAGTAGCGATTTACTGTGTATAATAAATGTGTTTTGATTTGAATCTTACTAATTGGTGTGTTGAGTTATTGATCATTACTTGAACCTCGCGGCGGTATCATAATGATACCTGGCGACTCTAGAGCAAAGGTTATAAAACAGAGCCAATTGAACCAACCAAAAGTTAGCAACACCCTCTCCCCGCATATGCGACCTGGTAAACAGGATCACGCATTACAAGGTCTTCTCCATGGTGGATCTCAAGTCCGCCTACCACCAGCTCCTCATCCGCACTAGTGACCGCAAATACACTGTCTTCGAGGCAGATGGGCGGCTCTATCACTTCTTAAGGGTTCCCTTTGGTGTCACCAACGGGTTCTTGGTCTTCCAGCGCGAGATGGACCGAATGGTTGACCGGTACGGTTTACGGGCAACATTCCTGTATCTCGATAATGTCACCATCTGCGGCCACGACCAGCAAGACCACGACACCAACCTCCGAAAATTCCTCCAGACGGCAAAGATCCTTTACCTTACATACAACAAGGATAAATGCGTGTTTAGCACCGACCGCCTAGCCATCCTCGGCTACGTAGTGCGAAATGGAGTTATAGGCCCCGACCCGGTACGCATGCGCCCTCTTATGGAGTTCCCCCTCCCTCAGTGCTCCAAGGCCCTGAAGCGCTGCCTAGGGTTTTTCAGTTACTACGCCCAGTGGGTCCCCAACTACGCGGACAAGGCCCGTCCCCTGATCCAATCCACAGCTTTTCCCCTGTCGATAGAGGCCCGCCAGGCCTTCAGCCGCATCAAAACGGACATTGCAAAGGCCATGATGCACGCCATCGACGAGTCCCTCCCCTTCCAGGTCGAGAGCAACGCATCTGACGTAGCTCTGGCAGCCACCCTCAACCAAGCGGGCAGGCCCGTGGCCTTCTTCTCACGTACCCTCCATGATTCCGAAATCCGCCACTCCTCAGTCGAAAAGGAGGCCCAGGCCATAGTAGAAGCTGTGCGACATTGGAGGCATTACCTGGCCGGCAGGAGATTCACTCTCCTCACTGATCAACGGTCGGTTGCTTTCATGTTCGATAATGCACAGCGGGGCAAGATAAAAAACGATAAGATCTTGCGGTGGAGGATCGAACTCTCCACCTACAACTACGAGATCTTGTATCGTCCCGGGAAGCTAAACGAGCCTCCTGACGTCCTGTCCCGCGGCACATGTGCCACCGCACAAGTGGACCGCCTCTGAGCCCTCCACGAGGACCTCTGCCACCTGGGGGTCACTTGCTTTTTCCACTTTATCAAGACCCGCAACCTGCCCTACTCCATCAAGGAGGTCAGGACAGTCACCAGGGACTGCCAAATCTGCGCGGAGTGCAAACCGCACTTCTACCGGCCAGAGAAAGCGCACTTGATGAAGGCTTCCCATCCCTTTGAACACCTCAGTATGGACTTCAAAGGCCCCCTCCCCTCCACCAACCGCAACACGTATTTCCTGAACGTGATTGACGAGTACTCCCGGTTCCCATTCACCATCCCCTGCCCCGACATGACCGCAACCACCGTCATCAAGGCCCTCCATAGCATCTTTGCACTGTTCAGGTTCCCGGCCTACATACATAGTGATTTACGAGCGACGAACTGTGTCAATTCCTGCTCAGCAAGGGCATCGCCTTGAGCAGGACGACCAGTTACAACCCCCGGGGTAACGGACAGGTAGAGAGGGCGAACGGAACGGTCTGGAAGACCGTCCTACTGGCCCTACGGTCCAGGAATCTCCCAGTCTCCCGCTGGCAGGATGTTCTCCCGGATGCCCTCCATTCCATCCGGTGACTGCTTTGTACCACAACCAACCAGACACCTCACGAACATCTCCTTGTCTTCGCCAGGAAGTCCTCCTCTGGGACCTTGCTCCCGACCTGGCTGGCAGCTCCCGGACCCATCCTGCTCCGAAAACACGTGCGGGCACACAAGTCGGACCTGTTGGTCAAGAGGGTCCATCTTCTCCACGCTAACCCTCAGTACGCCTGGCGTACCCCAATGGCCGACAAGATACGGTCTCCCTACGAGACCTGGCACCCGCCGGATCCCCACACACACCCCAGCCACCAGTCCCACCCTCCCCTCCACCAGAGCACCTTACAAGAGGATCGGTCCTTCCGCCGGCCCCGTCTAGGCCCCCCCACCCACCGACGCACCCCGCAGGTGCTCCCTTCCCAGATCAACCGTTTTCCCCACCAGCGCCGTCTAGGGGTGTCGAAGCTGCCACAGAGATCGAGGCCACGCTCCTGGAGTCACAGACGCCCGAGCCTCCACTGGAGTCACCACCGAAGCTCCGACGATCACAGAGGACGACCAGGGGCCCCGATCGACTGATTGCTTCATTTTAAATTTAAATCATAAATTGTAAATAGTTACTAGAATTGTAAATAGTTACAAAACGCTGTACGGAGGATTACGGTACCTCCATAACTAATTCTACCACGTTGCCATGTTTGTAGTATCAGGCCACCACCCCCGCCAGACTCTTTTTTAATAGGGGGTGAATGTGGTAGTGGAGGTATTACGGTACCTGGTAATGATGGAACACCATTGGTAGAAATTGTATGCTTCCTATTGGTCAAGCTGTATGGTAGCTCCGCCCTGCTAGGCAGGGTATAAAAGCCCGTGCCGCCCCAGCACCTTCATTCTGTACCTGAGCTGCTGGGGGAAACATTGCGCTTATTAAAGCCTTCAGTTGGACTACAACCACGCTTTAGTGGTCATTGATCGTACATCACATCCTCTCCACGTCCACTCTATCAGGCCTCGCAGTATCCTGCAAGTTTCAATAAGATCCCCTCTAATCGTTCTAAACTCCAACGAGTACAGACCCAGAGTCCTCAACCGTTCCTCATACGACAAGTTCTTCATTCCAGGGATCATTCTTGTGAACCTCCTCTGGACCCTTTCCAAGGCCCCAGCACATCCTTCCTTAGATACGGGGCCCAAAACTGCTCAGAATACTCCAAATGGGGTCTGACCAGAGCCTTGTACAGCCTCAGAAGTACATCCCTGGTCTTGTATTCTAGCCCTCTCGACATGAAATCTAACATTGCATTTGCCTTCCTAACTGCCGGCTGAACCTGAACACCAGAATCATGAACAAGGACTCCCAAGTCCCTTTGTCCTTATGCTTTCCAAAGCATTTCCCCATTTAGAAAATAGTCTGTGTCTCAATTCCTCCTTCCAAAGTGCATAACCTCACACCTTTCCACATTGTATTCCATTTGCCACTTCACTGCCCACTCTCCTAGCTTGAGAAGGACTGTGGAGGGGTTTGCCCGGAGATGGAAACCGTTTATCGACTTCTTCAAGGATAGTTAAGAAGGTTTTGGGGGGGGAGGGGGCTGGGTGTCGGTTATTTAAATTGTTATGTGACTTCCTGTTTTTTCTCTTTTTGGTTTTGGTTGTGGCTGATACATATATATATATAATAAAAACATATATATATATAATAAAAACATATATATATATAATAAAAACATTTCTTTTTAAATCACCCATGATTGTTGCTGTGCCTTCTTACAAGCCCCCAATATTTCCTGGTTTATACTTTACCCCACTGCGGAACTACTGTTTGGACCCATAGATTACTCCCTGGTCTCCTTGTAACCATGTCTCAATAATTACCACCAAATCATGCCCTTCTGTCTCTATTTGAGCCATTAACTCATTCATTTGTTCTGAAAATCCAGTGCTGTTTTTTAATATAAGACACAAGTAATTCAAGCTGGCTAAATACAGTGTTGAGCCTCAAGGCACAGCCTAGCACTGTCTGTCAGGGCAAGGAACATGTAGCTTTTACTCCTGGTAGAAAGCCTTGATGACCTCCCTCATGCTGTTACTGTTACCCCTACTGCAGGCTGTAAGGAGCATTTTGCACAAAGGTTAAGGGCCAAGGTGACCTTGACGGCAGCCACGTTCTATTGCAAGGTTTGTGTTGTGGCTGCAGCAGCCGACCTAGCTCGATGATGCTCTCCTTTGGTGAAGCAGGATCTCTGAGACATGTCCCAGAGTGGGGTTCAGGTAGATAAAAGTCCCCTGGGTATCCTCTGTGGCCTGGTCCGCCCTCCTCCTCCTACCTCTGTCAGCTGCTCCTGGTATCTCCTGGGTTCCTTGCTGCGTCCCCACATGCTCCAGCCCCAAAGGCAGTCCCACCATTAAACTTGTGATTGCAGTGAAACTCTTTGGAAAGCTGACAAATGCAGTCCAGCTCCAGCAAAATCAGGTTAGCAGAAGTTTGAGGTTGTAGGAAGCAGAAAATAAACCAAGACAAACCAGCCTCGTCACTTCCTTCCTGCCCAAGGTAACCTGCAATTGTACACACACCGAGCTATACCAAACAAACATACGGTTAGCAGGCCACTCGGCCCATCGAGCCTGCTCCACCATTCAATAAAATCGTGGCGATCAGATTGTAAACTCAACCCCACATTCCCACCCACCCAATAACCTTTCACCCCCTCTTGTTTTTTAAAAGTTTTTTAACAAATATTTGTATTTTCCTTTTTCACATTTTCTCCCAAATTTACACCCACCAACAATAAACAATAATCAGTGGAGCAGTGGGTTAGCCCTGCTGTCTTGTGGCGCCGAGGTCCCAGGTTCGATCCCGGCTCTGGGTCACTGTCCGTGTGGAGTTTGCACATTCTCCCCGTGTCTGCGTGGGTTTCGCCCCACAACCCAAAGATGTGCAGGGTAGGTGGATTGTCCACGCAAAAATTGTCCCTTAATTGGAAAAAATGAATTGGGTATTCTAAATTTAAAAATAAATAAACAATAATCAGTAACGAATGCAAAGTCAATGCCCATATCAATAACAATAATCCCATCTGTTAGCGGAAGAAATTGCTGTATGTGTCAGGATTGGTATAATAAAGATGTCTCAAAATATTGTAATAGCCACAGGTCAAGGCCAAACCAGCAGGCAAGGGGTTAAACATATACCAAGGGAAAACCAGCAAGCAAGGGGTTAAAGTCACCCACATTGGAAATGATTTAATCATCTCACAGAGCATTGGAATATGAAAAGGGAAACACAGGAGGCCCCAGTAAGTCTAAGGGATCCATTGTCCAACACATTCGCACCTCTTCTGGAAATTAAATATGTTAAGCACAAACCCATGAGATTGTAAGGAAACACTGTATTCTTTAATCGTTTTCCCAGAACCCCTCCTCCATATCCTCTCCCAACTCTCCCTCCCACTTTGCTTTGATCCCTTCCAGTGGTGCCTTCTCCCCTTCCAAAATAGCTCCGTAAACTGACAACACTACCCACTTCTCCAGTCCCCCTGTCATCAGCACCTCCTCCAATAATGTGGAGGCCAGCTCTACCAGGAAGCTCTATATCTCCTTTCTGGCAAAGTCTCGAACCTGCATGTATCGAAACATTAACCCCAGCTAGCAACGCCTTCCCCACCACAAAAAGGTCGATCCACAGATATACCTTATGGACCGCCAAGAAAAATGAATACTCCCGCTCCCTCGGGTGCAGGAACCTCCAAGGGTCCACCCCCCCCATTTCCACCATTAGCCCAGCCAGCGCCTTCGCCCCCCCCCCCCCCCCCCCCCCACTGATGGGACCAGCGAGCGCGGCCATGATCTGTCCAACTTTGGCTCCTGCACTAAGTTCCAGTCCCCCCTTCATGTTGCAGCTGTACAAAACTCTGGTGTGGCCGCATTTGGAGTATTGCGTACAGTTCTGGTCACCGCATTATAGGAAGGACGTGGAAGCTTTGGAACGGGTGCAGAGGAGATTTACCAGGATGTTGCCTGGTATGGAGGGAAAATCTTATGAGGAAAGGCTGATGGACTTGAGGTTGTTTTCGTTAGAGAGAAGAAGGTTAAGAGGAGACTTAATAGGGGCATACAAAATGATCAGGGGGTTAGATAGGGTGGACAGTGAGAACCTTCTCCCGCGGATGGAAATGGCTAGCACGAGGGGACATAGCCTTAAACTGAGGGGTAATAGATATAGGACAGAGGTCAGAGGTAGGTTCTTTACGCAAAGAGTGGTGAGGCCGTGGAATGCCCTACCTGCTACAGTAGTGAACTCGCCAACATTGAGGGCATTTAAAAGTTTATTGGATAAGCATATGGATGATAATGGCATAGTGTAGGTTAGATGGCTTTTGTTTCGGTGCAACATCGTGGGCCGAAGGGCCTGTACTGCGCTGTATCGATCTATGTTCTATGTTCTATGAATCTAGAATCCTTCACAAACTGGGTGAGGGAGAATACGGTTCAGGCTGTAAGACGTTGGCACAGCCAGCACGTTACTGTGAGTGATTAGGGTATGAACATTAAAAAAACTGGTCAAGAAAGCTTAGAATAATTCTCAAGCTCCTATTGTTTTGTTGTTACATTTTCCTCAGTTTTATGTAAATTAAATTAAAGCCACCTTACCTTGTTGAAATGATTGAATTGATAAAGAGTTACCTCACATTCTTTTTAAATAACATAAAATAAACAATAATGAAATATTAACAAATACTTGCAATCATTATGTTATCACCAAGGTCAGCTCAGTGCCTCAGACAGGTAGAATCATTGCGGAAAATTCACCTTGTTGAGTGGGAAAGTGACAGCAAAACATTTCTCCTCTGGTCTTTACTGGGGAATATTCACTGCTGACAGACGCTGAAATCTATCAGTTCTCAGAGGAAAGAGGTGTGTGCTTATTTTTCCAGGTAATGACAGAAATAGTAAATAACACGAGACTGATCTCCCAAATGGCCCTTATCTAATTAGGGCAGGATGCAAACTATTGCAAAACGGAGGGCAGGTTTATTATTAACCATTTGAATCCTCTTCTAGCTTGTTCAGCACGCCTGTGAAGAAGGTGAGTTGTGGGTGGAAGGTCTCAAATGAAATTTAAAATAACAAATGGTTGAAAGGTAATAAGGCAAAGGATTCTGAGGGTGTCTTAGGCGAAAAACAAGAGAAACTCTAAACAGGCCAGCTTTAAGATTGAGGAAAATGAGAGAAAAAGTCAGAGGTTTGCAAACACACAATGGCACAGGTTACCCTGGGTATCGATAAGACTTGAAGGCAGTTTATAACACAGACCCAGGTCCAGGAGGTTGAAAATTCTTTGTACGATTAATAAACTTTGATAAGAAATATTAATTGGTTATATTTATAGTCAATAAAGGTCAAAGATCAATAAAAGAAATATAGAAAAGGAAACTCTATCTCTCTCCTTTCCATTCCCAAGACATATTAAAAGATAAATGAATCATATAGGTTGTCAATGAGCTTCTTTTAAAATTAAATACAGAGTAAATAATTCTTTTTTTTTCAATTAAGGGGCAATTTGAGCCGAGATTGAACCTGGGACCTCAGCGCTGTGAAGCAGCAGTGCTAACCACTGCGCCACCGTGCTGCCCGCACGCCAGCTATTTTTATTTATTAACGTTTCAATGATGGGAAAGAAAGCTTTGTATCCAAATTTGTCGGTGGCACAATCAGCCAGATTTTAAACAATGTAGATGGAATCACCACATTCCACGGAGATTTTGATAGATACAGTGAATGGAGACAAATGTGAGATCATTCACTTTGAACCACGAGAGGATAAAACAGGGTATTTTCTAACTGTGAGCAGTTCTGGGAACCACACCTTAGCAAGGATGTACTGGCCTGAGGGAGTGCAATGTCGGTTTAAACATCAACAGAGAACAAAGAACAATACAGCACAGGAACAGGCCCTTCAGCCCTCCAAGCCTGCGCTGACCATGGTACCGGCCTAAACTAAAACTTTATACACTCACGGAGTCCGTATCCTTCCATTCCCACCCTATTCATATATTTGTCCAGATGTCCCTTAAATGCTGCTGTCGTGCCTGCTCCCACCCCCTCCCCAGGCAGCGCGTTCCATATATTTACCATCCTCTGTGTAAAAAACTTACCTCGCACATCAGTTCTAAACTTTTCCCCACGCACTTTAAACCTCTGTCCCCTTGACTCTCCTACCCTAGGAAAGAGCACCTGACTATCCACTCTGTCCATGCCACTCATAATCTTGTAGACCTCTATCAGGTCGTCTCTCAACCTCCGTTGTTCCAGTGAGAACTGACCGAGTTTATCCAACCTCTCCTCATAGCTAATGCCCTCCATACCAGGCAACATCCTAGTAAACCGTTTCTGTACCCTTTCCAAAGCATCCACATCCTTCTGGTAGTGTGGCGACTAGAATTGTACACAATATTCCAAATGAGGTGTAACTAAGATCCTGTACAGCTGCAACATGACTTGCCAATTTTTATGCCCCGACCGATGAAGTGTTATAACCTGCCTACTTACCATTGGCTGGGGACTAATGACAATCCCACAATCCTGTGGGAGTATGAGCTTCCCCAATGAGGGGGGCGGAGAAACCATTCGTAAACCCCATGTATAAATAAAGCTGGCAAGTTTAGGAACCAGCAGGAAGGAATGTGTAGCAAGGGAAGTTGCTGCTGCTGTTATACATATATGTTATTGTAAATAAGTGTTATTACTTTGTATCCTTAAAACTCGTGCTGGATTCTTCGTGGCCCTTACAAAACTGGCGACGAAGGTTAAAGTGAATAGCTGTCTACACTGCTGAAGCCACCTCCCTGGATTTTTGTTGGATACAGGTTGGAAGTTGTTTTCTATTATACCATGCCTCTGTACGGACGTTTGGATGTTTTTGATGCTGCGCTGGAAAGCTGGAACCAGTACACACAATGGATGCGTTACTATTTCCGGGCAAACAATATCACCGAAAACGAGCGCCAGGTGGTCATATTGCTCACCGCCTGCGGCCCGCATACGTTTGGGGTGATTAGGAGCCTTACGTACCCAGCTGCGCCGGACACCAAAACGTTTGATGAACTTGTGAATATAGTGGGGCAACATTTTAACCCAACCCCCTCCACGATAGTCCAGCGTTACCGGTTTAATACAGCTGAGAGGACCCCTGGAGAATCCCTTGACGATTTTCTATCCAGGCTACGCAGGATTGCGGAGTACTGTGACTATGGTGAGACCTTGTCAGAGATGTTACGCGACCGTTTGGTTTGCGGTATTAACAATGCGGCCACCCAGAGAAAGTTGTTAGCTGAGCCAACATTGACTTTTCAACAGGCCATTCAAATAGTATTGTCCCGAGTGAGCGCAGAACGAGCAGTGCAGGAGCTACAGGGAATGGAAGTGCATGCCTTGGGGCGCAACCCCTTCCGTCCGAAAACGTCCCCCCGCACTCCTGCGGTACCTTGGGCGAGGCAACGTCCGGACCGAAGTCAGTGGCCGTCGGACATTCCTCCCCGAAGGAAGCCTTCTCCAGAACCAATGGATGAGGAGCCATGTCCGTGTCAGACTTGTAGGCGCCGACCCCGTCGCGGACAGCGGTCCTGGGGGCGCCAGAGGCGCCGTCGTTCCGACCGAAACTGGGACCAGCCCAGGGGCCGTAACTGGGACCAGTCCAGGGGCCGTACCTTCCATGTGGATGAACCTGCGGCGACTACTCCTGAGGATGTGGAGACGGAGGACGACTGCCTGCAGTTGCATTGTGTGGCAGCTCCCCGTGTGGCCCCCATTAAGGTGACAGTACGGGTCAGTGGCCACCCGCTTGAGATGGAGTTGGACACTGGCGCAGCGGTCTCCGTGATCGCCCAGTGGACATTCGACCGCATCAAGCAGGGTATACAGACCCTTACATTAACCGACTCACAGGCCAGGTTGGCCACCTACACGGGGGAACCACTGGACATTGCAGGAACTACAATGACCCCTGTTGTTTATGGATGCCAGGGGGGGGCGTTTCCCACGTATCGTGGTGCGCGGCCATGGGCCCAGCCTGTTGGGTCGGGACTGGTTGCGCCATTTGCGGTTGCAATGGCAGCACATCCTCCAAACAGTTTCTGAAGGGTTGACTGAGGTGCTAGGACGATACCCAGATGTATTCCAGCCTGGTTTGGGGAAAATAAAAGGGGCCGTAGCCCGTATCCAAATCGAACCAGGAGCCACGCCGCGCTATTTCCGGGCGCGCCCGATGCCTTACGCCTTGCTCGAGAAGGTAGAAGGGGAGCTCACTCGTTTGGAGAGTTTGGGTATTATCAGGCCCGTCCGTTTTGCTGACTGGGCAGCACCAATTGTACCTGTAATGAAGCCAGATGCCACAGTTCACTTGTGTGGCGACTATAAACTTAGTGTTATACGGCTTCCCGACTCGACCGATATCTAATGCCTCGCATAGAGGATCTCTACGCGAAGCTTGCAGGTGGACTCTCGTTCACAAAATTAGATATGAGTCACGCCTACCTGCAGTTGGAGCTGGACCCTGCCTCCCGACCATATGTAACGATTAATACACACCGGGGCCTGTATGAATATACACGGTTGCCCTTTGGAGTATCCTCTGCCTGCGCAATTTTTCAACGTGTTATGGAGGGCATTTTGAGAGGTTTACCACGTGTTGCTGTCTACTTGGATGACGTTTTGATTCCAGGGACGTCAGAGCAGGAACATTTGGAAAATCTGGAGGCTGTCCTTAGACGCCTTTCGGAGGCTGGAGTCCGTTTACGTCGCACAAAGTGTGTATTTCAGGCAAAGGAAGTAGTCTACCTAGGTTATCGGGTGGACCGCGAAGGTTTGCACCCCGTCGCAGAGAAGGTGCGTGCAATTCAACAGGCCCCCGCCCCGACTGACACTTCACATCGTCGTTCTTTTCTCGGTCTCGTAAACTATTACGGGAAGTTCCTCCCCAATCTGGCAACTACGCTGGCCCCTTTGCACCTTCTGCTAAAGAAAAATCACACCTGGGTTTGGGGTCAGCCGCAAGAAACCGCTTTCCGGCGGGTAAAGCAACAAGTGTCGTTGTCTGGGTTACTAACCCACTATGACCCTGGAAAGCCTTTGCTCGTCACATGTGATGCATCCCCGTATGGTATTGGGCCGTCCTGTCCCATAAGATGGAGAACGGGGCCGAGCGACCGATAGCTTTCGCCTCCCGCACATTGACTGCAGCGGAGAAAAAGTACGCGCAGATCGAGGAGGGCCTGGCAGTGGTTTTTGCGGTGAAACGCTTCCACCAGTACGTGTATGGCCGCCATTTCACTATCGTGACTGATCATAAGCCTCCGCTGGGACTTTTCAGAGAGGATAAGCCAATACTGCCCATTGCTTCCGCACGGATCCAGCGCTGGGCTTTGTTGCTTGCTGCATACGAGTATTCTCTGGAGCACAAACCAGGAACGCAGATAGCAAATGCCGACGCACTGAGCCGATTGCCCTTATCGACCGGCCCCATGTTGACCCCCACGACCGGTGAGGTGGTTGCAACCCTAAATTTTATGGACACCTTGCCTGTCACGGCATCAGAGATCCGTGAGTGGACCCAGACGGAGCCAGCCCTGTCAAAGGTTCGGCACATAGTCCTGTATGGTGGGCAGCATAGACAGCTCCCAGGCGAGTTGAGGGCATTTTCCTCCAAGCTGTCAGAATTCAGCGTGGAAGACGGCATCCTCTTGTGGGGGACGCGTGTGATTGTCCCGGAAAAAGGACAGGAGCTGATACTAACAGACTTGCACAATGGGCATCCAGGTGTGACCAAAATGAAAATGTTGGCCCGGAGTTATGTCTGGGGTCCAGGCCTCGACACCGACATTGAGAAGGTGGCCCAAAACTGCTCCATTTGCCAGGAGCATCAGAAGCTTCCGCCGGCCGCGCCCCTACATCACTGGGAATGGCCAGGGCGGCCTTGGGCACGCCTGCATGCAGAGTTCGCAGTACCTTTTCAAGGATCCATGTTCCTTCTATTAATTGACGCCCAGTCTAAATGGCTAAAGGTGCATAATATGCAGGGGACAACGTCCTGCGCAACAATTGAAAAGATGCGTTTGTCGTTTAGTACGCATGGCCTCCCCGAGGTGCTGATCACGGATAACGGCACTCCATTCACGAGTGAGGAGTTTGCGAGGTTCACGAAGATGAACGGCATACGCCATATCCGCACTGCCCCTTACCACCCGGCTTCAAATGGGTTGGCAGAGCGCGCAGTGCAGACATTCAAAAGAGGCCTAAAGAAGCAGTCTTCCGGATCAATGGACACGAGACTGGCTCACTTTTTGTTTACGTATAGGACCACCCCCCCATGCGGTGACTGGGGTAGCTCCCGCAGAACTCCTGATGGGCCGGAGACGTCGCACCCGCCTTAGTATGGTTTTCCCGGACATTGCCGCAAAAGTACGCCGCACACAAGAATGGCAGGGACAGGGATTTTCTCGGCATCGGCCGATTCGGCAGTTTGCGCCCGGTGACCCAGTGTTCGTTCGGAATTTTGCTGGTGGTGCCCAGTGGGTTCCTGGTGTAATCTTTCACCAAACGGGCCCTATATCTTAACAGGTGCAAGCCCAGGGTCGTCTCCAGCGCAAACATGTAGACCACGTTCAGTCCAGAAGACTATCCCCTCAAAAGATTCCCCGCCCCCGGAGCTCATTTCTACAGCCGCAGAGACCAGAGACAAGGGAAGGTAGTCCTCACAATCTTCCACTGGTGCCTCACTCGAAGCCTGCGCAGGTCATTACAGAACCGAATGGAGATAGAGACGCTGACATGACGGAGGCAGCAGACTCTGACTCCGAGATGGAGACACAGGATGCATCAGAGGGGGAATCCTCGGGTCCACGGGCTGTGGATGTACAACCGTTGCGCCGTTCATCACGGAAGCGCCGGTCTCCGTCTCGTTACACGCCGCCTGATCCAGCGCCGCGTGCAAATGGTGTCCGGCCTGCGGCAAAACGAGTCCGACGCCCTCCTTCGCCAGGGTCTTCGGTGGATTCCTTGGACTTTGGGGGGGAGGGATGTTATAACCTGCCTACTTACCATTGGCTGGGAACTAATGACAATCCCACAATCCTGTGGGCGTATGAGCTTCCCCAATGAGGGGGGCGGAGAAACCATTAGTAAACTCCTAGTATAAATAAAGCTGGCCAGTTTAGGAACCAGCAGGAAGGAGTGTGCAGCAAGGGAAGTTGCTGCTGCTGTTATATATATATATATATATGTTATTGTAAATAAATGTTATTACTTTGTAACCTTAAAACTCGTGCTGGATTCTTCGCGGCCCTCACAAAAGCCAGCATGCCGTATGCCTCCTTGACCAACTTGTCCACATGCATTGCCACTTTCAGTGATCGGTGGACATGCACGCCCAGATCTCTCTGCCTGTCAATACTCGCAAGAGGGGAATACTCCCATTTATTGTGTAATTCCTACCTGCATTGGTCCAAAGTGCATTACCTCACACTTGTCTGGATTAAACTCCATCTGCCATTTCTCCGCCCAAGACTCCAAGTTTATATCCTGCTGTATCCTCTGACAATCCTCTTCACTATCTGCAACTCCACCAATTTTTGTGTCGTCTGCGAACTTACTAATCAGACCAGCTACATTTTTCTTCCAAATCATTTATATGCACCACGAGCAACAAAAGCCCCAGAACTGATCCCTGTGGAACGCTGGTAGTCACAGCCTTTCATTCAGAAAAGCACCCTTCTACTGCAACACTCTGTCTTCTGTACCCAAGTCAGTTCTGTATCCAACTTGCCAGTTCTCCTCTAATCCCGTGTGACTTCACCTTTTGTACCAGTCTATCATGAGGTACCTTGTCAAAGACTTTACTGAAGTCCATGTAAACAACATCTGCTGCCTTTCGCTCATCTATCATCTTTGTCACTTCCTCGAAAAACTCGATTAATTTAGTGAGGCACGGCCTTCCCTTCACAAAACCATGCTGTCCATCACTAATAAGTCCATTTGTTTGCAAATGTGAGTAAATCCTGTCTCTAAGAATCTTTTCCAATAATTTCCCTACCACTGACGTAAGGCTCACCGGCCTATAATTTCCTGGATTATCCCTGCTGCCCTTCTTAAACAAAGGAACAACATCGGCTCCTCTCCAGTTCTCTGGAACTTCACCTGTAGCCAATGAGGAGACAAAGATTACTGTCAAGGCCCCAGCAATTAACTCCCTTACCTCCCTCAGTATTCTGGGGTAGATCCCCACCAGGCCCTGGGGACTTATCTACTTTAATGCTTTTTAAGATGTCCAACACCACCTCTTTTTTAAAATAGATTTAGAGAACCCAATTCATTTTTTTCCAATTAAGGGGCAATTTTAACGTGGCCAATCCACTTACCCTGCACATCTTTAGGTTGTGGGGGTGAGACCCACACAAACATGGGGAGAATGTGCAAACTCCACACGGACAGTGACCAGGAGCTGGGATCGAACCTGGGACCTCGCCGCCATGAGGCAGCAGGGCTAACCACTGCGCCACCGTCCTGCCCAACACCACCTCTTTATTAATATCAACAAGACTCAGAATATCTACACACTCGACCTTATACTGCTCATCCACCAAGTCCTTCTCTTTGGTGAACACTGGGGCAAAGTATTCATTTAGTATCTCTCCCATTTCCTCTGGTTCCATACATAGATTCCCTCCTATATCCTTGAATGGACCAACCCTTTCTCTGGCTACCCTCTTGCTCTTTACATATGGATAAAACGCTTTAGGATTTTCCTTAATCGTGTTTGCCAATGACATTTCATGACCCCTTTTAGCCTTCCTAACTCCTACCTTGTGTTATTTCTCCCGTTGACCTACTGCTCTGGTTCCCACCTCCCTGCCATACTAGGCAGTTCAATCTGTTTCTCTGTCTTCCGCTTTTCTCCACACTAGCTTTTGTTTCCGTCCCCTCTGACTTCCTGCAATGGTTTCCATCCCCCTGCCACATTAGTTTAAACCCTCCCCAAAAGCACGAGCAAACAACCCCTCTAGGACATTGGTTCCAGTCCTGTCCATGTTCAGACCGTCTGATTTGTATGGTCCCACATCTCCCAGAACCGGTTCCAATGTCCCAAAAATCTGAATCCCTCCCTCCTGCACCATCTCTCAAGCCACGCATTCATCCTCTCTACCCTGTCAATCCTACTCTGACTAGCACGTGACACAGATAGCAACCCAAGATTACTACCTTTGAGGTCTTACTTTTTAGTTTATCTCCTAACTCCCTAAATTCAGCATGTAGGACCTCATCCCATTTTTTAGCTTTATTTTTGGTGCCTATATACACCTCGACAGCTGGCTGCTCACTCTCCCCCTTTAGAATATCCTGCAGCCGCTCTGAGACATCCAGGACTCTTGCACCCGGGAGGCAACATATCTTCCTGGAGTCTCGTTTGCGTCTGCAGAAACGCCTGTCTACTCCCCTTACAATTGTATCCCCATCACTATAGCTCTGCCACTCTTTTTCCTGCCCTCCTGCGCAGCAAAGCCAGCCAAAGTGCCATGAACCTGGCTACTGCTGCCTTCCCCTGGTGAGCCATCTCCCTAAACGGTATAATAATAATCTTTTTTTGTCACAAGTATGAAGCTACTGTGAAAAGCCCCTAGTCGCCACATTCCGGCGCCTGTTCAGGTAAGCTGGTACGGGAATTGAACCCGCGTTGCTGGCCTTGTTCTGCATCACAAACCAGCTGTCTAGCCCACTGAGCTAAACCAACCCCGCATCCAAGTATCCAAAACGGTATACCTGATTTGGAGGGAGATGACCGCAGGGGACCCCTGCACTGTCTTCCTACTCTTCTTCTGTCTGGTGGTCACCCATTTCCTATCTCCCTCAGTACTCTTTATCTGCGGTGTGACTAACTCACTAAACGTGCTATCCACGATGATCACAGCATCACGGATGCTCCAAAGTGAGTCCATCCGCAGCTCCAGAGCCATCAAGCGGTCTAACAGGAGCTGCAGCTGGACACACTTCTTGCACGTGAAGGAGCCAGGGTCAGTGGACGTGTTCCTGAGCTCCCACATCGTACACGCGGAGCATGACACGGGTCTGAGATCTCCTGCCATGTCTAAACTCTTAAGTTAACTTACAACAAACACCAAACCAACACTGGGACTCAAAGGGTAAAATTAAAGGAGAGACTAACACAAACTATGGTTGTATTCCCTGGAATTGAGAAGGACTGATTGGATCAAGGATTTCAATATGGGGAAGAGAGCAGGTAGAGGGTGGGGAGGGGGAGAGGGGGAGGATTGAGGAGGGGAGGGAATTGGGGAGGAAGGAGATGACTGGGCAAGGGATGGACGAGAGAGGGGTGGGGGAGGATTGAGGAGGTGAGGGAATTGGGGAGGTGAGGAAGGAAAGGGGGAACTGGGGAGGCGAGGGGGTATGGGCAAAGGATGGCCGGGAGAAGGGTGGGGGGGGGGGGGGGGAAATTGGAGGTGGGAAAGGGGTGGAGAGAAGAGGGGGGAGGAGTTGATGGGAGGTTGGAGAAGATGGGCTGAGGAGAGCAGAAGAGAGGGAGATGGGAAGAGCGAGAAGGGAAAGAGGGGGTGAGGCTGATTCCATTATGGAGTAACATAGACAACTGAACCACCCCATCCCTACCTGACTCTACAGTAAGGTAATAAAATGTGGAATTTACCTTTTGTCTGGGCAATCGCCCTCAAAAGAGCTGTCAGTTTGGTGCCTGAAGAAAGTGAACACAGAGCTGACTGAACTCATTAACAATTCAGTTTGGCAGTGGGGCATTGGAGACTCTGGCTCCGAGTCACATTCGCCGTGTTTTATACCTGGGGCAATGACTGCTGTGCTGCGCAAAGCCAGTGTTTACCTTACAACCTGAATCACATTCACTTGTACAGTCCAAAAAAATGTCAAATATTTTTAGCGACTCAATCCTTATAGAATTCAAAAGGAATTTTGAAATAATTAACTGCACAAGTTATAACTTGACAAGACTGGAAAGCATTCCAGCAAAGAGTCAACAGCTCGGAGCTTGTCAGGGAAGAGTAACAGTAAACAAGGGCCACATTTCTTCCACAGGATTGTGAATAACAGCCAATACTACAGCTGAGAAAATGTCAGACATACCTGCTTATTGGTTTCATGCTGACAGACTTTGATGATAATCGTGCATCAGGTTGCATTGACACATCCAGCTTTCAACACACACCAGGATTTGAGATTCTAACTGAGTTGGGGAATTCCAGATTTATACTGCATGGTTCGAGAGGAAGTGAGAGCTCTGCTACACCATCCGTAAACTGCCAGGGACTCTCTCTGTGGTTTTCTGCTTCAATTTAATAAAACCCGACTTGTGTGCCGAGGTCTGGGTGCTCTGCTCCAACTCAAACTAACTTGCCTTTCAAAGTTTCAGTCTGAAACTTAACTCAGACCCTGATCTGCATCAGCGGCACAAAGAGCAGATTTAAAGTTGGACAAACTCCTTCTCGATGGCGTCTCACGTATTTTCACCCTCAGCTCACCTCCAAAATGTTTGGATTTGAATAGAGGAAAGGTGAAATTAGCTCGGTTTGACACATTTTGGCCCTGGAGGTTTGTCATGTGAAACCCTGGTCCTGATAGCCTTGTGGATAGCACAATTGCTCCACAGCTCCAGGGTCCCAGGTTCGATTCCCGGCTGGGTCACTGTCTGTGTGGAGTCTGCACATCCTCCCCGTGTGTGCGTGGGTTTCCTCCGGGTGCTCCGGTTTCCTCCCACAGTCCAAAGACGTGCAGGTTAGGCGGATTGGCCGTGATAAATTGCCCCTTAGTGTCCAAAATTGCCCTTAGTGTTGGGTGGGGTTACTGGGTTATGGGGATAGGGCGGAGGTGTTGACCTTGGGTAGGGTGCTCTTTCCAAGAGCCGGTGCAGACTCGATGGGCCGAATGGCCTCCTTCTGCACTGTAAATTCTATGATCCCCAGGCGGAGCAGCAGACAGTCTTGTTGGGTGATGTTTCTGGGGTTTGCAACGCCACAGGGATCCTGAAGGGGAAGCTGAACTGAAAACCGCAGGGATGGGAATTAGACACCAATTGGGCCCAGGAACTTTGTCTTTATCAGGAGATGATCTTATCGGAGGTGAGGGTGGGAAGATAAGAGGCTACATAATCACCAAATTGTCACAGCACAGGAGGAGGCCATTTGGTCCATCGTGTCTGTGCTGGCTCTCCATGGGAACAATTTACCAAGTGCCACTCCCGCCTTCTCCCAATAGCCCTGCACATTCCTCCTATTAAGATAATTGTTGGATCTGAGTCGAGTGACCACCAGGAAACGGTCGATAAGAGGCATTAACAAAGGTTTAACGAAACACACAATTACTCTACTCCACCCCCCGAATGGTTCTCCCGCCCCAACCTTCACTTAGGCCGGGATTTTTATACTAGACAAGCTTTCCTTGTTAAGGGGAAGTCCCGTCCTGTTAACGGGGAAATTCATATTCTGTTGAGGTCTCGTGACCTCCGTGAGGGTTGTAACACTCTTCCCCACCCCCACCCCCAGCCCTGAATGGAATGCCACAAAGGTCCTCCTGTCCGCTTCACCTGGGGCTGCCGCTCGGGCGTCATCTGTGCAGGGTCCGGAGGCGTGTACCATATGGGGACTGACATCGAGTGGAACATCTTAGCGGAGTCGGTGCAGCTGCCTCTGCATTGGAAACCGCCCTTCGACCACCGCCAGCAGCTGAGTTTCCGAGTCCGAGGGGTCTGCATCCACCATCTCGGTGTCCTGGGGTTCCCGGACCTGTGGGCCCGCTACCAGTGGCAAAAGTGGAGGGGGCAGAATCTGTGGGGCCTGGGCGACCAGGAGCAGTTCGGGTAGCTCTGGGACGTGGCTGTGAAGGTGGCCCACGTGCCTGTTGGATCCACTGCCCTGCACCTTATAGGGGAGCGGTCCCATCTGGGCTAGTACCAGGCCCGGGACCCATGTGGCTCCATCGCCGAAGATTAGTACATGAACTGAGTTGCCTGGCGAAAATTGGCATCAGGGAGAAGGTCTGGCCATGTCTACCTCAGAGTGATCCTGCCCGCAGCGTTCTTTCCCGCCAATGTCAGGGATCACCAAACTCAACCGAGTGCAAAGGCAGCGCCCCATGAGCAGTTCCAACGGTGCAACCCCCATGGTGGTGTGTGGTGTGGTCCGGTAACAAAAAAGTAAACAGACCAAACGTGTCTGAAGGGAGCCAGTGGTCTGTTTCCACAGCCTTTGTTTTAAAGTTTGGAGCCCCCATTCAGCCAAACCGTTGGAGGCCAGGTGGTACGGAACGGTGAGAACATAGCACATCCTGTTGGCCTACATAAAAGAGCCAAATTCAGTGCTGGTAAATGTTGTTCTGTTGTTGGAAATGAGCAGCTCAGGGATGCCGTGTAGGCTAAACGTTTGGTGAAGCCGCTCGACTGAGGCCTTCGTGGCCGTGGCTGCAGCCGGTGTATCTCCATCCATTTGGAGTGAGAGTCAACTATCGCCGGGAAGATTGACCCCTGGTACGGCCCAGCAAAGTCAACGTGAAAGCGGGACCAGGGCCGACCTGGCCATTCCCAAGGGTGGAGGGGCGCTGCCGGAGGAAGTCTCTGGTGTTCCTAACACGGGGCGCATTGCTGGGCTAACCTGTCTATGTCGGTGTCAATCCCGGGCCACCAGACGTAGCTGGGGGCCACCAACACCTTCATCTTCTTCACCCCCGGGTGCCCGTTGTGGAGGTCCTGTAAAGCGGGCCATGTCCTTTTTCCAGGATCATGTTGCATGTCCCTCAAAGGATAACGCCATCCTCCACGGTGAGCTCTGTAATTTTAGTAAAAGCCCTCAGGTCGTCCGGCAAGCCCGACACAAAATTATATGTCGGACACGAGACAACTGTGGGTCCGCCTGGGTTCAGGCAGTGCTCCAATACGTACTCATAGGCTGCTAGTAACAGTGCCCAATGCTGAATCCACACGAAGCGAAGGGAAGGATTGCCCTGTCTTCTTTAAATAGTCCAAGCAAGGGTTTGTGGTCTGATGTATGATGAACGCATGGCCATAACCGTACTGGTGGAGCTTCTTGACCGCAAACACCATGGCTAGCTTCCCCCTTGTCAATTTGGGCATAATTCCGCTCAGCCACAGTGAACCTTGAGAGTTGTACGCTATGGGGTGTTCTGTCCGGTCGTCCATACCAGGCCCAAACAGCCCTAACTCCGTAAGGCGAGGCATTGGACGTGAGTAGCAGCGGCTTGAAGATGACAGCTGCTTCTTTACTTCTGAAAAGGCCGCACGTTGTGGCTGAGCCCTTTCTCATGGCTGGCTTTCTTCAGCAATCGATGCAGAGGGTCCAGCAGGGTCGCTAGATTTGGAATGAACATCCCGTAATAATTAAAGAACCCAAAAATGAACGGAGCTCCATTGGTCCTTCCGGGATGGGGCCTGCCGGATCGCTTGTGCCTCATCCTTAGCCGCGTGGAGGCCATGGTGGTCCACACCGTAGCCTAAGTCTGTCACTTCAGCAGCGTAAAACACGCACTTTTCTCTGCGCAGCCAAACCCCGGTAGCTGTGAAACGCTAGAGAACCTCGGCCACATTCTGTAAATGTTCTTGGTCAGAGGCTCCGGTGATCAACACATCATCCAGGGAGACTGCGACGTGTGGTAGGCCCCCCAGTATATGGTTCATGACCCGCTGAAAGTTGGCACAAGCCAATGAAACCCTGAAGCCCACGGTGTGTGTTCGCCATAACAAACTAACTCAACCCCGGGCCAAAACCAGCTGGAGGTACTCGTGGCTCATCTCCAGCTTCGTGAATGTGCAGCCGCTGCTGAGTTTTGCGTAGACGTCCTCTATGCGCGGGACAGGGTAATGGTCCAAACGAGACACCCTGTTGACTGTCATTTTAAAATCCCTGCAAAGACGAACGGAGCCATCGGGCTTCAAAACGGGTACGACCGGAGCAGCCCATTCTGCAAATTGTATGGGGTGGATAATACCCAGTCCTTCCAAGTGGTCAGGCTCTATGTCCACCTTTAGCTGCAAGGCCTACAGAACCAGCTGGGCGCGGACCTAGTGTGGCTGTGCCGATTGGCCGACACAGATCTTGGCCACGGCTCCTTTGATGGTGCCCAACCCATACCGGGAAACCTCCGGCAATTTTGCCAATACGCCTTCTGGTCTGTCTGGGCACATGCAGCAAACCTGCTGCCACTCGAGGCGGAGATTCTTCAACCAATAACGCCCCAGCAAGTTGGGTCCTCCATCGCGTACCGCCGCCAGGGACAGACTGGCTGACTGTTGCCCATCTTCAGCACCATTAGAACATAGAACAATACAGCGCAGTACAGGCCCTTCGGCTCACAATGTTGCACCGAAACAAAAGCCATCTAACCTACACTATACCATTATCGTCCATATGTTTATCCAATAAACTTTTAAATGCCCTCAATGTTGGCGAGTTCACTACTGTAGCAGGTAGGGCATTCCACGGCCTCACTACTCTTTGCGTAAAGAACCTACCTCTGACCTCTGTCCTATATCTATTACCCCTCAGTTTAAAGTTATGTCCCCTCGTGCCAGCCATATCCATCCGCGGGAGAAGGCTCTCACTGTCCACCCTATCCAACCCCCTAATCATTTTGTATGCTTTGAGGTACCTGTTGATGGCCAATGGCCTCCCCATGTACGTGGCCAGCCGGGCGTCAGTATCCCACAAGGCCAGTGTCTGGATTCCCGAGCTGACCTGGTCAAAGGTGCAGCGGCTGACCCCAGAGACTGCGGCCCCAGTATCCAATTCCAACCGGATGTGGTGGCAATGCTCCGCCCCCTTATAAATGGTGTACTCGCAGAGTAAGCCGCGCCACGTATCAGGCCATTGCCTGAGGCCCGCCCCCCGATGATCCGTCCCCGACGGGCCGAGTTCCCGACGGCGTGGGTGTCTCATGGTCTCACCCGTCGGGAACTCAGCGTGGCGACTGCGGACTCAGTCCTGCGGCACCACAGTCGGGGGAGGGCCAATCCGCGGTTAGGGGGGACATTATTTGGGGCTGGGGGCACTATGGTAGAGCGGTCCAGAAGGCACAAACCGGCCGAAGGGACTATCTTGCGGGCCGGGTTCGCGAGCGGCAACTGCCATGAAGTACGTGCGGCCGCTGCAGACCGCCGCCAAGCGCATGCGCGGCCACGGAACAGGCAATTCTCTGGGGCGTAACGGCAGCTAGAGCCGGGTGCTCTACACTGCCTCCCTGCTAGCCCCCAGAAAAACGGGGAATCGGTGGCCGTTTTCCACCAGTATTCCTGCCACCGTTCCCACGCCGGCGTGGGGATATAGTCTCCAAATCGGAGAATCCAGTCCCTCGTATCTGGGGCATTGGGGTAGGTGAGTTTTTGATAATGCTGTACGTGGCGTCTCTACAAGCCGTTAGTAGACCGTCTGCTGTTTGCCTCCAATTATGGGACTTGTTTTAAAAACTATTGCATACGCTCCACATATTGGCCCCAATCTCCTGTGCCTGCTTCGAACGGTTCCAGTTTCCCAATATGGGCCCTGCCTGATGGCTGAGAAGTGGCCTCCAGAGTCCTTTGAAAACTGCTCCAACTTCTTAGAAATTGGCGCTGTCGGCAGCTCCACTTGATGCTCGTCGCCAACGTTGGGTCCGAGCAGAGTGACCACAAGGAAACGATAAGTAGGTTGTATAAATAAAGTACGAAGTCTTACAACACCAGGTTAAAGTCCAACAGGTTTGTTTCAATGTCATTAGCTTTCGGAGCGCAGCTCCTTCCTCAGGTGAATGAAGAGGTATGTTCCAGAAACACATATATAGACAAATTCAAAGATGCCAAACAATGCTTGGAATGCGACCATTAGCAGGTGATTAAATCTTTACAGATCCAGAGATGGGGTAACCCCAGGTTAAAGAGGTGTGAATTACATCAAGCCAGGACAGTTGGTAGGATTTCGCAGGCCAGATGGTGGGTGATGAATGTAATGTGACATGAATCCCAGGTCCCGGTTGAGGCCGCACTCATGTGTACGGAACTTGGCTATAAGTTTCTGCTCGGCGATTCTGCGTTGTCGCGCGTCCTGAAGGCCGCCTTGGAGAACGCTTACACGGAGATCAGAGGCTGAATGCCCTTGACTGCTGAAGTGTTCTCCGACTGGAAGGGAACATTCCTGCCTGGTGATTTTTTTACAGAATTTACAGTGCAGAAGGAGGCCATTCGGCCCATCGAGTCTGCACCGGCTCTTGGAAAGAGCACCCTACCCAAGGTCCACACCTCCACCCTATCCCCATAACCCAGTAACCCCACCCTACACTAAGGGCAATTTTGGACACTATGGGCAGTTTAGCATGGCCAATCCACCTAACTCGCACATCTTTGGACTGTGGGAGGAAACCGGAGAACCCGGAGGAAACCCACGCACACACGGGGAGGATGTGCAGACTCCGCACAGACAGTGACCCAAGCCGGAATCGAACCTGGGACCCTGGAGCTGTGAAGCATTTGTGCTAACCACTATGCTACCGTGCTGCCCTAAAAAATTCCAGATTTTTATTGAAGTCATATTTCACTATCTCCCATGGTGGGATTTGAACCCTGGTCCCCAGAGCATTATCCAAACTCACTGGATTACTAGTCCAGCGGCAATGCCACTACGCCACTGCCTCCCCTGATTGTTGCGCGATGTCCATTCATTCGTTGTCGCAGCGTCTGCATGGTCTCGCAAATGTACCACGCTTCGGGACATCCTTTCCTGCAGCGTATGAGGTAGACAACGTTGGCCGAGTCGCACGAGTACGTACCGCGTACCTGGTGGGTGGTGTTCTCACGTGTAATAGTGGTATCCATGTCAATGATCGGGCACGTCTTGCAGAGATTGCCATGGCAGGGTTGTGTGGTGTCGTGGTCACTGTTCTGAAGACTGGGTAGTTTGCTGCAAACAATGGTTCGTTTGAGGTTGCGCGGTTGTTTGAAGGCAAGTAGTAAACTTCTAAGTAAACACATTAAAGAAGCCATCCCCTATGGACAAGTGCTCCGTATACACAGGATCTGCTCAGACGAGGAGGAGCGTAACAGACATCTACAGACGTTGAAAGATGCCCTCGTACGAACGGGATATGGCACTCGACTCATCAATCGACAGTTCCAACGCGCCACAGCGAAAAACCGCACCGACCTCCTCAGAAGACAAACATGGGACACAACCGACAGAATACCCTTCGTCGTCCAGTACTTCCCCGGAGCGGAGAAACTACATCATCTTCTTCACAGCCTTCAACACGTCATTGATGACGATGAACATCTTGCCAAGGTCATCCCCACACCCCCACTACTTGCCTTCAAACAACCGCGCAACCTCAAACGAACCATTGTTTGCAGCAAACTACCCAGTCTTCAGAACAGTGACCACGACACCACACAACCCTGCCATGGCAATCTCTGCAAGACGTGCCCGATCATTGACATGGATACCACTATTACACGTGAGAACACCACCCACCAGGTACGCGGTACGTACTCGTGCGACTCGGCCAACGTTGTCTACCTCATACGCTGCAGGAAAGGATGTCCCGAAGCGTGGTACATTGGCGAGACCATGCAGACGCTGCGACAACGAATGAATGGACATCGCGCAACAATCACCAGGCAGGAATGTTCCCTTCCAGTCGGAAAACACTTCAGCAGTCAAGGGCATTCAGCCTCTGATCTCCGGGTAAGCGTTCTCCAAGGCGGCCTTCAGGACGCGCGACAACGCAGAATCGCCGAGCAGAAACTTATAGCCAAGTTCCGCACACATGAGTGCGGCCTCAACCGGGACTTGGGATTCATGTCACATTACATTCATCCCCCACCATCTGGCCTGCGAAATCCTACCAACTGTCCTGGCTTGATGTAATTCACACCTCTTTAACCTGGGGTTACCCCATCTCTGGATCTGTAAAGATTTAATCACCTGCTAATGGTCGCATTCCAAGCATTGTTTGGCATCTTTGAATTTGTCTATATATGTGTTTCTGGAACATACCTCTTCATTCACCTGAGGAAGGAGCTGCGCTCCGAAAGCTAATGACATCGAAACTAACCTGTTGGACTTTAACCTGGTGTTGTAAGACTTCGTACTGTGCTCACCCCAGTCCAACGCCGGCATCTCCACATCATGTATAAATAAAGGTTTAATGAAGCACACAGTTACTCTATTCTCCTCCCCGAAAGGTTCTCCCACCCTGACCTTCACTTAACCGGGCCCTTTATACTAGACAGGCTCCCCTTGTCAAGGGGGAGCCCGCCCTGTTAACATAGAAACGCAGAAGCAGGCCATTCGGCCCTTCAAGCCTCCTCCGCCATTCATTATGATCATGGCTGACCATTAGGCTCAATCCCGCCTTTCCCTCTATCCCGTTAGCCCCCAAGAGCTACAGAAACAGGGGAAGTTCATACACTGCTAAGGTCTGTTTTTTTTTTCATTTTTTAATTTAGCGTACCCAATTATTTTTTATCCAATTAAGGGACAATTTAGCATGGCCAATCCACCTAGCCTGCATGTCTTTGTGTTGTGTGGGTGAAACCCACGTAGACACGGGGAGAATGTGCAAACTCCACACGGACAGTGTCCCGGGGCTGGGATCAAACCTGGGACCTCAGTGCTGTGAGGCAGCAGTGCTAACCACTGTGCCATCATGCCTCCCCTCTGTTTTATCTCTTCTAAGCCATTTTTAATCAGGTTTGCTGTCCTCTCCTCATTCCAAACCTCATCATCTTCACGATTGTGTGTCAAAGCCTTTCTTAAAATGCATGTACACAGTGGGGGGGGTCAAGTGATATGAGCGCGGGAGTTACATTGTTTTCCTGAGCTCTGGCTCTGCTTATCTTTTATTCCATTTTTTCATCCATTTGCACATTGATTTTTTTGTCTTTTCTTGGTTTACACCATGTCCTGAGAATTTAGGCCAGTGTTTGTACAGGATGGAGCCAAGTTAGAATGTTCAAATCCTCGATTGATTGTGGTGGCTGGAAGGAGTTTGGGTTGGGGCCTTGCCTTTAGTGACACAGTTGTTAATGAGCGGGCTCCCGCCCTGACGGTGCGATGTGCATCGACGCATAACGGCTGCCAATGAAGATGCCGTTCTAGCTGAAGATCTCGGCTCCTTGTCAAGGGGGGCCCGCCCTGTTAACCTCTGAGGTTCAGGTTGTCAAGGCCCAATTCCAGGAGTTGTGGGTGATTTTATGGAGGCAATCAAGGAGGTTGCTGCAATAGAGAGAGCGCTGTCCCTGGTGGGAGCTCGCACCTCCATACGGTGGAGGTCCTGCTGCGTGGCCTGTTGTTTATCCTGAAGCAGCCGGGGGGGGAGAGGGGGAACAGGAGGGGAGTGCTGCTGCGCACAGGCCTCGAGGTGAGGCGATGGAGACATTCCCAGCTGAGTTTGAAAATTGGGGGCCAAGTTACAGGAATCTCACTCTGGAGACTGGGGCACATCTGATTCTGTGTTCGAGGCCTGGGGTTGGTGGGGCTTTCTGACCACTGGTCCTGTGTTGTCCGGTGCTGGATGTCAGTCATCTTCTGGATGTCAGTACTGAGAGAGTGCTGCACTGTCAGAGGGTCAGTACTGAGGGAGCGCTGCTCTGTCAGAGGGTCAGGACTGAGGGAGCGCTGCACTGTCAGAGGGTCAGTACTGAGAGATTGCTGCACTGTCAGAGGGTCAGTACTGAGGGAGCGCTGCACTGTCAGAGGGTCAGTACTGAGGGAGCGCTGCACTGTCAGAGGGTCAGTACTGAGGGAGTGCCGTACTGTCAGAGGGTCAGTACTGAGGGAGTGCTGCACTGTCAGAGGGTCAGTATTGAGGGAGTGCTGCACTGTCAGAGGGTCAGTACTGAGGGAGCGCTGCACTGTCAGAGGGTCAGTGCTGAGGGAGTGCTGCACTGTCAGAGGATCAGTACTGAGGGAGTGCTGCACTGTCAGAGGGTCAGTACTGAGGGAGTGCTGCACTGTCAGAGGGTCAGTGCTGAGGGAGTGCTGCACTGTCAGAGGATCAGTACTGAGGGAGTGCTGCACTGTCAGAGGGTCAGTACTGAGGGAGTGCTGCACTGTCAGAAGGTCAGTACTGAGGGAGTGCTGCACTGTCAGAGGGTCAGTACTGAGGGAGCGCTGCACTGTCAGAGGGTCAGTACTGAGGGAGTGCTGCACTGTCAGAGGGTCAGTACTGAGGGAGCGCTGCACTGTCAGAGGGTCAGTACTGAGGGAGTGCCGCACTGTCAGAGGGTCAGTACTGAGGAAGTGCCGCACTGTCAGAGGGTCAGTACTGAGGGAGCGCCGCACTGTCAGAGGGTCAGTACTGAGGGAGTGCCGTACTGTCAGAGGGTCAGTACTGAGGGAGTGCCGCACTGTCAGAAGGTCAGTACTGAGGGAGTGCTGCACTGTCAGAGGGTCAGTACTGAGGGAGCACTGCACTGTCAGAGGGTCAGTACTGAGGGAGTGCTGCACTGTCAGAGGGTCAGTACTGAGGGAGCGCTGCACTGTCAGAGGGTCAGTACTGAGGGAGTGCCGCACTGTCAGAGGGTCAGTACTGAGGGAGTGCCGCACTGTCAGAGGGTCAGTACTGAGGGAGCGCTGCACTGTCAGAGGGTCAGTACTGAGGGAGTGCTGCACTGTCAGAGGGTCATGGAGTTGGAGGTGGCGAAGCTGATAGAGTCATCCCCCCGGGTGGAACCTAGGTTGTTGACCGCCCAGGTTCTGGTGAGATGGGATGGCGGAAATAATGGTGTCTCATGCTTCGTTCATCAAAATCCTTGAGAAATCTGGTGAGCATTCATTGATCCCGATCCTGCTTCATCGCGGATTATAGCTTTCGTGCTCCAGTGCAGGAGTCTTTATCCTGGGGACTGCATTGCATTTCTGCATCTCGGTTATTATCCTGGACTTTGCTCCATGTTGATCCTGTTGTTGTCTGCTTGATGTTGTCAACGGTTTATAGTGAAGTGAATAATGTGGGTGTGATGACCTGTACCGTTGGGTATCCTGATTTAACAAGTTCATGTTGAGCCAAATATTGAGTTGGGGATTTGTGCAGTCTTTATCCTAAATGTAATTGGGGTTTATATTGTCGGACAATCCTGCTGGTGGAGGGAGGGGATGTTTTTTGTTGTCTCCCCCCTGTCTCGCCGAGAGGAAGCTGAGTGGATCCAGAGCGGGGCGAGGGGCGGAGGGCTGGAGTTGATCGGGTTAGTTTTCTCCTCCCTGTGATCGAGGAAGGTTCCCCCCAGTTAGAGTTCATCTGTTTCTGGTTCTTTTCTGACTTTTTTCTTTTAATTTGGATCTGAGCATCGGTACTTTTCTCTCTTGGGGTAACTGTACCCTTTTTTCCTGAGTGGTGTTGGTGGGTTCCTGGTGCCGGGGGAGGTGGGCTGGCTCTCTCTCTCTCTCTCTCAGGGCACCCACTCTTTGGGGGAGCCCTGATGGCCGCTCCGATTGGGGTTTCTTCCCTCCCAGCTGGGATCTGGTGATATCGAGCTTAACCCAGGCAGTTTTGTGCTGTGGTTGTCAGTGTAACTCCCACGGTTCTCGGGTTTATATTCCTCTAATACTTTTGTTTGAACTATGGGTCTGATTTAACTATGCTGCCATTGGCTGTACCTTGCTTGGTACAAACTGATTTTGTACTCGCGGAGGGAGCAACGTTCTCCCCGACTCATCCAGTCTTATTTATTCCCATGTTCCAGAGACGTTGTTTTGTGCTGTCGCTGTTTTGCATCGATACCCCTGACTTTGTTCTTTTTCTTTTGTTTCGATGTGACAATTGTTAAAACTTTCAACTTCAATAACAGCACAATTTTAAAAAAATCATGTACAATATATCTGCTGCATTTACCCCTCTGACCTCAGTTACTTCCTCAAAGAATGTTGTCTCGCTGTCAAGTCTGATTGCTCCTTTTGAAATCTGCACTTGCTGTTCCCATTTCCTCTTCGTCTGGGTACATCTATTTTTTGAAAATATTTTTATTCAGCAAATTTTCAACAATTTTACAATCCAAAACCCTAACCCCCCCCCATTCAACAGTCAATGGTAACCAACTCCCGAAGGCACATCATGAACAAACCTCAACCTCTCACTTGCCCCCCCTCAGATCAGAGGATCAGCACTGAGGGAGTGCCGCACTGTCAGAGGGTCAGTACTGAGGGAGTGCCGCACTGTCAGAGGGTCAGTACTGAGGGAGTGCCGCACTGTCAGAGGGTCAGTACTGAGGGAGTGCCGCACTGTCAGAGGGTCAGTACTGAGGGAGTGCTGCACTGTCAGAGGGTCAGCACTGAGGGAGTGCCGCACTGTCAGAGGGTCAGTACTGAGTGAGTGCTGCACTGTCAGAGGGTCATTACTGAGGGAGTGCTGCACTGTCAGAGGGTCAGTACTGAGGGAGCGCCGCACTGTCAGAGGGTCAGTACTGAGGGAGCGCTGCACTGTCAGAGGGTCAGTACTGAGGGAGTGCTGCACTGTCAGAGGGTCAGTACTGAGGGAGTGCCGCACTGTCAGAGGGTCAGTACTGCGGGAGTGCCGCACTGTCAGAGGGTCAGTACCGAGGGAGTGCTGCACAGTCAGAGGGTCAGTACCGAGGGAGTGCTGCACTGTCAGAGGGTCAGTACCGAGGGAGCGCTGCACTGTCAGAGGGTCAGTACCGAGGGAGTGCTGCACTGTCAGGGAGTCAGTACTGAGGGAGCGCTGCACTGTCAGAGGGTCAGTACTGAGGGAGTGCCGCACTGTCAGAGGGTCAGTAGTGAGGGAGCACTGGACTGTCAGAGGGTCAGTACTGAAGGAGTGCTGCACTGTCAGAGGGTCAGTACTGAGGGAGTACCGCACTGTCAGAGGGTCAGTACTGAGGGAGTGCTGCACAGTTAGAGGGTCAGTACTGAGCGAGTGCTGCACTGTCAGAGGGTCAGTACTGCGGGAGTGCCGCACAGTTAGAGGGTCAGTACCGAGGGAGTGCTGCACAGTCAGAGGGTCAGTACCGAGGGAGTGCTGCACTGTCAGAGGGTCAGTACCGAGGGAGCGCTGCACTGTCAGAGGGTCAGTACCGAGGGAGTGCTGCACTGTCAGGGAGTCAGTACTGAGGGAGCGCTGCACTGTCAGAGGGTCAGTACTGAGGGAGTGCCGCACTGTCAGAGGGTCAGTACTGAGGGAGTACCGCACTGTCAGAGGGTCAGTACTGAGGGAGTGCTGCACAGTTAGAGGGTCAGTACTGAGCGAGTGCTGCACTGTCAGAGGGTCAGTACTGAGGGAGTGCTGCACAGTTAGAGGGTCAGTACTGAGGGAGTTTCGCACTGTCAGAGGGTCAGTACTGAGGGAATGCCGCACTGTCAGAGGGTCAGTACTGAGGGAGTGCTGCACTGTCAGAGGGTCAGTACTGCACTGTTAGAGGGTCAGTACTGAGCGAGTGCTGCACTGTCAGAGGGTCAGTACTGAGGGAGTGCTGCACTGTCAGAGGGTCAGTACTGAGGGAATGCCGCACTGTCAGAGGGTCAGTACTGAGGGAGTGCTGCACTGTCAGAGGGTCAGTACTGCACTGTCAGAGGGTCAGTACTGAGGGAGTGCGGCACTGTCAGAGGGTCAGTACTGAGGGAGTGCTGCACTGTCAGAGGGTCAGTACTGCACTGTCAGAGGGTCAGTACTGAGGGAGCGCCGCACTGTCAGAGGGTCAGTACTGAGGGAGTGCTGCACTGTCAGAGGGTCAGTACTGAGGGAGTGCGGCACTGTCAGAGGGTCAGTACTGAGGGAGTGCCGCACTGTCAGAGGGTCAGTTCTGAGGGAGTGCCGCACTGTCAGAGAGTCAGTACTGAGGGAGTGCCGCACTGTCAGAGGGTCAGTACTGAGGGATTGCTGCACTGTCAGAGGGTCAGTACTGAGGGAGTGCCGCACTGTCAGAGGGTCAGTACCGAGGGAGTGCCGCACTGTCAGAGGGTCAGTACCGAGGGAGTGCCGCACTGTCAGAGGGTCAGTACTGAGGGAGTGCCGCACTGTCAGAGGGTCAGTACTGAGGGATTGCTGCACTGTCAGAGGGTCAGTACTGAGGGAGCGCTGCCCTGTCAGAGGGTCAGTACTGAGGGAGCGCTGCACTGTCAGAGGGTCAGTACTGAGGGAGTGCCGCACTGTCAGAGGGTCAGTACTGAGGGAGCGCCGCACTGTCAGAGGGTCAGTACTGAGGGAGTGCCGCACTGTCAGAGGGTCAGTACTGAGGGAGTGCTGCACTGTCCGAGGATCAGTACTGAGGGAGCGCCGCACTGTCAGAGGGTCAGTACTGAGGGATTGCTGCACTGTCAGAGGGTCAGTACTGAGGGAGTGCTGCACTGTCAGGGGGTCAGTACTGAGGGAGTGCCGCACTGTCAGAGAGTCAGTACTGAGGGAGTGCCGCACTGTCAGAGGGTCAGTACTGAGGGATTGCTGCACTGTCAGAGGGTCAGTACTGAGGGAGTGCCGCACTGTCAGAGGGTCAGTACCGAGGGAGTGCCGCACTGTCAGAGGGTCAGTACCGAGGGAGTGCCGCACTGTCAGAGGGTCAGTACTGAGGGAGTGCCGCACTGTCAGAGGGTCAGTACTGAGGGATTGCTGCACTGTCAGAGGGTCAGTACTGAGGGAGCGCTGCCCTGTCAGAGGGTCAGTACTGAGGGAGCGCCGCACTGTCAGAGGGTCAGTACTGAGGGAGTGCCGCACTGTCAGAGGGTCAGTACTGAGGGAGTGCTGCACTGTCCGAGGATCAGTACTGAGGGAGCGCCGCACTGTCAGAGGGTCAGTACTGAGGGATTGCTGCACTGTCAGAGGGTCAGTACTGAGGGAGCGCTGCACTGTCAGAGGGTCAGTACTGAGGGAGCGCCGCACTGTCAGAGGGTCAGTACTGAGGGAGTGCTGCACTGTCCGAGGATCAGTACTGAGGGAGTGCCGCACTGTCAGAGGGTCAGTACTGAGGGAGTGCCGCACTGTCAGAGAGTCAGTTCTGAGGGAGTGCTGCACTGTCAGAGTGTCAGTACTGAGGGAGTGCTGCACTGTCAGAGGGTCAGTACTGAGGGAGTGCTGCACTGTCCGAGGATCAGTACTGAGGGAGTGCCGCACTGTCAGAGGGTCAGTACTGAGGGAGTGCTGCACTGTCCGAGGATCAGTACTGAGGGAGTGCCGCACTGTCAGAGGGTCAGTACTGAGGGAGTGCTGCACTGTCAGGGGGTCAGTACTGAGGGAGTGCCGCACTGTCAGAGAGTCAGTACTGAGGGAGTGCCGCACTGTCAGAGGGTCAGTACTGAGGGATTGCTGCACTGTCAGAGGGTCAGTACTGAGGGAGTGCCGCACTGTCAGAGGGTCAGTACCGAGGGAGTGCCGCACTGTCAGAGGGTCAGTACCGAGGGAGTGCCGCACTGTCAGAGGGTCAGTACTGAGGGAGTGCCGCACTGTCAGAGGGTCAGTACTGAGGGATTGCTGCACTGTCAGAGGGTCAGTACTGAGGGAGCGCTGCCCTGTCAGAGGGTCAGTACTGAGGGAGCGCCGCACTGTCAGAGGGTCAGTACTGAGGGAGTGCCGCACTGTCAGAGGGTCAGTACTGAGGGAGTGCTGCACTGTCCGAGGATCAGTACTGAGGGAGCGCCGCACTGTCAGAGGGTCAGTACTGAGGGATTGCTGCACTGTCAGAGGGTCAGTACAGAGGGAGTGCTGCACTGTCCGAGGATCAGTACTGAGGGAGTGCCGCACTGTCAGAGGGTCAGTACTGAGGGAGTGCCGCACTGTCAGAGAGTCAGTTCTGAGGGAGTGCTGCACTGTCAGAGTGTCAGTACTGAGGGAGTGCTGCACTGTCAGAGGGTCAGTACTGAGGGATTGCTGCACTGTCAGAGGGTCAGTACTGAGGGAGTGCCGCACTGTCAGAGGGTCAGTACTGAGGGATTGCTGCACTGTCAGAGGGTCAGTACTGAGGGATTGCTGCACTGTCAGAGGGTCAGTACTGAGGGAGTGCTGCACTGTCAGAGGGTCAGTACTGAGGGAGTGCTGCACTGTCAGAGGGTCAGTACTGAGGGAGTGCCGCACTGTCAGAGGGTCAGTACTGAGGGAGCGCTGCCCTGTCAGAGGGTCAGTACTGAGGGAGCGCCGCACTGTCAGAGGGTCAGTACTGAGGGAGTGCCGCACTGTCAGAGGGTCAGTACTGAGGGAGTGCCGCACTGTCCGAGGATCAGTACTGAGGGAGCGCCGCACTGTCAGAGGGTCAGTACTGAGGGAGTGCTGCACTGTCAGAGGGTCAGTACTGAGGGAGTGCCGCACTGTCCGAGGATCAGTACTGAGGGAGCGCCGCACTGTCAGAGGGTCAGTACAGAGGGAGTGCTGCACTGTCCGAGGATCAGTACTGAGGGAGTGCTGCACTGTCAGAGGGTCAGTACTGAGGGAGTGCTGCACTGTCCGAGGATCAGTACTGAGGGAGTGCTGCACTGTCAGAGAGTCAGTTCTGAGGGAGCGCTGCACTGTCTGAGGGTCGGTACTGAGGGAGTGCTGCACTGCGACCTCCCAGCCCGTAGAGGGTGCACGGGCCGCCGATCACAGTAAACATTCGTCAAGATCTCTCTTTGCCTCGGATCGTCAATCGTTCCAATAAGTGGCGGGAGGCGTGGTGCACGCCGGGAGTGAGGCCGATCAGCCAAGATGGCGGCGAAGGAGCGGCCGCTGTGCACGCTGGGTGTGAGGGCGGGTCAGCCAAAATGGCGGCGCGGTGCGGACGCGGTGCACAATGGGAGTGAGGGCGCCTTCCTGAAGATGGCGGCGTTGCGAGCGGCAGCGGTGGTGGGGAGTGGGCGCCTCCTCCATACGCGGCAGAAAACCTTCCACTTGTGCAAGGTGAGGGTGGCGGGGCGGCGCCGCGCCGGAATCCCGGCCTGGGCTGCAGCCCCACAGCGGGGCCAGGAAATCACGTGCACAGCCCGGCTCGCCTCAAGGTCACCTCGGGGCCGAGGGTCGGAGCGGCTCCGGGAGGCAGGCGGGGTTCCGGAGGGTCAGTCGGAGGTCGTGGCCGGGCCCCCCCCCCCCGACCCGGCCCCCCCCCCCCCGACCCGGACCCCCCCCCCCGACCCGGACCCCCCTCCCCAAACCCGGACCCCCCCCCCCCAAACCCGGACCCCCCCCCCCCAAACCCGGACCCCCCCCCCCAACCCGGGCCCCCCCCCCCCCAACCCGGGCCCCCCCCCCCAACCCGGAACCCCCCCCCCCCCCCAACCCGGAACCCCCCCCCCCCCCCCAACCCGGAACCCCCCCCCCCCCCCAACCCGGAACCCCCCCCCCCCCCAACCCGGACCCCCCCCCCAACCCGGCCCCCCCCCCCCCCAACCCGGCGCCCCCCCCCCAACCCGGCCCCCCCCCCAACCCGGAACCACCCCCCCCCCCAACCCGGACCCCCCCCCCCAACCTGGACCCCCCCCCCCAAACCCGGACCCCCCCCCAAACCCGGACCCCCCCCCCGCCTCCCCCCCCACCCCCTCCCCCCCCACCCCCTCACCTCCCCCCCCCCCCGCCTCCCCCCCCACCCCCTCACCTCCCCCCCCACCCCCTCAGCCTGCCCCCCATCCCCTCAGCCTGCCCCCCACCCCCTCAGCCTGCCCCCCCACCCCCTCAGCCTGCCCCCCCACCCCCTCAGCCTGCCCCCCCACCCCCTCAGCCTGCCCCCCCACCCCCTCAGCCTGCCCCCCACCCCCTCAGCCTGCCCCCCACCCCCTCAGCCTGCCCCCCACCCCCTCAGCCTGCCCCCCACCCCCTCAGCCTGCCCCCCACCCCCTCAGCCTGCCCCCCACCCCCTCAGCCTGCCCCCCACCCCCTCAGCCTGCCCCCCCACCCCCTCAGCCTGCCCCCCCACCCCCTCAGCCTGCCCCCCCCACCCCCTCAGCCTGCCCCCACCCCCTCAGCCTCCCCCCCCCCCACCCCCTCAGCCTCCCCCCCCCCCACCCCCTCAGCCTCCCCCCCCCCCCACCCCCTCAGCCTCCCCCCCCCCCCCCACCCCCTCAGCCTCCCCCCCCCCCCCCCACCCCCTCAGCCTCCCCCCCCACCCCCTCAGCCTCCCCATCTTTGTGTCATCAGCAAACTTGGCTACAATACAGTTCATTCCTTCATCCAAGTCATTCATGTCGAGACAATCACAGTTGAGGCTACGGTACTGATTCCTGTAGCACACCATCGGTTGCAATTTGCCAATCTGAAAGTGATCCGTTTAGCACAACTTCTGTAAGTTTGCTGATCCACTCTCCATGCTAATTCAGGTACATCATCCCCAAACCAGCAGTTCTTAGTTGTGCAGTAATCTTTCTGTAACACCTCATCAAATTACTTTTGAAAACTTCATACCACCGTCTACCAATTCGCCTTTATCCACCTTGTTACATCCTCAAAGAATTCTTATATTTCATAAAATCATGTTAATTCTGCCTGATTGTCTTTAATAATGGAGTCACACGGGATCAGGGGTGAACTGGCAAGGTGGATACAGAACTGGCTAGGCCATAGAAGGCCATAGAAGGCAGAGGGTAGCAATGGAGGGATGCTTTTCTAATTGGAGGGCTGTGACCAGTGGTGTTCCACAGGGATCAGTGCTGGGACCTTTGCTCTTTGTAGTATATATAAATGATTTGGAGGAAAATGTAACTGGTCTGATTAGTAAGTTTGCAGACGACACAAAGGTTGGTGGAATTGCGGATAGCGATGAGGACTGTCTGAGGATACAGCAGGATTTAGATTGTCTGGAGACTTGGGCGGAGAGATGGCAGATGGAGTTTAACCTGGACAAATGTGAGGTAATGCATTTTGGAAGGGCTAATGCAGGTAGGGAATATACAGTGAATGGTAGAACCCTCAAGAGTATTGAAAGTCAAAGAGATCTAGGAGTACAGGTCCACAGATCACTGAAAGGGGCTACACAGGTGGAGAAGGTAGTCAAGAAGGCATACGGCATGCTTGCCTTCATTGGCCGGGGCATTGAGTATAAGAATTGGCAAGTCATGTTGCAGCTGTATAGAACCTTAGTTAGGCCACACTTGGAGTATAGTGTTCAATTCTGGTCGCCACACTACCAGAAGGATGTGGAGGCTTTAGAGAGGGTGCAGAAGAGATTTACCAGAATGTTGCCTGGTATGGAGGGCATAAGCTATGAGGAGCGATTGAATAAACTCGGTTTGTTCTCACTGGAACGAAGGAGGTTGAGGGGCGACCTGATAGAGGTATACAAAATTATGAGGGGCATAGACAGAGTGGATAGTCAGAGGCTTTTCCCCAGGGTAGAGGGGTCAATTACTAGGGGGCATAGGTTTAAGGTGAGAGGGGCAAAGTTTAGAGTAGATGTACGAGGCAAGTTTTTTACGCAGAGGGTAGTGGGTGCCTGGAACTCGCTACCGGAGGAGGTAGTGGAGGCAGGGACGATAGGGACATTTAAGGGGCATCTTGACAAATATATGAATAGGATGGGAATAGAAGGATACGGACCCAGGAAGTGTAGAAGATTGTAGTTTAGTCGGGCAGTATGGTCGGCACGGGCTTGGAGGGCCGAAGGGCCTGTTCCTGTGCTGTACATTTCTTTGTTCTTTGTTTTGTTTGTTCTGTCATTTTCCCAATGACCGATGTTACGTCACCTGACATCCAGCTTCAGTCTCCCTCCTTTATTGAAAATTGATGTTATATTTGTGGTTTTCCAATCTGCTGGGACGTTTCCTCAATTGAGGAAATTTTGGAGGATTATAATCAGTGCACCCACTATCTCTGTAGCCACTTCCTTTGAGACCCTATGGTGCAGGCCATCTGGTCCAGTGGACTTGCCAGCCTCAAGTCCCATTCATTTTCCTGGTACTTTGATAATGATTGTTCTTTAAGTTTCTATCGCCCTTTTGCCCCCTGACTTTCTCCTGTTCCTGGGAAGCTTTTTGCCTCTTCAACAGTGAAAACAGATACTGAATACTTGTTCAAACCCTTGCCATGTCCTTGTTCTTATTCTCACTCTCCTAACGGATCCACCCTCATTCTCGCTATTTTTTCCCAATTTCTGTACTTGTAGAAGCCTTCACTCTTTATATTGCTGCTTTTCTCTCAAATTGTTCCCTCTGTTATTTTTGGGTCATTCTTTGCTGGTTTCTAAATTCTTCCGTCTTCTGGCCCACCACGAATCTTTGCAGCATCATATATCTTTTGCTTCACTTTGATACCATACTTAGTCACAGATGGCGCACCCTTCTCGTTGAGCCTTTGTTTCAGATCTGAAGCCTTTTCTTAGGATTTTATAAGTCCAGAAACAATCATGCTTTCCTCCGATAAACTCCAGGTTTTTAAACCAAAGGTTCGGGTTAGCAAATTGGTGCTCCATTATTTTGGGGCAGCAGGGTAGTACAGTGGTTAGCAGTTGCTTCACAGCGCCAGCATCCCAGGTTCGATTTCCGACTTGGTCACTGTCTGCACATTCTCCCCGTGTCTGCGTGGGTTTCCTCCGGGTGCTCCAGTTTCCTCCCACAAGTCCGAAAGACATGCTCGTTAGGTGAATTGGACATTCTGAATTCTCCCTCAGTGTACCTGAACAGGCTTCGGAATGTGGCGACTAGGGACTTTTCACAGTAACTTCATTGCAGTGTTACTGTAAGTGTACTTGTGACAATAATAATAATTATAATAAGGTGACAGAACCTACCTTAAAATCCAGCTGCTCGGGTGATACCAGGAAGGGCTGGATATCGGGAACACTTTTCTTGCTCCCCGCCCCCCCAAAAAAACCTGCTGATACTGGGGTGAATTGGAGCTTTCAGGACTGGTTTTCTTCGGTAAAGGATGTAGAACAACAGTGGGTAAAATGGAGCTAAAACACAGATCAGCTGTGGTACAGGCTCGAAGAGTTGAATGGCCACCTCCTGTCCGAACGTACAGCATTACATACAACTATGATAGCCCATGCAGCGAGACTCAAAGATGAAGTGTTCCTTGAGTTGAATTCTCTGGGGAAAGATACTGGAGCAGTAATACGCCAGAGCCACCAGGCGTGTGAATCAGGAAGGAAAAACTTAGAAATTTCTCTGTATCTTCCTATTAATGTTTCTGAAGCAGCCTGTAAGAAAGAAAAGGATTCTGATCATCTTTCTGCTCACTGGTGGGACTGAATTCTGATTTTTCTGTGTCTTGCAGGCCAGGATGTCCTTTGCTAACCTGTCCCGTGGGAGGAAGATAGCATTGTCTACACTTGGTGTCCTTGCTGCGGGGGGCAGTGCGCTTGCCTTGACACTGCATCACTCTGTGTATGCGGACCTGGAACTCCATTCGCCCAGCTACCCCTGGAGTCACGGGGGGTACTTATCTGCACTAGATCATGCCAGGTAAGAGAATTACACCCCAGAGGCTGTTCAATTGGGCAAGTATTGGGTTTGGCGGTAATTAATCAAATGGACGGAGCCTTTCTTGCTTGGTGAGATCATGGGTCCGTTTGAGAGTGAACAGAACAGTAAGAGCCTGGGTTCCATCTCTCATCTGTACTGTTAATGTATTGAAGTTTGCTAATGAAAGCTGTGAGAAAATGCTGCAAAAGAATTTGGCCAAGTTAAATAAGTGGGTAAGAGCATGGCAGCTGGAATAGAAAATATAAAAATATTCTTACCCAGTTTGGCATGATAAATAGAAAAGCAGAATATTTAAAAAATCTTGAGGGACTGGGATTTTTCATGGGCCAGCGTTTATCTGCCGTTCTTAACTGCCTTTGAGAAGATGATGGTGTAGGGGCAGCACGGTGGCTGAGTGGTTAGCACTGCTGCCTCACGGCGCTGAGGACCCAGGTCGATCCCAGCCCCAGGTCACTGTCCGTGTGAAGTTTGCACATTCTCCCTGCATGGGTCTCACCCCCACAACCCAAAGATGTGCAGGGCAGGTGGATTGGCCACGCTAAATTGCCCCTTAATTGGAAAATAAAAGAATTGGGTACTCTAAATTAAAAGAAATATACAATAAAAAAAGAAAGTGATGATGAGCTGTATTCCTGCAGTCCATGTGGTGTAGGTACACCCACAGGGCTGTTAGGGAGTTCCAGGATTTTGATCCAGTGACAGTGAAGGAACGGTGATATATTTCCAAGTCAGGATGGTGAGTGACTTGGAGGGGAAGTTGCAGGTGGTGGGGTTCCCAGGTATCTGCTGCTCTTGTCAACTTGGCAGATGGAATATAATGTGGGAAAATGTGAAGTTATGCGTTTTTGTAGGAAGAATAAAGGAGCTGAACATTATACAAAATTGGCTTGGTGACCGAAGCCAAAGGGTGGTTGAGGGGGGTTGTTTTTCAAACGAGTCCTGTGACCAGCAGTGTGCCTCAGGGATCGGTGCTGGGAGGTGGTTATATGGGGCAACATGGTGGCGCAGTGGTAAGCACTGCTGCATCACGGCACCAAGGTCCCAGGTTCGATCCCGGCTCTGGGTCACTGTCCGTGCGGAGTTTGCACATTCTCCCCGTGTCTGCGTGGGTTTCGCCCCCACCACCCAAAGATGTGCAGGGTAGGTGGACGGGCCACGCTAAATTGCCCCTTGGAAAAAATGAATTGGGTACTGTAAATCTATTTTTCTTAAAAGGTTATATAAGATTGCAACATGATCTTGACCAATTGGGCCAGTGGGACAATGAATGGCAGATGGAGTTTAATTTGGATAAACGTGAGCTGATGCATTTTGGTAGATCAAATCAGGGCAGAACCTCCTCAGTTAATGGCAGGGAGTTGGGGAGAGTTACAGAACAAAGATTTAGGGGTACAGGCTCATAGCTCCTTGAAGGTGGAGTCGCAGGTGGACAGGGTGGTGAAGAAGGCATTCAGCATGCTGGGTTTCATTGGTCAGAATATTGAATACAGGAGTTGGGGCCTCTTGTTGAAGTTGTACAAGACATTGGTAAGACCACACATGGAATACTGTGTTCAGTTCTGGTCACCCTATTACAGGAAGGATATTGTTAAACTAGAAAGAGTGCAGAAGAGATTTACAAAGATGCGACCAGGACTTGATGGTCTGAGCTACAATGAGAGGCTGGATAGGCTGGGACTTTTTCCTTGGAGCGTAGGAGGCTTGGGGGGGGGGATCTTAGAGAGGTCTATAAAATAATGAGGAGCATAGATAAGGTAGATAGTCAACATCTTTTCCCAAAGGTAAAGGAGTCTAGAACTAGAGGGCATAGGTTTAAGGTGAGAGGAGAGAGATACAAAAGAGACCAGAGGGGACATTTCTTCACACAAAGGGTGGTGAGCATCTGGAACGAGCTGCCAGAGGCTGTGGTAGAGGCGGGTACAATTTTGTCCTTTAAAAAGCAGTTAGCCAGTTCCATGGGCAGGGTGGGTAGAGAGGGATATGGGCCAAATGCAGGCAAGTGGGACTAGCTTAGTGATAGAAACTGGGCGGCATGGACAAGCTGGGTTGAAGGGCCTGTTTCCATGCTGTAAACATCTAAATGGAAAAAGACTGCAGTAAGCTGCCGCACAGGGATTTGAGGGTGCTTGTGCATAAATCACAGAAAGCTAGCAAGTTCAGGTAATTGGGACGGTAAATGGAATGTTGACCTTTATTTCAAAGGGAATGGAGTGTAAAAATAGGGAAGTCTTGCACTAGTTAGACCCCACCTGGAATATTGGGAACATTTTTGGTCACTTTATCGAAGGATGGGTTGGTGCAGACTTGATGGGCCGAATGGCCTCCTTTTGCACTGTCGCTATTCTATGAATGATATACTGACATTGGCAATCCAGAGAGAGTTCACGAGGTTGATCCTGGGTATGGAGGGATTTTCTTATGAAGAGAGGTTGAGATTAATAATCTTTATTATTGTCACAAGTAGGCTTACATTAACACTGCAATGAAGTTACTGTGAAAAGCCCCTAGTCGCCACATTCCGGCGCCTGTTCGTGGAGGCTGGTGCGGGAATTCAACCGTGCTGCTGGCCTGCCTTGGTCTGCTTTCAAAGCCAGCGATTTAGCCCTGTGCTAAACAGTCCCTGTGCAGACTCCACACAGACAGTGACCCAAGCCAGGAATCGAACCTGGGACCCTGGTGCTGTGAAGCAACAGTGCTAACCACTGTGCTGCTGTCGCCTGTTCGGGTACACGGAGAATTCAGAATGTCCAATTCACCTAACAGCACGTCTTTCGGGACTGTGGGAGGAAACCGGAGCACCCAGAGGAAACCCACGCGCACACGAGCAGGATGTGCAGACTCCGCACAGACAGTGACCCGAGCCGGGATTCGAACCTGGGACCCTGGAGCTGTGAAGCAATTGTGCTATCCACAATGCTACCGTGCTGCCCATTAAGTATGTTCAGGGCTGAAACAGACAGATTTGTAACCATAGAACATACAGTGCAGAAGGAGGTCATTCGGCCTATCGAGTCTGCACCAACCCACTTAAGCCCTCACTTCCACCCTATTCCCGTAATTCAATAACCCCTCCTAACCTTTTTGGTCAGTAAGGGGCAATTTAACTGCACGTCTTTGGGAGGAAACTGGAGCACCTGGAGGAAACCCTGCACACTCGGGGAGAACGTGCAGACTCCGCACAGACAGTGACCCAGCGGGGAATCCAACCTGGCGCTGTGAAGGCACAGTGCTATCCACTTGTGCTACCGTGCTGCCCTAATCCACCGTATTCGTCCTCGCACTTGTGGGACGGAAAACGCACCCATGAAGTGAACTTTGACCCAAACCACCCAAGATCTAAAACCGTTACCTCCATTCTAGACGGTCAAAAGCTTTCTCCGCGTCCGTTGATGTAATAACTACCGCTTTACCCCTTATGGAGTGATTACCAGATTCAACAACCTCCTGATGATGCTTGAAAACTGCTGCCCTTTAACAAACCCCGCCTGATCCTCCGAGACCACCTCTGGCATACATCCCTCCAACCTTTCCGCCAACACCTTCACATCAGTATTCAGCACGGAGATGGGTCTATAAGTTCTGCCGGGTCCTTATCCTTCTTTGGGATCAGGCCCAGTCCCCAGGAGATGGAGCACCAAATCTGTGGAAAACTGTGTATAAAATTGTTCCAGAAAGCCATTCGGCCCCGGTGCCTTCCCTGACTGCATCACCCGACACACTCCATTATCTTCTGCAACCCCAATGGTGCCTCCAATCCTTGTCCCTTCCCTCTCTCCACCTCCGGGAACACTAATACACCCCCTGTCACCCCTGCCCTGCCCCTCCTCTTCCGGGCTCAGATCTATACAGCCCCTGATAGAAGGCCTCGAATGCCTCATCAATTTTTTTCCGATGTCGTCACCAAACCTCCTCTCTCACCTGCGCAATCTCCCATGTATCCACCTGCCGTCACAACTGATGGGCAAGGGCGGCGCAGTGGTTAGCACTGCTGTCTCTCGGCACTGAGGACCCGGGTACTCTAAATTTTAAAGAAACAACTGATTTGCTAGCAGCCGACTAGCCTTCTCCTCGTACCTTCAATGCCTTCCAAAACGTGGAGGGAGAAACCTCCCTGTTCTGATTAAGCTCCACATAGTCCTCCATCACCAAGGCCACATTCTCGGAGAATTTCCTGTCTGCCAGGAGCGCAGAATCAAACCTCCACCCAGGTCTCTGAGCCCAGCCCGTTTCCAACCTCACACCACATAGTGTGGCAAGTGCTTCAAAATCACGATCACTGCATATTCCCCCCACAACCCCGAGAGCACCGACTTCCCTGCCACACAAAAATCAATATGGGAATATACCCGATGTACGTGGGAAAAGGAGGGAAACTCCCCTTGGATACCTAAACCTGGAGTGAGACTTGAACTCTCAACCTTCAGATTCAGACGAGTGTGCGCTACCCATTGACCAACTGCTGACAACAGCCTACAGATCGATTAGTCTGCCCAACGCTCCCTGTGTAAGCTCTGGGAAGGTTTATGTGTGCAGGTATAGAACATAGAACATAGAACAATACAGCGCAGTACAGGCCCTTCGGCCCACGATGTTGCACCGAAACAAAAGCCATCTAACCTACACTATGCCATTATCATCCATATGTTTATCCAATAAACTTTTAAATGCCCTCAATGTTGGCGAGTTCACTACTGTAGCAGGTAGGGCATTCCACGGCCTCACTACTCTTTGCGTAAAGAACCTACCTCTGACCTCTGTCCTATATCTATTACCCCTCAGTTTAAAGTTATGTCCCCTCGTGCCAGCCATATCCATCCGCGGGAGAAGGCTCTCACTGTCCACCCTATCCAACCCCCTGATCATTTTGTATGCCTCTATTAAGTCTCCTCTTAACCTTCTTCTCTCCAACGAAAACAACCTCAAGTCCATCAGCTTTTCCTCATAAGATTTTCCCTCCATACCAGGCAACATCCAGGTAAATCTCCTCTGCACCCGCTCCAAAGCCTCCACGTCCTTCCTATAATGCGGTGACCAGAACTGTACGCAATACTCCAAATGCGGCCGGACCAGAGTTCTGTACAGCTGCAACATGACCTCCCGACTCCGGAACTCAATCCCTCTACCAATAAAGGCCAACACTCCATAGGCCTTCTTCACAACCCTATCAACCTGGGTGGCAACTTTCAGGGATCTATGTACATGGACACCTAGATCCCTCTGCTCATCCACACTTTCAAGAACTTTACCATTAGCCAAATATTCCGCATTCCTGTTATTCCTTCCGAAGTGAATCACCTCACACTTCTCTACATTAAACTCCATTTGCCACCTCTCAGCCCAGCTCTGCAGCTTATCTATATCCCTCTGTAACCTGCTACATCCTTCCACACTATCGACGACACCACCGACTTTAGTATCGTCTGCAAATTTACTCACCCACCCTTCTGCGCCTTCCTCTATCTAGGTCATTGATAAAAATGACAAACAGCAACGGCCCCAGAACAGATCCTTGTGGTACTCCACTTGTGACTGTACTCCATTCTGAACATTTCCCATCAACCACCACCCTCTGTCTTCTTTCAGCTAGCCAATTTCTGATCCACATCTCTAAATCACCCTCAATCCCCAGCCTCCGTATTTTTTGCAATAGCCTACCGTGGGGAACCTTATCAAACGTATGATGGGTGTCCGTGTCCCAGCTATGCGTGAAGAGATTAAATCAGCTCACAAATCTACCTGAAAAGAGTAATCACATTTCTGATCTAATGTATGCAAGAAGACTTGTGGAAATATGGTTATTTTCATTGAATGTCTCACTACACTTTCCAGATATTTATTCAGCATTTTGCACCATGAACAGGTCTACATTTTGGATGAAAATGCAGTTCAATCTTGCTGCACTAATGCGAATTGCTGCTTGACATAGTCCAATATTTTGTGGCTTTAAAATATTGGTTCTGTATATTAGTGACACTAATTCTTGAAGGAAGCCTGCTTGGGAGGAGAGGGTGGTGGAGGAGCGCTGGTTCTGTTTCTCCTCGAGGGCGGTTTTATTTGATTTGAAGTTGCTGTCTTGCTTTATTTCCAGTGTTCGCCGTGGTTATCAGGTTTACAAGCAGGTCTGTGCAGCCTGTCACACCATGGAATATGTAGCCTTTCGAAACCTGGTTGACGCAACTCACACACAGGACGAGGCCAAGGTTCTAGCTGAGGAGGTGAGAGCACAGACTCCATTTTACTTTTGGCCTCATTGAGGTGAGGGATGTGTGCATGACTGGCTTTGCATTATGGGATAACACCATTCAGTATTTGAAGCATTGAACACCCGTTGCTGGGGGACAGCACGAGTTGGGTGCAGGGTGAAGCTCCTGTGCCTTGCCACAGCAGTGAGTTCTTGGGAAAACTGGGACGAGAATGGCATTTCCCAGACCAGCCCTTGTTGAAGTGGATTGGTATTGGCCTAGAAACATTTCACTTTGTGGACAGCAGATAACTGTGACACCATTAGTCTCAGCTGGCTAGAAACCAGTCTCCCTGTTAATTGTTTTTGAATACTGCATGTTGATCGGTGTGTCCGATACCTCAATATTCTGTGCATCACAGAACAATGGTTGGAAACCATGTGCTGAATATCCACCTTAAGAACCTTGGTTCAATCCGTCGCTTCTGCATATGTTTTGGTATTTTTTCTACCTTTTGCTGCTGTGGAATTATTACCTCGTACCTTAGATTGCACTTTGAGAATGCCCTTCCTAAGCTGCAGATCTTTCAGTAACAGGTGAGGTTCCAGTGAGTGACTCGGTCCATATCTTGAGTCTGAGCATCCGGGAGGAGGTGGGGAAAGAACAAAGAAAATTACAGCACAGGAACAGGCCTTTCGGCCCTCCCAGCCTACGCCGATCCAGATCCTTTATCTAAACCTGTCACCTATTTTTCAAGGATCTACTTCCCTCTGTTCCCTGCCCGTTCATATATCTGTCTAGATGCATCTTGAATGATGCTATCGTGCCCGCCTCTACCACCTCCGCTGGCAAAGTGTTCCAGGCACCCACCACCCTCTGCGTAAAAAAACTTTCCACGCACATCTCCCTTAAACTTTTCCCTTCTCACCTTGAAATCGTGACCCCTTGTAATTGACACCCCCACTCTTGGAAAAAGCTTGTTGCTATCCACCCTGTCCATACCTCTCATAATTTTGTAGATTTCAATCAGGTCCCCCCTCAACCTCCGTCTTTCCAACGAAAACAATCCTAATCTACTCAACCTTTCTTCATAGCTAGCACCCTCCATACCAGGCAACATCCTGGTGAACCTCCTCTGCACCCTCTCTAAAGCATCCACATCCTTATGGTAATGTGGCGACCAGAACTGCACGCAGTATTCCAAATGTGGCCTAACCAAAGTCCTATACAACTGTAACATGACCTGCCGACTCTTGTACTCAATACCCCGTCCGATGAAGGCAAGCATGCTGTATGCCTTCTTGACCACTCTATCGACCTGCGTTGCCACCCTCAGGGTACAATGGACCTGAACTCCCAGATCTCTCTGTACATCAATTTTCCCCAGGACTCTTCCATTGACCGTATAGACCGCTCTTGAATTAGGTCTTCCAAAATGCACCACCTCGCATTTGCCTGGATTGAACTCCATCTGCCATTTCTCTGCCCAACTCTCCAATCTATTTATATTTTGCTGTATTCTCTGACTGTCCTCCTCGCTATCTGCAACTCCACCAATCTTAGTATCATCTGCAAACTTGCTAATCAGGCCACCTATACCTTCATCCAGATCATTTATGTATATCACAAACAACAGTGGTCCGCGCATGGATCCCTATGGAACACCACTAGTCACCTTTCTCCATTTTGAGACACTCCCTTCCACCACTACTCTCAGTCTCCTGTTGCCCAGCCAGTTCTTTATCCATCTAGCTAGTACACCCTGCACCCCATACGACTTCACTTTTTCCATCAACCTGCCATGGGAAACTTTATCAAACGCCTTACTGAAGTCCATGTATATGACATCTACAGCCCTTCCCTCATCAATTAATGTTGGCACTTCCTCAAAGAATTCTATTAGGTTTGTAAGACATGACCTTCCCTGCACAAAACCATGCTGCCTATCACTGATAGTCTATTTTCTTCCAAATGTGACTAGATCCTATCCTTCCGTATCTTCTCCAACAGTTTGCCTACCACTGACATCAAGCTCACAGGCCTATAATTCCCTGGATTATCCCTGCTACCCTTCTTAAACAAAGGGACAATATTAGCAATTCTCCAGTCCTCCGGGACCTCACCCGTGCTCAAGGATGCTGCAAAGATATCTGTTAAGGCCCCAGCTATTTCTTCCCTCGCTTCCCTCAGTAACCTGGGATAGATCCCATCCGGACCTGGGGACTTGTCCGCCTTAATGCCTTTTAGAATACCCAAAACGTCCCCCTTCCTTATGCTGACTTGACCTAGAGTATTTAAACAACCATCCTTAGCCTCAACATTCGTCATGTCCCTCTCCTTGGAATACCGATGCAAAGTACTCATTAAGAATCTCACCCATTTCCTCTGACTCCACGCATAAATTCCCTCATTTGTCTTTGAGTGGGCCAATCCTTTCTCTAGTTACCCTCTTGCTCCTTATATACGAATAAAAGGCTTTGGGATTTTCCTTAACCCTGTTAGCCAAAGATATTTCATGACCCCTTTTAGCCCTATTTATTGCGCGTTTGAGATTTGTCCTACTTTCCCGATATTCCTCCAAAGCTTCATCAGATTTAAGTCGCCTAGATCTTATGTATGCTTCCTTTTTCATCTTGGCTAGTCTCTCAATTCCACCTGTCATCCATGGTTCCCTAATCTTGCCATTTCTATCCGTCATTTTCACAGGGACATGTCTGTCCTGCACGCTAATCAACCTTTCCTTAAAAGACTCCCACATTTCAAATGTGGATTTACCCTTAAAGAGCTGCTCCCAATCCTAGCTCCTGCCGAATTTTGTTATACTTGGCCTTTCCCCAATTTAGCACTCTTTCTTTAGGACCACTCTCGTCTTTGTCCATGAGTATTCTAAAACTTACGGAATTGTGATCGCTATTCCCAAAGTAATCACCGACTGAAACTTCAACCACCTGGCCGGGATCATTCCCCAATACCAGGTCCAGTATGGCCCCTTCCCGAGTTGGACTATTTACATACTGCTCTAAAAAACTCTCCTAGATGCTCCTTACAAATTCTGCTCCATCTATGCCTCCAACACTACATGAGTCCCATTCAATGCTGGGGAAGTTAAAATCTCCCATCACGGCCACCCTATTGCTCCTACATTTTTCTATAATCTGTCTACATATTTGTACCTCTGCTTCACGCTCGCTTTTGGGAGGCCTGTAGCAAAATCCCAACAATGTTACTGCACCCTTCCTATTTCTTAGCTCTACCCATATTGCCTCAGTGCTCGAATCCTCCATTGTGCCCTCCTTAATCACAGCTGTGATATCATCTCTGACGAGCAATGCAACTCCTCCACCCCTTTTACCTCCCTCTTTATCCCTCCTGAAGCATCTATACCCTGGGATATTTAGTTGCCAGTCTTGCCCTTCCCTCAACCAAGTCTCCGTAATACCAATAACATCATATTCCCAGGTACTAATCCAAGCCCTAAATTCATCTGCCTTACCTGCTACACTTTTCGCATTGAAACAAATGCACCTCAGACCACCTGTCCCTTTGCGTCCATCATCTCTTCCCTGTCTACTCTTCCCCTTAGTCACATTGAGTTTATTATCTAGGACCTTAATGGCTTTAGTTTCTGCCTCTTTACTGACCTCTAACTTCCTAATCTGGTTCCCATCCCCCTGCCACATTTTTTTTTTTAAATGCTCCTCCTTTTTCACATTTTCTCCCACATTTACACCCATCAACAATAAACAATAATCAGCAAGATATGTCAATCCCCATAATAACAACAACGATCCCATCCGCCCACCAACCCCCAAACATCAGCCCGCATGTTTACATAAACAAATGACAAAAAGGAATCAGGGATTACCCATAGTCACCCTTAATCTACACAGTTTCCCCCCCCCCCCCCAACCAACGCCATCCAGCCTCTGAGTACTGTACATGATACCCCAGAGTTGTACCCCCCCCCCCCCCCCAAAAAAAAAGTCTCCAGCTCCTCCCGTCCACTGCCTCTTGTAAAATTCCTCCTCCCAACCTCAGTTCCCTCCCCCCCCGACTTTCCACCCCGGCTAGACCACTCGGACCCTGTTCTGCCAGGCTCCGATGGCCGCAGCCCCTCCCCCCACCTCACTCCCGTTCACTGGCCGGCTTAAACCGGCCAACGTGGAGGCCCCCGCCCGGGTCCCTTTCCCCCTTGCCCAGCCCTAGGAAAGCCCAAAGATCCCCTTTTAGCACACACACCCCGCACATCCACCTACACCCCAAAGAGCCCTCATTTTGAGTGAAAGTCCCGTCCCTTCCCTTGTCCAAATATATACAACATTGGCTCCTTTAATCTCTACACCCGCGCGCAGTGATACAAAAAAGAAGAAAATACAGTCATGAGGTTACATCGGCACATGACCATTCCTCAATTTGTCAGTTCTGCCACAGTCCTTCTGCCTTCGCAAACTCCTCCGCTGCTTCCGCCGTTCCAAAATAAAAGTCCCTGAGCTTATAAGTCACCCTCAGCTTCGCTGGATATACAATGCCGCACTGCACCTTGCTAATGTACAGTGCCCTCTTCACCCGGTTGAAGGCAGCCCGCCCCCTCGCCAGCTCCACCGTAAAGTCCTGGTATACACGTATACCAGCTCCATCCCACTGCACCACCCGCTTCTGCTTGGCCCAGCTCAGGACCTTCTCCTTCACACTGTACCTACGGAAGCACAGAGTCACTGCCCTTGGCGGCTCACTCGCCTTTGGTACAGGCCTTCACGACCGATGAGCCCGATCCAGTTCATATCGGGAGGGATCCTCCCCCTCTCCCAATAGTTTTGCCAGCATCGCGGCAAAATACTCAGTCGGCTTTGGTCCTTCAACTCCTTCGGGCAGCCCCACGATCCTCAAATTCTGTCGCCTGGATCTGTTTTCCAGATCTTCCATTTTTCCTCGCAGATCCTTGTTAGTGTCTATCACCTTCCGCATCTCCTTCCCCATCGAGGCAAGTTGATCACCGTGCTGCAATAACATCTCTTCCACTTCCTTCAGCGCCTCCCCTTGCTCTCGCACCTCCGCCACTGCGCTCGCCACCGCCGTCATCACCGGGGAAACCGCCTCCTCCACCAGCGCACTCAAACCCTCCCTCATCTCCTTCCTCACCGTCTCCATGCATTTCGCAATCTGCGCCAACTGCTTTTGGAATTCCGCAGCCATCACCGTGGTTATTTCTTCAGCCGTAAGCACTGCGGCCTCCCCTGGTGCTCCAGCCTCCATTTTCTTTGTTGACCCTGCGGTGACCTTTCCACTCCCCAATGGACTTTCAGACGCTTTTTTCCCCGGTCGTTTTTTTGGTGTTTTTTGACGTCCTTCTTCTCCGTGCGCTGTCTCCCGACTTTAAATGCCGTCGCTGTCCCTAGGTCCGGGCGTTACTCCCCGCCAATGCCGTTCCCGAACGGGAGCCCTCCAACGCGCGGCTGCCTCCCGTCTGCCGTCACCGGAAGTCCAACCCCCTGCCACATTAGTTTAAAACCTCCCAACAGTGTTAGCAAAAGCACTGGGACATTTGTTCCAGTCCTGCCCAGGTGTAGACCATCCGATTTGTAATGGTTCCACCGCCCCCAGAACCGGTTCCAATGTCCCAAAATCTGAATCCCTCCCTCCTGCACCATCTCTCAAGCCACGTATTCATTCTGACTATTCTTGAATTTCTACTCTGACTGTCTCGTGGCACTGGTAGCAACCCTGAGATTACTATCTTTGAGGTCCTACTTTTTAACTTATCTCCTAACTCCCTAAATTCTGATTGTAGGACCTCATCCTGTTTTCTACCTATATCGTTGGTGCCTATATGGACCACGACAACTGGCTGTTCACCCTCCCCCTTCAGTATGTCCTGCAGCCGATCTGAGACATCCCTGACCCGTGCATCCGGGAGAAAACATACCATTCGGGAGTCTCGTTTTCGACCACAGAAATGCCTGTCTACTCCCCTTACAATTGAATCCCCTATGACTATAGCCCTGCCAGTCTTTTTCCCGCCCTTCTGTGCAGCAGAGCCAGCCACGGTGCCATGAGCCTGGCTACTACTGCCTTCCCGGTGAGTCCTCTCCCCCAACAGTATCCAAAACGGTATACCTGTTTTGGAGGGAGATGACCGCAGGGGACACCTGCACTGCCTTCCTGATCTTTCTCTGCCTTTTGGTCACCCATTCCCTGTCTCTCTCACCAATCCTAATCTGCGGTGGGACCAACTCACTGAACGTGCTATCCACGACCTCCTCAGCATCGCGGATGCTCCAAAGTGAGTCCATCCGCAGCTCCAGAGCCGTCATGCGGTCTAACTGGAGCTGCAGCTGGACACACCTCCCGCACATGAAGGAGTCTGGGCATCGGCCGCGTCCCTGAACTCCCACGTTGAGCACGAGGAGCATAACATGGGTCTGGGATCTCCTACCATTTTTACACTTTACCTTAACTGATTACAAATATAATATCAAATAATGAATAAGTGAAAGGAATAAGGATTTTACTTACCAATCACAATACTTACCAACCCAGGAAGAGTTAAATCTCTCCCAGCTACTTACCTTCCTAACAGACCCCTGGCCACTGCTCCCGCCAAAAATCTGAAGGCCGCTTCTCATGCAAGGTAAGTTTTTAAAGGGTAAACTTACCTTCCTGACAAACCCCGGCCACTGCTCCCGCCGAAAATCTGAAGCTATAACTTGCGGATAAAAGAAAAGAGAGAGCTTACCTGATATTCACTCACCCCCTTAGGTTAGAGGAGGTGGAAGGGTGTGTCTCGGGTTTAGCAACCGCCCAACTGAAATAGAGGTAAAAATCAAACACTTAAGCACTCCGGCTCCCTCTCTCTCTCCTGCTCCCGGAAATGAAGGCCGCTGGAACCTGGGGGCAAGTTTAAACACGTACCTGACGGTAAATAATGAATCCATCAGAGCAAGGTTTTTGAGTGGAAGGCCATTTATCTGAATATTGCATGCAGGGAGTAAATTATAGCTGAGTTGTATGTATTTAAGTTCAAACCAGAACACAATCTGATCCTGTGGAATTCCAGCCACAAACAGGAAGACAGTGGCATTGAGATAATGTCACTGGACCAATAATCCAGGGACTCAGGCTAATGCTCTGCGGTCCTGGGTTCAAATCCCACCATCTGGAATTAAGGTTAGTGTTAGTAATGATGACCATGAAACCAATGTCTGTTTGGCTCACTGACTTCCTTTAGCGAAGGAAATCTACTGTCTATAACCCAGTACGTGACTACAGACCCACAGCAATGTGACCAACTCTTAAATACCCTCGACAATGACCTAGTTAGCCTCTCAGTTATATCAAACCAATACAGTGTATAAAAGGAATGTAACCCAACCAATCACCCGGCCTCTACCTCGGAACCAGAAGCAACAGGGGCAAATCCAGCCATGTCGACTCTGCAAAGTCCTCCTTAGTAACATCTGGGGCTTGTGCCAAACGTGGGAGAGCTGTCCTGCAGCCTGACATTGACTGTACGGTATGATTCTGTGAGACCTGGCTACGTTCCGGACACCACCATCTTCAACCAGAAGTGCCAAGTGGATGATCCATCTCTTGCCCCCTCTTCAGCTTCCCAGCATCTCGGGTGCCCAACTTCAGCCAATACGATTCACTTCCCGTGATATCAAGAAACGACTGATGGCACAGGGATGCTGCAAAGGCTATTGGTCCTGACCATATTCCAGCAATTGTACTGATGACTTGTGCACCGGATGCAGCTGCGTTCCTAGCCAGGCTGCTCCAGTACAGCGACAACACTGGCATCTAACTGGCAATGTGAAAATTGCCCAGGTGTGCCCAAAAATAGCAGAACAAATCCAACCCGGCCAATCGCCCCGTCAATCAACTCAATCATAACAAAGTGATGGAAAGTGTTCTCAACGGTGCTATCAAATGGCACTTCCTCAGCAATACCCTGCTCGCTGATACTCAGCAATACCCTGCTCACTGATACTCGGCAATACCCTGCACACTGATACTCAGCAATACCCTGCTCACTGATACTCAGCAATACCCTGCTCACTGATACTCAGCAATACCCTGCTCACTGATACTCAGCAACACCCTGCTCACTGATACTCAGCAATACCCTGCTCACTGATACTCAGCAATACGCTGCACACTGATACTCAGCAATACCCTGCTCACTGATACTCAGCAATACACTGCACACTGATACTCAGCAATACCCTGCTCACTGATACTCAGCAACACCCTGCTCACTGATACTCAGCAATACCCTGCTCACTGATACTCAGCAATACGCTGCACACTGATACTCAGCAATACCCTGCTCACTGATACTCAGCAACACCCTGCTCACTGATACTCAGCAATACGCTGCACACTGATACTCAGCAATACCCTGCTCACTGATACTCAGCAATACCCTGCTCGCTGATACTCAGCAATACCCTGCTCACTGATACTCGGCAATACCCTGCACACTGATACTCAGCAATACCCTGCTCACTGATACTCAGCAATACCCTGCTCACTGATACTCAGCAATACCCTGCTCACTGATACTCAGCAACACCCTGCTCACTGATACTCAGCAATACCCTGCTCACTGATACTCAGCAACACCCTGCTCACTGATACTCAGCAATACGCTGCACACTGATACTCAGCAATACCCTGCTCACTGATACTCAGCAATACCCTGCTCACTGATACTCAGCAATACGCTGCACACTGATACTCAGCAATACCCTGCTCAATGATACCCAGCAATACCCTGCTCACTGATACCCAGCAATACCCTGCTCACTGATACTCAGCAATACGCTGCACACTGATACTCAGCAATACCCTGCTCACTGATACCCAGCAACACCCTGCACACTGATACTCAGCAATACCCTGCTCACTGATACTCAGCAATACCCTGCTCACTGATACTCAGCAATACCCTGCTCACTGATACTCAGCAATACGCTGCACACTGATACTCAGCAATACCCTGCTCACTGATACCCAGCAGTACCCTGCTCACTGATACTCAGCAACACCCTGCTCACTGATACTCAGCAATACCCTGCTCACTGATACTCAGCAATACCCTGCTCACTGATACTCAGCAATACGCTGCACACTGATACTCAGCAATACCCTGCTCACTGATACCCAGCAACACCCTGCTCACTGATACTCAGCAATACCCTGCTCACTGATACCCAGCAACACCCTGCTCGCTGATACCCAGCAACACCCTGCTCACTGATACTCAGCAATACGCTGCACACTGATACTCAGCAATACCCTGCTCACTGATACTCAGCAATACCCTGCTCGCTGATACCCAGCAACACCCTGCTCACATACTCAGCAATACGCTGCACACTGATACTCAGCGATACCCTGCTCAGCAATACCCTGCTCACTGATACTCGGCAATACCCTGCTCACTGATACTCAGCATTACCCTGCTCGCTGATACCCAGCAATACCCTGCTCACTGATACTCGGCAATACCCTGCTCACTGATACCCAGCAACACCCTGCTCACTGATACTCAGCAATAAGCTGCACACTGATACTCAGCAATACCCTGCTCACTGATACTCAGCAATACCCTGCTCACTGATACTCAGCAATACCCTGCTCACTGATACTCAGCAACACCCTGCTCACTGATACTCAGCAATACCCTGCTCACTGATACTCAGCAATACGCTGCACACTGATACTCAGCAATACCCTGCTCACTGATACCCAGCAATACGCTGCACACTGATACTAAGCAATACCCTGCTCACTGATACTCAGCAACACCCTGCTCACTGATACTCAGCAACACCCTGCTCACTGATACTCAGCAACACCCTGCTCACTGATACTCAGCAATACCCTGCTCACTGATACTCAGCAATACGCTGCACACTGATACTCAGCAATACCCTGCTCACTGATACCCAGCAATACCCTGCTCACTGATACCCAGCAATACGCTGCTCACTGATACTCAGCAATACGCTGCACACTGATACTCAGCAATACCCTGCTCACTGATACCCAGCAACACCCTGCTCACTGATACTCAGCAATACCCTGCTCACTGATACCCAGCAACACCCTGCTCGCTGATACCCAGCAACACCCTGCTCACTGATACTCAGCAATACGCTGCACACTGATACTCAGCAATACCCTGCTCACTGATACTCAGCAATACCCTGCTCGCTGATACCCAGCAACACCCTGCTCACATACTCAGCAATACGCTGCACACTGATACTCAACGATACCCTGCTCAGCAATACCCTGCTCACTGATACTCGGCAATACCCTGCTCACTGATACTCAGCATTACCCTGCTCGCTGATACCCAGCAATACCCTGCTCACTGATATTCGGCAATACCCTGCTCACTGATACTCGGCAATACCCTGCTCGCTGATACTCAGCAATACCCTGCTCGCTGATACCCAGCAGTACCCTGCTCACTGATACTCAGCAATACCCTGCTCACTGATACTCAGCAATACCCTGCTCGCTGATACCCAGCAACACCCTGCTCACTGATACCCAGCAACACCCTGCTCACTGATACTCAGCAATACCCTGCTCACTGATACCCAGCAACACCCTGCTAGCTGATACCCAGCAACACCCTGCTCACTGATACTCAGCAATACGCTGCACACTGATACTCAGCGATACACTGCTCAGCAATACCCTGCTCACTGATACTCGGCAATACCCTGCTCACTGATACTCAGCATTACCCTGCTCGCTGATACCCAGCAATACCCTGCTCACTGATACTCGGCAATACCCTGCTCACTGATACTCGGCAATACCCTGCTCACTGATACTCGGCAATACCCTGCTCACTGATACTCGGCAATACCCTGCTCACTGATACTCGGCAATACCCTGCTCACAGATACTCGGCAATACCCTGCTCACTGATACTCGGCAATACCCTGCTCACTGATACTCGGCAATACCCTGCTCACTGATACTCGGCAATACCCTGCTCACTGATACTCGGCAATACCCTGCTCACTGATACTCGGCAATACCCTGCTCACTGATACTCGGCGATACCCTGCTCGCTGATACTCGGCAATACCCTGCTCACTGATACTCGGCAATACCCTGCTCACTGATACTCAGCAATACCCTGCTCACTGATACTCGGCAATACCCTGCTCACTGATAATAACCTGCTCACTGATACTCGGCAATACCCTGCTCACTGATACTCAGCAATACCCTGCTCGCTGATACTCAGCAATACCCTGCTCGCTGATACTCAGCAATACCCTGCTCACTGATACTCGGCAATACCCTGCTCACTGATACTCAGCAATACCCTGCTCACTGATACTCGGCAATACCCTGCTCACTGATACTCAGCAATACCCTGCTCACTGATACTCGGCAATACCCTGCTCACTGATACCCGGCAATACCCTGCTCACTGGTACCCGGCAATACCCTGCTCACTGATACTCGGCAATACCCTGCTCACTGATACTCGGCAATACCCTGCTCACTGATACTCGGCAATACCCTGCTCACTGATACTCCGCAATACCCTGCTCACTGATACCCAGCAATACCCTGCTCACTGATACCCAGCAATACCCTGCTCACTGATACCCAGCAATACCCTGCTCACTGATACCCAGCAATACGCTGCACACTGATACTCAGCAGTACCCTGCTCACTGATACTCGGCAATACCCTGCTCCCTGATACTCGGCAATACCCTGCTCACTGATACTCGGCAATACCCTGCTCACTGATACTCAGCAATACCCTGCTCACTGATACTCGGCAATACACTGCTCACTGATACCCAGCAATACCCTGCTCACTGATACTCGGCAATACCCTGCTCACTGATACTCGGCAATACCCTGCTCACTGATACTCAGCAATACCCTGCTCGCTGATACTCAGCAATACCCTGCTCACTGATACTCGGCAATACCCTGCTCACTGATACTCGGCAATACCCTGCTCACTGATACTCGGCAATACCCTGCTCACTGATACTCGGCAATACCCTGCTCACTGATACTCAGCAATACGCTACACACTGATACTCAGCAGTACCCTGCTCACTGATACTCGGCAATACCCTGCTCACTGATACTCTGCAATACCCTGCTCACTGATACTCGGCAATACCCTGCTCACTGATACCCAGCAATACCCTGCTCACTGATACTCGGCAATACCCTGCTCACTGATACTCAGCAATACGCTACACACTGATACTCAGCAGTACCCTGCTCACTGATACTCGGCAATACCCTGCTCACTGATACTCAGCAATACCCTGCTCACTGATACTCAGCAATACCCTGCTCACTGATACTCAGCAATACGTTGCACACTGATACTCAGCAATACCCTGCTCACTGATACCCAGCAGTACCCTGCTCACTGATACTCAGCAACACCCTGCTCACTGATACTCAGCAATACCCTGCTCACTGATACTCAGCAATACACTGCTCACTGATACTCAGCAATACGCTGCACACTGATACTCAGCAATACCCTGCTCACTGATACCCAGCAACACCCTGCTCACTGATACTCAGCAATACCCTGCTCACTGATACCCAGCAACACCCTGCTCGCTGATACCCAGCAACACCCTGCTCACTGATACTCAGCAATACGCTGCACACTGATACTCAGCAATACCCTGCTCACTGATACTCAGCAATACCCTGCTCGCTGATACCCAGCAACACCCTGCTCACATACTCAGCAATACGCTGCACACTGATACTCAGCGATACCCTGCTCAGCAATACCCTGCTCACTGATACTCGGCAATACCCTGCTCACTGATACTCAGCATTACCCTGCTCGCTGATACCCAGCAATACCCTGCTCACTGATACTCGGCAATACCCTGCTCACTGATACCCAGCAACACCCTGCTCACTGATACTCAGCAATAAGCTGCACACTGATACTCAGCAATACCCTGCTCACTGATACTCAGCAATACCCTGCTCACTGATACTCAGCAATACCCTGCTCACTGATACTCAGCAACACCCTGCTCACTGATACTCAGCAATACCCTGCTCACTGATACTCAGCAATACGCTGCACACTGATACTCAGCAATACCCTGCTCACTGATACCCAGCAATACGCTGCACACTGATACTAAGCAATACCCTGCTCACTGATACTCAGCAACACCCTGCTCACTGATACTCAGCAACACCCTGCTCACTGATACTCAGCAATACCCTGCTCACTGATACTCAGCAATACCCTGCTCACTGATACTCAGCAATACGCTGCACACTGATACTCAGCAATACCCTGCTCACTGATACCCAGCAATACCCTGCTCACTGATACTCAGCAATACGCTGCTCACTGATACTCAGCAATACGCTGCACACTGATACTCAGCAATACCCTGCTCACTGATACCCAGCAACACCCTGCTCACTGATACTCAGCAATACCCTGCTCACTGATACCCAGCAACACCCTGCTCGCTGATACCCAGCAACACCCTGCTCACTGATACTCAGCAATACGCTGCACACTGATACTCAGCAATACCCTGCTCACTGATACTCAGCAATACCCTGCTCGCTGATACCCAGCAACACCCTGCTCACATACTCAGCAATACGCTGCACACTGATACTCAACGATACCCTGCTCAGCAATACCCTGCTCACTGATACTCGGCAATACCCTGCTCACTGATACTCAGCATTACCCTGCTCGCTGATACCCAGCAATACCCTGCTCACTGATATTCGGCAATACCCTGCTCACTGATACTCGGCAATACCCTGCTCGCTGATACTCAGCAATACCCTGCTCGCTGATACCCAGCAGTACCCTGCTCACTGATACTCAGCAATACCCTGCTCACTGATACTCAGCAATACCCTGCTCGCTGATACCCAGCAACACCCTGCTCACTGATACCCAGCAACACCCTGCTCACTGATACTCAGCAATACCCTGCTCACTGATACCCAGCAACACCCTGCTAGCTGATACCCAGCAACACCCTGCTCACTGATACTCAGCAATACGCTGCACACTGATACTCAGCGATACACTGCTCAGCAATACCCTGCTCACTGATACTCGGCAATACCCTGCTCACTGATACTCAGCATTACCCTGCTCGCTGATACCCAGCAATACCCTGCTCACTGATACTCGGCAATACCCTGCTCACTGATACTCGGCAATACCCTGCTCACTGATACTCGGCAATACCCTGCTCACTGATACTCGGCAATACCCTGCTCACTGATACTCGGCAATACCCTGCTCACTGATACTCGGCAATACCCTGCTCACTGATACTCGGCGATACCCTGCTCGCTGATACTCGGCAATACCCTGCTCACTGATACTCGGCAATACCCTGCTCACTGATACTCAGCAATACCCTGCTCACTGATACTCGGCAATACCCTGCTCACTGATAATAACCTGCTCACTGATACTCGGCAATACCCTGCTCACTGATACTCAGCAATACCCTGCTCGCTGATACTCAGCAATACCCTGCTCGCTGATACTCAGCAGTACCCTGCTCACTGATACTCGGCAATACCCTGCTCACTGATACTCTGCAATACCCTGCTCACTGATACTCTGCAATACCCTGCTCACTGATACCCAGCAATACCGTGCTCACTGATACCCAACAATACGCTGCACACTGATACTCAGCAGTACCCTGCTCACTGATACCCCGCGATACCCTGCTCACTGATACCCCGCGATACCCTGCTCACTGATACTCAGCGATACCCTGCTCACTGATACTCAGCGATACGCTGCACACTGATACCCGGCAATACCCTGCTCACTGATACTCGGCAATACCCTGCTCACTGATACTCGGCAATACCCTGCTCACTGATACTCGGCAATACCCTGCTCACTGATACTCGGCAATGCCCTGCTCACTGATACTCGGCAATGCCCTGCTCACTGATACTCGGCAATGCCCTGCTCACTGATACTCGGCAATGCCCTGCTCACTGATACTCGGCAATACCCTGCTCACTGATACTCGGCAATACCCTGCTCACTGATACTCGGCAATGCCCTGCTCACTGATACTCAGCAATACCCTGCTCACTGATACTCGGCAATACCCTGCTCACTGATACCCAGCAATACCCTGCTCACTGATACTCGGCAATACCCTGCTCACTGATACTCGGCAATACCCTGCTCACTGATACTCAGCAATACCCTGCTCGCTGATACTCAGCAATACCCTGCTCACTGATACTCGGCAATACCCTGCTCACTGATACTCGGCAATACCCTGCTCACTGATACTCAGCAATACGCTACACACTGATACTCGGCAATGCCCTGCTCACTGATACTCCGCAATGCCCTGCTCACTGATACCCAGCAATACCCTGCTCACTGATACCCGGTAATACCCTGCTCACTGATACTCGGCAATATCCTGCTCACTGATACTCGGCAATACCCTGCTCGCTGATACTCGGCAATACCCTGCTCACTGATACTCGGCAATACCCTGCTCACTGATACTCGGCAATACCCTGCTCACTGATACTCGGCAATACCCTGCTCACTGATACTCGGCAATACCCTGCTCACTGATAATAACCTGCTCACTGATACTCGGCAATACCCTGCTCACTGATACTCAGCAATACCCTGCTCGCTGATACTCAGCAATACCCTGCTCGCTGATACTCAGCAATACCCTGCTCACTGATACTCGGCAATACCCTGCTCACTGATACTCAGCAATACCCTGCTCACTGATACTCGGCAATACCCTGCTCACTGATACTCAGCAATACCCTGCTCACTGATACTCGGCAATACCCTGCTCACTGATACCCGGCAATACCCTGCTCACTGGTACCCGGCAATACCCTGCTCACTGATACTTGGCAATACCCTGCTCACTGATACTCGGCAATACACTGCTCACTGATACTCGGCAATACCCTGCTCACTGATACTCCGCAATACCCTGCTCACTGATACCCAGCAATACCCTGCTCACTGATACCCAGCAATACCCTGCTCACTGATACCCAGCAATACCCTGCTCACTGATACCCAGCAATACGCTGCACACTGATACTCAGCAGTACCCTGCTCACTGATACTCGGCAATACCCTGCTCCCTGATACTCGGCAATACCCTGCTCACTGATACTCGGCAATACCCTGCTCACTGATACTCAGCAATACCCTGCTCACTGATACTCGGCAATACACTGCTCACTGATACCCAGCAATACCCTGCTCACTGATACTCGGCAATACCCTGCTCACTGATACTCGGCAATACCCTGCTCACTGATACTCAGCAATACCCTGCTCGCTGATACTCAGCAATACCCTGCTCACTGATACTCGGCAATACCCTGCTCACTGATACTCGGCAATACCCTGCTCACTGATACTCGGCAATACCCTGCTCACTGATACTCGGCAATACCCTGCTCACTGATACTCAGCAATACGCTACACACTGATACTCAGCAGTACCCTGCTCACTGATACTCGGCAATACCCTGCTCACTGATACTCTGCAATACCCTGCTCACTGATACTCGGCAATACCCTGCTCACTGATACCCAGCAATACCCTGCTCACTGATACTCGGCAATACCCTGCTCACTGATACTCAGCAATACGCTACACACTGATACTCAGCAGTACCCTGCTCACTGATACTCGGCAATACCCTGCTCACTGATACTCTGCAATACCCTGCTCACTGATACTCTGCAATACCCTGCTCACTGATACCCAGCAATACCCTGCTCACTGATACCCAACAATACGCTGCACACTGATACTCAGCAGTACCCTGCTCACTGATACCCCGCGATACCCTGCTCACTGATACCCCGCGATACCCTGCTCACTGATACTCAGCGATACCCTGCTCACTGATACTCAGCGATACGCTGCACACTGATACCCGGCAATACCCTGCTCACTGATACTCGGCAATACCCTGCTCACTGATACTCGGCAATACCCTGCTCACTGATACTCGGCAATACCCTGCTCACTGATACTCGGCAATGCCCTGCTCACTGATACTCGGCAATGCCCTGCTCACTGATACTCGGCAATGCCCTGCTCACTGATACTCGGCAATGCCCTGCTCACTGATACTCGGCAATACCCTGCTCACTGATACTCGGCAATACCCTGCTCACTGATACTCGGCAATGCCCTGCTCACTGATACTCAGCAATACCCTGCTCACTGATACTCGGCAATACCCTGCTCACTGATACCCAGCAATACCCTGCTCACTGATACTCGGCAATACCCTGCTCACTGATACTCGGCAATACCCTGCTCACTGATACTCAGCAATACCCTGCTCGCTGATACTCAGCAATACCCTGCTCACTGATACTCGGCAATACCCTGCTCACTGATACTCGGCAATACCCTGCTCACTGATACTCAGCAATACGCTACACACTGATACTCGGCAATGCCCTGCTCACTGATACTCGGCAATGCCCTGCTCACTGATACTCGGCAATACCCTGCTCACTGATACTCGGCAATACCCTGCTCACTGATACTCGGCAATACCCTGCTCACTGATACTCAGCAATACCCTGCTCACTGATACTCAGCAATACCCTGCTCACTGATACTCAGCAATACGCTGCACACTGATACTCAGCAATACCCTGCTCACTGATACCCAGCAGTACCCTGCTCACTGATACTCAGCAACACCCTGCTCACTGATACTCAGCAATACCCTGCTCACTGATACTCAGCAATACCCTGCTCACTGATACTCAGCAATACGCTGCACACTGATACTCAGCAATACCCTGCTCACTGATACCCAGCAACACCCTGCTCACTGATACTCAGCAATACCCTGCTCACTGATACCCAGCAACACCCTGCTCGCTGATACCCAGCAACACCCTGCTCACTGATACTCAGCAATACGCTGCACACTGATACTCAGCAATACCCTGCTCACTGATACTCAGCAATACCCTGCTCGCTGATACCCAGCAACACCCTGCTCACATACTCAGCAATACGCTGCACACTGATACTCAGCGATACCCTGCTCAGCAATACCCTGCTCACTGATACTCGGCAATACCCTGCTCACTGATACTCAGCATTACCCTGCTCGCTGATACCCAGCAATACCCTGCTCACTGATACTCGGCAATACCCTGCTCACTGATACCCAGCAACACCCTGCTCACTGATACTCAGCAATAAGCTGCACACTGATACTCAGCAATACCCTGCTCACTGATACTCAGCAATACCCTGCTCACTGATACTCAGCAATACCCTGCTCACTGATACTCAGCAACACCCTGCTCACTGATACTCAGCAATACCCTGCTCACTGATACTCAGCAATACGCTGCACACTGATACTCAGCAATACCCTGCTCACTGATACCCAGCAATACGCTGCACACTGATACTAAGCAATACCCTGCTCACTGATACTCAGCAACACCCTGCTCACTGATACTCAGCAACACCCTGCTCACTGATACTCAGCAATACCCTGCTCACTGATACTCAGCAATACCCTGCTCACTGATACTCAGCAATACGCTGCACACTGATACTCAGCAATACCCTGCTCACTGATACCCAGCAATACCCTGCTCACTGATACTCAGCAATACGCTGCTCACTGATACTCAGCAATACGCTGCACACTGATACTCAGCAATACGCTGCACACTGATACTCAGCAATACCCTGCTCACTGATACTCAGCAATACCCTGCTCGCTGATACCCAGCAACACCCTGCTCACATACTCAGCAATACGCTGCACACTGATACTCAACGATACCCTGCTCAGCAATACCCTGCTCACTGATACTCGGCAATACCCTGCTCACTGATACTCAGCATTACCCTGCTCGCTGATACCCAGCAATACCCTGCTCACTGATATTCGGCAATACCCTGCTCACTGATACTCGGCAATACCCTGCTCGCTGATACTCAGCAATACCCTGCTCGCTGATACCCAGCAGTACCCTGCTCACTGATACTCAGCAATACCCTGCTCACTGATACTCAGCAATACCCTGCTCGCTGATACCCAGCAACACCCTGCTCACTGATACCCAGCAACACCCTGCTCACTGATACTCAGCAATACCCTGCTCACTGATACCCAGCAACACCCTGCTAGCTGATACCCAGCAACACCCTGCTCACTGATACTCAGCAATACGCTGCACACTGATACTCAGCGATACACTGCTCAGCAATACCCTGCTCACTGATACTCGGCAATACCCTGCTCACTGATACTCAGCATTACCCTGCTCGCTGATACCCAGCAATACCCTGCTCACTGATACTCGGCAATACCCTGCTCACTGATACTCGGCAATACCCTGCTCACTGATACTCGGCAATACCCTGCTCACTGATACTCGGCAATACCCTGCTCACTGATACTCGGCAATACCCTGCTCACTGATACTCGGCAATACCCTGCTCACTGATACTCGGCAATACCCTGCTCACTGATACTCGGCAATACCCTGCTCACTGATACTCGGCAATACCCTGCTCACTGATACTCGGCAATACCCTGCTCACTGATACTCGGCGATACCCTGCTCGCTGATACTCGGCAATACCCTGCTCACTGATACTCGGCAATACCCTGCTCACTGATACTCAGCAATACCCTGCTCACTGATACTCGGCAATACCCTGCTCACTGATAATAACCTGCTCACTGATACTCGGCAATACCCTGCTCACTGATACTCAGCAATACCCTGCTCGCTGATACTCAGCAATACCCTGCTCGCTGATACTCAGCAATACCCTGCTCACTGATACTCGGCAATACCCTGCTCACTGATACTCAGCAATACCCTGCTCACTGATACTCGGCAATACCCTGCTCACTGATACTCAGCAATACCCTGCTCACTGATACTCGGCAATACCCTGCTCACTGATACCCGGCAATACCCTGCTCACTGGTACCCGGCAATACCCTGCTCACTGATACTTGGCAATACCCTGCTCACTGATACTCGGCAATACCCTGCTCACTGATACTCGGCAATACCCTGCTCACTGATACTCCGCAATACCCTGCTCACTGATACCCAGCAATACCCTGCTCACTGATACCCAGCAATACCCTGCTCACTGATACCCAGCAATACCCTGCTCACTGATACCCAGCAATACGCTGCACACTGATACTCAGCAGTACCCTGCTCACTGATACTCGGCAATACCCTGCTCCCTGATACTCGGCAATACCCTGCTCACTGATACTCGGCAATACCCTGCTCACTGATACTCAGCAATACCCTGCTCACTGATACTCGGCAATACACTGCTCACTGATACCCAGCAATACCCTGCTCACTGATACTCGGCAATACCCTGCTCACTGATACTCGGCAATACCCTGCTCACTGATACTCAGCAATACCCTGCTCGCTGATACTCAGCAATACCCTGCTCACTGATACTCGGCAATACCCTGCTCACTGATACTCGGCAATACCCTGCTCACTGATACTCGGCAATACCCTGCTCACTGATACTCGGCAATACCCTGCTCACTGATACTCAGCAATACGCTACACACTGATACTCAGCAGTACCCTGCTCACTGATACTCGGCAATACCCTGCTCACTGATACTCTGCAATACCCTGCTCACTGATACTCGGCAATACCCTGCTCACTGATACCCAGCAATACCCTGCTCACTGATACTCGGCAATACCCTGCTCACTGATACTCAGCAATACGCTACACACTGATACTCAGCAGTACCCTGCTCACTGATACTCGGCAATACCCTGCTCACTGATACTCTGCAATACCCTGCTCACTGATACTCTGCAATACCCTGCTCACTGATACCCAGCAATACCCTGCTCACTGATACCCAACAATACGCTGCACACTGATACTCAGCAGTACCCTGCTCACTGATACCCCGCGATACCCTGCTCACTGATACCCCGCGATACCCTGCTCACTGATACTCAGCGATACCCTGCTCACTGATACTCAGCGATACGCTGCACACTGATACCCGGCAATACCCTGCTCACTGATACTCGGCAATACCCTGCTCACTGATACTCGGCAATACCCTGCTCACTGATACTCGGCAATGCCCTGCTCACTGATACTCGGCAATGCCCTGCTCACTGATACTCGGCAATGCCCTGCTCACTGATACTCGGCAATGCCCTGCTCACTGATACTCGGCAATACCCTGCTCACTGATACTCGGCAATACCCTGCTCACTGATACTCGGCAATGCCCTGCTCACTGATACTCAGCAATACCCTGCTCACTGATACTCGGCAATACCCTGCTCACTGATACCCAGCAATACCCTGCTCACTGATACTCGGCAATACCCTGCTCACTGATACTCGGCAATACCCTGCTCACTGATACTCAGCAATACCCTGCTCGCTGATACTCAGCAATACCCTGCTCACTGATACTCGGCAATACCCTGCTCACTGATACTCGGCAATACCCTGCTCACTGATACTCAGCAATACGCTACACACTGATACTCGGCAATGCCCTGCTCACTGATACTCCGCAATGCCCTGCTCACTGATACCCAGCAATACCCTGCTCACTGATACCCGGTAATACCCTGCTCACTGATACTCGGCAATATCCTGCTCACTGATACTCGGCAATACCCTGCTCGCTGATACTCGGCAATACCCTGCTCACTGATACTCGGCAATACCCTGCTCACTGATACTCGGCAATACCCTGCTCACTGATACTCGGCAATACCCTGCTCACTGATACTCGGCAATACCCTGCTCACTGATAATAACCTGCTCACTGATACTCGGCAATACCCTGCTCACTGATACTCAGCAATACCCTGCTCGCTGATACTCAGCAATACCCTGCTCGCTGATACTCAGCAATACCCTGCTCACTGATACTCGGCAATACCCTGCTCACTGATACTCGGCAATACCCTGCTCACTGATACTCGGCAATACCCTGCTCACTGATACTCAGCAATACCCTGCTCACTGATACTCGGCAATACCCTGCTCACTGATACCCGGCAATACCCTGCTCACTGGTACCCGGCAATACCCTGCTCACTGATACTTGGCAATACCCTGCTCACTGATACTCGGCAATACCCTGCTCACTGATACTCGGCAATACCCTGCTCACTGATACTCCGCAATACCCTGCTCACTGATACCCAGCAATACCCTGCTCACTGATACCCAGCAATACCCTGCTCACTGATACCCAGCAATACCCTGCTCACTGATACCCAGCAATACGCTGCACACTGATACTCAGCAGTACCCTGCTCCCTGATACTCGGCAATACCCTGCTCCCTGATACTCGGCAATACCCTGCTCACTGATACTCGGCAATACCCTGCTCACTGATACTCAGCAATACCCTGCTCACTGATACTCGGCAATACACTGCTCACTGATACCCAGCAATACCCTGCTCACTGATACTCGGCAATACCCTGCTCACTGATACTCGGCAAGACCCTGCTCACTGATACTCAGCAATACCCTGCTCGCTGATACTCAGCAATACCCTGCTCACTGATACTCGGCAATACCCTGCTCACTGATACTCGGCAATACCCTGCTCACTGATACTCGGCAATACCCTGCTCACTGATACTCGGCAATACCCTGCTCACTGATACTCAGCAATACGCTACACACTGATACTCAGCAGTACCCTGCTCACTGATACTCGGCAATACCCTGCTCACTGATACTCTGCAATACCCTGCTCACTGATACTCTGCAATACCCTGCTCACTGATACCCAGCAATACCCTGCTCACTGATACCCAACAATACGCTGCACACTGATACTCAGCAGTACCCTGCTCACTGATACCCCGCGATACCCTGCTCACTGATACCCCGCGATACCCTGCTCACTGATACCCCGCGATACCCTGCTCACTGATACTCAGCGATACCCTGCTCACTGATACTCAGCGATACGCTGCACACTGATACCCGGCAATACCCTGCTCACTGATACTCGGCAATACCCTGCTCACTGATACTCGGCAATACCCTGCTCACTGATACTCGGCAATACCCTGCTCACTGATACTCGGCAATGCCCTGCTCACTGATACTCGGCAATGCCCTGCTCACTGATACTCGGCAATGCCCTGCTCACTGATACTCGGCAATGCCCTGCTCACTGATACTCGGCAATACCCTGCTCACTGATACTCGGCAATACCCTGCTCACTGATACTCGGCAATGCCCTGCTCACTGATACTCAGCAATACCCTGCTCACTGATACTCGGCAATACCCTGCTCACTGATACCCAGCAATACCCTGCTCACTGATACTCGGCAATACCCTGCTCACTGATACTCGGCAATACCCTGCTCACTGATACTCAGCAATACCCTGCTCGCTGATACTCAGCAATACCCTGCTCACTGATACTCGGCAATACCCTGCTCACTGATACTCGGCAATACCCTGCTCACTGATACTCGGCAATACGCTACACACTGATACTCGGCAATGCCCTGCTCACTGATACTCGGCAATGCCCTGCTCACTGATACCCAGCAATACCCTGCTCACTGATACCCGGTAATACCCTGCTCACTGATACTCGGCAATATCCTGCTCACTGATACTCGGCAATACCCTGCTCGCTGATACTCGGCAATACCCTGCTCACTGATACTCGGCAATACCCTGCTCACTGATACTCGGCAATACCCTGCTCACTGATACTCGGCAATACCCTGCTCACTGATACTCGGCAATACCCTGCTCACTGATACTCGGCAATACCCTGCTCACTGATACCCAGCAATACCCTGCTCACTGATACTCGGCAATAACCTGCTTACTGATACTTGGCAATAACCTGATCACTGATATTCATTTTGCATTCTGCCCCGGCCCCTCAGCTCCCATTTCAAACATGGACATGGGTGCTGAACTCCAGAGGTGAGTGACTGCCCTTGACCGAGTATGACATCCAGGAGCCCTAGCACAACTAGCCCTAGGGAATATTGTCTGCTGGTTGGAGTATTCCCTGGCACCAAAAAGATGGTTGCTGTTGTTGGGGATCAATCATCTCAGTTCCAGGACAACACTGCAGGAGTTCCTCAGGGTAGTGCCCTCGATCCAACCATCTTCAGCTGCTTCACAAGTGATCATTCCTCCTAAGGTCAAAACTGTGTGTGTTTGCTGGTGACAATGTTCAATATTTGTAACACGTCTGATTAATGATACACTCCTGTATGCTTCACCTGATGCCGGTGTCTATGGATTCACATTGTATACCTTGTGTTGCCCTAGTATGTATTTCCTTTCATTTTATTTTCATATACTTAATGATCTGTTTGAGCTGCTCGCAGAAAAATACTTTTCACTGTACCTTGGTCCACGTGACAATAAACAAATGCAATGTAATCCTCTGATACTGAAACTGTCTGTGTCCATATGCAGCAAGACTTGGACAATATCCAGGCTTGGACTGAAAAGTGGCAAGTTACATTTGTGCCTCAAGTGCCAGGCAACGGCCATCACCAACCAGAAAGAGCCTAACCATCTCCCCATAACATTCACTGGCATTACCATCGCTGATTCCCCCACTATCAATATCTGGGGATTACCATTGACTAGAAGCTGAACTGGACTAGCAACATTATTACTGTGGCTACAAGAGAAGTTCAGAGGATGAGAATCCTGTGGAGAGTTAACTCCACCTGACCTTTCAATGCCCCTGCCCACCATTTACAAGGCACCAACAGCAGTGAAATGAAATACTCTCCATTTGCCTGGATGAGTGCAGCTCCAACAACACTCAAGAAACTAGTCACTATCCATGACAAGTCGACCGTCTTAAACATTCACTCCGTCCATCAACAGCACACAGTAGCAGCAGTTTGTACCATCTACAAGATGTGCCACAGCAACTCAAAAACCTCTTCACTTTCCAAACCTGGGACATCAACCGCCTAGCAAAACAGGGCAGCAGGCACATGGGAACACCACCCCAAACCGCAGACTGTCCTGACTTCACTGTTGGTGTGATGTTACGATCACAGTTGTGATAACTGTATTTGAATGGAATCCCGGCTCAAAAGACTGTCATTTTTTAAATGTGGAGGAAGAGGGTCACAGGACTGCTAATTAACAACGTTCGGATACCGAACCAGACTCCAACTTTTGTCAGGATGCTGGACAAGAACCCCAATATTTTACATTTGTAAAACTGAGGAAAGGATACTTCACTCCAGGGGTGATGACTCTGATAAATAGGTATCTTTTTTGTTAAAACAAGCTTTAATTCAAACTCAGAATTAACCACATTAACATCAAAGAAATAGCTTTACAATTATCAGTTAAACAGTTCTTAAATAAAAGGAAAAACTTCAACTTACTATCTACACCTGCTACTAATTCCATTAAGCAACCCAATACAGTTCAAATGCCACTTGTAAACTTAACAAAAGGGTTACATATCTGTGTAGATACTTTTAGAGAGAGAACCTGCTGCCTCAGCGGCAGAATTTGATTCCGGCCGTGGGTGACTGGAGTTTGCACATTCTCCCCGTGTCTGCGTGGGTTTCCTATGGGTGCTCCCGTTTCCTCCCACAGTCCAAAGATGTGAAGGTTATGTAGGGTTATGGGGATAGGGCGGACGTGGGCCTAAGTAGGGTGCTCTTTCAGATAGTTGGTGCAGGCTCGATGGGCTGCGTGGCTTCCTTCTGCACTGTAGGGATTCTATGTATTCTAAGAATAGATCCAGTACACTTCTGTCTTGTCAGACTCCAATCCAATGGCAAACTGCTGTTCAACTTACAATCTTGATGTGGAGATGCCGGTGTTGGACTGGGGTAAGCACAGTAAGAAGTCTTACAACACCAGGTTAAAGTCCAACAGGTTTGTTTCGATGTCACTAGCTTTCAGAGCGCTGCTCCTTCCTCGGGTGAATGAGGAGGTATGTTCCAGAAACATATATATATATATATATAGACAGATCCAAAGATGCCGGACAATGCTTGGAATGTGAGCATTAGCAGGTGATTAAATCTTTACAGATCCAGAGATGGGGTAACCCCAGGTTAAAGAGGTGTGAATTGTGTCAAGCCAGGACAGTTGGTAGGATTTCGCAGGCTAGATGGTGGGGGATGAATGTAATGCGACATGAATCCCAGGTCCTGGTTGAGGCCGCACTCGTGTGTGGAATTTGGCTACAAGTTTCTGCTCGGCGATTCAGCGTTGTCGCGGGTCCTGAAGGCCGCCTTGGAGAACGCTTACCCGGAGATCAGAGGCTGAATGCCCTTGACTGCTGAAGTGTTCCCCGACTGGAAGGGAACATTCCTGCCTGGTGATTGTCGCGCGATGTCCGTTCATTCGTTGTCGCAGCGTCTGCATGGTCTCGCCAATGTACCACGCTTCGGGACATCCTTTCCTGCAACGTATGAGGTAGACAACGTTGGCCGAGTCGCACGAGTATTTACCGCGTACCTGGTGGGTGGTGTTCTCCGAAAGCTAGTGACATCGAAACAAACCTGTTGGACTTTAACCTGGTGTTGTAAGACTTCTTACTTAAAATCTTATAACAGACTGCAAAACAAAAGACAAGACTTGGCTCTTCTCATTAATTACATCATCTGTACCGCACAAAACTCCTTGACCTCCTTCGTTAGGACTAAATACAATCCCACTTAAATTGTCTAGTCTCCAGGGAATCGGGAGCAATCATTTTTTTTCCTTATTTTTTAAATTTAGTGTACCTAATTCAATTTTTCCAATTAAGAGGCAATTTAGCATGGCCAATCCACCTACCCCGCACATCTTCGGGTTTGTGGGGACAAAACCCACACAAACACGGGGAGAATGTGCAAACTCCACACGGACAGTGGCAGCATGGTTGCACAAGTGGTTAGCAATCTTGCCTCAGAGCGCCAGGGTCCCAAGTTTGATTCCCGGCTTGGGTCACTGTGTGGAGTCTGCATGTTCTCCGTGTCTGCGTGGGTTTCCTCCGGGTGCTCCGGTTTCTTCCTCATAAGTCCCGAAAAACGTGCTGTGAGGTGAATTGTACATTCTGAATTCTCCCTCAGTGTATCCGACCAGGTGCCAGAGTGTGGCGAGTAGGGGCTTTTCACTAACTTAATTGCAGTGTTAATTTAAGCCTACTTGTGATAAAGATTATTTTAAAAAAAGACAGTGACCCAGAGCTGAGATCGAACCTGGGGCCTCGGTGCCGTGAGACAGCAGTGCTAACCACTGTGCCACCGTGCAGCCCTATCTCCAATCATAACAGCATCCGATTATCCCCTTTATCTGTAACCAAGTAAATGGTTAGAAGCAATGTTACCTCACACTGTTTCTGACTCGTTGATTACAGATTTAGTAGACATACTGCCTGTATGTATGTTAAACCAGGGTTTTTAATAACATTACTGCAACAAATATGACAAATAATATATAACAATTCCTACATTCTTCATACCTTCTCCTTAAAAAAAAATAAGCCAGCAATAAGAAAAGATGGCTTCATTTTCCAAAAACATTTCAACTTTAAATACTAATTATGAAATACTGCTATTAGACTATATGATACATACCTCGTCATTTCTGCATACAGATTTAAACATCAGGATAGTCCATTCAGTTTTCCTTTCCCAACTTTGAACACTCCGTTATTCTTCCATCTCAAAGTCATGATAAAGCATGACAATCACATTTTGTCTCCATGTATAATTTTCAAGTTAAATGGTTGAAGCAATAAACTCCATCCAAACAGCCTTTTCTTCTTCAATGGGTTATGGTCTGTATAAACAATTGTCTCTGAAGAATTGTTAACAACACAAATGTTGAAATATTGTAACGCCAATATCAAACTCAATGTCTCCTTCTCAATGGTCGAATACGTCTTTTGATGAGTATTTAGTTTTCTGGAAAAATAACCAACAGGTTTTTCTGCACCTTTTGTCATCTTGTTGTAACAGTACAGCACCAACACCCACATCACTCGGATCAATGACCACCTTAAATTACTTGTCATAATTAGGTTCTCACCAAAACTGGTGAGGTGGTCATTACAGTTTTCAGATTGACCTGACATTCTGACCTCCAGTGGAAGTTCAGTCAGTGGAGCAATCACTGCTGAAATTTGGCCCAAATTTTCTTTCGGAAACTACTCATGCCCAGAGACCTCAGAACTTCTCTTATTGACAGTATTGAGAACTCCCTAATCACATTCATTTTCAAGTCCAACAGTATGGCCGTCGAATGTGAGTTGGGCTTTCGCAAACTCACTTGGTCAAGTTTACCACCATGCCAGCCTCCTGTAGCCGATTGAACAATTCCTTTAAATGTTCCAAATGCTTCTTCCAGGTTTGTCTGAACTCCACCAGATCATATGGTGGCACAATTTTTTAGTCCAGAAATGACTTTGTTGGTTAGTCTTTGGAATATTCCAGGTGCATTCGTCATTCCAAATGGCATAACCGTAAATTGATACAGACCATTTGGCGTCACAAAAGCCAAAACTTCCTTTGCCCTTTCAGATATAGGTACTTGCCAGTATCCTTTTAGTAAGTAAATTTTGGTAATAAACTTTGCTTGTCCCACCTTTTCAATACAGTCTTCCAAATGAGGAATAGGATACGAATCTGACTTCATAACTGCATTGACTTTCCTATAGTCCACACACAGTTGTTGCGTTCCATCTGGTTTTGGTACCATCACAAGAGGTGAGCTCCAATCGCTGCAACTCACTTCAATGATATTCTTAAGCTTGCTTTCAATCTCCTTTTGTACCTGTGCCAACTTTGATGGACTGAGTGTATGTGGATGTTGCTTAATTGGAATAGAATTTTCCACATCTATATGATGTATAATTACTTTGGTAATTCTTGGTTTGTTCCCACATATAGCTCTATGCGACTGTAACAACTCTTTTAGGTCACTCTGATTTTCCTCTGAAACCTAACTCCGTAATTAATCCAAATTTCTTTTTACTCCCTCATTATCCAGTCTAACTTGAGGAATGTCAAATTCAGAATCATCTGGATTTTTATCTTTTTCTGAGTTATAACGACTAACGCAGCCAGCTTTCCTTCCCTATCAAAATAGCTTTTGAGTATATTAACGTGACACTCTTCTATCTGCCATACTTATCAAATAATTCACCTTACTCAATTTCCTTTCAATTTGATATCGTCCACTAAATCTTGCTTTTAATGGTTCACCACTGGTAATGAACAAAGAACAATACAGCACAAGAACAGGCCCTTCGGCCCTCCAAACCTGTGCCGGTCACGTGTCCTATCTAGGCCAAATGCCTGTATCCTTCTATACCCTGTCTGTTCATGTGCCTATCCAGATAAGTCTGAAAAGGTCGCTAACGTATCTGCCTCAACCACCTCACTTGGCCGTGCATTCCAGGCCACCACCACCCTCTGTGTAAACAAACCTCCCCGCACATCTCCTCTGAACCTTTCCCTCCTCGTCCCTCAGCCTCCGTCTCTCTAGGGAGAACAATCCCAATTTATTCAATCTCTCCTCATAGCTAATACCCTCCATACCAGGCAACATCCTGGTAACCCTTTTCTGTACCCTCTCCAAAGCCTCCACATCCTTCTGGTAGTGCGGTGACCAGAATTGGACACAGTATTCCGAATGTGGCCTAACCAATGTTCTATATAACTGTAACATAATTTTCGAGCTTTTATACTCGATACCCTGTCCTATGAAGGCAAGCATGCCATATGCTTCCTTTACCACCATTTCCACCTGTGCTGCCACTTTTAAGGATCTGTGGACCCGCACTCCCAGATATGTGTCTATATTCCTGATGGTTCTGCTGTTTATTTTATAGCTCCTACCTGAATTGGATCGACCAAAATGCATCGCCTCGCATTTGTCCAGGTTAAATTCCATCTGTCATTTCTCTGCCCAATTTTGCAGCCTATCTATATCCGGTTGTATTCTCTGACAATCTTCATTACTATCTGCAACTCATGCAATCTTATTATCATCCGCAAACTTGCTAATCAGACCCGCTATGTTTTCTTCCAAGTCATTTATATATATTACAAAGAACAGAGGTTCCAGTACTGATCTCTGCGGAACACCACTAGTTACAGACCTCCATTCGCAAAAACACCCTTCCACTGCTACCCTCTGTCTTCTATGGCCAAGCCAGTTCTGGATCCATCCAGCTAGTTCATCCCTGACCCCATGTGATCTAATCTTTTGCACCAACCTGCCATGAGGGACCTTATCAAATGCTTTACTAAAGTCCATGTCGACATCATCCACAGCCCTTCCCTCATCAATCATTTTGTCACCTCAAAAAATTAAATTATTGAGACAAGACCTCCCTTGTACAAAACCATGCTGTCTGTCGCTAATAAGACCATTCACTTCCAAATATGCATAGATCCTATTTCTGAGACTCTTTTCCAACAATTTCACTATCACTGACGTCAGGCTCACTGGCCTATAATTACCCGGATTATCCTTGCAACCCTTCTTAAAAACAGTACAACATTGGCTATTCTCCAATCCTCTGTGGCCAACGAGGACACACAAATTTCTGTTAGAGGCCCAGAGATTTCATCTCTCATCTCCCTCAGTAATCTGGGATAGATGCCTTCTGGTCCTGGGGATTTGTTTACCGTAATGCCTTTTAACACACCTAACACTTCCTCCCTCAATAACGACCTGTCCCTCTGAGACACCACCAATCAAAGTGTCCCTCTCCTTTGTGAATACTGATGCAAAATGCTGATTAAGGACTTCCTCTTGTTCTACACATGATTTCACTCCTTTGTCCTTGAATGGACCAACTCTTTCTCTAGCTCCCCTCTTGTTCCTAATATACGTACAAAATGCCTTGGGATTCTCCTTAATCCTGTCTGCCAAGGACATTTCGTGACCCCTTTTTATCATAGAATTTATAGATCATAGAATTTACAGTGTATAAGGAGGCCATTCGGCCCATCGAGCCTGCGCCGGCCCTTACAAAGAGCACCCTCTCAAGCCCACGTATCTACCCTATCCCCGTAACCCAGTAACCCCCACTTAACCTTTTTGCACATGAGGGAAATTTAGCACTGCCAATCCACCTAACCCGCACATCTTTGGACTGTCGGAGGAAATGTGGAGCTTGTTCAAGGAACAGCTACTGCGTGTCCTTGATAAGTATGTACCTGTCAGGCAGGGAGGAAGTGGTCGAGTGAGGGAACCGTGGTTTACTAAAGCAGTCGAAACACTTGTCAAGAGGAAGAAGGAGGCTTATGTAAAGATGAGACATGAAGGTTCAGTTAGGGCGCTCGAGAGTTACAAGTTAGCTAGGAAGGACCTAAAGAGAGAGCTAAGGAGGGGACATGAGAAGTCTTTGGCAGGTCGGATCAAGGATAACCCTAAAGCTTTCTATAGATATATCAGGAATAAAAGAATGATTAGGGTAAGAGTAGGGCCAGTCAAGGACAGTAGTGGGAAGTTGTGCGTGGAGTCCGAGAAGATAGGAGAGGTGCTAAATGAATATTTTTCATCAGTATTCACACAGGAAAAAGACAATGTTGTCGAGAATACTGAGATTCAGGCTACTAGACTAGAAGGGCTTGAGGTTCATAAGGAGGACGTGATAGCAATTCTGGAAAGTGTGAAAATAGAAAAGTCCCCTGGGCCGGATGGGATTTATCCTAGGATTGTCTGGGAAGCTAGGGAGGAGATTGCTGAGCCTTTGGCTTTGATCTTTAAGTCATCTTTGTCTACAGGAATAGTGCCAGAAGACTGGAGGATAGTAAATGTCCCCTTGTTCAAGAAGGGGAGTAGAGACAACCCCGGTAACTATAGACCAGTGAGCCTTACTTCTGTTGTGGGCAAAGTCTTGGGAAGGTTTATAAGAGATAGGATGTATAATCATCTGGAAAGGAATAATTTGATTAGAGATAGTCAACACTGTTTTGTGAAGGGTAGGTCGTGCTTCACAAACCTTATTGAGTTCTTTGAGAAGGTGACCAAACAGGTGGATGAGGGTAAAGCAGTTGATGTAGTGTATATGGATTTCAATAAAGCGTTTGATAAGGTTCCCCATGGTAGGCTACTGCAGAAAATATGGAGGCATGGGATTCAGGGTGATTCAGCAGTTTGGATCAGAAATTGGCTAGCTGGAAGAAGACAAAGGGTGGTGGTTGATGGAAAATGTTCAGACTGGAGTCCAGTTACTAGTGGTGTACCACAAGGATCTGTTTTGGGGCCACTGTTGTTTGTCATTTTTACAAATGACCTGGAGGAGGGCGTAGAAGGATGGGTGAGTAAATTTGCAGATGACACTAAAGTCGGTGGAGTTGTGGACAGTGCGGAAGGATGTTACAAGTTACAGAGGGACATAGATAAGCTGCAGCGCTGGGCTGAGAGGTGGCAAATGGAGTTTAATGCAGAAAAGTGTAAAGTGATTCATTTTGGAAGGAATAACAGGAAGACAGAGTACTGGGCTAATGGTAAGATTCTTGGCAGTGTGGATGAGCAGAGAGATCTCGGTGTCCATGTGCATAGATCTCTGAAAGTTGCCACCCAGGTTGAGAGGGTTGTTAAGAAGGCATACGGTGTGTTAGCTTTTATTGGTCGAGGGATTGAGTTTCGGAGCCATGAAGTCATGTTGCAGCTGTACAAAACTCTGGTGCAGCCGCATTTGGAGTATTGCGTGCAATTCTGGTCGCCGCATTATAGGAAGGATGTGGAAGTATTGGAAAGGGTGCAGAGGAGATTTACCAGAATGTTGCCTGGTATGGAGGGAAGATCTTATGAGGGAAGGCTGAGGGACTTGAGGCTGTTTTTGTTAGAGAGAAGAAGGTTAAGAGGTGACTTAATTGAGGCATACAAGATGATCAGAGGATTAGATAGGGTGGACAGTGAGAGCCTTTTTCCTCGGATGGTGATGTCTAGCACGAGGGGACATAGCTTTAAATTGAGGGGAGATAGATATAGGACAGATGTCAGAGGTAGGTTCTTTACTCAGAGAGTAGTAAGGGGGTGGAATGCCCTGCCTGCAACAGTAGTGGACTCGCCAACGCTAAGGGCATTCAAATGGTCATTGGATAGACATATGGACGATAAGGGAATAGTGTAGATGGGCTTTAGAGTGGTTTCACGGGCCGATGCAACATCGAGGGCAGAAGGGCCTGTACTGCGCTGTAATGTTCTATGTTTACTCCACAACAGGCTGGTATTGGGTGTCACAGATAACTGGGTGTCTCTCTCTTGCAGGTGTTAAAACCACGACCCGGAAGTGTCGCACTGGGACAGCTTCGCAAGAGAGAGGGGACATGTCTCACTGTTTATACCTAACCAGTGAGGTTGTCCTTGTGCCACACCAGTTACCTTGACTGCCACCTATGCCTGTGTGAGTCTCTCTCCTGTGATGGTGAAATGTCACCCGGAAGCGCCCCACTAGTGCAACTTCACGAGAGAGAGAAAGAGGGACCGCTGTTTACTCCTGACTAGTAGACTCTCTTGAGTGAGCGTGTTCGAAGCGCTCAGATTCCCTTTTTCCGGTCCTTGACTACAGGATTATGTCCTGGCAATTATTGTGACTTGACCGGAGCGGACAGTGAAAGGAAGGTGAGACCACAATAATGGTAGTTTTAAAATAATTGATTTACTCAAGAGAAATTAAGTCTTCTGCAACTCAGATTAACACACACACACACCGATTATGAAATACTATGTGTAAAACAAGAGACTAAACGGCACATCGAAAATTCTTACAGCTTACACAGATTTATTTTAGCGACGCAAACACAGATACATTCACTCACCCACCCCAAACCTCGACAAGCTATACTAATTGGGAGTTTTGTGTGAGCTGGAGGAATATACTCACCACTCCAGGGACAGGATAGTTAAAAAAACGTTGACACAGATTTCTTTAGATCTTCTTCCTAGCTGGCCGTCCTTGTGGCTGTTGTTCCTCCGGTTCTCATCTGTTTTCAGCAAGGCGAAGCGTGTGTCAGGCAAGAGAGTAGAGTTCTCTAACAGTTCCTCAGACTTGACTTTTTAAAGGCAAAACCCTGAATGGGTCAAACACTGACCCTCCCACAGGTGAGTTCCAGGACAAAGGAAGCCTTCTGATTGTTGACAGAATGGAAGTGATCAAGTTCCCTAATCAAAAGGTGTCATAATGTAATTTGATTTTAATCAGAGCCCTTAAAAAAAGATTGCAATGTCTCTGGTTTCTGCTGGTCTCTTGACAATAGTCGCTTTAGACAACTTTAATCGTTATCTCATTTAGGTATTGTGCTTCCGTCTGGCTGAAATGCAATAAGTAATTTGCATTTCAACTGCCCCTGGTCTCTGAATGAGATTGGGCTGTTTCAGGACTCACGGCCTGTTTGTCTTGATTCAGTTGTCTGCCTGATCTGCCCATTTAAAATAGAATGTCCTGTTCCAACATGTCCAGTTCATTTTGGTCCTTTGATGAGTTTGCTACAACGTACATATATTCCAACAAAGCAACCCACTACAGTTCAAAATCCACTCATAAATAAAGTTTTTTAAAAAATGTTTATTCAAAATTTTTCACATTATCACAACAGAAAAATAGAACCCCCCCCCCCCCCCCCCCTTTACACAAACAATAAAACAAGAACAAAAGTGCATAAATAAACAGTAAACAATAGTGCATCCCCTACCAGACACGAACTTACCCCCCCGGGTTGCTGTTGCTGCTGACCATTTCCTAACGCTCCGCCAGGAAGTCTAGGAACGGCTGGCACCGCCTGAAGAACCCTTGCACAGATCCACTTAAGGCAAATTTCACCTCCAATTTAATAAACCCTGCCATGTCGTTAATCCAGGATTCCACGCTTGGGGGCCTCGCATCCTTCCACTGAAGCAGAATCCTTCGCCGGGCTACCAGGGATGCAAAGGCCAGAATACCGGCCTCTTTCGCCTCCTGCACTCCCAGCTCGTCCGACACCCCAAATATTGCAAGCCCCCAGCTAGGCCTAACCCTGGAATTCACTACCCTTGACACCGTCCTCGCTACGCCCCTCCAGAACTCCTCAATCGCTGGACATGCCCAGAACATGTGGGTGTGGTTTGCTGGGCTCCCTGAACACCTCGCACATCTGTCCTCACTCCCAAAAAAACGGCTTAGCCTTGCCCCGGTCATGTGCGCCCTGTGCAGCACTTTAAATTGTATCAGGCTGAGCCTCGCGCAAGAGGAGGAAGAGTTTACCCTTCCCAGGGCATCCACCAACATACCCTCGTTGATCTCCTCCCCCAGCTCCTCCTCCCACTTACCTTTTAACTCCTCCGCCGAGGCCTCCTCCTCCTCCTGCATCACCTGATAAGTTGCCGAGATCCTACCCTCTCCAACCCACACCCCCGAAAGCACCCTGTCCTGGACCCTGCGCACCGGCAGCAGCGGAAACTCCACCACCTGTCGCCTAACGAACGCCCTTACCTGCATATATCTGAAAGCATTTCCAGGGGGGAGCCCGAATTTCTCCTCCAGCTCCCCAAGGCTCGTAAACTTCCCGTCTATGAACAGGTCCCCCATCCTCCTAATACCTGCCCTGTGCCACCTCAAGAGCCCCCATCCATTTTCCCCGCGACAAACCGATGGTTCTCCCGTATCGGGGACCACACCGAAGCCCCCACCTCTTTCCCCCCCCCCCTGCGGCGTGTCCATTGCCCCCAGATTTTGAGGGTCGCCGCTACCACCGGGCTCATGGTGTACCTAGTCGTAGGAAGCGGCAGCGGTGCCGTCACCTGCGCCCCCAGGCTCGTGCCCACACAGGAAGCCATCTCCAGCCTTTTCCATGCCACCCCCATCCCCCTCCATTACCCACAAGTATCATCGGCACGTTGGCAGCCCAACTCCAGTACCCACATAAGTTTGGCAACGCTAACCGCGCCCCCTGTCCCTGCTCCGCTCTAAGAACACCCTTCTCACCCTTGGGGTCTTCTTCGCCCATACGAAATCCATAATACTCCTGTTAACCCGCTTAAAAAAGGCCTTAGGGATCAGGATGGGGAGGCACTGAAACAAAAACAAAAACCTCGGGAGCACCGTCATTTTAACCGACTGCACCCTATCCGCCAGGGAGAGCGGCAGCATGTCCCACCTTTTGAACTCCTCCGTTTGCTCCACCAGCCTCGTTACTTTGAGCTTATGCAGGGCCCCCCAGCTGCTAGCCACCTGAACCCCCAGGTATCTAAAACTTCTTTCTGCCCTTTTTAGTGGAAGCTCACCAATCCCCCTTTCCTGGTCTCCCGGGTGCACCACTAACAGCTCGTTCTTCCCCATGTTGAACTTATACCCAGAGAAATCCCCAAACTCCCTCAGGATCCGCATCACCTCCGGCATTCCCCCCACCGGGTCCGCCACATACAACGATACCCGGTGTTTCTCTCCCCCCCCCACCCCCTTCCAGTTCCTAGACTCCCTCAAAGCCATGGCCAGGGGCTCGATCACCAGCGCAAAGAGCAGGGGGGATAGAGGACACCCCTGCCTCGTCCCTCGGTATAGCCGGAAATATTACGACCTCCTGTTCGTGGACACACTCTCCACCAGGGCCTCGTACAGCAACCTCACCCAGCTAACGAACCCCTCCCCGAACCCAAACCTCCTCAACACCTCCCACAGGTACCCCCACTCCACCCTATCAAAGGCCTTCTCTGCGTCTGTAGCTGCCACTATCTCCGCCTCCCCCTCCACCACCGGCATTAAAATTACATTCAGGAACCTTCGTACGTTGGTATTCAACTGCCTCCCTTTCACAAAACCCGTCTGATCCTCTTGTATGACCCCCAGAACACAGTCCTCAATCATCATGGCCAATACCTTTGCTAGCAGTTTCGCATCCACATTAAGGAGTGAAATCGGCCTATACGATCCGCACTGTACAGGGTCCTTGTCCCGCTTCAGAATTAAAGAAATCAGCGCCCTAGACATCGTCGGGGGCAGGACCCCCCCTCCGGCCCTCCCTTGCCTCGTTGAAAGTCCTTACCAGCAGCGGGCCCAACAGGTGCGTGTACTTCCTATAGAATTCCACCGGGAACCCATCTGGCCCCGGTGCCTTCCCCGCCTGCATACTCCCCAGTCCCTTGACCAGTTCCTCCAGCCCCACCGGCGCCCCCAGCCCCACCACCTGCCCCTCCTCTACCCTCGGGAGCCTCAGCCGGTCCAGAAAGCGACCCATCCCCCCCCTCCTCCGATGGGGGCTCAGACCGATACAGTCCCTCGTAAAAGTCCCTGAAGACCCCATTAATACCCACCGCATAGGGCAGCACGGTAGCATTGTGGATAGCACAATTGCTTCACAGCTCCAGGGTCCCAGGTTCGATTCCGGCTTGGGTCACTGTCTGTGCGGAATCTGCACATCCTCCCCGTGTGTGCGTGGGTTTCCTCCGGGTGCTCCGGTTTCCTCCCACAGTCCAAAGATGTGCAGGTTAGGTGGATTGGCCATGATAAATTGCCCTTAGTGTCCAAAATTGCCCTTAATGTTGGGTGGGGTTACTGGGTTATGGGGATAGGGTGGCGGTGTGGACCTTGGGTAGGGTGCTCTTTCCAAGAGCCGATGCAGACTCGATGGGCCGAATGGCCTCCTTCTGCACTGTAAAAAAATTCTATGAAATTTCGCACCGTGCTTCCCTCCTCCATCCCTAACTCCCCCGATCTCCCTCGCTGCCTCCTGCTTCCGAAGCTGGTGTGCCATCATCCGGCTAGCCTTCTCTCCGTACTCGTACACCGCCCCTTGGGCCTTCCTCCACTGCACCTCCACCTTCCTGGTGGTCAACAGGTCGAACATGGCCTGGAGGCTCCGTCGCTCCTTGAGTAGTCCCTCCTCGGCGTCCTCTGAATACCTCCTATCCACCCTTAAAATCTCCCCCACCAATCTCTCCCTCTCTCTCCCTCTCCTTCCCTTCTCTGTGGGCCTTAATGGAGATCAACTCACCCTTGATCACTGCCTTCAGTGCCTCCCAGACCACCCCTACCTGCACCTCCCCATTATCATTGGCCTCCATGTACCTTTCTATACCACCCCGTACCCACCCGCTCACCACCTCGTCTGCCAACAACCCCGCATCCAAGCGCCACAGCGGGCGCTGGTTTCTCTCCTCCCCCAGCTCGAGGTCCACCCAATGCGGGGCATGGTTAGAGATGGCTATCGCCGAATACTCCGTGTCCTTCACCCTCGGAATCAGCACCCTGCTCATTACAAAAAAATCAATGCGAGAGTAGGCCTTATGAACATGGGAGAATTCCCTGTCCCCCGGCCTCGCAAACCTCCACGGATCCACTCCTCCCATCTGGTCCATAAACCCCCTCAGCACCTTGGCCCGCCACCGGCCACCTGCCTGTCCTAGACCGAGAGTGATCCAATGCCGGATCCAGCACCGTGTTGATGTCGTCCGTCCCCCCCCCCCATTATCAAGCCCCCTGTCTCCAAGTCCGGGATCCGCCCATCATGCGCCGCATGAACCCCGCATCGTCCCAATTCGGGGTGTATGCATTTACCAAGACCACCCACACCCCCTGCAGCTTACCACTCACCATCACATACCTACCTCCATTGTCTGCCACGATGCTCAACGCCGCAAACGACACCCGCTTCCCCACCAAAACGCCACACCCTGATTTTTTTGCATCCAACCCCGAATGGAACACCTGCCCTACCCACCCCTCTCTTAGCCTTACCTGATCTGCCACCCGCAGATACGTTTCCTGGAGCATGACCACATCTCCCTTCAGGTGCGCGAACACACGGGCCCGTTTGACCAGCTCGTTCAGGCCTCTTACATTCCAGGTTATCAGCCGGATCAGGGGGCTCCCCCCCCCCCCCCCTGCCGATTAGTCATTACCCTTTCTAGGCCAGCCACGTGCCTGCACCCCCCGCACTTCCCGTTCCCCCCAGCAGCAGACCCCCACCCCGACCTCCTCTACAGACTCCAGCTCCCCCTTGGCCATTCCAGCAGCAACCCGGCCCCACCCCTTTCCACCCTTAGCACGGGGAAAAGCCCGTGCTTTCCACCCACCTGACCCGCCTCTTCTGGCGCAGCTCCCTTTCCAGGCCCAGTCCCAATTCCCCCGGCTCAGGCCCCATCTCCATTACCAGCCACCGACGCCCACAGGCTTTTACCTGCCCCCCCCACACGAACCCACCCGGCAGACAGAAGAAACATTGCCCAATCAACCGCACAATCCCCCCAAAACACGACACAACAGTCCAAACCATCCCCCCTCAGCACCCCCCTCGTCGCCAGCCCTTAATCCAAGTCCATCTTTTCGGCCTCAATAAAGGTCCACGCTTCCTCCGGCGTCTCAAAGTAATGGTGATGTTCCCTGTAGGTGACCCACAGTTGCGCCGGCTGCAACATGCCGAACTTCACCCCTCTCCGATGCAGCACCGCCTTAGCCCGATTGTACTCTGCTCTCTTCTTAGTCACCTCCGTGCTCCAGTCCTGATAAATCCGGACCTCTGCGTCCTCCCACCTGCTGCTCCGCTCTTTCTTGGCCCAATTTAAGTCACATTCTCTGTCCACGAAACGTCCTCGCCAGCACTCGATGGGCCCCCTCCAGCTCCAGGGGCCCCTGGAAGGCCCCCGCGCCCATCAGCGTGTTTAACATGGTGACCACGTAGGTTCTGACATCCGATCCTTCCAGCCCCTCCGGGAGACCCAGAATCCGCAGATTCTTTCTTCTCGACCGGTTCTCCATGTCCTCGAACTTCGCCTGCCATTTCTTATGGAGCACCTCCACCGCCAGGCCCAAGATCTCGTCCTCATTCTCCGAGACCTTTTGCCGGACCTCCCGGAGCGCCGCCCCTTGGGCTGTCTGAGTCTCAAGTAGCTTGTCAATTGATGCCTTCATCGGCTCCAGCAGCTCTGCCTTCAGCTCCGTGAAGCAGCGCTGGAGAAACTCCTGCTCCTGTGACCACTGCGCCCACGCTGCCTGCTTTCCACCCGCCGCCATCTTGGTCTTCCTCCCTCGCACCTTTCTCTGCTCCAATTCCACTTTTTCCACCGCTCCACTCCTGGTCCAATCCATACAGTGCTGGGGGAATATTGCTGTCCTTCCCACACTGGGAATTGTCGAAAAAGTGCCGTTGGGGGCCCTAAAAAGAGCCCAAAAGTCAGTTTCTTGCGGGAGCTGCCGAACGTGTGACTTAGCTCCGCATAGCCGCAACCGGGAGCCTCGTAAATAAAGTTAACAAGGTTACTTGCTGTTCTCAGTTAAGCAGTTCTGAAATAAAAGGAAAAACTTAAACCTACTAAATATACCTGCTACTAATTCCAATTAAGCAATACAGTTCAAATGTCACTTATAATTAAGGTTAACACAGGTTAATTATCTGTGTTGATACTTAACGGGAGATACTTTCAAGAGCAGATCCAATACACATCTGTCTTGTCAGACTCAAATCCTATGGCAAACTGCTGTTCAACTTAAAATCTTATAACAGACTGAAAACCCACAGACAGACCTGGCTCCTCCCATTTATTACATCATCTGTATCCCACTAACCTGCATGACCTGCTCAACTAGGACTAAATATAATCCCTCAAAGTATCTTCTCTCCAGGGAATCTCCAGCAATCATAACAACATCCCATCACCCCTTTATCTGTAACCTGTTAAGTGGTTGGAATGAATAACTACCCTACTCTTTTGACACCTTAAATACAGTTTTAGTAGACACACCGTCTGTATGTATTCTAAACCAGGGTTTTTAATAATATTACTGCAACAAATATGAAATAATATACAACAATTTTTACATCCTTCAATACAAAAACTAACAAACCACTATTTAACATGAAAAAATTGGATAATACAATATCCCTCCCCTCCCCCAAGCTTCACAACTATTCACAGATTTAATGGTTATCACTGGTGACAACTTTTCTTAAGTTACAAAGATCCCATTAACACACAGTTCCTTTTAAGCAGAATGATTGGCTATGGTTAAATGAGAACACAAGTTAATGGCTGGGGATTTTTTCCTCAGAATCTCTCCAGATGATCATCACATGAGCGTTTCCAAACTCGACTCCCAAAAACAAGCTTAAAAATCTCTCATAAGAATGCTTTCCCTTAGCGGTTTGCATTCTGAAATTCAGGCCCGGCTTTGCAAATGACACTTAAACAAAGCTTCCATTCCACTTTTAACAGTGAAACCAGTCCAGGTTTTACACTGCCCCTTTTGGATTTCTGTGTCTTATCTGCTTTCACACAAACTCTGAGATCCAGACACTTATTCCATAGTTATTTCAACTCGAGCTGCTCTTCAGGGAGGGAAAACAGGAGCAAGACAATTTCTTCATGGAATATTGGTCTCACTGGCTTGATCAGCAGTTATTGCCAATCCCTAACTACCCTGGAGGTGCTGAGCTGCCATCTTGAACTGCTGCAGTGCATGTGGTGTAAGTACACACTCAATGTTGGAAGGGGGTTCCAGAGTTCTGACCCTGTTGGGAAAATAATGGAAGTTTTAAGGGATATATATTTGCATTGGTAAACATTAGAAAGGGGCTGTTTAGCACAGGGCTAAATCGCTGGCTTTGAAAGCAGACCAAGGCAGGCCAGCAGCACGGTTCAATTCCCGTAACAGCCTCCCTGAACAGGCGCCGGAATGTGGCGACTAGGGGCTTTTCACAGTAACTTAATTGAAGCCTGCTTGTGACAAGCGATTTTCATTTCATTTCATAAGGTACAGTTTTAAGTGCGTTTAATTTATTGGTTCTGTGCCTGGAAGGGTAAAACCTAGAATTGGATTCATGCTGGGAAACTATGTTTCTATTGTGCTTAGAGAGGGCTACAGCATGAAGAATAAATAAAAGGCAGTAGCACGTGGGGATTGCTTAGCAGCTGAGGCCTTGTAAGGTATAGAAACTTTGAGCAAATTTATGGGCACTTGGAGACACGTAGTGAGAGAGAAGGCAGCTCTCATCTCTGCTGGAAGCAGTGGGTTTAGAAAGCTAGAGAGGGAACATCTCTCTCAGCTTTGCTGGAAGAAAAGTCAGACTATGGATGAATGGTTAAGAAAGCAAGTGTGGAGATCTGAAGAGTAACAAGTTGAGGAAACTAGAGAAATGAAGAGAAGATTCCAAGAGGTCTGAGGTTAAAGGTACTAGAACGGAGAACTGTTCAGTAAAGTCAGAGTTGAATAGGCCAGAAAGATATCAGAAGTGATTTTCAGGTTTGTGAGATTTTAAGACCACTCTGTCAAATTAAAGAGGACATGAGATGAAACTGCCTAGAGGGTGGTGGGTGTTTGGAATTCACTACCTAGTTAGGTGGTGGACGTAGAAACCCTCTCATTTAAAAGTACCTGAATTTATACCTAAAGTGCAAGAAACTGCAGAGTGTGGTGAACTCAGCCCAACGCATCACACAAGCTTGCCACCCGCACATTGATTCTGTCTACACCTCCCGCTGCCTCAGGAGGGCAGATAGCATTATCAGAGACTCCTCGCACCTCCTTCTTCCAGACCCTTCCATCAGGCAGAAGATACAGAAGTCTGAGGACCCGCACATCCAGACATAATAACAGCCTCCCCACAGCTACTAGACTCCTCAACGATTCTTCCTCGGACTGATCTGTTCCCTGTAGGAACACTATTCACGACGCCCTATGCTGCTCTTGCTCATGTATTTGCTTTGTTTGGCCCCTTGTTCCGCACCGTAACCAATCACTGTTTGTTGATGTACCATTTGTCAATGTTCTCTGTTGATTATTCTTTTGTCTACTGTGTACATTCCCTTGGTCGCAGAAAAATTCTTTTCACTGTACTTCGGTACATGTGACACAAGTCAAAATCAAAGTGAGGTAACCTGCAAAGCTACGGGCTGGATGCTGGAAGGTGGGATTAGAATGGGCAGCTCATTTTCTTATTTTTTTCTTTTTCGTTTGAAATTTCTGTGCCATACATTTACTATGGTTTCTGTGACTCTAGTTGCTGCTGTTTCTGGAAAAGACAGCATTTTGAAAGAAAAGGTAATTAAGCAGTTTTAAAGAAGCCGGGAACCTCTTGACCCTGGTGCTCTCTGGCTTTGGGGGGAAAACATGATTTGAAAAAGTATGTTTAAAATCTGGTACGTGTTTTGCTTTGGGGAGAAAACAAGAAGGATCAATTACTTGATTAAAGACAATAGCTCCTGAAACTCCAGACCCAGTCGAAAGCAAAAAGTGAACAGACATTGCTCTGAAGTCGCTCTAATTTCTGAAATTGACTGCCGTCAAGTTTCCTGCAAAGTCCTCTTGAAAAGTAGTGCAAGCGTCATTGATTATTTCGTAAACCAGTGCTGGTGGATCAGCCGTATAACCCAGACACCATGCCACAGACTCCCATCTATCCTTTTCCCTCGAATCATTAACTTTTTGGCAGAATTACTCTATTTTAATTTTTTTTTATGTGTGAGAGAGAGTTAGGGTATATTTCATACTGTATGTTAATAAGCTTCACCTTTCTCTGCACAGGTTTGGTATAATAAACTAATAATTTTGTTGTTTGGAGAAGAAACATGGACATTGAGTAGTCTATCTGAGATTCACGAGTAAATCACCGATTTGTCCATATAGCTAGCTGGAGAAATCGTTTAACTATGTTGTGACCTGAGGAATAGTGGAACTAGTGACCGATGGTACACTACTCCTATCTCCGTGTTAAGAGGTAGCTGTAGATGGTGGATGCGTTGGTGGTCATCTAATCCAAAATTCTATAGATTCTGGAATAGTGCCTGCAGATCGGAAGGTCGCAAATGTAATTCCATTCTTCAAGAAAGGAGGGAGAGAGAAAACGGAAACTACAGATCTGTTAACCTGACAAAGGTACTAGGAAAATTCTTGAATCTATTATAAAGGATGTGATAAGTGGACAGTTAGAAAATAATGATCGGATTGGGCAGACTCAACATGAATTTATGAAAGTAGAATCCTGTTTGACAAACCTATTGGAGTTTTTTTTTAAAATAATATTTTATTGAAAATTTTTGGTCAACCAACACAGTACATTGTGCATCCTTTACACAACATTGTAACAATACAGATAATAATGACCTTTTTAAGTTTAAACAAAAACAACAACAAATAAATAAATATTAAATAACAAAAAAATAAAAACTAGCCCTAATTGGCAACTGCCTTGTCTGAGGCCACCCATCCCCCCCCATCCCTCCCCCCCCCCCCCCCCAAGTCCTGGGCCGCTGCTGCTGCCTTTTTTGTTCTCCCCTATCTATCTTTCCGCAAGATATTCGACGAACGGTTGCCACCGCCTAGTAAACCCTTGAGCCGACCCCCTTAGGACGAACTTAATCCGCTCTAACTTTATGAACCCCGCCATATCATTTATCCAGGTCTCCACCCCCGGGGGCTTGGCTTCTTTCCACATTAGCAATATCCTGCGCCGGGCTACTAGGGACGCAAAGGCCAAAACATCGGCCTCTTTCGCCTCCTGCACTCCCGGCTCTTGTGCAACCCCAAATATAGCCAACCCCCAGCTTGGTTCGACCCGGACTCCTACTACTTTCGAAAGCACCTTTGTCACCCCCATCCAAAACCCCTGTAGTGCCGGGCATGACCAAAACATATGGGTATGATTCGCCTGGCTTCTCGAGCACCTCGCACACCTATCCTCCACCCCAAAAAATTTACTGAGCCGTGTTCCAGTCATATGTGCCCTGTGTAATACCTTAAACTGAATCAGGCTTAGCCTGGCGCACGAGGACGACGAGTTTACCCTGTTTAGGGCATCTGCCCACATCCCCTCCTCAATCTCCTCCCCTAGCTCTTCTTCCCATTTTCCTTTTAGTTCGTCCATCATAGTCTCCCCTTCGTCTCTCATTTCCCTATATATATCCGACACCTTACCGTCCCCCACCCATTTCTTTGAGATGACTCTGTCCTGCACCTCTTGTGTCGGGAGCTGCGGGAATTCCCTCACCTGTTGCCTCGCAAAAGCCCTCAATTGCATGTACCTGAATGCATTCCCTTGGGGCAACCCATATTTCTCGGTCAGCGCTCCCAGACTCGCAAACTTCCCATCCACAAATAGATCTTTCAATTGCGTTATACCTGCTCTTTGCCACATTCCATATCCCCCATCCATTCCCCCCGGGGCAAACCTATGGTTGTTTCTTATCGGGGACCCCCCCAGTGCTCCGGTCTTTCCCCTATGTCGTCTCCACTGTCCCCAAATCTTCAGTGTAGCTACCACCACCGGACTCGTGGTATAGTTCCTTGGTGAGAACGGCAATGGGGCTGTCACCATAGCCTGCAGGCTGGTCCCCCTACAGGACGCCCTCTCTAATCTCTTCCACGCCGCTCCTTCCTCCTCTCCCATCCACTTACTCACCATTGAAATATTAGCGGCCCAATAATACTCACTTAGGCTCGGTAGTGCCAGCCCCCCCCTATCCCTACTACGCTGTAAGAATCCCTTCCTCACTCTCGGAGTCTTCCCGGCCCAAACAAAACCCATGATACTCTTTTCTATCCTTTTGAAAAAAGCCTTCGTGATCACCACCGGGAGACACTGAAACACAAAGAGGAATCTCGGGAGGACCACCATCTTAACCGCCTGCACCCTCCCTGCCATTGACAATGCTACCATATCCCATCTCTTGAAATCTTCCTCCATCTGTTCCACCAACCGCGTCAAATTTAGCCTGTGCAATGTGCCCCAATTCTTAGCTATCTGGATCCCCAGGTAACGAAAGTCTCTTGTTACCTTCCTCAACGGTAGGTCTTCTATTTCTCTGCTCTGCTCCCCTGGATGCACCACAAACAGCTCACTCTTCCCCATGTTCAATTTATACCCTGAAAAATCCCCAAACTCCAAGTATCCGCATTATTTCTGGCATCCCCTCCGCTGGATCCGCCACATATAGTAGCAGATCATCCGCATATAAAGATACCCGGTGTTCTTCTCCTCCCCTAAGTATTCCCCTCCATCCCTTGGAACCTCTCAGCGCTATCGCCAGGGGCTCAATCGCCAGTGCAAACAGTAATGGGGACAGAGGACATCCCTGCCTTGTCCCTCTATGGAGCCGAAAATATGCCGATCCCCATCCATTCGTGACCACACTCGCCACTGGGGCCCTATACAACAGCTGCACCCATCTAACATACCCCTCTCCGAACCCAAATCTCCTCAACACCTCCCACAGATAATCCCACTCCACTCTATCAAATGCTTTCTCGGCATCCATCGCCACTACTATCTCCGTTTCACCCTCTGGTGGGGCCATCATCATTACCCCTAACAACCTCCGTATGTTCGTGTTCAGCTGTCTCCCCTTCACAAACCCAGTTTGGTCCTCATGAACCACCCCCGGGACACATTCCTCTATTCTCATTGCCATTACCTTGGCCAAGACCTTGGCATCTACATTGAGGAGGGAGATTGGTCTGTAGGACCCGCATTGTAGCGGATCCTTTTCCTTCTTTAAAAGAAGCGATATCGTTGCTTCTGACATAGTCGGGGGCAGTTGTCCCCTTTCCTTTGCCTCGTTAAAGGTCCTCGTCAGTAGCGGGGCGAGCAAGTCCAAATATTTTCTGTAAAATTCAACTGGGAATCCGTCCGGTCCCGGAACCTTTCCCGTCTGCATGTTCCTAATTCCTTTCACCACTTCTTCTACCATGATCTGTGCTCCTAATCCCATCCTTTCCTGCTCTTCCACCTTGGGAATTTCCAGCCGATCCAAAAACTCCATCATTCTCTCCCTCCCATCCGGGGGTTGAGCTTCATACAATTTTTTATAAAATGTCTTAAACACTTCATTCACTCTCTCCGCTCCCCGCTCCGTCTCTCCATCTTCGTCTCTCACCCCCCCTATTTCCCTCGCTGCTCCCCTTTTCCTCAATTGGTGTGCCAGCAATCTGCTCGCCTTCTCTCCATATTCATACTGTACACCCTGCGCCTTCCTCCATTGTGCCTCTGCAGTGCCTGTGGTCAGCAAGTCAAATTCCACATGCAGCCTTTGCCTTTCCCTGTACAGTCCCTCCTCCGGTGCTTCCGCATACTGTCTGTCCACCCTCAAAAGTTCTTGCAACAACCGCTCCCGTTCCTTACTCTCCTGCTTCCCTTTATGTGTCCTCATTGATATCAGCTCCCCCCTAACCACCGCCTTCAACGCCTCCCAGACCACTCCCATCTGAACCTCCCCATTGTCATTGAGTTCCAAGTACTTTTCAATGCATCCCCTCACCCTTAAGCACACCCCCTCACCCGCCATTAGTCCCATGTCCATTCTCCAGGGTGGACGCCCTCTTGTTTCCTCCCCTATCTCCAAGTCTACCCAGTGTGGGGCATGATCCGAAATGGCTATAGCCGTATATTCCGTTCCCCTCACCCTCGGGATCAATGCCCTACCCAACACAAAAAAGTCTATGCGTGAATAGACTTTATGGACATAGGAGAAAAACGAGAACTCCTTACTCCTAGGTCTACTGAATCTCCACGGGTCCACCCCTCCCATCTGCTCCATAAAATCCTTAAGCACCTTGGCTGCTGCCGGCATCCTACCAGTCCTGGACTTCGACCTATCCAGCCTTGGTTCCAACACCGTGTTAAAGTCTCCCCCCATTATCAGCTTTCCGGTCTCTAGGTCTGGGATGCGTCCTAGCATTCGCCTCATAAAATTGGCATCGTCCCAATTCGGGGCATACACGTTTACCAACACCACCATCTCTCCCTGTAATTTGCCACTCACCATCACGTATCTGCCCCCGTTATCCGCCACTATAGTCTTTGCCTCGAACATTACCCGCTTCCCCACTAATATAGCCACCCCCCTGTTTTTCGCATCCAGCCCCGAATGGAACACCTGCCCTACCCATCCTTTGTGCAACCTAACCTGATCTATCAGTTTCAGGTGCGTTTCCTGTAACATGACCACATCTGCTTTAAGTTTCTTAAGGTGTGCGAGTACTCGTGCCCTCTTTATCGGCCCGTTAAGCCCCCTCACGTTCCACGTGATCAGCCGAGTTGGGGGGCTTCCCACCCCCCCCCCCCTTGCCGGTTAGCCATCATCTTTTTCCAGCTTCTCGCCCAGTTCCCACGCAGCTGTATTTCTCCCAGACGGTGCCCCCCCGCCCATCCTTTCCCGTACCCACTCCCCCCTTTCCCCAGCAGCAGCAACCCAGTAATTCCCCCCCCCCCCCCCCCCCCGCTAGACCCCCCGCTAGCGTAATTACTCCCCCCATGTTGCTCCCAGAAGTCAGCAAACTCTGGCTGACCTCGGCTTCCCCCCGTGATCACGGCTCGCACCGTGCGGCGCCCCCTCCTTCCTGCTTCTCTATTCCCGCCATAATTATCATAGCGCGGGAACCAAGCCCGCGCCTCTCCCTCGGCCCCGCCTCCCATGGCCAACGCCCCATCTCCTCTCCCTCCCCACCTCCCCCCATCACCACCAGTGGGAGAAAGAAAAGTTACCATACCGCAGGATTAATCATACAATCCCTCTTCGCCCCCCCCCCCCCCCCCCCCCCCACTCGTCCCACCACTTTGTCCAAACGTTCATTTTCGTAGTCCAATCATTCCAATTTTTCTTCTACAATAAAAGTCCACGCTTCATCCGCCGTCTCAAAGTAGTGGTGCCTCCCTTGATATGTGACCCACAGTCTTGCCGGTTGCAGCATTCCAAACTTTATCTTTTTTTTGTGAAGTACCGCTTTGGCCCGATTAAAGCTCGCCCTCCTTCTCGCCACCTCCGCACTCCAATCTTGATAGACGCGGATCACCGCGTTCTCCCATTTACTACACCGAGTTTTCTTCGCCCATCTAAGGACCATTTCTCTATCCTTAAAACGGAGGAATCTCACCACTATGGCTCTGGGAGCTTCTCCTGCTCTCGATCCTCGCACCATAACTCGGTATGCTCCCTCCACCTCCAACGGACCCGTCGGGGCCTCCACTCCCATTAACGAGTGCAGCATCGTGCTCACATATGCCCCGACGTCCGCCCCCTCCACACCTTCAGGAAGGCCAAGAATCCTCAAGTTGTTCCTCCTTGCGTTATTTTCCAGTGCCTCCAACCTCTCCACAGATCGTTTCTGGTGTGCCTCCTGTATCTCCGACTTCACCACCAGGCCCTGTATATCGTTTTCATTCTCTGCTGCTTTCGCCTTCACAACCCGAAGCTCCTGCTCCTGGGTCTTTTGTTCCTCCTTTAGCCCTTCGATCGCCTGTCGTATCGGGGCCAACAACTCTTTCTTCATTTCCTTTTTTATCTCCTCCACGCAGCGTTTCAAAAACTCTTGTTGTTCAGGGCCCCATATGAAACTGCCACCTTCCGACGCCATCTTGGTTTCTGCTTGCCTTCCTTGCCGCTGCTCCAAAGGATCCGCTGCAATCCGGCCACTTTCCTCTCCTTTTTCCATCCGTGTCCAGGGGGAACACCCTTCTGGTTTACCGCACGGTGTTTTCAGCCGTTAAAATTGCCGTTGGGGCTCCTATCAAGAGCCCAAAAGTCCGTTTCACAGGGAGCTGCCGAAACATGCGACTCAGCTGGTCATCGCCGCACCCGGAAGTCCCCCCTATTGGAGTTTTTAAGAGGATGTAAGTAGGCTAGATAAGGGGAACCCAGTGGAAGTGGTGTTTTTAGTTTTTCAGAAGGCTTTCAATAAGGTCCCACACAAGGTTTGGAAGCAACATTAGAGCTCATGGGATTGAAGATAATAAACTGGCATAGATTGACCATTGGTTAACAAACAGAAAACAATGGGGTAGAGATACGGAGGCTGTAACTTGTGGAGTTCTGCAAGGATCAGTGCTTTGGCCCCAGATGTTCATAATCTATCAATGATTTGGATGTCGGGGCAAAATGTAATATTCGAAGTTGACACAAAACTAGGTGCGCTTGTGAGTTGAGAAGGGTGCAAAGAGGCTTCAAGGTGTGATTTTTGACAGACAAAGTAAGCGGACAAGAACATGGCAGATGGAATATAATGTGGAAAAATGTGACGTTATCCTCTTTTTAGGAAAAACAGAAATGCAAGAGTATTTCTTAAATGGTGAGACTGGGAAATGTTGATGTCCAAAGAGACCTGGCTGTTCTTGTTCATGTGTTACTGAAAGCTAACATGCAGGTGTAGCAAGTAATTCCATAGACTATCTTGGCCTTTATCGCAAGATGATTTAAGTACAGGAGTAAAGAAGTCTTGCTGCAATTGTATAGAGCCTTGATGAGACCACACTTCGAGTATTATTGTTACAGGAGTTTCCCAGCTAGTCAACTATAGTGTTCCTCACTCTCCAACTGACCAGACGGCATTAAGTTTCAATTCAAAAAAACTTTATTCAAGCTATAAAAGGGGAGCTAAACATTTACCGCATGGTTTGCCAGCTCGCCGGACAAGGAAAATACAGAAGTTATACCGTTTGCTTATCTTCCAAGTAATTATCATATACCAATCAAAGTTTACATTTTGTGTAGAAATTATCTGTATACATTCATAGCTAGTAATTAGGATTGCATAATGTATAACACATGAGTATAATTAACCAATCATATTTTGGGCACATATACTTAATTATAATATCACCAAGCACCAATTTGTCTTGACTTCTCCACCATCTGCTAGACATAAATAAGAGAAAAATATGCCTCACCAGTGATGTACCATACTCCTTTCCCTTTGTCCCAGTGTCCAGTGGGCCTGCCCCTGTGTCCAGTGGGCCTGCCCCGGTGTCCCGTGGGCGTGCCCTTGTGTCCCGTGGGCCTGGCCTGTGGGCGTGCCCCTGTGTCCCGTGGGCGTGGCCAGTGGGCGCATATGTCCTGCAACTGTGTAATGATCAATTGAATATTTGTGTGTAAGCTGTGTGACCAAAGCCTCCCTATAATTAATATAGCAATGGTCCTTGAATCTGTAGGCAGTCTGAGCTGAAGCAACTGGTTTCTCATCACTGTTTTTTGTCTTTTATAATTTAGCAGCGTGTGTGATTTTACCTTGTGTAATTTTGAACTCTTTAAATATTGTACAGTTTTGATCTCTTTACCTGAGGAAGGATATACTGACCACCAAGAATGCAACAAATGTTCACCAGACTCATTCCTGGGATAATGGGATTGTTCTATGAGGAGCGATTAAGGAAACTCAGCCTGTATTCTCTATAGTTTAAACGAATGAGAGGTGACCTCATTGAGGCAATAAAATTCCTACAGAACTCAATGGGTTAGATGCAAGAAGGATGGTTGAGGGGGATCGAAAGCCAAGGGACACCGTTTCAGAGTCAGAGATATGCCATTTCGAACCGAGACAAAGAGGAATTTCCTCAGTCAGAGCATGGTGAATCTTTTGAATTCTCTGTCCAGAGGAGGTTCAGTTGTTGAGTTTGTTCAAGACAAGAGTTTTATCGATTTCTCCAGATTAAAAACATCGATGGATATGGGATTAATGCAGGAAAATGGTGTTGAGGTAGAACATCAGCCGTGATCTAGTAGAATGACAGAGTAAGCTCGAGGGGCTGAAGTTACATTCAGAGCACACGAGTGCCAGGCAGTGACCATCTCCTACAAGAGATGATCTAACTATCGCCTTGACATTCAATGGCATTCCCATCGCTAAATCCTCCACAATCAACATCCTGGGGCTACTATTGATCAGAAACTGAACCGGACCCAGCCACATTAATACTGTGGCTACCAAGGCAGGTCAAAGGTTACGAATCCTGTGGCGAGTAACTCGCCGCCTGCACACCACCTACAAGGCACAAGTCAGGAGTGTGATGGAATACTCTCCACTTGCCTGGATGAGCGCAGCTCCAACAACACTCCAGAAGCTCAATACCATCCAGGACAAAGCAGCCCCGCTTGATTGCTCCCCTTCCACAAACATTCATTCCCTCCGCCACCGATACACAGTGGCAGCCGTGTGTACCATCTACAAGATGCACTGCAGTAACTCACCAAGGTTCCTTAGACAGCACCTTCCAAACCCACGACCACTACCATCTAGAAGGACAAGAGCAGCAGATACTTGGGAACCCCACCACCTGGAGGTTCCCCTCTGAGTCACTCACCACCCTGACTTGGAAATATATCGCCGTTCCTTCACTGTCGGCGGGGCAACATCCTAGAACTTCCTCCCTAACCACAGTGGGTGTACCTACACCTCAGGGACTGCAGCGGTTCAAGAAGGCAATTCACCCATCACCTTCTAAAGGGCAACTCTGGATGGGCAATAAATGCTGGCCTAACCAGCGATGCCTACATCCCGTAAATGAATTTTAACAATAGCCTCATTATGCTCCTGTTTCCTTATACTGGCCCTGCCACATCCCATGGAAGAGTGAGGAAAATCGGAAGGGCAACCAGTCACCATTACTTTCTGATTTTTGTCCCTGAGCCTATTTTGTATCCATGCTGCTACTATCTCTAATCCCACTGGCTTCATTTTTACAAGTCTTATTAAGTGGCTCTCAATCACCTTTTGAGTGTCCATGTACACAACTACTACCCTCACCCATTCTCTGTAACTGCATCAAAGAACTCCAGTTAGACAAACGCATTCTGCCATCGGCAAATTTGTGCTGACTTTCATTTGTTAACCCTTAAATTTTCCAAATGACAATTCATTTCTCTCGGATTAAAGTCTCGAAATGTTTTCCCATTGAGTTGAATGAATTACCCTCAAAACAGCAAGGTGAACAATCAGTTGATTTGTTCTGTTTTTTGACTCCTTATGGTGAATATTAGCCTGAATCTCAGAATAATAGCACAGGGTTTTAACATCCATACTATATGGGCCAGGGTTTAGCGAACCCCAAAGTGTATCATGGAGTTCACCTGACCCACAACTTTTACTAGATTGTGGTATGGGGAGCACACGGCCCACTCTACAGGTGTGGGACAGCAGAAATGGAAAAGTACTTTTTAAAGCAAAACAATATTTATTCTATGAACTCGAGTTAACCTTTTTAAAACAAACAACAGCTTAGCAACCGTTAATTCAAATACAACCCCCAAAGACTTCAACACTAAGTAATCCTTTAAACTTTCCTTTTAACATCCATACGACTTAAAACACCTTTTGCCAGAAACACACCAGGTTAAAGTCACTACTGTTATTAGTTTTAAATCACTAGGATCGATTTACAGTCTTTAGATTACAGAGAGAGATTCATACACCTTCTGGCTGTGACTGCAGCTATCCGGCTCTGGAAACGAAACTAAAACACACCCTGCAACCGGCTCAAAAACGAAAGTAAAAAGCTGACAGACAGCCCAGCTCCACCCACTCTCTGACATCACTGCAGTAATAAACACCCATTTCTTAAAGGTACTCTCACTACAGATATTTATATACACCCCCATTTATAAACACCCATTTCTTAAAGGTACTCTCACATGACAATATGAGCAGGCAGGAGTATATACCCAAATCTGGGTCTGAGATTAGATGACTAAAGGGCTGGAAGAAGATAGGGGATCAGGGTGCTGATGTGGGATTATAATGCTGCTCGTGTGAAGGACAAACATGAACACGGGCTGGTTTGGGGCCGAGTGGCTGTTTCCATGTTTTCTAATGAATTGATTCTGACCCCCAGCTCTGAACTGGGCCAAGCTAACATCTAATACCTCAGTGTGTACAAAGCTGAAAGCTAACTTGAGTTTCTTTGGTATTGATCAGTAGTTGCCCTCCAGAAAAGCAGGAATTACCCATGCCTGCTGTTTCTTACCATCTCTCTCTCTCTCCTTACTACCTCTAGGTTGAAATTCTGGATGGACCAGATGAAACTGGAGAAATGTTCACTCGCCCTGGAAAACTCGCTGACTATTTCCCTCAACCGTATCCCAATTCTGAGGCAGCAAGAGCAGCGAATAATGGATCTTTTCCACCTGATCTCACGTACATTGCAAATGCCAGGTACCTTCCTCACGCTCACTGACTAATGCTGCAATTACTGTCTCTCAGGGAAGAATTCTTTTGTTTGCATTGTGAAAATCCAAGGGGTGAAATCTGTCCATTTCTGCGATGGTAGTTTGTTTCCCATCTGAAACTGCGCACTGATGGCTCGTCCAACATTTGTTGCCCATCCCTGATTGCAATTGAGAATGTGGGTACTGAGCTTCCGCTGATCTGTTGTCATCCAGCTGGTGCTGTTAGTGGGTTCCAGAATTTTGATTCCCTGGCACTGACGGAAACAGCAATATAATCCCAAGCAGAATGGAGCCTGGCTTGGAAGGGAACTTGCAGGTGCTATGCATCTGTTGCCCTTGTCCTTTTAGGTGGCAGAGATTGTGGATTTAGAAGGTGCTGTCAAAGGAACCTTGGCTGCAGTACATCTTGTAAATGATAAGACCATAAGACATAGGAGCAGAATTAGGCCACTCGGCCCATCGAGTCTGCTCCGCCATTCAATCATGGCTGATATTTTCTCATCCCCATTCTCCTGCCTTCTCCCCATAACCCCTGATCCCCTTATTAATCAAAAACGTATCTATCCCTGTCTTAAAGACACTCAGTGATTTGGCCTCCACAGCCTTCTGTGGCAAAGAGTCCCACAGATTCACCACGTCTGGCTGAAGAAATTCCTCCTCATCTCTGTTTTAAAGGATCGTCCCTTTAGTCTGAGATTGTGTCCTCTGCTTCTAGTTTTTCCTATAAGTGGAAGCATCCTCTCCACGCCCACTCTACAGGCAGCACGGTAGCACAAGTGGATAGCACTGTGGCTTCACAGCGCCAGGGTCCCAGGTTCGATTCCCCGCTGGGTCACTGTCTGTGTGGAGTCTGCACGTTCTCCCCGTGTCTGCGTGGGTTTCCTCCGGGTGCTCCAGTTTCCTCCCACAGTCCAAAGACGTGCAGGTTAGGTGGATTGGCCATGATAAATTGCCCTTAGTGACCAAAAAGGTTAGATGGGGTTGTTGGGTTATGGGGATAGGGTGGAAGTGTGGGCTTAAGTGGGTCGGTGCAGACTCGATGGGCCGAATGACGACCTCCTGCACTGTATGTTCTATGTTTGTTCTATCCAGGCCTCACAGTATCCTGTAAGTTTCAATAAGATCCCCCCATATCCTTTTAAACTCCAACGGGTACAGATCCAGAGTCCTCAACCGTTCCTCATACAACAAGTTCTTCATTCCAAGGATCATTCTTGTGAACCTCCTCTGGACCTTTTCCAAGGCCAGCACATCCTTCCTTAGATACGGGGCCCAAAACTGCGCACAATATTCCAAATGGGGTCTGACCGTCAGCCTCAGAAGTACATTCCTTTTCTTGTATTCTAGCCCTCTCGACATGAATGCTAACATTGCATTTGCCTTCCTAACTGCCGACTGAACCTGCACATTAACAAAGAACAAAGAAATGTACAGCACAGGAACAGGCCCTTCGGCCCTCCAAGCCCGTGCCGACCATGCTGCCCGACTAAACTACAATCATCTACACTTCCTAGGTCCGTATCCCTCTATTCCCATCCTATTCATGTATTTGTCAAGATGCCCCTTAAATGTCACTATCGTCCCTGCTTCCACCACCTCCTCCGGTAGTGAGTTCCAGGCACCCACTACCCTCTGCGTAAAAAACTTGCCTCGTACATCTACTCTAAACCTTGCCCCTCTCACCTTAAACCTATGTCCCCTAGTAATTGACCCCTCTACCCCGGGGAAAAGCCTCTGACTATCCACTCTGTCTATGCCCCTCATAATTTTGTAGACCTCTATCAGGTCGCCCCTCAACCTCCTTCGTTCCAGTGAGAACAAACCGAGTTTATTCAACCGCTCCTCATAGCTTATGCCCTCCATACCAGGCAACATTCTGGTAAATCTCTTCTGCACCCTCTCTAAAGCCTCCACATCCTTCTGGTAGTGTGGTGACCAGAATTGAACACTATACTCCAAGTGTGGCCTAACTAAGGTTCTATACAGCTGCAACATGACTTGCCAATTCTTATACTCAATGCCACGGCCAATGAAGGCAAGCATGCCGTATGCCTTCTTGACTACCTTCTCCACCTGTGTTGCCCCTTTCAGTGACCTGTGGACCTGTACTCCAAGATCTCTTTGACTTTCAATACTCTGAGAGAATCGTGAACAAGGACTCCCAAGTCCCTTTGTGCTTCTGATTTCCTAAGCATCTTTCCATTTAGAAAATAGTCTATGCCTCCATTTCTCCTTCCAAAGTGCATAGCCTCACACTTTTACAGATTGTATTCCATCTGCCACTTCTTTGCTCACTCTCCTCGCCTGTCGAAGTCCTCCTGCAGCCCGCCTGCTTCCTCAATACTACCTGCCCCTCTACAAATCTTTTGTATCATTTGCAAAGTTAGCAACAGTGCCTTCAGTTTCTTCCTCCAGATCATTAATGTATGTTGTGAAAAGGTGTGGTCCCAGCACCGATCCCTGAGACACACCGCTAATTGCCGGCTGCCATCCTGAAAAAGACCTTTATCCCCACTTCTGGAAATCTAAATAAATCAGGTCTACTGGTTCTCCTTTGTTTAACTTCCTTATCACTTCCTCAAAGAACTCTAACAGATTTGTCAGACATGACTTCCCTTTGACGAAGCCGTGCTGACTTAGTCCTATTTTACCATGCACTTCCAAGTACTCCACGATCTCATCTTTAATAACAGACTCTAAAACCTTACCAATGACTGAAGTCAGGCTAACCTGCCTATAATTTCCCATCTTCTGCCTCCCTCCCTTCTTAAACAGCTGTGTTACATTAGCCACTTTCCAGTCTTCTGGGACCCTTCCTGCCTCCAGTGATTCCTGAAAGAATCACCAATGCCTCCACAATCTCCTCCGCTATCTCTTTTAGAACCCTGGGGTGTAGTCCATCCCGTCCAGGTGATTTTTCCACCATCAGACTTCAGTTTCCCCGAAACCTTCTCCTTAGTAATGGTCACTGCACTCACCTCTGCCCCCTGGTTCTCCTGGTACACACGGTTGCCACTGTGCATCGGTGGTGTGGAGGGGGTGAATGTTAGGGATGCTTTGTCCTGGATGGTGATGAACTTCTTGAGTGTTGTTGGGGCTACACTAATCCAGGCAAGTGGAGAGTATTCAATTACATCCCTGTCTTGTGCCTTGTAGACGGTGGACAGACTTTTGTGAGTCAGGTGCTGAATTACTCGCCGCAGGATTCCCGGCCTCTGACATGCTCTTGCTCTTGTAGCCACAGTATTTATATGGCTAGTCCAGTTCAGTTTTTGGCCAGTGGAGCCTTACCTCTGGTTCCCATTGACTTCAATTCTGCGGGAGCTCCTTGATGCCACACTTGGTCAAATGCTGCCTTACTGTCCAGGGCAGTCAATCCCATCTCATCTCTGAAGTTCAGCTCCTTTGGACCAAGGCTTTAATGAGGTCAGGAGCCGAGTGGCTCTGGCAAAACCCAAGCTGAGTGTCCGTGAGCAGGTCAATGCTGTGCAAGTGCTGCTTATAACACTGTCGATGACACAATTATCCTTCTAGAAAAGAGAGGATAGTCCTTGGTCCCAGTAGCAATGAAAATTGGTAAATGTTTTAGAATCCCCAAATGTTGATCTAACCTATGGTTACATGCATGCTGATGGAAGCAAGAACAATGAAGATATGAGTGAGCCATAGTTCATTTGTATATCGGCATTCCCCTACATCGCAGTGTAGTTGTACATAGGCAGTTGTATAGGCATTCCCCTCACCGCAATGTAGTTGTATATAGGCATTCCCCTACACCACAATGTAGTTGACCACTCTCCCCATTTGTTCTCTCTGGGGACTGCGATTAGCACTCTTTCCCCTTGGTTTCTGTGGCCGTTAGCACCCGGTTTCCCTGGGTTTCCGTGGCCATTAGCACCCGGTTTCCCTGGGTTTCCGTGGCCATTAGCACCCGGTTTCCCTGGGTTTCCGTGGCCATTAGCACCCGGTTTCCCGGGGTTTCTGTGGCAGTTAGCACCCGGTTTCCCTGGGTTTCTGTGGCCATTAGCACCTGGTTTCCCTGGGTTTCTGTGGCAGTTAGCACCCGGTTTCCCTGGGTTTCTGTGGCCGTTAGCACCCGGTTTCCCTGGGATTCTGTGGCCGTTAGCACCCGGTTTCCCTGGGTTTCCGTGGCCATTAGCACCCGGTTTCCCTGGGATTCTGTGGCCATTAGCACCCGGTTTCCCTGGGTTTCTGTGGCAGTTAGCACCCGGTTTCCCTGGGTTTCTGTGGCCATTAGCACCCGGTTTCCCTGGGTTTCTGTGGCCATTAGCACCCGGTTTCCCTGGGATTCTGTGGCCATTAGCACCCGGTTTCCCTGGGTTTCTGTGGCCATTAGCACCCGGTTTCCCTGGGATTCTGTGGCCATTAGCACCCGGTTTCCCTGGGTTTCTGTGGCCATTAGCACCCGGTTTCCCTGGGTTTCTGTGGCCATTAGCACCCGGTTTCCCTGGGATTCTGTGGCCATTAGCACCCGGTTTCCCTGGGTTTCTGTGGCCATTAGCACCCGGTTTCCCTGGGTTTCTGTGGCCATTAGCACCCGGTTTCCCTGGGTTTCTGTGGCCGTTAGCACCCGGTTTCCCTGGGTTTCTGTGGCCGTTAGCACCCGGTTTCCCTGGGATTCTGTGGCCGTTAGCACCCGGTTTCCCTGGGATTCTGTGGCCATTAGCACCCGGTTTCCCTGGGATTCTGTGGCCGTTAGCACCCGGTTTCCCTGGGTTTCTGTGGCCGTTAGCACCCGGTTTCCCTGGGTTTCTGTGGCCGTTAGCACCCGGTTTCCCTGGGTTTCTGTGGCCGTTAGCACCCGGTTTCCCTGGGATTCTGTGGCCGTTAGCACCCGGTTTCCCTGGGTTTCTGTGGCCGTTAGCACCCGGTTTCCCTGGGATTCTGTGGCCATTAGCACCTGGTTTCCCTGGGTTTCTGTGGCAGTTAGCACCCGGTTTCCCTGGGTTTCCGTGGCCGTTAGCACCCGGTTTCCCTGGGATTCTGTGGCCGTTAGCACCCGGTTTCCCTGGGTTTCTGTGGCCGTTAGCACCCGGTTTCCCTGGGATTCTGTGGCCATTAGCACCCGGTTTCCCTGGGTTTCCGTGGCTATGACTCATCTTTCATTCTCACTCCACAGTATAAATATTTCCCACTTTCTCTGCCTGTTAGCTTTGACAAAGAGCCTTTGGACTCTAAACGTTAGTTCTTTTCTCTCCCTACAGATGCTGCCAGACCTGAGATTTTCCAGCATTTTCTTTTTGCTCTTGGTATAAAGGATAGTCTCCCTTAAGGCGACCTTCGAGACAAAGACTATTGAATTGTTTATGGAAAAATTGAATAAATATTTGAAACCTAGGAAGAGATCGGGGCAATGGGAAGAGACCAGGACAGTGATATTTATTTTGGATTGATACAGGGCTATGGGGAGAGAGTGGAACAGTGGGATTAGTTTGGGGTTAATACAGGGCTATGGGGAGAGAGCGGGGCAGTGGGATTAGTTTGGGGATTGATACAGGGCTATGGGGAGAGAGTGGGACAGTGAGATTGGTTTGGGAATTGATACAGGGCTATGGGGAGAGAGTGGGACAGTGGGATTAGTTTGGGGTTAATACAGGGCAATGGGGAGAGTGGGGAAGTGGGATTAGTTTGTGATTGATGCAGGGCTATGGGGAGAGAGTGGGGCAGTGGGATTAGTTTGTGATTGATACAGGGCTATGGGGAGAGAGTGGGGCAGTGGGATTAGTTTGGGATTGATACAGGGCTATGAGGAGATGGCAGGGCAGTGGGATTAGTTTGGGGATTGATACAGGGCTATGGGTAGAAGGCGGGGCAGTGGGATTAGTTTGGGATTGATACAGGGCTATGGGGAGAGTGGGGCAGTGGGATTAGTTTGTGTTGATACAGGGCTAGGGGGAGAGAGTGGAACAGTGGGATTAGTTTGATTGGTACAGGGCTATGAGGAGAAAGTGGGACAATGGGATTAGTTGGGGATTGATTCAGAGCTATGGGGAGAGGGTGGGGCAGTGGGATTAGTTTGGGATTGATTCAGGGCTATGGGAAGAGGGCGGGGCAGTGGGATTAGTTTGGGATTGATTCAGGGCTATGGGGAGAGACTGGGACAGTGGGATTAGTTTGGGGATTTATACAGGGCTATGGCTCGAGAGTGGGGCAGTGTGATTAGTTTGGGATTGATTCAGGGCTATGGGGAGAGAGCGGGGCAGTGGGATTAGTTGACACAAATGGCCTTTGCTGTAAAATTGCTTGTTCTAAAGAAATCTAGAATGATAACATCTGACCTTGGGTTGAGAAACCTTTGCTATAATCTCCACCAAGAGAAGGAATTGATAGAGAATCTGCGGGAGGCAGGATCTGCTGTAAGACTTCATTCTTTCACAAATTGCTGCTGAAATGTTTAACTTGCCGGTAAGACATGTGGACTGATTGTTCTTCTTTGGTTATGTGCAGACATGGTGGTGAGGATTATATCTTCACCCTCCTGACTGGTTACTGTGAACCTCCTGCTGGCATCTCTATCCGGGAAGGGTTATACTACAACCCCTACTTCCCTGGACAGGCCATTGGGATGGCCCCTCCTATCTATGATGAAGCCGTTGAGTTTGAGGATGGTGAGACTTGGATCTTGTATTCCTGATGTCGCTGCACACTCTGACCTTTCTTTTTGCTCTGGTGCTCTTTGATCCATTCCATTTAAAGCATTCAAAACCCTGCTCGATCCACAGCTGGAGCACTGGTTCACAGGCCTGGGCTCTGCAGCTGAGTATGAGATAATGGCCTCGGAAGGATAGCACCGCAGTTGACCAGGATGTTACCAGGATTCCTGGGAAAAGATGATGAGGGGAGATTGCATGAACTCGGCTGGTATCCCCAAAATATCAATGGTTGAAGAGTTGATTTGATTGAAGTTTTTAGAATATTGAATGCATTTGATGGGTAGGTGCAAAGAAAATAACCTTAAAATCAGAGTTTGTCTGTTCAGTAGAGAAGTTGGGAAATAATTCTTCAAACAAAGAGTGGCAACAGTATGAAACTCTTGGCAACTAAATGCAATTGATGCTCGTTTAATTAATTTTAAATCTGAGATTGATGGTGTATTTCTAGACAAGGGTAAAAAAGGATTTGGAATGGTGATGTGGATGGAGTTAAGATATAGGTGAACCGTGGTGTTGGAAGGCAGGATGGGCTGAATGGGCGGAATGGCCTTCTGTTCTGTGAATGAGCTGAGAATGAATCTGAATCAAAGCACAAGAATGTCCCCAATGTTCCAGTGCTCAGAACTGAGCCTTACTGCTGAGTGCTTCATCCCGAGTTTGTCCTGAGACTGTTGGCCTCTGTGCACCTGGGGGATACAAATGACCAACAACACAGAGGGGAAGGTCACTGCGGGGGGGGGGGGGGGGGGGGGAGAGGAGCAGGTCACCGCGCGTGGGGGGGGGGGGGGGTCACTGCGGGGGGTGGGAGGTCACTGCGGGGGGTGGGAGGTCACTGCGGGAGGCGGAGTTCACTGCGGGAGGCAGAGGTCACTGCGGGGGGGAGGGAAGGTCACTGCGGGAGGGGTCACTGCGAGGGGAGGGGGAAGGTCACTGCGGGAGGCGGAGGTCACTGCAGGGGGGGTCACTGCGGGGGGTTGAAGGTCACTGCAGGAAGCGGAGGTCACTGCGGGGGGGGCGGAGGTCACGGCGGGGAGGCGGAGGTCACGGCGGGGAGGCGGAGGTCACGGCGGGGAGGCGGAGGTCACGGCGGGGAGGCGGAGGTCACGGCGGGGAGGCGGAGGTCGCGGCGGGGAGGCGGGGGAGGCGGGGGTCGAGGCGGAGGTCGCGGCGGGGAGGCGGGGGTCGCGGCGGGGAGGCGGAGGTCACGGCGGGGGTCGCGGCGGGGAGGCGGAGGTCACGGCGGGAGGCGGAGGTCACGGCGGGGAGGCGGAGGTCACGGCGGGGAGGCGGAGGTCACGGCGGGGAGGCGGAGGTCACGGCGGGGAGGCGGGGGTCGCGGCGGGAGGCGGAGGTCACGGCGGGGAGGCGGAGGTCACGGCGGGGAGGCGGAGGTCGCGGCGGGGAGGCGGAGGTCGCGGCGGGGAGGCGGAGGTCGCGGCGGGGAGGCGGGGGTCGCGGCGGGGAGGCGGAGGTCACGGCGGGGAGGCGGAGGTCACGGCGGGGAGGCGGAGGTCACGGCGGGGAGGCGGAGGTCACGGCGGGGAGGCGGAGGTCACGGCGGGGAGGCGGAGGTCACGGCGGGGAGGCGGAGGTCACGGCGGGGAGGCGGAGGTCACGGCGGGGAGGCGGAGGTCACGGCGGGGAGGCGGAGGTCACGGCGGGGAGGCGGAGGTCACGGCGGGGAGGCGGAGGTCACGGCGGGGAGGCGGAGGTCACGGCGGGGAGGCGGAGGTCACGGCGGGGAGGCGGAGGTCACGGCGGGGAGGCGGAGGTCACGGCGGGGAGGCGGAGGTCACGGCGGGGAGGCCAGGGCAATGGGACCATAAGGGAGGAAAACTTGCTTTTCTGCGAATTGCAAGCCAGGTCTGGCAGGGAGGATGATTGCTTCGCATTCCAGCTCCACACCTTTCCAATGTCTGTCACAGACTGGTGTTGGAGTTCAGTGCTATGAATGGCGCCAGAACAAAGACCCTACTGTATGAAAATGATGTTCTGGTTGGATGTAATTGTGATAACTGGCATTGCTACATGGCTGGCTCGGTGCTGAAACCTGCACTGTGCCACTAGCATTGTCTGTGAGAACCTTTTGAGATTACTGAAGCTTATTGAACTCGCTGGGTTACATGTTGGCCTCTCTCCCAATGTGCAGGTACCCCAGCCTCGATGAGTCAGATCGCTAAAGATGTCTGCACATTCCTGCGCTGGACAGCCGAGCCAGAACACGACCAGCGGAAACGCATGGGCCTCAAGGTGAGCTCCATCCCCCACTTGGGCAATAGTGGGCATCACTGGCCGTGCCAACTTTTATCACCCATTTCTGTTGCGACAATTGGGTTGAATGTTGGACCGTCACAAAGACCGTGGAGTTAAATTTCAGTGTGGGATGGGAGTCACATATAGGCCAGACAGCATTGATAAACCAATTAGGCATTTACTACAATCTGATTGTCACATCTTGTTCAAAGGGCGGCACAGTGGTTAGCACCGCTGCCTCACAGAGCCAGGGACCCAGGTTAACACTGCTGCCTCACAGCGCCAGGAACCCGGGTTAACACTGCTGTCTCACAGCGCCAGGAACCCGGGTTAACACTGCTGTCTTACAGTGCCAGGGACCCAGACTAGCACTGCTGTCTCACAGTGCCAGAGACCTGGGATAACACTGCTGTCTCACAGTGCCAGGGACCCGGGTTAACACTGCTGCCTCACAACTCCAGGGACCCAGGTTAACACTGCTGCCTCACAGTGCCAGGGACCCGGGTTAACACTGCTGCATCACAGCGCCAGGGACCCGGGTTAACACTGCTGTCTCACAGTGCCAGGGACCCGGGTTAGCACTGCTGTCTCACAGTGCCAGGGACCCGTGCTAGCACTGCTGTCTCACAGTGCCAGAGACCCGGGATAACACTGCTGTCTCACAGTGCCAGGGACCCGGGTTAACACTGCTGCCTCACAGCTCCAGGGACCCGGGTTAGCACTGCTGCCTCACAGCGCCAGGGACGCGGGTGAGCACTGCTGCCTCACAGCGCCAGGGACGTGGGTTAGCACTGCTGCCTCACAGCTCCAGGGACCCGGGTTAGCACTGCTGCCTCACAGCGCCAGGGACCCGGGTGAGCACTGCTGCCTCACAGTGCCAGGGACCCGGGTTAACACTGCTGCCTCAGCTCCAGGGACCCGGGTTAGCACTTCTGCCTCACAGCGCCAGGGACCCGGGTGAGCACTGCTGCCTCACAGCTCCAGGGACCCGGGTTAGCACTGCTGCCTCACAGCGCCAGGGACGCGGGTGAGCACTGCTGCCTCACAGCGCCAGGGACGTGGGTTAGCACTGCTGCCTCACAGCTCCAGGGACCCGGGTTAGCACTGCTGCCTCACAGTGCCAGGGACCCGGGTTAACACTGCTGCCTCAGCTCCAGGGACCCGGGTTAGCACTTCTGCCTCACAGCGCCAGGGACCCGGGTGAGCACTGCTGCCTCACAGCGCCAGGGACCCGGGTGAGCACTGCTGCCTCACAGCGCCAGGGATGCGGGTTAACAGTGCTGTTTCACAATGCCAGGGACCCAGGTTAACCCTGATGTCTCACAGTGCCAGGGACTCAGGTTAACAGTGCTGTCTCACAGCGCCAGGGACCCGGGTTAACACTGTTGGGAGAGGTCACCCTGTTAGGGGTTTTCTATAGGCCTCCGAAAGGTTCCAGAGATGTGGAGGAGAGAATTGCAAAGATGATTCTGGATAGGAGCGAAAGCAAGAGGGTAGTTGTTATGGGGGACTTTAACTTTCCAAATATTGACTGGAAACGCTATAGTTCGAGTACATTAGTTGGGTTCATTTTTGTCCAATGTGTGCAGGAGGGTTTCCTGACACAGTATGTAGATAGGCGAACGAGAGGCGAGGCCATATTGGATTTGGTAATGAACCAGGACAGGTGTTAGATTTGGAGGTACTTTGGTGAGCACTTTGGTGATAGTGACCACAATTCGATTACGTTTACTTTAGTGATGGAAAGGGATAGGTATATACCGCAGGGCAAGAGTAATATCTGGGGGAAAGGCAATTATGGTGCGATGAGGCAAGACTTAGGATACATCGGATGGAGAGGAAAACTGCGGGGGATGGGCACAATGGAAATGTGGAGCTTGTTCAAGGAAGAGCTACTGCGTGTCCTTGATAAGTATGTACCTGTCAGGCAGGGAGGAAGTGGTCGAGTGAGGGAACCGTGGTTTACTAAAGCAGTCAATACTTGTCAAGAGGAAGAAGGAGACTTGTGTAAAGATGAGACATGAAGGTTCAGTTAGGGCGCTCGAGAGTTACACGTCAGCTAGGAAGGACCTAAAGAGAGAGCTAAGAAGAACCAGGAGGGGACATGAGAAGACTTTACCAGGTGGGATCAAGGATAACCCTAAAGCTTTCTAGATATGTCAGGAATAAAAGAATAACTTGGGTAAGAGTAGGGCCAGTCAAGGACAGTAGTGGGAAGTTGTGCTTGGAGTCCGAGGAGATAGGAGAGGTGCTAAATGAATAGTTTTCGTCAGTATTCACACAGGAAAAAGACAATGTTGTCGAGGAGAATACTGAGATTCAGGCTACTCGACGAGAAGGGCTTGAGGTTCATAAGGAGGAGGTGTTAGCAATTCTGGAAAGTGTGAAAATAGATAAGTCACCTGGGCCGGATGGGATTTATCCTAGGATTCTCTGGGAAGCTAGGGAGGAGATTGCTGAGCCTTTGGCCTTGATCTTTAAGTCATCTTTGTCTACAGGAATAGTGCCAGAAGACTGGAGGATAGCAAATGTTGTCCCCTTGTTCAAGAAGGGGAGTAGAGATAACCCCGGTAACTATAGACCAGTGAGCCTTACTTCTGTTGTGGGAAAAATCTTGGAAAGGTTTATAAGAGATAGGATGTATAATCATCTGGAAAGGAATAATTTGATTAGAGATAGTCAACACGGTTTTGTGAAGGGTAGATCGTGCCTCACAAACCTTATAGGTTTCTTTGCGAAGGTGACCAAACAGGTGGATGAGGGTAAAGCAGTTGATGTGGTGTATATGGATTTCAGTAAAGCGTTTGATAAGGTTCCCCATGGTAGGCTACTGCAGAAAATACGGAGGCATGGGATTCAGGGTGATTTAGCAGTTTGGATCAGAAATTGGCTAGCTGGAAGAAGACAAAGGGTGGTGGTTGATGGGAAGTGTTCAGACTGGAGTCCAGTTACTAGTGGTGTACCACAAGGATCTGTTTTGGGGCCACTGCTGTTTGTCATTTTTATAAATGACCTGGAGGAGGGCGTAGAAGGACGGGTGAGTAAATTTGCAGATGACACTAAAGTCGGTGGAGTGTGGATAGTGCGGAAGGATGTTACAAGTTACAGAGGGACATAGATAAGCTGCAGTGCTGGGCTGAGAGGTGGCAAATGGAGTTTAATGCAGAAAAGTGTGAGGTGATTCATTTTGGAAGGAATAACAGGAAGACTGAGTACTGGGCTAATGGTAAGATTCTTGGCAGTGTGGATGAGCAGAGAGGTCTCGGTGTCCATGTACATAGATCCCTGAAAGTTGCCACCCAGGTTGAGAGGGTTGTTAAGAAGGCGTATGGTGTGTTAGCTTTTATTGGTAGAGGGATTGAGTTTATGAGCCATGAGGTCATGTTGCAGCTATACAACACTCTGGTGCGGCCGCATTTGGAGTATTGCGTGCAATTCTGGTCGCCGCATTATAGGAAGGATGTGGAAGCATTGGAAAGGGTGCAGAGGAGATTTACCAGAATGTTGCCTGGTATGGAGGGAAGATCTTATGAGGAAAGGCTGAGGGACTTGAGGCTGTTTTCGTTAGAGAGAAGAAGGTTAAGAGGTGACTTAATTGAGGCATACAAGATGATCAGAGGATTGGATAGGTTGGACAGTGAGAGCCTTTTTCCTCGGATGGTGATGTCTAGCACGAGGGGACATACCTTTAAATTGAGGGGAGATAGATATCAGACAGATGTCAGAGGCAGGTTCTTTACTCAGAGAGTAGTAAGGGCGTGGAATGCCCTGCCTGCAACAGTAGTGGACTCGCCAACAGTAAGGACATTCAAATGGTCATTGGATAGACAAATAGACAATAAGGGAATAGTGTAGATGGGCTTTAGAATGGTTTCACAGGTCGGCGCAACATCGAGGGCCGAAGGGCCTGTACTGCGCTGTAATGTTCTATGTTCTATTGCTGCCTCACAACGGCAGGGACCCGGGTTAACACTGCTGTCTCACAGTGCCAGGGACCCGGGTTAACACTGCTGTCTCACAGTGCCAGGGACCCGGGTTAGCACTGCTGCCTCACAGCGGCAGGGACCCGGGTTAGCATTGCTGTCTCACAGAGCCAGGCACCCGGGTTAACACCGCTGTCTCAGTGCCACGGACACGGGTTAGCACTGCTGTTTCACAATGCCAGGGACCCGGGTTAGCACTGCTGCCTCAGTGCCAGGGACCGGTGTTTACACTGCTGTCTCACAGTGCCAGGGACCCGGGTTAGCACTGCTGTCTCACAGCGCTAGGGACCCGGGTTAGCACTGCTGCCTCACAGCGCCAGGGACCCAGGTTAACACTGCTGGCTCAGCGCCAGGGACCCGGGTTAACACTGCTGTCTCACAGTGCCAGGGACCCGGGTTAACACTGCTGTCTCACAGTGCCAGGGACCCGGGTTAACACTGCTGTCTCACAGAGCCAGGGACCCGGGTTAGCACCGCTGCTTCACAGACCCAGGGACCCAGGTTAACACTGCTGCCTCACAGCGCCAGGAACCCGGGTTAACACTGCTGTCTCACCGCCAGGAACCCGGGTTAACACTGCTGTCTTACAGTGCCAGGGACCCGGGTTAACACTGCTGTCTCACAGAGCCAGGGACCCGGGTTAGCACTGCTGCCTCACAGCGCCAGGGACCCAGGTTAGCACTGCTGCCTCACAGTGCCGGGGACCCAGGTTAGCACTGCTGCCTCACAGAGCCAGGCACCCGGGTTAACACCGCTGTCTCAGTGCCACGGACCCGGGTTAGCACTGCTGTCTCACAGTGCCAGGAACCCGGGTTAACACTGCTGCCTCACAGTGCCAGGGACCCGGGTTAGCACTGCTGCCTCACAGCGCTAGGGACCCGGGTTAGCACTGCTGCCTCACAGCGCCAGGGACCCAGGTTAACACTGCTGGCTCAGTGCCAGGGACCCAGGTTAACACTGCTGTCTCACAGTGCCAGGGACCTTGGTTAGCACTGCTGTCTCACAGCGCTAGGGACCCGGGTTAGCACTGCTGCCTCACAGCGCCAGGGACCCGGGTTAACACTGCTGGCTCAGTGCCAGGGACCCGGGTTAACACTGCTGTCTCACAGAGCAAGGGACCTGGGTTAGCACTGCTGCCTCACAGCGCCAGGGACCCAGGTTAGCACTGCTGCCTCACAGCGCCAGGGACCCGGGTTAACACTGCTGTCTCAGTGCCAGGGACCCGGGTTAACACCGCTGTTTCAGTGCCACGGACCCGGGTTAGCACTGCTGTCTCACAGTGCCAGGGACCCGGGTTAACACTGCTGTCTCACAGCGCCAGGGACCCGGGTTAACACTGCTGTCTCACAGTGCCAGGGACCCGGGTTAGCACCGCTGTCTCTCAGAGCCGGGGACCCGGGTTAACACTGCTGCCTCACAGTGCCAGGGACCCAGGTTAGCACTGCTGCCACACAGCGCCAGGGACCCGGGTTAACACTGCTGTCTCAGTGCCAGGGACCCGGGTTAACACTGCTGTCTCACAGTGCCAGGGACCCGGGTTAACACTGCTGTCTCACAGTGCCAGGGACCCGGGTTAACACTGCTGTCTCACAGTGCCAGGGACCCGGGTTAACACTGCTGTCTCACAGTGCCAGGGACCCGGGTTAGCACCGCTGTCTCACAGAGCCGGGGACCCGGGTTAACACTGCTGTCTCACAGTGCCAGGGGCCCGGGTTAACACTGCTTCCTCACAGCGCCAGGGACCCGGGTTAACACTGCTGCTTCACAGCGCCAGGGACCCAGGTACGATTCCGGCTTGGGTCACTGTCTGTGTGGCGTCTGCACATCCTCCCCGTGTCTGCGTGGGTTTCCTCCGGGTGCTCCGGTTTCCTCCACAGCCCAAGGATGCGCAGATTATGTGGATTGGCCGTGATCAATGCGAAGGGTTACAGGGATAGGGTGGGGGAGTGGGCCCAGGTGTAGCGCCCTTTCGGAGGGTTGATGCAGACTAGATGGGCCGAATGGCCTCCTTTTTGCACTGCAGAGATTCTATGGAAAAATATTTGAGTGGAGATGGGGAAATTGAACTCGGTCTTGGCAAGTATTGGCCATGTTGTTGAGAGGGGCTGTGGGAATATTATTCTGTACTAAAGTGATCCTCCTGAAGTGAATGAGCAGCATTCCTGCCACATTGCATTGTGCTGCAGTTGAAAGCTGCATTGTTGAAACATCTTCCCATGGATTCAGAGGCGAACAAGGGGCCACTGTTTAAAAATAAGGGGTTGCCCATTTCAGGCAGATGAGAAAAATCTTTTTCTGAGGATTGAGTCTTTGGAGCGCTCTTCCTCAAAAGGGGGTGGAAAAGCAGGGTCTTTGAAAATTGTTACGGCAAAGCTGGACAGATTCTTCATATGCATTGGTTGGGGAAAGATTATTGGGGGGTCGGCAGGAATGTGGGGTTGATGTTACAGTCAGATCAGCCGTGATCTTATTGAATGGTGGAGCAGGCCCGAGGGGCCGAATGGCCTATTGTTCCCAATTCATACGTTCATAGTTTGGCAAAATGGGTGATGCAGGAACTCTCGCTCCCTGAAAGGGGCACAGGGTGAGATTGTCGCACAGTCCACGGAGGAGCATTTCTGAACAACTTTGTTGGCTTTTAAAGGGAAGTGCACCTCCCTGTGGCTCAAAGAGGACATGCTGCTGAATCACACAGAATGGCCCTGAATTCAATTCTATGCCCTGGTCTCTGCCCATTTACTACCTTTATCTTGAAATGAAATGAAAATCGCTTATTGTCACAAGTAGGCTTCAAATGAAGTTACTGTGAAAAGCCCCTAGTCGCCACATTCCGGCGCCTGTTAGGGGAGGCTGTTACGGGAATTGAACCGTGCTGCTGGCCTGCCTTGGTCTGCTTTCAAAGCCAGCGATTTAGCCCTGTGCTAAACAGCCCCTGGGTGTTTGGGTGGCAGTGATGGTCACAGTTTGTGGAGAAGGTAAGAGTGGGCCAGGACTTTGCTTCATTGCTGTCTGTGGATCTTCATTCTTGATTTGGTGTTGACTGAGGAAAGGAATGAGCTCAGTCTTGCTGTTTTTACAGGAGGGATAGGAGTCCCTTGGCTTCACAGCCAGGGTGATACTTGTGAAGTGTGGTCACTTGAATTGCAGTGGGGAAATGGGATTAATTGGACAGTTCTTTCAGAGAGCTTCCACAAGCCCAGTGGGCTGGATAATCTCTCTAAACTGTAAGATTCTGCCTTTCTCTTCCAGATGCTGATGTTCACGGCTCTGCTTTGGCCCCTGCTTTACTACCTGAAGAGGCATCGATGGTCTGTTTTAAAGAGCAGAAAGCTTGCCTACAAACCTCCTAAATAACTCATCATCAGGAATACTCAACTCCAGCAGCATCTGACCTGCATTCTCAGCCAACTGGGGGGGCGGGGAAACAAACTAATGACAGTTTAAAATAAATGAACATTCAGCAGGCCTTTATGGAAGCACGGCACTATTAAAAATAATATTTATTGTCAGACGCCACAGATCAATGGGTGGATTGCTGGCTCTGATTAAACCAATAATCCAAACCTAAATGTGTTCCATTGGCTGTCTCACAACAACCTTTGGTATTTTAAAAAGAAATAAATTTGGAGCAGTGCTGCCCTTCAGTGGCTGCTGAATGTTGTCTTTCAACGGAATACATGTCCTGGCCTTCGGTCCACACGGAATTCAATATTCAAATAGGATAGGAATTCTGCAGTCTCATTTATTAAACATGGACATCACAAATCATCGGCTCCTGGGGATGTGGGTGGGGGGAGATTCCAGTATCTCACTGGGGCTTCTTGGAGATTTGTGTGTGGGTGGTGTATCACTGTGAACCATGCCCAAGTCTCTGCATGTTCCAAGTGCTGGTCTGACTGGAGAAATGCTCACTGTTCTGATTCATCACTGAGCAGTTGGAATCCTCACATTGTGTCTGTCATAAGGAGAGTTAACCTCATTTTAATTTACCTCCAGAGCACATTATTTTTGTGGTGATGTGTGTTTGATCCTACTGTGAGTTGAAGGATTCCCTTTGTTAAATCATTACTGTACACAGCATTTGTGTAAATATTTAATGAGCTGAAATGTTTAATAAATACTATGCTGCGGACCTGTTCTGTGTTGGGCGTCCACCGCGTCCATCTCTGTCCTGTCTACACCCTATGCCCCTACTTCTATCGCAGACACAAGATCAGAAATAGGAGGCGTAGCCCATACGACCCTCAAGCCTATTCAGCCAATCTATACAATCATTGTTGATCCTCCGCACCCCATGTCTCTCGATTTGCTGCAATCTGTCTATCCCAGATTTAAATATATTAAATGATGGAGCATCCATTTTTTTTAAATTTAGAGTACCCATTTATTTTTTTTCCCAATTAAGGGGCAATTTAGCGCGGCCAATCCACCCAACCTGCACAGCTTTGGGTTGTGGGGGTGAAACCCACGCAGACGTGGGGAGAATGTGCAAACTCCACACGGACAGTGACCCAGGGCCGGGATCGAACCCGGGTCCTCTGTGCTGCAGTCCCAGTGCTAACCACTGCGCCACATACCGCCCCATGGTGAAGCATCCATAACCCTGGAGGGCTGTAAATCTTTGGAATTCTAAATCCCAAACACTGAAGAAGTTTATCAGCCCTAAATGATCGCCTCCTTATCCCGAAACTGTACCTGTGATCTACATTTCCCAACCAGGGGAAACACTTCAGTATCTATCCTTTCAAACTCCCTCATCACCTTGAATGTTTCAACAAGAGCACCTTTCATTCTTCGAAACTTCCACAATATGCAAATCTAATTTTGGCCAGGAGATTGGGCCAAAATGTGGCTGATGGAGTTTTATGTGGATAAATTTGAGATCCATTTTGACCGGAAAAGGAGAAAGCCAAATTATGTAAACGCAAAGTAGATTCAAAATGCCCCTGGGCAGAGGGATCTGGGCAGAGGGATCTGGGCAGAGGGATCTGGGTGTCTTTGTTCATGAATCACAGGAAGTCGGTTTGCAGGTGCAGCCGGTAATTAAAAAGGCAAATGGAACGTTAGCGTTTATTGCCAAAGGACTGGAGTATAAAAGTAGAGAGGTGTTGTTGCAATTGTATAGGGCGTTGGTGAGACCACATCTGGAGTATTGTGTCCAGTTTCGGTCTCCTTATTTGAAATGAAATGAAAATCGCTTATTGTCACAAGTAGGCTTCAAATGAAGTTACTGTGAAAAGCCCCTAGTCGTCACATTCCGGCGCCTGTTCAGGGAGGCTGATACGGGAATTGAACCGTGCTGCTGGCCTGCCTTAGTCTGCTTTCAAAGCCAGCGATTTAGCCCTGTGCTAAACAGCCCCTTATTTGAGGAAGGATGTGGCGGCATTGGAGGCAGTTCAGAGGAGGGTCACCAGATTGATTCCGGGGATGAAAGGGTTGACGTATGAGGAGAGATTAAACAGTTTGGGTTTATACTCGCTGGAGTTTAGAAAGATGAGAGGGGATCTGATCGAGGTGTATAAAATACTAAATGGGATTGATAAAGTAAACATAGACCAAATGCTCCCCCCTGTGGGGCAATCTGGAATGCGAGATCACAGATAGAGGTTGAGAGGCGGTAGATTTAGAACCGAGATGAATGCTTCTCGCAGAGGGTGGTGAATTTGTGGAACTCGCTGCCCCATAGTGCGGAATCTGAGTCATTAAATGGTTTCAAGATAAAAAGATATTTCTGATGATAATGGGTTATGGGGAACTGGTGGGAAAGTGGTTTTGAGACCCGGAAGAGATCAGCCAGGATCTGCATGAATGGCGACGCAGGCTCGAAGGGCTGAATTGCCGACATAATCTTCATTCGTGTCGCAAGTAGGCTTATATTAACACTACAATGAAGTTACTGTCGCCACACTCCGGCGCCCGTTCGGGTACGCAGAGGGAGAATTCAGAATGTCCGATTCACCAAACACGTCTTACAGGACTTGTGGGAGGAAACCGGAGCCCCCGGAGGAAACCCACGCAGACACTGGGAGAATATCTGCACCTATTTCCTTTGTTCCGATCGTAAATGGATTTGATTTATTGCCACATGTATTGGGGTACAGTGAAAAGTATTGTTCTGCGTACAGTCCAGACACATCATTCCATACATGAAAAGAAAATACAATGAATACACAATGTAAATAGACACAGGCATCGGGTGAAGCTTACGGAGTGTAGTGCTACTCAGTAAGAAGATATGTGGAGAGATCAGATCAGTCTTTGAGAGGGTCATTCAGGAGTCTCGTAACAGCGGGGAAGAAGCTGTTTTTGAGTCTGTCCGTGCGTGTTCTCAGACTTCTGTATCTCCTGCCCGATGGAAGAAGTTGGAAGAGAATAAGCGGGTGGGAGGGGTCTTTGATTATACTGCCCGCTTTCCCCAGGCAGCGGGAGGTGTAGACGGAGTAAAGGGATGGGGGGCAGGTTTGTGTGATGGACTGGGGGGGTGGTGTACACCACTCTCTTGAAGTTTCTTGTGGTCTTGGGCCGAGCAGTTACCATACCAGGCTTGATGCAGCCTGATGGGCTGGATTCTCGCGTTTCACTCTGGACTTTCCTTAAATCCTGAGCGATTCTCCTACCTGCAGGGGGCTAGCAGGGACCCGGAGTGCTCCTCGCAGCTCTGGCTATGGATACGGAGCCCCGCACTTCCGGTCGGGAGTCCGTGCATGCGCACGGCCTGCGGCGGCTGCACCGTGCGACGTGGCGGACTCTCACCGTCATGCAAAATGTAGGCCCCCCGAGATCTCACTCGCCCGTGGATCCCTGCCACCCGATCACTCCCCTGGCCACCCATGAGCCCCCCCCCCCCCCCCCCCCCCCCGGTGATCGATCCCTCCGCCCCCCCCACCAGGGAGGTCACGGACAGAGCCCGCAACCCGAGGTTCCCGATGGCCGATACGTGGTTAGAACCACGCCACAGGGAACTCAGCCGGTTTCGCACGGTGGGGGCCTCTGTCAATGGCCCCCTACGTGACATGGGAGTCCTGATGTGGGAGTTCTTGTTGTCGAGATGCTCCAGGGACAAGTGTAGGACCAGGGCGATGGCGTCTGCTGTGGACCGGTTGCGGCGGTATGCGAATTGCAGTGGATCGAGGCGTTCTGAGAATATGGAGTTGACGTGCCTCATGGGCAACCTCTCGAAGCACTTCATAATGATCGATGTCAAGGCCACCGGACGATAGTCGCTGAGGCATGTTGGCTGATTCTTCTTTGGCATCGGTATGGTGATGGTCTTCTTGAAACAGGTGGGGACCTCGGAGCGGAGTAGGGAGAGGTTGAAGATGTCCGCAAACCCATCTGCCAGCCGGTCTGTGGAGGATCGGAGTGCACGACCAGGGACCCCGTCAGGACCAGTCGCTTTCCAAGGGTTCACTTTCAAGAAGGTCGATCTGACTTCAGAAGCTATGATGGTGGGTATTGGCGTATCCGAGCCTGCTGGGGCTGTTGACAGCGGATTGATGGTTTCCTGCTCGAACCGAGCATAGAACGCATTGAGTTCATCGGTGGGGTGCGCTGCTGCCAGAGATACCGCTCGGCTTCGCTTTGTGGCCCGTTATGTTGTTTAAGCCTTGCCACAACCGACGAGAGTCCATGACGCTAGTCTGTGACTCTAGCTTGGTCTGATAGTCTCTCTTGGCATCCCTGATGACTTTACGGAGGTGGTACCTGGATTTCTTGTATAGGTCAGGGTCACCTAGAATGCCTCAGACCTGCCCTTCAGTAGGGCGGCAATCTCCCGATTAAGCCATGGTTTCCGGTTGGGGAACGTATGTACTACCTCCTTTGGCACAGTCTTCTACACACACTTGCTAATTAAGTCATAGGACAAACCTTTCATCTAATGAACCTTATACAACTTCCCAGGTAAGTATATTCTTCCTTAAATATGAAGTCTAAAACTGCATTGTATTCCTAGAATCTTGATAGTGAAGGAGGAGGCCACTTGGCCCAGAGGGTCTGCAATGACCCTCTGAAAGGTAACCCCATCTAGGCCCATGCCCTACCCTATCTCCTCTACCCAGTAACCCCACCTAACCTTTTGAACACACAAAAGCAATTTATCATGGCCAATCCACCTAACCTGCACATCTTTGGACTGTGGGAGGAAACCGGAGCACCCGGAGGAAACCCACGCAGACACGGGGAGAAAGTGAAAACTACACAGACATTCACCCGAGGCTGGAAATGAACCCGGGTCCCTGGCGCTGTGAGGCAGCTGTGCTAACCACTGTGCCACCATCCCACCTGTATTATGATCTGGATGAGGAGTTTCCAGAATGCTTTTGAGGAAGCATGCTGGAGCCAGCCAGAGAGAAGGTTCTATTGGACTTTGTATTGTGTAATGTGATAGGATTAATGAATGATGTCAGTAATGGCATCCCTAGGTAGGAGCGATCACAATATAATTAAATTTGACATCTAGTTTGAAAAGGAAAAGAGTGAGTCTAAGACTAGTATTTTAAACTTAAATAAGGGCGACTATGAGGGCATGAAAGCGGAGTTAGCTGCAGTGAACTGGGATACTGGAGCAGGAGATACATCAGCAGATGAGCAGTGACAGACATTTATGGGGATATTTCAGAATATTCCTACCATCAAGAACAATTCTAAAGGGAGGAGCCATCATCTGTGGTTAACTAAAGTGGTTAAGGAAAAAACTGCTAAGATGAGTGGCTGGTCAGATAATTGATCAGAAAATAAAGAACGACAGGTAATAACTTAAAGGTTACTCAGGAGAAAGAAATGAGAGTAGAAGAGGAAGCTAGTTAGAAATGTAAAACAGATAGCATGAGTTTCTACAGGTATTTAAACAGGAAACGAGTCAGGAAGGTGAGTGTTGGTCCTTTCGAGAGTGAGAATGGGGAGTTCATAGTCGACAATAAGGAAATGGTGGATGAAACGAACGAGTGCTTTGCTTCTGTATTCAAGATGCAAGAAATATTCCAGGAATATCTGTAAATCAGGAGGTGGGAGGGAGGAACTTGATGAAATTGCAATCACTGAGGAAGTGGTGCTGAGCAAACTGATGGAGCTGTGGCCCGACAGACCTCTGGGTCCTGATGGACTTCGTCCCCGGGCCTTAAAAAGTGGCTGATGAAGTAATAGATATGTTGGTGTTAATTCTCCAAAATTCATTCGATTCGAGAAACTTTCCATCCGCCTGAACCCCCCCACCCCCTATTCAAGAAGGGAGGGAGGCAGGAAACTAGGCCGGTTAGCTTGATGACTGTCCTGGGAAAGGTGTTAGAATTGATCATTGAGGGGGTTATAGCTGGTCAGCTATTGTTACGGCCACCCTGGGCGGGTGCAGCCTTACCGGCTTCAGAGTCCCAACACAAGTAAATTAATACACTGTATAAAAATTCACAAGATTGGCTGAAATGAAAATCGTTTATTGTCTCAAGCAGGCTTCAAATGAAGTTACTGTGAAAAGCCCCTAGTCGCCACATTCCGGCGCCTGTTTGGGGAGGCTGGTACGGTGTTTATTTATAACAAATAAAGATGAAATATGCAGTAATGACAACGGAATAAGGGCAAGCAAATTACTTCCCCCCCACACAATACAGACTAACGGGGCGGGGGGGGGGGCAGGGTGAAAGGAATAACAATAATAAGGATTAAGGTAAAGATAAGAGTCCTTGCATTCGATGTTGAATTCTTTGCAGCAGGCTGATTGATCAAAGCCACCGGTGTGCAGTTGGTGATGGTCTTCTGGAGGAACATTCATTCAGTACTCACAGGCAGTAGGATTTCTTCTGGAGAGAACTTTAGCCTTTATTAAACTGGGCCTTGCACTCAAAGACCCACCTTTGAGTCTGCTTCTCTCTAAAGACCCTTTGTCTCGCATCAAACCCAACTTCCAGCGGGTGTCAGATCCCGGAGGGAGACTGTATCTTGTCGTGGTGCGCCACGTAGGCATACTGGGGGTTGGCGTGAAGGAGCTGGACCATCTCGACCAGGAGGTCGGACTTAGGCTCCTCACTGGCTTCCGGAGGAGGACAGGCCCCGGAGTTGTCAGCCAGGACAGAAGCAAGACCCCGGAGATGGACTTCCTGGGGAAGACAAATAGACGGTCGAGTGGGGTCTCGTTCGAGGCTGTGCAGAGGAGTGACCAAATGGAGTGGAGCGTGTCGGGGAGGACCTCCTGCCAGCGGGAAACCGGGAGACTTCTAGACCGTAGGGCCAGAAGGATGGCCTTCCAGACCGTCGCGTTCTCCCTCTCCACCTGCCCGTTTCCCCCGGGGGTTGTAGCTGGTAGTCCTGCTCAAGGTGATGTCCTTACCGAGCAGGTACTGATGCAGCTCATTGCTCATAAGCCGAACTTCAAGGTCAGGCTTCTGAGGTTGCACTGGAAATCCAGCCCTAGCAAGAGAGGAGCGCAGAGATGGGGAAGGACATAGAGTTTAAAATAGGCGTACTCGACGCCCTATATCGCGAAGTTTGCGACACAGTAACCCCGGATCTGCACTGAATGTGATCCGGAAGTGAGGGAGATTGTTTGGGATGCAGGGGAAATCTGGAGGAAACAGCGCCTTACCGTGTCTGGGTGGATGAAGCTCTCCGTGCTCCCGGAGTCAAACAGACAGGGCGTTTCGTGCCCATTGACCCGGACGGTCATCATGGAGTTCTTGAGGTGCTTGGGCCGTGACTGGTCGAGAGTGACAGCGCCCAGCTGCGGGTAGCCGGAATGGTTGGTGGTAGCGAGGTGGTCCCAAGATGGCGGCCCCCGTCGGTTGCACGTGTCGGGCGGCGTTGAAAATGGTGGCCAAGATGGTGGCCCCCATGAGCCGCACGTGACAGGCGGAGTTAAAGATGGCGGCCCCCACGGATAGCACGAGGCGGATGACTCTGCGGGCCTGTGAGTCGGGCCTGCGGTTTTGGAACTTTGGGTCGGGCCAAGCAGACTTCTTGCCGCAGTCGCTGCAGGTCGCGTTCCGAGCCGGGCAATGCTGCCTGGGGTGCCGGTTCTGACCACAGAAATAGCAAGGCGGCCCCCCGGGTTGGGCGGGAAGCCGCGTGGCACAGGCCTGGGACACCCTCGGGTCGGGTGATGGCCGCGCCTCCGGCGCCCACGAGGAAATCGCGTGGTCGGAGGGGAAAGCATTGAGGCTCTGGAAGGCTACTTCTAAGGAGGTGGATAGTTTTACCGTCTCTGCTAGGTCGAGGGCGCCCTTTTCGAGCAGGCGCTGTCTGACATAGTTGGACCGGACTCTAGCCACATAGGTGTCCCGGATGGCGAGTTCCATATGCTGCGAGGCCGAGGCGTCTTTGTAATTGCAGTTTTTGAGTGAGTACCCTCAGGTCGCGTAGGTATTCCTCCAGCGATTCCCTGGGGCATTGACGACGTTTGGTGAGAAGATGCCGTGCGAACACTTTGTTCACCGGCCTCACGTAGTGTCTTTTCAGGATCACGACCGCGTCTGCGTACGTGGTCGTGTCCTCGATTAGTAAAAGGATTCTGTGGCTCACCTGGGCGTGGAGGAGACTCAGTTTCTGTGCCTCGGTGACGGCGGGTGAGAAGGAGGCGGCGAGGTAGGCCTCAAAGCAGCGGAGCCAGTGCGAAAAGATTCCTTTGGCTTCAGCTGCCTGTGGGTTGAGTTCCAGTCGATCAGGTTTGAGGGTGGCTTCCATTGCGATATCTTAGCTGATTAAATTGATGCCACCATCAATTCACACGAGACGATTAGTAGAAGTGAACAGTGGTTTTAATCAGCAAGATCTGTGCCTGCCGACGACTGCTCTGTACTGAGTACCGCCTACAGGCTGCAGGTTTATATACCACTCCTGAGGGGGCGGAGCCATAGGCAGAGCCCACAGGGACATCAACATAATACAGTACAATACAGTGGTTAATTGCAGTAGCAATACGTTCACCACAAATGTTAAGTCCAGAAGGCTGTAACGTTCCTAATCGGAAGATGAGGTGTTTCCTCCGTTTGCGCCGGGCTTCACTGGAACATTGCAGCAGGACAAGGACGGACATGTGGGTGCGAGGGCCGGACGGGGCGTTGAAATGACAGCGACAAGAAGGTCTGGGTCCTACTTGTGGACGGAGTGAAGGTGTTCTGGAAAGTTGTCACCCAGTCTGTGTTTAGTCTTCCCAGTGTCAAGGTAACCCCATTGGGAGCAGTGAATACAGTCGATCAAACTGTAGGAGATGCAAGTGAATCACTGTTTCACCAGAAAGGAGTGTTTGGGTGTTTAGGCAGTGAGGAGGGAGGAGGTAAAGGGGGATGGTGTTGCACCTTCAATGATTGAGTGGGAATGGGCCATGGGATGGCGATGATGGGTTGGACGGAGGAGTGGGCGGGGTGTTGTGGACGGAGCGGTCTCTTGCAGAATGCTGGCAGAGAGGGGATGATCTGTTTCATGGAGCTATCATTCTGGAGTTGCCGGATATTCTGGAGAATGTTCCTTTGAATGCAGAGGCAGACGGGGTGAAAAGAACAAGAGGGGCCCTAACGTGGTTCTGGGAGAGAGGGGGGAGGGCAGCGATGTGTAAGGCAGATTGAATATGGTTGAGTGAGTGCCCTGTCACCCACAGTGGGGGAGGGGGGGGGGGGGCGGTAGAACTTTGGTTGAAGAATGAGGCAGACGTGCCTACAACGCTGTTTGCAAAGGTGGATCCACTGTCTCTGTTGCTGCCTTTATCACAACCCCAGCATGTGGGCCTCAGGTCCTGGGAATGAAGTACCAATAACATCACTTGGCTGGAGCAGTGTGGAGAAGTGCTGGCCAAAGGTTCGAGCTTTATAACTAAAACCAAGGCTGCGTACGTCACCAGTGATTTTCTTTGTATGGATAGACAGCTGCAGTTTCAAGGTGGACAAATATTATTTGTAACCTCTGACCCTAAACATATTTAGAAGGTGGGAGCAAAATAAATAATTGAAGTAAGTTGTGCAGATTCCGATATCTGCTCCGATATTTTGTCTGTACGGGTGCCAGCTGAGGTTAAGGGATCAGTTCTTGCTGTGACACCCAGACCCATGACCTGCACCATCAAGAACAAGGACTGCAGATGTGCAGAAACATCTCCTGGTGCAAGTTCCCTTCGAAGCCAAACATCACCCTGACATCCAACTGTTCCTTTGTTGATGCTGGATCAGAATCCTGCAACTCCACCAGCTCCGCGGGGGCACCTACATTCAAGGATAGATCTCACCTCCATCTTCTCAAGAACATAAGAACTAGGAGCAGGAGTAGGCCATCTGGCCCCTCGAGCCTGCTCCACCATTCAATTAGATCATGGCTGATCTTTGTGGACTCAGCTCCACTTGCCGGCCCGAACACCATAACCCTAATCCCTTTATTCTTCAAAAAACTATCTATCTTTATCTTAAAAACATTTAAAGAAGGAGCCTCTACTGCTTCACTGGGCAAGGAATTCCATAAATTCACAACCCTTTGGGTAAAGAAGTTCCTCCTAAACTCAGTCCTAAATCTACTTCCCCTTATTTTGAGGCTATGCCCCCTAGTTCTGCTTTCACCTGCCAGTGGAAACAACCTGCCCGGATCTATCCTATCTATTCCCTTCATAATTTTATATGTTTCTATAAGATCCCCCCTCATCCTTCTAAATTCCAATGAGAACAGTCCCAGTCTGCTCAACCTCTCTTCGTAATCCAACCCCTTCAGCTCTGGGATTAACCTAGTGAATCTCCTCTGCACACCCTCCAGCGCCAGTACGTCCTTTCTCAGGTAAGGAGACCAAAACTGAACACAATACTCCAGGTGTGGCCTCACTAACACCTTATACAATTGCAGCATAACCTCCCTAGTCTTAAACTCCATCCCTCTAGCAATGAAGGACAAAACTCCATTCGTCTTCTTAATCACCTGTTGCACCTGTAAACCAATTTTTTGTGACTCATGCACTAGCACACCCAGGTCTCTGCAAAGCAGAATGTTTAAATATTTTATCTTTTAAATAATAATCCCTTTTGCTGTTATTCCTACCAAAATGGATAACCTCACATTTGTCAACATTGTATTGCATCTGCCAGACCCTAGCCCATTCACTTAGCCTATCCACATCCCTCTGCACACTTCCAGTATCCTCTGCACTTTTTGCTTTACCACTTATCTTAGTGTCGTCTGCAAACTTGGACACGTTGCCCTTGGTCCCCAACTCCAAATCATCGATGTAAATTGTGACGGTGAATTAGGAATGAGCAATATGTGGTGGCATAGCCAGTGGCACAATATCCCAGATAATAATTATTAAAAACGACAATCATTTGTGGTGGGTGCTTCAGGACAGGAGCTGGATTTTGGGGGAGGGGGGTTTGCCGTTTCAGTTCGTCGGACTAGTTTTCGATACCTAGGGGTCCAGGTGGTGGGGGTCTGGGGGCAGCTTTGATGGTTGAATTATAGCAGCCTAGTAGGTAGATTTAAGGTGGATTTGCAGAGGTGGGATAGTTATCATTGGCGGGCCCGGTCCAATCGGTTAAGATGAACATCTTGCCAAGGTTTTTATTTTTATTCCGGTGTATCCCGTGTTTCTGCCGAAGTTTTTCCGGAAGGCCGAACGGTTTATTTCCTGTTTTATTTGGATGGGTAAGGTCCCAAGGATCGGAATGGGGGGCGTGGGGGGGGGGGGGGCTTCAGAGGGAGAGACGGGCACGGGGCTTAGCGTTGCCAAATTTGCGGTGTTATTATTGGGCAGCTAATGCGGAGAAGGTGCTGGGTGGTGCGGGGACCCCGGGGGAGCTCTCTGGGTTCAGATGGAGTCGGAGTCAGTTAGAGAAACGGGGTTGTAGCTTTGGCAAGGCCACCACGTCCTTTGGTGCTGACAAAGTGCTCAACAAATCCAGTGGTGGTGGCCACGTTAAAAATATGGAGGCCGTTCCGCTAGCATTTTAAGTTGGGGGCAGCTTCAAGATGTACTAATCATCTGCTTTGAGCCAGCAAGGCTGAATGCGTCATAGTCTGCATGGAGAGAGAGAGGACTGGAGGGAAAGAGTGACCAATGATCTGCTGTCGAGTGCCCCAGCAGCCCATAATTCACCCATACCCACCATCACAGCTTCCGAAGTCAGATGGCCTTCCTGAAAGTGAACCCTCGGAAGGCGACGGGCCCAGACGGGATCCCTGGTTGTGCACTCAGAGCCTGCGCGGACCAGCTGGCAGATGTGTTCACGGACATCTTTAACCTGTCCCTACTCCACTCCGAGGTCCCCCACCTGCTTCAAGAAGACCATCATACTGTTGCCAAAGAAGAACCAGGCAACGTGCCTCAATGATTACCATCTGGTGGCCCTGACTTCAGTCATAATGAAGTGCTTCGAGAGGTTCATCATGAAGCGCATCACCTCCATACTCCCAGAACGCCTTGATCCACTGCAATTCGCATACCGCTGCAACCGGTCCACATCAGACACCATTTCCTGGCCCTACACTCATCCCTGGAGCATCTCGACAACAAGGACTCCTACATCAGACTCCTAATTATTGACTACAGCTTCGCCTTCAACACATAATCCCAGCCAAGCTCATATCGAAGCTCCAAAACCTAGGACTTGGCTCCTCACTCTGCAACCGCATCCTCGATTTTCTGACCAACAGACCACAATCAGTAAGAATGAACAACACCTCCTCCACAATAGTCCTCAATACCGGGCCCCGCAAGGCTGCGTAGTTAGCCTCCTACTCTACTCCCTGTGCACACATGTGTAGCAAAATTTGGGACAGTTTAAAGATCGCCGCGAACACATCTGCCAGCTGGTGCGCGCAGGCTCGGAGTGCATGACCAGGGATCCCGTCCGGGCCTGTCGCCTTCCAAGGGTTCACTTTCAGGAAAGCCGATCTGACTTCGGAAGCTGTGACGGTGGGTATGGGTGAGTTACTGGCTGCTGGGGCTCTCGACAGCAGATTGTTGGTTACCTACTCGAACCGAGCACAGAATGCATTGAGTTCATTGGGGAGGGGTGCGCTGCTGCCGGAGATACTGCTCGGCTTCGCTTTGTAGCCCGTTATGTTGTTTAGTCGTTGCTGATGTGTTGGGTAGGTGGGGTCGAGGTGAACTGCACTTGATGCAGTGTAGTGAGAGACAGACCTCCAACACTTGATAAATTGCAACACGATTTTATTCAACATCCAAACTATTACACATGTTCAACTGTGGGTTGACACTATGCTGACTTGACTGGAGACCTGACACTAGCCTGACCAGACTTACTAGCTACCACATGGTGTTTGCACTGGCCAGCTCACTAACTCTGACTGTCTCAGAGGCAGGGTCCCGAGAGAGCGGGAAAACTGGTGCCCTCTGGCTTTATAGTGGCCGTGTCCTGTCTGGTGATTGGCTGCTCTGTTCTGTGTGCTTACTGGTCATCCTGTGTGTCAATCACTGCCTGTCTGCACTCCACTGTATACATAGATGTATATTCTGACAGTTGCCACAACTGCTGAGAGTCTGGAATGCTAGTCTATTTGATAAATGTTCACAATCAAGAACAAGAGAAAAAGACAGCAACAGGAATAATAGGGGTGCGTCAGATAATAACACTGTAATAGTAAGGACGGGATAAGGAACGTTAAAAGGCTTCAAGGTTTTGTAGCTGACATTGGGAATAAGGCGGATGAATGAGTTGT